>NC_050574.1:226338921-227640220 GCF_011100635.1 Trichosurus vulpecula
GAAATCAAGTCAATGACTTGTTAAAGGAGACCCAAAAAAAATACTGAAGAAAATAACACCTTAAAAATAGACTAACCCAAATGGCAAAAGAGCTCCAAAATGCCAATGAAGAGAAGAATGCCTTTAAAGGCAGAATTAGCTAAATGGAAAAGGAGGTCCAAAAGACCACTGAAGAAAATACCACCTTAAAAATTAGATTGAAGCATGCGGAAGCTAGTGACTTTATGAGAAACCAAGATATTATAAAACAGAACCAAAGGAATGAAAAAATGGAAGCATTAGTAAGTCTAGTTCACAGAGCTACTGCTTCTCCTCGGTATTCTTGGGGTGTCCCTAAATGGCTGAGGTTCTGCTCTAATGCTATCAGTTTTAACCCCTATTTCAGTGTGTTTATCTCCTTTATTAATCGGTGGTTACAGCTACTGTCTTCTCAGTATCATTGATTGACCCAATCATTAGTGCCCTACTTATGAGTGCCTAATTTAATCAATTAACATCAATTAGCTTTTACAAAGGGATGTTTGCTGAGGGGATACAGCAAGAAAAGAAGTACAAACCATTTCCCCCAAACCAGGGGTGGACTAGATTCTATACCATCTCAATCAGAAGGAAGATTGAGCTCAAACTTAAAGTAGCTGCTCTAAAACTTTTACCCCCATCACGTTCACTTTCAAACACAGCATATCTGAGAGATGGGGTTACTTCCTACAGTGTAGGACCCAGCATCTGGGCCCGCCAATGGGCTGGGTCCTGATGCTCTTCTCAGCTGGGCTGCTGGATTGGACTTGGCTATCAGTTGTCTACAAACTCTCGCATGGACCCCACCTCCAGGACCTCTGGTGGTTCTCCCAGCCTTTGGAAGATCACAAAGTTAATAGCCTAGACCAGGGGTGGAGAACCCGAGGCCTCGAGGCCATGTGTGGTGGCCCTCTAGATCCTCAGATGTGGCAATTCAGTCAAAGGGCTGCACTTGAGGACCTAGAGGGCCACATGTGGCCTCAAGGCTGCAGGTTACCCCATCCCTGACCCAGTCCATTCCATCTTCAATACTCCTTCACCTAAGGCAAGACAGAGCAGACACCATAGGCACAGAAGCCAGAGCAAGGCCATATGTGCCCAGCCTCCAGTCTGCCCAGGTGGGAAGAGTAGAGCATTGTTACCAACTTTCCCTACCCACACTGATACTTGAAAGAGTTCTAACCTCTTCATTTGAATGTTGCTTTTATTCATTCTCAGTTGTGTCTGACTCTTCATGACCCTATTTGAGGTTTTCTTAGCAAAGATACTGCAGTGCTTTGCCATTTCCTTCTCCAGCTCATTTTACAGATGAGGAAACTGAGGCAAATGGGGTTAAGTGACTTGCCCAGGGTCACACAGCTAGGAAGTGTCTGAGGCCAGATTTGAACTCAGGAATATGAGCCTTCCTGACTCCAGGCCCAGCATTCTAGTTACTATACCACAAATGAGGAAACCGAGGCTGGAATGGTTTAAATGACTTGTTTAGAGTCACAATAACTCTAACCAAGATCACAACACATCCCCAGACACCCTCTCTCTAGAACTGTGTGGATCTTTTCTCATGTACCTCAATGCTTTGGGCTGAGAGAACATATGCACCATCTCCACTCCTACCTCCTCACCCCCATTTCATGTGGAATAGGCTTAGAATTTTGGACTTGAAGAGGAAAAAGATTGGAAGAGTCACTGAGGGGAAGGGTTTCTCTACCTTTGAATGTAAGAGACAGGTGAAAAAAAGAATATTGCTTTGGCTAGTTAGTGTCTTTTGAATGCAAACCAAGTTCCAGTTCATCAGCCAATCAAAAGTCTATTTCTTCACCAGTTAGCAGATGATAAATATTCACTCGCTCATAGTCCAGGTGTACATGAGGACCACCTCATGTCTAGCAAACAACTTGTGCTCACAAGGGCTCAGCTCTCGTTCGTTTGTTCTCCAGTTCTGTAACATTTACAAATGTAAATGTTTCCTCCATTGGAATGAAAGCTCCTTGAGGGCTGTTCCACTTCTTTTCTTTTTATCTCCAGGGCCTAGCACTGGGTCTGGCACACATTAAGCAATTTAGTAAATGATTGATTTATATTGGTTGATTATATCAGTATCATCATAATTATCTAACTCAAAGGAATCCTAACACCGCCTTATGGAAGGCAGAGCAATTTATTTATTGCCAACTTATATGACCTTTATGGATGGCATCTGCTTAGCTCAAAGACAACCTGCACAAAACAGGCATTTGTCTAGTTAGATTTTCCTGGTGGCAAGCTGGACAGCCACAAGTAGACAACAGAAGAGGAGTGACGGCAAGGATTCAGACACCTCCTAGGTGAAATAAAGTATTTGGGGTTAGTTGGAGGTCATCCTCTCACCTGTGGGGCTATCTGCACAGTCCACTAACTTATGATAGTAGGAAGGCCATGCCATTAGAGCTGGAAAGAACTCCAAAAATTAAACTAGTCCAGCCCCACCCTACCTCCATTCTATGGTTAAGGAAACTGAGAAACAGAGCTGGGACTCAAACTCTGGCTCTGTGACTCCAAGGTGAACATTCTACTTCACCACACAACCTCTCTAAAAGATGATGTCAATCAGTCTACAAACATTTTTGGGGCATTTACTATGTGCCAGGCATTGTGCCAAACCCTGGGAATACAAAGAAAGGTTAAAAAAAGTCCCCTGCTCTCAAGGAATTAATAATCTAGTGGGGGTGGGGGGGAATAACTATGCACAAACAAGCTGACTACAGGATAAATTTGAAATACCAGGCATGGTTATAGAAACCTTGGGTACTGCAAGAAATATAAATCATGAGACTCTGAGGAAGCTATCCTCTGCCTCTCTGGTTTCTAAACTCTGCATTACTGCATTAATGGAATGATGGACTTCATTCTCTCTGTTAGCCATGCACGCCCAGTGTTTGAGCATTATGGACAAAGTTTGCCGGAATGTGATGGTACTTGCTCTCTTCCTTGCTCCATTATATTCAAACACATCTGACAATGGCCTTTTCCTGAGGATCATGTTATAAATGAATTTCTTAGAATTTTTTTTTTTGCTAATGGCACTACCATTTTCCTAATCATGCAGGCTTGAAACTTCAGAGTCATCTTAGACACTCTCTCTTTCTTTCTCCCTCTCATTGCCTACAATCACTTGCCAAATCTTGTCCTTTGGATCATGCTAGTCCTTCTCAAATCTGTCCTCTCCTTTCCACTCTTTTTGCTACCTTTCTATTTTGTGCCCTTATCAACTCTTCCTAGATTATTGTCATAGCCCCACATAACTGTCCTCTTTGCCCTCACACTCTCCCCACTTCAGTTCTTCATAGAGATCCAAAATAGTCTTCCTAGCACACAGGTCTGATCACAGCACTCCCATTTTTAAAAATAAAATATTCATTGGTGTCTCTTCTATTACTTAAAATACAAACTGTTTACCCTGGCATTCAAGACCTTTACAATCTGGCTCCAGCCTTCCTCTCCAGTGTTATTAAAAGTTTGTGTATCAACATTCCAAAAAACATTGGCATATTTGCAATTCTCTGATCTTGTCAAACCTTTCTGGTTCATCTCTCATACCTGGAAGGATCTCTCTTCATATCTCTACTTTTGAAGTCATTAGATTGGCTGCCATTTCTTCATGAAAATTTCCCTGATCTAAGAAACAAGGGATTTCTTTCTTCTCAAATCCTTCATAGTTGTCTGCTTGGCCCTCACCTGTGGATGTAGCATAGTATGACATATTATAATTATTTATGTATTTGTATTTTTGTTTCATTATCCCACTAAATTGTAAACCTTATAAGGACTGGGACCATGTTTAAACTGATAGCCTTTACCCAGCACCTACCCAGAAGCATTGAACAGAGCAGATTCTTACAAAATGCTTTAATTTTTTTTGCATTGAATCCATCACTCCATTCACTGACTAGATCTGGCATAACAGTTGAGATAACTGGGCACTTATCTAGGAGGCCCTGCTACTAAAGGGTTGTTGTTTAACTTCTCTGGGCCTCAATTCTTCATACATATGCAATGGGGGATGGAGGTAGTTTTTATCAGGGGATAGCTGATTTTTCTCCAGCACATTTAGTGACAGTATAGTCCAAAAGGATTTGTTCTGTGAAGTTTGTATTCAATCAAAGGGCTGCACTTGAGGATGTAAAGGGCTACATGTGGCCTCATGGCCACAGGTTCCCCACCCCTGGTATAGGATGTTGGGGACAGGAGACTTGAAGGTGTCCAGGTTCTGAAGGAAGTGTAAAGAAGTATTTATGCTAGTCACTCCTTTTAGAGATGTGAAGAATTTCTTTAATAAAATTGGATGAAAATGTAGGGAAGCTAGCCATTGGCTGGTGGAAGGATGAATCACATCCCCAGAGGCCTTTAAAAGGCAAAAAAAAAATACTCTCCAGGGAGGTAGCCAAGGCAGGAGACTGCTGTGAGGAATGTGAACTCTAGCAGTCAAGAAGATAGCCAGTTATGGAAGAACCCAGCCCTTGGGAAGGAATCATTCCTCACCATTTGGAAAAGCATTGGGGAAAGAGATCTCCCCACTCCAAAATCAGTTATGACATCCCGTGGTGGATACACGTCACTTAATAGTGGGAGACCCTGGGTCCAGCAGAAGTTCTCTGTGTCCTTGGGCAAGTCACTTCACCTCTTTGGGCCTTAGTTTTATCATGTGTAAAAAGGAGGAGATTGGACTAGATGGCCTCTAAAGCCCCTTCCAGGTCTCAATCTATGATTTAATTAATTTTTCAGGTCATTTTATAAGTCTGGGTATAAGTCTGCAGTGCTTATAAAGACTGTCTCCTCCGTTTCCTAAGCTCCTAATGCTGCCAGCTGTTCTGTGACATATTTAGGCACTGTATACTCTGTTGCTTCCCAGGAACATCTGGAGGACTTCACCACCTGGAGAGAATCCTTCCATTTGGATATGGTCTGTGACAGGCACTTAAGGCAAGCATCTCTGTTTTACAACTTCCTTGATATTGACAATGATCAGAGGATCACTAAACAAAATTATTTCTATTGTTCCATCTATCAAGGAATCTTGTATAATCTTAATATATGCACGAGAGAGGCCTTGATGGAAGATGGCCTTTAAGAATGAATTTTGCTCTGTTGAATCAAATGCTTTTTTAAGAAATCAACAAAAATTGACAATAGGATCTTGTATTCTTCTGTACCTTTCATTTAATTATGACTGTGAAAATGAGCATTGCTATCGAAAGTAATTTGTAGCAGCTTAACTTTTTGCTTCTCATGTTTTCATCAACAATACCAATGAAAGTGATGTAGATAATTTTCTTTTTTTAATTTAATATTTAATCTTTCCCCAATTCCATGTAAAAACAATTTTAACATTCTTTTTTTTCAAAGTTTGAGTTCCAAGTCCTTCCCCCTCCCATTGAGAAGGCAAGCAATTCGACATAGGTTATATGAGAAACATATTTCCATGTTAAGTCATGCTGTGAAAGAAAACATAGACAAAAAACCCCAAGAATAATAAAGAAAATAAAGAAAAAATATTCTTCAATCTGTGTTCAGATTCCATCAGTTCTTTCTCTGGAGACGGATAGCATTTTACATCGTAAGTCCTTCAGAATTGTCTTGGATCATTGCATTACTGAGAATAGCTAAGTTATTCACAGCTGGTCATCATGATACAGATCATTTTCACAAAAATCTTCTAAACATGAAAAAGTAGATATATAAAATGGTAACTATTGACCCTGGGAGCATGGTAGTGTGGAAAGCATGGTGGATTCAGTCACAGGACCTGGATACCAAACCTGGCTCTGCCACTTAGTATTTGCACCTTCTTAGGCAAGACATTGAGGCAACAGCCTATGTTGCCTTTTGATTGCATAGTCTTGGCAATCATATGATCAATGATCATTTTCTAAATATCTACAAGTTTCTCCTCTTTCAGATATCATAAAAATTGATTTTTCAATACTTCTATTTAGTATGGCTTTTTTCTGGGTGTTCTTGGTCTGGTCCAATTCCTCTTTCTGTCTTTATCTCCTTTGGTGCCATTTCTACTTCCCTATCTTGCACAACTGAGTTTCATTGTCATAGGATGATGAAAATAGTTTTGTTATAGAAATGCTGACAAATCTCTTCTATTTTTTGTCTGTTGTCTTTTTACCAGCTTCAAATGCTCTGAGGATGACTTAGCTTAAGTCTTATGTCAAGCTTTTGGCACACTAATTTTCTTTCCCACTAACTGCTTTTCATTATTTCGTAGGGTGATAATTTAATTTTCCAGCATAATTATATCTTGCACTTATATAATGCTTGAAGGTTTTCAAAGTATTTTACATCCTTTATAGTATTTGATCTTCTCACCAAACCTGTGAGATGGGTGCTATTGTTATTCCATTTTATAGATTGAGAAATGGAATCTGAGAGAGCTCAGGTAATTTGCCTGTGATCAAACATCTAGTAACCACCAGCCTTGGGATTTGAACTCAGTTCCCCCCTGACTCCAGGTGGAGTATTTTTTCCATTCGATTCAATTGTTGCTCCATTCAATTCAATTCACTTCAATTCAGTGCTAAGCCCTGAGGATCCAGATACAAAACCCAAAGTTACTGGTACCCTTAAGGATGTTCTACGGGGCATCTAGACAGTTAGAAAGTTAGAAAAGGAGGCAGGGAACTAGACCTGTGATTTCCTGGATATAAGGAGGATGTAGATAGCATCTTCCTTTGTAGGTCCTTTATAGTTAATTTGGTTATTTAAAATAGTCAAAATGCCTTATTTGCTCAAAGTTGTTCTTAAAACAATATTGCTGTTACCGTATACAACATTCTCTTGGCTCTGCTAATTTCACTCTTTGTTATTTCATGAAAACACGGCTGGCCTCTATGTCTTCTAACAATATGTTGCATATAATATACTTTCATAGTAATGAATGGGTGAATGTAATTTCTTGAAAATTTTTAACATTAGGGAAAGAGACCTGTGATTTCAATGATAAGCATGCCTTCAAGAAGCTTCGATTCTACTGGGGTTTGCAGGGAGAAACAAAGATCTTACATTTAGTAAGGGGGGTAGGTGGGAGTAGGGACTGGACCAGCTTGAACTCCCCAGCTGATTATTAAATTTTCAATATAAGTGTTTACACCTTGGAAATCAACAAACATTAAAAATCAGGACTTAATTTATTGTCTTGTTGATTGCCTTGACTTAAGGAAGTGATGGAGGCAATTCTTTAAAACTATAAATTAAGTGAATATAGTGAGTATGTGCCAGATGGGACTTGAACCCAGGTCTTCTTGGCTCTGAGGATGGTTTTTTATCTACCATGCCTTGCTATTCTTTCAGTGCCTTAATGACTAATTTAAAAAATTAAATTAAATTTATCAGTCCCTGATATTTTTCTCCTAAAAGAAAAATTACAGGGATGGGGTGTGGTATCCCAGTAATTGTGATTTAAGTCTGTTTTCAGCCACCCTCATTCACTGTTGTTAGTCTACCTGTGGCCAGAAAAAGAGGGGCTGAGAATAAGACTGGCTCTACCATCAGTAGGAGTACCAGGACAAAAGGGGGTAGTGAGCAGACCATACCTAAAATAACCGTGGGAGCTAGCAGAAAAGGAGAAAAGGCTTATCTGCATGCAATCATGCCATCAACTCCCCATGCCTCAAACTGTATAAGACAAAAGATCATGAGCAGTGCCTCCCCCTTGGAAGATGCCAGACTTCTGCTTTGTGACTTTCTTTTCTCCTTTTAAAACTTCCCTGCCTCTACATTTAAACTTTTGACCTGTGCAACAGTATGGGGATTACTAAAAAGGGGTGAACAGTAAGGACAGGAGTGGGATGAGGACCCATTATGATTTACTGTGAACCTTTTTCTCCCCTGGGCACTGTCTTGCCTTTCAGTCCTGGCACAGTTGGCATTTACCAGCTTCAGGAGATGCCAGGTTGATAGTGATCTGCTCTCACAAAGTCAGACTGATCTTATATAATCTAGCCTAGATACTGATTGGGCTCCACCTAGGTGTACCCTCTGTTGAAGGCTGAGCTGTTCTTATACACCCATAGGTGTACCCAGAGGGTGGGTCTCCCTTCTTCTCTCGCGCCCCTCCCCCCCCCCCCCCCCCCCCCCCCCCCCGCCAACTTCTAGGCAAGGCCAACAGTAATGCTCTTCCCAGGGTGTGCCTGCACAGTCATTTCCAAGCTCTGTGCCTGTACCTGCCCATGCACACACCCATGCTCTCAGATCCCCTTTGCCCTATCACAGGTCCTGTAATGAGAGCACTGGGCCTGACTATATTCTAGCAGAAATCCAGGCTAATAGCCCCAATCACTGCTTGACCATGCTTTTCTTTCCCTCAGCTAAATTCTAAATAACCAACTTACCAGTGAATGTTTTGAAACATAAACCATTTTAAAAGTTGAGGTCTGATAGTTCCAACTTTGGATTCCAGTGTATTATATTATTTTCTTAAAGATATTGATAAAACAAGGCCTTTTAGCTCCTTCCCTATCACAAAGATGAAATCTGCTGTCATATTTGTCATGACAAGACATTCACGTAGATTTTAAAGGACTTGCTTTCCTGGGAAGCCACTGCTGAAGTCTTGCCTTGCATATGTGATCAAATATAATTCTCTTTGCCGTGAAAAGCATGAAACCCTAAGGAGAGGGTCAAAATGAAGTATCTGCATTCTTAAAGATGTTCAAACAGACATCCAAGGCTTAATTTTCATTGCAAGTGTGGAGCATAAGAAAGAACTAAAAGGCACATTATATTCAACCCAAGTCATTATCTTGGACAAGAGTTTCAATCTCCTCTTCCCATCAGAATATTTTTTCTCATAGATTAATCTGAGATCTACTTCACTATTTACATTGAGTAAAAACTATGAACCTCTCAGAGCCTAGTTTCCTTGTCTATAAAAGGAGAGGGTTAAGCTGGATTATGTCTAAGGTCCCATCTGGTCCTGTCCAGCTCCAAATCTATGAGCCAATATTCTTAGAGAAGCAGCTAAGTGGCATAGAAGATAGAGTGCTGGATCTGGAGCCAGGAAGTCCCACTTAATATACATCTACTTTAGTTTCCTCTTCTGTAAAGTGGGGCAATACTAGCACCTACCTTTCGGGATTGTTACAAGGATCAAATAAGATAATATTTAAAAAGCACTTCATATACCTTAAAGAACCACATAAATACTAACTATTATTAGTGACTATTATTACCCTCCCACTCCTACCTATTAGCCAAGATGCTAAAAGTAGGTGAAAGGGCCAAAAGGAAGGCAGAATAAAAGAGAAGGCAAGGGATTAGGCCATTCACAAATGGACCATGAATTATTAAATACAATTTGTGATAGCCAATCAGAACAATTAGTTTACCTGGGTGCACTAAGTGGTATTTGATGCATAGTCATGATTGATTGAGGTTTGGATTCCCAACTGACCACAGTCAGAGATGACAGATTGTAGAGAGTCAAATGCAGGCAATGTTATATATCCCAATGCAGATGAGCATAATGGGCTCCTAGTCGGTGGCTGATGGAGACCAATATTTGCTGCCTTGAAATCCTTAGACATGGTATTACCAACTCACAACACCAAAAACAAGAACACAGTCAAGATGTGTTGGGTAGAGCCATAACTAGGGTGGGCCAACTGGGTATTTCCCCCTAGGGTACTGAATTTAGAGAACACTGAGCTGGCCTGTAAACCTTCAACAGTGCAGAAACAGTAGAACTTAGTTCTTAGAGAGCAAGGTTAATCAATTAATTAACAAGCATTTAGTAAACTATTACTATATGTCTGGTATTAGGCTAAGCCCTGGGGATACAAATAAGGCAAAACTAGTTCCTGCCCTAAGGAGTTAACATTCTAATGAGAGAGATGATAGGAAAACAAATAGGTACATATAAAATAGAGAGTAGAGGAAATTTTCCTTTTCCTTAAAGGGGAAGGAAATAAGCATTTATTAAGTGTCTGTTGTGTGCCAGGCATGATGCAAAGCATTTTACAAATATTGTCTCATTTACTGGGCAGCAGTGGATAGAGCACTGGGCTTGGAAAAAGGAAGGCTCATCTTCATGACTTGAAATCTAGCCTTAGAAACAGTAGCTATGTGACCCCAGGCAAGTCACTTGGCTGTGTTTGCCTTAGTTCTTCATCTATAAAATGAGCTGGAGAAGGAAATGGCAAACCACTCCAGTATCTTTGCCAAGAAAACCTCAGATGGGGTCACAAAGGGTCAGACACAACTAACACAACTGAACAACAACAATCCTTGCAACAACCCTGAGAGGTAGGCGTTATCATTACCCCATTTTATTGCTGAAGAAACTGAGGCAGACAGAGGTTAAATGATTTGTCCAGGGTCTCACAGCTAGTAAACATCTGAGGCTGGTTTTGAACTCTGGTCTTCGTCACTCCAGACCCAAGTTATTGCATTTATTAAATACTCACTATGTGTCAGACACTGTGCTAAGTGCTTCACAAACCTCTTATTAATAATACAAACTGGAAAAGTTTCTGCAAAAGCTCATCTTTTATGTGACTCCTGGAGGAAGTCAGGGATTTTGAGAGGTGGAAGTGAGGAGGGAGAGTATTTTAGTCATGGGAAATAGCCAATAGCCAAAAAGGGTACGGAGAAGGGAAATAGAGTGCTGTGTCAGAGGAATAGCAATTAAGACAGTATCATTGCTTCATAGATTTTGTGAAGGAGAGTAACAAGAAAGAAGATTGGAAAGGCAGTAAGGGAATAAAGGACTTTATAACGATCCTAAAGGTGATAGTGGGCCACTGGAGTTTATTGTAGGGTAGGATAACAGGATTAGACCTAAATTTCAGGAAAATCACTTTGGCAACTGGGGGAAGGATGGATTAGAACAGGAAGAAAGATGAGGCAGAGAGGCCAATTGGAAGACTACTGTAATCGTCCAAGTAATAGGTGACAAGGTCTGGTATCAGGCTGGTAGTTGTACGAGTGGAGAGAAGGCGATATCAATGAGGGATGTTGGGAGGGTAGAAATGGCAAGATTTGGCAACAGATTGAATTTCTCAGGTTGAGTGAGAGTGAGGAGTTGAACAAGAGCTACAGACTTGAGGAACTGTGAGGAAGGTGATGCCCTCCACAGTAATTGGAAGTTCAGAAGAGGGAATGGTTTGAGGGAAAAGTTAATGAATTGTGTTGTGGATATGTCAAGCTGTCAATGCCTAAGGAACACCCAGTTAGAAATGTCCAATAGACAGTTGGAGACACAGGATTGGAACTGGGACTAGGGCCAGATAATTTGGAAGGAGATCTTTGATGGGGTTGTCTAGAGATTTGCCCTTGGTCTTTCACTGCTTGACATTTCTCTCTCAGGAATTTGGATGAAGACATTAATAGACTGCTTACCAAATCTGAAGACAACACAAGGCCAGGAAGAATAAGTAACAAGCTGGATGATGGAGTCAGGGCTCCAAAAAGCTTTAAATAAGCTTTAGCACTGGGTTGAATTTAATATGATGATATTTAATAGGAACAAAAGGAAAGTCTGATATTTAAATTTATAAAAATCAACTCACAAATATAATCTGCAGAAGGTGTAACTAAACAGTGATTTTCTTGAAAAAGATTCAAGAGTTCTAGTGGACTACAAGCCCAATATGGCAATCCTGGGATATGAAAACCAAGAGAGCTAATGTACAGAATGTAAGACCAGGAGAGTGATAATAGTCCTATGCATTGCACTGTACTCTGGAGTATTTTATGTTAATCTCCAAACTAAATCGGGAATATTTCCTTCAGCTGTGCACTCCATATTTTAGGAAGAGCACTAACAAGTTCTCAGGCATCCAGAGGAAAGCAACCAGATTGGTGAAAAGCCTCATGACCGCATTGAAGGACCTTGGAATGCTTAGCTTGAAGAAAAGGAGACTTGTTAGGGGTGGGAGGACACATGAAGTCTTCAAGTAACTGAAGGTCTGTTATGTTGTCTAGCTCTGGTTCCGAGGAGAACTAGGGTCAATGGATGGAAGTTGTAGAGAGGCAGATTTCAGCTCTATATGAGTAAAAACTTTCTACAAATTAGATATGCGCCAGAGTAGAATCAGTTGCCTTGGAAATAGTGGGCTTTTCCTTACCTGAGTTCTTCAAGTGATGGTGGATTGTTTCATTCCTTATGTTTGTATCTTCAAGTGCCTAGGACAGGACCTGGAACACAACAGGTGCTTTGATTGATTGGTGCTATAGAAGGGGATTCTTGGTTAAGGATAGGTTGGACAAAATGATCTCTGTGGTGGCTTCCAACTCTGAGATGTTGTGTTTCTGGGATTCCTCATTCATTGTCCCTCTATAGGTTACATATCCACATCATAGGTACTGCTAGACAAATTCTGTGGTCTCCTCATCTGACTTCAATATGATAATCAGGGCAATATGTGTTCTTCACGCATGTGGCTATTCCTTTGTGCATTGCTAGACTGGTTTCTTTTCAACGATCATCAATGTCACTGAGGAAGTCTTGCAGGGGGCAATCTAAAGAGCAAATGTCATTTGGAGAACCTCAGCATTTGAAGGGAATCCCTCTTCTATTAGCATTTTGTTCAGAACATCCTCTAGCATACTGACAAAAAAAAATTTTTATTGACTATATGCCTGTTTTATATTACTTGATTAAATAAGTGTAACTCTATGGTTTCATCTATCAAGGAATTTTGTACGACCTTAAAGCTTACGTGGAAGAAACTTTATGGGAGAAAAGCCTTTAAGGATATATTTTGCTCTTCTAAGTCAAATAATTTTTTTGTTCTCAACAAGCAGCAACCACAGTAGGGACTTATTTTCTCAGTAACTCAGTGAGTTATTTGACTTTAAAGATATGGGCTGCTGTAGGAAATCATTGGCAAAAACCTGACTGTCCTTTTCTAATGTTTTCATAAAGGATATCCTCACTACATGTATAAAATATTCTCATAAAGATTTTATGGTGATGGGAAATTAGGTATTGAGGCATTATTTCTTATCCTTTCCAAAATGCAAGACCTTCCAAGTTATGATCACTGAATTTTTGGCTGACTCTCTTACAGCAGGAAGAAATGCTTTTTTAGTTCGAGACTAGACTTTCTGGCAGATGTCGAATGGCTTATTTAAACAAGAACTAATTAATGAAATGGAGATTCACCAGGAGGAGGCTATCCAAGATGGTGAAGGGTTTTGAGTTTATGCCATATGGGAATTGGGGGTGTTGCACCTTGAGAAGGGGATGTTTCATCTAAGGCAAGACTTAGTGTGAGTGGAATGGGGGTAGGGGTTATGATGGCAACCTTGAGGTGTTTTTGTGGCTGTCATATTATTCTGCTTGACTGGGGGGAAGAAATAGAACAATGAATAGAAGTTGTAAGGAGACAGATTTCAGTTTCATAAGAGGAAAAACTTCCTAAAAATTAAAGCCATCCCAAAATGGAATGAATTGTTTTTACATGTAATAGGTTTCCCCTCCTTGAAGATCTTTAAGCAAAGGCTGAATGACCTGTTATGGGGTTTATTGAAGAAGGAGACTTTCTCACGTAAATGTAAGATTAGACTACCCCTCTAACTCTGGAAATTCTGTAATTCTAACTGATCAGTTGAAGGAGCAGAGATTAATGGTTAACTGTTGGAGGTTTTTTTGGGGTGGCTCCAAATGAATGTTTGAGATCTATTAACAGAATTGCAGTACAGGGTGACTCAGTCTCTGCTCAGTCAGCACCCTGTTTAGTCTCCTTCCTCCTTGGTCTGCATAATTCTGAAGCTGACCGACTGACTGAACTATTGGTTTTTGCTGTTCATAGGAAACATGGAGGACAAGGCACAAGTTGTGGCTTGACACCCATAGGTGCTGTTGAAATAAACCGCTCAATATTTACTCAACCAGGAAAAGCTGTAATTATATTTAGGTCTATAAATCTTTAATACTCACCCTTGGAAGGTCATGTTTGAACTCTTCCAAAGAGCCTTGTCTTCAGGGATGAATAATTTGTCTTTGGCTCTACTCCTAAGATATCCTGGAGTTCGAGTTAGTAGGATCGTAGATTTAGAGCTGGAAGGAACTTTAGAAGTTATCTAGTCCAAACCCTTCATTTTACTGAGGACCAGAGTGGTTAAGAGACTTGCCCAAGGCCACACTGCTATTAAGTAAGAGATAGTATTTGAATCCAAATCCTCAGACTCCAGGGTCAATATTCTTTCTATTAGAACACATTGCCTTCCTTGATTGTATAAGCAAGGCTAGAATCTTGTACTTACTTTCCCAGGGATGCATAAAAAATCTTGAAACAAGAGCTGGCTAAGTGCTTCCCAGGAGCACCAGGATGGTATATTCCCCCAAATAAAGAAGTGGAGAAAGATCTAGCCAAGTGACACTTATCAGATTCATTCTTTCCATGTCAGGCCTATGTTGCAAGTCACTTCTCGTTCCTTGTCGGCAAAACAGCAAGACCTACAGACTTGAGCTTGGTAGGGCAAAAATTTATGGGTGTGAGTGGGCGAAGTGTTTAATTTCTTAAAGGTTTCCCCAATAAGCAATAATTTTAGAACCATCGTCCTCTCCTCTCACATCACCCCCCAATATACAAATTGTGCCTCCATACCCCTTATTAACAGAACTCTTCTTTACCAGTAATTTTAATCATGTTAATTATGCCTTCTACAGCATTTTCTATTGTTTTCCCACTTCTATTCTCATATAGTCTGGGTTATGAAACAGGAGGTGAGTGATTTTTACCTCTGAGAATTTGAACTACATGACACTCATTGTACTGAGAGTTGAAGGCACATCTTTCATGTTTCTTGATCCATAAGCATGTGTCCTGTCAGACTACCACGCTTGAATTAAATTAATTAAATTCTCTAAATTCCTATGTTTTTACAGGAGGCATAGAGTTCAAAATCAAACGAACAAAGCTCCTTCTTCCCAAGGGACTTGCTAAGGACTTGTGATTCATCTTGTGCTGTTCCCCAAACGGTACCTTCTCCTTGCTTGTGTGGCCAATTTGGGTCTTTTACTGAGGTGTTTGCCAGTGTAGAAACACTTCGTACAACCTGGCTTCAAACTATACAGAATCTTCTGATCCACACCTTTGCACATCCTCTGATGTGCAAACTTCTATACCTCTAGGGTTTAAGTAATTTCCCCATTAATACCTTTGACTCCCAAGCATGGCTTTCGGGACTTGTAGCTGGAGTGATAGATGCATCAAGTAGTGATATGATGTATCCACTGGAATGTTTTTCCAAGAACTAGAGACAAGGCGAAGAAGGACTAAAAGCTCTCACCTTGGTTCTAGAGTCATTGTGGTCTTGATGTGACACTGGAGTTCAGGCATGTTTTGGCTTCCTTGGGGTCATCTTCTCTCACTCTACCTTGGTTCTGTGTCATTTTTCCTCAGCTACTGCTCCCATGTCCACTCTACTCTGTGTTTTGAAACTTCCCACCTTTAGAGTACATCCTTATCAATCAGAGCCCTCATGACCTGGACCCACATACTGCCAGAGCATTGTAAGCACTGTGACTACATAGTCCAGAGACTTTCTCCAAAGGAATGATGGTATAACTTGGCTCTTGAGCATTGTGGAAAATAAAGTTCAAAAGGTATGTCCTTTATGTTTCAGGGGGATCATAGAATCATAGATTTAGAGCTAGAAGGGACTGCAGAAACCAACTAATCTAACCCTATGCATTTTAAAAATGAGGTTTTGCTCTTGAGGTTCCTCAGGCCCAGACAACTAAGACCTGTGATTCCCCAAATCACACAAGTAGTAAGGAAGAATTTGAACCTAGGTCCTCTGACTCCAAGTCAATGGTCTTTCTTTGTAAACCTGAAAGAACTATTTTAAGTTACATTGAAATTACGTTTTATTATATGATTACAAGTTATCACTATTTTTATTATGCACTCAAATGTCCTAATACAAATTAGAAAATAGTGATCTACATTGTCATAGAAGCTAAGGAGTTAACCTGGATGCAGCCTCTGAAATAAGCATGGACAAAAACGAGACCAGGTCCAAATACCACCCCTTGGAAAAGCCTCAGGGTTCCAAGGTCGATTCCTTGTAATACTGTTGCTATAGTAAAATCAAGAAAAGATTATTTATTGAGAGGTCATCTTTATGCCAAAGTTAGCCTGGCCCTTAGAGCTATTGCCCAGTAAGGAGAATGAGGTTGGGACAAGGACAGACAGAGGAGAGCAAGGAAGTCATCATAGCCATTGCACCTCATTCTGCCAGGGAGGGATGGTTCCAGGAGACACATGTGAATGTATTGTAATTTAATGTTAATGAACACCATGCTCAGGCAAAGGTTAGGGAGGGAATAAAGTGCCTCTATAATATTCTCTCCAGGGAAGGAAATATATCACAGAATGCTTTACCTTAAGAAGACGCTTTGTCTTTGGGAAGTATTTCTATTTAAAAAAAAAAACAACATTTTCATAGTAAAATCTTGGTTGGTCTGATTATCTTCAAGGAAGTCTAACTTTGGGACAGTTGGATGTCATATTGCATTGTCGTATATGTTTGTCACGCCCTCTGGGATACTTCCCCGTCCCTATAGTGTGCCTAGAGTTACTCTGGAGTATAGAGATAACTCTGAGAGGCTGAATTTCTAATAGTATTATTCACGAACCCCCACTGGTGTGTTCCCCACTAATAATTATCTAGGAATTAATTAGCCTTCTAGCAAAGGTATTTACTAAGATGGCATAGCAAAAATAGTAGCTATAAAAATATTCCCTTCCAAAAGTCTGGAGAACACTCTCATAAATGCATGTGACTCATGTGCAAGAACTTAAAAGTACAAAAGCAGTAACGCACACAACATCGAGAATGTATATGACAAAAAGCTAATTCACGACTTCTTGTTACTGGAAGTCCTTTTCTCCCTTTGTAGAGTCCTCATGGAGTTTTTTTTTTGGATTTATCTCTCTGCTGGACTCTGAGAGTCCCCACCTGGCACTTTTCTCTTCCAAAGGAGGTGACACTTTTGATGCTACCTTTGCTTTGGTGACTGTCACTAAGATGTATTGTCTCCTATTGGTCCAGGATCTCTGATCTCAATGGAAACACTGTCTCTCACTGAACCAGTCTCTTAGATGACAGAGGGAAGGGTCTTAGAAGAGAAAAGGAGAGGGCAACTTTTTCCTCCCCCAGGGAGTGATTCCCTCTCAGTAGTTCTGCTCCCACTCTTGAACTGGAATCTTCATAATTGAAATACTTCACCACTAGATTGATTCATGGCTTAGAATTCAGACTCTGAACTGGCTTTCTATTTTTTAAAATCTATAACCCAAGAGTTGTTATTTGATTTTAACCCATCACAAGATATTTCCTATGTGTTAAAATCCACTTTTCTTCCAATGACTAAAACCCTATAATCCTTTCATATTAAGGAATTGTTCAAACCACTACTTAATACTTCTAGTTTATTTAATAAACCAGGTGCCTAGGCCTTCACGAATATATTTATTGGGGTAGTAACAGAACCCCAAGCTTATTCAGGGCAGGTAGGTGGCACAGGGGATAGAGTTCTGGCTCTGGAGTCAGGAAGACTCATCTTTATGAATTAAAATCTGGCTTCAGATACTTACTAGCTGTATGACCCTGGGCAAGTCACTTAACCCTGTTTGCCTCAGTTTCTTCACCTATAAAATGAGCCAGAGAAGGAAATGGCAAATCACCTCAGTATCTTTGTCAAGAAAATCTCCAAATGGGGTCACAAAGAGTCAGACACAACCGGAATGACTGAACTACAATGCAATGTTTATTTCCACCTACCTGTCTAACCTTTAGAGAGCTCTCTCAATTGAAGACTCATAGAATCTCAGAGTTAAGAATGGACTTCTGAGATCATCTAATCTGGAAGTACTCTCTACAACTTAAAACATTGCTTTAAGGAAATCACTATGTAACTATAGTTCTAAAACTTCTCTTAGATGCAGTGGTTTATCCCCTATCAGAAAATTTTATTTTTGAAATATAGTGGCACAGACATAAATATCGTCTTGACTTCCCAAGTACATGAAGAATAAAAGCTCGTTGGTCAAAGCAAAAATGGTTTATTGGGTGAATTTTTAAAATTATTCCTGAATGGCCTAGTGTATGGAGAGCTAATGGACAAAAAGACCTGTATTAAATCCTGCCTCTATCCATGCTAGTGGTCAGACCTGAGACAAGCTATTTAACAACTCACAGTCCCAGTCAATTTACTGAGAGTGTAAATTGAGTTGCTGATCTGCAACAGTGAAGGGAGTTTCCACACCAGGAGTCCCATACGGTACTGATGGAGGTTCAAATTCCACTTTACTTCCTCTCCCCACCCCCAATTATGTCTATTTATTAATTCAGTAGCTTTGCTTTAGTGTGATTTTCCTACTTGGTACAATTAAGTTAGGTATAAGCTCAAAATAAGATCCAATCCTGAATAAATACAGCATTAAAGATGATGTAAATTCCTTGGTTTTTGAAAGCCGTAATTGAATATCCATCTACTAGAGAACAAACACCCAGGAGACCAATGCCTTAAACTTCTAATCTGCTTAAAGGTTAGAAGCAATTAAATATTTATCTTTTCATCTCATTTCCTCAGTGTTGGGACTGAATGACTTTGGACTAACTATAATCATAATATACAGTTATTAAGGAAGTGATTTTTGAAGAAGTCACAGTTTTCATCTGAATCAAAACCCTGTCTGGCATTATAACCAAATGACTAAAACTATATCTGCCCTTGCTGGCCCTGAAGAAGTAAAACTTCTTGTAGGAGACTTATTGAAAGGAACCCTCCTGCAGGCAAATCTCAGACCTCTTCAATTTTAGGATTTTTCTTTTGTCCCCAAGAATCTGAGAAAGCTTCATGGAGCCGGAAAAAGGGACTGGTGCATATTCAGAGTGTATCAGCATGTTCCTGTGATGCAAATTCCTCATGTGGAAAGACTGGGGAGCCTATTTCTGGGAGAATTGTGATGAACAGTAATGGAAGTGCCTTAGTGAGACTGTAGTGGATGCTTAGACAATCCATCACTGGTTCCAGTCTGCTAACCAAGTGGTCAGGAGAAGCATCTTTCTATTGGCTGCATAGCTGGAACTGAAAGTGCCTTTAAAAAATGCCTTAGTTGGCCTTGGTTGTTTTTCTCTTCAGCTGCATTTTGTTTGGCTGTTTAATCCCAGGGGATCTTTTTGACTTAGCTCAAGGTGTCCAGTGAGAGACAATGCTGCTGTACAAGGAAAGACTTTCCCTTCTTGAGGCCCTGTGGCCCTGGGAATACAGGCCTGAGTTCTTGCTCTGTCTCTGCATTTGTTATTTCATTTTAGGTGAAGGGAGAGTGATGTCCCAATGTCCCAGCATCCCAGTATCTCAGGTCAGCAGCCGGCTCATCATTGATGGGTGCCCCAAAGAGCAAGAATTGACTTTCAGGAGTGACCTTTGGAATCTAGTCCAGTGGTAGCTGAGGCAGAGACTCACTCATCTGGCAGTGATACTGCATTTGGACATGGAATGAATGGCTCCAGTGTTATGTAGGAGCTGAGCTAAGTTTGAGTTTACTGTCCCCAGAAACTGAGATGGGATAGAGGAGAATATGCCCCTGAGATGTCTGGGGGGACATGTTTGTACTTTTGTTATTGCTGTATCTTCAAAGTCCTCTTTGTTGAGAGAAAAAAAGAAAAGAGAGAGGAAGGAAGGAAGGAAGGAAGGAAGGAAGGAAGGAAGGAAGGAAGGAAGGAAGGAAGGAAGGAAAAAAATGACATTAAATGGTTTAATGAAACTAGAGTGCTAGTTACTGGCACCCGAATGGTGGGGGTAGGGAGAAACAAGCCAATTGGGCTCCAGTTGATAGCAGTAGAAAACTCCCCCCACCTGTCAGGATATCCCCTAGAATTTGGGGTGGAGGCCACTGAGAGTGTAAACCCAGAGCATACTGCTACATAGAGAGTTGCATTTGAGGTGATTGGCCTTGAAGGCCAGATAGTATTTCAATAGATAAAAAAGTTGGGAGGAGAAGAGGAAGGAAAAGGAACACAAGAAGGACACTGCAGGAAGAAGGCATGACTTGAACAAAGGTGTGGAAAGGGGAAAGTGTAGGATGTATTTGGAAAACAAGAGTTCAGTTTAATTGTACAATAGAGTATGTGTAAGCTGAGAGGGGAGGAGAGATATTCAAGGGTTCCCTCCAGTTGATCATATTAAGCAATTTTCATCTTGGAAGGCACTAAGAGTCAGAATCCATTAGATTATAAGCTCCTTGAGGACTGAGATTGTCTTTTGCCTCTTTTTTTATATCCCTAGCATTTAACACACAACCTGGCACATAGTAGGCACTTAATAAATGCTTATTGAATGAAGCTGACAGAAGGGTTGGCAAAAAAAGTCCTATTCAAAACTGCAGAGATGCAGAGCTTTTATTAAGCATTCTAAGAAGCCCGAAGCTTTCGTTCAGACTCACAAGGAAGAAATTTACCACTTTATTTGTGTCCCAAGTTGGACTCATTTAATGCAGGTATTTAATGGCATATGAAGAGTATCGATGAGAGCCACAATCAATTATTGGTCAGTGGGTTCAGCCTTTGTTTAGACTTGTTCAGAGGCACCCTAGACTTACTTCAGACCATCCTCACCACAATTCTGGGGAAGCCCATCTATAGCACTAAGCTGGTAGAGGCAATGGTCCTCGCCATTGGTGAAAGGTGAAGTGAAATGAGGTAGCAAGAACTCTGCCAGATGGTTTGGCCTCCACCCCTCAGGTCTCCCAAGCAGCTTTCTGGCCTGCCAGTGTCCTTACTCAGTCAGCCAACTTTTTGGATTGATGCAATTCCTATGAAAGGCCAAACATCATCTGCTGCTAAGGCTTGTCAGGGCTGGTGGCTGTGATGCCCTTTGTAGGGACCTATTAATGATGCAGCACACAGCACAAGGGAAAGCTGCAAAGTCACAGACTAACCAAAGAGCCCTGGAATTGGAGGCTACTTATTCTCACTTTTTCTTTCAAAAATTAGTTTTGTCTTTGAAAAGCAGGAGATAAGACTCAGACAGCTGGGTTCTTTTATGGGAGAATCTCCCAAGTCCAAGTAGCACTTTTCATGCATTTTTCCTCCCTAGAAGGGCCTTGTGCCTGGCAGAGAACCCTGTGAGACTGTATTGTATGGGATTTCTATTTAAAGGCAAATCCCAGACAGAGAAATAGTTGCTGTAAATCTCAAGTATGACCCATGTGCTTCTCTGCCACTGAGGTCACATTGCTCAAGGCAGCTTCTTTCCTCTTTAATTGATGGTTCACTCCAAGAAAGTCCCCATTTCATCAGCACTGGTTGTGCTACACAGTCCCAAACAGCTATTTATCACTAATAACTCAAAAGATTGAGATCTTTTACATTTCCATGCAAAGCTGGGAGTGTTGGAGAGCCTCCCAATCTCCATATCCCTATTCTCCATTGCCTTTGCCTCTTTTCTTTTTTAAATGTGACATATCATGGGTTCTGATGCAAGCCTCCCCTGCAGAGGAATTCTCCAATAGGCAGCTTGTAGGTCACAGTAACATCCAACTGTTTCATTAACATAGCCATTGAAGGAAAGAAAAGGGAAGGCCAGGCCATTTCTGGGTGAATGCAAAGCCTTAGAAAAAAAAAATCCTTGTGGAAATTCGTGCTTCAGGGACCTCTGCAGGCTGGTGCCAGGGATTTGAGAGCAGCATTTGCAAAGCAACTTCTTGGAAAACCAAAAGAATGCTAATTAGTTATCTGTGTGGAAATCTGTGCCTTGTAAAACCAAGCAAATGGATCCCCGATTTGGAACAGGAGGTCCCAAGCAAACTTATTCACTTGGGGCCATAAACTAGTTTGAAGGCATTCATGGGCATCTTGGGATTCTCACAAATGAATTGTGTCTCTTTTCATGGGAGGGGACAAAGTGCAGTGCTCCAGCCCCAGCAGAAGGAGGGGTTTTTTTTCCCTGTTCTATAACAGACTGGCTATGCTTGTGAAATATACCTTGAGTACATCTTTGTCTTCGTTGTTCCAGTTCCCTTCCTGGGAAGTGTAGGGAACGTCCAGTACTTGCCTGTAAGAATGAAGAGTTTTACCATTTGTCTGGGGCTGTTGAGCTTCTTCAGTGAGGAAGATGCCTATCCCTTCTTGTGGTCCTCTCCCCACTACTCGTGGGTACCCTTCACTCTTGCGTACCCTCCAGTAGGACAGTGCATTCACTGAAAGGCCTTCATCTGCCTTCCCTGACCCCCCCCCCCAGCACTAAGTGTAACTGTGTTCTCCCTGGGAATAATGGTTGTGGTTTGGGATACAGAATCATTAGTGCCTTGTCACTGTCTGTAGATATGTCACTGAGTTTTGTTTTTCAGTGTTGGAAAGGGATAAGGATTAGTGAAATATAAGTTCCTGGACTAAGGAAATATGTTCATTTTAAGAAGGCATGGACTGATATAGCTATATGGTTCCCACTTCATTTCAGTACCATTTGAAGGACCCTTCTCCTTTGCCCAGGCCCTTCCAAATGTCCTGAGTCTGCCAGGAGAACAGATTCAAAGTAATGGAGAATGTTACCCCTGAAAGCGGAGTATTGGTGCCTCTTTGATGCATCCCCTTCCCTTTGGAGGAATGTAAGCTGTGCCCACAAGTTTAATGAATTGGATGTTGAGACTAAAAAAAAAGTTCCCTTTTAGGGGTCAGTGGCTGCCCCACCTACTTTTCTTTTTCCTTTGGCAACACAGCCCAGAAAGCTTCTGGAATTGCTTATAGCAAGTCGAAGTCTCAACTGGAAAAAAAGACTTAAAAGCATTTTTTCCGAAATCATGCACCTTGGCCAACTCCTTTATAACACATAGTAGAGTACATTTTACAAGCACTGGAGATGGATTTTTTTTCAGAAATAAATCACTAAATCCCCCACCCTGTGAATGTATATGATTAAATCAAATAATTATAAGACTTGAACCTTTTGCTTCAGATTGGTTGGACATCTTTTTTCTCTTTATTTTTGAAGTGATGATGAAATCTATTAATGAAGCTTTCTTGATGAGAGACAGCATGGTCTGTGTGCTTTTCTTGTTTGTTTAAAGCATCTTCCCTCTCTTGAGCAATGTAGCAATTCAAAGGCCAGGATGGGCTGAACTCAGTAACAACCACTCCCTAACCATCCCCCATCCCCAAGGCATCTGGAGAGGGTTGTTTAAATTCATTACTTGTGAAGTCTACAGAAAATACTCCTTTACCCTGAAGAGTAAGAAGTTACATGGCATCAGCTGTTTGGCTCTTTAGGGGTCTAAGGACCAGGAAAGATTTGATTTTCTGTAATGCTGTAGATACTCGGACTGGGAATGAGCAGATTTAGATTGGCATTTTAAAAAAGCAATTTCGTTTAAGATTCTTTCCAAAGCTGTAGTGTGGCTGACCTAGGGAAAATGCTTTTGGCAAATTTGGGACCGTAGGGTTTAGTGGTAGCATCTGTCAGGGACTATCAGGGCAATAACTGACGATTCTGGAACCTAAGGAAGTGTAGGGGATGAGGAGGGAGACCTCTTGGTTGTTTGGGCACAAAGTCCAGAGGGGAAATAGGACCTGGGATATAGCCTGGTGGGGAGAAAACAGATCAGAGACCCCAGGGCACCCTGAAACTCTTGATAAGGAGACCAACACTGGAGAAGGGAGTAGGCTGGGGCTGGGCCACTCACAGTGGAATTTGGGAAAAGGTAATCTGTCTCCCAGAGTTCAGCCTAAAACACCTGTGGCACAGCCCATAATCCCCAAACTCTGTAACATCTAGGTAGAGGTGTGGTTAGGAGGGGTAACAAATGATTGGAGTCAGGATGGTGGGTGGAAGGCACTGTGACCCTCTCTTGATCCCTCCCTGCAGTAGAATACAGAACTGTATTTCCCCATGTATAAGATGCTCCCATGTAGAAGACACCTTAATTTTCGGGCCCGAAATTTGAAAAAAAAAATGTATTACATAAAGTTACTGAACTCAAGTTTTATTCATCTGCTCACAGCTTTCAGGCATCTTTTGGGCAAGTCTGGTGCATGTATGCATGCTTAGTCCATTCTGTTTCATGAACCTGAAGCATCAGTTGTGTCCTCTTTTGAAATCAGTAACTTCTTTTTCATCAGCAATTCTTCTTGCCTCATACTGAACCATCTTTGGGGACACAGGAATTCCAAATGCCCTTTGCTCTTCAATCCACATCTTCAATTCCCTCTCTAAATTAGGCCATTTTGCTGACTTGCTTCTCATGGCCTTCTTCTGCCATGGCGTCTTCAGTAGGGTTTCTTCTTCCTGTAGCTAGTCTCGGATTATTTTCTCAGTTGGAGGAGGACCAAACTTATGTTCAGCAGCATGATTTCCATTCACTTTTGCAAACTGGATCACTTTTAACTTGAATTCAGCACCGTACGAAAATCTTTTCTGAGCCATTTCTGGGCAGAACGTGGCAAAACATAACCTAATATACCAGTAACAAATGCAAAACAATGAGCGCAAAGACAACAAGCGAGAAAAAGTGGGAAATGCAAGTAAAAAACTATAACCACTGTATAAGACGCACCCAGTTTTTAGACCCCAAATTTTTCGAAAAAGGGTATGTCTTATACATGGGGAAATATGGTATGTCTTCAGTACAGTAAGTCAGCCACCAGCCAAGGAGAGGGTCCGGACAGGTCAGGTAGGGCTAGGCAGAAAACAGAGATGGATGTGTGCGTGTGTGTGTGTGTGTGTGTGTGTGTGTGTGTGTAGGTGAGTGGGGCAGTATGTGATGGCAGGACCAGAAGAGGATCATGAAACCCGGGATGATCACTGGGAGAAATGTTTGTCCTTTGTTCTCCAAGAGGATCAGGACATCAGGAGGGAGGTGATACCATGGCTTGAAAGTGAATTGGATTTGAGTGAGGGAGGGCTGTACAAAGTCACCAGCCTCACTTTCTCCTTTGGAGCCATTTGGTTCCAGTTGCAAGATATAGATCAGGATGACTGGAGATGGCCCTGGCTGGGAGGAATGTATAGAGGGTAAGAGAGGGAAGTATATCTCCAGGATATCAGGACCACTGGGGGAAAGCCCTGAACCCCCAAACCTGGTTTTGACTCTGGGGAATGGAAATGCATTTTGGTCTTGGGCTGGCCTTTCTTTACTCACTTCTCAGGTTTCATATGATTTATAGTGGAAGGGATCTGAGAGATCATTTATGATTCCATTCTATGAATGAAGAAGTAGGTCTAGGGAGTTTAAGTGACTTTCTCATGATTGCTCATTTTGATTCAATTCCATAAAATGAAGGAGTTGGATTAGAGGACCTCTAAGGTCCCTGTTAATGATAAATCTTATGAATTTGGATAAAGATTTGTTAAGTGCATGCTGTGTGCAGCCCTCCCCACCTCTACCCCCAATAAGGTGCAAAGTATCAATAAGACAGGACCTCCATTCTCTTGAACCTTAGAGACAAGTAGGGGGAAATGACAGATAACTAGAATACAAAATAATATATGATTGGTATAAAAAAAAGGTACAACAAAATGCTTTATGAGGTCCAAGGAAGAAGAGGTCCTTCCAGACTTGCAGGAATAAGAGAAAGCTTTTTGGAGGTGGTGTTTGTGTTGGACTTTAAAGGGCAGGCAGAAATTCGACAGTTGAAAAAGAGGAAGGAGGACAGTCAGGTACAAGCAACAGCCTAAGCAAATGTGTGGAGGTAGGAATGTACACAATGTGTTTTGGGGTAGAAGGCTCACCAATTTGGCTAAAGTTGGAAAGGTCATTGCTAGATTTGTGGAAGGCCTTGAATACTAGCCAAAGGGATTGACATTCAATTTAATAGGTATTAAGGGACCAATGAATATTTTTGAGCAGAATGATATGACTAGATTCAGTTTAAGCCAAGTTAGCAAACATTTCTTAAGTGCCTATTTTATGAATGGCATAAATGGAGATACAAAACCAAATACAAAGTAATCTTTGCCTTCAAAGAGCTTCCATTCTACTGGGTAGGTGATGGAGGACTAGATGCCACAACCTACCAAGAGAAATAACTACAAGGTAATTTGAAGAGAATCAGAGCAAAAGCAACTGGTGAGATCAGGAAAGATATCCTCTTGCTTTGACCGATTTTTTTAATGTAAATTTTATCTTATTACACAGCATATATTTTTTATAAGTACAATGATTTTAAAAGTACAAATGGTATCTACTTTAAATCTTTTCTGCTTAACACACTTTTTTCCTAGTAAATACTCTCCGTTCATTAACAAGGGCAGTGATATCAATAGTAGTCCTATTTAAGCAGGACAGTGCGTTGAAAACCTTTTTTTGTTTCAGTAGTGTTAAATGCAGTCGTCAAAAGGGGCCACCTCCATGGATGGAGCAGGTTCAAACCAGTTGGAGCTGGTCTTGTGGTATCTCTGGAAACTCTCGTATTGTTGTACCTGGACCCTATTGTTCTGATCAGATGTCACTGCTCCCCAATGCTCCCCAGCCTTCTCTATGGACTTTTGCTGTATGGAAGACACCAGCCTGTGCCTTTCGTGAGACTCCCTCCCAGCTGAAATGTATTTAAATCCTGCCCCTTCTGCCCCTCAGTGCAGCCCAGTTGTCCCTAATGGCAATTCCTATGCTTCAATTAAATACTTTGGAAGTCCTCTATTTCAGATTGATGTTTCCAAGATGACGTAGTGTATTTTCACCATTCCTATTTGGCAGTGTGGTTCAGGGCAAAACCACCACATGTCAATAAGTTATATTGAAATAAACGTGGAATATGATAGCAGAAATATATATATATATATACACATATATGTATGTGTGTATATATATCATATATATATGTTTTTAAGCAATATTTCCTCCCACTACCTCCCCACTTCCATCCTACCATTGAGGGGGAAGAAAGCCCTCAATGCATAGAGTCTGGCCAAACAAATTCTCATCTTGGCCATGTTTGAAAATGAGTGACTTTTTGCATTTTAAGTTCATCACCCCTCTGCCAGGAAGTGAATGGTGTGTTTCGTCTTCATTCTTTTGGACTTGTGGTTTATCATTGCACTGATGAGAGTTCTCAAGTCTTTCAAAATTGTTTTTCCCTTTAGTGTTGCTCTCTTTGCATAAATGGTTCTCCTGCCTCACTCTGCATAAAGGTCTCTCAGGGAAAATTTCTTGGATGAGGTAGTACCTGAGCTGGGTCTCAAAAAAAGATAAGGAAATTTGAAAGAAAATGAGGTCGAAATAACGATTATTATTATTATTATCAATAGCTAACATTTATATTAGTAACTACTACGTCTTGGCATCTGGGTGGCATAGTGGATGGAGCACTGGGCCTGGAGTCATGAAGACCTGAGTTCAAATCTAGCCTCAGACACATACCAGCTGTGCCTGAGATGTCACTTAATCTGTTTGCTTCAGTTTCCTCAACTATAAAACAGGATCATAATAGCACCCACCCCCAGGGTTGCTGTGAGGATCAAATGAAGATAATAACTATAAAGTGCTTGACAAACCGTTGATGCCAGACTCAAGGGATGTCGCCCATTTTTATTTAAACAGCTGAGGCTGACTGTGTATATTTGTTACAAAATTTTGTTTTTCTATTTTTTGTTGGGGGGAGGTGTTGGAAGAGACACAAAAATGCTTATTAATTGAAAAAAACAACTGAATTTAAAAAATAGACTGCAGTGGTTCTAAGATAAAATAAAGCATACTGATAAAGTGGATGAAACTGAACAGAAAAAAAATCCCAACCTGGATTACATGCAAACATTTCTGCTGCTGGGATCTCTCTGGGCACAGCTATCTCTGTGTGCCCATGATATAGCTTTTACCAGGCAACCCAGGGCCTGTGTGAATTAGTTACTTGGAAAACAATGGCCTCCATGACAAGCTAACCAACCATCTTGAAAGGGCTAAATGTCTTAGTATGAGAATGCTGAAACTTGCCAAAGGAAGTGGTAGAAGCCCCATTACTCAAATCCTTTCAAACATGCCTGAATGAAGCTCTCTCTCTACGCGGTCCTGCAGAGAATAGGCTCATGCTGACCCCGCAGGGCATTGACAAGATGACCTCATGAATTTTTTTCAATCTCTAGTTTCTATAAAAGGGAGAGGATAGGGCTGTACCGATGAAACAAAGGGGCAAGCTCAAACTGTCAAAGGCTTCTCATGCTGAATCTGAGTCGTATTTGAGAACATCTACCAAAGTACTTTAAAGGCCCCTATAGACAGATCATTACAGAGCATTATACTAGAGATAATAGCATAGGATCATAGAGCTGGAAAGAACCTCAAAGACTGTCGAGTCCAACGCTCTCATTTTAGGGTGAAACTGAAGTCTAGATGGGGAAATGACTAACCCAAGGTCACACAGGCAGCATTTTTTTTCCCTTCTGTCCTCTAAAGAGAGAGCACATCAGGCAAAACTCCCTTTCAGTGTCTGGACTATAAAACTCCTTCCATTCCTTCTGTGAAAATGACTACATGAATCAAGAAACGGAAATTGCAAGGGACTTACTAAAGTTGAACTGTTTTGTTTACATTCCTACATGGAAAGATGATGTGTATGATTCATGAGACCTCAGTATTAGGGTAGTTGAAGGGAATATGCATATATATATGTTTATGTCTATATATAAGTGAATGTGTATGTATGTATGTATCTATGTGTATGTGTATGTATGTATATATATATGTGTGTGTTTTTATATATGTATATACATATATATATATATATGTAAAAGAGAGAGAGCAGACACAGGGTGAGTTGAAGATGAAGGGAAGATATCTAAAAGAAATAAAATGAAATTAAGGGATGAGAGAGCAACATACTGAGAGAGGGAGATAGGGAGAGATAGAATGGGGTGGATTATCTCGCATAAAGGTGGCAAGAGGAAGCAGTTCTGTGAGAGGAGGGGAGAGGGCAGGTGAGGGGGGAATGAGTGAACCTTGCTCTCATCAGATTTGGCCTGAGGAGGGAATACCATACATACTCAGTTGGGTATCTTACCCCACAGGAAAGAAGAGGGAGGAAGATTAAAAAAATAAAATAAAAGGGGGGGATGATGGAGGGGAGGGCAGATGGGGGTGGAGGTAATCAAAACAAACACTTTGGAAAGGTGACAGGGTCAAGGGAGAAAATTCAATAAAGTGGGATGGGTTGGGAAGGAGCAAAATGCAGTTAGCCTTTCACAACATGAGTATTGTGGAAGCGTTATACATAATGATACATGCGTGGCCTAGGTTGAAGTGCTCGACTTCTTAGGGAGGGTGGGTGGGAAGGGAAGAAGGGAGAGAATTTGGAACTCAAAGTTTTAAAAACAGATGTTCAAAAACAAACAAAAAAAAAGTTTTTGGCATGCAACTAAAAAATAAGATACACAGGTAATGGGGCATAGAAATTTATCTTGCCCTACAAGAAAGGAAGGGAAAAGGGGACGAGAGGGGAGGGGGGTGATAGAGGGGAGGGCTGACTGGGGAACAGGGCAACCAGAATATAAGCCATCTTGGAGTGGGGGGGAGGGTAGAAATGGGGAGAAAATTTGTAATTCAAACTTGTTGTGAAAATCAATGCTGAAAACCAAATATGTTAAATAAATAAATTTAAATAAAATAAAAAAAAATAATAAAAAAAAGAAAATGACTACATGAGCTGTCATGGGTGTTAGTCTCTTATAATTCTTGCGGCCACTCCTGATACTTCAAATATCCTCTGTTATACAACAGGATAAAAATCAAAATGCTAAATACTTCCCTTAAAAGGAAAGCCTGCTAAATCAAGTTTGTTTTCTATTTGGGAGCCAAACACAATCACATGGCTCTCTCCCAATCACCAGATAAAGTGCAGAGAAAAAAATTGGAAGGAAATGAGAATCTTCCTTAAGATTTGTTCATTTTCAATAGGAGACGTAGTTTTGCTTTTGCTTTTCATTTTCTGATAAGATGGGCATTATTTATTATGAGAGACGTGTACATTCGCTGCCATGGCAACTCATGTTACTGTTAGCACTGTATGTGGCCAATTAAGGCCCTTCATAATACTTATCTTTTTTTTTTTTCTTGGAAGCTTGGCAAAGCCATTCAAGCCAGACAGAGATAAGTATCTTATAAGCATTGGACACCAGGCTTTATTTTCCCTTCTATTTACTTTTCTGGAAATCTTCATACAGTAGATAGAAGAAATGTGTTTGCTTCCTACTGCTGAGTATAGCCTAATTCCCAGCCTGACCCTTTCTTCTGGCCAGTTGTATCTCCTTGACGCCATCTAAGGGGCTCAATTCTGCCCACATCCAATTCAAATCCTGGGCAGGGAACACATGAGACCCCTTAGATCTGCCACCCATCTGACCTATTTTGTGAGTGTTGCTCAAACAGCCGTTGGTACAGTAGATAGAGTAGTAAGTTCAGAATCAGAAAGACCTGAATTCAAATCTAGCTTTGGACATTGACCTAGCTGTGTGACTCTGGGCAAGTCACTTAACCTCTTAAACTTCAGTTTTTACATCTGTAAAATCAGTGGGGTGATGAGGTGTGATTCCTCATGCTGGACATCAGTCTTTGACATCTGCACATTCTTCCTACCTGTCCTATATTCCTGGACTCTAAACATAACCTGTATACTTGAAAACTACTTCTTATCTGTACCTTCCTGCCCAGTATAAACTCCTAGACCAGGGATGGGAAACCTGCAGCCTCTAGGTCTTCAAGTGCGGCCCTTTGACCAAATCCAAACTTCATAGAACAAATTTGGATTCAAAGGACCACACTTGAGGACTTAGAGGACCACATGTGGCCTTGAGGCCACAGGTTCCTCACCCCTGTCCTAGATTGTAGCCATTTTCCATACAAATCCTTACTGCCTAGTCCAAACCCTTGAATGCTGAAGCCAGTGCTGGACTTTATACTCTACTCACTCAATATGGTATGAAGATCATCACCATGCCTTTCCAATACTCCCCAGCTCCTTGACTGGCTCCCTTTCCCATCTAGAAACCCTTGTTTCATCAAACCCTAGAGTCTAATGGTAGTCCTTTATCTGTCTTGATCTATAGGCCTCCTACTCCTAGCTTTAATACCATCCTGGTTCTCTTCCTATCTGTCTGACCATTCATTCCCTTGCTTTACTTTGCTAGACATTCACCTAGGTCATACCCACCAATAACAGATGTTCTCTCAGGGTTCTTCCCGGGGTCCCTTTGTCTTCTCCCTCTATATTATTTTAGTTGGTGATCTCCTCAGTTCCCATGGATTCAGTTATCATCTCTATGCTGAGGATTCTCAGATTTACTTATCCAGCCCTAACCTCTCTCTTAACTCCTGGACTCACATCTCCAGCTGCCTATTGGACAGCTTAAACTCAAAAAGTTCAAAACTGAACTCGTTATCTTTCCCCCCGAAGCCCTTCCCTTCTTCCTAAATTCTCTAATAGTTAGACAGCATTGCCATCCTCCTAGTTACCCAGCCTTGCACCTAGGTGTCACCCTCAACTCTTCATTCTGTCTCACCCCCTATAACTAATCTGTTGTCAAGTTTTGTTGCTATTACCTTTATGACACCTCTCATATAAGTCCCCTTCCACCCTGCCATGGGCTCTCATCACCTCATGCCTGGACTATTGCAAATAGCCTCTCGAGTTGGTGTCCCTGTCTCAGGTGTCTCCCCATGCCAGTCTATCCTTCCCTCAGCAGTCACATTCATCTTCCTGAAGAGCTGGTCTGGCCATGTTCACGTGAGCTCCTCCATGTAATAAACTCAGTGGACCTCTATCATCTCTAGCATTGTTCAGAGCTCTTCATAACTGGGCCCTCTCCTACCTTTCTAGTCTTCTAACACCTCGCCCCTGTATACTCTGTAATGTAATCCAATGACACTGGCTTCCTGGCTGTTCTTCATGCTTTATTTCCTGATTCCTGGCCTTTTAAATGGCTGTCCCCCATGACTCAAATTCTTTGCCTCCTCATATCCCTTCCTGGTTTCCTTAAAGTGACAGCTAAAATCTCACCCTCCACGAGAAGCCTTTCCAGACCCCTTTAATGCTAGTGCTTCCCCTCTCTTAATTATCTCCAATTTATTCTGCCTATATCTTGCTTTTATGTAGTTGTTTGCCTTTTTCTCCCTTAGACTGTGAGCTCCTTGAGAGGTGAGATGTCTTTTGCCTTTCTTTGTATTTTAAGCACTTAGCGCAATGACTGGCACAGAGTAAATGCTTAATAACTGCTTTTTGACTGACTGGCCTTAACAATGCTATCTTTCTTTGTTTCTTATTTCATGACTCTTGGGTACCCCAGCTATATAAACTATTTGGAAAAATAGGCAAAGGAGTCCTACCAAATTCCTTTTACAGTACAAATATGGCACTGATACCTAAACCAGGAAGAGTGAAAACCGAGAAAGAAAACTATAGACCAATTTCCCCAATGAACATTGAGGCAAAAATTTTAATAAAATGCTAGCAAGGAGATCACGGCAACATATCATAAGGATCATACAATATGACTAGGTGGCATTTATAACAGGAATGCAGGCATCATTCAATATTAGCATAATTGACCATGTCAATAACAAAACCAACAGAAATCATACAATTGAAAAATATATAAACTCTTTGGAAAAACTAGGTAACCCAGCATGAGAATTGCACCAGAAAGAGAATAGCCAAGTGTTCTACTTTTCAGATGCCGCTCTGTTGTCCTCTTGCTGTTTCCTATCCATAGACACTTGTCAAACTTTCACTGAGATCCTCTTATCAGAGACTCACTATGTCTTTAGTCACCTTAGAGAAGTAAGGAGCTCATGCCACACTTCAACACAGTCATTTAGGCTTGACACCTTCAGCCTAAAAATGCATGGAGGGAAATTTTTCTCCTTTCTTTTCCCGTGAATCCCTAGGATTCTCTACTGAGTTCTGTAGGAGAATTTGAAAATGCCCAATGCTCTCTCCACTTGGCCACTGTCCAGTACTTCAATGGCTGTGGAATGCTAGACTTGTGAAAGCTGAAGGTTGGGCAGGAAGATTTCAGTTGGGAGCAGCAGACTGCATTCCTTTTTGGTAGAGAAGCAAAACAGTGTGTGTGTGTGTGTGTGTGTGTGTGTGTGTGTGTACACAATATATACACATACATATATACACATGTGCAATATATTCACGTGCATACATACAAACATATATATGTATGTATATTTCACGTGTGTATAAAAACAAGCACTGCTCATTGAAATTCCCAATTTGTTGATCATGACCAAGCAAGTTATGTGTACAGGAAACAGCCACTTCCCTTCTCCCTTTGGAGATCTTAAAAAAAATTGATCTAAGATAAACTGCCATAAATAATTACATAAACAGTTCCCCCATCCTTTGATTCCTTTTCCTTTTAATCCTGAAGTAGTATTTTAGCAGTAACACCTAACACTACAATTTCCTTTCCATTTTCTTAATAAATAGAAGTATTATCAAAGCTTCATATAGACTGAAGATGACTTTTAAACCTTTAATTATGAGAAAATATTGCTTTCAAGGCATTGCTGAATTTAACTTCAAAACTTCAAGAACCCAGATTTTGTTGGTATGGGTGCTCCCTCAACCAATGCAGTTCTCAACCACTTCAGTTCAATTCAATCCAATTCAATTCAGTTAATTTCAGTTAAAGGGGCTATGGTGTGCTAGGTGCTGCTGATACACAAACAAAAATGAAAAGTATCGCCGAATATAAACTTGAATTCTATTGCACAGTGCATACAGATAAATATATAGGCTAACTAAATGCAGAAAAATACATGTGCCAAGCAAATTTAGAATGTAAGTAAATATAAATTATTAAGTAAATGCAAAAACATTAAGTAAATACAAAATAATTTTAAGGGATTGGAAAGCATGAAGATCTAGGGGTGTCAGGAAAGACCATGTGTAGGAGGTGGCATTTGTGGAAGCCTTCACTTAATGTTTGGGATTCCAAAAGCCTGGCAAGGTGGGCAAGCATTCCAGGCATGGGGGTGAACTCAACTGTGCAAGGTCTCTGCATGCCTTAGAACAGTGGTCTTGAAGCTTTTTAAATATCATATCACTATAAGTTAAAAACAAAAAAACAAAAAACAACCAACCTGATGCATTGTTGGTGGAGTTGTGAACTGATCTAGCCATTCTGGAAAACTATTTGGAACTATGCCCAAAGGGCTATAAAACTGTGTGTACCCTTTGATACAGCAATACCCATGCTAGGTCTATATTCCAAAGACATCAAAAAGAAAGGAAAAGGACCTATTTGTACAAAAATATTTCTAGCTGGTCTATTTATGGTGGCTAAGAATTGGAAATCAAAGGGATGCCCATCAACTGGAGAATAGCTAAACAAGCTGAGGTCTATGATTATAGTGGAATATTATTGTGCTATAAGAAATGAAAAGCAACATGATTTCAGAATAACCTAAAAAGACTTATATGAACTGGTGCAAAGTGAAGTGAACAGAACCAGGAGAACTTTATACAAAGTAACAGCAATATTGTTCAGTGAAGAACTATGAACGACAGCTATTCTCAGCAATACAGTGATCCAAGATTATCCCAAAGAAATATATGAAGCATATTATCTGCCTCAAGAGAATGGACTGATAGTTTGAATACAGACAAAAGCATGCTATTTTTCACTTTCTTTCATTTTTTTTCCTTTTATTTGAGTCTTCTTGTAAAAAAATGACTCATATGGAAATGTTTTACATGATTGCACATGTATAACCTGTATCTGATTGTTTACCATCTCAGGGATCAAGGAGGGAAGGGAGGGAAAGAGGAATAGTATTTGGAACCCAAAACTTAAAAAAACTAAATGTTAAAAAATTATTTTAAAATGTAATTGGGGGAAAATATAAATGGATTTTTAAAAAAACCTCTGCGTGCACACTCCTAATATATTTATTTATACCTTATAAATTCTGTGTGCCTTTCTTTGAACCAGATCTGTGATTTCTTTTTCTTAAACTTAATTTTATTTAATTTTTGGGTTGGCATTCTCCCTCCTACCTCTCCTCCCTTTGTACCTTCCCACACACCTGTAATTTCATTGACATAGAGAGCTCTACCAATACAAATTAGCACCTGCTCTGCAGTTTATAATTGCACTTTGATGGAGTGGTATCAAACTCATAGAAACAAGGGTTGTGGATATCTATGTAAGGATCCTTGGGGGTCCTATATTGACTTAGTTTTAAAATGTAATGTTATCTGTGTTTTGTTATATTTATATTTATTTTGTTAAATATTTCCCATTTCCATTTTAATCTGGTTCAGGATGTACTTTGGAGAGGTGCAGGCTACGGGCTGGCCTGTGGGCAGCATTTTTGACACCTCTGAACTTAGAGAGTTGTCTGAAGCAATTAAGAGGTTGAGGGACTTTCCCAGGGTCATCTTGCCAGTCTATGTCAGAGATAGGACTTAAACCCAGGTCTTTCTGCATCTGGGGCCTACTTCATAACTACTATGCCATGTTGCCTGTCATATATGGACTATCATACTCATTTATGAAATATCAGCATAGTTTAATTTCTTCCTTTTAGTGAAAATAAAAATCAAAAATAAGAAAGCAGACTTTTAATGCTATTCTTAGCAGTTTGGACAACTACTACTTACACAGTGATTACAAGCTAGAATGAGTTAGTAAGCATGATCATTTTAATCTTTAAAAATCCCTGTGTATATTCTGGGGGATAAAAAAGACTAATAAATAAAAATTGCTTGTTAATGATTATACAGTTAAATTGATCTATAGAGCTAATCAAGCAGGTAAATTTCCATATTGAAAAATCACTGCATTGTAATGAAAAGAAACCTGGGCAAGCCGGGTTCTTAACTCACTGGGTGGTCCAGAATGTAGAGCCAGCTACGTCAGTTGAAGGACACCAACCATCACGGGTGTCCAGGCCATTGTTATAATTATTTCTATTCTAATTATAGAGGGGATGAGATTGGGAAAGTGCTTTGAGTAACCATTGGGTCCAGTTGATCAGGAGTAGAGCAAAGTAGTGGAGCATTAGGTGATGGGTGGAAGGATTAGGTAGGGTTGTGTTTGAAATATGTTGAAGAATTGGCTATGAGAGTGTCTTCTGATAATCCCAGACTCCAATGGGTAGCCCTGTATACCCTTTATGGCATGCATGCACCCCGCTTTGGAGACCTCTTCCTTAGAGGCCAGTGTCATGACTTGCTGTGGCCCAAGATATTCATTGTTTGGGGGCAAATCTTCTGGAGATGGTGATCCTCTCCAAATTCAACCAGATCAATTCTTGGAGAACAGATTGTGACCAGATTGTACACAAAGTCTTTCCAGCTTGGTAGAGCTTTGTGCCTTACTGAAATGACCTTTGAGAATTTTGACTTCTGAGATCCCTTCACACTATGAATCTACGGTCCTATGGTAAAATCTATTTATCCTAAGGAGGGACACCTGTATTCTAGAGTGAGGCATGGGAGGACCTTCAGGAAGCTTGTTCAATATTGATATTTTCTAGTTCTAAGTAAGTTTTTCCTTGTCAAAGAGAAAGAGGCAGTTTTACCACGAAGCCTTGAAAATCCATATTCCCTAGCTACCTGAAGTCCCTGGATTGCCACCCAGGTCTTAGATCTGACCTGAATCTGTCAATTTCTGGCTTTAAGTGTTTGACCTTCAGCTTCTTTTTAATTTTTAGGAAGCTAAAAAACCTCTAAGCACAGGCAGGGTTCTTCTCTAGATCTGTCATCTTTTGTGGGGCCAGAGCAGTGGCAATGGTTTTTAAATATATGTTTTTAAAAAATTATTATAAAAGAAAAGCAACAGCAAAATTTTTCTCCAAGTACCATACAGAACAACACTCATCCTATATAATATTCTGTGAGAAGTTAGAAAACGTTATTCTCTCAACCATAAAAATTGGACACGTTATTATTGTTAACAATAAATATTTACTGTGCCTTAATTAAATGCACTCCCTGGGAGCTTTAAGGGTCAGGGGGCAAGGAGTCATTCTCCCACAGAGGAAAGGCTGTGGTCTATTCATATGAGAAAAAGAATTTTCTTGGATTCTCAAGAACTCGAAACGATTGATTTAACGTTCGTGCTGGTACCATATGTATTTGAATAGATTCCAACCCAAATTAATAAGCTGTGTAGTAGACAGAGTCATGGACTTAGAGTCCAGGAGACCTGGGGTCAAATATCACTATAGACTTAGAGTTCTATGACTCTGAGATGATCACTCTTAATTCATCCCTCACCCCCCAGTTTTCTAAGATTATATATCGCAGAGAAGGTGCCGCTCTGCCGTGGTTGAGGGAATGCCTCATCAGTAGCCCCTATATGGACAAAATCACAGATTAGGCTTAGAAACACATTATTATTGTAGAAAATAATTGAGATGGAGACTTCATTTAATGTTATAAAAAACATTACTTTTTAGCCATTTTCCTCATAGCAAAAGAATTAGTACAGTAACATGTTACAATGGAAAAAGCATTGCCTGAAGATTAAGAGGGCCTTGGTTGTCCTCTTCCAATTCTTACTACCTTTATGTGACCTTGAGCAAATTTCATGACTTCCCTAGGCTTTAGTTTCCTCATGTATAAAATGGGGGGGGTCAGATTAGATGACCTCTGAGTTCCCATCAAGCTATAGACCCCAAGGACCTATGATCTTTTCTCTGTAAATTTGTCTTTTGTTGAAAGCCTATATGCTCTGGAAATACCCTATCCAAATTTCTCCTGCTGAAGTTCATAACAGGTTACTTAGGCATGTACACAGCAAATTGTCTTCAGTTCTTTGTTATAGAGAGGATTCTGGGAAGATGGCAGAGTAGGTCAGAAAATTCCAAGCTCTCAAGATTTTCCCCCACAAAAGAGTTAAAGTAGCACCTTAGGGTGAACAAAGTGTGGGCAGAAACAAAGAAGAATAGAGGCACAACCAGGGTCTTCCTGGGACAATTTGAGAAGATTCTAAGAAAAATCCCAGGACAAGTTTTGGTCCCTGTGAGGAGTAAACACCTCCAGGCTAGGTTCCATTTTAACAACTAGCCCCAAGCCACTTAAACAACTAGTAGCAAGCCCTGGGGTTAGTTGGTTTGAGAGACTGCCTCCACCCAGCTACAGGAACTTTCCACCCCAAGATAGTGAGGGGAGTTGGGTGTTTGAGCCCAGGAAGATTGAGGGAACCCCTGCTGACAAGGAATGCCAGACCCAACTGTGCTGCAAAGAGGGGTGAGTGCCGAAGCAGTAGGGTAGAAAGCCCCTGGATATGGGCACTTACAGGAGGTTTGGGGTTTGGCTTTGGTTCCAGGCTAGACAACTGAAGATATGGGGCAAGAGGCACCATTTCCCATACCCCAGGGCTAGAGGTGATTACAAAAATCAGGCTATTACCACAAAAACAAATGCACAGGCAAAGGAGAAAGAATCCAACCATAGAAACCTATTACAGTAATAGAGATGACTGGGGTTCATCTTCAGAAGAGGATATTGAAGTAAAGAAATCCCCAAAGAGTAATGTCAAATGGTCACCAGCCCAAAAAGGATTTATAGAAGATCTTTAAAAAGACTTTAAAAATCAAATGACAGAGATGGAGGAAAAACTAAAAAAATTAAAAAATAAAAATAATCCAAGAAAAACAAGGGGGTTATGACAGGAAAGTCAACCAATTAGAAAAGGAGATCCAGAATTTCAAGGAGGAAAATGACACCTTGAAAATTAGAATTGGGGAAAGTGAAGCCCTTGAAACATTAAACAAAACATAAATAATAAAAAATAGAAGAGAAAATGAAACATCTTATAAGAAAAACAACAAATTTGGAGACTAGATCAAGAAGAGAAAATATAAAAATAATCAGCCTAACTGAAAGTTACAATCAAAAAAGGAATCTTGATACAATAATACAAGAAATAATTAAAGAAAATTGTCCTGAAGCATTGGAACAAGGCAGGGAAGTAGAAATAGAAAAAATCCATCGAACGCCACTTAAAAGAGATATCATAGTCAAATTCCAAACCCTCAGCTCAAGGATAAAATATTAAAAACATCGAGATTAGAACAACTTAAATGTGATGGTGCCACAATTAGAATTATACAAGACCTAGCAGCAGAAACATTAAGGGACTGCAGGTCTTGGAACACAATACATCAAAGAGCAAAAGACCTGGGGCTCCGGCCAAAAATATCATACCCTGAAAATTTAAGTATTGTCTTGAATGAAAAAAAAATGGACATTTGATAAACTCTCAGACTTTCAAGACTTCGTTAAAAAAATCCTGAACTCAATAGAAGATTCGATATACGAGAACCAAGAGAAACATAAAGTGTACATACCAAAGACTGACTATAAGGGATTCATAGGTACAGACTGTTTATCTTTCATATAATGTAAAATGTATGTCTAAGATTCTTATTAATAATTGGTGAGCTCATAAGAAAGAGGTGGATAAACCTGACTATGATATGAATTCAAAAAATAAAACCAATTAGAAACAGCTAAAAAGAGTAACTATTTTACACAAAGGAGGTGCAAGAGGAAGAAAGGATACAGAGGAGGGCTGGTAGTTCTGAAAACCTACCTTCATCAGGAATGGGTTTAAGAGAGAACAATACATATATATTTAGAAGAGTATAAAAGTCTTCTAAATTTAGAAGAAATAAAATAGTAAGGGTGTAGAGAGGGGGAGAGGACATAGGAGCGATTATTAGAGGGGAGGATGAAGGAATAAGTAAAAGGGGGTATAGAAGGGTGTTTAGATTTCCAGGGATGGGAGGATAAGGGAGGGATCCTTGGAGAGGGGTAGACAAGTAATAGGAGGGCAAGGTAGTTTATAGAAGTAAAGTAGAGGAATCGGGAGGCATAGGAAACAAGAGATATGCACAAATATGAAAACAAAGATCAGGAATAGAGTATGTTTGGGAAAGTATATGTCTATATATGTATGTATATATGTATATGTGTATGTAGCTAGCTATAGCTATAAACACATCCAAACTTTATTGTAGCCTTCAGGGGTGGGGTGGGGGGAGGAGGAAAAAGAACAAACTAAAAATGTGCACAGCAGAGAACAAAAGAAAACTCACAAGGAAGCAAATATGGACAATTCTCAACACAACATGTATTATTTATCATATAGGCTTTCTTAAAATGAAAATCTATTGTTATATATTTTGAATCCTCTCTTATGTTCTGCTATGCACATGACATGCTTTTTTTTCTTTCTTACTTTGTATTTAAGTTTCAATATTTAAGTTTATGATATGTTTTGTTCCTTTTCTCTATTCTGTATTTGTGTTCTGGCCTTTGAGTCTAAAATAAAATTTAAAAAAATTCTTTATTATATTATTTCACAGTTTAAGGTAGAGTTAGCTAAGAATGGAATAATGGCTGGCATTACTCCAGTGTCTTTCTTCTTAACAACAAATAGATCTCTAATAGTGCTAACCTTTAGAGGAAAGGAGCTGATATTGTGAACCCCAGTTGTGAAGGGTGCCCAGGTAGGACTTACATCTTACCCTGCTACTGTTTTGTGGAAAATCAGGGTCAGAACTGGTAGTATGACCTCCCTCTTCCGGGGTGTTGTCCTAATCTTCTCCAACTGCCTCTTCCCTAAGACCATTCCTAAGCTCACATCCTCTGGAATGTGGCCATGAATAGTCATAGCCACACATAACTTCTGAAGCAGGAAGCAACAAGAAGAAAGGGCTTCTTTAACATGCAAATTCCTTTTCCAGGGAACCAGGAGAAGAAGGCCCTCAGAAACATTTGTCCTTTGCTATTAGATCATTCTCTACACCAGCCAGTCCACCTATAAAATACAGTGTCTACATGGTGACTTTACAATGATAAAAGACAGTGGAGAACTTGAAGATGGCTCAGGGGAAATTGAAAAAGCGATTAACAGGTTTAGAGAAAGATGAAAGGGAGTGAGAGTGAGAAAACTGAAAGGGTTTGGATTTTCTCCTCTGGAAATCTTTTAAAACAGGATTAGTCCACATCTTGCTCAGATAAATCAGGTATGGTACTGCCTTGAGGTTGCAATGAGGATAGATTGTATGAGTTTCCAAGCCTATGATAACACTAGCATTTATATAGCACATTTTGCATATATCATCTCATTTGATCCTCACAACAACTCTCTGAAGTAGCTATTATTATCCCCATTCTACAGATTTGGAAAGTGAGGCTGACAGAGGTTTAGTGACTTGCCCAGGGTCACACAGCTAGTAAGTGTCTGAGACAGGATTCAAATTCAGGTCTTCCTCACTCTAGGTTCCAGTGCTCTATTTATTCATGATGCTACCTAGCTGACCAATGGTTCTGCACTTGCTTTTCCCACTTCCTAGATAAGGTACTTCACACAAATTAGAAGGCATGGACTTTTTTCTTTTTTGTTTTGTAAACCTGTCCACACACACACACACACACACATATATATATATATATCCTACAGAGAGGTGTCCCATAGTTCCTGCCTAAGATGAAGAAGATGAAATTTTTGGATACTGATGATACATCTGTTTTGGTGTCACCATTTGAGACAGAATCCTAGATTGGATGGACCAATAGTAAGCCATACGTACCCCAACATCACTTTTCTTACCTTCTTAATGTAAAAAGTAAGTGAGGTTGTCTTGCTACCTTGTTTATCAAATAAGCTCAACTACCTTCTAAGATCAGTAGCTGCTCTCTAGGAGTTGGCAGTAAGATTCTGGAAATAACCCGAGTCAATGGCAACATCCTCCTTCCTACCTATCTCATCTAGAGCTTGATAGAATTCCTTTATGGAGAGCTAGGGGTCAGACTGGTGACAAACTTTCCCCAGCCTCTCATGGTCGGAAGATTTCATTTGAGTAACCATCAGGTGCTATGAGTCAGGGGGGCTTAGACTCACAGCTTTCATACAATAGAACATTATTAAACGTAGATCTTGACTAGAGCATGGAGGTACCACCTGCCCAAGGTCACAGGCAGGTCACAGGAGATGTTTCCCTCCTTATCCTGTATTCTGCTATGAGATCCAATACCAGGTTCATTACTGGGGAAACCTTTCTCTCCTCAGGGGAATTGAGCTTTCCATCTTCACATTTCTTGAATTGATAAAAAAAATACTTCGATATCACTATCTCAGGCCAATTATAGAATTGGTTAAGGTTCATGTCTAGGTCTCCCTAAGAGGAAAGTAAAAGAGATCTCCAATATATAACATGAATCCAGTATCAGGAAGGTCCTTTCTTCCTAAATGGAAAACAATGCTAAACCTAGAAGCATCAAAGAGTATATTAAAAGAGAGATTAAGGCAGCATTCCTTAGTATAACTGTGGTTACAATCATTTGGGAAACTAATATTCTAAGCCACATAAGAGCATAAGACAGTTGTCCAAATATTTCACCTTGGCTCTGGCACTGTTCATCCAAACAACCAAGCTTGGTCTTCTTCTCCAGTGCTGCACCTGTACTTGCTGCCAGTCTCCTCGTGCTATTGCTAGAACTACAGCTATTCAGATGATGCCGCCACTGCTCATAGATCTGCAGCCTTTTCAAGATAACAAGGTTGCCTGTCCAACAAAAGGAAATACTACAGAGTCAAGGACTGGCAGGGAGCCAGGAGCAAGAATATCTATTTTCAGCACCTAGTACTAGCTGGGCAGGATAGACACGAACTTGTACAGAGAATGGGGTCTGTACCATCCTACCCCATACTTGTTGCCTTTACACCTGCATCCAAAAGAGAGTCAATCAGAAACTATCTCTTCTTTTGCCAGATGCGGCACTCTGCCCCCTGATGAGGTTACCCACGTCAGTCAGGGTCTATCACATCATTCTAAAACATCAAGTTTCTTTCAGTGCTGCCCTACAGAAACAGCCAGAAAGTTTGTCATCCCCAAAGCTCTAAGGAATGAGTCACCTTGTCCTTGGAGTCCTTGGAAGTTTCCAGAAGAACTTTGGAATGTTCTGTACTAACCTACGTTGCATAAGGTGCATGAGAAGAGCCGCACATACATCAGACTCTAGCTTAATAATGCCTGAGTGTAATAATGCCAGGAATCCCAAACCTTTCCACCCCACATCCACAGACTCCAAATCCAGCATGCCATCCACTCTACCATACAAACTACCTAGAACAACCTTTCCCCTAGAAAAGTTTTGCTGAAGAAGTAAAGCAAACTGGATTCAGTAGTTTCTATTTCAATTCCTTGCTTTCAAGTATTAATTAATATCTAGAAAATCAGTCTAGTAGCAAAGGGCTCAGATTATCCTAAAGGTAGAAAATATACTTTTCCTACAATTAAAAAGTCTCAAAATATTAAACTCTGAAGGGATCCTAGAGATGATCTCAAGCAAATCCCTTCTACTTATAGCTGAGAAACCAGAAAAGGAAAGTGATTTGTGGCTAACTTGTGTTTTACGTACAGAAGACTGAGTGTCTGTTCTATGCGTAAGGGCCTCATGAACCTTGGCGAGGTGAACCTTGACCTGGCACTCCACCGAGATTCAACATTTGTTTTGATGATTCATCATTGAGTTGGACTTTTTTCCAATTCAGTTCAATAAACATTAATTAAGAGCCTGTGCAAGGCATTGAGCTAGGCTTTGAGGAACATACAGAGGAAATATAGCCCCTGCTTTCAAAGAAATTATGATTGGGTAATTGGGATCAAGTCTGGGCCTGCCTTGGGACTTAAAGTCTACATATGGTGGTTCAGTTCAATTCACCAAACATGATTAAGAGCCTGCTTATGTATCAGTCCATTTGCCGGATTATGGCATGAACTAGAGCCCTCAGGGTAGTCCAAGACCAGAGCTAAGCCCTGGAAAATCTGAAGAATGCCCAGCATACACAGGTTGGCACACACTTCATTGAACCTATTGGCCCAACAGGAGATTTTTAAAATTTTACAGGATGTGGAGAAAGCATCATGACCACCATTGCCTTCCAGGGTTGGCAATGGGAATAGTTGTTAATACTCTATCCATTCTTACAGAAATCATTAGAAAGATATAGTTTGGTAGCATCAGAGCCTCTGTTTTACTATCACAGATAGTCTGGGGCTAACTCCATTCATAAAAAAGAATCTATGAATCCTCACATTTATTCTTTCTCTGAGTGTGCTATGTGTTGGAACATGTGGCATTTTCCCCCCATTTTCCACAGGTCGATCTGCCTTTGTATTTGAGGAGCCAACGACAAAAATAACGGGAGAAGTGAGAAAAGATTTCTCTTGTAATTTGTCTATTTTTAGTGACTTGTAACTTTCTCAATATTCTCTTTGGCCTGAAGTGACACATACTTGGGTGTCAGCCCAAAGGGAAGTTATTTTGGAAAGTCTGAGCAAAATTCACTCTGTGGCTGTTTGAGTTGGTTAAAGGAGAAGGAAAAACTTGCTTTGGAAAATTACTTTTTTGTTCTTTCTCTGGTCTGGAACTTGGCTGCCTAAATCCAACCTAGGGTCTATTTCATTAGAAAGGTAAGGCTTAACTGAGGTGGGGAGTGGATAGGATAGGCATGAAGAAGAGAAAAGGGCAGACAGAATAGAAAATGGCACCCTGGTCATTCTCCTGATAGCTTTGCTGCACTCAGAAGAAATTCTAATAATGACCCCCATCCTATTGTCAAATAGGAAAAATAAAATATATTCCTCGGAAGCAAAGTGCTGAAATAGGTGAAATGAATTTCCCTTCCAGGGAGTCTGCTATGAAGAACTAGTTTACTTTATAAGTCAGGATTTTCCAGTAACAAATATTAAATCTTGTTATTAATGTGTCCAATCCCTCCTATTTAGAAGGCTCTGAAGTCTAAGCACATGGAGTGATGGGAGGTTAAATGTACTAACAATGAAATTGCGGTGTGACTCATGTATTAATGTCAGCTTTGCCCTATGTAAAGCTAGAGGGCAGAAAAAAAAACTAGATTTGGAATAAAGGGATCAAAGTTTGAATTCCAGTTCTGATGTTTATGAGCTGTGTGACCACGAACAAGTCGCTCAACCATTCTCAACCATTCCTCATCTGTGAACTGAATTGAGAATAGTAAAACTTGCTCTATTTTCCTCACAGAGTTGCTATGGGGAAAATTTTCATAGAAACCAACATTCTATTTTTTTTTATTCAGTCACACCTGACTCTTTGTGACCCCATTTGGGGTTTTCTTGGTCAAGATACTGGAGTGGTTCGCCATTTCCTTCACCAGCTTATTTTACAGATGAGGAAACTGAGGCAAACAGGGTTAAATGACTTGCCCAGGGCCACATGGCTGGTAAGCGTCTGGGGATGTGAACGCTGGAAGATGAGCCTTACTGGTTCCTGGCCCAGTGCTCTATCCATGGTGCCGGGAGGTTGGATTTGAACTCAGGGTCTTCTCACTCCAGGGCCAGAGCTCTATCCACTGCACCATCTAGCTGCCCCCAAATTTCTATCAATGTGAGATATAATAACTCAGCCTTCTAAATTGGTGAGAATCGAGTATATTTTCCCTCCTCCTAAGGAAAAGACAGTAACTTTGTTCTGAGAAAGGATTAGAACCACTTACAGATCGTTCTTCCTCCAAGAACCTCAGAGCCCTTTACAAATGTGGATTCAGGGCAAGCCTCACTATACATACTTTAAATTGGATGGGTCCTTAATTCCATTTCTGTGGGTACTCCTTCCATTAGTGCTTCTCCAAGGCATCACATCCTGGGTGACTTTTGTCCATGCCCTGCATGTGCTCTAAGAGTGGTGTATGTGCATGCTCCTGTGTGTTCAGACTAAGATTTTTCTTCTCTCTCCCAGCCTGGAAGTACAGTAGCTACCCTGCAAGTTTCTAGGCAGGTAGGTAGGTAGGTGGCTCAATGGGTACAGAGCTGGCTTTATATCCATTGAAACTGCTCTGGGGATTAGGAAGACCCCAGTTCAAATCCATCCTCAGATGCTTACTAGCTCTGTGACTCTGGGCAAATTGTTTCACCTCTGCCTGCCTCAGTATTCTCATGTGTAAAATGGGCATGATAATACTAATAGCATTTTCCTCCCAGGGTTGTTGTGAGGATAACATGAGCTATTTGTAAAGTATTTTGCAAACCTTAAAGAGCTGTATTAATGCTAGCTTTTATTAGCTATTTTTATAATTACTTACTCACATACCTGATCCCACTGCTAATCAACCTACTAACCTGAAGTGGACACTTTGACCTGCTCTATTTCTGACCTGGACTGTTTCAACCCTTATTAAGCAACCCAGTTGCTCCCCTCGTTCCTGGGACTCATCATATGGATGCCAGACTCAGTGCAGACAACCCATCGGCTTGGCCCCTTGCAGCTCAGAACTGCCAAGTTTAAGAAATCCTCCAGCCTTAGCCCTACTATGTATCATATAGCCCAGAGATCCCACCAGCCCCTTTCTCACCACTGTCCCCATCACGTGACTTGTACAAGAAGCACAGGGGGACCATACAGGACTAAAGGATGTTTTATATTTTTAATTGTTTCATGGATCTCCCTGGCCAAAAAAATTCCTTCATTCTATGTCTAATCTTCTGGTAATGAGAGTCTTTGTACCTAGGCAAGCTTGTCCATGGATTATTGAAACAGTCTGTTACCAGGCCTGTAGTCAACACCATTCTAGGGAGGTCGTGTGCTGCAGTGGGGAAGGCAGTGAAGTAGGCGCCAGAGTGCCCGTATTTTAATCCTGGGCTCGTCTTACTAGCTGAGTGACCTAGGATTAGTCATCTCAGCTCTCCTGCCCTAAGATTCTTCATGTATAAAATGAGGATCAAGTCATTTGTCCTCTCTGCTTTCAAGAGGCCCAAACAAAATAATGTATATAAAACACTTCACAGACTGTGAAACACAATGTCAGTTTTCAAAGAGAAAGAAAGTAGAATTTTCTAAAGTTTGTTCTTTAGAGGTTGATATGACCTTTGAGAAGGGGGGCAGCCTATCCATCCTTTTGGTTTCCTTCCAAGTTTAAGAAAACCCATTTTCAGCTCCACAGGTTGGAGAACAAGCCTTGGAGTTTCTTAAATCTAGCAAGAAGTCCTACATTTTTTCCTTCCCTGACTACGGTAGTTTCAGTTTAATTACACATAGCCATGGCAAATGGTCCCCAACTCGCTAGAAGTGAGAGCCAGAAGAACAAAGAGATTGGAGACAGGTGGGGAATGGGGGAAGGGGGGTGGTGGCCCGTGAATTGGAGGCTTTTTTTTTTACTTTATATCCCCAGTGCTTAGCACATAGTAAGTGCTTTAATAAATGCATGTCAACTGTGAGCTGAGAGGGGAACTGGTTATAAATGCAAATAGATGGTGAGACAGCAGCATTGACTATGGAAATGGGCTCTCTCTAGGGTTAATACACAACATGGCCAATGTTGTATCAACATCATCTGCTTTCCCCAAGAGGTGATGGTCTTGTCTCTGCTCAGCAAGCTAGGAAAGGAAGGCGATCAAATTTGGTGCTGTGCCACCACACATACAAAAACCATCCTGCTCCTTTGTTGCTGTCGATGTTATGTCATTTCTTCTCATGGGAATCCCCCAGTTCCCACACTTCCTCAGTCAGGAAGGTCAGCCTGGACACATCTGTCTGCATCACTGAGTTGAAGCAGATAAGCTGCAGCTGCTAGATCGTGGGGCATGTCCTCCCCCATATCCCCTGCTCTGAGTGGAGCCACAGGCTCAGCTCTGTGGTGCTGCTATGATCTTATAACTAGCTTTCAAAAGAGGAAAACCAAGGAGGCAGGAAGCCCAACTGCGCTCCTCACTGACCAAGGTAAACCTGGTTGTAATTGCTGTAGTGAGTCTGAAGACAAAGGGGAAGGGGTAGCTCCCTTCTTCTGAATCTTTGATGTGACTCAAAGAAGGCTCCCTCTTGAGAGAATTATCCTGAGGAATCTTGGGAGCCCGCTGATCTGGCATGCAGCATCGGACATTGATCAAGTGGAGAGTGAGAATTAATAGGATGATACTGTTGTTAGGCCTGTGCCCAAAAGAGACCAAAGAAAGAGGAAAATGTCTTCATATACAAAAATATTTAAAGCAAATTGTTTTGTGATATTCAAACCAAACCCTGGAGACTATGGGGGTGCCCATCAACTGAGGAATGGCTAAATGAGTTGTGGGATATGGATATATTGAAATATTACTGCACTTTAAGAAATGAGGAAATGGATGATTTCAGAGAGACCTGCGAAGACTTATATGAGATGATGCAGAGTGAAGTGAGCAGAACCAGGACAATTTATATTATAACAACTATACTACAAAAATGACCAGTCTTGAAAACTGTTATAAACTGATGTGGAATGAAATGAGTAGAAATGAGAGAAGAATTTATGAATTGTTCTTTTTGACAATTGTTCTGAAATTCTGAATTGTTCTGAAAGACAAATTTGGAAATTCTAAGAACTATGATCAATACAGTGACCATACATAATTCCAAAGGACCAAAGGTAAAACATACCTGCCTCTTCCTACAGAGGAGACAGATTTAGGGTGTAGAAATTTTTTTTAGATCTATGTTTTTATATACAGCCAACAAGAGAGTTTCTTTTACTTGATTATGCATGTTTGTTAAAGCTTCTGTAAACAAATTATTTTAAAAAATTTTATTTTAGACTCAAAGGCCAGAACACAAATACAGAATAGAAAAAGGAACAAAACATATCACAAACTTAAATATTGAAACTTAAATACAAAGTAATAAAGAAAAAAAGTACGTCATGGGCATAGCAGAACGTAAGAGAGGATTCAAAATGTATAACAATAGATTTTCGTTTCAAGAAAGCTGATATGATAAATAATACATGTGTTGGAGAATTGTCCATCTTTGCTTCCTTGTGAGTTTTCTTTTGTTCTCTGCTGTGCACTTTTTAACTTTGTTCTTTTTATTTTCCCTCCCCCTTCCCCGCTCCCAAAGGCTACAATATACTTTAGATATGTTTCTCTATAGCTATAGATAGCTACATACACATATACATATATAATACATATATAGACATATACTTTCCCAAACATACTCTATTCCTGATCTTTGTTTTTATATTTGTGCATATCTCTTGTTTCCTATGCCTCCTGATTCCTCTACTTTACTTCTACCAACTACCTTACCCTCCTATTACTTGTCTACCTGCCTCCAAGAATCCGGCCCCTATCTTCCCATTCCCATAAATCTAAACACTCTTCTATACCCTCTTTTTACCTATTCTCTCATTCTCCCCTCTAAGGATCCCTCCCCTAAGAATCCCCCCTCTCTATACCCTTACTATTTTATTTCTTCTAAATTCAGAAGACTTTTATACTCTTCTAAATATATATATGTATTGTCTAACTCCACTTTGTTTTAAGAATCCATTTTATAAACTGTTGATTTTTTATAAACTGTTTTTCCATAATAAGACAGGCACTTGTGTGGTATAATGTAGTAAACAAAACGTGAATGTGTTCCTAAACAACCAATAAGCACATGTGGATCCTCTGATAGGACAGAGAACAACTTTATCAGTAATTTATATAATAAACTAGCAATAAAATTATATGATAAACAACTTAGGAACACCCATAGCTAGAATTATAAAAAACCCACCAAAGGCCTCATCCTAGGTCTGGGACTGGCTTCTGTATTCCCTGCACTCCAGACTAACAGCCAATGTCTGCCCAAGGGCAGTGCTGGGAGGGAACCAAGCTCATTATTCCAGTGTGAAAGAATATCGAAACCTCTAAGACTCAGGTTGGTGGTTTGCTCTTATCATTTGCACATATTAATAAAGTGTGTTCAAATACACTGAGAAGTATAAATCTAATTAGCGCTCCTGTCACACTAGTTAGCATGCGCAATCATAAATTGGCTACACATGTACACTCTGTTTTACGCTGCATCCTGTGGGGCACATTGGGTGCAGTAAATAGAACGTTGCCTTTGGAGTCAGAGATCATGGGTTTGAATCTTATCTCTGGTTCTTACTAATGGAAAAGTCCAGGTCTTAGTTTCCACCTCTGCAAAGGAAGGGGGTTTGATTTGATGACCTGACAGGGGCCTTCCAATTCAGTGTCCTTAGAATTGCTGGTTTCCTAGCTCTGGAGCCACATTTTCTGAGGAGTGGCTCCAACTGGCCAGAGGTGGACAGCACAGGGTTTGTAGGTGTTCTTGGTCTTTCATGTTCAACAATCCATGCTTTGGGAATAAAAACAGCTATCAGGATTGTTATTTTTTAAGGGTGAGGCCCTTTCCTTAGAAATGCAGTTGCCTCTTTGGAAGGCTGACACTCCCTCACAAGCCCTTACCAGCTGCCAGCCCCCAGCAGCAGCAGAAGCAACAACAAGTAGTTTGCAGCCTTCCTTCGAAATTCCGATGGTTCTGGCTCTCCCTGCCAGGGACATGACATGTCTGCACTTTGGTGGGGGCAGGAGTGAGGAGGGGAGCACCCACCTGGGGCTTTCTTTATCTTTTCTCTCAGTACTATGTGCCCTGTGAGGATTTTCAGCTGGTCTTCCACAGCTGGTCTCAGGAAGGCCATGAGGCAGTCTTGGAGTTGTATTGCTTAGCTTCAGGCTCCTTGTTTTATATCTTAAGTACAATAACAGGTTGAGCCCACAGTGAGATATAAAGATCAACTTTGTATGTAAAAGCCATTAGAGAAATGCAGGTGGGGAATAGGTATGCGGAAATACAAAAATGTTAAGCAGACATAAGCTATTTTTGTAAAAATGGTTACTGCTGCTACTTACCATGATTATCATCCACTGTGGAAGAATGTTGGACTGGAAATTAGGGTCCTGGGTTCTAGTCCTGGGTCTTCCTCTAGTAGGACATGACACAAGTTACTTTTCCAAATTTGTTTCCCCATCTGTAAAATAAGAAGGTTGAACTAGATGATATTTTAGGTTTTCTTCCAGCTCTAAAAGCCCATCATTTTATGAATTACTTGTGAACAGCTGATCGTACCCCACCAAATGGAGGAAATTAATTCAAGCTTTTAGTGAGGGTGGTACCAGGTTGTTGGGGTTTTTTTCCCATTAGTAATCAGGAAGAAACTGCATTTCTCTTTTTATGGATTCCTCTCCAGCTTACTGAAAGAGTATTTAAGTTATATCTCCAGGTTATATCTTTATTTAACTTTCCAAATAATCTCAGCTTACTTCCATTATCTTTTCTTTTTTTAAAAAAATGTATTTATTTTATTCTGAACTTAAGAAATAAAACAAGCATTTCCACAATATAGTAGACTAGAAAAAGAGATGATTGTGTATGAAACTGCTGTGCAACTTGCTATCTCTTTTAAATATATAATAACATTATCACGTAACTTAAATTTTTTCCTTTCCAAATTATCTTTTCTTAGACTATCCAGGTTTTAAGATGTCACAGGTGTCTATTTCCCAACATCCCTGGGACAAGGAGGGGTGATTCAAGTCAACTGCTGCATACAGAATGTTCTAAATCTAGAAGATTTAGGAGCAAATAGCTGCACATGCCTTACCCTTGGTGTTAGCCTCTCCCAGTCCATTCTTCTGTGATGGAATCCAGCCAGCTCTCTCCAGCTGACCAAAGAACAGGCTTGCCTCAGTGACTGAGCTCACCACTCAGCTCCAAAAACTTCTATGCTGAAGTTAAAGGCTGTTGTTTTTTTTGAGGGTATGATAATCCACTGTTCTCATTTGGTCATCCATATGGGTCTTCTTTGTCCCTTTTCAGCTCCAAAAATGAATCCATACTCAAATCACATCTTCTTTGTCACAAAAAAGTTGGTTTCTTTAGACTATTATACTCTAATACAAAACGTCACCTCAGTTTACAGAATTAGCATACTTTATGTTTGTTACTGACTTTTAGTGATTTTAGTGACTTTTTAGGGGAAATAAAAAAGATACTGGCAGTGGAAGGGTGATGAAAGATACTGAGATGTTGATTGTCTAGGCCAGAAATGGGGTACACATCTGACCAAGTCCAAAACTTCAGTCTGTTATGTCTGAGTGGAAAGTCTAGCACCAAATTCAGACCTTTGAGTGTCAGCACCATCACATTCTTGGTTCAATCAGTTTCCTATTTCTTAGATACAAAGCTCCAGAGAGTCCTAAGATATCACAGCTCTCATGAAACAAACTCTGATGACTTAACCATACTTAAGAATCAGCAACCCAGGAATTCATTAATCTCTTGAAAAATAGGCAGTACTGGAAGCCAAAACCATGAGGAACCCTTTGATTTTCAGCAAACACTGAATATTTCAAATAATTCAAAATTATACTTCAAAAACAGCTGGAGTATCATATTAATGACATTATAACCTTTTATTTTATTAGCTCTAACTGAACAATGGAGAATCCTTGGTGGTAGAGAGCCAGTTTTCTTCAGTTCTTCTCTGTGTCATATACACTGGCTATGTGACTCTGGGCAACTCATTTTATTTCTCAGTGCCTCAGGCAACTATAAATTTCTTATCATGTATTGGTAGAGTTTCCTCATCCAAGAAAACAACTCCTATGGGTTACAGCTTAGCAATTGCTTCTAAGGACTTTGTAGCCACATCTGGGGTTGTTGTTGACGTTTGTCCTTCATTCTCCAGGAGGACTGATGCAGGGTGATATCCTGACAAGGTGAATTGGATTTAAGTGAGGCAGAGTTTCACAAAGTCATCAGCCTTGCTCTCCCACAGTCGTCAAAGTCGAACGACAGGACAAAACTCAAGACAACTGGCAATGGCTGGGGACGTGGAGAATGACCTTGGTGACTTCTGTGTCTAAGTTCTAAGGGCTCCACAGTGCCTGCTTCAGCTGCCTTCATGGCCATTGGAACAAATTGTTCTCCTGTACCCCTTCCACCAGGAGAAATCTTCATTTCTTTCCTCTGTCTGTCTATATCTGCTCTGGAGTTCAACCACCCAAAGAAAGGAGAACATTTGGATAACACCAGAGCTATAGGAAAATTTCATTTTTTGCCTTTGGATTCCCACCATCCAGCACAGTGCTGGGCGTATAGCACACACTTAGTCAATGTTAATTGAAATGAAATGAATGCTGCCTACAGGATGAAATACTCGTATCTACAGAATGACGGAACTGGACTAGGTGATCTATCTCCAATGCCTCTTTCATCTGGGAGTGTGCTGGAGGCAGCTGAAACAGCTTGGGAGAGCCCATTATTAAATATTCAATGTGAGCATTTATGCTTTGAAAATCCAACATTACAAATAAGGACTTGATTTATTGTTTTGTTGATTGCCCAGACTTAGAAAAGTGATGTAGAAAATGTCAATAATACAGATTAAACTGAAGAATATGTCCTACATATATTGTTTCCCACCCCCTATCTCCCAAGCTAATTGTTAAACATTTACCAGTATATTGCTGCTTTTAGCTTTAAAAAACCCCCATAATCTACACATGAATAAAGTCCAAAGACAAATGTGTAATAGTTGAAAGATAAAGCTACAGCTTATGAATTAATATGTAGAGACTGTTAGTCGTTTTCAGCTGCTCTCAAAAGTTCTTTTCAATTACTGATGATTCTTCATCCAGGGAGGAATCCAGCTATCAATACACATGTTGAGTTACCATAATATTTGGAGTTACTGAAGCCTTTGTCAGCTTTGCTTTTTTGCCCCAGAATCTATGAACATATCAGTTGGATTTTTTCTTTAACTGAACCAGATAGTCGCATTTGGGGGAGAGGGAAAGGAGACAGAGAAGAGGGCTGAACCTATGACTCAATAATAATAGTGAACATTTATATAGTATAGATTTTCAAAGCATTACACTGTTTAAATTATCTAATTTGATCCTCACAACAGCCTGGGGGTGGGGAGTGGGGGTAGATACCATTATTATCCTTCCTTAACAGATGAGGAAACTGAAGCTAAGACTTGCCCAGAGTCACACATTTAGTAAGTGTTCGGGCAGGCTTTGAACTCAGGTCTTCCTGGTTCCAGGCCTGGCACTCTATCCTCTATGCCACCCACATCACATGAGTAATATACATCAAAAGCCAGCCCTCTAGCCATGATGTCATACTACATCAGAAATAACTTATTAAGCTACAGGAATACCTTTAAGAAGCAATCAACTCCTCAAATAGATTAATAAATTATATGATTTGTTAAACCACATTACTATCTTTAAAAAGCCATTAATCCATCAGATAGATTAGTCAACAAATAAGAGGCCAAATGTGCCATAATGATCTGGGATATGCAGGCCACTTCTGTCATTTTTCTTGTCTAAGCCAATCTGCTTCTCTTCCATGGAGTGGAACTTTTACTGATACTACTGATTCTCATGACAGCCCCAAATGACCTACTCCCGCAGCTTCCTCCTTCACAGAAATCCTTTCTCAGCTTCAGACAACTTTGGGGTTGGGTCTCCATCAGCACAGCACATTTGTGGCTATGGAAAGGAGAGATGGGTATTATCATTCTCAAAACTGGGAGCCTAGATATTATGGCTGAAGAAGAGAGAGGACCGGAAAAGCTGTTTGCTCATGAGACAACCCCTAACCAATCGTCTTGCTAAAGAAGACTCCCACTATCTCCTCCTTCCCCCAAAATGTTTCCAGATTTGGTTTCTATCATGCAAATACATTCATGCTATGCAAAAGACCCAGCAGTGGGAAGAATGAGGAGCCCAAAGGGACAAAAGCTGGGACTTCTGGCATTAATGTTGCTTTTATAACCCTGGGACCTGATGGAACAACTTGAAACCTCTGTTGATGCCATGGATGCCAAAGTAAAAGACAACCTTTGTGCATGAACCATTTCAGGAAGAATAGATCGAGTTGGTCATGTCTGTGTGTACATATATCTCATTAGTATTCAATTTTGTGTTTACAGGGTGCAAATTTCTTTCTGGTAGTGATAAGTCTATCATAATATGGACAGAAACTCACCATATGGTAAATGTTCTCTCCATTTTCAAGCTTCTCATAGTGTTTTATCTAGACCTATTCTTTGTAATAACCACATTCTCTCCTATTAATTATGCCTAAAAGTTGTTACCTTTAACACAATCTAGAGAGCATATTCAGAGTTGCTCTTCCTAATGATTATGCAGACTAGGCACAAACATTTCCTAATTCATTCCAGTCTACCACATGGACCTTAAGGAGCCAGTTTCCACTCATGATGACTTAGGGGTTGGTAGAATGTGATAATAAAAAGCCTTTCAATTGGCTGCAAAGCAGGAAGAACTGATGACTCAAAAGTGACTGAGCCAGAACCGAGTGTACACACAGAAGGGGTAACCTGCCCATCTATACCTTTCTTTTTCTGGCAGCTTAAAGTGAAAAGGATTGTTTTGAGCTGCTGGGTGGAGGAAGAACATCTGGCCATATTTCCTCATTCATTTGCCATCGGTCTATGATCACAGGGTGCCTCTGTTTCTTTTATGTTTGTTCTTTCTTGACCTCAGGTGAACAAATATTCTAAGATAGGAGGGCATATTCTAAGAAAGGAGTGCCCAGGAGATCTGATGAATTTAGGAGAGCCTGATGTCCCATGAGACGTTCTTCTACCTCTCGACTGGTAAAAAGGGCTTCCCAGAGTAATCATTGTCAGTAACAAAGTAGACAACTACAGACAGATCTGGAAAAATAGCCTTCCCAAAGTAAAAGTGGTTCCTCATGGAAGAGAAAAGTATGAGGTATGGACTCTAAAATAGTACTGATCTTTGGATCCCAGCAGAGAGCTATATTTAGAGGAGTTTCATGAGAATTCTGCGCAGGGAAAAAAGGACTTCTCGGGAGAGGAGTTGGGAAGAACTTCTTGGCCACATGTGTTCTCCATACATATGCCTCAGTACTATCATACTTTAAGTTTGAGCCCATTCTACCCAATATTTTGTACCAAGGGTTCTTGCTATGTTCTCAGTAAATTATTTTTCTAAAAAGTTATGTTCATTTGGTTGGCTGATAAGAGGGAGACATTGGTGGGGCTCATGAGCTACAATGCTAGAAGCCACAATCCTTCAGGGATATCCTTAGAATATCAAGTAGACATAGTTAGTTGCCCCATTGGGCTTCAGACTGCCAGTGCAAGTGCAAGATGAAGGAGAAATAACCCCAGAGGCAATATATACCTTTTCCCTCCTTACTAGATTGTAAGCTCTATTAATATAAGATCTTTGTTTTGTCTCTGTAGCACTTAGCTTTGTATCCCCCAACTTTTCACATAGAAGGGCCCAAATAAATTTCCATTAATTTGAACCATTTGCTGGGATTTTTGACATTATTAAAACTAACTGGGATCAGAATGACTGGGTTTATTTTTTCATTTGTTTTCCCTTTCTCCATGCCCCCCCCCAACTATTAAAATCCATTTCCTCAACTCTGCTCTCTAAGGTTGCATTAGAAAAAGGGAAAGTCCAGTGGATTCTGTGAGAGGGGGGCTGAGAGGGGATAGTTGTAATGAACTTCAGGTAGCAAAAGGGGCTCAGTGCCAGGCCTGGAGTCAGGAGCACCTGAGTTCAAATCCTACCTCAGACATTTACGAGCTATGTGACCCTGAGCAAGTCACTTAATTTCTGTTTGCCTCTATTTCCTCAGCTGTAAAGTAGGGGAAATAATAGCCTATACCTCCTAGAGTTATAATGAGGAACAAATGAAATATAGTACGTAAAGTGCTTCGCAACCTTTAAAGCACCATATAAATATTCACTATTATTGTTGTTATTATTATTATTTCAGACCTGACAATGAAATATTTAATAGATCACTCAGAAGATCTTTCAAATTGGACATAAGGAAGTATGCTCCTGGCAAAACAGTGGTAGAGACTGAAAAAGATGCCTGAGATTAGTTGTCATCTTGCCCAGAAAAGTTTAAAAATCGGATAGACTTCCATGTGTTTTCTAGGATGAAGGTACGTCTCTGTCCCCTTCTTTGGTTACACATAGAGCCTACATTGTTCTTTGATAATTTGCATGGTCTTTTCTGTTCTTGGGGTGTGAGTGAATCTTTATCATTAATTCTTGATGTTAGGTGAAGTTGGTAGGTAAGCAAGTCTGGGGTCTCTACTTAAGTAGAATTGAGCTATTTTTGTCTTTTGAGGAAAGGAAGTTGTTTTCAAATGTCATAAATCAGGTATTGTAAAATATTTTGTAATCACTCATTTTGTTATCATATACTTCTTTTGTGAGATATTCTTGAAATAAGTCAGGACTTAGAACTAAATGCCAGTGATTTTGATTGCTTAGGTAACCTCCTGTGTATATATACATATATATATATATACACACACACATACATACATATGTATACATATACACACATACATATATGTATATACGTGTGTGCATGTGTATGTATATATGTGTATATATGAATATATACAAAACATATACACACATACATGTATTCCCACATATATGCTATATATGTGTGTGTATATATATGTATACACACGCATATATATGTGTGTATAAATGGAGATATACATGTGGATATACGTATATGGACATATATGAAGATATATGTAGATATACATACATGTATACATATACCAACATATACATACACACGTACACACACATATACATGGATAGCACTTCACACACAGGATTGCAGGGAGCTTTCTACTTCTCGTCACTATATTGCTTCAGGGTTATGTGGTTTGGGAGCCTCCTAAAACCTTGTCTAGGATTTCAACCCTTGACTCAAGAACTATACCCACTGATTTTTTTTTTGTTGTTCCTGAAAGTCTTGTTAAATTAGTTTTTGTAATACTGTATGCATTTAATTTTCATTTTTTACATTTGTATCAACTCCTTCCAAATTCTTCTCTTCACTTAGAAGGGCAATGTGTTATAGTGGATAGGGTGATAAACTTGGAGGTAGGATTACCTATGTTAATGTCACACCTCTAACATTATAACCATGAGTAAGTCACTCTGAGCCTCGGGCAACTAAAACGCTAAGCTATAGAGGTTGCCAAAAGTTATATAGGTTGTAGAAAGGGAGTCTCTGCTGCAATGAAATTATAGGTCCTTGACATATTGACATAGAGAATCAAAGAATTACAAACTTAGACCTAGAAAGAATAATAGAAGTCATCTTGTCCAGCCCTTTATTTTATATATGTGGTGACTGAGGCCTAAGGTGGTTAACTGAATTAACCATTCTCATACCAGTTCTGAGGAGCTGAGTCAGGATTTGAATCCAGGTCTTTTGACTCCAAACATATTGTTCTTTCCAGTGAACTTTAAGTTATTGAGTTTTGTCTCTTTGATTGGTTTCTTCATCTGTGAAATGGAAACAATATTTGCTTGGCTTATTTTTATAGAAAGCACGAAGTTTTTTTTGAACATTTAATAAATAAAAATTATTTTTAAAATATTTTGTTTCATTTTTAATCTCATCTTTTAAAATGTCTATTTTTGTGTAACTTAGAATATGAGTACATTTATAATTTTTGAATAAACAAATATATAAGTATTGAATATGCATGCTCAAAGTTTTTTTTTACTGATGGGGGCATGATCAAAAAGGTTTGGAGGCCATTGTTTTAGTCTACCTTCCTAACTATCTTGTTAGGTCATAAAACAGAGTTGTACAAAAGGTTATGGTGCATAAATAGTCTTAGGCAATTATAAAGATGGCAAGGATAATATTGATGGCTTGGCACACTCGTTGAACTCATTTGGGTCATTCCTGTTAGGGAATACCTTTTTCTTAAGTGTAAAATGAGACAGAAAGGACAGGGAGTGGGAGGACATACCCTTCTCGCCACTACCCCAGTCCTTTGAGATTTGCACTGTCTTGGCTATATGTGCTGAGCAATTAATGAGCTAGTGTGTATACGCACACAACACATACACATATGCACACATACTACTCATACATAAACGCACATATGTGAATATAAACATACATATATGTGCATACACACATAGTCAACTCAGAAAATCTTAGAATATGATTAATCTACATAACTCAAGACGTATATTCCGTTTAAGCCATGCCCTCTCTGGACCATATCCATTGAGAGCTTCCTCTAGGCCAAGAGAGTCATCATAAGATAATAGAATTAGGACTAAAAGGGACCTAAGAAGTCATTTCTAGAGTGATCTCCTCATTTTACAGGTGAGGAAACGGGGGTCCAGAAAAGTTAAGTGACTTCAGAAAAGTCCAGAAGGAAGCTCAGGTGGTTCCACAGAAAAATATTTACTAGCTGTGTGACCTTAGACAAGTCCCTTAACATCTGCCTCAGTTTCCCCATCTGTAAAATGAAGATGATAATAGCACCTACCTCACAGGGTTGTTGTGAGAATCAAAAGAGATAATAATTGTAAAGTGTTCAGCACAGTGCCTGGCACATAGTAGGTATTGTATAAATGTTATCTATTATTATTATTATGCTAAATTTAATAAATACTTTAAAAAATACCCAAACTACACAACACACATTCACAGCTTCATACATGACCCTCTATGTATATTGAAATGGGCATGTTTGTTAAGTTAAAAAAAGAATCTTTTTTAAAGCGAAGTGACTTGTCTAAGGTCATACAAGTAATATATAGCAGAGTGAGGAGCAAAGCTTAAGACAGTCTGTAGCCAACCCCAGTGTCCTTCCAACTACCAATCCTACTTCTCTGCATGAGAAAGAACTTAAAGGCCATGGAAGTATATGCTCCTGGCATGTCTTTATGAGCTCCTTCTGTTTGTGGAGCATCAACCTAAATAAATAGGATTAATAATACTAAATACCATAGAGAGGGGGTAAGAAATCTGGTCCTGGTCCATGGAGTCTTAATCATTTATTGAGCATTTATTGGCTCAGAGTCTTATTTGATATTCAAACACAAATATAAGGGAATGCTGGGAAAACTTGAAAGGCTAATGGGGAAAATCACTTAAATTTATTTATAGATCAAATCGAGTTTTGTTTTTTTTTTTTAAGTATGGAAAAAACAGACTCCAACTACTTTCCTTTCAAGAGGAAAGACCAAATTTTTTTTTTTCAGGGAGCGTACGTCAGAATAGAAGATGAAGCTTTGATGAAACAATGTCTTGATTTCCTATGTATATTTCTTTGTTCCGCAAAAGGTCTTAATGTGTTTTCATCTTGGGTCAAAGAAGAGCTTGTGCCGGAGGAACTGCACCCTCGTTGGAAAGTCAATCAAAAAATGGAATCCTTTTCAGTAAGTCTCAGGCCCTCTGAGATGCTTAGGTGGGCAAGCAGATTTCCTCAGGCAGCCTGAGCCAGCCATCTAAGATGATTTGGAGTTTAGGTCATTTGAATTCAAAAAAGGCCCATACATGCATGCACACTCTTACCAAATCAATAAAATCTCAGAGCAAACAGAAGCAACAGAATGTAATAAAGGTGTTTTATAACTAAGCAGTGCTCTTGGTGAAGGGCAGGGCTTTCTTTCTTTGTCAGATATGAGCATGTATTTCCATTTCAGCTGAGAGAAGTCTAAATTCTCTTGCTCTTCACTCTTTTATTTGGACACATCCATAAAATGTGAAAGCTTAACAGACTGCACAGGCTGGGGCTCCCAGCGTGGAATAAATGTGCTGCCATGTTCCTTCAAAGGGCCCAGTTGGGAGGAGGTGCTAATGAGAATGTCCTCTTAAACAAGCTTCTCAGTTGTGTCATTTTCATCAAGTTCACTGGCATGTAAGTATAGCCCCACATTCCTGGATAAAACACATAAATTCAATAAAATAGCTGCATCGGCTCTTTTCTGGAGCCAGAAGGAAAAGAATGTCAAGCTCCCATTGTTTACTGTTCCTAACAGACCTCCATTGTATAACTAGTATGACTTTTCAGCCCCAAGTTCCAAGCTGAAGATAATAGCTTAAAAGGCCATCTGAACCCTTACTGTTATGTAGATGAAAGACAGTCTTTAAAATTAATCTATGGCATCTTTGAATAATAAAGCACTGCAGTCATCTAACCCCCTTTCCTGGGCCAAACCAGTGAGCCTGTCCAGCAAAAATGCCAAGATTCAGCTCTCAAAACCAGAGCTTGACATAGTAGAAACAGCAAATTCTCCAACAGATTTCTCTTTCTGACCCTTCGCCATTTACAAATGTGTAATTGTACCTTACTATTTCATTATCTATAAAATACATATATACATTTTATATATTACATGTCAATATATAAATACATATACATATATGCATAGAATAACTATGCAAAAGTCACATATATTGTTGTTATTCAGCAGTTTTCAGGTATGTCCAGCACTTCATGATAAGATTTGGGGTTTTCTTGGCAAAAATACTGGTGTAGTTTGCCATTTTCTTCTCTAGCTCATTTTACAGCTGAGGAAACAGGCAAATAGGGTTAAATGACTGGCCCAGGGTCACACAGCTAGTAAGAGCCTAAGGCCAGATTTGAACTCAGGAAGATGAGTCTTCCTGACTCTAGGCCTGGCACTCTATACACTAAACTACCATATACACACAATACATATATATGTATGTGTTGTACACATGTATACACATATACATATACATATATATGTATTTATTAAGTGCCTACTCTGTGAATACAAGTACCATGAATAAAACAATCCTAACTCACAAGGAACTTTCCTTTTGATGAGGGGAGACTACAAAGATGTATACATAGTATACATATACGGAGAATAAATGCAAATAAAAAGTACTTAAACATAAGAAAGTTTGAGAATGAGAGCACTAGTATTTGGAGGGATCATATATAAATATGTGTATAAACATGTGTGTGTGTGTGTGTGTGTGTGTGTGTGATGTATGTGTGATTTCATCAGTTTAGGAAATTCCCAGTATGGAAACCCCTTCCTATGATGGAGATTGGCAAATCCTCTATAGCTTATAGTCTTTGAGAATTACCTGGGGCATTGATTGAGCTGTATACGATTTATCATTAAGGTCACGTAACTAGTGTGGGTCAGAGGATTTGAATCCAGGTCTTTCTGACTTCAAGAAGACCTTCTCTCCTTCCTGCCTTTCATTCTGTGGTATTAATAAGAAATTATTGTAAAGCCTTTTTCAAATTAAAGGTGTTTTGTAAATGTATAAATCAGTACATTGCTAGCTTCTATTAGATCTGATAAAGACTCAGACTATTGTGGAGATAGTTTTAGGACCTGATATATCGAGTAGGAAGTTTCTCAATTGAGTGAAAGTATGACAACATCTGGAGAATGTTCATTTTATAGAGAGGCTGTCTGGGATAAGGCAGTGGTTCTCACAGTTTTTTTCTATTGCAAAGACTTCTTTTGAACACCAAAACTTTCACAAAGTCCTATAGGACAGTGGTTGTATTATTAAAATGTTTTAAGAATATATGATGACAAAAAAGGTACTATGATTTCAGTAATGGTGTATTTTATTAATCACAACACCATCTATATACATTTGAAAAATAGGACTGTGTGAAGCATATTACTGAGTATCATGCATGCAGCTGTAGCTAAATAAAGACCAAAATGACAATCCTTGGGGTGCCGATAGATTCAGGGACACCTTGCAATAACTCCACAACCCTCTAGAGGTCCACAAGCCACAGATTAGTCGCCATTGATCAACTGGGAAAATAATAGGAATCCTGTGACCTATGTTATAATGCTTTCATTAACTAAATAAGTGACCCTTGAAAATCATTTAAACTTCCTACACTAGGATTTTCTGATCTGATCGAATGTACATTTCCCAAGGACAGCCACTATTTCTTTTGTCTTTTTATCCAGAGTACCTGATATATAGTAGGATTTAATAAATACTATTGAGTCATTGGTTGATTGATTAATTTGCGCGTTGAGGATGGCACTACCTTCCCCTAATTAACTCACAGGGTAGATTTGAAGATAAATTGAGAAAATAGGTGGCAAAGTTAAAAGTGCCATACATTATAAAAAATGAATTTAATTTCAGCAATAAACTTTTCTACTTTGCTACCTGACTTACTGAGTTATGATACAACTTGCAAAGTAATTTATTACTAATTGTCCTATCACAAATCTAGTTGCTTCTTTATCTTTCAGAAAGTAAGCTTTTGGGACCCACATTTAGAATTTTTTTATTGATATGATTTGTTTTTTACATTACCTGCATTTCTAAATATATCTACATTTCTTACATCTCTATTTCCAAACAGTTGCCAAATCGTGCCATTTCTACCTCTGGAATAGCATTTGCACCTGTCCCCTTATCTCTACTCAGCCACCATATTAATTCAGGGCCTTATCATCTCATGTCCGGATTATTACAAAGGCTTCCTAATTCATATCCCAGCCTCTCAAATCTCTCCTCAATCCAGTCTATTCTACACACTGCTGCTAAAGTAATTTTCTCTAAGGGTAAAAGTAGAAGATATCACTCATCCACTCAATAAACTCCAGTGGCTCCCTATTCTTTTTTTAAAAAAATTATATATAAAAATTATATACAATATATGTATATACTCACATGTTTACATGTCTATATCTATATCTATCTTTCTATCTATCCATTTTAATCAGCAAAAAATCCACTTTTTCTTCCTCTCACCCCAACCCCATCTCCCATTCCCAACTGAGAATTGAAGAAAAATAAAACTCCTGTTACAAGTATATATGGTCAAGCAAAACAAATTTCCACGTTGGCCATATCCAAAAAAAAATACACACTTTATTCTGCACTATTCTGCTTTATTCTGAGTCCTTCATCTCTATCAGAAGCCAGGTAGCATGTTTTATTATTAGTCCTCTGAAATCATGGTCCATTGCTATGTTGATCAGAGTTCCTAATTCTTTCAAAGTTGTTTGTCTTTACCAAATTATTGTAACTGTATAAATTGTTCTGATTCTGCTAGCTTCACTCTGCATCAGATCTTACCAGGTTTCTCAGAAACCATCCCCTTCATCATTTCTTACAGCAAAATAGAATTCCATCACATTTATATGCCATAACTTGTTCAGTCATTCTTTAGTTGATGGGCACCCTCTCAGATGCCCATTCTTAACCACCTGGAAAAGAGCTACTGGTGATTTTGTACATTCTTAGTTAGAATTTGTTTTACCTGGGACTAATTCCCTCTTTAATCTACTTTCCATTTCCTCCTTCTTCCTTCTTCCTGTTTCTTTGTTGAATGAAATATATTTCTGCATTGGTGTATATGTGTATTTTTTCCTCTTTTGACCAGTCCAGATGAGAGTGAAGTTCTAATCCATCTTTGTTTGTATAGATGTCTACATTATTATGGGAGATAATTTTCCCTAACTTTCCTTTCTCTTTCCAAGATAGTGAATTATTTCTCCACCTCATCCTCATTTCTTTTTTTCTTTTAAGATCATCAAAATCACTCCCAGGTCTTCTTTAATTATACTCCATGGGTTTGGGTCTGAGCAACAGTAGATTGCTACTGAACTCAGCCACTATTAGCCAACTGGGATGCTGTGCGGTTTCAGAGTGACGGAGCCAAAGGATTCGCTTTGTTCTGGATTTCTTGCCTTAGTTATTCCTCTACAGGCTTCAAATTGGGCTAGAAGCTAGAAATGCCACTCTGTTCTGCTCCTGGGATGTTAGGCATACTGCTGCTGCTTGCTTCTTAACTTCGTCTTCTTTTGGTATACAGACTATAGTCTGAGGCTTCCCTATGCCAGAAAATCACTCCTGGGTGTAGGTGCCCTTCTCAGTACATCTTAAAACTGTGACCCAGAACCCAAAACTTCCAGTTAGCACCTATCCCCACACAGTGCCCTAGCATAGGTCTGGGACCCCATCTGACCCTAATGCTCAGCCTCCCTCAGAGGGTGCTCCATAATTGGCATACTTCTGGACAGACTCCTTCCCCAGTGTTCGCAAACTTCTCTGTCTCTGTGTGCCAACCTAGACTGGAAAAATGACTCACTGGGTCTTTTTCTTGGCTTTCCCCATCAAAATTCAATCTGATGTGTTTTCTAAATCTTTTTTCAAGGTTTGGGGGTGGAATGGGGGTGGAGCTCAATGTACTTCTGGATACTCCACCATCTTGGCACCCCACTTACCTATTATTCTTTAGGATAAAATATAAATTCCTCTGTCTTTTAAAACCCTTCACAACCTCACTCTAACCTATCCTTCCAGACTCATACATTATTCCCCCTTTTTCACTCTATGTTCCAGACAAATTAGCAGTTCTGTTTTGCATGGGTGGCGTTTCATTTCCTATCTGTTCTTTTTCACTGGCTCTCCCCATGTCTCAAATGCACTCCTTTCTAACCTTGGCATCAGTTGAAGCAGTGATATCTCCTAGGTTCCTTGTCACTCAGTGTAGGCTGGTTTTCTCTAGGGCCCCACCACATAGGCTGGTCTAGCTTTTCTTAAGTTTCTACCCCACATAGACTACATAATTTTTCCTTAAAATGTATTAAAACTTTATTTGAGACTTAGTTGGCCCAAGAGACTAATGCTCAGATGTTTGCCATAGCTTCTTGGTGGCCTAAATATCCAAGCCAGAACAGGAGTCAGGCTCTCCTCCCTCAGGCTTCATACACAGGTCTGACCAGTGTGGCACCATGGCAGATGTGGAAGCAGAGAAACCATACCCAAACGGATCAATGCTATATCCTTGATGAATATCCTTTCCAAGGGACTGCTAAGGAAATTGCTTTTTCTTAAGCCATTAGCTCTCCTGTGAGGGTTTATTTCATTCTAGTTTGGAGCCTAAACCACCAGACCACCCTGTTAAGCCTCAGCAGCCTCGTAGAATGCCTCACTTCCTTCATGACACAGTTTAGGTGATGCCTTCTACACAAAATCTTTCATGATGCCGCTCCAACTCTAACTTTTGTTTATTTAGTATTTATCCTGTATTTCTTCTGTATGTATGGACATGTTGTTTCCCCTGGTAGAATGTAAACTCCTTAAGAGTAGGAATTGTTTAATTTTTTTTTTGTTGTTATACTCCCAGAGCGTAAGTCTGTGCCTGGCACATAGTAGACATTTAATAAATACTTGTTGCTTGATTACTTTTTCCAATATGTCCTCTCCTGCCCCTCCCAGAAAGCCATCCTTTATAACAAAGAATAAAAAAGAAACTATAAATAGTTCAGCAAAACTAGCCAATACATCAACTAGGTCCAACCTACTATACTCTGTCCCACACATATAGTCTCCCACATCTTCATAGAAAGGAGGGAGATACATTCTCATATTTTTTCCTTTGGAGTCAAATTTGATAATTATAATTCACAGCATTCATTTGTTGGTTATCACTTTTATTGTATTTTGGTTTTTTTTATTATATTTAATGTGGTTATTTTTCTCTTTGCTTTGAATTTAGTGTATATATTGTTTTTCTGGTTCTCATCTACTTATTTCGTCTTTGAAATCTTTGCATCTGTGCATATACATCTTCCCATGTTATTCTGTATTTGTAATATTCATTGTTTTTTTATAGTGAAGTAGTATTTCATTAAATTCATGGATCCCCAATTTTTTGAGCCAGTTTCTAGATGATGGTCATTTACTTTGTTTCCAATTCTTTGCTACCACAAAAAGTGTTGCTATAAATATCCTGGAGTACATGGGATGTTTCCTTCCATCTCTGACCTTCTTGGTGCCATGTAGCAATGGGATCTCTAGGTCAAAAGTTATAAACATTACAATCACTTTTTTAAGCATAATTCTGATTTTGCTTACAGAATGGTTGGACCAATCCAGAATGCTACCAGTAGCGTATTAGCTTATGTGTCTTTTTACAGCCTCTCCAATACTTACTAATCCCAGTGTTTATCATCATTATCAATTTGAATTTTTCCTTAAAAATTTTTTGTTCATGCTTTTTAAAAATACCACAGTGGTTTCCTACTATTATACTTCTACCCCACTGAACTCTGTCTAATAATAAAGAAAAACAGTTAAGTAAAACTGACTGATGAAGCAACCATATTTGATACCAAACGCAACATTCTGCATCCTATTTCTACTAAACATTTGTTCTCTGGGATGAAAACTGTTCATTGACACTCCTTTTAGTGGTTGGTTGGTTAGTTGGTTTGAACATTGTTGCAGTATGGTATATGTTGTTCTACCATTTTTGCTTTCTTTATTCTGCATTATTGATTAGGGAAATGCAAATTAAAGCAACATTGAGATGTCATCTTATACTTATCAGATTGAGTAAAATGATAGATGCCTTTCATTTGAGGAACAGCTAAATAAGTTGTAGTATATGATTGTGACGGAATATTACTGTGCTATAAGAAATGAAGAGCTGGTTGATTTTAGAAAAACATGGAAAGACTTGCATGAAATAACAAACAGTGAAATTAACAATACCAAGAGAATATTGTACATAGTAACTGAAATATTGTCCTAAGAACAACTTCGAATGAGTAATTCATCTTCAGTATCGTATATATTCAAACTAACTACAAAGGACCTACGAACAAAGATACTATCCAACTCCAGAGAAGGAACTGATAAATAAAAGTATGTACAGAATTACACACACACACACACACACACACACACACACACACACACACACGAGAAGTATAACAGTAGGAAACTACTGTGGTATTTTTAAAAGCATAAAAAATTTAAGAAAAAATTAAAATTGATAATGATGATAAACATGGGAATTAGTCAGTGTTAGAGAGGTTATAAAAAGACATATAAGCTAATACACATTGGTAGAGCTCTGGATTGGTACAACCATTCTGTAAGCAATTTGGAATTATGTTTAAAAAATATGTTCAGTATGATAAAAGTGTGTACAGTATGATATATACAAGTATGTACAGTACAATATAAATATATTGATGTGTGTGTTGTATGTGTATCTGTGTTTAATTTTAGCTTTTTCTAGGGTGAGGTGGAGAGAGAGGGAGAAAAAAAGTAGAAGGAAGTGCAGAAAAACAGGGTAGTTTTAAAAACAATGTGTAGTATTTATTACATAGTTTTCAAAAAAAAGTAAACAGTCTGAAATGGTAATCTATGGTTTTATATTGAATCCTCCCTTTGTGTTGTGCTGTGTACATGGAAATGTTCTTTGAACTCTCTAAATTTAAGTTCAAAATGAATAAAAAGTTAAAAACAAATGAATCACATTTATAATTTCTTCTACTGTAATGATATTGCATTATGTTCATGTACCACAGTTTGTTCAACCATTCCCAGCTGAAGGGTTCCCACTTGGGGCCCAGTTTTTTTGCTACTACAAAATGTGGTTTTTTTAGTTAAATTCACCAGTGATTTTTAAATGAGTTTTTTTAGATGATATATCCTTCAATAAGACGTAGTGTTACCTCTCTGATGTTCCCTTTTAAAACAGAAACTAAATTACGACTTTTTAAAAACTGACAATTTTGAGACCTATACAAACCTTAAATATTTACTTGAAAACATAGGTTAATTTTCCTTGGAACTGAACATCAATGAAAAGCATGTTAAATTCTACATCCCCCCCCCAACAAGCTGCCAACACCTTCCCCTTTCAGATCGTCTCCATCTACTCTGTATACATCTTCTATGTAATTAGCTAGGTACAGTGCCTTGGACCTCAATGCCTAGAGGTTTCTCCAAAATCATTCTGAAGAAAGAATAGGGTCACGTTCATGTTCTACTTTCTCCTTGCCTCTCACCCTATGCTGGTTTGCCTAAAAAGGAGCTAAAGGAAAGTTAATAGACTGTCTGAGACTTGGAGTGCAAGTCAGTCAATTCCCAACATGTAATCTGGTTATAATTATAGCTCAAGGGAAGGTGGGGAGGTGTTTGTATGTGTGGAGTGAGGGGGGTGGGGGATGCCACGGCACAATGGTGGTATTGCTGCCTAATATACAGGCAATACTTCTCTCCTTAGTATAGGTGTCCCTGCCCCTTGTTCAACTGGCAAGCTCCTGGCAGCCTTGGGATTGCCTCAGATAAATATCCCCCAGGGTTATGTCTTCTGCCCTGAAACATGTGAAGACACAACCCACAGCTATCTGGGTGTGGGCCCGCGTTAGTCATCAAGGACCTGGAGAGAAGTTTCCTTTAAAAGTCAAACCAACTTACCTACTTCTGTTTCTGGAAAAAATAATAATCAGGAGAACCTCACCTAGACTTAGGCCCAGTTGCTAATGCAAATAAACCAAAACACACTTTTTCTAGAGATTCCTTCTCTGAAGAGGATTGGGGTTTCGGAATCATTGCCACCAGAACAGTCTAAAGAAACCAGTCTCCTCCAAAGCTAAGATCTCCTGCACTTGAGACTTCTCAGCAGCCCAGGAGAAGAGTTTTGGGAAAGGATTTCAGTCTAGAATTATTTCCAAATTATTAGACTTCTATAACCACTGCTACTTTGAAAGTTTTCACTTGTGGTGTAACGTGCACATAGATTGAATATATATTTTGGGTGTACAAAACAAAACTATATTCAAACATTAAATACTTGGCACAAATCACATGAACCTCTCAACAACTTAGAATCCTTATTAATCAAGCTCCTTGAGGACAGGAACTAATTTTTTCCTCTTTTTTTATCCTCAGCGCTTAGCCCAGTGCCTGACTCCTAGGAAGTGCATAACAAATATTAAGTGACTGAACAGAGGTAGAGGAAGTCATACAACTATGCTCACTGGGTACATTATGTATTCCTGTTGTCTTTCTTTAACTGGACCCTCCCTGGGGCAAGGCAGTCCTTTCCGTCCTCCCTAATTGATTCCCCTATTCCAAATACTTTCTTCTTTCCTCAAGCCTCTCATAGCTCTCCCTCCCCCACTCCCCAGGGCTTAGCCTATTTGCTGATAATATTGAGGCTATAAAATATGAGCACTCTCCAATCTTCCATTTGTCTCAAACTCCACTGACATCATCCCCCAGCTCTTTACCTTGTTCTTCTTCTCCCCAGTCTCTCACAATGCAGCTGCCTTTCTCCTTGCCAAGACCAATACATATGCACTTGATCCCATACCCTCCCTTCTCTAATAGATTTTTGACTTCAATAATTATCTCTCTCTCTCTCCCCCTCCCTCCCCCCTTTCTCCTCCCTCTCCTTTCTCTTTCCTTCCTTCCTCCCTCCTTCCCCTTCTCTTTCCTTTCTTCCTCCCTCCCTCCATCCCTTCCTTTCTTCCTTCCTTCCTCCCTCCCTCCCCCCTTCCTTCCTTCCTTCCTCTTCCTTTCTCTTTCTTTCTTTCTTTCTTTCTTTTTTCTTTCTTCCTTCCTTCTCCCCTCTCTTTCCTCCCTCTTTCTCCCCCTCTCTCTCATCCCTTTCTCCTCCATTTCTCTTTTTCCTCCCTCCCTCCCTCTCTGTCTCTATCTGTCTCTCTTACTATCTCCTAGTTCCTTCTATACTACCTTCAAACATGCCCAAATCTCCCCTAATCTTAAAAACCAAACCAAACAAAACTCCTTTCATTAGACTTTACTATATCCTCAAGCGATCATCCTATATATTGCTCTTTTCTTTCTTAACCAAAATCATAGTAAAATTAGTCTAGACTTATGTTGACATTTCCTCTCCTCTCCCTCTCTTCTAAATTGTCTTTAATCTGACTTCCGACTTCATTGCTCAACTAAAATTTCTCTTTCCAAAGTTACCAGTGATATAGTAATTTCCAAATATGATGTTTCCCCATCTAAATTTTTCCAAATCTATCTGTGGCATTTCATACTGTTGGCCACTCTCTCCTCCTGGATACAATACTTTATCCTCTATGAGTTTTTGGAATTCTGCTCTCTCCTGGTTCTTCTCCTACCTGTCTAACCCCTGCCTGTTCTTTTATTTATTTTGCTGGTTCATCATGTACATCACATCCCTAACTGTGGATGTTCCCCAAGGCTCTAAGTTTATGCTAAGCTGCATCCTCTTCTCTCTACATTCTTTCTTGGTGATCTCAGTAGCACTTACAGATTTAGCTATCATCTCCGTACCAATGATTCACAGATCTCTTAGCCCCCAGATCTTTAGTCCCACATCACCCATTGCCTGTTGGACATTTCAAAATGGCTCTCCTAGAAATATCTAAAACACATCCAAAATAGAACTCATTCTCTTCCCTTTTTTTGTTGTTTAGTCATGTCCAACTCTTCATGACCCCATTTGGGGTTTTCTTGGCAAAGATACTGGAAAGGTTTGTCATTTCTTCTCCAGATCATTTTACAGATGAGAAAACGGAGGCAAACAGGGTTAAGTGACTTGCCCAGAGTTGCACAGCTGGTAAGTGTTTGAGGAAGGATTTGAACTCAGGTCTTCCTGACTCCAGGCCCAGTGCTCTATCCACTGAATCACATTAGCGCCTTTGTCCTAGTCACCTCCCGTTCCTAGAATGCCATTCTTTCTCACTTCTGCCCCACAGAATTAGTCTTTTCTTTTAAGAAATAGCTCAAGTACGGCTAACTTTCCACATGAAGCCTCTCCTGATACCCCACCTTCCCCTCCCAAATGTGTGTTTATCCCCTTTATATTTCGTCTGCTCGCACATGTCTACGTAGTTGTCGTCCTCCTTACAATTCCTGAACAGGGATATTTTCATTCATTATATTCGTATCCCTGGTGCCTAGAACAGTGCCTGGCACATATGAAGTACTTGATTAATTCTTGTTGATTGTTTAATTGAATCAACAAATATTTAATAAGTATTTACTGTGTGCCAGGCACTGTGCTAAGCAGCGGGGATACAAAGAAAAAGTGAGAATAATCCCTGCCCCCAAGGAATTTACATTCTAGTGGTGGAGACAATCTACACATAAATAGGTATAATGAGCCTTTCCCCTCCCCCTGCCCCTGCATGCTCAGTCACCATTCCTAGTTCCAGGGAACCACATGGAAGCTTGGGGGACCAGGAGGATCTGCTTCTGGCCCTATATGACTCCTCACTGAGGGGGCGTGGGGAGGGGTGGTTTGCAAAGGGGCATGTTGAAGAGTCCCTTAGTTGGCTTCTGAGACTAAAGAGATGATGACCCATTGGGTGCACAAAAATGAGCCACTGGTCTCTCCATCTTTCTGTTCTTTTCCAGCCTTGAAGCATGTGGACTGTTTTCAACTGTTTCCTGGGAGTCAGGCGGAAGGGACAGAATTGCTCTCTCTCTCCCAACTGGTGAGTACATGGCTGCCTTTGCCTCTCTTGTGTTTGTTCTTTCTTGATGTTAGGCAAATGAGTATATCATTGCAATGCCTGGTGAGATCTGGAAAGTTCCAGAGGTCTGAAGGTCCTAGGAAGTTTGCAAGTCTGGTAGCTGTTGTGTCATCATCAGAGCAGCAATGTATGGCAGGTACAACTCCTGCATTGGAGAGAATGGTCACCAATAGGAGGTTTGACTTAAGCCTGACCACTAAACAAGTACTAGATACAGTTGTAGTGTGCAGGACTGAGGTGAAATATAAAATGCCTGATTAACAATCTTGCGATACTGCTTGATGTTCTGATAAGGCTTAAATGTTAGCCATCTGTTACTTATAATTGTAATTTAAATTATACATAAATTATAATTATAAACATAGTTATAAGTTATAATTCTGCTAAACCTATTAATTTTATTAATGCATGGTGTCATTCTTCTATGTTTAGCTTTTGTATATGTGTGTGTACAAAGGAATAAATTACGTGTCTCACACCTGATTCATACTCTACTTTATTATTTTGCTCTTTTGGGAAGGCCCTCATTCCCCAAGGCACCATGGAAGGGGCTTGCTAATGAGCCAATGAAGGTGAGAAAAGAGAGTCCCCTCTCATCAGGTGCTGGATTCTAGTGGACTGAACCCAGTTCAATCATATGACTGGGAACAGGCAAGGGGAGGTGAGTGCCCCCTGTGTGCTTGTCCAAGCTGTCATGCAAAATAAGAGTAGATACAAGAGAACCTTAGAGGGAAAGGCACTAACAGCTGGAGTGACTAGCCAAGGCTTCCTATAGAAGATGGTGCTTAAGTTAAGCCTTGAAGGAAGCCAGTGATAATAAGAGGCAGAAATGAGGAGGGAGAACATTCCAGGAACAGGAGACAGTCAATGCAAAGACATGGAGGGAGGAGATGGAGCATTACAGATGAGGAATTGCACCTGCAACTAGCTAGACCATTGAGTGTGTGGAATAGGTAATGTGTAAGATAATTAGGAAGATCAAATGAGGGGGCTGGACTATATCATATCTGATGTTCCTTCTGTCCCTGAATTTTTGTCTATTTTTGATCACTTTCTGGTTTGGAAGTAATCCCGTGGTACCAAAAAAGCACACGTGTGTATTCATATGCATATTGCCTTCACTGGGGCAACTAGGTGGTGCACTGCATAGCCTGCCAGGTCCAGGAGTCAGGAAGACTCCTTTTCCTGAATTCAAATTTGGCCTCAGGCACTATGAGCTGTGTGACCCCAGGCAAGTCACTTAACCCTGTTTGCTTCAGTTCCCTCTTCTGTAAAATGAGCTGGAGAAGGAAATGGCAAACCACACCAGTATCTTTGCCAAAAAAAAAACAAACAAACCACACACACACACACACACACAGACACACACAAAACGGGGTGATGAAAGGTCGGAAATGACTGGAACAACTGAACAACAACAGCAACATGTCCATTTATGACAAAATATTAATAATAGTAGCAATTTTTGTAGTAGCATAGAACTGAAAACAAAGGAGATGTCCATCAATTGATAAAATGTTAAACAAATTGTGGAACTTGCACATAATGGAGTATTACTAAGCCCTAGGAAATGACAAATATAACGAACGCAGAGAAACATGAGAATACTTATATGAACTAGTATAAAATGAAGAAAAATAATATACACAATGTAAATAGAAGGAACAAAAAAAATTTAAAACTGAACTCTGTGTAATTATCATGACCAAGCTTGTTCCTGAATAAAAGATAAAGACAATAAATAATAAAATAAATAAAATAAGGTTCCTGCATAAAAGATGAGAAAATGGACTCCCCTCCCTTATCGGCAGAATTGAGGGTATGAAATCTTGCATACATTGTCACACTCAGTTGATAAGACCAAGACGGTTATTTGGGTTTGCTGAACTGATTTTTTGTGCTTTCTTTTTAAAATTTTTTTGTTCCAAGGAATGGTTCTCTGGGTAGGGGAAAGATGGAATGTATTTGGAAATGAAAGTAATGTAAGAACAAAAGATATTGGAGTACCCAGCAACTGGGGATAAGCTGAACAAATTGTGGTATGTGAAAGTAATGGAATACTATTTTTCCATAATCAATGACGAAAAAGATAGATTTAGAGAAACCTGTGAAGACATGTAGTAACTGATGCAGAGTAATGTAAAAAGTACCTATAAAGCAATTTTTATCATAACAACAACACTGTAAAGTAAAACTCCTCTGATAGACCTAAGAGCTCAGAGCAATCAATGCAGTGTGATAATTCCATAGGATTGATGAAGAAGCATGATACCCACTTCATGATGAAGGCATGATGGATCAAAGATGTGAAATGAGATATGTATTTTTGAAAATGGTAAATATATGGATTTGTTTTGCTTCACTATTATTTGTTACAAGGATTATGTTTTTCTTTTTTTACTTGGGGGGCTGGTGTGTGTGATAGGATTTCAGAGGACATGGTAATGTTGTTAAAGAAAGGAAATATAAGAGAAACCTCTTTTAAAAATGGGTGGAAGGGGACAGAAGGAAGTTTAGAGGGAAGCAGACAGCAGAATAGCTTTGAAAATAACATGAATTTCTTATATACCTTTTTTAAAAGCAAACTATAAGTAATAGAGATTTACACTTTCACATTTAATCCCCTTTTTCTATTCCACTTTGTACACAGAAAATTTGTGTGTAGAAATTTTTAGGCTGTTCATTAAGTTCAGAATAAAATTTTTAAAAATTCTAAAAGATACCAATAAAAGTTTAAAGACCACACATTTTCATAGGTATTCCAATATATATATGGTGCTGTCCATATTGAACTTCATATTTAGTCCTGTCCTATTAAATAATTTTATGACTTAGATTAAAATGTAATTGGTATCTGATGTATATGCAAGCCCCATCAGCTTGGTAGGCCAATGTACTCTCTTCAGGTGGAGGTCACATTAGGGAGCTTGCTTCCAGGAAAGTGTGACAACGCATAAGGGAAGTACTTTAGGGAGACTGTGGAGCATAAGTAGACAGCCTGTAACAAGTTCTTGATGGTTAACCATGTGGTTGGAGAAGCCTTTTTTGATTGGCTAAGTGGCTGGAATTGTAGGCACCTTCAAAAAGGCCTAACTCAGCTTTCAACTACCTTTCTTTTCATTTCATTCAAGGACTCTGTTCATTGTGACTGGTGAGAGATGATGCTGTAAGGGAAAGAGTCTTAGGGTCTTCTCCCCTCAGAAGTCATCTAGCCTCTAGAAATAGGCCTTGGTCCTTGGCTTTTTCATTTGTTCTTTTTCATTTTGGGTAAAGGAAGTGGAATCTCAGAACTTGGGGGCTTCAGAAGTTGGGAGAATGAGCCACAGGGATCAAGGAGTCAGAATCCAAACTGGGTTTTGCACCCAGTACAGCATTTATGCCCCAAGGAACAAGGAATGATGTTTGAGAATGATGTTTGGGACCCTAGCACAGTGGAAAGACTCACCCAATTGTCAGGTCTCATCCGAACATGAAGTTGGCAGAGGCAGTGCTATATAGGAATTGAGTTAATTTTTGAGCTTATTCCCCCAGACACCAAGGTGGTATGGGGGAATTTATGTGCCAATACCTGAGGTATTGTCAGGAGGCACTGGGGGAGGGGATAATGTTTGTACTTTACCTAGCTAAATCTTTGAAGTAAAAATATCTTTTAGGATATAATAGATAGCTATTAACTGGTGAATTATAACCAGATCCTCTAAAATGGAAGGAGAAACATATCTGGTGGGAGATTAAACCAGTGATGGCAGAGGAAAAATCCTGGGACCCTGAAGGAAGATATTACTTGGCCAGTGCTGGGAAAGAGCAAAACATACTACAGATAAATAGAATCATATTTACCAAATTTTTCAATAACACACAAAAAAATGGAATATCTAATATGATGGTTAAAGAATAGAGATCCTGAGGAGGTGGAGCCAAGACGGCAGCAGGAAAGTGGGGACTCGCTTAAGTTCTTCCCCAAATCCCTCCAAACTCCTGTAAAAATGGCTCTGAATGAATTCTAGAGCTGCAGAACCCACAAAATAGCAGAGGGAAGTAGGTCTCCAGCATAGGATGGCCTGGATGGTCACTGGGAAGGGTCTATCACACAGTGCTGGGAGCGGAGCACAGCCCAGCATGGGCCACGCCAGGACAGACCAGACTGAGAGTTGGCCGCAGCAGGCCTTAGGGCCATGAACCACTGAGCTATAGCAGTTACCAAACTTCTCAACCCACAAAAGACCACAGAGCAGGTTAGCAGGAAAGCTGCTCGATTTGGGTGAGGGTGGTCCAGCCCCAGTCCTGGGGGCAGTGGAGGCAGCACAGCAGTGGTGGCAGCAGCAGCAGGAAGCTCCTATGGCTGCTTCCAGAGCTCCAGCATCTGCTTCCAGAGTCCCTGGCCCACGCGGTGGAAGGAATCAAGTGGCAGATCAGGTGTGCAGGGAGCACTTTGCCCTGCTTGGATCTGGGTTGCTATCCTGGTTGGCAGAGCTTGAGGTGACAGCGGTGGAGTAGAAGTAGCTCTGAAAACAGCAGCACAGCCCCTAAAGCTTGGGACAAAGTACTCTCTACTCTACAAGCAGTCATACCCTGACAAAAATCTCAAAGGTCAAGTAGTTGGCTGGGAACATGAACAGGCAGCGAAAATGGATTCAGACTCAGACTCAGACTTTCGAATCTTTTTTTGGTGACAAAGAAGATCAAAACATACAGCCAGAAGAAGCCAGCAAAGTCATAGAGCCTACACCAAAAGCCTCTAAGAAAAATATGAATTGGTCTCAGGCCATCAAAGAGCTCAAAAAGGATTTGAAAAAGGAAGTAAGAGATGTAGAGGAAAAAATGGGAAGAGAAATGAGAGTGATGCAAGAAAATCATGAAAAACAAGTCAATGACTTGCTAAAGGAGACCCCAAAAAATACTGAAGAAAATAACACCTAAAAAATAGACTAACCCAAATGGCAAAAGAGCTCCAAAAAACCAGGAGAAGAATGCCTTGAAAGGCAGAATTACCCAAATGGAAAAGGAGGTCCAAAAGGTCACTGAAGAAAATACCACCTTAAAAATTAGATTGGAGCAAGTGGAGGGTAGTGACTTTATGAGAAACCAAGAAATTATAAAACAGAGCCAAAGGAATGAAAAAATGGAAGACAATTAGAAATATCTCATTGGAAAAACCACTGACCTGGAAAATAGATCCAGGAGAGATAATTTAAAAATTATTAGACTACCTGAAAGCCATGATCAAAAAAAGAGCCTAGATATCATCTTTCAAGAAATTATCAATGAAAACTGCCCTGATATTCCAGAACCAGAGGGTAAAATAGAAATTGAAAGAATCCACCAATCGCCACTTGAAAAAGATCCCAAAAAGAAAACTCCTAGGTATATTGTTGCCAAATTCCAGAATTTCCAGGCCAAGGAAAAAATACTACAAGCAGCCAGAAAGAAACAATTTGTGGAAACACAATCAGGATAATACAAGATCTAGCAGCTTCTATATTAAGGGATCAAAGGGTTTGGAATATGATATTCTGGAGGTCAAAGGAGCTAGGATTAAAACCAAGAATCACTTACCCAGCAAAACTGAGTATAATGCTCCAAGGCAAAATATGGATTCTCAATAAAATAGAGGACTTTCAAGATTTCTCAATGAAAAGACCAGAGCTGAATAGAAAATCTGATTTTCAAATTCAGGAATCAAGAGAAGCATGAAAAGGTAAACAAGAAAGAGAAATCATAAGGGACTTACTAAAGTGGAACTGTTTTGTTTATAATCCTACAAGGACAGATGATGTTTATAATTCATGAGACCTTTCTCAGTATTAGGGTAGTTGAAGGGAATATATATATATATATATATATATATACAGAGAGAGAGAGAGAGACAGAGAGAGACAGAGAGACAGAGACAGAGACAGAGGGCACAGGGTAAGTTGAATATGAATATCTAAATGATATCTAAAAAATAAAATAAAATTAAGGGGTGAGAGAGGAATATATTGAGAGAGGGAGAAAGGGAGAAATAGAATGGAGCAAATTATCTCACATAAAAGTGACAAGAAAAAGCAGTTTGTTGGAAGGGAAGAGGGGGCAGATGAGGGGGAATGAGCGAATCTTGCTCTCATCAGATTTGACTTGAGGAGGGAATAACATACACACTCAATTCAGTATCTTACCCCACAGGAAAGTGGGGGAAAGGGGATAAGAAAAGGGAGATGATAGAAGGGAGGTCAGATTGGGGGAGGAGGTAATCAAAAGCAAACACTTCTGAAAAGGGACAGGGTCAAGGGAGAAAATTGAATAAAGGGGGACAGGATAGGATGGAGGGAAATATAATTAGTCTTTCACAACATGACTATTGTGGAAGTGTTTTGCATATTGATACACGTGTGGCCTAGGTTGAATTGCTTGCCTTCTTAGGGAGGGTAGGTGGGGAGGGAAGAGGGGAGAGAATTTGGTACTCAAAGTTCTAAAAGCAGATGCTCAAAAACAAGTTTTTTTGCATGCAACTGAGAAATAAGATATACAGGCAATGGAGTATAGAAATCTATCTTGCCCTACAAGAAAGTAAGGGGACGGGGAATTGTGGGGGAAGATGGGGTGACAGAAGGGAGGGCTGAATGGGAAACAGGGCAATCAGAATATATGCCATCTTGGAGTGGGGGAGGGTAGAAATGGGGAGAAAATTTGTAACTCAAAATCTTGTGGAAATCAGAGTTGAAAACTAAAAATATTAAATAAATAAATTATTTTAAAAAAAGAATAGAGATCCTACTAGAGAGATTAGAATTCTGGGCCATCAGGATGAAATTTAACAGGGATAAATGTAAAGTCCTATTTCTAGGTTCGAAAAATCAAGTATGCAAGTAGAAGATGAGGATGGTCGGGCTTTACAACAGTTTATGGGGGGGAGGGAAGATTTAAAGGTTTTGGTTACCCAAAAAGGGAGAATGTTGGAGCTCGAGGCCGCAGGGGATTGTGGGTGCGTGCTTCCTTCCTTCCTTCTCTCTTTTCTCTCGGCCCGGACGGCGGCAACATGGGTAAGTGCCGTGGTCTTCGTACTGCTCGAAAACTCCGAAGCCACAGGAGAGACCAAAAGTGGCATGACAAACAATACAAGAAAGCTCATTTGGGCACTGCCTTGAAGGCCAACCCGTTTGGAGGAGCATCTCATGCCAAAGGGATTGTCTTGGAAAAAGTTGGTGTGGAAGCCAAACAGCCCAATTCTGCCATCAGGAAGTGTGTGAGAGTCCAGCTGATTAAGAATGGCAAAAAAATCACTGCCTTTGTTCCCAATGATGGCTGCTTGAACTTTATTGAGGAAAATGATGAAGTTTTGGTTGCTGGATTTGGTCGAAAAGGTCATGCTGTTGGTGATATTCCTGGAGTCCGATTCAAGGTTGTGAAAGTTGCAAATGTTTCTCTTCTGGCCTTGTACAAAGGCAAGAAGGAAAGACCAAGATCATAAAAATTGTATGATGTCTTTGTCATAGTAAAAAAGTTTTCATGTAAAAAAAAAAAAAAAAAAAAAAAAGGGAGAATGTGGTTTTTTATGTAACCTCCTAGTGCCAAGCACAATGCTGGATATATAGCAGGTTCTCAATGTCATTGGAACATAAGCAAATTCTGCCTTTTCCTTCTCCAGTATTACTACTACTATTTTGAGATTTATCCAAGGATTAAAATAGTTTTCATAGCCTGACACTTGTCCCCAGGGGCACGATGGGGGGTTGAAAAAGGCAAATGGAGAGGAGTACAAGTGTTTAATCCCAGCTTCAGAAAGACTACTCAACAGAGGTACCACCCTGCTTGAGTGGACCTCAACCCCAGGGTAGGCTATAATAAATCTATTATATGGTGGAAACATACTGTCTATAACCCTGGGCAAGGAAAAGGTAAATGGAATTCATTTGTTCAAATTTAGATAGGAGTAAGGGCTGGAGACCTGCTGAAGAGGTTGAATTGGAGCATCTTACCATCTGCCCTAGTGGCACTTTTCTATATTAGTGTATGGGGCTATAGGCTTAAATAACAACAGAGTTGAGAAGATGTTGACTGCCCCACAGGAGTATTGGCCTAGGTGGTTACAATCTAAAAGAGTTGTGACACTTTGCTGAGAAAGCAGTAGCAATTCTAGTGGGAAATGGAAGGCAATTCTGCATATGAAGGACAGCAACAGCAGCTATTAAAAAAAAGCTTCTAAGACTCTCAAAAAGTAGATGTTAACAATGGGGGAGCTTGGTGCGATTTGGTCATTCTTGTGTTCCTCTGCTACCGCCCCATTAAAGTAGTAGCTGCAGAGGACACAGGAGTTCCTCAACTACGCTGAGTCATTGGACCTTGCTAAGTTCCTAGAAGACAGGAGAGGCTCAAAATCACGAGGTAGAAGAGTAAATCCAGACTTTACTCTTCACAGGTACTGTGAGTCATGTGGATTTGGTGGCTCTTGAGAAGGAAAGTTGACTCTCTAACAACCTAAAGTTCTTCCCATGTTTGAGAGGGTCCCGACCCCAGGGTAGTATTATAATAAGTCCAGAGCAACTATATAGGTCTTTGGAGCTCACCAAAGGTATAGGCTGATTCTCTCTAGCTGTGGGTTAATCCTCTTGCTAACAAACTTTATTTCTTTCTCCACTTTAGTGAAGATCGCACTATTTGTTGGAGTGATTCTACATGTCCCTGGATAAAATAGGGCTACTCATTAGGAGGTTGTTTACTTAATTGCCTATGGACTTTGGTATATTTCTGTACTATTTGTTGTGTGCAATTAATTTCCTCTATGTTCCTTGCCTGGTTAGCTTGGTGTTTATGAAGGAATTGAGGCCATGAGATCTAATAATAAGGCAAAAACCAATGTTCCCTTATTTATCTAGATAAGGTCACAAGCCATGATGTTATTATCGATGTCTCCAACATAGAACAAGGTCCAGATCTCTTTGATTAACACATGGGTTCCATAAGTGAATATTTGTTGATTGACTACCCAGGCAGATTTTACCATACTACCATAGTGTTTCAATCTTTTCCTCTAAGGTAGCAAGAAGGAGTGAATTGTGCAGATGGGCTTTTAGCCCCAGATTAGTTTAGTGAATAAAGCATCAGACTGGGAGCCAGGAGAGCCGAGTTCCAGTTATGACTCATTATGCCAGCAACTGGAGGTATGAACTTAAATTAGGTTTCAATTTCTTCATATGTAAAGTGAGAGACATTAGATCAGGTGAGACAATGGATCAGATGGTCTCTAAGACATATCAAGTGGTCAACAGACCTAAAAGTTCAAGAATCACTGTTTTATAGGAAAATAAATCATATCACATACTACAGAACCTCCTATTTACAGGGTATTTATGACCTATCCCTCTTTATCCACTGAATTTTTATAAGCCAACATTAAGTAATTACCATAATAGCACAGTCAAGTAGACAAAGAACAGCCACTATTATCTCCTTCTAAAGACAGAGAAATTGAAAACAGAAAAAATTTGAATGCCCAGAGTCTATCAGTAGCACAGAAATGGATTTGGGGAATAGAACTTAGCTCTCCAGACTACACTAATCACGGACCATGCTGCCTTCTAGTCTCCTTTCATCAATCAAGTAGTCATATTCTTGGACAATGTACAATAGCTTGGGGGGAAAAATTGACCAATTCACTTACCTTTTCGGAAATCATAGGGCTATAGTGTGGGCAGGGAGCACCAGAACAGTGTCCTAGGAATGATTGCACTGGTCAGGACATTCCTGTCGTCCATTACCATTTGAGTTGCTCAGCAACCACCCTCCGGTGGAGTCTTGAAGAGGGCTTCGAAGTCTGTCTTGGCTTAAATTGCTCTGGCCTTTCAGCTGGTATGTTAATAAGGAGATAAGGAAGGGGGCATAGGGAGGCTGTGCAGAGCACAGGAAGCTAGACAGGGAATCTAGTTCATTGTCAGCTCTCTACTAACTATCTAGGTAACACTGATTAGATCACTTCCCCTCTCTGACTCATTTCCTCATTTGCAAAAATGAGGGGATGGTATTTAAGTCGTAAGTTCCCACCCCACTTAAGTTTTATGTAATATCTAAAAAGTTCTTTAGCCATTAGCTTCTTCCTTTATGCATCTGCATTGGTCCCTGTAGGACTGTGTAGACATTTCCATGAAGCCAGGATTCATTCATTCAACCACCGTAAGTGCGTGATTATATTGGTCAATTAAAAAAAATCTGTCGTGTGTCATATTTTGTAGAATAACACTACTGAAATAAACTTTTAAAAGATCACCTGGCACGAAAATGCCTCACAAGGCCACTTTTTCATCTTCTAACATTTATGCCTTTCCCCCTTTCTATCTTCCTCCTTTTATTTTTCTTTCCTTACTTCCCATCATCTATCTCCAGCCTGCTAGTAATGCCTATAAGCATTGGTGACAAACAAAAAGGATGCTGATTCCTAGCACAAGACCATGCGTGTCAGATGGGTGTTCCTTCTTTTCTTGCAGATCTTGAGGGCTAAAGACCCCACAACTGTCCCTAGTAGCCTGTTCCAATGTTTTCTCAGTCATCAGGTTCTCTTTGTAGCTGATGAAAGGGCTTTACTTTAAACCCATTTCGGTTCTGTCTCTCCTGGACCTAAAATATCCCTGATGGATATCCTTGTCATAAACATTCTTCAAATACTCGAACATGATAGCTGCCAGGGGGCAGCTAGGTGGTACAGTGGGTAGAGTGCTGGGTCTGGAGTCAGGAAGATTTTTTTCCTAAGTTCAAATCTGGCGGAAGACACTTACTAGCTGTGTGACCTTGGGCAAGTCATTTAACCCTGTTTGCCTCAGTTTCCTCATCTGTAAAATGAGCTCAAGAAGGAAGGGGCAAATCACTCCAGTATCTTTGCCAAGGAAACATCAAATGGGTTAACTAAGAGTCAGACATGACTGAAAGTGACTGAGCAACGACTGATATCTGTCAAGAGTAAACTTTTTCCTTAGGCTAAGCAACCTAGCTCCTTCTGGTTTTCTATACATCAATTTTCCACTCCTTTAATTTATCACTGTTACTGTTTGAACCTTCTCCAGTTTTTCTACATCTTTTCAAAAGTATGGTGACTAAAATCATTTACAATACTATAGTAAGTGTTTGACTAATGCAAAATATATTGAGGTATTTTTCTTTTTTCTTTTTTTCTTTTTTTTAAATTTTTTAAAATTTAATATATTTAGTTTTCAGCATTGATTTTCACAAGAGTTTGAATTACAAATTTTCTCCCCATTTCTACCCTCCCCCCCCACTCCAAGATGGTGTATATTCTGGTTGCCCTGTTCCCCAGTCAGCCCTCCCTTCTGTCACCCCACTCCCCTCCCGTCCCCTTTTCCCTTCCTTTCTTGTAGGGCAAGATAAATTTCTATACCCCATTGCCTGTGTATCTTATTTTCTAGTTGCATGCACAAATTTTTGTTTTGTTTTTGAACATCTATTTTTAAAACTTTGAGTTCCAAATTCTCTCCCCTCTTCCGTTCCCACCCACCCTCCCTAAGAAGTCAAGCAATTCAACATGGGCCACATGTGTATCATTATGTATAACCCTTCCACAATACTCAAGTTGTGAAAGACTAACTATATTTTGCTTCTTCCTAACCTATCCCCCTTTACCGAATTTTCTCCCTTGACCCTGTCCCTTTTCAAAAGTATTTGTTTTTGATTACGTCCACCCCCATCTGCCCTCCCTTCTATCATTCCCCCCTTTTTTATCTTCTTCTTCCTTCTTTCCTGTGGGGTAAGATACCCAATTGAGTATGTATGGTATTCCCTCTTCAGGTCAAATCTGATGAGAGCAAGATTCACTCATTCCCCCTTACCTGCCTTCTCTTCCCTTCCTACAGAACTGCTTTTTCTTGCCACTTTTATGCAAGATAATTTACCCCAGTCTATCTCTCCCTATCTCCCTCTCTCAATATATTCCTCTCTCATCCCTTAATTTGATTTTATTTCTTTTAGATATCTTCCCTTCATCTTCAACTCACCCTCTGCCCACTCTCTCTCTCTCTCTCTCTCTCTCTCTCTCTCTATATATATATATATATAAATATATATATATATATATATATACATATATATATATGTATATATGCATATTCCCTTCAGCTACCCTAATACTGAGGTCTCATGAATCATACACATCATCTTTCCATGTAGGAGTGTAAACAAAACAGTTCAACTTTAGTAAGTCCCTTGCAATTTCCGTTTCTTGATTACCTTTTCATGCTTCTCTTGCTTCTTGTGTTTGAAAGTCAAATTTTCTATTCAGCTCTGGTCTTTTCACTGAGAAAGCTTGAAAGTCCTCTATTTTATTCAAAATCCATATTTTACCTTGGAGCATGATACTCAGTTTTGCTGGGTAGGTGATTCTTGGTTTTAATCCTAGCTCCATTGACCTCCGGAATATCATATTCCAAGCCCTTTGATCTCTTACTGTAAAAGCTGCTAGATCTTGGGTTATTCTGATTGTGTTTCCACAATACTCAAATTGTTTCTTTCTGGCTGCTTACAATATTTTCTCCTTGACCTGGGAGCTCTGGAATTTGGTGACAATATTCCTAGGAGATTTCTTTTTGGGATCTATTTGAGGAGGCAATCGGAGGATTCTTTCAATTTTTATTTTACCCTCTGGTTCTGGAATATCAGGGCAGTTTTCCTTGATAATTTCTTGAAGGATGATATCTAGGCTCTTTTTTTGATCATGGCTTTCAGGTAGTCCAATAAATTTTAAATTATCTCTCCTGGATCTATTTTCCAGGTCAGTGGTTTTTCCAATGAGATATTTCACATTGTCTTCCATTTTTTCATTCCTTTGGTTCTGTTTTATAATACCTTGATTTCTCATCAAGTCACTAGCTTCCACTTGCTCCAATCTCATTTTTAAGGTAGTATTTTCTTCAGTGGTCTTTTGGACCTCCTTTTCCATTTGGCTAATTCTGCCTTTCAAGGCATTCTTCTCCTCATTGGCTTTTTGGAGCTCTTTTGCCATTTGAGTTAGTCTATTTTTTAAGGTGTTATTTTCTTCAGTATATTTTTCAGTATTTTTTTGGGTCTCCTTTAGCAAGTCATTGACTTGTTTTTCATGGTTTTCTTGCATCCTTCTCATTTCTCTTCCCAATTTTTCTTCCACTTCTCTAACTTGCTTTTCCAAATCCTTTCTGAGCTCTTCCATGGCCTGAGACCAGTTCATGTTTTTCTTGGAGGCTTTTGATGTAGGCTCTTTGACTTTGTTGACTTCTTCTGGCTGTATGTTTTGATCTTCTTTGTCACCAAAGAAAGCTTCCAAAGTCTGAGACTGAATCTGGGTGTGTTTTTGCTGCCTGGCCATGTTCCCAGCCAACTTACTTGACCCTTGAGTTTTTCAGCAGGGTATGACTGCTTGTAGAGTAAAGAGTTCTATGTTCCAAGCTTGGGGGGATGTGCCAGCTCTGCCACACCAGCACTCCTCCTTCCCCAAGAACCCCCAACCCGGACTGGACTTAGATCTTCAGCAGGCTCTTCACTCCTGCTCTGATTCATCACTTAATTCCTCCCACCAGGTGGGCCTGGGCCAGAAGCAACTGCAGCTGTAGTTCTGTAGCTGCCCCACCTCCACTGCCCCTGGGGCGGTGGCTGAACTGGAAACTCTATACCCCTGTCCCCAGCAGGTTTTCCCACTAACCTTCTCTGTTGTCTTTGGTGTTTGTGGGTTGAGAAGTCTGGCAACTGCCATAGCTCACTGATTCAGGGCGCTGGGGCCCGCTCCGCTTGGCTCCTCGTCTGGTTTGTCCATGCGGCCCATGCTGGGCTCTGCTCCGCTCCCAGCTCCGTGCGTGAAAGGCCTCACCCAGCAACCATCCAGGCTGTCCTGGGCTGACCTATGACCCACCATGAACCCATGTCTTCCTTCCTGTTATTTGTGCCTGGCCAATGTTCTCCTGTCCTATCTTAGTGGTCTTGGGTTTTTGTCCCAAATATGCCACTTTACATTTGCTTCTGTTGAATTTTGTCTTCTTTTTCACAGGCCCATTTTTCCATTTTGTCAAGGCTGCTTTGAATTTATTCTTTGTCTTTCACAGTGTTAAGAATCCTACCAAATTTAAGAGTATCTGTAATCTTCATAAGAATATTCTCAAGTCCCTTCATCTGGGTCATCAATACAGATGTTCAATAGAATAGACCTCAAGACTAATCTCTGTGGTATGCCATTTAAAACAGCCATCCAGGTTGACATGAGGCAATTGATAGCTGCCCTTGGGGTTTGATAACAACAATAATATTTATATAATACATTTTAAGTTTGCGAAGCACTTTACAAATATTATCTGATTCAATCCTTACAACAAGGATGTGTGGCAACACTTGTGGGGTAGGGGCTCTTATTATCCTCATTTCATAGATGAGGGAATTGGGGGACAGCTTACGTGACTTGATCGGGGTCACATAGCTAGTAAGTGTCTAAGGCTGATTTTGAACTCAGATCTTCCCGATTCCAGGTCCAGTGTTCTATTCACTGTGTCTCTGAAACTCAACCCTGAAATCAATTATTGATTTATCCCAAAACAATACAGTCAAAATTTGCCTATTCTTTACCGAATTGTCAATGAGGCTGTCAGGTACAATAAAATAAAAAATCTTACTGAAATCAAGGCAGACTACAGAAAAGTGATATATGTAGCATTTCTGGGCTGTCATTGTGTCATAAAAAGAAATTCAATTGGTCTGGTATGATTTATTCTTCTCAAAGCCATTTAGGTAGCTTCCTTCCAGATATCTTTGCTACATTATGTTTATTTCCTGTTCCGAATATTGAACTGGAAAGAAACTACACTAATCAATTAATTTAACTTGATTTGACATGTTTGAAGTAAAAACTCTATCCCACATGCAACTTTTTGCAAAATTATTTTCTTCATTCAGGTTCTACTCCTATGTCTCATCATGATGCAAGAGGTACCCCTGGCTTCTCTATGCTAATAAATAATAAGTTTTTACTTAACTGGATAGGCTTCAGGTACAGGCCAAACAGCAAATCACTTATCTGCTATCTAAGGATCGGCCTCACTGAATACTGATAGGCTCATCATGAGAAGGTTACTCACCGGAAAATGACCTTTTTTTGGTCTTAGTATCTCATAAAAATTGTCTACAAAGACTTGGAAGGTTTGTGACCCACCTTAACGAGCTTATGACTCTTTTGAAATGTATACAAACTCTAAGAAAGAGGACAGAGATGTAACTAATACAGGGAGACTGTGGCTTTGCCCCAGGTGCCACATCTGGACAGGTGGGGTGCACATTCTCCCCAGGGGAGGGGATGGTTTCCTCCCATATCCCCTACATCATGGTTCTCTGCCATCTTGAACCACCACAGGGTATGACTGCAGCTGAGTTTATATCCCCAAGGCTCTATCACCAAGGTGTCTCTCTCCTTGAGCCCATATTCTCCCACATGTCCCCTAGGGTGAGTGCTACATTCTCTGGATGACTATTAAGCTGCTTTCCTAATGTGATGACACCTACGTTTGGACTGTACTCTGCATCATGGCTACTCTCCCTCTCTCTAATGAATTTGCTCAGATAACGAAATTCCTAGTTAGAGCTCCGAATAGCAACACCTCATGGTAGCACTGTCAAAAGTAAGTATTATTATTTCTTCTCCTGCTTTGAGGTATAGGGGTTCGAGGGACAAATGAGACTGTATACTACCACAATGAAATGAAATAGTCAGGCATATATTTCTCTAAGTACAGTTTACTGTCAAAAATGTAATAAACAATGAAGTATGATGTCGGTGGTAATCAGCTCTAACCAAGCTCCAAAAAGCCTGCCTAGAAGTTCAATTCCATTAAGTATAGAGCTTGAGTTCACAGCTTCTAAACATGAGGCCTCTCTTAACACTATCATAAACATTGTGATTATGATAAATGCTTCCATATCTGCTTATTTCAAGCATAAATGCTTTCCTTCTTTTTACAGACAATTTGGGATAAGGCAAATGCCTTCAATCCCGTTTATATTCATTTGCAGTCTCAGCCAACATTTAAATCCAAGGCTCTAGAGAACAGCAAAATGTCTTAAATTAATACAACATTACAACTTCACTGCTTAATGCCAGGGACTGATGGGAAATTGGCCTCCCCCATGGTACTGTAAAGAATATTCATTTTTCCATCTGGAGACTGAGTATTTGTAAGGCCATTGAAAACTGGTGTGATTTCAATAGCTATATAAACTTCATGAGCTCATAAGGCATTTTTTTTTTGCCTTTATGAAATGGATTTCATTGTAGGTAGACATCATGGCATAATGGTTAGAAGGCTGGTTTAACGATAAGGCTTTGCTCATGCCTAGACCATCTGAGATGGAGGCACCCATGGGGGGACCATAGGCAGCTGCTTCTGGGAGAAGTCATTCTGTGTTCCCTTACTACATGGGTGGAAACAACCTCTTCCCATTGGCTATTTAGCCAGAACAGGCTGCGTCTTTGAAACTACCAGACTGGGATGGGCTCTTTCTTTTCTAGCTACATTTGGGGGTGGAGGTCTTGTTCATCCACAACATGACCATGATTCACTAAGCTGGGGGAAAAGGAAAGTGGCCCTTTCCTTTCCCACCTTAGGCTCTATGGAACCTAGAAAATGGGCTTGGAAGTTTTAGTCCTATTTTGTTCATCTTTTTCAGTTCTCAGCTGAGGCAATGGAGTCCCAATGCCTGGGAGAATAAGCCATGGTGACCTAAGAGCCAGGATTCCAGGCCAGAGGTAGCTACCTGCTCAGAAGGGAAGCCCTGAAAAGCCAGGGTACCAGGAATCAAGGCCAAGGGGGCTTTGGCCTCAGAACTTGATGGAATTATGCTGTATAGGAACTGAGTCAAACTGTTAACCTAACACCCCTCTATTCTCCAGAGACTAAGGGATATATAAGGGAGGATTAATGCCCTCAGGTATTGAAGAGAAATGTTTATATATTTGTTCCTGATGTATTTTTGAAGTGCTGGAGCCCTCTAAAATCAGGGGGCAATAATCAGTGAAGGATTATCAATGGCAGAGACTAGATACCTCCAAATTCCCTTAAGAGTATTGAAGAACCCTAGGGGAGGGGTAAAATATAACACACATGGCCTTCAGGCAGTGGGGGCCAGACTCTGTTATCCCGGATGGCTCTTTGAGTAAGGAGCAGAGAGAGAGATATGTTGGAAAATGAAGGTGACACAACAAAAGATATCAATGAAAATTTTGTGTTAAAAAGTTTTTCATGGACTAGGTTCAGGAACTGGGTAATAATCAATTTTTTTGTTGTTCTGTTGTTTTCAGTCATGTCTAACTCTTTGTGATGCCATTTGGGGTTTTCTTGGCAAAGATACTAGATTAGTTTGCCATTTCCTTCGCCACTTCATTTTACAGATGAAGAAACTGAGGCAAAGAGGGTTAAGTGACTTGTCTGGGGTGACACAGCTAGTAAGTGTCCAATGCCAGATTTGAACTCAGAAACATGAATCTTCACGACTCCAGGCCTGACACTGTCTATGTCACCACTTAGCTACCCTATTGTCAATATTAGTAGTCGAGTCAACTAAAAAACACTTATTAAGTGCCTACTATGTGCCAGACACTGCTTAGTAGTGGCAATACATAAAACAATTAAGGAAGACAGAGAAAGGCTTCTTGTAAGTGTGCAAAATTGTTGCAAAATGTTAGACTAGTTGAGGCTTGACTGAAGCCATGAAAGTCAGGAGGCAGAGATGAGGAGGGAGAGAATTCAAATGTGGAGGACAGTCAGTGAAAATGCCCTCAGTTGGGAGATGGTGTGAGAGGAAGCGAAAAGAGGCCATAGGAACTAGGAGAAAAGAAATTTTCTTTTCCTCTTCAGAACTCTGATTCCAGTGACAGTCGCCAAAAGTTCCATGGAAATATGGAATATTGAGAGAATGGGAAAGAAAGAGGATAGAAAGAAATATCTCTATGAGGGAAAATCTCCACCTTACAAATAAAAATCCTTTTAGTGGAGGCTAACATCCAAAACTATCCCAGGGGCTCAGAGTTTCCTCTTTTGTTAGAACTGCTCTTCAGCAATTAATGGGCTTTCCATTGTGTTTCCCAACTGTTCTGCACAAGTGAACCAAACCACGAACCAGTTGAAGTCATTGAAGCTAATACAACTGGAGCTACTGTTTCCATGGCTCCCACGAAGCCTCTTTGCCAAACTGATTGGATTTACAGTTTGCTCGATAAGCTTGTCTGCTTAGGACAACATAAGGCAGTGAACCTTTGCACATAGTGAAACTGGAGCTGCGGGGAGGGAAAAAGTCTTCATAAGGAGGAGAGAAGTGAAGGCCTCAACTGGTGGGTGGGCGGGGAGGAAAGGAGGGATGGTTCAGCTCGAGTTTTGCTGAGTCTTCTTATCTTGTGCTGCTCTATCTGGAATATTTCTATTTGGGGCAAGAATGAACATAAGTCATATTTCAACTCAGCTGGGAAACTGTCATTACTTAATAAAAAAACTTTCATGCTAAAGAAAATGTTAAGGCTGTGTATTAGCTGTTTGGCGTATGAAAATAAAATGAAATGAAGTAAGTGAAGGGAGTTCTGTCGCAATTAATGGAAGCAGTCCCCTTGTGTAAAAGGCCTGTGGAACTTGTATTTTTCTATGAGTTACATCCTGGGAAATGTGACATCAAACTTAACATATGTGTTTTCAGCCCACTACTAAGGCGCTTGGGAATTTGTCCAGAGAGCCATGGAATCATTGTCCCCAAGGTCCCTGAGCGCTACTCTAAAGCAGGTCATTATGACCCATTATCAGAAAATCATGGGGCAATGACAGTAGCTTTGCAAGCTTTTGCTCGTCATTGTTATCATTTTCCTTTTGAACATAATGGAAGGGTAGATGTAATTAGCTCAAGAGACTCTAAACACCTTTAATATCTTGAGGAACTCTTAATTTTTGAGCTAGATTCACAATAGGACTAGAATTTCAGACACTTAGTGACTGTGTGACAAGTCACTTAACCTCTTACTGTTTCACTTTTCTTTAAAATGGGCATTACTACTAAGTCCCAATCTAATAACAATAACATTAGTAATTATTTGTATTTCATAACAGCAATAATATTATCAGCCAATTAGCAATATTATTAATAATTGGTATGTATTAGTGTCCCAAATAATTAATAATTATTAATATTAACACAATAATGATCATAATGATGAAGTGATTGCATCATTTGGATTTGTGCTGCATATTTTCATTGGTATGAAATCAGTGACCATATTGTACAAAATTGTAATGTTAGTGTTAATTCCAATTTATTCCAATTCCATTATTTGTACTAATCAGAATCTAGCTGTATAATATCAAGGCTGAATGAAATAATTTACATAAGGCATTTTGAAAGCCTGAAAGTGCTAAGAAATGTTACCAAAAATAAAAATAATTATTATTGTTATGAAAACAGGTACCATGATATAGTGGATAGAGAGCTGCCTTCAGAGTCAGGAAGACCTAGGTTCAAGTACTACTTCTGACACATACTTGGCCCGGGACAAGTCGGTGATCTTCTCGGTAGCCCAGGCAACTCTCTAACAGTGTAAATAAATAGCTGAGTTGTCCATCTGTGTTTATAGTGGGTGTTTCCTCATTGGGAGTACCTTGTATCAGTGAAATAACTAGTCCAGTTGAAAGATAATCCCTTTCATTTCTAAATTTCTAAGGCTCTACATTGGCACAAGACGCTAAAGTATACTGCATAACCTTGGGCAGGTCACCAGAATAATATTTCTAATATTAATGTTATTATTAATAATAATAGCTAGTATTTGTAAATTTATATAGTGTTTCAGAGTTTACAAAGCACTTTACAGATATTATATCATTTTGTTTTCACAACAACCCTAGAAGGTAGGTGCTATTATTTACCCACTTTACAAATGAGAAAACTGAGGAGGGGAAGGGAATAAGCATCTATGTAGTGCCCACTGTGTGCTAGGCACTGTGCTAAGTACTTTTACAAATATCTCACTTGATCCTCACAATAATCCTGGGAGGTAGATGCTATTATTCTACTATAACAGTTGAGGAAACTGAGGCTGACAGGTTAAGTGCCTTGCCCAGGGTCATACAACTAGTAAGTGTCTGGGGCCACACTTGAACTCAGGTCCTCCTGACTCCAGGCCCAACACTATCAGCTCTAGGTTAAACTAGATAACCTAAAATTCTAACTCAGATTTTTTAAAAAGATAACCTCTTCAGAATGATGAACAGGAGCAAAATACTTAGGTGCTTGTCTTCTGCTCTCACCATTCGCACTCTCTTATAATAGGAATATCTGTTGTGTGTTTGACAACCACCTCCAAAGTCTGTTCTTTATTGATGTTGAATCCCTTACTTCCTACATGAAGAATTTCACAGTTTATGTGGGCCTAACTCAGCATTATCTGTTTCAAACTAGAAGCTGGGAGAGAACAGTCATGTCTGTTTAGTCTACATCTTGCCATAAATAGCACTATGAGCAAACACATTTTAATAAATAATGTTTGGTAATTGTGATGCTACGAAACTGAATGAATGCCATAAATGTTGGCATAAAAAAATCAGTTTGTCTAAATTCATAAGCTATAGGCTTGATCCAAGAAACAAAACAAAATTAGCGAGATTTAAATGTGTATTGAATTGAACTAAGTATCTAGTCAATAACCCATGAAATGCTTCTAAGTAATATTAGGGTCTTTTTGGATATGAAAACAGATATTTTCTATGTTAAAGTGGAATATTTGTGTGTGAAATACATGCATGTGTAGTAGGAGTGGACTGGCTCATGGAGTTTTAGTCCTTTTAAATATATATATATATATATCTACATACATACATACATACATATGTATATATATGTGTGTATGTGTGTGTGTGTGTGTGTGTGTGTGTGTGTGTGTGTGTGTGTACTATGCATACCTTTGATCCAGCAATACCACTGCTAGGCATATATCTCAAAGCCTTAAAAAAATGAGTGGGGAGAAAGGACCTATATGTACAAAAATATTTATAGCAGCTTTTTTTGTGGTGGCTAAGAATTGGAAGTCAAAGGGATGCCCATCCATTAAGGAATGGGTAAACAAGCTGTTGTGTATGATTGTAATGGAATATTATTGTGCTATAAGAAATGACAAATCATCCAATTTCAGAAAAACCTAGAAAGACCTATATGAATGGATACATAGTGATGTGAATAGAACCAGGAAAACATTATACACAGTAACAGCAATATTATTCAGTGAAAAATTGTAAATGACTTAGTTATCCTCCCAGCAATACAATGATCCAAGAAAATCCCAAAGGACTAAAGATGAAGCATACTATCTGCCTCCAGGAAAAAAAAATCAAAACCCAAAACACTGATGTTTTTGAATACAGACTGAAGCATGCTATTTTCACTTTCTTTCATTCTTTTTCTTTTATTTGAGTCTTCTTGTACAAAATGACTAATATGGAAATGTTTTATATGATTGCACATGTATTACCTATATCTGATTGCTTACCATCTCAGGAAGAGGGAAGGGAAGGGAGGGAGGGATGGATGTACAGAGGGATAGAATTTGGAACTCAAAACTTTTTAAAAATTAACCAAATGTTAAAAATTGTTTTTTACATATATTGGGGAAAATATAGTTGAAATACATGTATAAAATGTATGTATGTAAGTACAAATACATATATAATATATATACATACTTATACATATATATGCATGTTATTATTATTGTTGTTCGGCCATTTCAGTCATGTCCAACTCTTCATGACCTCATTTGGGATTTTCTTGGCAAACATACTGGAGTAGTTTACCATTTCCTTCTCCAGCTCATTTTACAGATGAGGAAACTGAGGCAAAGAGGGTTAAGTGATTTGCCCAGCATCACACAGCTAGTGAATGTCTGAGACCAGATTTCAACTCAGGAAATAAACTGTTCTCCTGGTTCTATTCACTTAATTCTGCATTAGCTTGGTCTTCTCAGGTTTTTCTGAAATCATGCCTTTCATCACTTCTTACAATACAAAAATATTCTATTACGTTTATGTGACATAATTTGTTCTATCATTCCCTAGTTATTGGGCACCCCTTCACGTTTCCATTCTTTGCCACTTCAAAAAGGGTTACCTATAGTCTTGCACATTCTTAGAGTTTGTTTGCTTAGGATTAATCCCTCCCTTAATATAGCCTCCATTTAATTTCACTCTTTTTCCACCCCCCTTTCCCTCCTATTTCCCAAATTCAACTTCGTGTGTGTGCGTGCATGCGTGCGTGTGTGCATGCATGTGTGTGTGTGTGTGTGTGTGTGTGTGTGTGTACTCTTCCTTCCTTTGAGTAGTTCAGATGAGAGGGAGATTTGAATCTTAGCCTCTTCCTTAACTCCTCCTGTCTTTGTATAAATGTCTACTTTGTGCACCTTGATTATATGTGAGGTAATTTTCCTTAACCTTTCTTTTCCTTCTTTTCCTATAATATTCGTCTTCCCCTTCTCTTTCCATTCTTCTCTTAAGATCATCAAGTTATAACAGAACCACTCCTAGGCTTGCCTATTTAGACTCATTTTATGACCTCTGATGATGATAGATTTCATCTTCTCACATTTGAATATAGGGCAGTTTATCCTTTATTTTTACTCCTTTGTGATTGTTCATTCCTATTTACCTTTTTAATGTTTAACTCCTGTGTTTATACTTCAAAGCTTCTATTCCACTCTGGTCTTTTCATTAGGAATGCTTGGAAGTCCTCTATTTCATTTATTTTTTTTTCATGTAGCATTATACTCAGTTTTGCTGGTTAAGTTATTCTCGAATGTAAGCCTATATTCTTTGCCTTCTGGAATATTGTGCTCCAAGCTCTCTTTATTTTTAAAAACCCTTACTTTATCCCTTCCAGAACTTCTAGTTGAATTTGTGTCTAAATTGTGTTTTATTTTGAGGCTTTGCTTATAGATGCTTTGCAATAATTCTTTTTTTTTCCAGTCTTGTGTCTTGATTTGTTCCTGTCACCATAATAACTTTTTATATTGGATTTTTTTTGTTTGCTCTTTCTTCCATCCTATATTCTGACTTTGGGCTTTATTTTAGGGCCTGGCTCTGCCCATTTCTGGAGGGAATGTCTAGGCTGATCTTGCTGCTGCTTTCTTGAGTATTGAGTGTTGTGTTATTCCAGGATCTCAAGGAGAGCTCAGGTTGGGGACTCATAAACTTTCAGTATTCTAAAAGTGTCTGATCCAGGAAAGTCAGATTGCTATCTCCCTGATCTGAGTGTTGCAGATTCTTGACCTGGGTTCAGGTCTGAGTAACAGTGGTCTCAGCCACTATCAGCCCTCTAGGAAGCTCTGCTGTTTTGGAGTGACAAACGATAGGTTCCGCTTCAGTCTGGGTTTCTTGTCCCTCTTGCAGGTTTCAGACTGGGCTAGAAGCTAGAAACGAGATTCTCTTCTGCTCCTGGGGTATAAGCCACACTGCTGCTGGCTTTTGAACTTACTCCTTCTTAATACACTGCTCATTGCCTTTGACAAGTCTGACAGATATAATAATAACGAAAAAGTGTAAACTATTGCAGAATTACAAAATGTGACATGGAGACAGTAAGTGAGTTGTTGGAAAAATGGCGCTAACAGACTTGCTCAATGCAAGGTTGCCACAAACCTACAATTTGTAAAAGGAAATGCGGTATCTGCAAAGTGTAATAAAGTGAAGCAAAATAAAACGAGGTATGCCTGTATTTGCTTTTTATTTCTCTTCTGGATTATCCTGAATTTATCTGGTTGTAGTCCTAATCTGTTGTTCCCTGTTTCCCTTCAGCAGCAAGGTGGTAGGGATAGAGCACTGGGGCTGTAGTCAGGAAGACCTGATTCCAAGTCCAGCCTCCAATACTTATTAGTGGTACGATCCTAGGTAGTTCAGCTTGTCCTAGTTTCCTTAGATGAAATGAAATAATACCCTGGAACCTTTCTCAGTTTGCCTTGTGTCTCGGACCCAGAACTGGTAGTGGGCTCCAAAGCTGCCAACTGGTACATGTTCCTATCACAGTGCCCTGATATAGGTCTGGGTGGGGGACTGGTAAGGGTCTGAGACCTCCTCTTGCCCCAGGGCACAGCCTGTTCTATGGCATGCTCTATATGGCCCTGATCTAGGGTACAGAAGCATCCTCAGTGTCCAAAGACCCCTTTGTCTGTCTCACTATCTTAATCTGGGCTGGAAAAAAATGACTCACTGTGACCTTTTCTTGAATTTGCCGTTGGGATTCAATCTTTTGCATCTGTTTGGAGGTGTTTTGGGGTAGGGGGAGCTCACTGTGTACTTAGAGCTACTCCACCATCTTGGTGCTAAGTTTCAGTCCTTTGAGCATGTATTAAAACCCCCACCTAGTTTCAGTCCAAGTCACCATGTAGACACAGAGGAAGTCAGGTTCTGGTCATGATGTGTTAATGATCGGCCCAGCAACAAGAACTGATGATTCAAGAACTGCCAGGTCAGAAATGGGTATGCCTACCTTTCTATCTTTTTCTTTTGTGACTATGAGGAAGAACTCTGACCTGTCCAAAGGGTTGGGTGTAGGGGGAGGAATTATCCTTCCCTACCACCCTAAGACCTGAGCGCATAGCCACCTCACTCTTTGTGTTTTTTCTTTCCTGATCTTAGGCTAATGAATATTGAGAGATTAGCACATCTGATCTTGTGAGTTCTGGAGATCCAGAGTCCCACTAGCGACAAGAGGCAGTGGCTGCCACCAGAATGGTAGTTGCCATCCAATGGAAACAGCTAAAGATAGATTCAGAGAAATGTCAGCAGAGATATGTGTCAATTATGGACTCAATATAAGTATGGCCCCTTAGAGGACAGCTGTGATGTCTTTCCAGCTAAGAGGAATTTAGTGAAGACAAAAGCAAAAAAGGATTCTAAGAGCCAGTCCCAAGCATTCTCTACCCATGTACCTCTCAAGTAGTAAGGCTTGAGAAACACATCTTCCACTTTCTCCTCCAAAAAGTATCTCCCTGTCTAGATGAGCAGTGACTAAAATTCTCATTAGAATTTCATTTGTTCTATTTTGCCACATTTGCACATACTGCTGGGAAATCTAGCTCTGTTTATCAAATTAATATCTTAGTGTGAATTTATCAGATCCTTACTTCAGGACTGTAGAGTTCAGATCTCTGAGTACACAGGAGGCAGAAACTGAAAGAGGTAAAATGACAGGAGGAGGGAAGGGTAAATAATATTTATAGCTCGTAATTCAAGCACTTTACAAATAGGAAAGGTGGCTGAATAAAGACAAACTTTGCTTATTTCCCAGTCTTCCCTCCAGTCAACCTTGTACCCAGATAGCCCATGACAGAAACTCCACAAAGATAGAGTTATAGGTTGTGAGGAAATAGTAAGTTATTGTATTCATAGACAGAACACTGTAGGGAGCCTTGAGAGCATGCCAATATAATTTTGATAAAATACAATTCTCCCCATTCCAATTCATTCTTTACATTACTTCCAGATTAAATCCTTTATGGACAGAATTTGTTTATAGTATTCTTTTGCTAAAAAGCAAAACAAAACAAAACAAAAACTGCAATGGATCCTTCTTATCACCAAATAAAGTTCAGATTCCTTGCAGGTTTTTTACAATCTGGGACCACCCTACATTTCCAGCCTTTTATCATACATGCTCCTTTGTGTAATCAATGTCCTAGTGAAACTGGATGATTTGTTATTATTATACACATACACACATGTATGTATGTATATATATATATTATATGTATGTGTATATATGTGTATGTGTGTTTACATATGCACGTGTATTTTGTTCACATTGTTCCTTATCCCAAGAATCCCTTCCCTCCCCAACAAAATCATCCCAATCACCATCAATTTAACCCATCCTCTAAAGCACAACTCCTAAATAAAAAATTCCTGATGCCTCCCAGTAAGTAATGATCCTTCCACTTTTAAAACTCATACAACACCTTGCGCTTCTCATTCATTTGTCAAGTTATCATATTGCATTATAGTTATTTGTGCATGCGCCATATTCCTAGGCTAGTCTATAAGTTTCTTAAGTTCAGCAATAGTGTCTTATGTTAACTGAGTATCTCACCCAACACCTCGTACAATTTTCAGAATTTTCCTTAAATATTTGCTTAAGTCTAATTGGCACATAGAGCAGGAAGAAATATAATGTTATCTATTTGATAGATTCAGGATCTATTTTGTTGGCGTGACTTGTCAAATCTGAAAGGATGGCTAAATTTTAAAAAAGTAGAACCATTCAAAAATACACCTGCAAAAGTAGGTTCTTATATATAAAAGAATACGAAATTGTATCCCAAATTAAGGACATAGGATATGTGTATTTTGTCCTGTATCCTACATGTTAGAATCTTTTTTTGTATTCTGATGGTCTTTTCAGTTTGTCAGCTTAAGGACATATTGCCTTGATGCTGTAACAAAACTTCCTCCAAACTTCACATTCCTGCAAAGAAACTTATGGGTCTATGAAAATAGCAATTATAAGAAACTTTCCAACCCTCACTACCCTCTCTTCCCTCATTTCCTCCCCTTCCTCCACCCAGGTCCTCAGAATTCTAGGTGAACTACTAGTTTTCTGGTTTTGAACCAATGTTAGTTGTTTCACAACTACCAACAAAAACACACTCTCCAAAGCCCCTGCCAATATAAATTGCAACAAAAGTCACATCTATTTTCCTGCTTCAAGCTCATAGAAATTGGCTATTGCTAGTTTGATAAGCAATCAAGTCTTCGTTTCTTTTAGTGAGCTTGCTATATGGTAATCTTGTTTAGAAGTTGCAGATGAGGGCAGGGATGGAAAGGTGGGCAGGGACTATTATACTAAATAATAAGGAAGGAAAGTATCTTTTGAACTGGCCCTTTTTTCACTGAAGGACAAAGCATAGGAAAGCAGTAGCAGTATGAACACCCAGTGACTATGGATCAAAGAATGAGATGAATATATCTCCTTCCTTCCCCTTAGTACATATGGCTTATTATCTACATTCCCTCCAGTGCTGGGATGATCTTAGTGGTTTTATCCAGTCTAAGGCAACATTTCATCCCAATCCAGTTGGTAGCCTAGTTTCTCTTTGCCTTAGCTGTAGTGATCTAGTTTATAAATTTATAGCTCTTCACTGTTATGGTACTAACTGTTGTGTGGATTATGTTCATTTGTTGAACAAGTGATTTTCATTATCATAAGATCTGCCATCAACTTACCTTTAGGAAGATCTCATTAGGTGCAAAGGCTCCCTCAACTTCTGACTGCAAGGGTGCCAATGTCGCAGATAAGCATTCTGTAGATAACAGAGAACAGTTCAGGTGGTGGTGTCAAGAACTCCACGTTTCTGGGAAGGAGCCAAGATGGCATATTAGGAGGAAGAAGTGCAGAAAGCTCCATCATCCAAAATCAAATCAAATCAAAACAAAACTTCTCTAATTTGTTGTTGTTCTTGAGTCATTAGATGATGTCTGACTCTTTAAGGACCATAGCATTCCAGACCTTCTATCCTCCCAAAGTCTGTCCAAGCTCATGTTTATTGCTTCCATGACACTATCTATCCATCTCATCCTCTGCTGTCCCCCTTTCCTTTTGCCTTCAATCATTCCCAACATCAGTGTCTTTCCCAATAAGTCCTGCCTTTTCATTATGTGGTCAAAGTATTCAACTTCAACTTCAGTATTTGAACTTCCAGTGAACCGTCTGAATTAATTTCTTTAAGCATTGACCGATTTGATCTCCTTGCTGTCCAAGGGACTCTCAAACATCTTCTCCAACACTACAATTTAAAAGCTTCAATTCTGCAGGGCTCAGCTTTCTTTATAGTCCAGCTCTCACTGCCATACTGGAAAATCCATAGCTTTGATGATACAGACTTTTATCAGCAAAGTGATATTTCTGCTTTTTAGTATGCTGTCCAGATTTGCCAAGGAGCAAGTGTCTTCTAATTTATCTGCAGTGATCTTTGAGCCCAGAAGTATAAACTCTGACACTGTTTTCATTTCTTCTCCCTCTATTTTCCAAGAAGCAACAGTGCCAGTTGCCAAGGTCTTAGTTGTTTGTTTGTTTGGGGTTTTTTTGATATTAAGTTTCAGTCCAACTTTTACACTCTCTTTTTTCACCCTCATCAAGAGATTCTTCTTCACTTTCTGCCATCAGAGTAGCATCATCTGTATATTTGAGACTGTTGATATTTCTCCCAGCAAACATAATTCTGTTTTTTGATTCATACAGTCTGGCATTTCGCATGATATACTCTGCATATAAGTGAAATAAATAAGGTAACAATATATAGCCTTGTTATACTTCTTTTCCAAGCTTAAACAAGTCAGTTGTTACATGTTTGGTTCTAAGTATTGCTTTCTGGCCTGCGCATAGGTTCTTCAGGAGACAAGTAAGATGATCTGGTACTCTCATCTCTTTGAGAACTTGCCACATTTTGTTGTGATCCACACAGTCAAAGGCTTTAGTGTAGTCAATAAAACAGAAGTAGATGTTTTTCTGAAACTCCCTTGCTTTCTCCATAATCTAGTAAATGTTGGCAATTTGGTCTCTAGTTCCTCTGTCTTTTCAAAAATCTGCCTGTTCTTCTGGTAATTCCTGGTTCACATATTGCTGAAACCTAGCTTACAGAATCTTAATCATAACCTTGCTGGCATGTGAAATGAGCAAAATTGTTCAGTAATTTGAACATTCTTTGGCATTGCCCTTCTTTAGGATTGGGATGTAAACTGATCTTTTTCAATCCAGTGGCCACCGGTGAGTTTTGCAAATTTGCTGGCATATTGAGTACAGCACTTTAACAGCATCCTCTTTTAGAATTTTAAATAGCTCAGCTGAAATTATGTCATCTCCACTAGTCTTATACTTACCATTGCTCCCTAAAGCCCACTTGACATTATTCTCTGGAATGTCTGGCTCTAGATCATTAACCATACCATCATGGCTATCAATGATGTTAAGGTCTTTCTTCTACACTTCCGTATATTCTTGCTACCTCTTTTTAATCTCTTCTACTTCTGTTAATTCCTTATCATTTTCATCTTTTGTCATGCCCATTTTTGCATGAAACATTCCATTGATATCTCTAATTTTCTTGAAGAGATCTCCAGTCTTTCCCATTCTGTTGTTTTCTTCTATTCCTTGCATCATTCCTTCAAGAAAACCTTCTTATCTCTCCTTGCTATTGTCTGGAATTCTGTATGCAGTTGGGTATATCTTTCCCATTCTCTTTTATCTTTCACTTTCCTTCTTTCCTCAGTTATTTGTAAAGCCTCATCAGATAGCCATTTTGCTTTCTTGCACTTCTTTTTCTTTTTAATGTTTTTGTTGCTGCCTCCTGTACAATATTGTGAACCTCTGCCCATAGTTCTTCAGGCATTCTACCTATCAGATCTAATCCCTTAAATCTACTCAACACTTCTACTCCACATTCATAAAGATGTTATTTAGGTCATACCTATATAGTCTGATGGTTTTCCTTATTTTCTTCAATTTAAGTCTGAATTTTGCAATAAGAAGCTCATGATCTGAGCCACAATCAGCTCCAGGTCTTGTTTTAACTGAGATTCTCCACCTTTGACAGCAAAGTATGTAATCAATCTGATTTTGACATGGACTATCTGGTGATGTGGAGTCACCTTTTGGGTTGTTGAAGAGTGTTTGCTATGATTAGTGAGTTATTTTGACAAAACTCTATTAGTCTCTGCCCTGCCTCATTTTGTACTCTAAGGGCAAACTTGTCTGTTATTCCAATTAGTTTTTGATTTCCTACTTTAGTATTCCAATCCCCTATGAAGAATGTGGTGTCTTTTTTGGTATTATTTCTAGAAGATGTTGTAGGTCTTCATAGAATTGAGAAATTTTGGCTTCTTCAGCATCAGTGGTTGGCGCATAGACTTGTATTAGTGTGTGATGTTGAGTTGTTTCCCTTGGGTTTGAACACATAACATTCTGTCATTTTTGAGATTATTAAAGAAAAGGTCTCTAAACAGATCTAGAAAACAAGCCAAACAAATCCTGATCAGGAAATCCAAGAAAAAAAATCACAGTGAGTCATTTTTCTAGCATAGGTCAGCAAAAAGAGACAGACAAATAGGTCTGTCTGCAGACCCTGGGGTCTAGTTCTGGTCAGGAGCATGCCATGAGGAGGAGCACTTCAGCACACAGAGACACTATTCACCAAGGTGAGAGGAGGTCCCAAGTCCAGCATAGAGGAAGCAGAATAGAGTCTCAATTCAAGCCTCCAGCCCAGTCTAATGATGACCTAAGATAGTAGCTGTATGAGTAGAGAGAAGGGATTAGATGTGAGAGATGTTGAGGAGGTTAGAAACAAGACTTGGCAACTGATTGACTCTGTGATTCGTTCTATTTGGTCCCAGAAGGTAGAAATAAAAGCAATGGATTTAAGTAACAAAGACATGAATTCAAGTTTGATGTAAGGAAAATGTCTTAACAATCAGAGCTATCCAAAAGGTAAGGGAATTTCCCCCCCCCCCTTGAGGTCTCCAAGCAAAGGCTGGATGACCACTTGTGGGTACATTGTAGTATGGATTCTTTCTTCAGGCATGGGTTAGGATACATGGTTTGTGGAGGTCTCTTCTAGCTCTGAAATTCTGTTCCTCTGTGATGCCATACACTGTCAATATTTAACACAGGATAAGCTTTTTTTTTTTAAAAAAAAGAAGTGTTAGAAGTAGTAAATAAAATTAGAGTTTTAAAGAAGAATTATAAAAATCCTCACCATCCCACCAAAGAAAACCTCCACATGTTTAGAAGTTAGGTATATACTTGTAACTTAGCCACTTCTTCAAAAACTATCCTTGTGAGCTATTTACCAGAATAATATATGTGTGCATCAGTGGGTCAGTAAGCATTTATTAAGTGCCTACTATGTGCTGGGCACTGCGGTAAATACTAGGGATTCAAAGAAAGGTAAAAAATACCCTCTGCTCTGGAGAAACTCACAATTGTGTGTGTGTGTGTGTGTGTGTGTGTGTGTGTGTGTGTGTGTGTGTGTGTAGGACCACATAATTTAACCTTTGAAAGTAAAAAGGGGATAAGAAAAAAATACTAATTTTAAATAATGAAACACAAAGGAGTGACTTTTCCCCTGGCTTGCATTATGTTCAAAATACTATTGGGACTATTTACAATTATAAAAGATAACAATATTTGACTGTTGGCATAGAGTATAAAGTCATATAGAAATAGGTGTATTTTTTGGTTATTTACAGAGTGTATATTAGGAACTTCTAAAAATTCGCAAACCTAGAAAAATCAAAAGCCTAACTGTCTTCCTCCCTCTCTACCTCCTCCTTCTCTACCAATCTGGCATTCAACCAACCATTTCCCTTTCTGTAGCTAACAGCAACCAGGGAGGGGTTTGGCTTTTATGAGGAAAGTAAACTTTGTCTGGAGCAAAGAGGGAAAGGCTCTGTTTGCCAGTGGCATCCAAATTTGAACCAATTGACTCAGGGCAGAGTTTGTGAATTTCACTGGTGAGTCTTCTGGTACTTATCCCTCTCTGAACAGAAAGAACAAGCAACCTGTGTTCATTTTGAATAGTCCAACCTAACTGCCAAAATGTTACTGCCGGCTACTTCATGCCAGAAATCGAGCTTGATCAAGATCACACTTCTTCAACTTCTACCCCTCCTTGAAGAAGCAGGAAATTTGGCCTCAATGGAATAATTCTCTGCCAACACTAAAGAAGGCACTGAAAGTGTGTTTTTAGTATGAACTAAGAAGTAGGGAAATCCTGAGTCCTAATCCAGGCATTGATGCTCATATCCTCTGTGAAAAAAACCATCTTTGCTTCCCCATGTTCTGCCTCAGGACAATAGCTTTTGCCTCATGGCTATGTGATGACTTAAAATTAATGATATTTCTAAAGATTTGTAGAAAGGCAACTTGATGTGCACTATCAGTGAACCCAATTCTCTCCTTTACTGGAAATGCACATACATTTCCAGTAATATACATGAAGCTGGAATGTGTAAGCCTTCATTTTGGCTTTGCAACCTGGGGCTGCAGATTAGTTGTTAGAGAAATATTTCCATTATTAAGTGACTCTAGGGCTCTATGATTTTTGTCCTTCTTCTGTTATTTGTTTCATAGTCTTTTATAGATAAAAGGCAGGATTATACAATTTTTCTTTATTTCTTGAAATTTTTTATATTTAAAAAATTACATGTAAAAAGAATTTCTGTCATTCTTTTTAAGAAAATTTTGAGTTCCAAATTCTTTCCCTCCTCCTTGCCTTCCCTCCTCATTGAGAAGGCAAGCAATTTGATATAGATTATACATGTGTAGTCATGCAAAACATATTTCTCTATTAGCCATGTTGCAAAGTACAGACAAAAAAAAAACAAGAAAAGTAAAGAAAATGTGTTAAAAATATGCTTTGATCTGCATTCAGATTCTATCAGTTCTTTCTCTGGAGGCAGATAGCACTTTTTATCATAAGTCCTTTGGAATTATCTTGGATCATTGTATTGCTGAGAATAGCTTAACCTGCATGGGGAACCTGTGGGCCTTGAGGTCACATGTGGCCCTCTAGATCTTCAAATGTGGCCCTTTAATTGAATCCAAACTTCATGGAACAAATCCCCTTAATAAAAGGATTTGTTCTGTAAAACTTGGACTCAGTCAAAAGGCTGAACCCAAGGACCTAGAAGGCCACATGCGGCCTCAAGGCCACAGGTTCTCCACCCCTGGCTAAGTCATTCACAGTTGATCATCGTACAATGTTACTGTTACTGTGTAAAATGTTCTACTGGTTCTGCTCACTTCACTTTGCATCAGTTCATGTAAACCTTTTTAGGTTCTCTGAGGGCATTGTGCTTATAGCACAATAGTATTTCATCACAATCATATACCACAACTTGTTTCTAATTTTTCGCCACCACAAAAAGAGCTTCTATAAATATTTTATGCAACCTTTTCTACATCAGAAGCTGCTATTTTATTCCCAAATATATTAATAACTTACTAATACAGTTGTTGTTCAGTACAGTCAAATTTTAATTATTTACATGAAATTATTTTACAGATTGTTTTCAGCAATTTTTAAATTCAAGGCTAGTTCCCTTCATATAATGTGTTGCCAGTCTGCTGCTTCCTCTAATCACCCAGCAAAGTGAATTAGGGAATATAAATTGACTTTACTATTAGCTAAACTAAAACATGTAAGAAAATAATCTGTTTCAAAGTCACCAGGTACAAGCTGCATTTGGAGTCAGGAAGACTTCGGTTTGAATCCTGTCTTAGCAATGTAATGGGGGCTTGGCCATTGAGAACCCAGCCCTGATGAGCTTTTGTGATGAGCTTGATTCAATGCCTCACTGGAACTTTGGAGCTTGCACAGGTATTCTCTATTTCTGGTCTGCTAACCTTGTGGTGAGGAAAGGCTTTATTATCAATTTCTGAGCCAGAACTGAGCATGCATGCAAAAGGTCCCAATGACTCAACCTTGTCCTGTTTCCTCTCTGGCTAGATTTGAGTAAGGAGGCAAGGATGGCTGTAAGCCTGTGACTGGGGAGAGTGCCAGTGAACTATTCTCCCCACCCAGATTGACATGAGACCACGAATGCATGGTCTTGCTTCTACTTCTGTCCCTGTTGTATTTATTCCTTTCTGCTTTAAGTGAAGACAGAACAGATTAGGATGTGACCATGTGAACTATGAAGGTCAAGAGAGTATCAGAGGTCTAGTAATTGGAGTGCATATTAAGGTTTCTGCCCAGCCGAGCCAGGTGAACAGTAAAGGCCTGAGTAACTTGCTTTACCAGTCCAGTAGTGGATTGACACCTAGAAGCTAAGTTATAGTTTATGTGGCCATCAGCTATACCATATTCAGAAGTAAGCTTCATGGGGCAAATGCTTCATAATATTCCCTTTAAGATAAGCCCAGGGACCACTATGGTATTAGAGAGAGTATCCCTTGGTTTGAGTGAGGTGTTCTTGAATATCTTCTCAGTAAATATGCCTTTGGAAAAGCTAATTGATTAAACAATGGTGGAATGCTAATCAAAGGTATTGATAATACCGAGGAGATATAACTGGCACTGCTTAGATGACATTGATGAGATAATTGGCAATCCAGATTGAGGAGAACAATATCAGGATGCCAGTAGCATTAGAAAGGCACTCCCAAGCCCTCAGGGATACCCCTAGAAACTTGTGGAGGAGATGTAGTATTATTCTGGGAACCCAACTTTCCAGTAAGAGAGTTGGGATGAATAACCCCAGAGCCTAAGTAGCTGGCCTTGATCTGGAAGATTCTTCCATTTGAGTGGGAATTGGGATAAGGACCCCACACCTCACACTAACTTACTACTAGGTGTGTGGCACTGGGCGAGCCACTTAATTTCTCTGAACCTCATTTTCTTTCATCTGGAAAAATAGTGATTAAAAAAAGAACCTACCTCATAGAATTATGATGAAGATCAACTGAGATAGCATACATAAAATGCTGCTTCTCTGTAATGCCCAAAGTTGTTGTTGTTGAGTTGTCTTTCAGTCGTGTCTGAGTCTTTATGGCCCCATTTGGGGTTTTCTTGGCAAAGATACTAGAGAGGTTTGCTATTTCCTTTTCCAGATGAAGAGACCGAGGCAAACAGGGTGAAGTGACTTGCCCAGGGTCACATAGCTAGTAAGTGTCTGAGGCCAGATTTGAACCCAGGAAGATGAATCTTCCTGATTCTAAACCCAGTTTTCCATCCACTGTGCCACCTAGCTGCCCCCACAACCTTCCTGCTCCCAGAGACCAATTTATGCAACAATATTATAAAACAAAACAAAACTTTGAAAGACTTAAGCACTCTGATCAATGCAGTGACCAACCCTGGCTCCAGAGGAACAATGATGAAATGTGTTCCCTATCCTTTGGCTACAGATGGAGCATAAACATGCATTTTGGAGCAAAGCTAATGTGTAGATTTGCTTTGCTTGACTGTTTTTCTTACAAGAGAGGGTTTTATATATTTTTGAGGGGATAATTGGGGTAATACAGGGGTCATTGATGGTGATAACATAAAAAAAGAAAAAAAAAGAAAAAAAAGAAAGGTAGTGAAGCACTTTTTAAAAAATACACTGAAGAGAACAGAAAGTTTAGAGATAAAGAATCAGGACAGCTTTGAAGCTAATCTGTATGACAATATATATCAGAAAAAAATCAAGCTGATTTTATATGTAATAGGGATTTGCAGTTTTGTATACTAAACAAACAAAAGACCAGAACAAAAGACTTTAAATTGCAGTTATTTGTTGCTCTGTATTAATGTATAGTTTCCACAATGGAAGCTCTATTCACCAATGACATCACAGGTCCACATCAAGCTGTACCCATTTCAGGGCTAGGCATTAGACAAAGTTTAGATAAGATTCCTGCCCTCCTAGACTGGATCAAGTAGAAGGACGTAATACATAGATAGTTAGTTTTAATGCATGGTAATTACATCAGAGAGATGTAAAGAAAATGCTTTATGAAGTTGATGGGAAAAGGTTGTTACTGACCAGCAAACTGCAAATGACTTCCTGGTAGAGGGAATATTTGAGTTGAGCTGTAAAAGATAACTATGAATTCAATGTTGCTGTGAGTTATTGAAGTTGTTTTTTTTTTTTTTGAAGCAATTGGTGTTAGGCAACTTACCCAAGGTAACAGCTAGCAAATATCTGAGGCCACATTTGAACTCTGGTCCTTCTGACTCCAGGCCCGGTGCTCTATCTGCTGAGCCACCTAGCTGACCCTTGCTATGAGTTATTGTTACACTCAGTAGATTGCTGCAGGGTAATGCTTGGGACTGATTGAACAGAAATATCTTTTTTTTTTTGGTAGAGCTGTTTCTCAACAAATGGAAAAGTATCAAACAGATAAATTCAGTCACTCTACTGGTGGATCTGTAGATTGGCTATTTCTTTTAACTGACACTAATTTTTTTTAAGAAAGAATAGTTTTTTTGATTTCCCCTTGGAGAAATTAAGAAAAAAAAATTAACTGCAATACTTGGACCTTGGAGTTTGCATTGCTTATGGAATGAGGTATGCATAGCTTCATGTTCCATTGATAGAAGGGATGGAGAATCATGTTGTATGCAGGTAGGATCTTACTTCAACCATAATGAAAAATTTTTTATTGAATTCATTTCCTTCAAAGATTTTTGAGCTTTTTTCCTGGTTGGTAAAAAAAAGTGGTGTCTTTTCTCAGAAACCAAATAAACAATGATAAAAAGGATCTCATCTTAAAATATAGCATCAATCAAATGGGATCCCTTGCCATAAAAACTTTGATGGGGCCAATGTAAATAAGTATGAAATATTCAAATGAAATTTAGTTTTTTAAAAGTCATTTTTATCTCAAGTGTAAGCAGCAAAATTCACTTTGAATTTTTGTGACAATCACTTCCCTCCACTCCCCAAAAGGAGACAATTGCCCATTTATAGTGAATCTAAACTGCTGAAAGGCAGTGGGGCATAGTGGTTAGGGGACTGGCCTTAGACTGTAGAAGACTTAGGTTCAAGACAAGTTCAGGAAGCATGCAACAAACAGAAACAAATGAATATAGTAGCATAATGTTTAATAAACCCAAAGACCCCAACAGTGGAAAGTGCACTGCCTTTGGAGCCAGAGAAGTGGATGGGTTCAAATTCCATACTACTTGAGTGACTGGAAAAATCAATCTCCCTGGGCTTCGGCTTCCTCATCTGTAAAATGAAAGGGTCCTATGAGATGTCCTTTAAGGTTCTTTCTAACTCTAACTCTAGATTTAGTATCCTGCCTCTCACATAGGCTTCTCATTGTTCTAGACCATGAGACCACGAGTTATGGAAGGGATGTCATTCTGTATTGATGGAGAGTTTCCAGACCTGAAATCTGTGTTTTCATACCTGTGAAATTATGGACAGGATCGCTGCCCGCTCCATTTCCACCCCATTCCCTCCTTTACCACCTCTTATCCTCCTCACAATAAAAAATCTGCAATTCACTCGTCTGTTCTTAGTTTTCCTTTTTCTAATTTCTTCTAGGATGCTGCAATCTCTTGTTCACCATTTCTTAGATTTTTCTCCCTCAATCTTTTGAACATCATGAAGTTTTAGCAAAACTTTTAATTACTTGCCAGAATTTAGAGGACCACTTCTTCTGATTTATCCATTTCCACTTATTCTCCCCTCATGCCCTACAGATATCATTTTTTTATCTTGTATCTCCAGGCCACTGCTTTCTCCCTTCCATCCCAGACAGCTTCTTATCAAGTGTCCTCCTCCAGGCCCAAAGTAATCTCCAGTGTTCACTAGCTCCTTCTATCCTTTATCCCCCAAGACTGACGTCATGTTCAGCAAAGCCCAAGGGATCTCCAAACCCTGCTTTTGGAAAATCTTTATCTCTTGCTTTTCTGCTTGTGGCCAAGTTCTGTCATCCCTGAGGAAGTCGATATTGAATCACAAGTTTTGATTGTTATTGTTAATCTGTCAGGAAAAGCAGGAAATCTTCAAAAAGATTCTTATTAAAAATGAGTCCCAGATCTTGACTCATTCCCATCCATGCTTGGCATCTGGGTCAGGGGAAAGTTAGGGGGAGGAAGCAAGGGAAAGAGTGTTTTATAACATAATGAATACTTAATAGGGATAAGCCTAATTCTCATCAGTCTTTCCCCTTCTTCTCCCTACCTCTCCTCAACCCATATAAAAGTAATTGAGCTCAGCAAAGCTATCATCTAGTTGAATCTAGTCCCATTCTACTTAAATGAGCATCTTGGAAATAATACTCCTGGGAATTTTGTTCTATCTGTATATACATCTTAATAGCAGCATTTTGTCAGATGTTAGTGTTCTGTTAATAAAGAAGCCGGAACCCCAAACCCAACTTCTCGGAAATAGTCTGTGTTTACATTTTTAAAAATTAAGAGAAGAATGGAAAATAGAATTGAATGGGATAGTTGGCCTAGAGAAAAAAATGGCTCAAATTGAGAGAAGATGCTTTCCTGGGCTTCCTTCTCTTTTTCTCTACAAACTCCTCTCAGTGATCTCATCAGTTCCAATGGGTTGAATTATTATCTCAGTGAGATGATTCCCAGATCTATCAGTCTAGCCCTACTTTTTCTCCTGAGCACCAGTCCCTTAGCACCAACTGTCTTCCCAACATTTCCAACTGTATGTCCAATGATCATCTCAAATTCAACATGTCCAAAACAGAACTCATTATTTTCCCCTGTAATCTCACCCTTCCCGAAAGCTTTTCAATTTCTGTCAAGGTTATCATCATCCTCCTAGGCACCAACTTTACAACCTGAGCATGATGTGATGCCTGACTCTTCCTTCTCAGTCATCCCGTATATCTTGTCCATTCTACCTCCACAAAGTATCTTCCATCCACCACTTTCTTTTCACTCAAATGACTGCCACCTTAATTATCAATTAATTAGTAAGCTTTTATTAAGTACCTACTATGTGCTCTATAAATGAAATACTAAAGTACAGGCATGGTGCTAAACACTGGGGATACAAAAAGAGGAAAAAGTCTCTGCCCTTAAAGAATTCACAATCTAATAGTTGAGGCCTTCATCACCTGGACTATTTCAACAGCCTCCTAACTGGACTCCCAGCTTCTAGTCTCTCACCACTCCAAACCATACTCCACAAAGGTGTCAAGATAATCTTTCTAAAGCACAAGTCGGACCATGTCACTCTCCTGTTCAGAAACCTTGAATGACTTCCTAATGTCTCTAGGGAAAAAATACAAACTTCAGTTTGGCATTTAAAGCCCTTCAAAAGATGGCTCCCAATCTGCCTCTCCCGACTAACTTTACATTATTTGCCTTCATTCACTATTCCTTTTAAGCAAACCATCTCGCTTGAGGTTCCTTAAAGTCAGCATGGTTGTCCTTTGTTCCAAAGAGGACCAAAATAACATCACTATGCTAGAGTCAAGTTTCAATGTGTCCAGTTGTGGCTGATCAGAACAATACAAGCTTAGAATTCTATGCTCTGCCACAAGTAGGCACAAATAGTCTATGTGAACATTTGGGGTAGATTCTCTAAATTTGCATATCCTGCATTTCCTTTGAGCTGTTTCAATTTTGCTTTGCTCATAGAGCACAGCACAGCACCTTCTCTGATGTGGGCATGTCTTGCTGAGTGGTCCTTTGCCAGTGTGTCCCATGTCACACAATCAATTCCAAAGTTCCTAAGAGAGACCTTGGGAGTATCCTTGTATCTCTTCTTCTGACCGCCATGTGGATGTTTGTCTTATGTGAGTTCTCCAAAAAATAAGTCTTTTTGGCAAGCATAAATTTTGCATTAGAACAACGTGGCCAGCCCATCAAAGCTGCACTCTCTAAAGTAGAGTTTGAATGCTTGGCAGTTTAGTTCTATTAAGGACCTAAGTGTCTGGTACCTTATCCTGCCAGGTGATCTTCAGAATCTTCCTGAGACAATTCAAATGGAAGTAATTCAGTTTCCTGGCATGGCAGTGGTAGACTGTCCAGGTTTCACAGGCATACAACAACGAGGTCAGCACAACAGTTCCGTAGACCTTCAGTTCGGTAATCAGGCTAATACCTCTTCTCTCCCATACTTTCCTTCAGAGCCTCCCAAACACTGAGCTAACTCTGGTAATGAGTGCATCACCCTCATTATCAATGTGCATATCCCTGGAAAGTACACTACCAAGGTAAGTGAACTTATCCAAAGCATTCAAAACTTGTCCGTTTGCTGTAACCGATGGTTCCACATATGGATGGTGTGGTGCTGGCTGATGGAGCACCTGTGTTCTCTTGGTGTTAATTGTTAGGCCAAAATTAGCACAAGCAGCAGAGAATTGATCTATACTTTGCTGTATCTCCGCTTCAGAGGCTGCATTGAGTGCACAATCATCTGCAAACAGAAAATCATGTGCCAACACTCCCTCCACTTTGGTCTTGACTTGTAGCCTTTTCAAGTTGAATTTACCATCTGTGCAGTAGCAGACCTTGATGCTGTGTTCATCCTCATTGAAAGCATTTGACAACATGGCTGAAAACATCATGCTAAAAAGCATAGGGGCAAGCACGCAGCCTTATTTCACTCCATTGGTGACTGGGAAGGCACGAGAGCATTGTCCATTATCCGGAACCCATTATCCAAGCATTCCGTCATGAAATTGACGTACAATGCTGATGAACTTCTCTGGGCAACCAAATTTTAACATAATCTTCCATAAGCCCTCACTACTGATGGTATCAAAGATGTTGGTCTGCACACAACATTCATAGATCTGACTAAGGCCTTTGATACTATCAGTCATGAGGGCTTATGGAAAATTGAAGTCAGCACTCCATACCCAACCACCATGCCTTGTAGAGAGCGCTTATGAGTGGTGAGGAAGATGTCCTTGTGTGGTTTGAAGGGAGGCAGAATAGACATCTCTAGTCTTTTCTTCCCCCTTCCCCTTCTCCAAGGAGGCTTTAATTCCTTCCAGGATGGGAAGCAGGAAGTTTGGGCCCAAGCCACTCAGCTCTTCTCACAGAGAGGGAGTCCTTTGATAGAAGTATATCTATCTTCTCCCTTAAATATTATTAGTCTAGGGGTTTCATCTAACTTCCAATTGCTTTATCTATGCGGGGAAGGGAGACTCCAAACTCAATATCCAAAGCTTGACCTCTTTCCTACCAAATACACAATACACATACTGGCAAATAGCAAAGAAATCTTTTTATCCAAATCACAGCAAAACAGAAATCAGAAAAGGTATACATAGGAGAATGTGTACCAGACAATTAAAGGTGAAGGAGCTCTCCCTTTGGGAGAAAGATAACTCAGCTTAATCAAGGGTCTTCAATCTCCTCAAAGTCTAGAGTAGCAAGCTAGGGATGAAGACATGATGGAAACTGCCAGTTTCTCTCATGTTTTCCTGGAGTCTTTTCCTTCACCAACCTGAAGTGAAATTGTCCTCTTCCATCTTCTTTCTTGAAGCTGGAAGCCAACTTAACACTCAAAGAAGAGTTGAAGCTTGACCAGTCTCAAGGGGGACTGGCCCTGAAGAGTTCTGAAGGGGGACTGGAGAATGCTGGTAGCCTCTCACCTCACAGGACCTTCATCTGCACCAGTTAGATGAGAACCTCATACCATTGGGCTTTGACACAGGGGTTACATTAACATGGTAGTGGGATATAGAATAGTTCGTGCTTCATACTGGGAAGGTATTTCTCCTGAACCCACTCCTCTTAAAGTCTCTTGCTTCCCTCAAGGTTCAGCTCATGGGACACTTTTTATAGGAAGCCTTTCTGAATCACCCAGGTTGTAAGTTCTCTCACCTTCCTCAAATTAACATGCTTATATTCACCTTTGGTCCAGCCACACAAATACCAACTGTCCCAACTTCACCTTCATCTCTCCATGCAGGTGTATTTCATTGAGGCCAATATAAAGCAGGTGGATGTTGCAACCTAGAGTGGGACGTTGGGATCCTGGCCACCCACATCCCCACCCTGCAGGTGCTAAAGCCAGGTGTGGTCCCAGTGAGGATGGCACAACCACCAAATATTTCATGAGCACTGGCTCCATCAAAGCATATGCCGTTTTCTCTGTACAGCTGCTGGCAAAGAAGCTGTGTCCCTGGAATGCTGGGCATAGAAGTTGCTAAATCCAACTTGGAAAAGGCCCTCTCAGACCTTTCAGCAGCATCAGAAGAAGCAGATTGGGCCGAAGTGCAGATCAAAACGAAGCCATTGAATTCAAGGTGAGTGTTGAGCTGAAATTTTGGAATCATCCCCAAACTGGTACTGGTCAGTATGTTCCACAGAGTCACCTGGAGCTAATTGGCTCAGAAAATGCCTAGGAAAGAGAACATCTTCTCTAAGCCCTCTGTCTCCCACCCATCTCTACGATTGGTTAGAACCAGAAAGGTCCCCAAACCCCAACCCCATGTATATACCCATCCTAAGGTCCCCATTTCCCAGTTACCAGCATATACCTCTTCTTCCATGGGAGTACTCTTCAGTGTGACACTACTTATCCTAGAGTTAGGTTGTGACCTTTCCTTTTCAATCTCCCCAGTCTCAATCCTCAATTGTCCCATTCTCTGGAAGCCCCTCTTCCTGATAAGAGTCTGAAAGAGTTAGTATGCTTGAAAGGTAGCCTGGTGTGTGATTCCAGGCAAATTATGTAAACTCCCAGCTTGTTTCCTCATCTGTAAAATGAAAGAATTGGACAGGATGACTTCTGAGACCCTTTTCAGCTTTAAATATATGACCCTATACTTACCTACTGACATTTAACTTCCAGAAAAACATAAGCTCCTTGAGGGCAGGGGCTGTTTTTCATTTTTCTTTTTATTGCTACAAGGTAACCTTTTCTTGTGTCATGGATCCCTTTGGCAGTCTGATGAAGCTTACAGATCCCTTTTCAGAATAATATTTATCATGCTTTTAGAAGAAGCCTTTCTTAATCATCCTTAATATTAGGGCTCTCTCCAATATATCCTGTATAGATCTTGTTTATACATACTTGTTTGCATGTTGTGTCCCCCCTTAGACTGTGAGCTCTTTGAGAATAAGAATTATTTTTCGCCTTTCTTTGTCTCCCCAATACTTAGGACTTAGTACCTGGAATACAGTAGACACTTAATGAACACTTATTGACTTTCTGCATAAAAGATAATACATAGGATTACAAAAATTTTATTTTTGAGAATTTATTACTATAATATATAAAATTACAAGAAAGTGTATATTGAAATACAATTATCAAAATTCTTTTAAAATCTATCATATAGTCCTATGTCTAGCAGCAGGTCTAAGAACTACTGTATAAAATAATTATAGTATGATCATATATAAATATATCACATATAAACTATATTACAAATATAATTACCATATAACAGTAATTCCAAAGTGGTGATGAGTATAAGTGATATTTCAAGATATCTGCAACAACTTTAATGTGATGTGAAAATATCTGATTTCTCTTAGTGACAAAGTCAGAGGTACTGCTGATTTACTGTCTTTACTGGCTACATTCATAACTGAAGGAAATGTTAAATTTCTGTTAGAGGTTAGTGAAAATAAAGATGTGATTTTTTTTTCCATACAAGCTCATGGAAATATATGTATATGTATATTTCATACTGAAATATATAGCAGACTCTAGGTTAAGAACCCATCTTAGTGCTTTACACATATTAGGTATTTAAATGACTATTGGATCGGATTAGACTTTAATAATCCTCAAGTATATGAAAAGTTATCTTGAGGAAGACTGATTAATATTTCTTGGGTTTACAATGGCTCAATAAACTAGAATTCAGTCTGTGTAATCCTGTCAGCAGCTGTTTGGATGAATTAGTTGATACTATGGAATTACTGGGATTATCTCCCACTATTTAGTTTGGTCTAGGCTTGACCTGAGTAATTTTTGACAGGGAAACATTACAAGAACCAAATATATACTAATGAGCTAATTGACTCATTTAGTGAGGCAAATGATTAAGGAACCAGAAAAATCATGTTAAATGAGAGATGCTGGTGCCAGTTTTGAAGATCAGCTCTTTCCTGTTCAGTTTCCTCTTTGGGGGCTAAATATGTAAAACACGTTTTGAATGACTGAAACAACAATGACTTCCCTGAAAAACATTTATCTTCCCGCATCCATCTGCATGTAGCTTTTGAAACTGAGATTAGATGGACAGTGTCTGTGGACGTTAGAAGGACAACATATGGTAGAATGTAAGCAGGGGTCAGTAGAGAGCTCATTATAATTGTTATGAACGAACAATTAAGTGCCTTCAATATACTTTGCACTATATACTGGACTAACTATGGGGTCTCAATCCAAACCGACTCCACCCCAAGTTTAGAAGCTGCTTTTAAGAGGAAGCCAGGGAAAGCGATACCCTAGATAAGGAGCGGTGTAGCGTAGTAGCTGTAGGGTGGGCTAGATAACTGCAGGATCCTTCCTAGTCCAAGGGCTTAAAGATTCAGTATGGGCCACCAATGCAACAGACCCCGCCTTTCTTCCACCCCTGGAGCTTACGGGAACAGGTAAGGCCGGGATGGCGCGCCACGTGTCGAAATGAATGAGTTAGAGAATGAGCCACTGTCAGAGGGAAAGACTTTTCCAGGACTGGCGTTCTCGGCCGGGACTGGGAAAGAGGGGGCTGGGGGAGTCGGCCCTAACTAAAGAGCAGATTAGCCCGTGCTCTGGCCGGAGAAGGTGCAGGCTGGGCGGGGAGAGAGCCGGCCGGCCAGGCTGGGGGAGGAGGGAGAATCTAGGAGGGGTGGGGGGAGAGGCGGGGCCCGGCTTCCTTCGTCACTTGATAAAACGCCTGCGAGTCTCCAGAGAACAACGGGCTCTTTCAGCTGTTCCAGAGCGGGCTACGAGGGGGAGAGGCTGGACAGGGAGTACTGCTAGCCCCGGGGGGTGGGGCAGGGGAGCTGAGCCGGGGAAGGAGAAGGTGGTAGTGGTGGCAGCAGCGCCAGCGGCAGGAGCAGCAGCAGCACCGGCGGGAGCAGCAGGTCCCTTTCTCCTTTCCCTTCCCCGCCCCGCCGTAATTGCCGATGGCGGCTGCCGGGCAGCCGGAGCTCCTCTTCTACCTGTCGGCGTGTCTGCTGCTCCATCTCTGCTCCGCCTTTAACTTGGACACCCGGGAGGAAAACGTGATCCGCAAGACCGGGGAGCCCGAGAGCCTCTTCGGATTCTCCCTGGCTATGCACTGGCAGCTGCAGCCGCAGGACAAGAGGCTGTAAGTTCTCAGCCCGCCGCGTCCCTTCTCCCCCCGCCCCCACCTCGCCCCTCACCACCATCCCTCCCAGCCCTGCCCTACCCTCCTCCCTTCTTCCCCCTTTCCCTCCCCTCCCTTCCCCTCCCTCCGCCTCCGCCTGCGAGAGCCCTGGAGGCGGCTCTTTTGAGAAGATCCCGAGCACGTCCACACCCCTGAGCTGCCGCGCGTCTTCTTCGCCCCACCCGTAGCAGCTCTGCCCTGCGGCCAACCAGGTCTGTCCTGGGCCGGCGACCTGCTAGGGCTGCGGAGTGGCAGAGGCACTAGCCAGTGCTGAACTTGCTGCCCGTGGCTCCGGGATCCCGGCTTCTGATTCATCCTTCTGCATGAACCCCCATCCTCTGGGGCGGCGGCGGAGGATGAAGGGAAAGGGGAGGACACCCTACTTGGTTCCCTCCCGGGATAGTGCAAGTGTTCAGGCGGCGGCCGCAGCGGCAGCGTTTCTCTGATTTCCAACTTTCACCCCCACCCCTACTGTATCTCCATTGCGCCCCCCCCCCCCGAGAGAGTTTATTGCCTTCTTGAATATTTTTGCAGGGAACCTGGTAGTTGGTGGCTTTTCACAGGTCCACCTTTGTGGGTCTGTGTGTGTGCATGGCGAGAAAGTTGTATCAGAGAGATCCGGGTCTCCCTCTCCGAGCTCCACCTTTGTGTATGTGTGCGTGAGTGTGTGCACGGGGAGAGAGAGTTGGATCAGATCCGGGTCTCTTCAGAGGTCGACGTTTGGGTATGTGTATGTGTACGAGTGTGTGTGTGTGTGTGTGTGTGTGTGTGTTCGCGCGCGCGCACGGGCAGAGATTTGTATCAGAGAGATCCGGGTTTCCCTCTCAGAGGTTCACCTTTGTGTGTGTGTGTGTGTGTGTGTGTGTGTGTGTGTGTGTGTATGTGCGCGCGCAGGGGGAAAAAGTAACAGAACTCCAGAACTCCCTCTTAGATGTGTGTGTGTGTGTGTACGTACGTGTACATGCGTGTATGCATGCACCGGAGGAGAGAGTTGTACCCGAGAGCTCAAGCTCTCCCTCTGAACTGATGAGTACTTCGGGGGCCACTTGTGGCAGACACGAGTTTGCAAGTCCGTTCTTACTGTGTTTCCTGTGGTTTACCCCCAAGGCGTGTGCGAGTCTTGTGAGGAGTAGATGGTGCTTTCCTGTGGTAGCAGAACGAAGTCTTTAAAAACATCTTTTTTCAAAGGTGGAGTTAACCAACCACCTGTTGGCAGAAATAGATCGGCTGAGGAAACAAACTATAAAACTGGGCTATGTCCAGTTCCTCTCGACCTCCCAGCACGCTACTGCTGCGGTACCCCTTCCAAAGCCTGGAACCCCTGTTCCTTTTCACTGGGCTCCCCACATCCCTCCAGAGGTTAAAGCAAAAGTCCAATCCAGGCTTAGTCTCTTGGAACTAAAGTATGGAAAAGTGACATGTCCCCTCCCCCATCACTATCCCCAGCCAAGCCTAGGGAAAAGTGATAGTTTGGTTGGCTCTGCCGGTCTTGTCTTTCATTCTTTCTAAGAAAACTTCACAGAGTCTTCCCACATGATCTGGCTTATTAGAAACCAGTTCGAGGCGTTTTTTGTTGTTTTTTTTTAGAATATAGTGCTGGAGAGAATGAAAAAAAAATTTGGAGCCTGGTAATCACGGTCTTGTTGCATTCTTGATCTGGGCTTGGGGGTTGGGGGAAGAAAAAGGAAGAAACAACAAAAGGTTACCACCACCCCCACTGCCACCCCCAAGGCTTTTTAGTTAAGTTGAAGCCGTTTCAGAATCAACAGACCGTAGAAAACAGAATGCAATTTCCCGGACAGAACTTTTATGCATGGGAAAGGTACATAGAATCATAACCTCTTTAGAGAAGGAAGGAGGAACTTAATGACTGAAGATGAGAAACTTGGAGTTTGCAGATACTCGTTGGGGGCTGACTCTTAAAGAGGCTGCTCAGAATGCCGTTTTTCTGTTACACCTGTTAGTGAAGCAGAGCATTTTCACTTAGTAGACGTGTGAGGGATCAGGACGCCTTGGCACTGGTGAACTCCGGTAGAGCTTCCTGATTAAGTTTCAGATCTGAACTAAAAAAATACAATTTGACCTAGCAGGTTCACCTTGTAGAGCTCTCTGTGTGTCTCCAAAGGGCATGATTATGTAAAAATGTTGGGCTCTGTGTAGATTTGGAACCTTAATGGTCAAAGCTAGTCACAGGTCCGCCTGCATAGTAAATTTATGTGTTGGTGACATTTTTTCCTACAAAATTCTTGGCAAATTTGATGACTCACTTAAAAATTCTCAATGAAGACAAATTGTAAACAACATTGGCACATGAAGGATTTCCTAAATTTACTTTCTGAAATTTGGTAGTTAAATCAGTTAATCATTCATTGGTCTCATATCTCGTCTGCTCTGAACTGTTGGAAAATTCTATTCAACTCAAATTTAATAAATGACCACTTAGGACAAGGTCGTGTTTGGGATACTGGAGAAACTGAGACAAAACCAAAATCAGTTATTGCTCTCTAGGAATTTAGTCTGTGATGTGTACACAAATAAACGTGATACAAAGTACAGTGATAAGAGCAAAGGAGAGATTGGACAAAGTACTCTAGGCAAATTTGAGGAGACTGATCGCTTTTCTCCAATGGGGGATCAAGGCAAGTTTTTAAGGAGGCTGTGGTGTCTGAACTAGGCCTTGAAAAATTTATAGATGAGAAACAAGTTCCTTCCAAATATGCAGAGCGACCTGAGGAAATACAGAGAGTGCAAAGGGCAAGCTCAGATGGGGAACATCTAGTAATAGAGAATGAGAGCCTGAGCTTAGGTAGTGGGAGTCTAAGTGGAGACCTTTTATACAGTAAGAGAGATTGTGAAGGTAGGATCAACAGAACTTGACAGCCAACTGGGTGATGGGGGAGGGGTAAAAGAGGAGGAGCAAAGATGATTCTGAGATTTTGAACCTAAGAGGATGATAATGCCATCAAGAGAAATGGTAAAGTCAAAGAAGGGGCAGATCTGTGTGGAACATCATGGGTTTAGTTCACTTGGGTACATACTGAGTGTGAGGGGGCTAGTGGTATTTAGACATGGACATTTGTAGCAGGCATTCACCGATAGGACTGGAAATGTAAATGATAGATTGGGCCTAGAAACAATCTAGAAATCATGTGTGAATCATGTGCGGTTAGACTTAGTAATTGAACCCACTTGAATAGATGAACGATAAGGGAGAGAGTGAAGAGAGAAAAGAGAGTCTAGGATGGTGATTCAGGGATTAGCCATATTTGGGGAGCAGACAGAACATTGCTAAGAAGGATGCTAAGAGGTGATCAGGACCAAGGGAGATGAGAATATCCAAAAGTAGAGAATGTCCAACAATGGGAAATGCTTGTAGGGAAAGTCAGAAAGGATCTGAGATTCTTTGACTTGTTTCAGATTCTGGATAGGATTAAAAAATATGAAGTCTTGTCTTATGATAAAGTGAAAAGCATCAAGTGTCTAGGAATGTTCTCCTTAGAATACTAGAAGTACTCTAGTACTAGAAGGTGAGAGAGAGTAGAATGCCTAAAAAGGACATAGGATCCTTTTATGAAAATTACTCTTTTGCCTTCAGATATAGTAGGATTTCAAGACCTAGAAGTTTATCCATTTTATTTTTATCTAGTAAAAAAAAAATCATACCATTTTACTGTAGTCCTGCAAAACTATCAATTACTTCTAATGGGACTTTTTTTTTGGGTGGGGTATTGATTACTCAGGGATGCTGAGCCATCTTTGGGCCTTAGCAAGGCCAAACTGCTTGGGCTTAAAAGCTGTACCTTGGACTTAAAAGATATATCTAGTGGTCATTTGGGGGGAGCATTTTTATTCTGCAAATAATGAAACCAAGCTATTCTTAGGGTGAGTATAACAAAAATAACCAGGGGGCTAGAGTGAAGTGAAGGGTCATGGGAGCAACCAAAGGAAATGCACCTGTGACTTAGAGCGAGTCCATTATACTATGATAGTAAGAGGCCATCCAATAGGATGTAAACTAGAGGGAAAATGTATTGATTGTGAATTTCAGAAGGTAGTATTTGAATTATCATGAATTCCAAATGTTGAACAAGTGTACATGTAAAAAGAAAAAGGCCTGATTTTTAGTTAGAGCTTTATGTTTACATTAAATTAAATTCTATTTAGAATTATATTGAAAAGTATGCCACTTACTCCATGACTCATATCACTAGTGGTGAAGACAAGATCCTGATGGGGCAAGGTATTGTCTATGACGTCTGATTGTTGGGGGTCTTTTAGCTGTATTATAAGCATAAAACATGAGCTTTTCCAGATTAAGTCTCATGTTTTAGGTTCTTAATTCCTCATCTTTTTGCCAACTCCTTAGACAACATGTGAGTAGAGGCATAAACTTTCTCATTCTGAATATTACAGTGAAAGCTTTGTTGGCACTCTTTAGATTAATGTTGCAGGGTTAGTGGATTCTGTTTTGGAATTTCTAAGTTGATGAAATTTCTATGTCATTTCTATCCCAAACCCAGACCCTGTCTTCTTATGTTGTACTTTACACTTAGTTCTTTTAAAAATTGAGGTCAACAAGAGTGGAAAATTCAGAGTGTGTTTGTCTTCAGCTTAGTATTGTAGCATCTAAACTTGGAGTAAAGAAGACCTCATTTTGAATTCCTTTCTTAGCCACTTATTTGCTCTTTGACTACCCTTTGCTTCAGTTTGCTCATCTCTAAAATAAGGATAATAATAAATAGCACCTACCTGACAGGGTTGTGGCAAGAATTGTATGAGATAATATTTGCAAATCTTAAACCATTTTGTAAATATTAACTTCTAACTTTGTCACCAGTCAGTTATCACTCCCTCACTAGAAAGAAAAGCAGAAGGAGTTGAGAAGAGAAGAGGTATGGGGAAGGGAAAAAGGTGTGTGACATGGATTTGACCTTTTAGAGCTGGAAGGGACTTAAGAGATGTGCATCACCCCACATAATTTTATAGATGTTGAAACTGAGGCCCTGACAAATTATTTTCCCAATATTACCCACTTAAATTACTAAGAACTAGAACTCAGGTCTTTTGACTCCTAATCTAGTACTGTTTACAGCCCTACCAAATTGACCCAATTACTTTTTAATAATCATTCAGTCTCTTCATACTTAGTTTGGTGGACTTGGGATTTTGTCTGCTAGAGAAGATCAGTATCCCTGTATGCCATTCCTATGTGTGATCTTTGCCCATTTTTCCAAAAAATCCTGGAAAATCTGCCCAATGCCTAGAGGTTTTCCTTTTGTTCTTTTATCTCAGGGGTACAGTGTACCATTTGGGAGGGCCATCTGTTGTCTCTCATCCTCCTTACACAATTGAACCACTTCCTTTTCTAGTCATTTCCTTGGTGATGTCTTTTGACACCATTTCTTCTGCATAAGTCATTGTTGGTAACACGTTGCAGCCTGCTTAGACCTGCCAGGTGTTTTTACATCACCCTTTGGATTATTTGTAATTTTGAGATCATGGTATTCCACTAGGTATAGACATCCAGCGTAACTGAGAAAAAGAATTAGTTTTAAAGATCTTTTGTAGTGAGGGCCATTTGGGTCCACTGGAACCACCCTACTGTTTCTCTAGTGAGGTCCAGCCTGAGCTCATCAGTTCCGGGCTCAGCACCTTCTGCGAGCAGCTCTTGATCAAAACACATTTTTATAGAGGAATTCTAAGGGTTATTTGTGCTGCAACATCTCACAATCTATTCAATAAGAGTTTTTCATCCAGTGTGTTAGATGAGCTTCCTTTGAAGTCCTATCAAACTTACCCAGAAAGTCCTGTAATGTGTTCAGGGCTCCAAGAAATAAGTAAGATCATCTGCATTGATTGTATACAAAACAACAAGCTGTTGGATTGTAAACTCCCTGGGGCAGAGACCATTTTCTAATCTTTGTAAATGCCCCAAGTAGTATCTTGCACGTAGTAAGCATTCATCAAATATTTGTTGAATTGATGAAGTAGTACTTATACTTTTTTAGGTTTACTATTGACTTAAAAGGTTGCCTTAGTGGTTTTAAGCCTTAAACCTACCTAGTTAAAATTCCATTGCCTGACATTGAGGGTGATCCTTTAACTGGTTCCACCCTACCTTTCCCACTTTATTTTATATAACTCTTTGTATGCACTCTACACTCTTGTTAAGTCAAACTACTTTCTGTCCCTTGAATAAGCCATTGATGGAATATTTTAAAGACTAATCCAGATATCAGTTCCTCCATCAAGCCTTCCCCATCGTGATAATTGGTAATAACCTTGGGCCCCACATAGCACTTTGATTTGCACCTCTCTAATGCAGTTATGCTTTACTTAAAGTTAGAATTATCTGTGTACTGATGTGCTATTTCCCACTGCCAAGCTCCATGACGGTAGGCAGAACATGTCTCATCTAAACCGTGTATTTCCCCCTGGACAGTGTTCTGTCACAATGTGTACTGAATTGGTTATTGTCAATAATTTACCTTAATGAATTTTCTCAGCCTCAGGACAAAATGATGTTGGACACTGACAAAGTAGAAAGATTGTGATTTATTGTTAAGACAGTCTGGGTTCTGATCCATCCTTGCTCCTTATGTTACCTTAGATGAGTTCTTTCTCTTTATGTGTGAAATGAGATGTTTGGACTAGATGACCTCTAAGGTTCCTTCCACTTTGAATTCTGTTATTCTATGACTATGAATGGATTTAAAAAATAGATTCTATCAGAATAGATGTTTTTAGGTATAGGAACTGGACCTCTGATTTCACTAGTAGACAGAATTCCTTCTACCAATGCAAATTGGCACTATCTCTATAGTTTAGAATCTTAGAACTTCAGGACCCTAGGAATAACTTGGGAGTTTTTTTTTTTTTTTGGTGAGTCATGGACCCCTTTGGCAGTTTGGTGAAGCCAATGAACTCCTTTTCAGAATGGTTTTTAATGGCAACCAATAAAATGGTAGGATCACAAAGAAACCAATTGTATTAAAATATTGTTATCTAAATTAAAAAACAAAAACAAGCTCTTGGACTCTGGGCTAAGAAGCCTAGTTTACTGAATTACTTAGAGCACCGAAAGCTTAAGGAACTTGGGGTTCTGAGCGGGAAATAACCCAGCCAGTATGTGGTATAGGAAAGACTTGAACCCAAGTCTTCTTCACTCCTAGGCCAGCTCTATCCACTGTCCCAAGGTGCCTTTTTGAGATTTGAAAACATTGATTAGGTCTGTGTTTTTGACCATAAGAACTGTGCTTATGGGAACTTGTTTATAAATAGCATTAAGCGCTCCATGTAAGCTTTTTAAAAACAGAAGAGTGCTATATTTGAGTACTGCATTTGGAAATATGCTGCGTGTGTGCCTAATGCTGTGGGGACTGTAAAGCTGCCTTAAGTGGCTTTTTAGGTTTTCTACAAAAGAAGAATTTCTTGACTCTAAAGGCTTATTTGACCATAGAATTTATTAAGTGATCTCATGAAATAATATCTCTAAGTCTGTAATCCTCCTTCAGCATTTAAGGAGTAGTCATGGCTGGAGGCAGAGGGATGGACTTGATGACATCTGCAAAGTGCCTTCAAGCCTGTGATTCATCTCTATTAGCTCTTCTGGTAAGACATGAATCTGTGGCCAGAAGGCAAAGTATCTAGACAGTTGGAGACATGAAAAGAGTCTCTGTACTTGGCAATTCCACCCCAAATGTTCCCATGGACTGTTTGTGCCTGACTGGTGGTAGAAAATTCCAAGCTCGTATTGGTCTGGTCAGCCACAGTTGGACACACTGAAACTTGACTCTAGCATAGTGATGTCATTTTGGTCCTCTTCGAGAACAAAGGACAGCAGTTGGAGGGGAGGGTCCTACATGTCACTTCTTGATTCCCAACTCTTTATTTTTACCTTAGTAGTTAAAAAAAAAAAAAACAGAAGAGGACGAAGCGGGGGCAGGACAAGGATGACTTTCAGTTCAGACCTGGCAAAAATTTGTGAGGCTCTCTTACGTTTGGGCCACATTTACGTAGTTTGATCTATTAAATTGTACCAAAGGCTAGTATTTAAATAGCCAGACTGTCTCTATCTGCCCATCCTTAGGTTTACAGGGAGCCAAGACAGCTTCCCACACTTCCTTTTATTCATCATACTTCGGCACAGTTTGCCCCTCAAAACCAAATGGGGATCATGGTACTGTTCAGGAAGCGTTTGTGAGCTTAGGAGAATGCTTGGCTGTGCAGGGGCATCTTCAAATTTGATCATCCTGAACTCTAATAGTGAAGAACCAAGTTAATGAGGATACACTACAGTAGTGTTTTTCTAACTAATTTAGCTACACCTATCAGTTTGAATTATTTACAGTCTAGTAGGTAGGTAAGACATAATGCATATTAATGCGATCAGGTCATTAGAGAGTTAGAAAAGTGGATCAGGAGGCTAATGAGATCTGGGAAGGTTTAGGATGATGAAGGTTTAGGAGGGGTGGAAGGGACCCGGGAGTCATGAGAGTGTAGTCTCTATGTCTTTGAAGCACCTCCAGTTTAGATGGTAGGTAATGCTGTCCCATGATCACGAACGTTACTGAATGTTAAAAGCCCATTTTTTAAACACCAGTATAATCTCTTTGTAGCAGTGATCAGAATGAATAAAAAATACAGATATTTCCCTAATATGATACAGCCTAATTGCTTCCCTCTCTTTGTTATTCAGGTCTGGAACCAGCATATTGTCTTAGCTGAAGAGTGTCTGTGTGTATGTGTGTGTGTGTGTGTGTGTGTGTGTATAATTCTGGACTAACTCAGTGGGCTGTAAATACAACTGCATGTTATGATTTGTACAATACTTTTCTTTATCCACTTTGTTTTTTCAGTGTGGATGATGTGTTTGTATCCCCAGTGCTTAGCATAGTGCCTGGTACATGGTAGACTCTGAATAAGTGCTTGCTGATTAAAAAAAAAAAGCCCAGAATATTACCAGATATCCTTGGGGAAAACAGCGTAAGATAAAGTGCTGCTTCATATGTGATACACTTAGAGCAACAAAGGCTTTGGCTTGGCTGTTATTACTTAAACCTTAAGGACACCTAGGAGGATAGACACATTTTGCTGTGACATTTCACTTGGAGCCTTTCTCAGTAGAATAGTTGCCTGGATTCATCATGGTCATTCCTATTTTATATGCACCAAAGCCCGCCGTTATGCGCTAACATACTTTCTTTACCTTTGCCTTTTGTAGCGGTTAGAGGGGGAAGATTTTGGCAGGAGTGACAATGGTGACCATTATAAATTCACCCCATCTTCAGTGTTAATTACATAGACGTGGGCATTACCATATTGTATATGTGTACTTTTTCTATTTAGGGTTTGGTCACATTTACAAGCACATTCTCCCTTTTTTAAGGCTATGTTCCACCGTCTTAACTTGAAACGCTTCCAAGATTTGTGATTTCTTTGGTGTGAGTACTCCCTCTACTAACACATACTCAATTTCTAAGTGCCTTAGGAGAGAATCTTCCTACTGTGGCTGAAAATTTTGCCACTTTGCAGCTAATCTTCGAGGTGGGTGGTGGGCCTCTCTGAATTGAACTAGTCAGGCCCATAGGCTCCACAGCATAGTCTTGCAAACCTAGCATCATCTCCCCACCCCCTCATAATGATCCATCTGAGTAAGACTGTTTCACAGTAGATACTACAAAAGATGTGGAAGAAAAATGCCTTGTAGATGTTTGATAATCATTAATAGTGGGGTTCAGTACCAATTGGGGTAGTTTTATGCATTGAAGACTAATTTGAAAGAGAGAAGATGAATGTACAGAGAGTTGTGGTGTGTGAAGTTCTTATATTGGCCTTTGTCATGAAGGTGGAACTCCTATGGAGAGGGATTGTATTATGGCCAAGCAGAATTCTTAATAAAGAATGCCAGCTGTCATTTTTCTACCCTGGTTGCCATGCCTTCTCAACCCCATGTCAGAAAAGTCCCCTTTGCCTCTCTGGGAGGCACAAGAAGTAGTTTGTAAGCTGGTATTCTAGGGGTTTGATAAAAGTTGGGTTTCTCCATTTTGTTTGATTCATTACATTTTAATCTAATGTCTATCTACTATAGAACTCAACCTAGTCACTAAAGAAGTGTTCAAACTTCCTACAGTTGGGAGACACATAGAAGGTTTTGAAACACTGTTTTCCCGATAAAAACAAGTGAAATTTATCATGAAACTGGTATTTAAAGGTAAACAGTGATCTCTTGGAATTAATTGAAAGGAGCTAATTGTTAATTAGTCCCAAATAGGGACAAGCTAGGTGGGTTTCTCAGAAACACCATTCTCTTTCAGACTAGTAACTGGAATGATGACTATCTTATCTTCTCCTGTTTGGCCCCTCTGCGTAGAACAACGTGGCACAACAATTCCTAGTCAGTTTGCCAGGTCAGAAGGTTGACATTTGTGCCAGTAAAATGGTGGTCATCAGCCAGCCGTCAGTCCAGTTTCTCTTTTCAGTTTTAACAGATCTTCTCTAAAACGTAACTTTTACCTTCCTTAACCCTCCGATAGAAAGTAAAGAAGAGAAAGCCTTTGTCCTGTGAGAGCGTGAATAAACACTCAATAAAAATAATGTCTGGCTCATTAATGTGTGTGTCACGTGTGTATTTGGAATTTATCCCACTGATGATGATGATGTATCCACAAGCCACTGATGCCAACATCCCAAACAGTTCCAAAGGTGATGCTCCAAAACACACACACACACACACACACACACACACACACACACACGCACACACATGCATGCACACACACACACAATATGGTGTTCCAAAAGTCTTTGTGCAGTTTTAAGCTATTAAAGTTTGTGTGGTATGTGCGTGCTTGCATGTATGTGTACATATGCACACATATGCATACATACAGTAGCCACACTTGATGGACTGTGTGAAAAACAGAATGCATCACATTTGTTTGAAATGCCTTTTCAGCTATAATTTGAGGCAAATGTTTATGTTAATGTTTTTTTTTCTAAGTCTTGGTTGGATAGGGAAGTAAATAAGCGGGAATGTTCTGAAAGAAACATGTTGCAAAATTAATGACATAATGAATAATAAAATCCTTGGTTAATGCTTTGTTTTCTAATAATAACTAATTTCTTTTGTGACTGCAGCCTCAGTAGTGTCTAATATCTCTTCTCAGGTTGAGTGTCTTCTTAAGCAATTCAAAATAAATTTCAAGTGCATGTCTTTTGCAATGTATGGCTTCCTTCTTTTCATTAAAAAGGATAAGTATTTTAGATTTTCTAGTCTTTTGAAAGGCTGGAAGTCCATGAACCAAAAGTGAATACATGAAAGGTAAATTAGCAAGCATTTATTAAGTGCCTACTATGTACCAAGCACTATGTTAGGCACTGAAAGAAAAAAAAGACAAAAATGAAACTGGCTCTGGCGTCAGGGAGTTCTCTTTTTATCAAGAAAATCTGTGTAGAGAACTCTGAGTATGGGGACTCTTCTCCCCTCCCTCCCCTTTGTAGATTGTAATCTTCCTACGTTTTGGTAGATTAATGTGAAGCAACTAGAGTTTAGGTGAGTTCCCTGGTGGGGGGGGGGGGTCACACACCTCAGTATCTGAGGCAGAATTTGAACCCAGTTCTTCCTAACTTAAAACCTGACTCTTTATCCATTATGTCACCCAGCGTCTGAAGTAAAAATATTGTGGACCAAATCATTTCTTGGAATCATGGCAAGAATTTTAAGACTTCTCATATCATAGTGTACATCCTTCTGATAACGTTCCCTTTGGCTTAGTTGTAATTATCGCTCATGATAAAACAAAGCATCTTGTCCTTTATTCAAAAGATCCCAATTGAATTAAGGCCAAACATGGGCATGGCTTAAAAAGAAGAGTAACGGATATACCCAGGGCATATGAGAGAGAATGATAGATGCTGTGAATCTTTGGAAATTCCAGGCAGTTGCCAGCAAAATGAATGGACATTTGCTAAAATGTACCTATCCTGTACTAGATGTTTTCTCATCCTTTATAACTTAATACTAATAGTTTTCACTATAGAGATGATATCATTCTGCCAGTCAGTTGATGATGTTTTTTGATAGAATGTAAACTCCTCTAGGACAGAGGGTTTCATTTTTGTTCTTGTGTCTTTGACATCTAGAAAAGCACATAGTATATACACTTTTAAAAATTATTTAATTTTTAATTTATGTAATAAAACAAGCATTTCCGTAACATAGTATAATAAAAAAGATGATTGCATTTGAAACTGCAAATCTACTCCGCACAACTTGCTATTCCTTTCAAATATATGGCAAAATTGTCATATAAATTTCTTTTTTTTCTTTCTTTCCTACCTGCTCTAGAGACAGCTACCATTAGATACAAATAGGTGTGTGTGTGTATGTGTTTATATATACACATTTACACACACACACACACACGTAAAGTTATTTTAGACATACTACTCCTTATCAGTTCTTTCTCTGGATGCAGATAACATCTTTCTTCATATGTCCTTTATATTTAATTTGGGTATTTATAATAGTTAAAATAACTTATTTTCTCAGAATGGTTCTTAAAACAATATTGATGTTACTGTGTACACTCTTCTTGGTTCTGCTCATTTCATTCTTCATTATTTCATGCAAGTCTTTCTGTGTTGTTCTAAGATCATTGAGCTCATCGATTTTTATAGCACAGTAGTATTCCGTCACAATCATATGACGAACTTGTTCATCCACTCCCCAATTGATGGGCATCCCTGCCATTTCCAGTTCTTTGCTACCACAGAGGAAGTTGCTATAAACATTTTAGAACATAGAAGTTCTTTTCCTTTTTCCCCTAATCATCTTTGGAAATAGACCTACTACTGGTATTGCTGGGTCAAAGGGTATACGTAGCTTAATAACTCTTTGGGCACATAGTACATACTTAATAAATGCTTGCTGATTAATTGATTTGTAGTTCTCTTGTATTCATAAGTGGCGAGGGAGCATTTTGAGAAAAAAATCTTGTCTTCTCCCTTTCCTTCAGTTACGTGGCTATATAGCCTCCAGTTCTACCAATAACTTCCATCACAGTCTCTGGGTCAAGGTTAAAATTAATTACTACAGGGTCTATGGCTATAGGCCAAAAGTACAATTTAAGGCCTCTTTCATTATAGGAGAGCACAATAACCGGTGGTGGGATTGGGGTAGGAGCATGTAACGTGTAGCAATGGAAACAGCCCTCCAGTAACTCATCTTTAGCATTAAAGATAGGAAAATGAGAAGGATAGGAAGTGTCTGCTTGAAAGGGGGGAAGAGAAACATGGCCATGGAAAGATTGTTTTAGGACTATGCATCTTATATTCTACCATTCTCTTTTTCCTGAAAGTGTGATCCAAATCTATACTGTTTAATTTTTACTTGCAGGCTGAAATAGGTTACCATGTTCAAATGAACCCAGGAGAGACGCAATCGCTGTTGTATTTATGTATTGGATGCCATAAAGTAAAGTAAGAGAGAAGCCTGTGATTTTTGCTTTTTTCTGTTTTCAGCTGATTTCTCTGTAATCCTGGCATCCCCTGTGTTTCCTCTTACTGCACCATATTTATTATTACTACTTTGTTTACTTATTACTAGGAGAGCTGTGGAAATCTTTGTCCTAAAGGGATATAGTCAGCCCACACAGTGTTCTATTACTCAAAAAATGAGGTGTGAACTAGGGAACTAACTTGAAAGAACTGATTAAAGTAGTAGTGAAGTGTCTGAGATTATACATTAAGCATGAGTCATAGATTAAGGCCAGTCCCATCATTTTATGGATGAAGAAATCAGCCGAGCTAGTGACAGAGCCAGGACTACAGCCTGGTTCTCCTGACTCATTGTCCAGAGTTTTTTCTGCTAAATTATGTTGTTATTTTAAAAAAGCAATGATTTTTGCCTTCCTTTAATCAGTGCCCCATTTTACATCATCATTCCCATCGTAATGATAACAATTAACAGAGCAGGTGTGAAGTACGTTGGCAGAATGGGTAAAAAAGTCCTAGCTGCAGGAAACCTAGGTTAAAATCCTGCCCCTGACTCATACTGGATGTGACTCAGGGCCTTCTGCATTGGTAGAGGAAGTACCTTATCAGGAGCACTTTACCTGATGGAATTATAGGTCTAGAAAAAAACGAACTGGGCATTTTTGTTGTCTTATTCTTTAAATTATTATATATCAGAAGCATATCATTCTTCAAAAACGGATAGATCACACATCCTTCTTTTAGAAATACGAACTCCAAAATATCCTTGAGAATCCAACAAATAACTTTTCTGAGCGTCTGCTGCCCACAGTTCTTCAGACCCCAATTCATAAAAATTTAAGACCATTTTTGCTATGTCGAAATACTGGCTAGTCGTGATATCCAAACTATGTAGCTGTATAGAGATCTTTCTAGCAGAAGAAATAAAAACCATGTGGGAACAGGCAGAGGTATATGCCATTTCCATATTCCTCTAGGCTACTGGAGCCATTCTTCTGAAGATATTTTTAGTGAACTACAGAAGATGAGCTTATAAATAATGACAATAAACAAACCTAGTAGCACCTACTATGTTCTAGGCCCTGTGCTAAGTGCGTTACATATGTTGTCTCGTTGGATCCTCACAAACACCTTGGGTTTGTTGTTGTGGATAAGAGTGCTGGGCCTGGAGTCAGGAAGACCTGAGTTTAAATCTGACCTCAGAAACTTACTATCTGTGTGACCCTGAGCAAGTCACTTAACCCTGTTTGTCTCAGTTTCCTCATCTGTAAAATGATCTGGAGAAGGAAATGGTAAACTACTGTGGTTTCTTTGCCAAGAGGACCCCAAATGGGGTCACCAAGAGTCAGACATGACTAATGGACTAAACAACCGAATACAGCCTTGGGAGGTGGGTGCCATTATTATCTTCACTTTGCAGATGGGGAAACTGAGACAGACAGTGGTTAAATGACTTGTCCAGGGTCACAAAACTAGTAAGTAACTTTTTAAGATTGTCAGAGTGCTTTGATATGTGATCACATGTGATGATCACAGATACCCCAGTGAGATACGTTCTATTGGCATTGTTATAGATCCTTTTACTTTATAGCTGAAGAATCAGGTTCAGAAAAATTTAAAAAGGTCATAGATTTAGAAAAAGATTTAGAGCTCAAAGGAACTTTGGAAGTCATCTATTCCACCTTTTACAGATAAGGAAACTTGGACCCAGAGGATTAAATGATTTGCCTGAGATCCCAGAAATACTAAGTAAGTATTAAGTTGCAGAGCCAAAATTTGGACTTAGGTCTTTGGACTCCACATCTACCTCTCTTTCTCCTTCTTTGGTAGTAAATAACAGAGCCAGGATTGTAAGCCAGGTTTTTGATTCCGAATTGAGACCTCTTTCCTTTGCACCAAGTGTTTTTACTTTTTTTAGTTTCTCTCATGGACTCCTTTGACAGTCTGGTGAAGCCCAATAATATTTTTAAATGTGTAAAATAAAGTACGTAAGATGACAAAGAAAAATCAGATATTTTGCGTTACAGTTATCAATATAGGGAAAAAAATAAGTTCACAGTCCCCAGATTAAGAACTTCTCTATTACACCAAAGGCAGAGACATTATCCTATCGTCGTGTCTTTCGCAACGATTAAAACAGAGGGCTTGTATGTAGTAGGTGTTCGTTAAATATTTGTTGCCAAACTCACGTTATTTGGATTGTGCCCATCTTCTGTCCCCGTACTAAATTATAAATTCCTAGATAGCAGAAATGCCGCTTACTCCCTCTTTGACATCCGTCACTGGGCTTGGTAGACACTTGTTGGAATTGTTTTAGAGTACAAACAAGCTTTCCCTGAAAGCCCAACTCAAATTACCCGTTTGTATACCAAAAGTTCCTCAATCAGCAGAGGCCCAGACTTGTTTCACTTTGCATTCCCAGGTTCTAGTGGAGGTTTTGCTATGCCAGGAGCACATTTACAGGTTGAAGTTCAAAAGGAAGCACATTGTACAGGGAACACCCAAATTTGCAATAGCTGGCCCTAGTAGGTAATGAATATCCCATTGGCATGGATGGCACGTTCTTTCTTTGTTTAAACTTTTTTTCCTTAGCATCCTTCGGGACTGTCTGTATCAGTCCATTTGATTTTAATAGTTTTTGGTTGCTGTTGTTGCTTTCCATTCTGTGACACATGTCCGTGGTTTGGCCATTATGGATTCATTCATCCAGATCCTACTGTATATAATTTAACATACTTGCTTTATTCTCTACCAGTGTTTTCATTAGCACTTCCCCAGTACAATACTTATGCAGTATACCTCTTGGCTTTTCATATGGGAGTAGTATGCCCAGGTTCATTGGCCAGGAATGACATTTTAATGTTTTTGCATCAGCTTAGGAAAATTATATCAGCTAAACATTGAAGCACAAGGACAAGCCATCCTGTGTTTTTATTTATACAAACAGGGTACTTACTGAGCAAATGGAATAATGCTGCCAAGTAGTGAGTGTTATTCTGAGGCAGCTAGGTGGCTCAGTAGAGACACTGCTGGGCCTGGAGTCAGGAAGATGTGAGTTCAAATCCAGCCTCACATGCTTACTAGCTGTGTGACCTTGGGCAAGCCACTTACTTAACTTCTGTTTATGTTAATCCACCAAGAAAACTCCATGTGTGATCCACAAAGTCATGAAGAGTCAGAGGTGACTGAAGAACAATTGCTGTTCTGCATTTCACAGAATCCGAGATTTAAAGCTATGACTTACCCGTTTGTTTTACAGATGAAGAAACTGAGGTGCAAACAGATGAATTTTGTTACCTGAGTTCAGATAGGTACTGAGTTGGAGAACCAGGACTTGGACACAGAGCTGGGGACCCTAAATCTATCATTCCTTCCACTCTGTTATGGCTTTTTGTCACCTTGTCTGAAAATGGAGAAAATTAGTGTCAACTAGTGACAACAATCAACTTAAGAAATACTTATTAGCTGCGTATCGAGGAAAATACAAAGTTCAGGGGAAACCTCTACTTGCCCTCACAGAACTTAGTGTGAAATGACTCCAGTCTTTCTTAGCCATACAAAAAGTATTTGACACCATTAGCTAGTGGCTACAAAGCAAGATTGGATATTTTTGTTCCTTTTAAATAGATTTTATTGATTTTTTTTTACATCTCCTAGAGTTCCCCTGTGTCTTTCTTCCTCCCCCTTCCTGAGGGCCATTCCTATAACAAGTAATTTTTTTTTAAAGAATAAGAGGAAGAAGAGAAAAGAATGTCAGCAAAACGGATCAACCTATTGAAAAGATCTGACATTCTGTGCAATGGTGCACATCTCTGGATCCACTTCAGAAAAGTGTGCGTTTGGGAGGGGATCATCTTCAGAGGTCTCTTCTTGGAACCCACACTTGCTTTTTTACAATTTCACGACATTCATTGTTGATTGTTAATGTGATGGTTGTTCTTTGTGTTTAAATTGTTGTAGTCACCGTATACTTTTCATCGATTCATGTAAGTCTGTCCGTCCATGTTTCTCTATATTTATCATGTTCATCATTTCTAACAGCAAGATAATATATTCCATTACATTCATAAACCACAATCTGTGTAGCCATTTCCCAATCAATGAGCATTTACTGTATTTCCAGTTATGTGCTACTGTAAAATGTGCTACTGTAAATATTTTGGTGTCTATGGAGCCTTTCTTTTTTCTCAGTGATCTCTTAGCAGTGGAACCTCTGGGTCAGAGAATTTGGACTAATTAGCCACTTAATTTGCATGATTCCTAATTACTTTCCAAAACGGATCTACTCATTCAAGGCTTTACTAATAAGGCATTTATGATCGCGCATTTCTACAACCCTTTCCTATCTTTTGTCATCTTTGCCAATTTTCCAGGTGTGCAATAAAACTGCAGGGTTGTTTCGATTTTCATTTCTCTTATTACTGATTTGGAGTTTGCAGGATTGGTTAATAATGCTATTATTAATAATAATAATTGTTTTCATTGTGATTTCATCAATATAGAGAACTCTCTAATGGAGAAACTCCCTATACTGGTGCAAGTGAGTACTTTCTCTGCAATTCAGTCTTAAGAGTGTTAAGTGATTTGCTTAGAGTCTCACTCACAGCCATGAGTGAGATAACCTGCCAAGTCCATCCAGGCAAGTGAAGCATCTGAGGCAGAATTTCTTCCTGACTCCCAAATCCAACTCTGCTCATTAAACCACATGACCTTTCCTGAATTCTCCACCCAAATTCTAGAAGGGTTTGTTGGGGCCCACTGAACATGTTTCCACATTTTCTAACTGGAGAAGCAGCAGAGCTTTTAGCTGTAGGGCTCTATTGATTTATCATCACCCTCAGCCATTTCAATTGAGTAACAGCCCAGGCAAGGCCTTCTTGGGTTGGCTTTGGCTATACCCCAACTGTTAAACCAATGCCTGAGCTGATTGCTCTCCTTCTCCTTGGACTTTACTTCTGTTACTGAACAAGATGTGTTCATCCCTTCCTTCTCCCTTCTCATTACTTTAAACAGAAACTGAGGCCTTATCAAGCTCCCTTCTCTCTCTCTCTCTGTCACCCCAGCCGTGACTCAGCGTGTGATCTGGGTGATGAGAAGAGCCAAGCTTCCACTTGGAAAGAGGTTGCTGCAGGCTACTTAGCCAGCTGATGATGTTTTAAAATGTTTTGACATGAGAATTAGTTATAAATGGGTGCTTTAAATTTTTTTTTAAACTTTGAATCCCATGCTGATTTTAAATGGGAGTGATTCATTCCCTTCTGAAGAGAATACTAGGGGAGATGTTTTTTAGGAGAGATACTGTTTGACGGTTGCCCTTTTAAATTCCCACGTACGGTTCAGTTCAGCATTATTGAAGGCCACGGTTGGTGTTAGGATACGAAAGTGGAGTTGGGGAAGATGCAGTTACTTATTACCTTTGGGAGTTTATGTAGAAGGACTGTAATTCAAGTTAGAATAAGATATACATAAGAGAGGTCATTAATTGTTGTTGTTTTGTGGTTTTCCAGTCATGTCCAACTCTCCGTGTGACCCTATTAGGGGTTTTTATTGGCAAAGATACTGGAGTGGTTTCCCATTTCCTTCTTCAGCTCATTTTACAGGTGAGGAAACAGAGGCAAGTTGGGATAAGTGACTTGCCCACAGTCACACAGTTTAGTAAGTGTCTGAGACTGGATTTGAACTAAGGAAGAACCTTCCTGTCTCAGTCTGGTACTGTGTTCACTGTGCCATCTAGCTGCCCCAAGAATTTAGAATTGGAAAAGATCCTCGAGATGAAGAAGTTCAGTTTTCTCATTTGACAGAGGAGGAAGCTAATGTCCATAGAGAGGAAGAAACTTAGCCCAAGGTTAAACCAGGTAACATATAACAGAGCTTGGTTGTGAAACAAGTCATCTGATTCCAGTTCAAGAGCTCTTTGTACCATTACTGCGTTGCCTAACAGCAATGCATGAAAAAATTGAGAAGGGAGGGAGTATTCCTCATTGGCAATCTGGGGAAAGGCTTTGTGAAACTTGGGAATTGAACTGAGCTTTGAAGGAAGAGAAGGAAGGAAAGAAAGAGAAAACATACATTTATTTTTAAATATATTTTTATTTATTTTGTTACGTATTTCCCAATTAAAATTTTTTTGAATATTCATTTAAAATTTTATGCGTTCCACATTCTCTCCTTCCCTCCCCCTAGAGAAGGCAAGCAATATGATATTGATAACATATGTGAAGTCATACAAAACATTTTCATATTTGTCAACATGCATTTATTAAGCACTTTCTAAATGCCAGGTACTGTCTAAGTGTTTTACAAAGATCTCATCTGGTCCTCACAGAAACCCTGCAGAGTGGGTCTATTATTCCAGTTTTACAGAAGAGGAAATGAAATGGATAAGAGGTTGAATGACTGGCCCAGGGTCACACAACTAGTAAGTGCCCGAGGCTGTATTTGAACTCAAGTCTCCCTGACTCCAGGTTCTGTGCTCTATCTCTTAGTTGCCATCCTTGGACACCGCCCCCCCCCCCCCCCCGAAAAAAAAAAAAACAAATCCAAAATAGCTGGTAGACACATACTCATGTTGATCCTCAAATAAGCCTGGGCTATCAGCATAATCTTTGTAAAACCAGGGTCACCTGTGCACCATGTTCAATCAGGTGAGGGCTTAGATCATGAGAATAAAACCTGCCTACGAGGTAGAATTTGCAAAGTAAGACAAGGCCCTGTCACTCCCCACCACCTTATTACATTCTTTGCTTTGAGAGTTATTCTGTTGGGATAATGCATTGCCTCCAGAAGACCACTAAGGAAAGTAACAAAGATTTTATCTTGTAAGGCAGGAGCCTTAACTCATTTGTCAAAATTAATCAGATGATTGAGCTTTAAGAAATTAAGGTCTTAGAGGGAATGGGACACGAAACAGTTAACATTTGATTAGGGAGCAGTGTTCAAAATATGGAGTATTGCCCAAGGAATATAGTTTGCCTTTATTCTTAAAAGAGAGTATATGTAATAGAATTTTTTTTCTCAACATCTCACTTTTGAACATATTACATTATGCTAAAATGTAGCAAAACTCTCTAAGCTTAATCAGAAATTTAGGACTGTTCGCACTTACTACTGTGCTTTGGGGGGAGCTCCTGTGTCTGCTTTTCATGCTTTTTTTGTCTCTTTTCTATTTCTCAGTGTGGCTATCTGTCTTGGTCTCTTGCCATCACCAGGGTGCTTTGGGCTCAGAAATCAGATGGCCAAAATGTTAGCATTGTAAGTTAGGATCAAGCTGACTCTGAGTGAGGCCCCTGAAAGCATCATTATATAATTAAAGTGTATGAGCTTAAAGTGCACGGACTTCCTGTTATTTATTCTGGTTACAAAGAAGGCTTTAATTTTTCCATATCCTGATTTGGCACTGTGTTTTGGACAGGTAAGGTTCTGAGATAACTGAGTTCCAGATGGGTGAAGAGTCACTATGATATGATGAAAGGCCTTGATAAAAGAAATATACTCTCTGAGTACTTAAAGCAAAAGACTAAAATGCCTAACCTCAATTTACTCCTTTTTAAAACAATATTTATTTTATAAACATGATTGTGGTTAAATCGTTTTAGTCGTGTTCAACTCTTTGTGACTCTATTTGGGTTGGTTTTTTTTTGGGCAAAGATGCTAGAGTGGTTTGCCATTTCCTTCTCCAGCTTATTTTACAGATGAGGACTGAGGCAAACAGGGTTAAGTGACTTGCCCAGGGTCACATAGTGTCTAAGGCCACATTTACTGTGCCACCCAGCTGCCCCAAAGAACTGAAGGAAACAGTAAATTGAGTGTTAGAGGACAGTAAAATAGTGCTTGAGAGACAGAGATGGGGAGGGGTTGAGGAAGGGCGGGGGGGGGGGGGGGTGGGAGAGAGAGAAGAGAGAAACCTCTTACATACAAAGCACATACTGGAATCAAACTCAGTTTCCAGTGACTTTGAAATTACACCAGATTGAGCCTGCAGGTTACAGTACTTAATGTTATCAATTTGGCTCCTTGCACTCACTTAACATAGGTGTGTCTCTGATTAAGGACAAAGTAGTTCAATAAAGACCACTCCCAAAGTACATACATTGTTTTTGTTATATAACTCATTAAACCTTTACCGGAGCAATCCCAATTTCCTTCTAGGAAAAAATAGTAGTAGTGAAAATTAGATCCATTGATTTTAAACAGGCTCACACCTTCAGTTGAAATGAAAAGCTGCTAAGAGCTGTCAGATCAGCAGATTGAGAGTGAGAAATCCTGGTTCTACACCTGTCATTGATTTTTCAATGGGAACTCTGTTTCTCTACTTACAAAGAGAAAATTATCAATGTTTGCAGCCCGTCTCCCTCCTAAACCGTTCACGGGAACCTCTATGTTAGTATATGAAAAGCTCTCTAGACCCTTTATTAGAAAATCAAAACCATAATAGCCACTAGTGGAGACAGTGGATTGTCTGAATGATTCAACCCTGTGAATATTTGTGGAGTGCAGGACTAGTAAGTCTCTGAATGATCATTTACTGGCTCTAGCTTCTTGTTCACCATAAATCCTTTCTGCTCTAATAATTTTGTAAGAAACAATCACTTTTAAAAACCCACAAGTTTTGTTTTTCTTCTCCCCCTCCAGATCTGAGTGATGGGGGATGGTAGAGAGGGAGGAGGGAGCAATAATACATCTTTTTTAATTGAAAAAAACATTCAGGAAAATTAAAACCCACAAACCATCAGCTTTCCAATAAAGAAACTAAGAAAAAAGTAAGTTCTTAGTTCTGAAAAGTGTCCTGAAGAAATGGATGTTATTTCAGTCACCTCTAGCAGCTGTCAGTGCTTTTCAAATGCCGCCAATTTTCTGGAAGAAACCTTAAAGGCATCTAACATTTAATCACTTCCTAATTCTGAACTGCAAGGGTCAGATACCTGATTTTCCAGTTGCCAACCTTTGCTTTGACCTTCGCGAAAGTCTATTTGGTAGTAAACTTGCCTCTTAAATAAGCCATTAAATAATGGGCTTACTAATATAGCATACCAGTATAAGATATTCATATCAGAATAAAAAAAAAGAACTTTGGGGAAATGTGCCTATTTCTTCTTAGGAGATGAAACAAAGTTGGTGCTCTCTGCTTTTTAAATAATCTCTCAAACTTGGCTATTATCAATAATTTTAAAAGTCACTTTAAGTTCTTTTGATTATGCTTTGAGAGATAAGGGAATGGGGAGGGATGGAGAATGGATTTAAAGAAAACTCATATTTAGTAGAAGAGTTTCCAGAGAAAGTTACCTGACCACTCTTGAGTTCCATTTTCTTCATCTATGAAGTCAAAATAATTTCTTTGCTGGCCATATAGAAATGTTGAGTGACCCATGAGAGAAGGTATGTGAAAGTGCTTATAATCGTGAATCTCTGTGTCATTACTACTTAAATGGCCCAGATATTTAAACAGGTACGGCACAAAATAATGCTGGTTTCAGAGTCAGAATCTGGGTTTGATTTCCAGCTCTGACACCCACTACCTGTGTGGCCTTGGACAAATCACTTAACCTTTTCTTATTGTAAGATGATGTCATTGGATTCGATGACCTCTGAGAACTTGGTCCCTTCTCAGCATTAGCTCTAGGAGCCCATGACATGGATGAGGCCTGGACTCATGATTTCATTTATATGGAGGACTCCCCCTACCAAACCATCCACATATACCGATAATAAGTGTGCTAGGTGCGGACTTGATTTGTCATGCACATAAACACACATATAGACGTACGCACACAAGACATACATACTTTTGAGAATGCTTTATTATACATATTACATATGTACATGTGTGTATCTGTATGTCTCAGATTAAACATGAAGTAAGGCCTATTGGGCACTGTACACGTGGCTGCCTAGAGCACTCATTATATACATATATACACTGATAAAAGTACTCTGGGAAACTCTCCAAGACTATAAGGTATTGACCTCATAGTTATAGTGTGTGTGTCTAGATGTCTCCAGATAGATTGATAGCAAAAATTTTCAAAAAAGATACAGAAACCAGAGGACAGATAAATATTTATGTTGCTTACCTTTATGTTTTTGCTCTAATGATCGACTTTATGATGCAAAAAAAGACTCCCAAGTCACAGCAGTAAGTGCTCCTTTCAGAGAGATTTTTACGTAGTCCTCTACCTTTAGACTGAAGAGAACATGAATTGACCCTGACAGCTTAAAGGAAGTTGCCCAGGATTGATGAGTCATTACTCTTTTACAAAATCAATCTAGCATTACTGGCAAAATGATCCCGAAGAGAATGACCCCGCACTGTAACAAATAGACTCTGAAGTCAAAACTGTCATCAGTGACATGAAACGAAAAGTTAAGTGACTTGTTACCATGATAAATTTCTTGACCCTGGTACACAAATGGACAAGAGATAAGATACATTTCCAAACTGTTACCTACAACCTTAGGGAGGGCGAGCAAAGGTATGATAGGCACGAATATAAAAGTCTAAAACGCAATTGAACTCTCTACTGTCCTTGGCAATGAATAAACAGATAAAACTCTGTCACCTTTGGTTATGAGAAATAGTCCACCATTATATATGTGAATCTTTGATGTCCAAGGATGGACTATAGCCTTTGGTTATAGAGGGCAGCCACTCCTAAAGTTATCTAAATGGAGCCATCACAAACATGGGCAGGGCAGCGTAATAAATGAAGGGAGGACCTTTGGAGGCCCTAGAAGCACTTTCACAATTGCATTCAGTAGCTCCCATCTCTAGCATCTGTGGAGAGGGCTGCCTGAGAACTAGAGACTAGCTTTATACAGCCAATTTCAGCGATACCACGATGGCCTTTTTCTGGATCCTAGAATAGCCTGTACGCACACCGGTAAACATTCACCAAGTCTGTACTCTGTGAAAGTATCTTACTTGCTAAGTGTAAGACAGACCCTGCCCTCAAGAAGCTTATAATCTAGCGGGGGAGAGGGGTACAACACCTAAAAAGTTAAAACAGTTCAAGGTATGTGTGTTTAGTTGCCAAACAAGTATATTATTATACAGCAACTATGTTTTCTGAGTCAGAAATCAAGATACTTTCTTTCCTTGAAATTCCGGCTATTATCAGAAAATTTGTAAGCTGTGCTCATTGCGTAGATGAAGGCAATCAATGCTATGAGCATAGTTAGTTAATAAATATTTATTAAGCACCTCCTATGTGCCAGGCACTATGCTAAGTGCTGGATAGTTTACTGAAGGAAACCTATAACTTCACTACAAAAGTCCAGAAGCTGTAAGCACACTAAATTAAATGAACTGGTGAAGCTATCGCTTCTTTGCTTGCGTACACGTTTCTAGCCAAGGACCAACAGAGGCAGTGTGGAGATTTGAAGTCAAAGACCTGGTTTAGAATTCCAGATCTGGCCCTTACTGATGAGAGGGATAGGGACTGGATCTCCCGTTTCTTTGAGGTAGGAAACTCTGCAGCTATGTGGAAGATAGATTGGAAAAGGGAGGTAGTTGAGTTAGGGGGACCAATGAGGAGGCCATTCCCTCATTCCATCTTGTTAAACTGTTAGCAAGAATACTGGTCCTGGAATCAGGATTTATTAAAGTTCTAAGCTATGATAAGAATACTAATAATCATATAATGTAATTATAGTACGTAATAATAGGCATGGAAGGACTGTGTTCTCTAACAATAGAAGCAGTGCCCACGTAGATGATATAAAAGCCGCTTAATAATAGCTAGCATTTATATAGCACTTTATAAGCACTTTGCAAATATTATCTTTACAAATTATCGTCCTCACAATGTGCCCGAGAGGCAGGTAGTCTTCTTATTCCTGTTTTATAAATGAACAAACCAAGGCTGGCAGGTCAAGCGCCTTGCCTGAGATCACACAACTAGTGAGTTTTTGAGGGTGAGTTTGAGTTTGGGTCTTCCCGAATTTCAGGTCTAGCACTCTTTTCTCCATGCCATCTGAATGAAGTATAAGCATGGACCTATATGTAATGTGGTAAGCCATGGGTGCTAGCCTGCAAACTTAACAAAAACACCCATCCCTCGGGTAAGAATCAGGGCGAGGCTGGGAGGTTAGTGCTGACCTGAGCTCGGAGGGGTGGGGATGAGGGTGAGGAGCTGAATTGTTATTGTCCTGGCAAGTGCACTTTTAGGAAGAGCCTTGAGTAAAGCTCTCATTTTGAGCAGTTGAGTGGAACAGTGAGTGAATAGAGCCCTGGGCCTGGAGTTAAGAAGACCCCAGGAAGAGGAGGAGGACGACGAGTAGTAGTGGTGGTGGTAATAGTAATAATAAAAATAATAATAATACCTACCTTCCTGGGTGGTTGTGAGGATCAAATGAAATAATACTGGTAAAGTGCTTATTAGTAGAGTGCCTGGCACATAGTAGGTGCTATATAAATGTTACCTATTAATAATGATAATAATAGTAATACGGTAGTTACTTCTACACTACTAAAAAAGGGGTTAAGTGAATTGTAAAATTCCATTTAAGCCAAAAAACTTTGGTATTCAAAATACCTCATTTCCTGAGGGTCCTGGAGAACTTACGGCTTTACTGTCATATGAATTCTTAAAATTTCATTAATTTAGAATTTTTTCATTTCAGAAATCCATTATTTCAGGAAGTAGAAACGGGAATGTGCTAATATATAAAATGAAAATTCATTTTCACTTTTTTAATCTTGATAAATCAGGATTAAGGGTTTTGAACATCTGTAAAGTAGAGATAATTTGTGCTTCTGCTGTTAGTCAATGAAGAAATTGTTTATTGAGTGACTTTTGACTTGCAGCACCATGCTACGAGATGTCAAGGACCTTAAAGAAACGTAAGGCACCCTATGTGTGCTGACGGAACAAACAGCATTGTTGGAGCAATAACACAGATATGAAGCAATTAAAAAACGATGAGTTGATAATGGCATTGACTGAAAATGCCCTGGGAAATCAGAGAAAGGAGATCAGCATAGACTCTGTTACCGAGGGAGAACTTCTTGGAGGAGATAGGAAGCTTGAGGGATTCCAGGATGGAGAGAAGAGGTTAAGGGTAGATTTTGGGGAAAAGCAGAGAAGAGCATGGATTAAAGGCATGATATGTGGGAGAGAGCAAGGAGGCCAGCTTAGCAGGGATAGAAGGTGGTATTAAGGACGTATAGAAAATTAGGTGAAGTGGCTACTATGTGACTGTGTTATAGAGGGCTTTGAAAGTGAAGTAGATGACTTTAAACTTATATAATAAGAAACCATTAAAAAAAAAAGAAACCATTGTAAGTTTTCTAGGAGGGGAATAACAGGATAAAAACGGTGGTCAGGGGAGATTCATCTGGCATTGGTATATAAAAAATGAGTCATAGTGGGGAGTAACCTGTGTCAGGGACATACATGATTGCTAGGAGGTTGTCCCAGTTATCTGGGCATATACTAGGTGATAAAAAAAAGGGTAGCAAGTAGTCCCTAAACTTCCAGCCTGGGAAAGATAGGGAGACCCTGACTTAAAAAAAAATGTGCATGGGAGTTTAGAATGGAATGGACCTTAGTGGTTAATTCTAGGTCAGTATTTTCATTTTACAGATTAAAAAAAAAAACTGCAGTGAAGTTGAGTAATTGGTCCTGGCTAACACAGAGTATAAGTAGCAGAGCCAGGATTTAAACCCAAGTTATAAATCTTTTGCCTCGGTCTCTACCAAGTCTTGTATCAAGCCTGATTTTTTTTTAATGTTCCTAGAGAAGGAGATTCAAAAAGCCATCCTTGACAGATTGTTTTTATGCCTACAGTTCTTGAGTAAGGTAATTCTCAGGTACATGTTGGGAAATGCTGGCTGTAAAATGCTTTGAAGTCCTTAAATCTAAGGGGATGCTGGGAAAATGACAAACACTATTATTTCTCAGCAGCTGTTTAGACCTAATCCAGTGCACAGGGGACATACCTTATATTGGTCTGTTACATTCTATTTGGAGAAGTACTGTGTCTGAATTCTTACTGTTCTACTTTAAAAATAAGTGCCTAAATATTGTTTTATATCTGTAAGAAAGTTTTCACAAGGAACCTAGGAAAAGAGCTGCTCGAGACTTATATTCACTCTGAATGTCTTTACAAATTAAAGGTTTCCTTGGTTATATTCACTTTGAACTCCTTCTTTATACTGGCAAAATTCACCCTTCTTTTTCTGAATCTGGGGACCCATCCAGAGTAAGACAGTTTGGGTTTTTATTTTCAAGATCTCACATCCTAGCTTCCTTCAAATGCCTTCTGCAAGAGGGCTTTCATAGGCATTCTTAGTGCTTTCCCTTGGAGATTATTTCCAATCTAACCTGTTTAGAACCTGTTTGTACGTAGTTGATGGCTCCCCATGAAACTGTGAACTTCTTGAGGGCAGGGACCTTCCTTTGCCTCTCTTTGTATCCCTAGAACTTACCACAGTGCTTGGAATATAGAAGGAGCTTCTTGTCGGCTTCTTGTTGTTGACCATGAAAATGGACAAGGAAGTGAAGAATGAGCAGTGCTGACTTTAGTTGGATAGGTGGCAATTTCCAAAGGTCTGAAATTGAGTTTTCTGGGGTTTATCACTATAGATCAATAGGTTGTTGGTAGATGAAGGTCTAATGGGCCATCATGCTTAGATTCACCAGGTTCTTAATTCTGAACGTGACCCTTGCTGGAGAAACAGACCAGACTGACCAGTTAACTTACAATAAATTGCCCTAGTTCTTCAGTAAACTGATGGAGGGCAAAGCTTATTGGGGAAGCTTTGGTTTCCTAGGCAGGAAGCTTAGAAAGAAGAATCTCTGTTAAATTATGGACTTGTTTACCCTATGTCATGACCTCTCTTTTCTACTAACTCATCCCATATCTCCTGACAAAATCTTTGCCCTTTAGAGGTAGTTGATGGGTAAACTAGAGGATTTCTGATAGGCATCTGGGCAGCCAACCTTATGTTAGTTCTCTGTGTATGTTTTAAATGGAGTTTTATTGGGGGTGGGGGTGGGGAGGGAAGGTCAAATTAAGGGAATTCCTATCCCCAGTGAAGTGAAATTTGAAAACTATTTTTCTTGAAAACCTATAATTCTGAATTCTGTATTGATATGTCATATATGTCAACTAGATGGTGAAGGCCCAGAGGGGTGGGAAACCTGCAGCCTCAAGGCCACATGTGGCCCTCAAGGTCCTCAAGTTTTGACTAAATCCAGGCTTCACAGAAGAAATCCCCTTAATAAAAAAGATTTGTTGTGTAAAACTTGGACTCAGTCAAAAGGCTGCACCCAAGGACCTCGAAGGTGGTCTCGAGGCTGCAGGTTCCCCACCCCTGGAGGGGACAGAGCACAACTGGGTTGGTGTTAGGAGTTAAGGAATTAAAATATGGCCTTAGACATTTCCTGGCTGTATGACTCTGGACTACTCAGTTTCCTCGTATGTAAAATAGGAATGATAAAAGTGCTCACTTCCCAGACTTGTGAGGAATAGATGAGATAACATGTAGAGTGCTATGCAAATCTTAAAGCGATATGTGTGAAGTTTATTATTATTATTAGTTGTGATCTGTGGTAATATGGTTTACTACTTTAATCTGTCTCACTGAGGAACTCAGACCCTTACACAGCTCCTCTCTCTAACCACACTTCCATGGCAATGCATTTAGCTTGTATGGACTTGGATGAAAAGAACAAAATTAGTTTATTGTGAAACCTGGGACTTTTAGGGTCAGAAGGAATGCTAGATTAGATTTGGTCTCAGAGGACCAGGGTTCACATCCCCCCTCAGCCACTTGGGCAAGGTACTCACCTTTCTAGGCTTCAGCTTCCTTGTTTATAAAATGAGAGGTGAGCTAAAGGGTGAGGACCTTTTCAGCTCTAAATCCGTGATTTCGGGATTGTATACAGACAGCTAATAATTGGCTGCTACCAATAATGAGATACCTTTTGCAAATAAGTGCTTGGATTTTGATAATTTCTGGATGGTCACAGCCATAGCTTTGTAGAAGTGATGAAAAAGAAAGCAAGCAAAGCCTGCAGAACGCCCTTTAGACCTCTGGTGTTGTAGTGTGTGTGTGAACGTTAGATAGTCTCTCTTGATGTAAGAACGATGGCCTTGTAGGACTTTGCTTGTTAAATAGCATTTGTTGATAGTTGAACAAAGAATTTTTGGAAATTAAATGGCTAGTTCATTTTGATAATTTTTACATGTCCGTGTGAAGCCCATGTTCACTGATCTCACTAGAAAAACCAGTTAGTAAGGGTGAGCTAGAGGATTACATTGCATAGCGTCAGTCTTATGCCTAGTGCAGCCCTTTGCCTCTGATTGTACAACCACGGGCCAGGCGCTTAAATTCTTTATCCCCAGGCAACTTTCCAAGATTATAAGTTACAGAGGAGTTGTAGGCCTGCATTTGCCAGTGAAAGGTGTTTCAGCACTCATGAAATCTCACGTCTGGGCTTGAAAAAAAAAGTCTTGAGTTTAGGGATTGCTGATTCTGATTGAAGTCCAATCACCTCATTTTTTTAAACCTTCCTAACACCTCCAAACCTATGTCTATAAAGAAAATTATGCTTTATCAGTATTTAAAAAAAGCCCATAAAACTCGGATATTCTTTCCCCTTTCTCCTGATGTACTAATGCTCATTGATATTTGTTTGCATGGTAGATTAAATCCAGAATATACCTTGCTATTTTGTTCTAACTTAACTAGTCCAGTTCAGAATTTAAGAAGATTCAAAAGCATCTTACTTAAATGTGGGAGGTCTAGTCATTGTGTTTAAATTAGGGGGAATATGAGATCCTTTTGGCAGCTAGGTGGTACAGTGCATAGAGTACTGGGCCTGGAGTCAGTCCTGAGTTCAAATGGAGCCTCAGACACTTATTAGATGTGTGACCCTGGACAAGTCATTTAATTCTGCTTGCCTCAGTTTCCTTATCTGTAAAATGAGCTGGAGAAGGAAATGGCAAACCAGTCTGGTAGCTTCGCCAAGAAAATCCCAAATGGAGGAAGAATCAGGCATGACTGAACAGTAACAGATCCTTTTTTTATGGGGTGGGGGCAGTTAGACAGTGAATATGTGTGTGTGTGTGTGTGTGTGTGTGTGTGTGTGTGTGTGTGTTGTAATGGCAGGGATACTAGACTTGGAGTTGTACTATCTGGGTTCAACCCCTGCTGTTCAGCTCCTGTCTGACTTTAGAAAAGTCCCTTCAGCCCCCCTCCCACAGCTTTGGCTTCTTCCTCTTTAAATTAAGAGGGGACTGAGCTGAATGCTCCATCCCCTAAGTTCCCTTCAGCTCTGGAACCTATAACCACTCATCCTGTGTTCTCACAGTACAGGAACATTAAAAGAAAACACCGTAGCTGACATGGGCTTGACCTCAGTGGCCTTATATTGAATGAGGAGCTGACATTTTTAGTTGGGAGGAAAAAAATTGGAATCCCTTTTTTGTCATGGTGACAATAGGGGATTCAAGATGTGTGTATATTTTTCTGTATGTCATTAAGTATCCTCCTAGAGGGACTTTGAACCTTGTTTTTGCCATGCAGTTTAATGAAAACTAGACCTTTTCTCAAAATAATTTTTTTTAAGTGCACAAGATAAAATATATAGGATTGCAAAGGAAAGCGATTCTATTGAAATACAATCTGTAGACAGGAAGAATATAATCATGTGCCATTCAGGATTAGGTCTAATAACTAGTAATCCCTCAGTAACAGTGGGTGTAAGTGATATTTTGAGATATCTGCAACCACTCTCGTGTGACATGAACACATCTGTGATTTCTATTGGCAACAAATTCACAGGCACTGCTTTGACACTGTGGTTTGTTGCCCACATTTATAATGGAAGGAAATGTTAAATTTCAGTTAAAGGTTAGTAAAAATACAGGTGTAATTGTTTTCTCATCCAAATTCACAGGCCCCCTGAAATCATTTGACCAAGCTCAAGTTAAGAATTTCTGTTTTAATGGGAAAGATGATCTTCTTATGGTCTTTCTCATTTCTTACCTAATTGGAACCAGCTTCCAGATGGAGAGTCAATTTATTTGATTTCATTTTAAGAATAAACTAATAATAAATTTTGTTTTAATACAACAGAAATCTCAACAAACACCGAAACAAACCCCTTTATAAAGTGCGTGCTTCACTTTATCAATTAACCATAAAAGGAGAGGAGTCCTCTCACTTGCATCCTATGTGATAAAAAAATTGACCATTGTAGACTGTTCTTGCCCTTCCTTGTTGACTTTATTCACAGTACTATTTTCATTGTACATAATGTCTGATTTTTTTGTTTTTGTTTTTCTCTATCAATTTTATATAAGTAGTCTGATGTTTTTCTACACTCTTCGTATTCCTAATGGCGCAATGATATTCACATATATTCATATACCAAAATGTGCTCAATCATTTCTCAGTTTTCATACACTTTGTTTCACAAATATGTGGTTTTTGTTATCACAATTAATGTTGCTATAAACATTTATGTACAGATGCTTCTTTGCTTGTTGCCTAAATCCTCCAGCAGTGGAATCTTTGGTTCAAAAAACTAGAACGGTTTAACATAGCTTCTTGCATAATTCTAAATTGCTTTTGCCACAGATGAACCTAATCACAACTCTTCCAATAAATAGCCAGATGGCACAGTGAATAAAGTACAGAGCTTCGAATCAGGAAGACCTGAGTTCAAATTCTGCCTTAGATTCTAGCCATATGACCCTGCACAAATTACTTAATCTCTCTTAGCCTTAGATTCCTTATCTGTAAATTGAAGCAGTTGGGCTTGATGAAATATAAGGTCCCTTTCAGCTCTCAATCTCTGATCCTATGAACTAACATTTCCCGTCACTTTTCCAACAATGAATTTTCTCATTTTTTCACATCTTTGCTATTGGTAATATTATAGCTTGCAATTTATATAATGACTTAAAGTTTGCAGAATGTGTTAAACCTGTCAGATTTGATCCTTACAACTACCCTGGGAGGTAGGTGCTATTATAATGCTCATTTTACAGATGAAGACACTCAGGCTTAGCAAGATTAAGTGACTAACCCATGACATACCTACTAAGTGTCAGAGGAGGCATCGCTCTCGTCTAGTGTCTTTTTTATTACATCATGCTGCCTGCCTTTTGATGGCTATGGTGCAGCTGTCTTTAAAAACCCACAAACTTTTAAGTTTAATCTGCATTATTAAAATTTTTTCCTGTCACTTTTTAAGCTTTGGAAATCAAAACAATCAAGCCTTAATTTGTAGCATTTGAAGATTTCTAAGGTATAAATGCTCACACTGGAATTTTAACAATCAGCTCTGGCCAGTAGGAGCAGGTTCCAGCAGATACCTGCCTCTGTATGAAGTGATATGAAGTTCAATGTAAAATTTTTAGTTCTTAAGATTGATTTTATATCTTTATGTCCCTGCCTACAGTGATAGACACATCACTTTGGGAGAGGAGGGGCTCCGTCGATCTGTGGAGGTTGGGAACTGTTATTCTGATATCTTACTTCTAGACGGTGATATTCGCAGAGCCCTTAGACATTTTGCATGATGCTAATTTACTTAAGTCAGTTTTTGAGGCAGGTATTTTTGGTTACTATCATATTGGGGGTAAGTTTGTGAAGGCTTTACAGACATGTGTAATGCCAGATATTTTTAAGTAAAGGTGATTCTAAGATAATATAAAACCCTGACATTTAGTAGATAGAATGCTGAACTCAGATTCAGGAGAACTGAGTTTGACTCCTACCCCAGATACTTAACCAGCTGTGTGACCCTGGGCAGGTCATTTAACTCTGCAAGGCCTTAGTCTCCTCATCTCTAAAACAAAGTGATTGTGCTTGATGATTTTTTTTAAGAATTATTTTTATTTATTTCATTAAGTATTTCCCAACTACATGTAAAAATGTTTTTGACAGTCATTTAAAAAAAATTGTTCCAAATTCTCTCCCTCCCTTCCACTCCTCCTTCCTCCTTTAGAAGGCAAGCAGTTTGATACTGATTATACATGTGAAGTTATGCAAAACATTTTCATATTAGCCATGTTGCAAAAGAAAACACAAAATAAAAATGAAGGAAGTTTTTAAAAAAGTGCTTAACTGTGCTTTCAGAGTTTAACAGTTCTCTCTCTGGAGGTAGATAGCATTTATCTTCATGAGACCTTTGGGATTGTCTTGAATCTTTCACAGTTAGTCATCCTTATGATATTACTCTTACTGTGTACAATATTCTTCTGGTTCTGTTCACTTCATTTTTATATATGTCTTCCCATGTTTTTATGAAGGCATTCTGCTTGTCATTTCTTACAGCATAATAGTACATCATTGCAATCATATACCGCAATTTGTTCAGTCATTCCCCTGTTGATTTGCATTCCCTTAATTTCTAATTCTTTGGCCACCACAAAAAGAGCTATTATAAATATTTTTGTGCAAATAGGTCCTGTACCTTTTTCTTTGATCTCTTTGGGATATAGACCTAGCAGTGGTATTGCTGCATCAAAAGGTATGCACAGTTTTATAGCCCTTTGGGCATGGTTCCAAAATGTTCTCCAGAATGGTTGGAGTAGTATACAACTCCACCAGCATTAGTGTCCTCATTTTTCCACATTGCTGTCAGCATTTGTCATTTTCCTTTTCTGTCATGCTAACCAATCTGATAGGTATGAGGTGGTATCTCAGAGTTGTTTTAATTTGCATTTCTTAATCAGTAGTGATTTAGAGCATTTTTATGTGACTATTGATAGTTTTCTTCTTTTGAAACTGCCTGTTCATATCCTTTGATCATTTATTTATCATTTGGTGAATGGCTCTCATTTTTATAAATTTTACTCAGTTCTTTATATATTTGAGAAATGAGGCCTATATCAGAAAAACTTTTTTCCTTGTTTCCTGCTTTTCTTCTAATTTTGGCTGCATTGGTTTCGTTTGTTCAAAAGCCTTTTAATTTAATTTAATGAGAATTATCTGTTTTACTTTTTCTGATCCTCTCTCTTGTTAGTCATAAACGCTTCCATTATCTATAGATCTGAGGGTACATTTTTCTGTTCTTCCCTAATTTACTTGTGACATCACCCTTTATGTCTAAATCATTTATCCATTTTGATCTTTTCTTGGTATATAGTGTGTGATTTTGATCTGTGCCTAGTTTCTGCCAAACTGTTTTCCAGTTTCCCTAGCAGTTTTTGTCAGATGTTGAATTCTTACCCCCAAAAGCTTGGATCATTGTGTTCATCAGACATTAGACTACTATGGTCATTTAGTATTGTGTATAGTGTACCCAATCTATTCCTCTATTTCTTAGCCAGTACTAGATTGTTTTGATGATTACTACTTTGTAATATAATTTGAAATATGGATCTGTTTGGTAGGCTCCTATGATTGGATCTTGAGTCACCTCCTCTTAGTACCCTGGGAGCTTCACACCCACATAGGCTTAGCACCTAATAGGGGTTTGGGCCTGGGGTTTAGCACCTAGTAAGACTCAATGAAATACACTGAATTAATCAAAGGAAACAAAAGCCAAACTCTTCAAGGGCACTTGGTTGAACTGAGTGCTAAGAGCCCATTTTGCTTACCAACACACCACTGCCTTCTTTGATCTCCCTTTTATCACCTCCCTTTCTCTAATCCCCTTCCTCTTTTACTTCCCTGTTGGATAAGATAGATTTTAATTACCAATTTTGTGTGTGTGTGTGTGTGTGTGTGTGTGTGTGTGTGTGTGTGTGTATTTTTCCCTCTTTGAACAATTTAGATGTGAGTGTGGTTCAAGGGTTGCACTTCCCCCCTCCCCCCACCATTTTCCCCTCTACTGTAAAGGCTCTTCCTTGAACTCCTCTTTTATGTGAGATAATATTCCCCATTCTTCCTTTCCCCTCTTTTCCCAGGGTTTTCCTCTTTCTTGTTTATACATTTTTTTAAAAAAAATCATCTCTTTTTAATTGACTCATTCCTATACCCTCTAACTGCCCTAATAATGATAAAATTCTTAGAAAATACATGTTTATCTTCTCATATAGAAAAATAAACTGTTCAACCTTGCTGAGTCCCTTATGATTTCTCTTTCACGTTTACCTCTTCATCTCTTAAGTCTTGTATTTAAAAGTCAAGTTTTCTGTTCACCTCCGGTCTTTTCATCAGGAGTGCTGCAAAGTCCTCTATTGTATTAAATGGCCATTTTCCCCCCTTGAAGGATTATACTCAGTTTTGCTGGGTAGATTATTCTTGGTTGTAGATCTTTTGTCTTCTGGGATATCATATTCCAAACCCTTTACTCCTTTAAATGTGATCGTTGCTAAATCATGTGTGATCCTGACAATTGCTATGCAATATTTGAATGGCATCTTTCTGACTGCTTGAAGTATTTTCTCTTTGACCTAAAAGAGATCCCAAAATGAAAAGTAGATATCCAAAACGTTCTGGTTTGTTGGTTGGTTGAGATAGAGTTGAAAAGATACAGCCTAAACATTAAATCCTGATGTTTGTCCAATATATTTATGATACCACATTTTACAAAGCTCTAGTTCATCACTGTAAAAATTAATTAATGGATGATCAGTGATGCTCAACGCTTTAGATATGAGAGTACGTTACGTAATAGCTGATAGTTAGTGTATATATAGAGCAGTAAGTTTTGCAAATTGCTTTACACATATTAACTCATTTTATCCTTTCAACAATTCTGGTGCAGTTATTATCCCCATTCTACAGATGAGGAAACAGGCAGACAGAATTTAAGTGACTTGCCCGGGTCACATATCTAGACTGTCTGAGGTTGGATTTGAACTCAGGTATTCCTTGCTCCAGGTCCAGCATTCTATCCCTTGTTTACACACCCACCCACCTCCCATACCACATGTTAATGTCCATATACACATTATATACATGCAATACACATGTAAGTGTGAAATACAAGTAAGTATATGAGTTGCCAAGAAAATGTGATATGTACAAAATTTTCCATCACAGCTACTTGTGAAACTATCTATATCTATATACATATATACATATGTACACAAGAGGCATACATGTTTGTATTTCTATACACACAAATACTACACCTGTAAGTGTGAACATAAGTATGTACACATTACAAAAATTTTATATGTATAAAACTTTTTCATTACAACTATTTGTGAAACCATACACAATGCAATGTACGTTTGTGTTTATGTACAAATGATATACATGTAACACACAGATGTGAACATAAAAGTATGTATATGTTACCAAGAAAAATTTGATATGTATAAAGTTTTTTCATCACAACTACTTGCTAAGCTATGCAGATGTACACAATACAGGTTTGTATTTATATATACATGGCATATATGTAACACACATGTAAATGAGAACACATAAGTATGTACGTATATTACAAAGAAAAATTTTATACATACAAAGTTTTTTATCACTACTTGCAAAACTTTATAAAGTTTTCTTCCCAGAAGAAATTGACATTAATATACTCTGTTTAGAACTTAAACTCCTTTTCAGTCTGTTCCCTCCGGTACTCTTGGATCATGAATTTGTCATTCTAGATTGATTTCTAATTCCTTCCCCTCACTCATGCTGTATTCTGGCCCAAGTGGCCTGTGTGCTCTTCTTCCTACGGGATGGATGCTTCATCTCACCTCCTTCCCCATATCTTTTCACAGACTCGCTCCATGCCTTGAACACCTTCCCTCTCACCTCTGCCTCTTGTTCCTTTAGAGATCAGCCTAATTCCCCCTCCCACTTGAGGCCTTTGCCCCCCACCCTTAGTCACTTGTTAGTGATCTTCCTTCCTCTTGATTTTACTTTGTTTTGCTTATTGATGGATATCTTGTTTCTTCCTAGTAAAAACTGCCCCTTGAGGACAAGAAGTGTTCCATTTTTGTCTTTGTAACACGGATGCTTACTACGGTGCTCGGCAAATAGGCATTTAATAAATGCTTTTTGAATTAAAATTTTTTCCAAGTAACCATTGTTTATTCTCCATTATTTGTGTGTTCCTAGAGGGTAGCAGAAGCAGAGATTAATAATTTAGGGAGGAAAAACCTCTCTATCTGTGTTTGGCTTGGGGTGAGTTTTCATGTATATACTGAAATAGGGGGGACTTTAACAATAATTTGGGATAAGTAGCATTGTATAGCAGAAAGGATAGTAGATTTGGAACCAGAAATCCTGAGTTTTATTCTTGGTTTTCCTACTAACTAGCTGTGTGACCTTGAGCAAGTCATTTAACTTCTTTGGGACTCTCTTTTCTAGCCTCTTAAAGGAAATGATAAGGACTTTAAGGTCTGTTTTAGCTCTAAATCTATAAATTTACTTCAATCAATAATGAAGTAGTACTCTGAAGACCTGACATAGGATGACCTAAAATACTGTCAATTTTTTTTTGTGGCAGTGGATCCCAGTTCAGTTTCTAATGTCACCAATTTGGGAGATGATGGTGATGATGATGATAAATGAATGAATGGTAATGCCTGTTAACATTTATGTAGCATCCATTGTATGCCAGGAACCATGCTAAATACTCTACATATTATCTCGTTTGGTCCTCACAACATTCCTGCAGTGTAGGTACTATTATTATCCCCATTTTATGATTAGAAAACTTTACAGGTTAAAAGTGACTTGCCCAGGGTCACACAGCTAGGGAGTGTTCGAGGCTGGATTTGAACTCAAGTCTTCCTTACTTTAGGTCCTTCAGTCTACCCTGCATTCTTTCAAGCAAGGTTTATAATGTCCATCCTTCCTTTGTAGCAAGAGAGGTGGTTAAGTATCTGGGTTTCAGAGGGATTCTCTGCATACAAAATTAACAAAGAGAATCTAGCTGTTAACCAAGCTGCAATGGAATAGAAGAGATGCTGTCAATAACCTTGAAAGCAAAATTTGCAGGGGATAAATCTGCAGGCAGCTAATTGACAGTTGACTCTTTCTGAGATGAACTTGTACTGTAACAAGCCCGTTCCTCTGGTGTGCTGTTCTCATGTACGCTTCAAGTGAAAGGATGACTCTATTGTTGGCGTGGTGTGTGATGGGAAAGGTCTGCTGATGCCCTGAAGGCTGCTGGCAATTGTGTTTAGTTAGCAGGGTCACAGACCTTAGGAGTCAGGATATCATTTTATTTGCTCCAGGCCTGAGAGCTTTAACGTGAAGTAATTGATAGAGTATTGGATTTAGACTTGGAGAGATGGGGGCTTGAAACCCATCCTCATCCTGTAGCCATGATTGAGCCTGGACCGGTCACTTCCTCCTCACACTGTTTGCTGGTTACTGTGTGTCTCCAATCAGATAACATACGTAAAGCACTTCACAAACTTTAAAGCCTTCTATATATCTTAGTCTTTGCATTAGCTGTTCTTCATGCCTAGAATGCACTCCTCTCCCCTCCGCCTCTTCAAATCCCTTTTTTCCTTCACAAACACCACCATCTGTAGGACAGCTTTCCTTGCTACTAGCTCCTTACATTTGTTTTGCAAATATTTTATGTGCTTATTTATGTACATATTGTCTCTCCTGAAAGAAAGGTAAAGTCTTTCAAGGCAGGGACGGGTTCATTTTTATCTTTGCATTGCATTCAATAGGCACTTAATAAATGTTTGTGATTAAGGCATAGTAGGAGACAGGGCCAGACAAGCACCCAGGTAGCGGATACCTGAGGTACAGCAGGGGAATAGATGAGATCAAAGCCACAGCCATGGTGATGACGCCAATAAGAGACAGGACCAGCTCAGTACGTGGGTGGCCCACAAGACACGGAAGGAGACAGGATCAGACAGGAAGGAGATAGGCCCGGACCAGTACTTGGGCAGCCCAGAGTCTTAGCCATAACAGGAGGAAAGGCCAGAGAAGCCCTGGGGAAACTAAGCACCTGGAATCTTGCCGGAGGCCTGCTGCTTACCTGTAGGAACAACATGATCTTTTGGGGACCTTCCAGGCTTATGACAAGTTGAGTCATCAGGATATGGAGACACAGGAATTCCTATAGAAGGCAAGTCATCCAGGACCAAGCAGAATCTGCCTCCATGATCCATGAATATAGGAGGGAACAGAATCTTAGCCAAACACAAAGTGTTGTTCCGGAAACTGAGGCTGGAAATAAAAATAAACAGAAGAAAAGGCTAAAATATGTTGAACAATCCTATGGACTGAGAGATGCCTAAGAGATAAACCCAGAAGAAGAAAATACTTCTATTACAAGTCCATATAGAGCTTCAAAGAAAAGAATACCCTAGACACAAAGACTATAGGAATACCTGGAATAAATGAAGCAAGAAATATGAACTCTAATGTTAAATGACAGCTGGAGAGGCATGCTAATCACTTTAAAAAGATGCTTACTCAATAGCTGACTTTCATGAAATGGGCCAAGTAGAAAGTAGTGACTCTATGAGATAACACTATTAGGATAAAATCAAAAGATTAATAAAAGAAACAATAAAATTAAGGTAAGTACATTAAAATAACTGACCCGGAAAGTAGGTTGAGAGATAATCATTGGATTACCTGAAAATTATAACAACAACAAAAAAGACTATGCCATTCGTTAAGAAATCAAAAATGAAACCTCCCCACCGCTGTTAAAACCAGATGAAAATGTTAAAATAGAAAAAATCCATTAGGTAGCATCCTGAGAAATTCCCAAGTGAAAATTCCCAGCAGTGCCACACCCAAGATCCAGAGCTTCCAGATCAAATGAAAAACAATATAAGGAACCGAAAAGAGTTCAAGTACTAAGAAACCACACTCAGGAGCATAAAAAGACCAGGCAACTGCCAGTTCAAAGGATAGGAGAGCTTAGACTGTGTTACAAAAGACAAAAGATAAAGGCTTACAAGCAAGAATAATTTACCTAGCAGAACAGAGGAAACAATAAACCTTTAATGAAATAGAAGACTTACAAGCATTCCTAATTTTTTTTTAATTGTGTAGAAACTTTGAAGCACAAACCCAAGAGAAACCTAGAAAGGTAAATAGGTTTGATTAATTGCTGGGGACAGCAAGATAAAGAATCATTTACATTCTAATGTGGGAAAAGAAACAAGTGTCTTCTCAGACACTCAGGCTTCAGCAGTTACAGAGAAAGTTAAATAAAACAGGTCCTGGAGCCATTTCCTTTTTTTTTTTTAAACCCTCCTTTTTTAAAAATAGTGTCGGGAGAAGAAGGAAATAGAAAGGAAAGGGGAATATGTAACTGAACAGAGAAAGAAAAGGAAGAGGATGGAACTTACTATATTACATAAATATCATTGCATGAGATGGATATGGAGGAAGGGTAGGGGAAATAGACATCCCATGAACCTCTCTTTCATTTGAACTGGACAAAGGAGGATTGAAAATGTACCCCCCACCCACCTACCCACACACACAGAGTTTGGTGTACAAATGAATTAAACTCAACAGGGAAATAGGAAGAGATAAGAAGGAGGGAGAGCTCTTGCTATGGCTTTTCATTGTGGGTATAGTGAAAGACCAAACTCCCGTGTCAGAGGGCAGGTTATGCTGAGGGGTTTAAAAGGAACGAAAGAGTGAAAAGACATGATTGGGGGTAAGGCAAGGTGAAGAGTCATTCCGACAGAAATGGATCACCTCCATTCTAAGATCACCAGTGTTAGGCAAATTACTTCTCTTTTACCACATTCTTTTAGGGCACAAAGGGAAAGAAGATAGAAAAAAGTAAAAAAACACAAGGTAAAGGGAAATGCAAATGATCATAATCATAAACACAAATGGGATTCAACTCACCCATGAAATGGAACATAATAGAATGGATTAAAAAGCGCACTCCAGCAATATGTTGTATGTAAGAGATGTATTTGAAACATAAAGATTAACATACAGTTAAAAATGAAGGCATGGAGTAAAATATATATCAGGTGAACTCAAAAAAGCAGGGATTAGTAATCAGGATTTCAGACAAGGCAACAGTAAAAATAGACACAATGAAAAAGATAAGCTGGGAAATTACATTATGTATAAAGGCACCATAGATAATCATTCAATATCAATATTTATACTCACTGAATGTCTTATCATAAATACTTAAATATGAATACTTTAAAATGGCTTATATAAATGCTTAAAGGAAAAATTAATCAAATTGCAGGGAGAAATGGACAGTAAAACTATAACTATAAAGGAGGGGGAGGGAGTATTGTTCAATCTACCTCTTTTAACCCTAAACAAATGTAACAAAAATTTAAAAATAAGAAAGAAATTAGGAACTAAATAGAACTTCAGAAAAGTTAGTTATGAAAGATTTCTGGCAATTATTGAATTGGAGCAGAAAGATGTTTACACGCTTCCCAAAGGATAAAACAGTTGAGGATAGCTCCTTTACCAAGGAATAAAAACCTCATGATGAAGGAAAAAAAAAAAAGCCTTACAAATATCCTTTACTGCCAACAATGCAGTAAAAATTATATTCTTTAGAGGTCCTTTGAATAAAGGATTAGAATTAATTGGATACTAATTTAATTCCAAAAACAATGGTGGAACAAAGAGCAAATCATAGGAACAAAGGCTATTTCGTAAGAGAAAATGGCAACAGTGAGACAGTATATCCAAACTTAGGGAATACAACGAAAACAGTCCTTAGGGAGAAATTTCTATTACTAAATACTTTCCTCAACAGAAGAGGGAGAGATCAGATCAATCAGTTAGACGTGTAACTAAAAAGAAAACAAACTAGAAAAGCAAAGACTCAAAAACCCTCAACTAAACACAAAAAATAGAAAGTCTGACAATCAAAGAAGATGGACAAAATTGAAAGCAGAGAGAGAAAGAGCGCAAAAGTGGGTTTTGTTGTTGGGGGCAGGAAGCATGTAATTTAAAAAACCTGTTAGCTAGTCTGCTTTTAAATAGAAGCCAAATTGTTTGCATTAAAAATGAAAAGGTGAATTCACAGCAGTTGAAGATGAAATAAAGAAAACTATCAAACTATTTTGCCCAATTATATGCCTCCCAAATCCTGATAACTTAGATGAAATGTATGAATATATATAACATAAAAATTATATTGTAATACAAAAATGTAAGATACCTATATTAATAGAATAATAGATCACTTATGTAATCTAACACCAGAAAAGGAAATCAAACAAATCCTAATTGAACTCCCTAAAGAAAAAGACTAGAAAGATTTACAAGTGACTTCTCTTAAATGTTTAAAGCACAATTGTTAATTCCAATATTACACCAACTATTTGCAAAAATAGGGAAAAAAGGGAACCTTCCAAACTCTTTCCATGGGATACCTAAACCAGGAAATGACAAGGCAGAGAAAGAAAATTATAGACCAATATTCCTAATGAACATTGACATAAGAATATTAAATAAGGCAACTTGTGTAATAGATGGAGCCTTGGACTTAAGAGTCAGGAAAACCTATGTTCAGATTCTGCTTGAGATACTGTATGACCCTGGGCAAGTCACTTAACATCTGCCTCAATTTCCTCATCTGTTGAATGGGGATAATAATAGCACCCACAGGGTTGTGGAAAGGTAAAATTTCTTTTTAGCAAAGAGACTGTAAAAACATAGTAAAAAGGTACGTTGTGACCAGGTTGGATTTATGTGAGGAATGCAAGGTTTCTTTAAGGAAAACTTTAAGCATAATAGATTATGTTTATAATAAAAGTATTTTTAAAAACACTTCATCATATCAATAGGTGCTGGGGGCAGGGGGAGAACTTGTGAGAAATCCAAAATCTGTTTCTATTAAAAGCGCTAAAAAGCAGAGGAGTAAGTAGACATTTTAATTTCTACTACCATAGTAAACAGCATCACACTAAAATCCAGGCCAAAATGATCTATAATGAAGAAAGGGTAGAGGCCTATTTTAAAAAGGTTTTATTGATGTGTTTTGTTTTTACATTACAAACATTTACACATTATTCCTACTCTGTGAGAAATCTCTTGTAACAGAGACAAGATATTACAAGTAATAAAGTCTCTTTTAGTAAAACAGTTGAGTAAAACTAATTGTACAACCTCATCTGAAAGCATATGCAATATTTCACATTTATAACGCCTTCCCACATACCGCACTAGTTCTAAAAAAAAATTAATAAATATTTTCTCTCCCTCTCACCCCATAAAGCAAGGATATCTGTAATGATCACTGATTTTTGATAGAATCAGGTCTAAAAATGCCAGCTCTAGTAACAGAAGAAAAAGAAAGTGAGAAAATAATTTTAGGCAAAGAGGAAACAGAGTTAGCACTTTTTGCAGATAAAATGACAGTCTATCCAGAAAACCCACAAAGTGAAGTAAAAGTTAATTGAAACAGTAAACAACTTCAGCAAATTTGCAGGATATTTAAAAATCCACATAAATCATCAGCATTTGTATGTATTAACCACAAAACCTAGCAGGAAGAGATAGAAAGAGAAATTCTGTCCAAAATAACTACAGGATGTATAAAATATTTGGAAGTTATCTGTCACACACACATGCAAGAACTATATTAATACAAAACACTCTTGAAAGAAATACAGACCTAAATAATTAGAGAAATATTAATTGCTTGTGGTTAGACTATGCCAATATAATTAATACAACAGTACTACCTAAATTGATTTTTATTCAACGCCACAATGAACTGCTGAGGAATTACTTTATAGAGCCTGCAGAATTAACAGTGGAATTCAAGACTCTGAATAGATAGAATGAAAAAAGTGGGAAAGAAGGGGTCTGACAATATCAAATTTCAAACTATACTACAAAGCAGTAATATTCAAAACCTTTTGGTACTTAAAATAAATATAAATTTTGAAAAGTTGAGTCAGTGAATCAGATTATATACACAATGTGTAGAGGCAAATGAACCTATTACCCTAACCTAGTATATACATGGAAGGCAGTTAGGTGATACGTTGGATAGAGTGTCAGGCCTGACGTCAGGAAGACTCATCTTTGTGAGTTCAAATCTGGCCAAGATACTTACTAGCTGTGATCCTGGAAAAATCATTTAAACTGTGTTGGCCTCAGTTTCTTCATCTGTAAAATGAGCTGGAGAAAGAAATGGCAAACCACTTTAGTATCTTTACCAGGAAAACTCCAAATGGGATCACGAAGAGTCAGACACAACTGAAAAACGATTCAACAGCAAAATATACACGGAAATTCTAATTTTATTTGAAAGATCAGAATAAAAACAAGTAAAATTCTATAAATAATAAAATAGGGTGTGAGCATAAACTGTAGTACAAAGGTGATGGGGTACACCCGTAGAGGAAAAACATGTGGCAAAGGGGTATCTCACAATTCATGGTTACTAAACATCATTTTCTTCCTTCAGAGGCCTCATGAAATTCTCTTATGCGTAGATTTCTCCCGGGTCCCCACATTGATCCCTTTGTAGTGTCTCTAACCAGCACTTCCTTCTCTCTTCATCAATGAATTCTTCTCCCTGAAGCTGCCTTTCTTCCAGTGACTATAACTCCCACCTATAGATGTATCATCTCCAGTCTTTTTTGATCCCAGCCGGATGTACCAACTCCTATTGGATCAATTTCCTTGATGACAAGATTATTGGGGCAGAAGGAGAGAGAGAAATTCTCCTCTCCGCCTCCTCATTCATTCCCTGTTTCAGTTCTTTCTCAGAGCCTTAGCTTCAGCTCTCAGATGAATCTCCAACCTGGAACTTTTTTACCACTGTATAGGTTCACTATTTGCCCAGCTATAGAATGGCTTGCTGTTTTGATACAAATGGTCTAAGACAGGGGTAGGGAACCTTAACTTCTGGCCTCGAGGCCACATGTGTCCTCTAGGTCCTCAAGTTTGACCCTTTGAATCCAAACTTCTCAGAACGAATCCTTTTATTAAGGGGATTTTGGACTCCAAGAGGTTTGACATGATTTTCTTTAGCAGTTACAGGATGTTTTCCAGTGTGGCACCAGCCTTTTACCCTCCCATTGGCTAAAACCCTGTAAACCTCTCGATTGATTAAAGACTCATCCACATCTAGTTGATACTTGTGACTGATTCAATCCAAGTATCTGGACCCTGTGTAATCATATTAATTGGTCTGGAGTGGATCCCCACCCTTATACTTGGTTAATTATTTCTAGCACATAGATTTTTTTCTAAAACCCAAAATTTGTTATTTTGTATGTAGCTTGTGGTATTAGTGATAAAGGAGAGCGGGGATTCGGTAGACATTTCGATTGCACAGAATCTTTAGGCAGGAGTAAAAAACCAGTCCTCAAAAATAACTGTTTTGGTACTGGTTAAATGTAGCAGTGCCACGCTACTAGCTATCATACCATCTACTAATTTTCATAAGTCTTAATTTGGAAATGCTAAAACTCAGTTTTGTATGATGAAGCAATATTTCCTCTTCTTTGGATGAGTTTGTTCAGCTGAATTAAGGCATCATTGGGAATCCCCAAAGACCTTAGTTATTTCCAAAGGCCATGAAGCAAAGCTCTCCTTTTCCTTAGAATTAAAGGTTTTCAAATGCTATAGGAGGATGGATTTAAATTTGAATGACTGAAGAATTTTCAGTGATGGCATTGAGGGTATTTAGAGAGACTGGATGGTGGTCAGAAGAGTGGACTATGTAAAGCATTTTGAAGTAAGCTTGACTTAATAGCCCCAGAGTAGGTCACATTATTCCATCATTTCAAATGATGTCATATGATTTCAGTTTTTCTTCCTGACCTTTTACAGGAAGCACTGTGGTTTTATGGTTTTTAAATTTCATTTTGTTTTGTTTTAAGGTTGAGGTTTTTGGAGGCTGTTGGTAAGCATGCCATGGTCCTTTGCATAGCAGTATACATTCTGAGGCAGATAAAATCTCTGTGGAGGTGATCATCTGCTGGTCCTGTAAAAGATGTGTTGAAAACGTTTTTTTTTTGTGGCTAAAACTGCTTAAGTGTAAACCAAGAAGCTTGCTCTTTTTTCAACCATGATAGTTAATTTTTCTCTTGTTTTGATCTGATACAGTAGGCCAGTTAGACATCTTGATGTTGCAAGCCTCTCCTATTTTTCCATTAAAGCTAAAATGTATGCACCTTCAGCATTGTCATTATGGATTTAAGATTATTATGAATATGCCTTTTATTAATATAGAATAGGTTAAGACTGAGAAGGTTGTTTTGGAAAAGAACAAAGGAAGAGTGAAATGGTTTGACTTTTTGCTTCATTAATTGAAATTTGCTGTCTGGATTCCGGGGGGGCCCCCTTAGGGAATCTGACCCCTGTGACATAGAGGGTCCGGGACTGAAACAGGCCTCTCCTGAGTGGATCAGAAGACCCCCAGGGGAAGTGAGTTTGGAGGGGCGGGGCAGGATGGGGAAGGAATTTAGCCTTACAGGATACCCAGAGTCCAAAACTTTTTAGTGTTCTAGGAGCCTTCCGTATTTACTGATTTTTTTCCCCCTGACCTACAGCTCAACTGTTGCCTTTTACAAGAAGCCTTTACTGATCCCTCAAGAATCTAGTGCCTTCCTCCTCAAAATTGCTTTGTATTTATTTTTTATATTTTGTATGTGTTTATCTATGCACATGTTGACTCCTAATATCGAAATATTGCTAATCAATCAATCAATATTCATTAAGTGGCTACTATGTGCCACGCACTGTGCTAAGTGCTGATGATACAAAGCCGCCAAAGATAATCCTTGCTCTCGTGCAGCTCATGTTTCCTTTGTGTCCGCACTACCCAGCACAGCTCTTGGCACATAATAGAAAACTTTAAAAAGACTGTTAATGGATTGTTTCTAAGTACTGTATCTATTTCTGTGAATGCAGTGATTTTGGGCTGCATTCATACCAGTATGATTTAATGCTATACAGAATAAGAGTCTTACTGTTCTCATCTGACCACATCTGGATTATTGGGTTCAGATCTGACTAATACATTTGAGGAAAGACATTGACAAGATAGAGCTCATACAGAGGAGGGCAGCCACAGTGGTGAGCGAGGGGCCTTCAAACCATGCTGCCAGAAAGGTCGCTTGAAGAAATGGTCATGTTTATCCTGGAAAAGAGAAGACTTAAGGACAAGATTATTGCCTTTGAATATTTGAAGTGTTGTCTGGTTGAAGAGGGATTAGGCTTACTTTGTTTGACTCCAGAGGGCAGAGATGTAGACCTTAGGCCAATATAAAGAAGAATTTCCTGACAAGCAATTGTTATTGTCGAGTCATTTCAGTTGTGACCCCATTTGGGTTTTTTTTTTTTGGCAAAGATACTGGAATGGTTTGCTGCTTCCTTCTCCAGATCATTTTATAGATGAAGAAACTGAGGCAAGCAGGGTTAAGTAACTTGCCCACGGTCATACCCCTAGTCAGAGTCTGAGGCTGGATTTGAACTCATGAAGATGAGTCTTCCTGATTCCAAGCCCAGTGCTTTATCTGATGCACCACCTAGGTGTCCCCTAACAATAAAAGTAGTTTCCATTTTAGCATCTTCTGTGCTGATTAGTGAGTGGCATCCTGCGCCTTTGGTAGGCAAGGCAAATATCATTTACTGAAGCACAAAGTCAAACCATTTCACTCTTTCTTTCTTCTTTTCCAAAACAACCTTCTCTTTTCTCTAATTTGTTTGTTTAGACTGAGATCTTCCTCCAGTAAGCTGCTATCCTGGGGTTTGTTGTGAGCAGAACTGAAAACATCTGGAGCCCAAATTTACCTCTTGAATTGGCTTATACATCTTTCTATGGTTACTAAGTATATTGTTGATCTTAGATGTGGATAACTTCAAGTTCATTCCCCTTTACTTTTCTAAGTCTCTTTTCCCTAATCACAGTATCCCCTGAATCTTCTCTTAATGTTTACCGGAGTTCAAATTCAGCCTCAGACACTTGCCAGCTGTGTGACCCTGGGCAAGTCACATAACCCTGTTTGCCTCAGTTTCTCATCTGTAAAATGAGCTGGAGAAGGAAATAGAAAACCACTCCAGCACTTTGCCAAAAACAAACAAACAAACAAACAAACAAACAAACAAACAAACCCAAATGGGGTCACAAAGATTCGGACATGACTGAAAAAACGACTGAACAACTGTCTTGGAAAACTGAGCAATCCTTGAATGAGTGAGATCAAGGGGCCCTCTGCTGTCTGGTTTTTGCTTTTCCTCCCATGCTCCTCATTTCTCTGTCCTCTGCAATGATGAGGACAGGGATTTACTTGGATGAAGGAGAGGAACTGGCTAGAGGGGCTTAATGGGAGCCGGGGTTGGAGATGGGGGAGTGGAAGGGAGCATTTCAGAGATATTTGAGTATGGGCTTGTTGCCATTTAAAGGGTGGGCAGTAATGAAGGCAGACCTGACTTTGAGGGAATTTGACGGCACAACATATGACTTCATTTCTTTTCCTTTTGGCTTTTTTAAAGACAAATTTGTTTTCTCTGTTCTGAAAACTCAGCCATCGCTATGCAGATGTATGCACTGTTTACTGTATACTAGATTATAAGTAGAAAAAAATCAGCTTGATATTTTAATATACATGAGCAAGTACATTACTTATATTCCTCTGGTGATCAATCGGCCTCTAATGAAGGGGTAATCTTTATCCTTAACAAAGTCAGCCTCTATGTATGTGCTGTTGATTCTGTTGATTCGGTTCCTTCCCATCATCTCCAGCACATTATCCTGATTCTTCTTCTTCTTCTCTCTCTCTCTCTCTCTCGCTCTCTCGCTCTCTCGCTCTCTCGCTCTCTCCCCCTCCCCCTCTCCTTCTCCCTCTCCCTCTCCATCTCTTTCTCTGTCTCCCCTTGTATGTCTCTCTCTGCACCTTGTCTTTCTCTTCCCCACTTTGTCTCCCCCCTTATCCCTCTGTCTGTTCCCCTTCTCTCTCTGTCCCCCTTGTCTCTTTCCCCTCCTTTGTCTATTCCCCCCCCATTTTCTGTCCTCCCTTCCCTCCCCTTGTCTATCTACTCTTATCTTTGATTTCCTGTTTTCCATCTCTCCCTATTTACTGGTTCCTAAAATGCTGCCTGAAAACACATCTGATTCACCCCCCCATCCTTGCCTCCACTTAATCTCCTCTCCCTCCCTTCTAAACCCTCTGCAGTCTGGCTTCTAGCCTCATCACTCCCTACTAATTTCTCCCTCCAAAGTCAACGATGATTTCTTAATTTCTAAATCTAATGTCCATGTCTCAATCCTCATTCTTTTTACCCTTCTGTAGCATTTGATACCAATGACCATTTTCTCCTACCAGGTACTTCGCTCCTTCCTGGATTTCCCTGACATTTCACTCTTGTGGTTCACCTCTTGCCCACCTGCCAACTTCTTCTCCATTGTTGGATCATCATCGGTGCCCCCTTCCCTATATGTAGGCTCTGCCTTGGGCCCTCTTCTCTTTTCTTCTACTCGGTTCTCTTGGAGACTGTATTAGCTGTCGTGGTTTCGATGATCACCTCCATGAAGATGATTCAGAGATCTTATTTATCTAACCCTAGTCTCTCTCCTGAGCTCCGATCCTATACCACAAACTGTCTATTAGACTTTCAAACTGGCTGTCTCATAGGCATCTCAAATTCAGCATGTCTGAAACAGAATTCATGATCTTTTCCCCAAATCCAGATCACACCAGACCAGTGCAGAGCTTCCTTATGTTCCAGTGGCTCTGCCCAGAACTCTGCACACCCACCTGGATTCTACCAGGATTTCCCTTCCTCATATTAGTGAAGCCTGAGGACCCCCACACCTTGGCATCGACCTTGCTATTATACTTTATTGACCCCTGGGCCTTTTCATTCACATTTCATCCAGACTTTCCTATATGTGTCATCTCTCCCAATTACAGAGTAAGCTCTTTGTGAGCAGGGCAGCCCTGCTTTTTTATTTATATTCACGTACTTGGCTCATAGTAAAGTATTTAAAAAAATGTTTTTCCGTTTCACTCCAAAAGTCTACTTCTTTTCCAAATTTCCCTGGAGGGCATCACCATTCTTTCATCTCCCAGGTTCCCAGTGTGGGTGTCATCCCCATAGAACTGAGAGCAGGGACTGCCTTACTTTTCTTAGCACATTATTTTGTATATAGTAAGTGCTTAATAAATGCTTCATTCATTAGTCATCCTTGACTTGTTACTGCCTTTACCCCACGTAATTGATTTGTCACCATATCTTCTTTGTCTTTTCTTTCTCTGCATCATCTCCGCATTGCTCCCTCTTCTCCACTCACACTGCCACCCACCTGGTCCAGACCCTTTTCACCTCTCCCTCTCTACCTTTTAGCTGACCGATTTCATTAGCCTCTTCATTGGCCTTCCTACCTCATTTCTCTGTAGTGAATTTTTTCTCCTCAGAGCTGACAGAGTGATTGGTACCTCAAGTCAAATACAAACTCCTGCTTGGTATTTAATAGCCTCCATATACTCTACAGTCCAAACAGACCCCCATACAAAACATCACATTTCTTGCCTCCAAGACTTTGCATAAGCTTAGAATGCACTCCATGGCTCACCTCTGCTTCTTAGAATTTCTTCTTTGCTTCAAAGCTCAACTGGCTACCTCTCTCTTTCTCCCTACCCTGCCTTCATCCTCCTCTCTCCCCATCCTCTTCTCTCTCTCTCTCTCCCCCCCTCTCTCTTCCCCCTCTCCTCCTCCTCTCCTCTTCCCCTTCCTTCCTCATCCCCTCCCCTCTTCTCTCTCTCTGTGTCTCTCCCTCCCTCTCCCTCCCTCCCTCTTCTTTCTCTTCCTCTTTATCTCCCTCACTTTCTCCCCCTTTCCTTTCTCTCCTTCCTTCTCTCTCTCCTCTCCTCTCCTTTCTCTGTTCTCCCCCTCCCTCTCTCTCCTCTGTCCCTCCCTTCCTCCTTTCCCCTCCCCTCTTCTCTCTCTTTCTCAATGGAGTGACAAGGTGGCGGGAAGAAAAATAGATTTTTATTAATTGAAAAAAATTAGTTAAAAAAAAGAAACAGGAAACCTGGACAAGTTCCCTACTGCTGGCATAGCATTCAGCAAGAGCTGTAGAAAATTACATCTGCCAGATCTTTCCTCTAAACGCAGCCATTGATCAGAACAGCAGTCAGTCAGGTGACAACATGAATTGAATGCCTGCTATTTGCAGAGCACCATCTATACTAACTAGATGTTCCTGAGACGTGGCAAAGAACATCCCTTTGCCTCGCTTAGCTTACCACCTAAAAAAGATCATAGTGCAGTACAGACGTGTTAGAAACAGTTTGATATTCTCACCCTTCAATTGTAGTCTTTCCTTTCCCTTTCATCACCTTAACAAACAGCCCCCCACCCATGAACCCCTCTTCTAAACATGCCTTTATTCTTATTCTCTTGGTACTCTGTCTTCAGGACTTTTGATTTGTTTTTGGTTTTGCATCTTCAGTGCCTTGTGCATAGTAAGTACTTAATAAATGCTTGTCGAATTGAATTTAATTATGGGGATCTGTAAAGTCTTAATATTCCATGTATGCAGGTTTATCTCTTCGGCTAGATTTGTAAGCTTCTTAAGATTCGGGAACTGCCCTTCATTTCTTTTGTGTCATTACCCCAGCATCCTCACCCAAGTCTCCAAAATGCCCAGTGAATTTACAGTAGTTGGATATATAGTAGATAGTCTTGACTGATCATCTCTATTAAGCAGTCTTGGCTAATCCCTATCATATCCTTTCTCTGGGCAGGGCTCACAAAGACTGTGTGTTAGTCATCTGTGTCCCCTTTACCCCTTCCCCTCACATGCTTGTTGGTGTTCCTCACACAGCAGATTCTTAATAGCTATTTGTCAAATTGGTGACAATACTGTATGATGTTATTAGACCTAAAAATTGGACAGACTTGGGTAGGTCTTACTTAGCAGTCTCTTCCACACTGTTCCTCCCTTTATCTCCCTTCTCCTATCTGGAAAAATACAAGCCACCTGGAGAATGTGAATGTACCCTGGGGTGGGGGGAGTGGTGGTTGTAATAGTAGTTTTTCATTTTCTCCTTTTTGATTCTCTTCCAGCAGCCTCCCCTCCTCTCTTTCATCTTCCTACCTTCACCTTCCACTCAGTTGTTTGTTTTCATTTTACTACTCCTGATTGTTCCATAATCCGCCCAAGGTTATCTGTGCAAAACAGATCCCCCCAAATGACACAGCTTTACTAGAATTAAAGAGCTTGCTGGTCTCCCTTCCAACTCTTAAAATTCTTGGGAGAGCATTAAATAGGAGATAGGAAAACTACCCACCATAGTATCACAAAGCAAGTCCTTTATAGTGGGTGGGTTGATAGGCTGTCACTTGAAGGGAAGAGCTGACTTTGTAGACCTGAGGAGCTTAACCTGGTGTCTCTGAACTTTTTGAAAAATATTTTGGTAACTATTTCAATATAATTGGTTTTCTGTCAGCCAGTCAATAACCATTTATTAAGTGCCTGCAGTGTGCCAAGCGTTGTGCCAAGTGCTGAGGATGGAAGGGCAAGAGAGTGTCCTTAAGGGGTTCACATTTTAACGAGGCAGACAACGTGCAAACAACTATGTCCGTTTTTTATCTATATCACATCTATAGATAGCTAGCTACGGACATAGCTATCTATAGATATAGTCCATTATGTATTTATTTTGTGCATTCAAAAATACTGTGACAAAGGGGCTGATAGACTTCACCAGGCTGTGAAAGGGGCTGATAGATTTCACCAGGCTGTGAAAGGGGTCCATGACATAAAATTGACTAAGGGCTCCTATTACCCCTTTAAGTTCAATTCAGTAAATATTTATTAAGCACCTACTGTATGTCAGGCACTGTGCTAAGCACTGGGGATGTAAAAAGAGGCAAAAGACAGGCCTGCCCTCAAGGAGTTTACCATCCAATGTGGGCCGAGCAACAAGAAAGGAACAGTGAGATAAGTAATAGAAGATGAGAAGAGGGTGCCGTGTCTTAAGGAGTGAACAAATTCTGAGAGGGGGCACCTAATACAAATGGGTAATAAAGCTGCCTCGGGCCTGCAGAATCTGCCAATGTCTTTGACCAGCCATGATAAATGGCACCTTATTCTGGCTAATCTCAGAGATGTTAATTTCTCCAGGCGCTCAAACACCCTCTTTACTTTTATCTTGTCCACAGGTTGTTGGTAGGGGCCCCTCGAGCCAAAGCTTTTCCGCTACAGAAAGCCAACCGGACAGGAGGCCTGTACAGCTGTGACATCACATCCCAGGAACCTTGCCAACGCATTGAATTTGATAACGATGGTAAATTCTTCCTGACTTTATTTAGACAAATACAATTTCTGGAGGTCTTAGAGTGAGGACTCATGTTAGAGGGTAGTGACTTTATTGTGAATTTCTTACTCTTCCCCCCTTTAACTCTTTCCATAATGGATTATCAGGGTATAAGTTGAAAGAGGGCCAACTTTAGATTAAAGGATGTTGGTTCAAGTTCCGCTTCTGCTATTCACTGTGTGGACTTGAGTGAGTCACTGGGTATCTTTGGACTCTGTTTCATTATCTATAAATGGAGGTGCTTGGACTAGGTGACCTCTAATGCTTTCCAGCTCTATGGGGGAATAAAACATCTTTGTTTACGAGTGTCATTAACAGTTCTACATGTTGATAGTTTGTATTTAAAACTTTTTCTTTCCTGAAGTAATGAGCTCCTAAATCTCATCGAGGTGTTTAAAAAGTGCTACTTTTATTATTGCTTCTATCCTAACGGGGATTGCCTAATTAAAAACAAACAAACAAAAAAAAACCAAAAAAAACCAAACAAACCTCCTTTCACTAATAAAGTGTGCTGATGTTGCCACCTGTTGACAGAATGAGGTACTGCATAGAGCCATTGAAAATGAATTCAAGGCATTTTATTCTCAGCAATCAAATCTCCACATTTGATAGGAAAAATACTTGAAAGTAAGAGATGGTTTTAAACTCCAGATTTCTTTCCTTAGGTGAAAGTTGGAAACATGGTTAAAATTCTGGATGCTCGGTTAGGAACTTATCTTTTGAGAAACAGTAATAATATAATTATAATAAATAGTAATAACATCTCCCATTCACATAGTGCCCTAAAGGCTTGCAAAACGCTTTATATTCATTGTCCCGTTTGATGCTTCTAGCAGCCTCGTGAGGCATATGGGTTATTACCTTCATTTTACAGATGAGGAGACATGACCTGCCACACACTTAATAAGGATCACACAGTTAATAAGTATCTGCCAGAATTTGAAATGCAGGTTTTTCTGATCCCCAAGGCCGGCATTCCCTTCACTTTCTCATACTGCCTTTTCGTCTGGAGCCATAGGGAATGAGACACTGCTCACAGTTCACTAACACTCAATGTACTGTTTGCTACAGTTCTTTGGGGCAAGTAGGTGGCACAGTGGATGGAGTGTGGAGCCTGGAGTCAGGAAGACCTTAATTCACATCCCGCTTCCGACACTTAATGATCTGTGTCACCCTGGGCAAGTCACCTAACCCTGTTTGCCTTGGTTTCCTCATCTGTAAAAAATCTGGAGAAGGAAATGGCAAACCACTCCAGTATTTTTGCCCCCAAATGGGGTCATGAAGAGTCGGATATGACTGTAAGCCACAAAACAATAGCTTTTTAGTGGTGCCCTGCCAGGAGACTTTCAGACAGTTATCCTTGAAATATTTAGCAACCCTACTCTTTTACAGTTTTAACTAGACTATTAGCTACAGTTATAATCTCTGCACACTTTTTACAATGTGAAAAAAAGGACATAGGTTCCTTCCAGTTGCTGCTGTTTCCTATTATCAGAGTCCTAGATTGCAAAACCATTAACTCATCATCTTTATGTCTCAGTGATTAGAATAAATACTGTTGCCTTCTTGGGGAGAAATGTTGAAACCGATGGGAGAACATGTACAAAACTCCATAGTGGGTTACAGTTGGAAATGGAGTTAGAACTTGCTAGTACTTAAATGTTGTTTCCCACTTAACTTTTGTACCTCGCTTGAATAGACCTTAGATTCCAGGTCCCTGATTAGCTTAAATAATGAAGATTACTTATGTCAGTATGTCAAGACCTTGTGATTTGTGAGTTGGTGTGGAAAACTTATCTTGTGATAGCCTTAGAGAGTTGTCTGAGGCTTAGACAGGTTGAACGACTTGCCCATGGTCACAGCAGCTTGTATGCATCAGAGGCAAAAATTGAAGAGATGTTTTTCTGACCTAAAATTCAGAATTTTCTTTGCTATAACACATTTCCTCAAAGGAAAATGATTTGCTAGTTAAAAATAAAATAGAAATGAAGAGGAAGGTCATTCAAGGTTGTTAAGTGTAATTCTTATCATTGGCATTTTAGGGACTTATAAAGGAAGCTTTAATTGTCAAATCGGCAGACATCCATTAAGTGCCTATTGTATACCATGCACTGTGTTAAGTCAAAGCAATACTTACCTACAAGAAGTTCACAAACCAATGGGGGGACAATACAAAAATACACTGTTAGCAAAAAGAAAAAAAAGTGAATTGAGATCTTTTCTACTTCAAGTAAAGAGAAGTCGCAATTACTCATTATTATACAGTTCTGCTGGTATTCTTGGACTGGATGTCTTGGGCTAAGAAGCACCTGCTTTTTACTATCTTGGCTACAAGTTGGATTTAAGAAACACTTCCGTGATTGTAACCTCTAAGAACAAGTGACAGTAAAGGTGCAGATGTGAAATGTCACCTCTTGCCATCATCAAGCAGCACTTGTTAATAGTCCTTGGACGGATGGATCTTTGCTTGACCTCTTTATTTATCTTGGCTTTAGAGTAGTATTAATATCTTTTGGTATTTGTGTTGTTGAGTGTCAGAAGGTAGGAGGGAGGGTTAACAAGCAATGATATAGTATATATTTCAGCAATATATGGGGCAGCTAGGTGGCACAGTGGATAGAGACCTGGCTCTGGAGTCAGCAGGACCTGAGTTCAAATTCAGCCTCAGACACTTACTAGCTGTGTGACCCTGGGCAAGTCATTTAACCCTGATTACTTCTCTACCTCCCCTCCATCCCCCCCAAAAAGAACTGGAGTTCTTAACTTTCTATAAGAAATGGTGAGCTCGTCGATTTTAGAAAAACACGGATAGACTTGCATGAAATAATTAAGAGCAAAATCAGCAGAACCGAGAGAACATTGTATCCAGTAACAGCAATATTATTATTCTAAGAACAACTTTGAGCATCCAAGTCATTTGGACTGTTAAAATACCCAAATTAACTACAAAGGACATATGAAGGAAGACACTGTCTGCATCCAGAGAAAGAAATGATAAATAGAAGTATATATAGAATGATTTTACATATATGTATATATATATTTGTGAACCCTCTTTAGGATGGGGGCGGGGGGAGAGAAGAAATTTACATGATAAATTTATTATATATTTAAAAGGAATAGCAAGTTGTACACAATGATTTTGTAGTAGCATAAGCAATCATCAATATTATTCTACTAAGTTATGGAAATGTTTGGTTTATTTCATAAATTAAAAGTAAGTAAAATTTAAAAATATATGAGATGTTCTAAACATACTTACAAATAACTATCAGTTTGTCCAAGGTTGGCAATAATTTCTGTGTATCTCTGGATAGGATCTGGGAGCAGAGTTACTATTTTTTTTTAAAGAAGCAAGCAGATATTTTTTGTTCTTGTTCTCAGAGAATTCCAAAATGCTAAATATGTGTGTGATTATCTTTTTTATATCATAGCTGACCCTAGTTCCGAGAGTAAAGAAGACCAGTGGATGGGTGTCACTGTCCAGAGTCAGGGACCAGGGGGAAAGGTGGTGGTAAGTACTAAGAATCAGAGGTTTAAGGGACCAGCTGTTTTAGACTTTGCTACCAATGACTGTAATGAGCAGTGGAAGTGTTTATTCTTTGACATACTTTGAAATAGGCTTGCCTTGTGTTTTTAAAAAATTACAGGGACAGCTAGTTGGCTCAGTGGATAGAGCACTGGCCCTGGAGTTAGGAGGACCCAAGTTCATATCTGTCCTCAGATACTTGATAACTGTGTGACCCTGGGCAAATCACTTAACTCCAATTGCCTCCAAAAAATATTGCATACAAATAATAAACAAAATAAATTTACTAATTATAAATGTATGTCAAATATGCTAAATATACAAGATGTTTAAAAGCCGAAGGAGTTGATAACTTGATAATTATACAGTAAATTTTCAATCCATGTAGGTAAGTTGAAACACAAGGTGGCATATTAGATGGATTGCCAATCTTGGAATCAGGAAGATCTGGGTTCACTTTCTACCTCTGACGCAGACTAGCTGTGTGACTACGGGCAAGTCACTTAAACCCAGGACTGCAGGAGACTTTCTAACACTCCTCGCCTGAAGTAACCTTCACTAATAAAATCATGGGACTGGACTAAAAAAAAATTATGTTACAAGAAATATAAAATTTATAAAAACTTAGTATGAATCTTCATAGATTGGGTCACTACTGTATATTTGTATGAATTTACATTCTTTGCAAAGAGGAATGAGGGGCATTTTAAGAAACAAAGGATTTTGATACTTTTATGGTAGGGTTTTTTTTTTGGAGGGGGTGAGGAGGAAAGGATGGTGAAGGACTTAGTTATTGAAATTTATAAGTGTTTTCACTGGTTTTCAACACTTGTCTCATGGAACCCTGGAGGTTGCTATTGATTTTATAATAAAATATTGGAAAATACAGAGTTTTACGTTTTTAGATTATATATTCTTTCCCTCTTTTTAGAGTAACATATATAGTAAATGAGAGGCCATGTTATATAATGAGGAGGAAGCAAGCCTCAGCATCAGGAAGATACCTAGGTTCAGGGCTTTCCTTTGACATTGTCACTTAAACTCTGAGGGCCGCAGGCATCTTTGTAAATTGCAGAAGAGTTGCTGAACTCCTTGGCGGAGGGATTCCCCTCCTGGGGAATATATGTTTACACAACATTCTCTCTATCGTAAATTTACACACATATACATGCATATGTGTGTACACTAATGTGCGCATTCACACATGTAAATGAATATACACACATGTGTACAAACGTGTAAATCTATTTCAAGCCTTAGTTCGTTGGGTATATGTGCAAATGTAGCAGTGTTTTCTTTTTTCCTGAACATAAAATTACTTCTAGTTACAAATTTGATAGTATTGAGTTGATTAAAAATGAAGGAAATAAGGCATTTTCTCAGTTTTTATAAATTTTTGTAATAAATTGAAGTATTTGCCATTTCTTCTTTGCATTTTGGAAATTAGCATCTAACAGTTGCACTTGGAATTTCTCCTTGGCTAGCTAGAAGTTAGCTAATTGTCATCTCACCAAGCAATGAGGGGATGCCTTTTGATCAGATCCTAAAATGATGAATGAATTATTAAAAGTCATGGAGTTAACTCTTTGTTGTTGTTCTTTTGTTGTCCCCGTGCAGTCAACCCTCTCCAAAGCTTGCAGCTATGAACTGTTTTTACAGACTAAATTGTACTTTTATCTCCTACGCCTCACAGACGTGTGCCCATCGGTATGAGAGAAGGCAGCATGTTAACACCAAGCAGGAATCGAGGGACATAATTGGGAGGTGCTATGTGTTGAGTCAGTCTCTTACCATTGAAGATGACATGGATGGAGGAGATTGGAGTTTTTGTGATGGCCGTTTGAGAGGCCATGAGAAATTTGGCTCCTGTCAGCAAGGTGTATCTGCAACTTTTACTAAAGATTTCCATTACATTGTTTTTGGAGCCCCGGGCACTTATAATTGGAAAGGTAAGAGAACCTGTCTCCTTGCAGACAGACATTATTCTTCTCCTGAGACCTATGGGAGAAACTGTGGGTGGCTGGAACCTGTGTATCCTTTTCACAAAATACACAATTATCTATAAAAAAGAAGTTTCTTTTAACCAGTATTGAATTGGAAATAAATGATGAGATATAGTAAGATAGGGAAAAGGTAGGAAAACATATCTATATCAATATCTATATCTGTATGCATGTATATGTGTATTTGTGTAGGTATTATATATATTTATATGTATATATGTATGTATATATATTTAGTGAGAGTTTTTACTTTTGCCAAAGAATTTTGACTTTTCTAGATTTAATTTTGGGCAAGAAACACCATGTCTTGAAGCTGAAATGGTCATTATCTATAAAAACTAATTTTGAGGATTCAAAGTATTTTAATTACTGCCGTGACCCCTGGAGTGAGGATTAAGTTTTTCTAAGAGTACTTTATTACTAGATAACAAATGGAGAAATTTTTTAAAAAATAATACTAAGGATTTTCAGTAGGATCGTGTTTTTGGAGGAAAACAACGTCAAAAATCTCCAATAGTTTTAAGCATCTAATAAAGGACAGATTTTAGCAGTCTATAGCTACACGAGAGAAGACTGAACAAGGGAGTAGTTTTATTTATGCAGATGCAAGGGGCAGATGGAAATAAAAGAGTAAAAATATTACTACACTATTTTAAAAAGTTGATCCTTCAGAATGTCTAAACTAGACTAAGAAGGATGAACGAGACCCCCTCCCTGAAGAGTATAGTATAGAAGAAGCAAGAGTAGGTTAAAACGAAATATCCTAATTTTTTTCTTACCTCTAAATTCCATGATTTAAAGGGAAAGGTTTATAATGCCACATTTACATTCCTCCTCAAAGTCTTAATTTTCTTAAGTTCATCTTTATTTCTTTTTTTAATTTGCTGTTTTTAATATGTACCTATCATATGTAGGCAAATAGGTAATACGTGGAAATAATAATTTTCTTTGCAATGTGACTGTATGGTTACTACTATCAAGTTTGATATCTGTTCCTGTTAACAGGAGTCTTAACAGGAGGTGAATGTTTTCTTCTTCAAATCATTATCTGTAAGCATCAAGAAAAGTTAGGAGTGACAGGTGAATGCATAAAGCTTTGTTGTAGTGGATGTTTCTTTGGTTGCATCTTTTCGTAGGATGTCATATGCCTACAATGAGGAAAGGCAGTCAGTTCCGTTGATATCAGTTGAAATAGGAGACGCTGAGATCATCACTGCAAGGAAAAGCATGGTTTGGGGAGACAGGGAGGCAGTCAGGTAGTTTGATCCAGAGTTATTAATTGAGAGTAATATTAAAAACTTTTACTGGCATAATAAAAATAATCTTATCAGACATCAAAAATGTAGAAAACAAATGAATGGCTGGCTTTCTTCTAACTCATGGCAAGAAGAAACTTCCCTGATTAAAAAAAAATAATAAGAAGAATTTTATTTTCCTAGGAAAAAATAGCTTTTAAAGTTTCCTTCTTTCTTTTGAGCCTTTTCAGGATTTTATTCCTGTTAAAAAGGGTTCTCATGAATACTGCCCTCTGAGAAATTTCATAATTGCATTTTTACTTAATTTGCCCACTGGACTCCTTGACAAAAGGTGTAATCTCTCAACATGCCTCCTGCGCCTGCCACATGGCTCTGACCATGTTGAAATGGTATTTAGAGATTTTAAATGATTTCTCTTGAACAAAGAGGAATTATTGCTAATAACTACAAGAGGATGGTTCTTTTACTTTTTGTAGAAAAGGCTGCACTGACAGCAGGGGGTGTTTCAGAAGCAGCAGGGGATTGGAAGGCAGCAGCCTTGGCTTGGTGCCCCAGCTGTGCCGCATTCTCGCCAGGTCACCTTGAGCAAGTCCCTTAATTTCTTTGACCTCATTTTCTTCAACTGTGAAATGGTCATAATGATATCTGTCCTTCCTACATCACAGGAGTAAGATGAAGATAAAGCAATTCTAAACCATAAAGCACTGGGTAACTGTCAGCTCTTGTTACTATAAGCCTTGACGTGAGAGCAGAGATAGGATGGGCTTGGAGTTTAGTTTTCTTTCTGGGGCTTTTTTGTTTTGTTTTTGTTTTTCTCAGGAGCAGCAGAGTGCTTGAGTGTATGATATGAAATTCTATTTTTAAAATTAAATGTATATGGTTTTTAAAAGTCATAACTTGGTTACGTCTTTCTCTTAAGGGATTAAAAACAAATTTTGACTTTTAACACCACAGTAAAGAAACTAAATTGGTTTTGGTTTCCTTATGAGGAAGTTTTTTCAATTTCTCATATACATACATATATTCTACAGTGTTTATGGCAAACATCATGTTTTCATCTAGTTTCATGACATAGAGATTTCATTAAGATTCAAGGCATCTATTTTTTTTAAATTATCACAATCTCAATTTTCTTGACTCTTCAGAATCTACATGGATGACAGTAATATTCTTTTCACGCTAGTTATTATGATCCACTTCATCATTATTCTATCGCACTTCTTACTCTCCTTTCAACTCTGCTCATTTATCTTCAGTGACCACATGGAAAATGTATTAGGAACCATTTATTTTCTTTCAGTTTTATCTTCATTCCCTTTTTTGTTTTTGCCATTTCATTCCTTCAGGAATTGTTCGTGCAGAGCAAAAGAATAACACTTTTTTTGACATGAATATCTTTGAAGATGGGCCATATGAAGTTGGTGGTGAGACTGACCATGATGAGAGTCTAGTTCCTGTTCCGGCTAACAGTTATTTAGGTAGGAATAAGTATAGATGGCAAACATTTGCAGACCAGTTTGTTGCTATATGACAGTCCTGTGTTCCTCTTTCTAAAGCTTCATTCCCCCAATCTTGGAAACTTGGAACTCCGGGATTCGTTAGATTCTGCCTAATAAAAAGCCAGAGTGAAAGGTACCTGTCTGCACCTGTTTTGGCTTGGCAATGGAATTCTACCTGACTTGAAATTACCTAAAGAGAATAATAATGCTAGTTTCTACCCAAACTGGTGCCCTCTCTGAAATTCCTTGGTATGGGATGTGGCCCTCTGTTTTGTACATAGAAGGAAGGCATCATATTCACTGGTGGTATTGAACCATAGGCCATACTGAAATGAAAAAAAAAAAGATAACCAGATATGAAATTTCATGTGGAGTTTTAACCCTCTCTAACAAACTTCTTTTATGAAAGTATTCTTAAGAGTTTCATTATGTTTGGCAGTACTAAATGGAATGGTAAAGGCCTTGTATTTCTTATTTTGTGATTTGGAATCATTCTCTAAAAGGTAAGTAGAACCTGGCCAGCTGGGTCCTGGCTTGTGACATTTAGTTTCTAGCTTGAACTTAACTGCTGGAGCTATGATGAGGACTTTAAAAATGGTGATTAAGTGTCAATCTCTTAATGCCTAAGGCTTCTCAGTGTTACTAATGGCTATTTTAAATTACTCAAGTGCACTATGGAAATTATAAATAGGATTTAAAAACCTCCAATTCTTGGTGTAAGTTGACATGAAGAACAGTGGTTTTCATGGGAAAAACAAGAAAAAAAATCAACCATCCAAAACTAAGCCGAGGACTTTGTCTCAAACAAAGAATAGAAAGTACTTGGGTAGAACTGATAAAAAGTCCTCCTTGGTATAATAGAAATAACACTGGGTTTGGCATGAGAAGATTTGAGACTGAATCTTGGCTTTACTACTTGGTATAGGCGTGACTGTGGACAACTCCTGTTAGCACCTTTGGCTTTTGTTTTCTTACCTGTAAAATGAAGAGGTCGGACCAGATGATACCTGAGGTCCTACCAATTCAGTCCTATGATCCTACTGCAAATAAGGAAGCTTGAAGAAGAAAATTAATTATGGCCTGAAATTTTAGAAAACTACCTTCTATAAAGATTTTTAGCTTTAGCTTTATAGATGTATGGCATATCCAGTAAGGAATTACAAAGTGGAAAGGAGAAATAAAGTGACTGTCCTGAAGGCACTGTTTATTCACAACTAAAAGACTGAGTTAAGGAGCAAGGAAAGGCAGAAGACAAATCAAGTGGAAGATGGTCAAAGAAAGAATTGATGAAGATGAAGATGAAGTGAAAATGCCTTAAAAGTAGGAACTGTGGGAGCATCGAGGGCCACTGCTGACGTGAATTCAAGACTTTGAAATGTATGAGGTCGCCATTTTGTATCTCTGCATTGATTGACAATGGGACAGAAAAGGAAGGCTGCTATAAATGGTTTGTGCTTCTTCCCATTATGAATCATGCCCACACTCCTAATACTTTCCAAGTTAAACATTGATGTTAGAACACAAACTTGGTATTTGAGTGTGTTCTAAAAGACCCTCCCCTACCTTTTATTTCTAAAGTCACTTTTATTTGGAAATCTATGCAACCTGGGAAACACTAAGTGTGTTGGCCAAAATTGACCTTTTTTTTAGCTTTTAGTTCAGTAAAACAGCTAACATTTATTAATCAATCAATCAAGCCTATATAAAGGATTTTCTATGCCAGGCACTGTGCTAAATAATGAGAATACAAAGAAAAAGTAAAAACAACCCCTGCCCTCAAGGAGCTTATGTTCCCCTACATGTTTTGACCGCAGGTTTACTGTCATTTCTAAATATTTGCACCTCTCTATCACACTGCTTTTTCCTCCTTTTGAATGAATAATCATTGCATGGAATGGAAAAACTCAACCTACATAGATTCAGCTCTGCTGAAAGTCAAATCATGCCATCTTGTGCATACAAAAGGATGCATATGTTATGTATGGCTCTCATTACGGCGTTGCTTAGAACCCTAGTGTTACACTCATTCCAATGCCATCATGAAAATGAGCCTATTGTTATAAGCTGAATAAATACTTTATGATTCAAGCTATGTAAATGCTAAACAGACTAGATATTTTTCTTTTGAAGTCTTTGATATCCCTGGAAATTAGGGGATAGTGATAGTTCTTATTACTTTTTTCCTTGCTTGGTATCAGGTCTTCAACAGTAGAACAAGGAAACAAACTCATCACTTTTGGTTATGTTTTTTTTGCCTGTCTGTAGATTTTTTGCTTGATTGAAGCACTTTCTTGGTTATTATTTCTTGTGAATGAAGGAATAGGTACCTGAGGTCTGAGGGGGTGACCCCTCAGAGTCTGTTGGCTGCTGTCGTATCTTCGGTTATCTAAAGAGAAACACCACAGTTATTACCCTGTTTACCAAACATAATTGCTTTTTCTTTGATTTCTCCCCCTTGTGTGTATACAGGCCTTCTCTTTTTGACCAGTGTTTCCTATACAGATCCTGACCAGTTTGTTTACAAAACACAGCCCCCCAGTGTAAGGGTCGACAAATCTCCTGATGTGATGATGAATAGCTACCTAGGTCTGTGACCCTGGAGATGATGACAAGTAAATTGTCTTTGTCATTTTTTTTTAATAAATCCACCTTGATTTACATGTCAGCATTTTTTTTTAAAGTCTCACTCCATTTCAAATAAAACCATCAATAAAAAAGCATTTGATAGCAAGGATTCAGCCCTTGAACCACTTTCAGAGATGGATTGGTAATGGAACATTCCAGTCAAAACTTCCCGTAGCTTTCTTATATGACATATTTTAAAGTCAGCTCCTGATTTGAGAATTGGAACAGTAGTGGTGAAAGTTTCCACAAGTTAAAGAAAATAAAGAGGCTAAACTGATACTTTTTTGCATTTGCTGTGCTTCTGTATAGGATTCATTTCTCAGTTTGAATGGTTCAGTATTGGCATTTATGCCTTAGACCTGACCAGATCACTTCCCCTCCTCAACAACACACACACAAACACACATATGTATATGTGTACATATACACGCCTACATATATACAAACATAAACACATCTATGTAGGTATATATGCACAAAATACATATTTACACACATGTATATGTGTATGCCTGTATATACATATATATATGTGCATGCACATACAGACATATATGTGTTTTAATACTTGCATTCCATTAATAGGCTCTAGCAAATAATCTGAAATAATTAGGTGCAGGTCGTCTAAAAATTTCGATGAGAAATTACAACTTATTCATCTCTGTTGTTGATACCAACTTCTCCAATTTTCTTAACATTACATTTTATTTTTAATAGTATTTTATTTTTTTCTAATTAAATATAAAGATAGTTTTCAACAATCATTTTTATAATATTTTTGAATTTCAAATTTTTCTTTCTCTCTTCACCCCTCCCCAAGAGAACAAGCAATCTGATAAAGATTATACATGTGCAATCATGTTAAACATATTTCCACATTAGACATGTTGTAAAAGAAGAATCAAAAAAAAAGGGAAAATAGTATGCTTTGATCTGCATTCGGACTCCATAGTTCTTTCTCTGGATAGCATTTTCCATCATTCAGCTTCTCAAATATTACATAACCTCATCAGCATCACATCATGCCTTTCTTTTGCATGTCCATGACCAAGAACCAAATCTCTTTGAAACATCTATGTGCTATCTATTGTGTATTAAAGATTTCTCTTTTGACTGATTACAGAATAGATTGAGTACAGAAGATGTATCAACGTATCAAAATCTTATCATAGCATTATACAATGTGGAATGGTAAAACCCAACATAGTGCATGGATTCAGCTCTGCTGAAAGTCAAATCACGCCCTCTGTGTGTATACACCAAGATGTCCTCTATTATGTTATAGCATATCCTATAACCCAAGTGTTGGACTTATCCCAGTTATCATCATTAAAATGAACTTAATTACATTATAAACTGTACAAATGCTTCGTGCTACATAAATGCTAACCAGAGTAGATATTTTCTTTTTGAAGTCTTTAATATGCCTAGAAAGCACTGATAGTTCTTATCATTTAGTTTTTTCTTTTACTTGGATGCCAAAGTTCTTGCCTCTGTAGTTCATTTACGAGACAAAATAGATGGGGTTAGGGGTGGGGCAGGGAGGAGGCGGTAATAGTGGAAATGTTAGTGACATAAGCCTTTCCTGTAATAGAAAGTTGTTGTGATGTTGTGTGTCTCTCTCATGCTTTCCTAGGTTTTTCACTGGACTCAGGAAAAAGTATTATCTCTAAAGATGATATCACTTTTGTGTCTGGTGCACCAAGAGCCAACCATAGTGGAGCTGTGGTTCTCCTAAAGAGAGACATGAAATCTGCACATCTTTTTACTGAGCATATGTTTGAAGGAGAAGGGCTGGCCTCTTCATTTGGCTATGATGTGGCAGTAGTGGACCTCAACAAAGATGGGTAAGGATTTCTCAATAGAACCAACTCATTATTTTGTTCCTGCTTTTATATTGAAAAGCATTCATTGCTTACTGGGTCTTAGGACTCAAAGATAACTTTGCACGTAGATTTTTTTGTTTTGTTTTTTCTGTTAAGGATTTTCTTAGTTCTGCTGACAAATTTTTACTAAGCTGCCATATTTTCTTCATTATTTCTGTTATTTGGAGAAAATGCATATGATAACTGTGAGCCTCATCACATTCGTTTGTGTTTTACAATACGGTTTTTGTATTAAATACTGACTGACCCCAATATGTTCTAGACCTGCCTAATTTTCTAATGATCTTTTAACTTGCACTGCTGTTTGATTTTTTTTAAAGTAAATAAAACTAAAAAACTTCAAAGTAATTCAACATGTTAGCCTTTGCACATATTCTATGACACTGGATTGGTTGTTCATAAGCAGCAGTTGGAATATCCCAGAATACTCTGGGGAAAGGAGGGTTTGGAATGGAGAAGGGGAAGAATAGTGTGCACAGGCTTTCAGCACTCAGGCCACCTTAGATGTGGACTCTCATCCATATGGAGAATCCCATTTCAGTGTACAACTATCTTGAACTTGCTTTTGACCTAACCTAACCCTAGCGGTACCTGTGATCTGTATTACTTAATGTTGTGGTACCTAAGATTCATATTTATCTTGTGCTGCTGGACATCTCTGTGAGAGTGTACTGTTGGCATCTCAAATTTAACATATCCAAAATAGAACTCGTTATCTATCTTTACACTCTGAAAACCTGTCTGTCCCTCTCTCAAACTCCTATTTTTGTTGAGATTACCACCATCCTGTTGGGCATGCAGGTTCATCCTTGACTCTGCTTTACCCCACACATTCAGTCATTTGCCAAGTTCTATCAGTCCTGTCACACATTTCACATCCATCCCCTTCTCTCCATTTAACAAGACCACCACCCTCATTCAGGCCTCTCTCACACTAAGCCCATACTATTATAATAACTTCCTAATTGATGTCCTTGCCTCTGATCTCTCTCCTTTTAAATCACTCTTCACACATCTACAAAAATAAACTGCTTCAAGCACAGGCCTGACATGATACTCCCCTGTGTAAAAGCTTTAAATGACCCTGGGATTCAGTACCAATTCCTCAGCCTGGCATAAAAGGGATAAACACAAAGTATTTAAATAAAAGGTAGTTTGGGAGGGAAGGTACCTACCAGTTTGGGGGTGAGGCAGGGCAAGGAGGGATCAGGAAAGGCTATGGTGCTTGAGCTGGGCCTTGAAGGAAAAGGGAGCTGAAGGAGTGTGTTCCAGGCCTGCAAGACAGCAAAGATACAGAAGTGGAAGATGGATAGTCACACGTGAGGGACAGAGAGAGGGCTAGTTTGGCAGTTATCTCTTCCACATCATAGGGGTTAGGGACATGGGACCCCAATGATCTGGAAAATCCATGTAAAATTTTTTGGTCCTCCCTTCAGAAGTCTGAATTTTTTCTTTTTCTTTTATGGTGTGTTGATATTATACAATTCTATACATATATTTTACACATTTCTGAGTTTCTAAATTTTTTTCCTGTATCATCTGATGATGCTGGCCTTCACGTGTCATCTACTGTTTTCACAAAACTCCTCCCAAATTCCCATTTAATTTTTTATGCCAACCATGATATATCAAAACCACAGTGGGGAAAGTCACAGTGTGGAAGGGATGACTGTATTTTGGCAGTAGTGTATAGAGTAGATGGGAGTTGTGGGAAACTTGAGGCCAGCAGACCAGTTAGGAGGCTAGTATGATAATTCAGGTGAGAAGTGATAAGGTCCTGAACTAAAGTGGTAGCTTATGTGAGTAGAGAGAAGGAATCAGATACAAGAGGTGTTGTGAAGATAGAAATGACAAGAGTTGGCAGTTTATTGGATATGTGGGATGCGAAAGAGTGCCGTGTTGACGATTATGCTGGCGTTACAAACCTGGGAGGCTGGAAGGATGGTGTTGCCTTTGACAGAAATAGCGAATTTTGGAACAGCAGACGGTTTGAGAGAAAGATGAGTTCAGTTTCAAGGCATTTTAGTTCCTTAAGGGTAGAGACTGCTTGATTTTTGTCTTTATATTCTGAGTACCTAGTACAGTGCCATGTACATCGTAATTACATAAAAAGGTCTATTGTGATCCAGGACAATTCCAAAGGACTCATGCTATCCATATCCAGAGAAAGAACTGTGGAGTCTGAATGCAGATCGAAGCATACTATTTTCACTTTTTTTGTTGTTTTTTATGGCTTTTCACTTTTGTTCTGTTTCTTCTTTCACAATATGACTAATGTGGAAATATGTTTATATGATTCACACGTATAACCTATATCAGATTGCTTGCCATCTTAAGGAGGGGAGAGGGGAAGGAGAAAAAAATTTGGAACTCAAAATCTTATAAAACATGAATGTTGAAAACTTATCTTTACATGTAATTGGAAAAAATAAAATACTATTTACAAAGAGGAAAAGAAAAAAAGTTTGTTATCATATTTGTCATTCCATGAATATTGACTATCTCATCAACTGGATTTTAGATCCATGGAGGGCAAGGCGTGTGTCATATATCTCTCTGAATCCTCCAAGCCTATCATAGTGCTAAAATACAATTTTTTTAAAAAATTCAAATCAAAAGACAATCATTAAGCATTTGAACACCTGGCACTCACTTCCCAAGGCTTTGCAGTCTGGTTTTTAACCTTATAATGCAACTGAAATGTTTTTCTCCAAAGTTGCCAATGCTCTTTTAATGCCAAATCCTATCAGCTTTTCAGACCTTATCCTTCTCCCCAAAACTGAACTCATTTATGTTTCTCCCTTATTAGTTCGGGCCCTCATCATCCCTCACCTGGACTAGTACAACAGCCTTTCGATTGATCTCTCTAGCTCATGCCTTTAACAACTCCAGTCACTCTTGCATGTAGCTGTCAAACCGATTTTCCTTTACCACAGGTCTAGCCACATCATTTTTTTATTCACTTAACCCTAGCCACTACCTATTGCCTCTGGGTTAAATAAAAACTCTTCTGTTTGCCTTGATTTGGGCTCTAACCAATCTTTCCAACCTCATTGAACATTCCTTCCTTTCTTGGACTCTGTAGTTTCCCACTGGCTCCCCTTCTCTCCCTCACACTTTATTCTCCATCTCACATCTCCTGGGTTCTTCTGTTCTTTGGCCTTCTTCTCTTCTCCCTCTACACTACCTCTCTTGGAAGCCTCATGAGCTCGTATGCAGATGACTCTCAGACACATATATATCCAGCCCCGTCCTTTCCCCTGACTCTCCCCTGATGGAGTTCTCCATCAGTTTCCCACATTCAGTCCTTTCCTCATAATAATGCATTCCCTCAACTTCACCTCATAGAAGCCTTTTTTCAAGATATAGCCCAAATGCTACCTTCTCCATGAAGCCTTTTTGGATCTTTCCCCTCAACCACCCTAGGGCCTATTGCTAGTTCCTTCCCTTTTAAATTACCTTGTATTTAACAATTTTTGTTTGTATTTATGGAGCAGCCAGGTAGTGCAGTGGATAAAATCCTGGGCCTGGAGTCAGGAAGACCAGTCATCTTCTTGAGTTCAAATATGACCTCAGATACTTACTAGCCATGTGACCCCAGGCAGATCACTTCACCTTGTTTGCCTCAGTTTACTCCTCTATAAAATGATCTGGAGAAGGAAATGGCAAACCACTCCAGCATCTCTGCCAAGAAAACCCCAAATGGGGGTCACAAAGAGTCAGACATGATTGAAACAACTAAACAATTTATATTTATCACGTATGTGCTTTAGATGTGTCTTCATCTTATTCTTTAGAATGGAAGCTTCTTGTAAGTAGGAATTGTTGCATTCGTTGTGTTTGAGTCAGTTCCTGGCACATACTAGGGACTTGCTGATTTGATTGATTTACTCTGGGACTCCCAAGATGGTGAGTTATGTCCAGGCCTCAGTCCAGTGAAAAACCTAGGAAAGCAAAATGGAGATTCACAACTATCACATAAGTTCCTTATTATAGGAAAAGCTTATGGCATTGGAATTTCCACAACCACCACCTTCTCCTAGCCTTTCCATCCCCTCCCTATCCATATATTCCTGGTACCTAAATAAAAGAAAAAATAAATGATAAGAACTATTGGTGATTTCTAGGGATGTTAAAGACTTCGAAAGGAAAATATCTAGTCTAGTTAGCATTTACATCCTTTCTATCATTTGGGGTGCAATCCTCAGGGAGTTTTGATCAAACCAAGACTCCTAAATCCTCTCCCACATGGATTGAGACATCATGAAGAGACTTGGTATGAGAGTTAACCCAGGACCAAAATTTCCTATCCTATACACCATCCACCTTTTCAAATATCTCAAAAATTGGGTCAGATTCTTAACTATGGATCAAAATAGGATGATTTCCTGCTTCCCTTGAACCAAAAGTACTTCTTTGACACACCATTTCTTCCAGATAGAGTCTTCAATATTTGATGACTAGAGTGATTTTGGACTCACCTCTGTGTTGGTGATGACAAACCAACTATGCATTTCAGCAATATGAGTAGGAGCCTTATACCCTTAAACTTTCAAGCACTTTGACCTAATTGTGTAAAATTCTTCCTCTTATTTGAAGCTGGCAGGATATAGTTATTGGAGCACCACAGTATTTTGATAGAGATGGAGAAGTTGGAGGTGCTGTGTATGTCTACATTAATCAACAAGGCAAATGGAATAATGTCAAGCCAATTCGTCTTAATGGAACCAAAGATTCTATGTTTGGCATTGCAGTGGAAAACATCGGTGATGTTAATCAAGATGGATACCCAGGTGAGACAATGGATGACAAAATGTTAATGGTCTAAATGACTTCCAGTAATTAGTATGTCTAAAATCTTATAAAAATGCTGGTTTGTGACTTTTGGACGTCTAAATAAATGCCTGTCAAATTGTTACGTCTTCAACAGATATTGCAGTTGGAGCACCTTATGATGATTTCGGGAAGGTTTTTATCTATCATGGCTCTCCAAGTGGAATAAATACGAAACCAACACAGGTGATTCAATATTGTTGACCACATATTTCCAGTTTGGTTTTGTGCCACAATATGAAATTCTTACGTCTACATTGATTTTTTTTTTAATCTTTAGCATGGGGAAACATCTGAGAAATTTGCTTGTGGAGACAAACTCCATGACCTATTTATTTTAATTTTAAAATATTATAAACAAACAGAGATAAAAATAATCCCAAATGAGGAATAGTTTGACTATACAGCCTTTCTGTATTTTACAAAGTAACCCTCTTATCCAGGATTTCCTTCCACAGCCATGCTAAATGCGTATTTCGGCTTCTATCCACCAAGGTGGAATGAAGTGGAGAATTATTGCAATTACCTGGATGGTTCAAGCCCTCAAAACTGCTATTAAGGAAAATGAGAGCTTTTTAAAAAAATTGAATTATCCAGATTAGCTTTGTACATGGAACAAGCTAATCAGATAATTACACACTTCTCCTGTGTAGACGCAACATAAATTGGAAGCCTTGGATGAACTAAAATACTTGAACTTTAGGAATATAAATTGGGGGTGCTTGTAGATGAACTTTAAAGGAACATGTGCCGAAAGAAATTTTGTATTTCTTTTTCAAAACATGACTAAAAAGTTCATTTGAATAATCTAATATTCTGTTCACCTTCTCGTTTTAGGTTCTTGAGGGTAAATCTCGATACTTTGGCTACTCAATTGCTGGAAATATGGACCTTGATAAGAATTCCTATCCTGATGTTGCTGTTGGTTCACTCTCAGATTCAGTGTCAATTTTCAGGTACATGTGTGTCTTTAATCATACAAATTGACATTTTTAATGACATTTATAATTTAGATTGAAATTTCAAAAGCTTGCTGCAAAGGCAATTTTTAAAAAATTAATTTTGAAGATATTTGGTTTTTGAGAGTTATTTAGGTTTTAAAGAAAAACCAAAAAACAATTTTCCAATACAGTAAATGTTGCAGTACTTCAGCAATCTGCTGTTTCATTAGCATGGAAACACACTCCACGGATGAGCTCCTAGTCCATTTGTAAATTAGTAGAACCAGAGGTTCATAAGCTTTTTGTGTGTCCTAGACCCTGAAGCCAATCGACCTCTTCTCAGAACAATGTATTTCAATAGTTGAAGAAAATACCAAGTGTCAGTTAGAGGTGCAGTGGATAGAGTGCCAGACATGGAGTCAGGAAGACTCATCAGTTCAAATCTGGCCTTAGACACTTGCTGTGTGATCTTGGGTAAGTCACTTACACCTGTATGTCTCAGTTTCCCCATCTATAAAATGAGATGGAAAAGGAAATGGAAAACCACTCAGTATTTTTGCCAAGAAAAACCCAAATGGGGTTGTGAAAAGTTGGACAAAACTGAAAAACGACTGAAAAACAACAAAAATAAAGAAACCTTTTTCCCTCATCCAAAATCATGGACTTCTCAAAATCTATCCATAGACCCTCAGGTTAAGAACCCCTGTGGAAGATGGTCATAGAGAACTGTTGTGGCCAAGCCTAGTAAATGAGCCTAGGCTGATTGTTAAACAAGAAACAGTCAATAAACTCCAGTGGCTCCCCATTATTGCTATAGTCAAATACGTTTCATCCTATGTTTGACTTTTACCTCCCTTCCTAACCTGACCCTTTCCTACCTTTCCAGGATTTTTGTGTTTTACCCCCTTTCCCCCACCTCTACACGTAACCTCTGTTCTGGTGACGCTGGACTTGCTGTCCCATCTAGCATTCTGTCTCCTGACTCTTACCATCTTTTTCCTGGCTTCCCCCATGTCTGGAATGCTCTCTCTGCTTGCCTCTGTCTCTGGGCTTCCCTAACTTACTAAAAGACTCAGTTCAAATTCCACTTTATGTGAAATACTTTTCCTAGTCCCTTCCATTGGAATATTAGCTCCTTGAGGGCAGAGAATGTGTTTTTGCCTTTCTTTGTATCCTCAGAACTTAACATGGTGCCTGCCATATAGGAGGCACTTTGTCAATGCCTGTTGTTGGGCAGTTACCTATCCTCTGTCTGAAGCATGCTGGAATGTGCTCTACTCACCTTGCCTTTGAGAACCCAGGGCCAGCTCCTTACCGTGCTCAGGTGTCAGAAGTGCTTTAGTAGAGGTCTGTAGTAAAACCTGAGTCATTTTAGATGAATTTGGGGAAAGAACACTTAAAAAATTAGTACATTTTCTGAATTAAAGAATATTTTTAGGGAAATGTAGTGGAAAACATTGGTTATACAGAAAATAGCTTCCCAGAACTCTCAGCTTCCAGAATGGCTTTAGAGCTGGAAGTGGGTGGACACACACACACACACACACACCCTAATTATTTTACAAGTGAAGAAGCAGCCCCTCCCTGAGCACTTGGCAACTAAGGAACACATCTGGAGAAGAGGGAGAAAAGACAAAAAAGACTGGAAAGAGAGAAGAAGAATGGAGGGAGGAGGGCAGTGACGGCGGTGGCTGTGATTAGAAGTGGCCACGGGGGTGGTGAGTGGCAGACACCAGCAGTGATGAAGAGAAAGAATGGTTGTGTAGTCTGGGGGAGCGAACAGCCACCCACACCTCAGGACCTCATCTCCAGGCTGGTACGCTAGGCTGTCACAGTCAACGCACCTGTTCCCTCGCCATCTCCACGGCTCAGCTGTGTTGTCTTCCCTGCTGTGCTAATTGTAGATCCCTTCTTGTGACATGGATTCCAGTCTTCCTCTGGAGGACTAGAAAGGGCAGAAGAATAAAAATCGTGCTAAGCACAAAAGAGAGAAACACGGACATCTGTTTATGTCTTGAAAAGGATGAAAATGGGAAAATACTGATAGATCAGTACAGAGTTGGCATCCACTCTGTGTGATATCAGAGCTCAGAAAGAACAGCTGTTAGAATGATTTGCTGGAGAAGTTAGTTTCTTTTCTTTTTCAAGAAATCAAGATTCTTGAGGCCAAAATTCCTATTATCGACTTAAATTGCTTTTAACACTTCTAACACATTCTTGATCCATCAGACAGAGAGAGACTGCATGGAAAAAAATCGGGGAACCATAGCCTGTGGGTCACATCCAGCCCACACTCATTTTTTTAGCCGCAGGCTATCACTTTACCAACTTTTTTGTATAATAAAAAGAAAACTAGATTTGGAGTCAGAAGACCTGAGTTCAAGATCTGGCTCTTCTACTTAGTACTTGGGTGATTTAAGGTAAGTCACTTAGCCTGCCCGGGCCTCAGGATCTTCACCTGTAAAATATGGGGAGTGGGTTCTGTGACGTCTAAGGTTTCTGTAGGTTCTAAGTCTTGGGATTCCAAACATCTCTGCTCTGTACACCTTACCTTCACACGGCAAAGCTGTTCAAGGAGGAAGTTCAAGGGAGAGACCAGCAGAATTCTAAATGGGTTCTCTTGTTTCTTCCTCCCTTCCAGATCTCGACCTGTGATCAACATCGTGAAAACAATCACAGTAACACCAAACAGAATTGATCTGAGACAGAAAATGGCCTGCGATGCACCTAGTGGCATATGGTGAGATGGATAGTTGTATGCTGTGGGCTGCCTCTGTCTGCTTCTTCCTACTTTGGGAAGGGTCAGCGCTGTCTGCCAGACTGACTTTGTATTTGTGTGCGTGCGTGTGTGCGCGTGTGCATGTGCGTGTGTGTGTGTGTGTGTGTGTGTGTGCATGCTATGTTGCATTACCCTGTGAATTTTAATTCCCTTTATTTGCATTCTTGGATACTGCAATGACAACATTCCTCAAAATTCCATAAGCAAGATGTGCTGGGGCATGGAAAGAAGAAATCTTATGTTATCCTTAGGTGGAGCAGTGGATAGAGCCCTGGACCTGGAGCCAGGATAGACCTGAGTTCAAATCCTGCCTCAGATGGTTACAAGCTGTGTGGCTCTGGGAAAATGCCTTAATCCTTTTTTGCCTGACTTTCCTCAATTGTGAAAGGAGGAAAGTTAATTAATAGTACCTGCTTCTCAGAGTTTTAGAGGTAGCTGGGTGGTACCATGGATATAGCACTGGGCCTAGAGCCAGGAACACCTGACTTCAAATTCTGCTTCAGACACTTATTAGCTGTGTGACCCTGGGCAAGTCACTTTAACCTCTGTCTGCCTCTGTAGGGATAATATGAACACCTACCCTTCAGGGCTATTGTGAGGATAAAATGAGGTAATGTTCATAAGGTGTTTTGTAAACTTCAAAGGGCTACTGTTACTATTCTCTTAAATAGCTTTAAAGAGTCATCCTTCTGGAAAAGAAAGTAATTTGGGGATATGTGAAAATTAAAGTTTTTAATTGATTTATCCTGCCACGATAAGACATTATTTAAGAAAGATTTGTTTGATTTCATACAGCCTGAAGGTCAAGGCCTGTTTTGAATACACTGCCAAGCCCAGTAATTACAATCCTGCAATATGTAAGTACATGAGCCTGTGTGTGTGTGTTTATTTTTATATATATCTATATCTATATATGTATATGTATATATATGTGTATATATATGTATTTTTAAGAATTTTTAAAGAAATTTATTCAAAGTTGAAAGATTTTCAAAAATTCTAGAAAAAATAGAACTGTGGCAAACAAAAGAAATTTTAGGAGTAAAGCGCTTTTTATTACAGACCGTGAAAGGGGGATAGTAAGATAAAGCACAGGGCTTGTCATCTGGAGCCTTTGAGTTCAAATCCTGCCTCAGACACTTCTAGATGCGTGACCCTAGGCAAGTAATTTCTGTAGGCCTCAGTTTCCTCATCTATAAAGTGGGAATAATCACACCCACTTCCCAGGGTTATTGTGATGATAAAGTGCTTTATATGTATTATATCATATTATAAACTTTTAAAGTGCTATATACATATTATTATTATTGTTTGTTGTTGTTGTTGTTGTTGTATGAGTATACCTAGTTCCCCCCCTTTCTTTAAAAAGTATAACAGCACATACCCTGGAACCAAGGAATAGAGAAAACCTTCACTGTAGAAAGTCTGTTTATACCAGGATCCTTTGGAGAATAGCTGTTCCTATAACCGTGCTCCCAGTTTCTAGTGAAAATTAGTGTGTGGAAAAGCTGGCTTTGGGGTTGTCGCTGGTCAAACAATGTTCTCTGGAACTGGCTAGAGTTTGGTAGATTCACCAATTCCACCCTCCTTCTGGCTCCCCCCCTTAGAACACCCTGGCTTACTTATGGGTCTCCTCCCTTGGCCCCACACTCTCTCATGGCCTGAAGGACACAAACAACATTGATTCTTTTCCTTGCTCGTCCATTAAAAGGGCAGATAGGCTGTGTCCTTAAATAACCCAAGTTGACTTCTTCCACAAGCGTTTGACAGTCTTAATGGTAAATTTTTGCTCGTAAAATGTTAGAAGAATTTATGCCAGGTTGAAAGTTTCCTTTTTTAATGGTACATTTAGTTACTGAATTTGGTGCATGATTTAATATGGTGGTATGCTTCTTTTTTATTTGAAGCATGTGAGGCAAAGACAGGTGTTTGTGGTAACATGGCATTTGTTAGGAGACTTCCAATGAGTAATGTCATTGGTTTGCTTCATAGTTGAGGCAAATATGTCAGAGTTTAAAGCTGAATTAAATGGGTATTTAAACCCCCAAGGTGCAAAGATAAGCATAGAAGGACTTTTGTACTGGGTCCAACTTCTGATTTGTCCAGTCTAATCCTTTCTCTTGATTTGATAGAGGTACCAGGGACATGACTGTTCTCATTTTAATACATCACTCTCAAAAAGGTTAGATATATACCTATAGGATATTCTAGTTTTCCAGAACAAATCCTATTGTGTACTTACCCTCCATTATTTTAAATCCACTTACATTTTTTATCTTGTACTACTTTTGGGGGAAGGAGTAGAGAGGATAATTTATTTCGATGAATTTACTGGCCATTGTGTAGAACAGTACCCTTCTCCTCCCCTCCTTTTTCCTCAAATTTACCCCTCTCAAGCCTAAGGGATGGCCTCTGGTTCATTCTAGATTTTTGTGAAATTTGTGTTTGCCTAATGTAAATTGTCCCAGATTACATAACACTTTGATCATATGTTCCTTCTTAGCCTCTAGCCATACAGGTGAATTAATGAGTCGATCAGCAAGCATTTATGAAGTACCTACTATGTGCTGGGCATACAAAGACAAAAATGAAACAATCCCTGCCTTTGAGAGGTTTGCATGCTAATAGGGAAAACAACATGTAAAGATAGTAGGCAGCCTTCCTTGGCTTCTGTTCATTTCGCTTGAGCCTTTTCCCAATTGCTTTGAAAGGCAACTGCCTTTCTCTGGATTATCTCCAGTTCTCTCAGGTCTTTCTCATTATCTTTTGAGTCTTGCATTTGGTATTGCAGGTCAAGGTGCACTGTGACTTTGTGCAAAAGAAGTGTACCGATTTGATTTTAGTCTTACTTGTAATACTCTCCTTAATACTGCTCAGTGTTCTCTTAGCCTGCTTGCTAGAACTTAAGCTCACATGTACAAGGAACATTCTGCAACTTACCCAAGCATAGCTGGGATTCTTTTCAACCTACCTGCATTACTTTGTACTTACTTATTTCAAAAATCACTGATTCTCTGCTATTCCTTGGGGGTAAGTTAGCCCACTCCACTTAAAAAAAAAAAACAAAAAACTAAAAGAACACTTGGTTTGGAATCCAAGGATTAGGTTTTGAATCATTTATTCTATCTGTTTACTCTCTCATTTACTGCCTGTGTCACCTTGGGCAGGAGGCATTTCCTCATCATCTGTAAGGAGTGTTGGACCAGATAATCTCAGAGATCCCTTCTTATTCTAAACGAATGATCCCATGAGGAGAAATCTTGTTAAATTTCATTAGAATTCTAGTGAGAAATTTTCAGATCATATTTTGTGTAAAATGGAGATCTATTCTTCAAAGCACTTATTACCTCCCTGGAAATGAACCATTTTTTTTATCTTTGGAAAAATAAAGTATGGTAAGTTTTACCATATTTTATGAATTGTATACAGGACCTTGCATTTGTATGATTAGTCTCTCAATCAAATATTTATCAAATGCCTGCAATACAGAGATTTATTTTTATCTGTGTGTTTTGTATTTGAAGATACGTACATATATTAACCTTTTTCAGGGAATATTCAGAGATTACTTGCTATTCATGGCAATTCCATAGTATTAAAAATATTGTAAGTCAATTAGAAAATTGTTTGCAAAGCTATAAAAATTAATATATTTGATTGCCCTTCCCTGTATTAAAAAAAAATAAACTGTTGTGTGGCAAGGCAGTTTTTATTGCACAGGCCTTAAATGTAGTAATCCACTTATACAGATACTCATTATTTAGTTTTAATGAATCTTCTACTTGGCTTGCTCTCAAAAGGTCAGTTCAGAGGCAGCCTGAAAATATTTTATGATGATGTGAATGTCTGGAGGGTTAGTAAGGGTTAAAGTAGAATTTGGTACATAAATGGTTTTAATGCACCCAAACCCTTCCTGACTTTTTGCTTTGAGGGGCACTCAGCATGTAAGCCTTCATCTAGTTCATTTTAATGTTTGCAGGTCACTGATAAATGGAAAATGTCAAGATTGTGGAGGGCCTTAAAATGGGGAGCATTCCATTTGGCAGCTCTGACATTTAGGAATTCTTCAGATGGACACAGAAATGCCTACTGTTGAAACAATATGTCAGTGTCTCTAGATTTTGGTCTTGCCTATCTGTATAGAAATAGTATCAGTTACAAGGACAGAGCCACATAGCTGTGGGAGTTGTGCGTGTATGTGTATGTTCATATGTATGTTCTAATACACAGAACTAGTTATCATTAATGTTTTTAACACGTAATATGGCAGAAAGAGCATTGGCTGGAGTCATTGGGCTGAGGTTTAAAAATCCCACTCCTGTGATGCTTACATCCTCCCTGATCTTGGGCAGTTTAACTTCTCTGGTCCTCAGTTTCTTCATCTGTAAAATTAGGGGGTTAGAATAAATAGCTTCTGATGTCTCTTCATAAAATCTGTGGTTTTATGATCCCATAAGGACATTTGGGCCAAAAGGTGGTTCCCCTTTCCCCCTCAAAACCTCCTTCCCTGTCTCTGATTCATGGTGTAACCTGGGCAAATCACTTTACTTTCCCAGGTCTCAGTTTCTTTCAGTGAAGTGGTTGATTTGTATTATCAGTGCCAATAACCATAATAACTAACATTAATGATAATAAACCTAGCTTACCTTTGATCTGTTCCTCTTTCTGGTCAGTTACCATGTATTGAGTGAATCTGAGCTCATGTATAGAAACATAATATAACATAACAAAGAAATATAATAGAACAAATCTGCTGTTTGGGGGTAGGGTGGGTGGGAAATGCATCCTAAAGTCTAAATGCTAAATCCTAAATGCTGCTTCAACCATCTGTATCATTTAAGGAGGCAGTCTGGGTTCAAAGCCCATGCCGGATGCTTGTTATCTGTGTGACCTTGGGCAAGTCACAGTTTTAAAACTGGACCACAGTTTTATCAGCTGTAGAATGAGGGGGGTGGACTAGGTGAACTCTGAGGTATCTTCTAGCTCTAGTTCTATGATTCTATATTTTAGAGGCTACATAAATGGAGATGATCAAATATTGATTTGTAACATTAATATCTAGCTCAGAATTACTGTGTGTAGGAAACTTGGTTATAGTGGCTTTTCATTATTATAGAAACATTGATAAAAGGACCACATAGCAACCAGCTTTTAATTCTTTTTAGAAGTCAATCCCATCTTCAAAAAACTTCTTCATAAGAAAATGCAGCCAACATCACTATAGTGGTTTGGTTTTGTCTTGTTTTGTTTTTATCTTTTTTTTAAAAAAGACAACTACTTGATAGCTTTAGATATTCACCTGCTTAAACGCAATGGGATTATTTTTACTTTTTGAAGAGAGCTTTGACCTCTATTTAGCCCTAGAATTCCATGATTTGCTGTAATCATGTCAGTCACAAACTTAACCAAAAGTAAAGTGCGGTGGAATTTTGGGTTGTTCTTGAGCGCCCTCAGGTGGTTTGAGTTGAAATTAATTTATCAATCATTGGATTTTAAGTGTGTAAATAAATTGTTAGTAGGAAATAGGAAAAAATCACATTTCCACATTGAGTGACAGGTTAGCCACAAGATTTTCCATCTTGGCAAATGGGAAAAAAAGTTTTTCCACCAAAGTTCAAAAAGAAAGGATTTTAAAGGAACTAAAAATATGCTTATAGCGGCATATGCTTTGAGTCAATAGATATTTCATACTATCTGTTTACTTGTTGAATTTTCCTTAGCAATTGTGGGCACCCTTGAAGCTGAAAGTCAGAGGAGGAAATCCGGATTATCATCAAGAGTTCATTTTCCAAATCAAGCTTCCGAACCTAAATCTTCTCATGCTTTGACTCTGAAAGGGCAGAAGCAAAAAATGTGCATGGATAGAACACTTTGGCTGCAGGTGAGGGATTAAGAGATTAAGTAAGTAGGGAGGGTCAAGGCACTGCATGAGGGTTATTCTTATTTAATTTAAGAGGGGTTTTACAGTGGCTTGTACAGATATTTGAAAGTAGTATACTTAAATCGAAAATAAAATAATCCTTAGAAGTGTGTTACTGTTTCCTCATAGTAAGTATCCTTATTAGATGGTTCTATTTTCCAGGAGAACATCAGAGATAAACTACGTCCCATTCCCATAACAGCTTCAGTGGAAATCCAAGAACCAAGTTCACGGAGGAGAGTGAATTCACTTCCAGAACTTCTTCCAATTCTGAATTCAAATGAACCCAAAACGGTGACCTCAGAGGTAAGTTTGCAGGATGCCCCATCATGTCAGAGGTTTTTTCCTACAGTGTTAAACAATGTAGTAAAATGTCTTCCCGAGGGGATAGTTAGAACGTGTGATTAGATTGAGAGGATGCTTCTTTGTATAAACTTGTATGGTAATATATGTATGTGTTACATGTTAAGTATATATTACATGTTAAACTCAGTCAATCATAATCTGAGGAAATAATGAAAGAAATAATCTGCTTACATGGTACAAATAATTGCCTACATTTTTTAGTAATTTGGAAAAATCACCATCTCATTGATCTCTCAAACAAAATCTGTGGCATATGTATGTTAATATATGTATGTGTTACATATACCTTTACTCTAGCAGCTGACACATTTACCATTCACTCTGATCTCTGGTAATCTAGAGACTAACAGGGATCATAGATCTAGATATAGGTATCAATATTGATATATACATGTGTATATATGCATGCACACACACATATATGTATATACATGTTTGTATACACACACATGCACACGCACATATATTCCCATGCATACACTCTTATTTGACATCAGTGAAATGATGATTTCTTTCCTCCTCCCTCCCCCTCAGATTAGGAAGGCATGTATGTATGAGTAGTTTGTAGGCTGAAATTATCTTTCTATTGCAATTTTTTCATATTATAACCAGCTGAGTTTCTATACAGTGTACCGTATTATTTCTCCTGTCACAGTGTTCTTATACTGAAGACCTTTCTTACCTTTGAAAAGTCATAAAACTGCTCTTGGTTGGTCTGGTTCTTACAATCAAGGGGCAAGTCTTGCTCAGAAAGGGAAGCGATTACTTTAGGCTGTGATCAGCAAGATGAAACGGACAGCATTATACACTCAGTTATGTTATGTTAGAATTGGAAACAGTTACAGTCTGAATTGTTAGAGATCCTGTACTGGGTTGGGAGTGGGATGGGGGGAAGGGTAACAACTCGGTATTGTGCTGATTTAGAGAGGAGGATTCACTTATTTATGATTATGCTTCTCTCTTGCTGTCAGTAGGCCAGCTTATGTTCATGCTATACACAGTCCCCCTGTGATCTCTGCTGGTCTTGGAGGATTTTTGGAGGCCACTTTCTCAGAGTGAATAGTAAAAGGTGGAAGATTTTTTGAAACCAGAAGCAGGTTAAATCTAAACTTTGTAAAATACCATAGTGTATATAACACTGCTTCATAAACTCCTTAGACTATTATTGAAGTGGATATTTTTGTCATCTTTATAACCTCTTTCTAGCACATTTCTGCCTTCTGGAAGAAGCCTCAGTGTAGCATGGTGAAACAAAGAGAAAGAAAACATTTTTTGTTGCTGTTCAGTTGTCTTTAGTTGTGTCTGACTCTTCGTGAACTCATTTGGGGTTTTCTTGGCAAAGACATTGGAGTGGTTTGCCATTTCCTTCTCCAGCTCATTTTACAGATGAGGAAACTGAGGCAAACAGGGTGAAGTGACTTTTCCAGGGTCACACAGCTAGTACATGTCAAAGGCCAGATTTGAACTCAAGAAGATGAGTCTTCCTGCCTCCAGGCCTGACACACTATCCAGTCTGCCACAAGACAACTTTAGCCATGATTTATTCTTATGTAATTGGGGAAAAGTTATTAAAATTTTATTTGCGATGTCCTTCCAGACCCAAGTGGGAACTGGATATGTCACAAAGGGCTGGCACGCCTGTGGTTTCTCCAAAGGTGGCGTTGTCGTACCAGAATATAGACATAGAAGAAACCATTGATTTACTTAGCCTTCTGTCTGTGTTTTCCTGGTGGATGTTAACATACACTCATTTCTGGTTTTTCTTTAGGTTCAGTTCCTAAAAGAGGGATGCGGAAATGACAACATCTGTAACAGCAATCTGAAATTAGAGTACAGATTTTGTACGCGAGATGGCAACCAAGACAAATTTTCTTATTTGCCAATGTAAGAATCCCTTCTGTAGCATTTACATAAACTGTTATCACTTGACAAAGGCCTTTTGATGAGGAAGGATTTCAAGTGTCTTGAGAATGATATTGTTATCTGTCTTATTATAGTCACAATGGCGTTCCAGAGCTTGTCCTCAAAGACCAGAAGGATATCGCTTTAGAAATAACAGTGACAAATAGCCCATCTGATCCCAGGAATCCTGCAAAAGATGGGGACGATGCCCACGAAGCCAAACTCATTGCAACTTTTCCTGACACCTTAACTTATTCTGCCTACAGAGAGCTGAGGGCTTATCCTGTGAGTGTCCTTAAAGACAAAAAGGGAAAGGGAGGAAGAAAATGGGTGTGTGTATTTCATGTGCACACATAAGTCTTTAGTGTTTGATATTTTGGCCTAACTTTTTTTTTTTACTTTCATAGGAAAAACAGTTGAGTTGTGCAGCCAATGTAAATGGTTCCCAAGTGGACTGTGAACTTGGAAATCCCTTTAAGAGAAATTCTAGTGTAGGTGCTAGCTTTTTTTTTTCATTTTATTATTTTATAATGTCATTGGGATTTTGATAGATTGGATTCATGTTAATTGGCCTATGCTTTGTTTTTCCTTTTTAGGTTACTTTTTATTTGATTTTAAGTACCACAGAAGTCACCTTCGATACCACAGACCTGGACGTGAATCTGAAGTTGGAAACGTAAGAGTTCTTTTTCCTGTCTCTTCCTTTAGCCCGGCACCATGAATGTGTAGGCCTCCAAGAGTTGCCTCTGATCTGACTCATGAAAGAAGTGTAATTATAATGAAAAAACTGTTAAAATAAAGCCTCTTTGTTTCCTTTTCACTTCAGAACAAGCAATCAAGATAATTTGGCTTCAATTACAGCTAAAGCTAAAGTGGTTATTGAACTGCTTTTGTCGGTCTCTGGGTAAGTGTTTGTATTTAGCATAACAAATCAATGTTTGAAAGAACCATTTACAATCTTTACTGAAACCCAGTGTTTTTTAATTTAACAGAGTTGCTAAACCTTCCCAGGTGTACTTTGGAGGTACTGTTGTTGGTGAGCGAGCTATGAAATCTGAAGATGAGATTGGAAACTTAATAGAATATGAATTCAGGGTGAGTTAGAGCAAATGTGTGTAAGATACAGCGTTCATAAAAATAATTTATTTCTTTTTACTTGTCTCCCCGTTGTCTCCCAAATAAACTCCAGACTCTTTAGCCTGGCATTTGAGGGCTCCCACAGTCTGACCTTTCCATTCTTATTTTACATTGTCTTCATCACATACTCTGAACAGCCAAGGAGTGATGGACCTGGACTCAGGAAAACCTGGGTTCAAATCCAACCTCTAACATTTCATATTCTCTGTTTGCCTCAATTTCCTGAATTACAAAATGGGGGAATAATAGCACCTACCTCACAAAGTTGGTGTGAGGATCAAAGAGAGATTTGTAAAGTGCTTAGCCCAGTGCTTGGCACACAGCAGGTACTACATAAATTTGTTTTCCTTGTTCAGTGTTTCGATCATGTCTGACTCTTTGTGACCCCATTTGGGGTTTTATTGGCAAAGATACAGGGAGGGGGGATGGTTTCCCATATCCTTCTCCAGCTCATTCTGCAGTTGAGGAACTGAGGCAACTTGGTACCTTGTAATTATTTATACCAATGAAAATCTAAAAAAAAAATTATTTATTGGCTTCGGAAGGTAATATCTCTGTTTCTCTCAACAGGTTTACCTTCCTATTTTTGTTCTACTTAAGGAATGTGAAACTAGGTTTATATTTTGTAAAACATACTGACCATAGTGGGAATGGAGGCTTGGAGGTGTGTTGAACAATAACATTGAAGTGATGAAAAACTTCCTTGAGACTAGCTACACACAGCAGATGATTAAATTGTCCACATATCTGCTTGACTTTATCCATATGACACTGAATCCTGTCGTAAAGTCATGCATAGATTTCCCTTTCCTGTGACTAAAAATCCTGTACTTAGAGATACAGCAATTACATATAGTGAAAGCTTGCTATGACATTCTTCGTCTGTCATAGAAGTGTCATTCATGACCCATGAGAGCAGCCACACAAGAAGATTCCAATGGGTATCTTCACATTTGAAGTTAATGGTGATGACCTGATTATATAGACATGGCTCAGAAGACCAGTGTGCTTTGCCCTTGTCCTCTGCATGAACAAACATGGCCTCAGAATCTGTGCTTCTGATGCTTCTCTGTGTTCTCATTCAATTTTTACATCAAATACTCTTGACATTTTCCCAACTGCTTATGAGTGGTAACTGCTGCTGTAAATTTGCATTAAGAGAATTTACTTTGAGATAACATATGCATTTTTATTTCCCAACAGGTAATTAATTTAGGCAAACCTCTTAAAAATCTTGGCACAGCATCTCTAAACATTCAGTGGCCCAAAGAAATTAGCAACGGCAAATGGCTGCTTTATTTGATGAAAATAGAATCCAAAGGATTGGAACAAATAAACTGTGAGCCACAAGCTGAAATTAACTCTCTGGGACTAAGGGTATGTTTTTTTCAGGTTTTTTTTTTTTCAGTTTCTCTAATGTCATTATGTCAGTGAAACGGGAGAGGATTGCTTTGATGCATTAACCAAACCAAATCAAGAGAATAATAACCTTGCCTTTCCAACTTTCTCATATTTTATTTTCCTTTTAGTTATAAGTTACCAAGGAAGAGTGAGAGATTTTCAGGTTAAATGCCTAATTCCAAAGGCTAGAACTGCCTTACTTAGTTACCCATTCCAGGAAATGAAAACTTCTGAAATTTGATGACCAATAATAGAGATAAGTTGATGTTCAATAATTGAGAGCTGAGAAGAGTTGGAAGGCATCCTACTGTGATTGGTGTGTTATCATGGTACAGCGAAAATAGAGCTGGACTTATAGTCAGAAGAGCCCTGTGTTCTGATCCTGCCTCTTGACTCTTACCGGCTGTGTGACCATGAACAAGTCACTTAGCTTGTTAAGCCTTAGTTTCTTCATCTATAACATGGGACAGTGCTATTGGCAATCTGCCTCACAGGGTTATTATGAAGATCAAATGAGATAATGTACAGAAAGCCCTTTGCAAATCTTAAAGGTGTTAGAGAAATGTCAGTAATCATAATGAATAATTCTTTAGTCATGCTAGAGACTTGGACAGGCAGTTTCAATTCTGCTTTGCCTCGACTATATCAGCCAGAGATGTTTTATAGGACATCCATTGGCCATTGAAAATGTCTAGAATAAAACACGGGTGTAAAGGCTTTGGTGTGGTAGAGACAGTGTCTGGAAGACTTGGGTTCTAATCCTGCCTCTGAAATGTACTCTCTATGTAACCCATCACATCTCAGTGCCCCTGGGTATCTGTCTAAAAGACTCTTAAGTTTCTAAGCAGGATCTAATCTACATTAATAGAAGAAATTTCCTCCCCGAGGGTTCCCTACACCAATTTGGTGATGGGCTATTTATGGCCTGGCTAATTCTTTGGAGACCTTGTTCTTTTTTTCAGCATGTATTTATGAAAGCTAGGGATGATCTGCCTGGACTTAAAATCATTAAATGTCAGAAAGTTTAGATGATAAAAACTTTCACTGGTTTTGTACATAAATTGTAGAGGAAATCTGTGTGTGACTGTAATATGAAAATGTAGATTTGAAGTAATTTTGGGAGGGATGATAAGGAAAAGATCCGGATTGTATGGGGGGAAGAAAAGGCAGAACTGCTTGACCGAGGGCTTCCTGGCAACAATTCTCCTTCTCCTTCAGGAATCTCCTCACAACTCAAGAAAGAAGCGAGAAATAGCCGAGAAGCAGACAGATGATGGCAGAAAGTTTTCTTTATTTGCAGAAAGAAAATATCAGACACTTGTAAGTGTTCTCTAAGAGATTTGGCAGATTATTAGCATTCTTTGGTACACTGCATTTCAACTTTTCAATTTTAATTTCTTTCTAGAATTGTAGCACAAATGTTAACTGTGTGAACATAAAATGTCCCCTACACGGTTTGGACAGCAAGGCTTCTGTTATATTACGGTCAAGGCTGTGGAACGGTACATTCCTAGAGGTATGGCCTCATGACGGGACAATTGTTTGGAGAGAGATTTACTTTCTTAGAGGCATCAATTGTTTCTTTGACGCGTGTACCGTCTTTTTCCCAAAACAGGAATATTCCAAGCTGAACTACTTAGATATTCTTCTTCAGGCTTCCATTAATGTTACTGCCGCTGCAGAGAATATTAAGGTCCCAAATGCAGGCACTCAAGTGAGTAGTTTTAGAATCATTTTGGTCTTTCTCTGGGCTAGTTGGTAAAACTGAGGTGGCCAGTATTTTTTGTTTTCATCCTCTTGCCTTTCATCATTCCTCTCTCTATTCCTCCTTATACATCTACTTATTCCCTTAAAGAGGTATATGCATTTTGATAGGTCATCCAACTGTGCACATATTAAATTGTCAAAAGTATTTGTAGAACGAGTTATAGAATAATTGAATTTTAGAGTTTAGAGGAGTTGCAAGGATTATCTAGATCCCGTAATCTTTAACATTTTTTTATGGATCATGGACCCCTTCTCAGAATAAAGGTTTTAAATGCATCAAACTCAGGATTACAAAGGAAATCATTTATATTGAAATACCGTTGTACCGAGTTCATAGACCTCAGGTTAAATAACCCTGATCTAGGCCAAACCTCTCATATTTTTTTAAGATCACAGATCCATAATCTCGTAAATGTGGGCATTACCTCCACTAGTGAATTTTGTAAACCATCTTTTCTTTCTCATTTTATGTTATTCTTGTCCATTTTCTTCCGTAGAACCTCCAAAAACCTCCAGATCTACCTAGACAACCTAGAGGCCTTCTCTGGGTCTTTTAATATTTTATGGATACAGTATAGCAGACTGCTCATCTGTTAACCCTTCCAGTCTCTATATAACTGGCCTGACTCTTTTTCCAGTTAAACAGATCTTCAGTGATGTCTTTTAAGCCCAAATAATCCTGGCTTTTAGTCCTCTTGAGTGAAAGATATCACTGTACTCTGTAGTTTAATTCTAGGTCAGTACTCTGTAACTTACTTAGAACCACCATGTGTCTTTCTTTTGCCCTTTGGGTAACCAAAGGGAGCATCTTGACATCATTGATAGGGCTGCACAATTTCCTAAATGAAGTACAGTCTTCTGTCCTACACCTGTTCAGTCCTGCACCCGTGTCCTTGTCTATCTGCTATGTTTGTTTAAGGTACTTGTACTGATTGACTAACTCAGTAGGCTGCCAGTGCAATTGTAGGCTGTAATCTGGATGGTAAGCCCATTTATTCTTGGCTATGTGATTAGTGGGCTGATCTCCTTTGAAAAGTGAAGTATCTCATTGAGGAGGACCCATAGTATTTGAAGGATTGATGCAATCAGCACAATTTCAAACATGAATTGTAAGAGAACCTCAGTGTCTCTTCGTAATCCCTCTTCCATTTTGACTACACACAGGACATTGCCCCAAAGTGGGGCCAAACTTTGGCAAGCATACGTCTCTCTGGTTTATGTCTTACTTAATACTGACTAATAGAGAATCATTGATTGAACTTATAACTGTGGTTTCATCTGTCAGGAAAGTGTTGCATGATCTTAATATTCGCATGATAGAAACTTTGCAGAAGAATCAGAAAAGCTACATTCTGCCCTACAGAACCAAATACTTTCTCATGACCAATTTACAATAAACGCAAAGGTGTCATGTCTTCACGAAACAGTTGAGTCGGGTGGGACTGTGACAGTGTATTTGCTGTAGAAAATTGTATTTTAATACCTCCAGTGATAGGGAGCTTATTACTGCCTCACAAGGAATCCTATTCTACTGTTGAATAGCTTTAATACTACGAAGTTCTTCCTTGTATTGAGTCTAAGTTGGTCTCTTTGTAACTTCTAACCAGGAATGTACTAGAGTTGGCTTGGGTAGGTTTTCAAAAGCTGATTGTTAAATTTTCATTGTGAGTAATTTTATTTTGTTGACTTTTTAGATTTAAGAAGGTAATGAAGAAAGTGCTGATAATACAGATTACACTTAAAATGGTGTTAAGTGTTTTCAGAGAGTTGGTTGTTAAAAATTTACTAGCACAACATTTCTTCTATCCATCAATAATTCTTCTGCCTTCTATAGCAGAGGTTCCTAACTTGTTATGTGTCATCTATCCCTTTGGCAGTCAGATGAAGTCTTTGGACCTCTTCTCAGAATAACATTTTTTAATGTACAAAACAAGTCCTACAGGAGTATAAAGGAAACCATTATATTGAAATAATTATCCAAATATGGAAAGTTTCCAAGTTCATAGAAGAATCCTTGACCTCTCTCTATAGACCAAGAGGACCATGGACTTCAGTTTAAGAACGTCCACCCTAGAGTAGTACAAAACATGTTTACTTCCTCATTCATACAAATATTTGAAAACTGATGAGATCTCCTTTTTCTCAAACCTAAATATTCCTAGTATTATCATTGATCAGTAACTCAGTTCAATAAATACTTATTTAAAACTCGCTATGTATAGGCAATAAGTGGAGCTGGGGTGGGAGGAAATATGAAGTATAGTTAACCCTCATTGGGACACTGTCATCAGAGAAGACAAACCTACCCAACGATGCATGAGTGCCTTAGAGAGGATATCAAAGTATCATGTGAGGGGCAAAGGGGAAGATCATCCTGATGGGGGCATTAGGGAAAGCTTCATGGATGAGATAGCATTTGATTTGGGCTTTAAAGGATGGCCAGTTCTCCAGGCAAAGCAGGTAAGGAGGATATTGCTGGTGTCAGGAGCAGTATCAAATAAGCAAAGAGTCAGGAAGGATGCAGGTCAGTATTACTGGCCAGATCTGAGATTTCCTCAGTGCTGGAAGTTCCTAGGGAGGAACTTCTTTGACCAGGGCAGATTACAACATAAAGTCTTAGAGAGTTTCCTGGACCATTGAGAGGTGAAATGAATTTTCCAGAATCACATAGCCAATATGTGGTAGATGAGGGACTTGAATGTGGAGGGGTCTTCCTGATTCCCTCCATCATGCCACTTCCACCCAAAGAAAAATATTTTTGCATGCCAACATCCCTGCTGACTTCCTTGCCCTCAGCCTTGGTGGGGTTCACTGCCACCTCTAAAGTGTGGGAATGCTTATTGTCCATATACCTTCTTTCTACTTAATTTAACAGTTCTTTCTCTTACTGAACTTTTATTTGGAAAAAAAAAACTTGATCATTGTGGACTTTTACCTTTTTTAAGTCTGCCTAGAGTAAAGGAATGGGATTGGAGAAGTAAGCAAGTGTGGAATGTATTACACAGTTAACAGAGGAAAAAAATTTGCATTTAAAATTTAAGTATAGTTCATAGATGGCCTTACCCAAACTGCCTTTGGGGGCAAAATCTGAGCTAGAATTGGTCTCTCAAACTCTTGCTCTTTGCATTCCTTCACACAGCATACACTCATCCTTACATAATTTCTTCTGTCTCACAGGTCCGTGTTACAGTATTTCCTTCAAAGACAGTCGCGCAGTATTCTGGAGTGCCTTGGTGGATCATCCTTGTGGCTATCCTTGCTGGAATTTTGATGCTTGCTCTCTTAGTCTTTTTACTATGGAAGGTGGGTTTTATTTAAGCATTTTTATGTGTATTTTATTTCATGTTTTTAAAACTACTGGCTTTTAAAAGAGTGAGGCCAGCATGTTATAATGATCTGGATATTATGGAAAGTTTTGATGTGTGAAGTTCAGCCACCTTAATGACAGCCATAGATACACATAACCAAACATGTTTTAGCAATATTAGATTCATCTTTCTGTTGCTTGAGACTACCATGCTCTTCCTTTGGGAACAAAAAGATCCTTAATTGCTTGGCAAGTTTTAGCCAAGCCTACCCCCTCAACCCTGCCACCCCCCACCATAATGTGAAATATCCATGTGAGGTGAGCAAAACTTGGAATCAATTTCAAAAAAAGTACCACCCATACTTTATATTCTAAACATAATAGAAGCCCACATAGAAAGTTTTCATTTCTTTTTAACTGCTAACATTTTAACTGTATACATATCATGCATCTTATATAAGGATTATATTTATATGTATACATATTTCCTACATCTATCTTTATAAGGATTCTGCCTGTATGTATACTGTTGTTCCTAGAGGTTACAACATATAGACACTATTTTGTGGCCTTGGTTTTTAGTATTACTGGTAATGCACAATTCTGTCATCTCATTACAATTTTGTTGTGATTTAGTCATTTTCAGTTATGTTCAGTTTTTCATGACTACATTTTGGGGTATTCTTGGCAAAGACACTGGAGTGGTTTGCCATTTCCTTCTCTGGCTCATTTTACAGATGAGGAAACTGAGGCCAACCAGGTTAAAGTGACTTGCCCAAGACCACATAGCTAGTACATGTCTGAAGCCAGATTTGAACTCAGGTCTTTCAGACTTCAGCGCTCTAGCCACTGTGCTGTCTAATTACCCTCATTACAATAGAGAGTTAGAAATAAATTACAAATAGAGTTCAGAGTATAATGGGCTATGCAGAATACTATTTCCCCTTTCTGCTGTAACAAATGAGAGCTGTGCATCCTCCAGCCCCGGCCACACACGTTTCTCCCAAAGTGAAGTCATTCTTTAGACCTCTCCCAGAGGGTGTGTTTGGAGTTCTTGTTATCCCAAGAGCTTTTGATTCTCAGTGAATCTTAGACAGAGCCTGACCTCCATTAGCTCAATGTAGACCTAATGCTCAAGCATCAGGTTTATGCAGTTGTGTTTTTCCTAGTCTGAGACAAGTCTAACCAACCCATGCTAAAATAAAATCAAGAAAAGAAAAGTGTTTTGGTCTTAGGGAGTGTCCAAGGATAGCCTTCCAGATAGGCTATCCTATCTAAAGATAGGCTATCTAAAAAGTGGTGTCATGGAAAGGTACTTAAAAAAGACATGACTTCTAGCCCCGGCATGCTCATCAACTAGACGTGTTGCTTTGGCTAAATCACATAATCTCTCTTTGCCTCAGTTTTCTTATTGGATATATGATGGGGTTTGATTGGATAATTTTTAAGATCCCTCTCTGATCTGCCATTCTGTAGCTCTATTTTCTTTTAAGTCTTTGTACAGAATACACATGTGACTAAGATTCATTATTTTATGGTTACTCCCCTCATACCAAGGCTTTGATTTTCCTTCATTTGGATTCCCCCAGACCTGTGAATTCTTGGTGTGGGGAACATGCCTCCACCAATGCAGATCATCAACTCATTTTAACTTATAGTATTAGAGAATTGGTTGGGACATCAGAAGGTTAAGTAACTATACCATGATCATAGAACTAGTCTGTGTCATATTCAGGACTTCTGACTCCAAGGGTGGTGTTCCGTCTGTCCTGTAAGGTAGTGGTGTCAGACTCAAATAGAAAAGGGTTGGATCTGGGTACTGACTACTTAGAAAACCACAAATTAACATTATGTTGTATTTTTATTTGTTTTGTTAAGCATTCCCCAATTACATTTTAATCTGGTTTGGGCTTTGTTCTCAAGAGTTTGACATTTCTGCCTTAGGTCACACTGTTTCTTGATTAGCATGGATAATTGAGAGATCATTGGGTGGTTTCACAAACAAGCATACATTTCCCAATATCAACTAGGTGTATCTTTTCCTTCATAACATTTGTCAGCATAAGAAGTTGAATTCACCAAAGGTCACAGATCCATCAGGCCAAGCTATATTTCAAAGTATAATTTCAAGCCCTTATGAACCGAGTGTAAGTAAATAGACCGAGTTCTTCAGTTATATGAAGGAAATTACAGTGGAAAGTGGGATAATGCTTTTATACTCATTTAGAGTGACCTAACCTAATTCACTTAAGTTTCTACCGTTTGAGGGTTTCATGTTCATCTGGAGTTTGTGAAAATGACAGCAATCATTCTTTCACTGTGCTGTCTTCAAATTTATATTGTAATTCGCTCCACAAATCCCTAGGCCTCAAGTAGATGGTATTTGTTCTGCGGAATTTATTGTGAAAGGAGGAAAAAAAAACTTCTCAGAAGTTCTTTTCCTAGGATTTGTGCGAAGTCTTACTTCAGAGAGTTCATTTCCTAGCTACTGTCTGAACAAATAGCATAGGTCATCCTTTTGACCTTCTGCAGAAGGGCACAACGCACCTTCTAGATGAAACCAAAGCCACAGTTTGGCATGTTTAAGCCTCCATTTGGAGAAAAGGCATGCCTTGACATTTTTCTTCTGAATAAATGAAATCCATTCCCTTCTGATATGTTAACCTACGTTGGTTCCTTAGTTGTTGGAGTCATAAAAGGAAAATCAGCAGGAGAGGCAATATGTCCTAGGGGGATTAGGTTGAATGTTACTCCAAATATTTAGTGCTGTCTTACCTACTGGCTGCTGAAATTGGTATCTTTGTATATGGGCTATAAACGTAACGGATCAAGTTCTGAGTTTTCTTTTGTTTGGCTGTTGTACATCAACCTGTGAAATTGACTAAGTACCTTGCTTCCTTATAGTGTGGTTTCTTCAAGAGAAATAAGAAAGATCATTATGATGCCACATATCACAAGGCTGAGATCCATGCTCAGCCATCTGATAAAGAGAGGCTTACTTCTGATGCATAGTATTGAGCTACTTCTGTAATTGGTAATTGATCAATGTTTTTTCATTGCTAGCTGTGGGACCTGCTGTGGTTGTGGTGGCTAATGTTAAGGGAAAGAGCTTGCTGCATTCGTTTCATTAACAGATGAGTTTCTGTGTATCTCCATGTGCTTGCTTGCTTTTGTTTATTTTCATTATTTGCATTTGAATGCTCACATGCCTTTTTTTTTTAAATGTAGGAAAAATCCTTCAATTACAAGTATGATTTCCCCCCCTTCCCATCCATCCCAATACAACTTCAAACAGTAGCAAAAATTTGAATCCTTATAGACTCTTAAACAAAGAATACCCCAAATCTTTATAATCACTGATAGCTTACTACATATGTATGTGTGTGTGTGTGTATGTGTGTGTGTATATACACACATACATACATATATACTCACTACTGGATAGTGAGCAAGATTGGAGATTTTAAACACATAAGAAATTGCTACTGATTTTTTTTTTTGGTTAGTCATGGAATTGCCTATAACTAGAAGTGATGTTGGCTGCTTTATTAACTTTTGTTGCATGCGAAAACATGTTGTTTCTCTTGATGAAAAGGGTTTTTCATCATTTTAATTTTACCTTATTTTTTTCATCACTATCATTTTAATCTACTTACATTAAATAGAGGGGAGAATTGATAGTTTGGAATAATTTTGTTGTTCAGAAGTGTTGTGCTGCTAAGATCAAGAGATGCAGCCTCACTTTGCTGCAAACACAAGACAGGCCAAAGCCCATTTCAGCACATTATGACCAAAATTTCTCTAAGATTTCAGCTCTACACAGTAGTAGAGTAATAACAGATAAAAAGAAATTTCAGTTTAACAAAATAATTTAGATAGTCCACTGAGTTTATTGTAGTGGACTTTGACCTCTATATTCTCTTTTTAGAGGTTTTTGGATTTCCTTTTACTTTTCTTATTTGGGACTCATGAGAGAAGTTGAGCGTTTTCCTTTCTCATTTTTTTTTGACATCTTAGTAAACAGGGAGAGGATGACATTTTCCCAACTTCCTGTTCCTTTCCATGGCTCAGTTTGGTACCCCACTCAAATTTCCGTGGTGTAGTACTTTTCTCATGCCATTGAATGTTCATTAAATTACTACATTGTTTAAATGGGGTAATAGCTATGTTTTATGGTAGTATCACTACTGTGATCTGGTCTGAGATTATAAATTATGAAAAAAAAATGTGGTCAGCATAGAAGTAGCCTTGAGATGAAAGCCCTCATGCCATTTTTTTTCCTATTGCCATATTAATACACATTTTTTGCCATGGTATTTTAATAATACTATAGTACCATTCCGCATAAGCATTCTGTTCCTGTAGGTGGTTGCATAATAAACAGTCTAATCTTTCATTCTAAATATCCTCCTCACCCATCATCTAGCTGCATTTCTAAATTGGAAGACTCTTCCTTTACAACCACACTGCATTCCAAACAGTTTTCGATTCTGAAATAACCTAGATAATTTCCATTCAGATTGCATCGTCTTTTGACAGAGCAGGGTAGATATGGCTAAAGTATTTAATTCACATAGCACTTTCAGTGGAAAAGGCATCTTGTATTTTCCAAGAAAGTGAGGAGCCATTCCAATGTGTTGTGAGTCCCACAGCAGCTCAAACAAACAAAAGGTTTAGGCAGTGTATAATTCAGCTTAACAGAGTTACTTTATTATTTGTGAAGAAAAGAGATTAACTCGTAGACAGGTCAACATGTCCTATACGACTGAGATGTCATATAGCTCCCAGGAGATATGATAGGAGCAATGAAGCTTTAAACAGGAGGCGTAGGTAAGGTTTTTAAATATGCCAGTTACACCATACTGGTATATTCAAATACTGTCTTGCAAAATGTTTGTGACTTAACATCAATTTATTTTGGCAAGGAAACCTTTTCTCTTTTTTTTTTTCAGGCTTGATTTAGCTCCTAATCTATTTCCAAAATATCATTTATGCTGAAACGACTTCCCTAGTGCAATTTTAAAATGAGCCATAATTCAAATATAGTGATTATTTGTTAAATTGTAGAAGCATTTTCTCAGTGACTCCTAAATTGTTAGAACAGAGATGGGTTTCACTGTTGTAAAAAAAAATTTTTTTAATCTAAAGTCAACAGGTGAAAATAGATGTGGCCTCCAGTTGCAAAAGCGCTTCTACCGTATTCTCACTCCATTATCCTCCCTTTCTCCAACCTCAGCCATTTTTCTTTCCAGACGTAGGTATTTCTTTCTTAAGGAAAATAATTTCTTTTCTCTGAAATGTGGGCATTACTTTAAAAGGAAAAAAAAAGCTTAGATATTCCTGCTTAGTACATTTTTTTGCATTTTATAACTGAATATTTTTGTTCCTCTTTTCTGCCTCTTCTCTAGTGTGGATTCTTTAAGCGCTCCAGGTACGATGACAGCGTTCCCCGATACCATGCTGTAAGAATCCGGAAAGAGGAACGACAGATCAAAGATGAGAAATATAATGATGGCCTGGAAAAAAAACAGTGGATCACAAAATGGAATGAAGATGAAAGCTATTCCTAGGGGGAAAAAACAGCACACTCTCCAGACTGTTCTCTTGCTTTCCAACTCAGAAATTTAAATGGATTTTAAAAGTTCCTTCACTAACTGAGGATTGGTTTCAGACTTACTACAGACAGTATGGACCTACAGTTTTAAACTGTGGATATTGTTACATATCCCAAGGCTTTTATTTTGCACAACTAAATTTGAGACCGATGGAACTGATTTTTTTTAAACTACCTTAATTTAAATTTCCAGATTACCTTTCATTTTGGTGTGGCTGACCCATTATGAGAAAGGATATGTTGAGTTGTACCTCCTGTGAAATCTTCCCATTAGTATATTAGAAAGAAAGCCACCATCATCAGTCATGCCGATATCTACTGGCACGTAGTAAGTTTCATAATTCTAGCATTGCCTTTCCAAATGTTTCTTCCACTAAAATTGGAGAACTTTAAATCGACAATGGTTTAAACTAAAGTACTGTCTTGAAGTAAATGTGCAATAGAAGGTGATGCTGCCATCCCGCCATCTTGTTTTTAACCTCAGATTTGTGTGAATACTGCTCACACCAAAATACACAGGTTATCATCCTCTGACTAACACACACACACACACACACACACACACACACACACACAACAGGCTTGAATACTAGTTATATTTTTTGTATATATTTTAGCCCTGGTATTTATTTTTCTCATAAATTGTTTTGCCTTTCACTAACACATAGGCCAAAGACTATCCAATTTACCTTTCTTTGATTGGTTTAGGTGATCACAGAGTTAGTACATAGGTGGTTAGTGGTTTTGACCTAAATCTTTCACTGCAAAAAGAAAATAATAACTCTTTATAAATATACCAGAGATATTTTTTTAATAACTTAAAACTTAACTTTATATTGTAGCATCTTCCCCTCGTCTCTCTTCCCACTCTCATTCTTCCTAAACTCCATCTAGATTTGGGTTTGGTTAAGAGATAGGATTTAACTCTAAGATTATTTTGTCCTTACTGAACAGTCAGAATCCTTTTTTCTTTTTTTTTTTTTTGCCTTTTCTTTCTCTTTTCTTTTCTTTTTTTTTTTTTGGTTTGGAGGCATTTTGTTTGCCCTCCAGCAACTATTCTCAGAACATCACACACATGCTTTAAGAAAGCCTTGGAGGAAATGGACTTGTTTGTCCCCATTCCTCACTCCTCCAGATGCTCTCTATTAATAGCACTTGGAAAAAGGCTAAGTGCCTATGGATCTGAACTGATCCTATTTGAGACTACTGAACGATGCTCTAATGTCAAAACAGTGATTTTATTTTTCAGACATGATAGTGTGACTTTTAATTTTTTGGTTACTATTAGAGCCATCAAGAGAGTGCATTTATGTTTTTTCTCCAACCTATGTTCCCTGAGTGACTTTGTGATTATTAAAATAAGAACTTTACAATGCCTTCAAATTGCTTTTTGCATCTGCTGACATAAGGCAATTGCTGTGTTACATACATTGATTATATCTTGAATAGAAACGGGCATCATAAAAAAGTTTATTTTAACTATCATGTTCCAAAATGTTAAGTTATATGGGGAGGGAAAGGAGGAAGGTGCTAATGAGTTTGAAACTAGTATAAGAAATTTCCTAAAGTACAAAATACTATTATGTGTACTTTCATTGGTTTGGGCTATTTTTTTCCTTTTCGGGAACTGTGCGCCCTTAAAATTCTTACGCATTTCGAAAGTCCTTATTCATAGAGACATTTACACAAATTGTATTTTGTTTACAATTTTAGTCTCAAAAAACAAGGTAGCATCAGTGTTTAAAAATTCAGTTTCTTGCCTGGATAACTCAAGATCCCAATGTACTGGCTTTATAAGCTGCTAAGAGGCTGCTTATGTTGGCAGTGTTCGTAGACCTTTGTTTTAAAAAATGAATGTCCTGAAGTCGGTGTAGTTTTCAACAACACAAAAAGCAAGAATGTTGTTGCAGTGTTAAATTTAGAATTGTTAAAAATGTCATCTCAAGTCAAGTCACTGGTCTGTTTGCATTTGATAAATTTTTATACTAACTAACGTTGTGAAATCATTCCTCGATGAGAACGTACCTGTGGATATTTGTATAAAAGTGTGAAATAAAATTTTTTTATGAAAGTGCTTATTGCTTAGTCATTGTCCTGAGGCCACCTTTAGTGTTGTAACATAGCAAACATTTGTGAGAGAATCTTAATTGCCAGACTTTCTCTCTTCATGAAACCAGTTATTTCTAGGTCTTATATAAGATTTCTGAAATAGTATGTTATTTAATTACTTTTAATGCACAAAATCATCTGAAAGTTGTCTAAATACTATGTTGACAAGTATTTGATGTAAATGAGTAAACAAATGCCCAAACAAAAGGCAGTATAAAATCTGTAATTAATAAGAAAATTTGGATAGTTTAAACAACTTTTTTAAAAATTGACAATGGTATACCTATTTTGTTTGAGTCTGTGCTAATGAAGGAGGCAATCTCTTTTCTCCTGGTCTACATTATTTGCCAGATCCTTAGTATATTCTAAGTCTGACACTTATTACCTGGGCCCCAGTTTCCTCCCATGTAATATGAGGATGTTGGACCAGAAAGCCTCAAAGATCTGTCCAAGCGCTAAATCTGTGGTTCTGTGTCCAGATTAATTTTGGACAATGATGAGACAGCATCTTTGCCAGATCCAAAAGATGAAGTTATTTGAAGCAATCACGTAGGTGTTTTTCCTTTGGCTGTTGATAAATTTTAGAATGATTTTCTTCCCTAGTGGACGGAAAGCCTAAGAGATTACTTGCATAGAAGAACATCTGCAGAACGGATGCTGATTCTGGGCCATGTTGTGTAACAGAAAAAAAGACTGGACTTGGAGTCCGAACACCTGGGTTCTCATTCTAATACTACTTACTGTGTCATTGTCATTTAACCTGAGTCTCAATTTGTCCATCTCTAAGATGGGGTAGCTAGGTGGCGCAGAGGATAGAGAGCTGGGCCCGGCTTCAAGAAGACCCGAGTTCAAATGCAACCTCGGACACTCCCTAGCTGTATGATGCCAGGCAAGTCATTTAACCCCGTTTCCCTCAGTTTCCTCATCTGTAAAATGAGCTGGAGAAGGAAATGACAAATGACTTCAGTATCTTTGTCAAGGACACCCCAAATGGGCTCACAAAGAGTTGGACACAACTGAACAACAACAAAATGAGAAGAATGATAATAAAGTAATTTACCTCACTTGTTAGGCCACAATTGACACACTGACATATTTACCGGAAGGCACAGACAAAAGTCAGGTAGACCTAGTTAGAAACCACATTCTAAACTAACTTGGGCGCAGTTGTGTTGCTGTCTACATCTCCGGAGAGAGCACCCAAATCCGAGGGATCACAGATGCACTGAAGAATTGAAGTGGTCTGAGCAGCTGAGAAGCCCAAGTTGTTTGGAGAGTATCGTAGACCTTTGATACTTAGAAAAAAAATGGCCTCAGCAACAAATAAATAAGAATATCATTGTTATTTACTTTAGAGTTGTTTAAAATGCCCTATCAAGTCAAGTCAAGATTATAAGGATCTAACAAGGTAGCGTATGTTAAAAAGCACTCTGTAGGCTACAGGACTTTATACAAATGTAAGGTATTACTATCATCAGCCTTATAAACATTGAGAATTAATGGCCTCAGTGGGGACTGCTCATTCCTGTGATGCCACTGATCAGGTATCATTTGGCACCACTGACTTCCTACTACCACTGCAGTAAAAGGAATGTATTTCCACACCTGCCTAAGCTGTTTACTTACCTTCATAGTAAATTGTTTCAGGTCTACTCCTTGAAAAACAAGTCTTTAATCACTTTGACTGAATCCCCACTCTAGCAACTAACTCTATTTAACTTCTCTGGTAAGATTCAGTTCAACAAACATTTATTAAGCACATGGACTATATGCAAGACACTGTACTAGCCGTAAAGACAAAAATGGAAGAGCCCTTACCCTCGGTGAATTTACATTCTACTGGCACAAGTTTAATATAAGGTAAGGAATGGGGAAGAGATGGGTAAAGGAGAGATCACAAAGTGTTCAAAGGACTATGCCAAGCGATTGGGACAAAAACTGAAGGTGGTCCCTGCCTTCAATAAACTTACATTTCACCGTCTATGGCATGTACACAGATAAAGATAATTCATGGTATGGAATGAAGGGGGCCAAGAACAAAGTCATCAACGTGTTCTGAGAATATCTGAGGAAGGAGAGAGAGATGAGAGAAGTACAGAGGTTACACCTGAACTGTAGACCAAGAGGAAAAGGTGATCAAGGAGTGCATTCTGACAAAGGGAATGTCTTGTACAAATGCAAAGAGGCAGGAAATGAATGGTTTTGTCAAGTCTGAGTAATAAGTAATAACTGATAGGCCCATTTTCTAGAATAAGAGTATATGAAATAGGTCATGATAGGTTATCAAATAACAAAATGAAAATAAGTCACATACTAGGAACACCAAGTTGTTGACCTGTCCTAAATAACTGCCTTCATTAATCTTTTTAACTTGGTATTTCGCTGAAAGATAAATTATGGTATGCTTACTCGTTCATCTTACAAGTTGCCTGTCGGAATGCTCATGGATTCTAGTGTTAGTAATGTGGGGGGAAATGTAAAAACTACCAAGAAAGGAATGAACAGCAAGGATGGTCTAAGGTAGAAAAAAGACAGTTGTAACAAACAGGTTTCTAGGTTACATGCCCTCAAAGGAGAAGGAAAACAGCAGGCAAATAAAACATTCTAGGTTTGAGGACTTCATCTCATACCTAGAGGAAAGCACTGTCTTCCTCTTCGATGACATTTAGATTAAGATTTTAAAAGGTTTTTCTGACACCAAAGTCAAGGTGCCTGCTACTGGCAGTTCTTCGTGGGGAAAATGAGTCCCCAGGGGACTTCGGAGCTCCCTTTAGTTGTGACCTCAAGAGAGTTTATATAAATAAATAAATAGATGTTTTCTTTGGTTCCTGATTATGGTTAGGTGGAAAATCAGTGTTTCTACTTCTGTCATACCTTAAAATAAATATAGGTTTTTTAGATCTGGAAGTTGTTTGATCCAGCTGTTATAATTTGGGAGTATTACTGAAGTGCTGACTGAGACCATCTCTGTAGCGGCTGTTACTACTTGTCCCTATCTCTGAGGAAAGTAATAAAAGGATTAACAGCTAAGTTGTCTGTCTAAGAAGTAAGTTGCAAATGCACAGACCTTAGCAAGAAAACTGGCCCAGCACAGGGTAAAGGTGGGCCAGGCACCATGATGGGGAAAATGGAGCAGATAAATGCTTGATGATTACATCGAAGTGAGTGATGTCAAGTGCCATTTTTGTAACAGCCAGCAAAGCTAAGTGTCAGGGTAAAAATCTTCTCTAGTCTAGTCCTGCTTGTCAGTTAGGATAGCTACATTCACATTTGGAAACAGAAGCTGGGAAAGATCAAAGTGAGGGGAGACGTCAGGTAACGATGTTTTCTCACATAGTAATCACATTTACTTGTATTTAGATGAGATGATCTCGAGGATCTACCATGTCCAAGTAATAATAATAATAATGGTTAGCATTTATATAATACTTTAAGGTTTGCAAAACACTTTTCATATGTCATCTTATCCTCACATTAACTGTGGGAGGTAGATGCTACATGGGGTAGCTAAATGGTGCTGAGGATAGAGTGCTGGGCTTGGAATCAGGAAGACTCACCTTCCTGAGTTCAAATCGAGCCTCAGATACTTATTAGCTGTGTGACCCTGGGTAAGTCACTAAACCCCATTTGCCTCAGTTTCCTCATCTGTAAAGTGAGCTGGAGAAGGAAATGGCAAACCAGTCCAGTATCTTTGCCAAGAAAACCCCAAATAGGGTCGCGAAGAGTCAGACATGACTGAAATAACTCAGTAACAACAGGTGTTATCCTCATTTAACAGGTGAGAAAGCTGAGGCTGAGTTAAGTGGTGTGCTTATGGTCACAGAGATATTAAGTGTCTTAGGCTGGATTCCAACTCACATCTAACTAACTCCAAGGCCAGCAATCTAATCACCTAACTGCCCATCTGTTATATGGTCTAAGACAGTCTAACTTCATTCTAATTCTGAACTGGAAGTACCAACAATCTAACAATCAGGCCCAGCCTACCACAATAGGCTCAGCATACAAGTCAGGTTTTGCCATACTTCATAGTTTACTTAGCCAATGAAGGCAAAGGATATTGCATTGATTCAGTTGAGTATATCTTACCTGCTTCTGTTGGAAATTTTGGTCTTCTAATCAGAATCCTGAGAGAGGTACTATTTACTCCTCTTTTGCTGGGCTTTTGTACTATTTTGCCACCAGGAAGCTACATCAATGGCCAAGGTCTTAGCTTTAACAAAAAATTGGCCTAGCCTACATGGCAGATATTACTCCTACCACACTCCACCCCTTGGTAGCAAGGTCCTAAAGTTATTCCAGAAGAATGGTATTAAGTTCAAATAGAAATGGGTCCCAGAGGATCACATGCTGACTTACAAAGCCACAAATTCACGTTATTTATGTTGCATTGCATTTCAATTTATTTTGTCAGACATTTCCCAATTACATTTTGATCTGTTCTGGGCACACAGGAGTTTTGCAGCCACAAGTCTGACACTAAAATGGCTTTAGGGCAAATACTGGGCAACTCATCTTGGGGATGTGAGAAGCTTTGCATCAGCAGCGCAGCAGGAAGGAAAGAAAAATTAAAATGGGAAGACAGCAACACATACCCCTCAAAAAACAAAAGGCAGAGTAACGGCCCCCTAAAGGAGTGACATAATATAGAACAGAACAAAAACCATAAATCCCAGGCTTTGCTTTTAAAAAGACTGAGTCCCAGGTCTTAATGATCTAGTCAGGTAATCTGGGAAGATCACAGTCATTCTCCTGATGTAGCACTGATGAGCAGGAGTGACACTAGGAACATCGGGGCTACAGTGCTGACGATGATGTTGCTGGCACTGTCACCAATCCCATCCCAGGTCATGCAGGATCATTCGTAGTACGGTTGTTAAGAAGTCATGTCCTCCTTCCATGCAGCCTGTCCCAGTGCCAGGTCCAATATCAAGAATCACCCTGGAGATGGAGCCAAGATAGTGGAGTAGAGGAAGCTTTGCAGCTGAGCTTTCCCTACATTTCCCTTAAAACAACTTTAATGCCTCAAATTAAATTTTGGGGTGGCAGAGTCAATGAAAGGTTGGAGTAAGACACTTTTCTAGCCCAAGACAGTTCAGGAGGTTGCAAGGGAAATTAATTTGATTTTTAAGTCTTCCATGTTGAATTTGTAAGGCTATGCAGGGGACTTGTGGCCTAATACTGGCAGAAGTCACGTGACGTGACTTGCTGAGAAGAAATGAATAAATCAACCCCATATCATTTCCCATGAAGATTAGATGCTCCTGGCAGGACTTTTGCCTCCTTAAGGGGCTGGCCACCCCTGGAGGCACGTAAACATCCATACCCTAGAACAGATGGGCAGGTCTTGTGTTTTGACTGTCCAAAACCCCAAAATTCTCCTTTTAGCCAACGTCTCACCTGTGGGATGGACCCATAACCTAGGAATTTCCCAATCAGGACTCTGGGTGGCTGAAATGGGACTTCCCAGCTGACTGACCCAGATGTAGATACTTCCCCAATTTGGTGACATATATATACTCATATAATCTGTATATATTCAGACAACTGATATCATTTAGTTGTCTTATAATCAATAAATAGTATTTTATGCTAACTAATCTGCCTAAAGTGTGCATTATTGGGAGCATGATCTGAACCGAAAGTAAAATTCAGCCGTGGTGCATCGCATTGGCAATACAAAGGTCAGGAGGAAAAGTTTATGAGACTGGGATGGGGGCTGGCCCAGAGTTCACATGATGGCAACATCAGCTTATTGGCTTGGAGATGGCAATGACAGCAGCAGCAGCTTTGGAAATTTCAGCCTAGAGACAGTAAGGTCTCTGGACAACTGGTCAGAAAAGGATTACAAGAGACCCCTCAGCTAGTACTGGGCATGGGACAGAGCACTATTTGACTCACTTCCAGATCAAAGTTTCAGGACAGACAGAAGCACCTATGGTTGCAAGGGAGCGCAGGCCCTGAGGAGCAATGATGCATATGACTTCGAGGGATCAGGGACCCTTCTTGGGTAAGGATTAGAATGCAGACCAAAAGAGCAGTGGCTACAACTCTCTCCAAATCCTACCACCTTGGTAACACTGAATACATCCAAATCCTCAGAACTAGCTCGGAAAACAGCAATATGAAGAAGCCTCAAGGTTGGGATAGCTCGCCTTCACTTCCCTAGGTGATAGGATGGAAAAATGGGCAAACAAGAAAAAAAGAACCTGACCGTATAAAGCCACTATGGTGACAGGGAAGATCAAGACACAAACTCAGAAGAAGACAATGTCGGAAAAGCTAAAAGTGAAACCTCAAATAAAAATGCAAATTGGACACAAGCCCAACAAGAACTCCTGGAAGGAAAAAAAAAACAAAAAAAAGATTTAAAAATCAAATGAGAATGGTAGAGGAAAAATTGATAAAATAAATGAGAACAATGCAAGAAAGTTATGAAAAGACAATAGCTTGATATGAAGGGGAAAATAGGGGAGGGCAATGCTTGAACCTCACTCTCATCTGAACCTGTTCAAAGAGGTGGATTGGCAATCAAGATAGGCTCTTAGCACTTAATTCAACCAAGTGCCCTTGAAGAGTTTGGCCTTTATTTCCCTGATTAAATTAGGAGTCCTTGATGAGCTCCTTGCCTCAAGGGAAAGCCTAGTTTACATGGGTTTAAGTGACATGTTTGTGACATCAGAGGCTTTTAGACCACGTGGGTTCAAGTTGCATTTTTGTGATGATTTTAGATTCGCATGTAACTTACCCTTGACCCTGAAAAAGACATAAAACCAGAGGTTGGCTTTCTCTTTTTCCAGAGCTCTGACCCACAGCAGGAGTGCCATGTGACTCTGGGCCAGCTGTTGTTGTGAGCTCCCTGGCTGAACTCAGATGTTGGTATGAATTGTATTTGGTCTGTCTGTTGATGTTTGTAATTTGTTTATACTTGCTCTGAAGTTCAAGGTGCTGGCTTTTTCCCCTGAACTAAGTGAATGATATTTGTACGTTGGATTAAAGTAAACTTGTCAGCCCCTCAACGTTGCTTTCCTTGGTAAAGCAGATCAAAAGCACCTGGGCTTGCAGCATTCTGTGAGATGGTTGTTGTTTGTTTTACACCCCCACAGCAGCTGCTAGCTGGATTGCTGAAACAATGGGGAAGAATATATATACACACTCATTTTAGTATAGAAATCTATCTTACCCAACAGAGAAGTAGGAAGGGAAGGCGAGAAGAGAAAAATAAGAGGCGATAAGAGGGAGTGAAGATTTTGGGAGGCAGTGGTCAGAAGCAGAGAGCTGAGTAGGAACTTTTAAGTGCAAACAGACAGTCAAGAGCAACCTAGGAAGGCAAGTTTATTTGAGCACTTGGGATGGGGCTATCTAATGATGTAAAATTAACATTCTGATAGGGGGAGAACATACAAGTGTCCCCTCATAACCTTAATGTCTTCAAAGCTTATTGAGGAAGTTAAATAAGAAAAAATAGATGATCTTGGATGGATTGGTTCTTTTCTGAGTGCCTGAAGAGGGGAAAGAGAAGGAAGGGTTAAAGGAGGAATAAATGAGCATAAGAAAAAAAGGAGATGAAATTTATCATTTTTCTTCATTGGGGATCCTGAGGGAATACAATAATTCAAATGAGACACGGTAATCTCTTCTCATTTTCCATCTGATTGAATTCATTTTAGACTTCTTTGACCTTCCCAGCAGCATTCATTTTAGACTTTAGAATATAAACAAAGTCTGATATATCTGGATATATCAATGATATATCTGGAAGTCATTTGCATAAAAATGGTAATTGAACTCATGGGAGTCGATGAAGTCACTGAACAAGAGAGTATGTGAGAGAAAAGAGAGAGAAGGCCCAGGACAATGTGTTGGGGGAATACCTCCAGTTATGGGGAGTGACATAGATTATGAGTCAGCAAGGGAGACTGCAAAGAAGCAATAAAACAGGTAAGAGGAAAATCAGAATAGGAAAGTATCATGAAAATCGAGAATGAAGAGAATATCCAGGAGGAGAGAATGGTCAACAATCTCAAAAGCTACAGAAAGGATTGAAAAAAGGATCATAGAACAAAAAACTTAATTATTGAATATATAATGCATAGAGTTAATACCTGCTTATCTGTAGATAAAACTCATCTTTGGAACTAACCCAATTGTTAACATTACAGTAATAGCTAACATTTATTTAGTGTGTACTATGTGCCAGACACTGTGCTAAGTGCTTACAGTTATCTCATCTGATCCCCAGAATAACCCTGGGAGGTAGGTGCTATTATTATCCCCATTTTGTAGATAAGGAAACTGTGGCAAACAGAAGTTAAGTGACTTGCCCAAGGGTTAAGTGACTGAGGCCAGATTTATATTCTGGTCTTCCTGACCTCAGACCCAGCACTCTGTCCACTATGCCACCTAACTTTGGAGAATCCTTGGACACCCAGAATATTTTAACAAGGGACCCTATATATCACATTATGCTATGTTAGTATAGTTTGCTGAAATGTATTGTTTCAGGAAATAGTCGTGTTATGTTAGGAAGTAACCAAAATATAATTCATGTGACAATTGTATTATGTTTACGTGCTGTGTCCCTCCAGTAGAAAGTGAACTTGTCAAGGGCACCTCTATCATTTTTGTCTTTGTATGCCCAGCACCTAGCTGAGGGCTTACTTACCAAATGTTTGTTAAATTGAAATTGAATTAAAGCTACTAGTAGATTTTACTTTCAAACTCCATATACTCATCTCTCTGTCTCTTAGTTACTGGGATTTGAAAGAGCTTTTAAACACAATAACAGATGAGAATCATACACGTTTTATTACCTAATCTAGCCAATCCCAACAGTTAAAAATAGCAACCTTTTGTAGTGAGACATTCCGTTCTTCTCCCCTCTTCCACTTGTGATTAAAATATAACTGAGCTTTGTGTACTAGTTTTTGTTCTATAATCAAGCATCAGTAATTCTTCAAATTCCCTTTGCTCTTTTCTACCACCAGACCTTCTAGGAAAACAAACAACAAAACCTACCTAAATTTAAAGCTACTTATCTAAACAAAAACCAGTACACTAAAATCCCCAGCAACTGGGAGGAGGAAAGGGGTGATTCTGAAATCCTTTCTGAGTTTTCATGACACTACTTTCTCCTGGCTCTCTTCCTACTTGACTGAACATTCTTTCTCAGTCTCCTTTGCTAGTTTATCATCTAGATCATTTCCCCTAACTTTGGATGTACTTCAAGGTTCTATCCTTGGTCATATTCTCATCTCCCTGTTGGTAACCTCATCAATTCTTGCAGGTTTAACTACCATCTCTATGCAGATGACTCTATCTATCTATCTATCTCCAACGCTAGTATCTACCCTGAAATTTAGTCCTATATCACAAAATGCTCATTAAACCTTTTAGAATGGCTATCTTAAGCTAAACATGGCCAACACCAAACATATTATCTCCTAAACCTACTCCCCTTCTAAGTTTCCCTATTTCTATTGAAGTCACCATCACTCTTCCAATCTACCAGGTTTATGACCTTGATATTGCCGGCAACTCATTCTCCCTCACTGCACATATTGAATCAGTTGTCAAATCTAGTATTTCTACCTTTATAACATCTCTTTTTTTTTATTATGCTTCCTTCCCCATAGTTTTTTTTTAATTTTTTATTTATCTTTTTTTTAATTTTTTTTTCTCACTCCAAGATGGCATATATTCTAGTTGCCCCGTTCCCCAGTCAGCTCTCCCTTCTGTCACCCCACTTCCCTCCCATCCCCTTTTCTCTTACGTTCTTGTAGGGCCAGATAAATTTCTATGCCCCATTGCCTGTGTATCTTACTTCCTAGTTGCATGCAAAAACTTTTTTTTTTGTTTTTGAACATCTGTTTTTAAAACTTTGAGTTCCAAATTCTCTCCCCTCTTCCCTTCCCCCCCCCAAGAAGGTAAGCAATTCAACATAGGCCACATGCTATAATTATGTAAAACCCTTCCACAATACTCATGTTGTGAAAGACCAACTATGTTTTGCTCCTTCCTAACCTATCCCCCTTTATCGAATTTTCTCCCTTGACCCTGTCCCTTTTTGAAAGTGTTTGTTTTTGATTACCTCCTCCCCCTATCTGCACTCCCATATATCCCCCCTTTTTTATCTTCTTCCTCCTTCTTTCCTGTGGGGTAAGATACTCAATTGAGTGTGTATGGTATTCCCTCCTCAGGTCAAATCTGATAAGAGTATGATTTACTCATTCCCCCTCACCTGCCCCCTCTTCCCTTCCTACAGAACTGCTTTGTCTTGCCACTTTTATGTGAGATAATTTACCCCATTCTATCTCTCCCTTTCTCCCTCTCTCAATATATTCCTCTCTCATCCCTTAATTTGATTTTATTTTTTTAGATATCATCCCTTCATATTCAACTCACCCTGTGCCCTCTGTCTATATATATACATATATATATACAGACATATATATATATATATGTACACATACACCTACATATATACATACACACACACATATGCATATTCCTTTCAGCTACTCTAATACTGAGGTCTCATGAATCATACACATCATCTTTCCATGTAGGAATGTAAACAAAACAGTTCAACTTTATTAAGTCCCTTGTGATTTCTCTTTCTTGTTTACCTTTTCATGCTTCTCTTGATTCTTGTATTTGAAAGTCAGATTTCCTATTCAGCTCTGGTGTTTTCACTGAGAAAGCTTGAAAGTCCTCTATTTTATTGAAAATCCATATTTTGCCTTGGAGCATGATACTCAGTTTTGCTTGGTTTTAATCCTAGCTCCATTGACCTTTGGAATATCGTACTCCAAGCCCTTCGATCCCTTAATGTAGAAGCTGCTAGATCTTGGGTTATCCTGATTGTGTTTCTACAATACTCAAATTGGTTTTTTTCTGGCTGCCTGCAGTATTTACTCCTTGACCTGGGAGCTCTGGAATGTGGCAACAATATTCCTAGGAGTTTTCTTTTTGGGATCTATTTGAGGAGGCCATCTGTGGATTCTTTCAATTTCTATTTCACCTTCAGCTTCTAGAATATCAGGGCAATTCTCCTTGATAATTTCTTGAAAGATGATATCTAGGCTCTTTTTTTGATCATGCCTTTCAGGTAGTCCAATAATTTTAAAATTATCTCTCCTGGATCTATTTTCCAGGTCAGTGTTTTTTTCAGTGAGATAATTCACATTGTCTTCCATTTTTTCATTCCTTTGGTTCTGTTCTATAATATCTTGAGTTCTCATAAAGTCACCAGCTTCCACTTGCTCCAATCTCATTTTTAAGGTAGTATTTTCTTCAGTGGTCTTTTGGACTTCCTTTTCCATTTGGCTAATTCTGCCTTTCAAGGCATTCTTCTCCTCATTGGCTTTTTGGAGTTCTTTTGACATTTGAGTTAGTCTATTTTTTAAGGTGTTGTTTCCTTCAATATTTTTTTCAGTATTTTTCTGGGTCTCCTTTAGCAAGTCATTGACTTGTTTTTCATGGTTTTCTCGAATCACTCTCATTTCTCTTCCCAATTTTTCCTCTTCTTCTCTAACTTGCTTTTCCAAATCCTTTTTGAGCTCTTCCATGGCCTGAGACCAGTTCATGTGTTTCTTAGAGGCTTTTGATGTAGGCTCTTTGACTTTGCTGATATCTTCTGGCTATATGTTTTGGTTTTCTTTGTCAGCAAAGCAAGATTCCAAAGTCTGAGACTGAATCTGGGTGTGTTTTTGCTGCCTGGCCATGTTCCCAGTCAACTTACTTGACCCTTGAGTTTTTCATGGGGGTATGACTGCTTGTAGAGTAAAGAGTACTTTTTTCCAAGCTTGAGGAGATGTGCGGTTGTTTTCAGAGCTATTTCTATACAGCCAGCTCCCTGTGCAATAGACCTCACCCAGCGACTATCCAGGCTGTCCTGGGCTGGGGCCCTGCTTCCCTGTGCTATTTTGTGGGTTCTGCAGTTCTAAAATTTGTTCAGAGCTATTTTTCATAGGTTGTTGGAGGGACCTGGCAGGGAGCTCACGCAAGTCCCTGCTTTCCAATTGCCATCTTGGCTCCACCCCCCTACAACATCTCTTACCTCAGACTTCTTGTCTCCATTCAGAGATAGCTATCACCTTAGTTCTTCAAGCCCTATCACCTCTCAACTAGATTAATGCAACAGCCTCTTTTTTTTCAATTAATCATTTATTTTCTTTCCTTCTTTTTCTTCCTCTCACTGGAAAAACCAAAACCCTAGTAACAAATACACAGTCAAGTAAAATAAATTGTTAAATTAGCTATGCCCAGAAACATATATCTCATTGTATAATCTAATTCCATTACTTGTCTGTCAGGAGGTTGGTAGCAGGTGTTATCGTTGGGCCCCTGGAATTATGGTTGGTATTGCATTGGTCCAAGTTCTTAAGTCTGTCTGAGTTATCTTTATTTTCACAATGTTGTTATTGTAAACACCCATTCTTCTCCACTTCCTCCTCTTTTTATGATTCTTCTTTTTCCTTCTCCAAACATCCCATCCTCATCTACAATAGCTTCTTAGTGGGTCTTTTTGACTCATGTCTTTCCCTACCTTGATCCATTTTACATACAGCTGCCAAAGTAATTTTTCTTAATCATAGGTCTGACCATATTAATTCCCTGTTCAACCAACTAGAGGTTTCCTATTGCTTCTAGAATAAAATATAAACATCTCTGTTTTCTTTTAAAACTTTGTATAACCTGGCCAAAGCCTACCTTTCCAACCTTATTAGAATTACTCCCCATCCAGCACTCTGCAAACTGGCCAAACTAGCCTTCTCTCTGTTCCTCACACAGGAGACTCCGACTCCTATCTCTATCTTTGTACTGGCCCATACCTGAAATGCACTCTTTTCTTATCTTTGCCCCATAGAGTCCTTCTCTTCCTTCTAAAATGCAGCTAAGGAGTCATCTTCTAAATGAAGACTTCCCTGAACTTCCCAGTTGCTAGTACAAACTACTTTGCACACATTTGTATTTATTCACAACACACATACATACTACACATGTCCTTGTCGTCTCCCCTATTAGAAATATAAGATTCCTGTAAGTAGGGTTTGTTTCGTTCTTTGTATTTGTATCACCAGAGCATGATACAGTACTCAGCACACGATGAGCAATTAATAAACATTTGATGATTCATTGTAAATTGGTGAATTTAATTTTTTCCTCCTTAATTATGAGGTCCAATAAGCTTGCTTTAATTAATATCGTTCATACCCTACCATGTGCAGTAGATAATGCAACCTTTGTGTTTGGATGTTACTGAAAATTAAGTATCTTTGGCATTTTTTTTTTTTTTTTTTTACTGCATGCACTTGGAGATGATGGCATCTCTGAAGCTATTTATGGCTGCCTCTTTACCACCTGGGCTGCTTCATGTTTTTTGCCCCTAAAGCCACCTTGTTTTGGACTATCCCATGCTAGCTGGTCTGCTGTTTTTTTTTTTTTCTCCCATCTGTCAGCTACATTACATTACTTAAAGTTGGGCTTCAGTGTGTACCTGTGGCATTTCTCCCATCCTCCAAATTTGTTGTGGCCATATTTTGGCTTAATGTTCAGGACCTACTTAGATTTCCTATTGACCAAGAGATGATTGGGGTTCTCCCTTCTAGGACACTAATTTTGATCTGGTTTCAACCCTGGTACAGCATTTCTTGCTGCCCTTGTAAAGTCTATATATGAGCAACAATTCATATACTTTCACCAGGTCCTAGATGAGGCTGGGGCACTTCATCAGGGTTCTCAGGGTTTGGTTAGGCCTTCGCTAATCTTTACCTAAGTCCAAAACCAGAAGCTGACTGTTATGTCACAAAAAAAAAAAATGGCCCTGGGTTAGGGAGAGCAAAATCCCCTATTAAAATATGGATTTTTCCTCCAACTTGAGGATCTAGGGAGTGTCATAGAGTGAGGCAACAGATAATAAACCTCACATCCTTCTTCCCAAGGTTGCCAGTTCTAAAGGTACAAAGGTCAATTAAAACTTTAGTGGAGGTGCTGGCTAGATAGACACCTAGGTTCAGGAAATGAGAGGGGTGGGAAGCAGAGGTGAGTCATAGGTACTTCATTCTGTGGTGGCAAAAGAATTTGATGTTTTATTCACTAACAGTGGAATAAGGAAATGGAAGACCTGAGCTCTGATTCTATTGTGGGATGGTTCCTTCCTTCCTCCATCTCCTAATCCGTGTCTCAGTTTGTCTTTCTATCAGCCAAAATATAATGCCATACATGCCTGCCTCTTTTAGGATGGAGGTTGAGGGTGAGAAAGGTGGAGTGAGATGATGACCTAATTGGTCTCCCTGCCTCCAATCTCTTCCCTCTCTGATTTATCCTCCAAACAGCTGCCTGATATTAGTAAAGTACAGGATCACATATCAGGACCCCATGGAAGCTCCTTAATAGCTTTTTTTTTTTTTAAACTCAGGTGACTGGGAAGACAGTCAACAGCCTGAGCCTGAGTCCTCTGGACCAATTCCAGTTGACATGGTGGATGTTGGTAGTTATCCCTGTGTTGGTAACCAAAAATGGGCTCCTTAGCACTTAGTTCAACAAGTGCCCTTGAATAGTTTGGCTTTTGTTCCCTTTGAGTAATTCATTGAGCCTTACTAAGTGCTAAGCCCCAGGCCCAAACCCCTATTAGGTGTAAAACCTTAGTGGGTGTGGATTGGCAACTAAGGTGGGGCCCAAGGTGGGGCTAACTCCAGGGAGGGCCTAGTTTACATGTCTGGGAGAACAGAGGCTTTTAGACCACGTGGGTTTAAGTCCGCCTCTTTGTGATGATTCTAGGTCATGTGGGTGAGTCGCTGAAAAAGATATAAAAACCAGGGGTTGGCTGTCTGTTCTTTGGAGCTCTTTGCTGCAGCAGTGGTGGCGTGTGACTCTGGGCCAGCCCTTGTTCTAAGCTCCTAGGCTGAACCTAGATGTTGGTAACTATGAATCTGTAATGGGTCTGTCTGTTGATGTTTGTACTTTGTTTGTAATCTGCTCTGAAATTCAGGCTTTTTCCCCTGAACTAAGTGGATGATATTTGTATGCTGAATTAAAGTAAGCTTGTCAAACCCCTTCACCTTGCTTTCCTTAGTTAAACAGATCAAAAGAACCTGTGCTGTTGGCAGCTTTCCAGGTGCTGGCTGTGGGTGGATCTTACATCCCCACAGAAGCTGCTAGCCAGATTGTGGAAACAATCCCTTACAATACCAGGTAAGGAAGATAGACAGCCTGTGGAATGGGATGGAGAAGAGAGAAGAAATCTTGTTTATAAGGAATAACAAGCAGACCCATTTGGCTAGAATACACAATAGGAAAGAAAGTAAAGTATAATATGCCTAGAAAAGTAGATTGGAGCCACATTGTAAAGGGGTTCAAATGCCTTACAGAGGAGTTTGCTTTTGATCCTTCTGGCAATTAAGTCATGGAAACTGCTTTAGCTTGGACACAACCATGGACAGCCAGTGGCAGGGGGGCCACATTTAGTTGAATCGGAGGATTACCTTTGAATATTATACATCTCTTTTTCCTACTATGGCTAAGTAAATCTGCTGAATGTTCCACGATGAATGTCTCATTTTATTACCTTATTAACACAAGTAATGAAATTATTACCTCATTAAATTTTATTACCTTATTAAAATTAAAAGGGATCTGGTCTCAGTCACGCTTTTCCATCACCTGGAATGCACTCACTCTCTGTCTCTTAGAATCCCTTCCTACAGAAGACTTATCTAGATCCCTATATTTGCTAGTGCCCTCTCTCCAGAAATTACTTTGTATATATTTTGTGTTTATTTTTATGTTGTTTCTGTGCAATAGCAAGTAACATCCCTAAGGGCAATGACTGGCCTTTTTTTTTTTTTTTTTTGACCCTTTCCATCCCAGGATTTTAGCACAGCGCTTGGCCATCTATTAATCAACAAGAATCTATGTGCTAGGCTGTGTGCTAAATTCTGAACATACAAAGGAAGGCAAAAACCTACCACCATTCCGATGGTGGATACAACTTGCAAACAATGTATTCATAAAATATATACAATGTAAAATAGGAAGTAATCACATACGGGAGGCACGTAAAACTTTGTCCGACGAATTAACTTCCACTTTAGTTCTCTCTGGAGATTCTATCAATGTTACTCTAATTCCCGCAGAGAGCAGCCGTTTCAAATAACTAAATACAAGGATAAATAACCCTGTCTTCCCCATTCTTCCCCCCGCCCATCCTACATATAAATAACATTGGTAACAGGTCAAGGCATCTTTAGTGTGGTTTCATCTTCCCGCCCATTTCTGAAGGCAGGATCGGTCCGAGGCGAAGCAAGGTGGGATTAATGCCAAAGGGACCCGGCTGGGTGGCTGGAGTGGGGGGTGGGCGCCAGCCGCGCAATTGGCGGGAAAGCACTCACATCCTAGCCCGCCAGGCTCATTCGCTGCGGACCTGCCTTCATAGCTGGGGCAAGGTACCGCGCGCCCCTTCGGGTGAAGAGTGGGTAGAGGCTAAGCAAAGCCAGACCTGGAGAAGGTGGAAGGCGGGGCCCCAGCTGGTGCCTCAGGTTTGGCGAGACAAAGCACACGCGCTGCTTCCCCGAGAGAAGAAGGGGCGGGGAGTCGCTGGGACCCGCTCCTGCCTCCCCGTCTCCCTCCCTTCCTCCCTCCCTCCCTCCCTCCCTCCCTTCCTCCCTTCCTGGGGGCGGGGCGCTCAGGTGCCTCGCGCTAGGAAGGCGCCGGAGGCCCCGCCTCTTCCTGGCCCCGCCCCCGACGCCCCGCACGTACGCGCCACGGATGCCGGGAGTCGCGTACGCGATGGCACCTCCTGGTTTCAGGTTCCCAGTTTCTTCACATCTCCTGGAACGCATTTGACTATGAGGTTAATGAGGTACCTGCGACGGGCAGCCTCGGCTGGCCCGGGTCCGGGCCCGGGTCCCAACCCAAACCTGGGTCCCGGTGCCGGCCTCGAGCGCAGCGTCCCGGGCCAGGTGGTGGATTTCTATTCGCGCTTCTCCCCGTCCCCGCTCTCCATGAAGCAGTTTCTGGACTTCGGTGAGCGGGTTTGCGCTTCTCCAGGGGAGGCGACGGTCCCTCCCCCCGAGGGTCCCCGTGATGGGCAGGGGGAGGAGGGGAGGACGCTGACCGCTCCCGCCCCGGGCTCCCCTTGTCCCTGTCTCCCTCTCCCCCAGCCCGGGCCGGGCCACTCGTGTCTGTCTCTGCCCTCGGCTCTGTCCGACTCTGTCTACCCGTCTGTCCACCCGTCTCTACCCCTCCGCCCGTCTTTGTCCAGGTCTCTCCATCTACTTGTGTCTGTCTCCTTCCCTCCTTTGCTTATTTTGCCTTTGCATGCTCATCTTTCCATGCCTTTTGTCTGGTGCATTTCTCATTTTTAAATAAAAACTAAGAGTTGGAAAAATCATCTATTGCTGGTGGGAGCGAAAGACAAGGAAGCATTTCAGGGCCTCGTTCCGTTGCCAAGTGTTCTTTTTTTGTTTTATCTGTTTTTGACGTAGCCAGAACTCACTTGCTGACAAAACCTCAAACATAACCCACAGCTGTATTTATAACAAGCAGCAAGAAGCAGGAATAATGATACATTCTCATTTTGGCACAAAGCCCTCAATTTCATAGGCAGTAGAAAAAGCTTGTGTTGGCCGTATTGCTGCTTTATGTTTTTCTTATCCCGAGTTCGCTCTCTTTTTAGGAAGCATCTAGACTTGTGAAAGAAAGCATATTGCTCCTTTTCTTGAAAGAAAATCGTGGTTTTCTAGGGATTGAGATTAATTAGACTGTGAGCTCCTGGAGGTCAGGGACTCCCCTTCTGCCCCCTTCCACTTGGTCTCTCCAGTGCTTAAATCCTCAGGACCAAACGGAGATTAAGAATTGTAAAAGTGCGTAGTACAGTGCCTGGCACATAATGGGTGCTTTGTAAATGCTTATGGACTGATAAATGTTGATAACCCTTGGGAAAGTGTTTTAGCTTTAAACAAATATTGAACATAGATAAGCTGCATGAACACAATGTTTTGGGACTCAATTTTTTGGTTAACACAATCTGTGACCACTTCTAAGTAACTCATAGTCTAGTTTTCTTCCTGTTTAAATTGATGGCTTTTTAAAGTTTTCCCCAAATGAAAGAAGAGATTTAGCAAGTTATAGAAAAGAAAAGAGGTGGTTGCATTTAAAAAGCCTTTGGGATTTAGTTTATTTATTGCCTTCTTCTTGGGCAAAGTCAAACATACACTAATTAATATTAACAATAATAGTTAATGTTTATATAGTGCTATGTTCCAGGCACTTCACAATTACCATATCATTTGATCTTCACAATAGCCCTGGAGGTAAGTACTATTTTTATTTCCATTTTACAGATGGGGAAGCAAAGGAAGACAGAGGTTAAGTAACTTGCTCAGGCTGTTTGTAAATTTCTGAAGTCCACTTTGAACTCAGGACTTCCTAAAGGTCGTAGAAAAAGGGGAAAAGTAGAAAACATTTAATCTTTGGGGAAAAAATGCATTGTACTCTGGTGCTTGGGAACAATGATTTAGTTATTTTGCTATCAGGGTTCACTGCAGTGTCCTAACAGAACACCCACAGCATAATATGGATGATTTCGTTATTTTAAAATAAAGACTTCTGTGAATAATAAAATAAAGACTCCTTCTTTTGACTAGAAAACCTCTGCGTGTTTTTCTTTGTTCTGATAGTTAAGACATGATCATTACCTTAGCATGCCATCAAAGCTGACTTTTCAGAGAAAATGTTTTCTTTTAAAGCTTTTGAGACAACATGGTATGAAAAAGCATTGCATTGTGGTGGAAAAAGTACTTTCCTGAGAGTAAGGAGAAACAGGTTATGTCCTAGCTTTCCCATAATTGCATGACAAGTCACTTAACTTTTTCTTTCTTTTTTTTTTTTTTCCATTCAAGTGCACACATTTATTTAGACTCCCATTAACTTAAGCCATGGCTGCCAAGATATTTACAGTTAGGGACTGGGGCAGTGACTCTCTATATAGGGGAGGAATCAAACTGTTTTGGGGCCTAGATATGGCATTAGATAAGGGAACCCTGACGGAGCATGAATCACCTGAGCAGAATAGGAAGGGGAGGGGGAGCTGTTGCAGCACCCGGGACACACCCTTGCCTTTAGTGGGAAGAACAAGGCATGGCAGAACCTGCCTGACCAACAGCACAAGGAGGGATCCTGCCTTCAGAATGTGATGTGATTCCCCAGGGAGGAAGCTTGAGGCCACTGATTTGATCATGGGGTACATAGCACAGAGGATGGGCCAAGGCTACAAGTAGGGAGGTGAGGGGGTGAGCCCCCATCTTACCTGAAAAGCCACCCCTTCTGAGAATCAAGTCTCTTTTCCACTCCCATTCCCTCTTTACCATTTCTCAGGAGGATGTGTAGCTGCCTAAATGCATCCTGGAAGAGAGTCAGGATGAATGAAGATTTCTACCTACCCCACCTCTACTCCAACTTTTCCACGGAAGAGAATGAGCACTGAGTCTTTAGACTAGACATTCCATTTCTTCAAGTTTGGTTTAGGCTGAAAAGAGGGTTTATACCACTCTTCTCAAGTTAAAGAATCAAGAATGACTTCCATAGAAGGGAGGGGGAAAGAAGAGTTAATTCCTCCTGTTTGTGTTGGCCTGAGGCTGGACCAGGGGCATCCAGGTGTCCCTGGGCTAGGCAGCAGCTCAGCAGTCCCTAAGCTTCAGGGATAGCCCTCAGATTAACTTTTTCAAAAATGGGTTTACTGTATTAAAAAAAAAATCAAACCCATATGTAATGAGTTAAGATTAAGAAACACCAAAATGGATAGTATAGTTATAATTTTTAAAAAGTTACACTTTTAAATTCTAATTATAATGGACTATTTTACATATTTCCTATCTAGATATTAATATTGTAGAATAGAGAATAGGATAACAGACAGTTTATCCTGTAGTAATCACAGGAAATTTTAAAGCATCTACAGTAGCTTCAAGGGGAAGAGAAAAGGATTTCATCACTAGTCTGAGAGTAACTATAAAGTAGGGTAGGGTAATGAAGCATTCTTACTTGAAAAAAAACACCTCTTTTTTTTTGGTATTTTAATTACAGTTATCACTATGTGTAGGACACACTGATTCCATTATAGTGTAATATGAGTGAACACAAAAGCACAATGATGGCTCCCATTAGAATAGTTTGATCTAATTTATTTAATTTATTTAGTCTAATTTTTTATACCAGAGGAAAATTCCAAACTCATCTTCCGCCTAAGATTACAGAATCCTATAAATTCCTCTGGCAGGACTTCAAGCATTCTTATCTGGATGGATAGTGAATCAAGAAACCATTCTTTTGAATGGAATGCTTGGTAGAAATTTAAAAGTATCTTGATGGTTATTTATCTTATATCATTATCAAGATTCCTTAAGTCAGTGAGCAATAAAATAATGGCAAAATGGTAAAGGGCAAAGATCTAGTCATTGGGAACTTTGGTTTTTTCCCTTGGTAAATCTACACTCCTTTCTAGGCAGAGTTGACTTGATCTTGAAGACTTAATGATTTTCTTTCTCTTACATATTACCTTGTTTCCCTTAAGGTTCAGTTTTCAAACAGTATGGTAATTTTGTGAGCAAGTATTTTTAGAATTTAACCATTTAGAAACAAAGACAGAATATGAAAGCAACTTTTGGTAGAGGAATAGTTATAGAATCTCATTTCCTTCACACTTCTATTTTGATTTCCAAATTCCTTTTGTTTCAGGATCTGTGAATGCATGTGAAAAGACCTCATTTATGTTTTTGCGGCAGGAGTTGCCAGTGAGATTGGCAAACATAATGAAAGAAATAAGTCTCCTTCCAGATAATCTTCTAAGAACACCTTCAGTTCAGCTAGTACAAAGCTGGTAAGAATCCCATCTTGTTTTTGGAATATCAGTGGAGAATATTTTGCCATTAAACATGATCTTTTCGTTAATCTTCATTAGACCACCAGAATTATAAGCAGGCCTTATTTGTGGTGTATGTATTTGTTCCCTCAGTCCTAGACATTGCTATTCTTTGCTTTGAGAGAAGCAGTACTGCCCAGAAATACAGGTGCCAGAGTTAAGTATGTCTTGTGATTAATTTTTTGTTAAATTTCACAAGAATGATTTTTTAACTCTCTAAAATTCAAACATGCAATCAGTATGGGTAAATGCACTTTAAAAGTACTCATTTTTAACAAATGGATTGATCCAGTTGTGAAAACATCTTCAGTTTTATAAACTACATTTTTAAAAAATTGGTTATAATCTTTTTATTAACTGCTGTGCTGTTTTCACGTAATTGCCTTTGTCTTCTCTATTGCTATTTTTTAAGCATCATAAACGTTTAACAAGAATTGGCCAAGATAAATTTTGAATAAAAAATAATTTAGTTACAAAACTTTATTCCTTGATTATAGTGATTATTTTAAAAGATTCTAGTTTTTTTTCTTTTGTGGAAATTATACTTCTGTGAGAGAATCTGCTCTTGCGTATCCATTTTTTTAAGTTCACAAAAGAAACAAGTGGGTCAGAATTAGTATTATCATATTAATTTTTTTAAATGGCAGTACAGCTTTAAGCAGTGAACTATTATAGGTTTGATTAAGCACAAAATGATTATGAATTAAAGTAGAGAAAGACACTGAAATATTTTTGAGGAATTTCATGCCTGAAATATATGCTGCAGTCAAAACAGTACATCTCATATTTAAAAATAGTTATTCCGCTGTTATGTGTACCTTTAGACAGAAAATATGGGATGATTAGTATAGAATAGTAGAATATATGTGCGTACTTATATACATACTGAATGTATATATTTATATGTACTGAATACATATTTCTATGTCTGAAAAAATATATATATATACTCTACATTCATACACATGCATACATATACTGAAATGACTGAACCACACAGGGGTGGGGAACCTGCAGCCTTGAGGCCACATGTGGCCCTCTAGGTCCTTAAGTGTGGCCCTTGGACTGAGTCCAAACTTCACAGAATAAATCCCCTTAATAAAAGGATTTGTTCTGTAAAACTTGTACATTTGAGCTGTACCACCATTTTTTGAACTGAAGACATGTCCAAGAGTTACTTAGAGTGAAGATAACATAGGATGAGATCTTAAAATTCTTGAGTAATATCTTATCTAAGGTATTGTCAGGAAGAGGGAATATAAACTAGTTTTTGAATACATATAAAAAAGCATCTCTTCAACAATTGATGTACTGCTTACATGACTCCATAGTATTATTCCTGATCAAAAGGTGATGTTAAAATATATATCTGAAATGTTAAAGTCTTGGAACATAATAAGTTCAAATATAACTTGGGGATTTACATTTTAGGTACATTCAGAGTCTACAGGAGCTCCTTGATTTTAAGCATAAAAGTGCAGAAGATGCTAAAGCTGTTTATGAGTAAGTATATTCTTGATCCCATTCCTGTAATGCTCTTTATTGTTTAATTTCAATCCTCTAAACATTATTCCAAAAAGCAAATATATTGGACTTGATTTTGCTAATGGAAAAGCGAGCTTTTTTTTTTTTATTAACTCTTTGAGATCACAATGACTTAACTAAGTTTTCTTCCCACTCTTAAGAATCTCTATATCGATTTGGCTTGACTTCTATTAAGTTATATGACTTGTTTGCTAAAGACAAAATGCACTAGCATTTATACATCTGAAAGAGTCTTATCCCTTCCAAAGAAGTTAACTTTGAGAGGCTGTACACTTAGTCCAACAATGCTGTCATTGCTCAAAATCTTTAGAGGTCTACTTCAGAACTACCTTTAGAACTTGTGGTGCGTACTTTTGACTATAGTTAATGATGAACAATGGATAAAGATTTAATAGGATTTTTGGAAATAAAATTCATTCGAAGTCTAGTCAATAAAGAAGGATGATCAGGTTGGGTATACAGTTTTTAATTTTCAAAGAAAGAATAAGAATTGGGTATAAGCTTCCCAGTACTTTGAAAGGGATAGTATTCATTTAGAGCTATAAATTCTGTTATTGTTTTTAATAAACAAGTTCCACTAAAATGCTGCCTCATTGAGCCATTTTGATTATGTTTATTGGAGTTTCCTATGAACTGATTTTTTTAAGTGGAGTGCCAGATAGTTTGGAAATACTATTTTAGCACAACAGGTTATGCAGAACATCAAATTAGATTTAAAATATATTTGCAATATATTTTAAAATAACCACTCTTCTTTGACACTCCTTCTATTAATCTTTTCTTAATTAAGCTTAGTTCTAAGCCTAATCATCTTTAACATGGCTTTTGTGCCCACCACAAATTTGTTCGTATATGTACAAGGCTATGTCAGTGTTTAAACTATTGGCACAAAGATATAGTAGCCCATTCTAAGTTTGGGCCATTTCTCTCACCTCTCCCCCTTCTTTACTAATCTACACCCTTCCCTGCCTTCATCTGCATAGTGTTAACATAATAGAATGAATGAAATAATATTGTCCAGCATACATAATTTTTTGCTCTAGGTAAATGATAGTTTCCAACACCAAAGTAGTGATCATTGCCTATTTATCTTGTTTCATTATTGACTAAGAGTAGGGCCTTTGTCTGGTCATACTCCAGAAACATCTCTGTAGTACCATGCTTACAGTGAATGCTAGATAAATACTTCAAATTTAACAAGCATTTGTCAATCTCCTACCATGTGTAAATGCTATGCTAGACACTGAGGATTCAAAGACAGGATGAAAAAGTATTCCTTTCCTGAGGCAGCTTAGGTTGTTTTTTCTTGCACCGGGATGAGAATACATGTAAACCAAGATAAGTATCTACATCATAATTTGAAGATGCAAGAGAGACCATTGATACCTAAGAAGATCAGGGAAGGATCCTTTTAGGAGATGGTACATGAGTTGAGCCTTGACTTAGACAATATTATTTCATTCATTCTACCATGTTAACACCGTGAGGATGAAGGCAGGGAGGTTGGAGGGGGGGGTAAAGGATTAGGGAATGCCCAAAACTTAGCATAGACTATTATATCTTTGTATCAACAGTCTAAATATTGACATAGACTTGTTCATCTATGATCACATTTGTGGTGGCACAATAGCCACATTTAACATGATCTTTAATAATGGTGCTCATTCCCTTGAAGGAATTCTAAAAACAGGTGTGGAGGTACATTACATGGGATACTTTGTGCAATGACATTTGTGTGTCATGTAGTGCCATGGTTGGGAAAGAGTAAATAGACCAGTTTGCCAGAAACATATGACATGTCTGAAGAGGTGTAATAAAATAGGCCCCAAAGGTAAATAAAAGCCATATTATGAAAGGCTGTAAATGCTTGGCATATGAGAGACTTAAGTTTTTCCTAGGGAGGCGATAGGGAGTCAGTGAAAGGTTTTACTTTTGTTGTTGTGTTTTTTTTGGTGAGGCAATCAGGGTTAAGTGACTTGTCCAGGGTCACACAGCTAGTAAGTGTCAAATGTATGAGGTTAGATTTGAATTCAGGTCCTCCTGATTCCAGGGCCGGTTCTCTATCCACTGTGCTACCTAGCTACCTGCCCCTCTCCATGAAGATTTTTAAGCCAGTGGAGTCACATGGTTAGACTTGGGCTTTAGGAAAGTTATTTTGGCAGCTGTATAGTTTTGGTAATTGTGGGCCAGAATGTGAACTTTGAACCTGTTGAAAGGTTGGTAATCTTTTACTGCTTCTGCACTTTGTGCTAAGATACATTGATAAACTACCACCCCCAAAATGCACTGATACTGTTTTTATTATATCTATTCTGTGTAGAAATTGTGGATTTCTGTTTTCTTTTCCTGTTCAGTTTATTTTGTTACTCTAAAAAGAAATTATAAAATGCAGGACCAGTCTAACAGGTGTGTTTTGTTTAGCTTTACAGACACTGTGATAAGAATTCGGAATCGACATAATGATGTCATTCCTACCATGGCTCAGGGTGTGATTGAATACAAGGAAAGCTTTGGTGTAGATCCAGTGACCAGCCAGAATGTACAGTATTTTTTGGATCGTTTTTACATGAGTCGCATTTCAATCAGAATGCTACTCAATCAGCATTGTAAGTACCTAGGAACAAGGAATGGAGAAAAACTAAAATGAAATATGTTGATGTAGTAGCTAATTATTTTTTTATTTCCATGCCCATCAGCAACATCAGCTAAATATATATAGCAATTCACTTTTTAGTGAATATCAGTGGTTATGCTAATGCTTATGGGAAACACTTATATTTCCTATTTAAGATCTACTGAGAGAAAAAACCATAAGACTGAGATGTAGTCTTTAGCTATTTTAACTTTTTAATTTTTTTATTTTGGATAGCCTTACTGTTTGGTGGAAAAGGAAAAGGAAGTTCAACTCACCGAAAACACATTGGAAGCATTAATCCAAATTGTAATGTTGTTGAAGTTATTAAAGGTAATTTCCTGTGAACTTATATTTTAAAAAATTAGAGAAATCAAAAGCATTACTTCCTAGCTACATAAGGTGTTAGTTGTTTGTAATATTATATGGAAAAAATTAGCAGCTAGCAAATATTAGGATTACAAAATAAGTTTACCTTGTTAAAGACTGATGTATCATATAATCATTCAGCAGACATTTATAATGCTTATCCTGTAATGTGCTAGGTACTGAGAGAGATAAAAAGAAAAATTAGACACAATGCCTACTCTTAAAGAGTTTACAATCTACTAGTGATAATAATAACTGTAGTACAAAATAGAATGCAGTAAATGTATAAGTGAGGTATAAACGGATGCTATAAGAGTCCATGGAAGAGGACACTTCTTGCTGGGGTGGAAGAATTAGTAGACTTCATGAAGGTGGTAGTATTTAGGATTTCAAAAGGTGTAGGTGGTAGGGGAGGTCATTATAGACATAACAAACAGGCAGTAAAGCACCAGGTTTGTTTAGAAAATGGCAAATAATCTGGTTTGGAAGGAGTGTAGAATGCATGAAAGGCAGTAGTTTTTTTTTTTCCCTGTGGTATTTTGTCAGTATGTATGGCATCACAGTCAAGTATATAGACTATAACATTTTCTAATTTATTCTGCCCTTAATTTAAAAAAGCATTTCTCTTTGATGTGTAGTCCCCAGATGAAATTTTATCATTAGTGCCTTTCTTCCAGAAGTTATCAGCTGACCATATTATCAGCTGAAAAAATAATCCTCACAACTTCAATAATCTTCACAGTCTGGTAATGAATTCTTGCAGCAAAAACTTTTAAAAATGGAATCGCAGCATATACTTCATCTGTGTATCTTTTGTCTAGGAGAGAAACTTTTTAAGAATGGGTTAAAAATGACTAAAACTCTCATACTTTTTAGTTTTTTCATGCATGTTTAACAAACATGCTGTTAACAAAATGATTGTATTTTGTGGAATGTACCAATAATTAATTTTGTAACAATATATTCCAAGTACTTCTCACATATGAGTGGGATGCTTTCAGTAAAAGCATTCTTCTCATTTTGATTCTCACCTCATCAAAGTAGGTTGATTATAACAATTTAAAAACTTTATTCATCAGTTTGGCCTGCTTGGTGTGACACTTCTGCCGTTTTCAATGTATGAAAATGAGTTAAATGTATTTAACTCTTTTCCTTTTTAATTTACTCTAGATGGTTATGAAAATGCAAAGCGTCTTTGTGATTTGTATTATATTAATTCTCCGGAACTAGAACTTGAAGAACTAAATGGTAAGACAGTGTATCATATTTCTTTCACTAATGGTTAGTGTCACATTTCTTTTGCTAATGGTTAGTGTTAGAGATAAGGAGAGTTTTTTTGATTTTTTTTATGAATATGTAAAATGAAAGTTATCACTCTTGAGCCATAGACTTTTTGGTTATGTAAAACAAATACATCACAGCTCATATTTAAAAGCAATTTACATCTTGCAGAATATTTCCTTTGCAATAATTCTTTTAAGTTAACTAGTGTAAATATCATTCTATAGCTTCATAGAACTTAGAGCTAGAAGGGATAGATGAGGAAATTAAGACTCAGGATAAATAGGATCATTGGATCGTATATTTAGAGCTGGAAGGGACCTTAGAGATCATGGATTTTTCTTTTAAGTCTGGTTCTGTGACATGTGGGTAGGAAGCTCTTTGTGCTCTTGGAAATGTAGGAGGAGAAGTTCTGGACCTGATAATAGAGAGAAGTGACTTAGGGATTTTTGCAAGTGTCATTAACTTAAAGCCATCTAAGTAACAAATACTTCAGTGTGTTAAATATAATCTTAGTGACATGAAGAAATTTAGGTAGGCACAAAAAGTACTGACCCTACTCCTTAGGGAATAGGATCATAGATATAGAACTGGAAGAGACCTTGGAAACTATCTAGTTCAACCTCCTCATTTTACAGATGAAGTTAAGTGACTTTTGAATGAATCACTTTGGCTTATTATTCCACTTCTGTCAATTAATGAGTGACATTGTCAAAAGACATAATGGAAAAAGCACTGGCTCTGGAGTCAAAAAATCTGGATTCAAATTCTGCCTCTGATACGAGATGTGTGACCTGGAAAAGTCAAATACAGATGAGGTTAAGTGACTTTTCCAGGTCACACAGTTTGTGTCAGAAGTAGGATTTGAATCCATAGCCCAGCCCTTTTCTACTATGTCTGTTGAAAATATCACTTATTGATCGACAGAACTGGAATAATAAACCACGGTGATTCATAATCCTTTGTTTTCTCCCCAACCCTATTGTTAATTTTCAGACTAATTATTGTCATCATGATCCTAGTGAACATTTGAATGTTGAAATTATATTCCGTAATACACTAAAGGTAATACAATATTTTTGATTAAGTTGCTTGTAAATACCTGAAAAAAAAATAGAAAAATTCTGCGTTAGTCAGCTGTTTTCATTATGTCCTGTTTTTTTTTTACTTTGTGAGTTTATGTGAACTGGCTAAAAAAAAAAACAAAACCAAAAAACCAGCCCTCAAAGACCAAAAAAAAAAAAAAATGTAAGCTGAAAGTTTGTGTTTTCTTGAGCTCTTTAAGACTTCTCTTTGGGAAAGCAAAATGCTATAATTTTGAAAATTTAGTGCTCTTTAAAAAAAATTTCATGGAGCTAGAGGAATGGAAAAAGAGTAGGGGATAGCCACTTTTGTTAGGTTATTTTGGAGTGTTCTTTGAGATTACTACAATACCAGTGTTGTCATTGTCAGTTGTGAGTTCCATGAGCAAGGAGATTCAAACATTATTGCCATGCAGAGGGAGCTATGTAACAACTCTTCAGAAACAGTACTGCCTTTCATAATAAATGTTTCTTCCTTGATTACACTGTTGTCTTTTTAAGATGCCTGGGTAGATTCAATTCCTTACTTACATTTTTCTTTTTCTACTCTGTAGCAAAATCACCAGGACAGCCCATGCAAGTGGTTTATGTACCATCACATCTCTATCACATGGTGTTTGAACTTTTCAAGGTTTGTAAAGTAGGATTATATAAACTTTGTATACTTAGATTTTTCCTTAGTTTTAGGAATCTTGCTCAATTTCTAAAGCCACTTGAAAAAGTAAAATATAATTTCATTAAAGATATATAATAATACCCCACTTAGCTGAAAGTCAGTGTTCTGAAATGGACAGCATAGGGGAAAATAAAACTTTTCACTCAGTTGTTTTTTACACTTACTTAAAAATTCTTAGTAAGCTTACTTACCTGGTTTCTAGCTATAGCAAATTAAAAGCAGAAAGTTGACAGCTTTTATGTAGGGGAGGGAAGACCAGGTATTTGGGAGGAAGGAGCGATTCTTAACAACAGATAAAATAGACACTTCTTAGAAGTGACAGGTGCCAGCCTAACAGTAAAGGAGACAAGAAAGCTAAACAAGGTATACTATTGTACTGGATAAAGCTAATTGTCAGTTGATGTTTATGTAGAGCTACAACGTTTACAAAGTGCTTTTTTTGTGTCAGCTCTTTGAAGTAAACAGTGCATTATTATCCTCATCTTATAGATGAGAAAACTGAGGTATACAAAAGTTAAATGATTCATTCAGGGTTGTGCAACTGGCAGGTGCAGAAGCCAGAGTTCAAACTCAGATCATCCATTGGTCTTCTCATTGCATGAACAGATTTATAGGATTTGGAGCTGGAAAGGCCTGTTGAGATCATTTAGTCAGCTTTTTCATTTTATAGAGGATGGTATCAAGGTCCAGAGGGATTGTGTTAATTGAGAGGTGACCTGGGTTACAAACCTAGAACCTCTTATTTCAAACTCTTAAGTTATTTCTATTAAATCATGCTGCCAAGATGACCCTAATCATCAAGTAAGGCTTTTGTTTTTTTCAGCGTCCTCTGTTTACCCCAGTAGGGACATGTATTTTACAAAGATTTCTATCAATAACTTTAAGTAAGTTTTGGCGTTTTGTTTAGAATGCATCACTTTTTCTGCTATGTCATTTTAATGTCAAGGACTCATCTTTTGCATGTGTTGTATGTGTTTTAAGAACACTTGAAACTAAAAGCCTATTTTAAAATTTTACTTGTCATAGTTTGATTTCCATAGGATAAAAGGAATGGACATGTTTTTTATTATTCATTAACACTTATTTCCATGTTATGTGAAATATAGGGCTAGACAGTGTTCCCAGCCACATGGTAAGAACTGACTAATGCAAGGTGAAAGTAGAGGAAACTTGGAAATATGAGTGTGTTGCCATGATCTAGGTTTGGTTATGGTTAGGAATGTGCGTTATTGTTGAATTGTTTATCCCTGTCTTTAATCGAGGTAGTTTCAAGATTTTTTAAGACATTCTAAATCTTACCTGAAGGATGGGAACTGTATTTACAAAAATACGGTGTACTGACACGTCTGATGTAGGAGGGGAAAGCTCTTTTACCTAGTATCTAGTATGATTACACAATAGTTCTTTGGCAGAATTTTCTGCTTCAGTGTAACTTTTTAAGAGTTTTAGAAGTGTATTGTTTATAGAGAACAATCTAAAACTGCTTTTCGCTGTCAAATTTCTTACAAATTAAAAATGATCTTTTTAAAATACTTAGAAGAATTCTCTGGGTCATTTGTGGCCGTTTGTTATTTTCCTTCCCTGGGATTAGAAACTTCAAGGAAACTTACAAGTTTTGGAAAATTGTAGCTCTTAACAAAGCTAATATTTTTTCAGAACGCAATGAGAGCAACCATGGAACACCATGCCGACAAGGGTGTTTACCCTCCTATTCAGGTTCACGTAACACTGGGTAATGAGGACTTGACTGTGAAGGTAATTGCTATTTAAAAATGGGGTGCCAAAATGAAAAAGGGTTTGTTAATTTCAAGATGTGAAATTAAAAACAAAATGCTAAAATCAGAAAGAAAATCTTTTTCATTTGTGGCCAATAATCACACATCAACATCAAACTGTGGAATTAACCACTAGTTCAGGCAAAAGTACATGGAATATAGACACATCATCTCAACAATAATTGGCGATATTCATGACAAAAAAGTTTCAAAATGTATGAATATTTATGTAGAATTGTATATAAGCTATAGGCTGGTTAGTTCAGTTGCTCTGAGTCTTACAAATCTTAAGACCCCTTACACAAATGTAAGTTGTTACTGTTGTTATTAACGGTTGAATTCCAATACAGACAAAGTAGTTATGGGGAAAGAAACTTTCCCCATACACCTTTCCCTCTAAACCAGACTAGTCACCTCAAAAGAGAAATGTGGATGCCTCATCACAGCTTGCTACCATTATTGGAAGAAACTTCAAAATGTGTGGTGAGTTTGTAGTCATTTGTATGTTTTACAGTTTGTAGTCTGTTCTGTGCTCCTTTGTATTAGATGATGTCCTTGAGAGTGTTTTCATCTATGAGATTTAAAAAACCTGTGTATCACTTTGTTCTTTGCATACAGATATAGTTGATGTTTATCTGGTTTACTCTTCTAAGCAGTGGTGTTTGTGGTATGGCCATTATGATTCATGGGTACAGGATGCTTCTATTCCAAATAAAACATTGTAGCTAAAGTTAGCCAGCACTGGTTTAACTTGTATTCTGGCAGGTCATGAGAGCACCTTTTCTTACTCATTTTGCTTGTGAGGGACAAAATTTAACTTTGCTGTTATTTATAGATCTCAAGATAAACAGAACTGTGATGCATTTAACATAGTTTTAAGGCTGACTCTGCCCTAGGAATTCATTCTTGGCAATTTGTTTTTCAATTTGGTACAAAGAATTATTTTTATGGAATAGTAGCCAAAAAAAATCCTTTTTTTGGAAGTCTGAGGAGATGTCCTAAAAAAAAATTTATGTAAACTAGATATAACCTTTTATCTGCTTTGTACCTTGCTTCTAGTATTTTATTGCTATATATTTTCATATCCAGATTTGTTGTTTTTTTTTTTTAAAGAGTACCACCTACACCAAATTTCCATGTATTAAATCATTTCCTTAACTTTGTGTTAGAAGAGCTCTTCATCAAGGTTCCAGGGACCGAAGTCCTAAGGCTTTTTAAAACTTCATATGTCAAGGACATGTGATTTTGTTGCAACTCTGTCTACTCTTTCAGAGTCTAGCTTGTCTCTTAAGAGTTTGAGATAAAAGAACTGTGGCTCAAAGAGGTTAACTGACTTGCCCGCAGTGACATAGCTATTTCTCAAAATGTAGAGGTTAAATGGCAAATGACTTGCCTGGGGTCACTTAACTGAATCTTAGTCCATAGAGATTAAATGACTTACCTGTAGTCACACAGCAAATTTTTAGTCCACAGGCTGCTGAAATTCCTCATATTTGTCACTCCTTTTGCAACTCTTCTAAAAAATCTTTGCAGTCCAGAATTTTGTAATATGTTGCTCCTCTGGTTCCAATTCAAACTATTCTACATTAATATCCAGTGTAAATAATCTAAAGTGAAATTTAATTTAAGCTTCATTAGCTTATTACCACCATTGAGTTCTGTTTCTGTGCCTCATGACCAGGAGTTGACTTTGGAGTCAATTGGGACAAGATTTCACAGTAGATCGCTTATCAACTTGAATGTGTCTAATGCTGTTGTCCACTATTACTGCTAGAGTGTTTTTTGTGCTAAGCACTTAAATTATGTCATTAATATACTCAAATTTTATAGGTAGTTTCATATAAGTTTTCATTTACATATAGTATTTGGGTTTCAAAGGGTAAATAAGCTCATCAGCTTTTACTTCCATTTCTACTGCCTAGTTTTCTCCCTTTACCTTAGATTTCTTTTGTTGCTTCTGAGCTTTCTATCTTTTCTCATGCTTTGCTGACTTATTTTCTAAAACAACCTCTTGCCAAGTTGTCTTTTTGTTCAGAGCTAAACTAAATCCTTTCAGCAGCATTATAAGTAACTATAGAAAGTATAGTTAATTATAGTAACTATAGAAAGACTAAATAAAACCAAACTGTGGGACCTGTGTATCATCTGCCTTGTTGCTTCAGTTGCTACTCCTAAAGGATGTGGATCATTTCTATGTGCTTGTTTATTTAAGATTAATACCTTGCTCCCTTTGGGGGGGGGGTGCAGGGAAGGCAGCTTTTATAAGTATTTTATTTAGTTGCTAGCTAACATGTTGATTACTCCTGCAGCCACTTGCAGATGAATTAGAAATACTCAGTGTTTACATTATAAATTGACTACTCTAGATTAAGGAATAATATGAAAAATGCTTTATATAGTTAAATCCCTAGGACCCACTTCATTAATTGTTTTTTTTTTGTATTTCAGTCAATTTTTTTATTTTATTATTATTTTTTAAATTTATTTAATATATTAAGTTTTCAGCATTGATTTTCACAAGAGTTTGAATTACAAATTTTTTCCCCATTTCTGCCCTCCCCCCACTCCAAGATGGCATGTATTCTGGTTGCCCTATTCACCAGTCAGCCCTCCCTTCTGTCACCCCACTTCCCTCCCATCCCCTTTTCTCTTACTTTCTTATAGGGCAAGATAAATTTCTATGCCCCGTTGCCTGTGTATCTTATTTCCTAGTTGTGTACAAAAACTTTTTTTTTGAACATCTGTTTTTAAAACTTTTGAGTTCCAAATTCTCTCCCCTCTTCCCTCCCCATCCACCCTCCCTAAGAAGGCAAGCAATTCAACATAGGCCACATGCGTATAATTATGTAAAACCCTTCCACAATACTCATGTTGTGAAAGACTAACTGTATTTTGCTCCTTCCTAACCTATCCCCCTTTATTTATTTTCTCCCTTGACCCTATCCCTTTTCAAAAGTGTTTGTTTTTGATTACCTCTTCCCCCATCTGCCCTCCCTTCTATCGTCCCCCCTTTTTTATCTCCTTCCTTCCTATGGAGTAAGATACCCAATTGAGTGTGTATGTTATTCCCTCCTCAGGTCAAATCTGATGAGAGCAAGATTTACTCATTCCCCCTCACCTGCCCCCTCTTCCCTTCCTACAGAACTGCTTTGTCTTGCCACTTTTATGTGAGAAAATTTACCCCATTCTATCTCTCCCTTGGTCCCTCTCTCAATATATTCCTCTCTCATCCCTTAATTTGATTTTTTTAGATATCATCCCTTCATATTCAACTCATCCTGTCCCCTCTGTCTATATATACATGCATACACATATATCTATATTCCCTTCAGGTACCCTAATACTGAGGTCTCATGAATCATATACATCATCTTTCCATGTAGGAATGTAAACAAAACAGTTCAACTTTAGTAAGTCCCTTGTGATTTCTCTTTCTTGTTTACCTTTTCATGCTTCTCTTGAATCTTGTGTTTGAAAGTCAGATTTTCTATTCAGCTCTGGTCTTTTCACTGAGAAAGCTTGAAATTCCTCTATTTTATTGAAAGTCCATATTTTCCCTTGGAGCAAAATACTCGGTTTTGCTTGGTAGGTGATTCTTGGTTTTAATCCTAGCTTCACTGACCTCCGGAATATTGTATTCCAAGCCCTTCAATCCCTTAATGTAGAAGCTGCTAGATCTTGTATTATTCTGATTGTTTCCACAATACTCAAATTGTTTCCTTCTGGCTGCTTGCAGTATTTTCTCCTTGATCTGGGAGGTCTGGAATTTGGCAACAATATTCCCAGGAGTTTTCTATTTGGGATCTTTTTGAGGAGGCGATCTGTGGATTCTTTCAATTTCTATTTTACCCTCTGACTCTAGAATATCAGGGCAGTTCTCCTTGATAATTTCTTGGAAAATGATATCTAGGCTCTTTTTTGATCATGGCTTTCAGGTAGTCCAATAATTTTAAAATTATCTCTCCTGGATCTGTTTTCCAAGTCAGTGGTTTCTCCAGTGAGATATTTCGCATTGTCTTCCACTTTTTCATTCGTTTGGTTCTGTTTGATAATATCTTGATTTCTCATAAAGTCACTAGCTTCCACTTGCTCCAATCTAACTTTTAAGGTAGTATTTTCTTCAGTGGTCTTTTGGACCTCCTTTTCCATTTGGCTAATTCTGCCTTTCAAGGCATTCTTCTCCTCATTGGCTTTTTGCAGCTCTTTTGCCATTTGAGTTAGTCTACTTTTTAAGGTGCTGTTTTCTTCAGTATTTTTTTGGGTCTCCTTTAGCAAGTCATTACTTGTTTTTCATGGTTTTCTCGCATCCTTCTCATTTCTCTTCCCAATTTTTCTTCCACTTCTCTAACTTGCTTTTCCAAATCCTTTTTGAGCTCTTCCATGGCCTGAGACCAGTTCATGTTTTTCTTGGAGGCTTTTGATTTAGGCTCTTTGACTTTGTTGGCTTCTTCTGGCTGTATGTTTGGGTCTTCTTTGTCACCAAAGAAAGATTCCAAAGTGTGAGTCTGAATCTGAGTGCGTTTTCTCTGCCTGGCCATGTTCCCAGCCAACTACTTGACGCTTGAGTTTTTCATGGGGGTATGACTCCTTGTAGAGTAGAGAGTACTTAGTTCCAAGCTTGAGGGGCTGTGCTGTTGTTTCCCGAGCTATTTCTATACAGCCAGCTCTGCCACGCCAGTGCTTCTCCTCCCCCAAGAACCGCCAGCCTGGACTGGACTCAGATCTTAAGCAGGCTTTGCACTCCTGCTCTGATCCACCACTTAATTCCTCCCACCAAGGTGGGCCTGGGGCCAGAAGCAAGTGCATCTGTGGTTCTGTAGCTGCACCTCCTCTGCTGCCCCTGGGGCGGTGGCTGAACCTAGAACTCCTTCACTCTGACCCTGCAGCTTTTCCCACTAACCTTGTCTGTTGTCTTTGGTGTTTGTGGGTTGAGAAGTTTGGTAACTGCCACAGCTCACTGATTCAGGGTGCCAGGGCCTGCTCCACCCGGCCCCCGGTCTGGCTGCAGCCCACCCTGGGCTCTGTTCTCCCAGCTCTGGGTGATAGACCTTTCCCAGTGACCATCCAGGCTGTCCTGGGCTGGAGCCCTGCTTCCTTCCGCTATTTCATGGGTTCTGCAGTTCTTCTCTGTTGTCTTTGGTGTTTGTGGGTCGAGAAGTCTGGTAACTGCCACAGCTCACTGATTTAGGGTGCTAGGGCCTGTTCCATCAGGCTCACAGTCTGGTTGGTCCAGGTGCAGCTCATGCTGGGCTCTGCTCCACTCCACTCCCGGCTCCCTGCACGGTAGACCTTACCCAGTGACCATCCAAGCTGTCCTAAGCTGGAGCCCTGCTTCCCTCTTCTATTTTGTGGGTTCTGCAGTTCTAGAATTTGTTCAGAGCCATTTTTTGTAGGTTTTTGGAGGGATGTGGTGGGGGAGCTCATGCAAGTCCCTACTTTCCAGCCACCATCTTGGTTCTGCCGCCCCCCCTCTTCATTAATTTTTAAGACAAATTTCTACTATATCCCCTATAGGTATTTGAATCTGAGGCTCAAGGGTCATTTCAAACTTGTTCTTAGCTCTCCTATACCAGTTTTCATATACTGGGTCTTCATAGGTCTTACAAAGCTCTCTAAAAATTAAATAATGGGTTAAGTATAGTATGGTATTTAAAACAAATTTGCTAAGGCTCAGGCAACGATGCTGTGCAATTGTGTACAGTGCTTTCTTATTTCAGATCTTGTGAAAAGTGATAAACTCCTCTGACTCACAGAGTTCAAGCTCATATTGTGAGGAAAAAAAATTAGTTGGACTTTTCACCGTATTTATATGCCATAGTTTATTAAAATTTTAAAACTATACAAAGACTTATGGAATTTGTATATTTTTCTCTCACAATAAAATTGTTCATTTTGTTTTGCTGTAGGCAAAATAGTGTTATAGTTATCCTTCAAAAAAACTTTTAAGTAATATTCAAGCAAGTACCCAAATTCAGCACTTTATCAGGCTGTAGCATCACTCTAATCTTTGTGTAAAATCATTGCCTTTTACTCTTCATGGAAGTAGGTTTTATTGAATAGGAATTAACTAATTACAACAGGCGCACAAGGGATTTTCTTTACCTCAGTTTTTAGAACTGCCAGTAAAGGCAATGTCTGTATGTTCTCCTATCTTGGGTCTGATTTACTAGATGCCAGATTTAAAAAGCTTTTGTTTCAAAAGCTATATGAATCTGCATGACTACATTATGTGCTAGATTAATAATGTTTTTCTTTTGTAAGAAAATGTTTTTTTTTTCTCTTAGATGAGTGATCGTGGAGGTGGGGTTCCTTTGAGGAAAATTGATAGACTCTTCAACTACATGTATTCAACTGCACCCCGACCTCGTGTTGAGACATCTCGAGCTGTACCCCTGGTGTGTAATCTTGTAATAATGAAATATGTTCTAGTGATGTTCCTTTCTACTCAAGGTAAAAAGAGATGCCTTTTAAACTACTCAGTATGGCCACAAGATGGGGTTCTACACAAGGAATAAGAGAAGATCATTCTGGAGAGAAAACAGTGCCTACTTTAAAAAAAAAAAAATCTTCCAGAGTAAGTTCATGTATTGAGAAAGACAAAATTAATAGAGGTGATTCCATTATTTGATCTAAATCTAAATCATTAGATTTTCAGAGCCAAAAAGTGGTAAAGCACATTTGAGTATATTCTTACTAATGTGCTATGAGAATAAATTAATAAATGCTTGTTGAATTCAGTAAAGTTCTACTCTGATGCATCATCATAGCATGGAGGTGATTCTAGATACTTGAAGGTTATACTACCGGAGTACAAACATTAGAAGGTTAAACCACTCTGGAAAACCTCAAATATATGTTAGTCAGCCTGTGCTTAAAGATACAAAAGGGTAACCTGACACTTCTCTAGACAGCCCATTCCACTTTTGGATAGTTCTGATTGCTAGTTAATTTTTCTGACATGAAGTCAATTTGTTTCTTTGCAAAAACTACCCGTTGTTCCTAGTTTTGTGTTTTTGGGCCAAAGAGAACCAGTTTGTCCTGTTCCACATGACAGAACTTTAGTTACTTGAACATAGATATCCTGTCCCCACTGAGTTTTTCTCTAAGCTAAACAGCTTCCATTCCTTCAACCAAATCATTTGACTTGAACTCAAAAGTCCTTTACCATTTTGGTTACCCTTCTTTGGACACTCCACCTTATCATTGCTTGTGATGGCCAGAACTGAACATAGTACTTCAGATGAGATTTGAGGAGAGCCGATTAGAGAGGGACATACCTTATTTCGAAAAGGTAAGCCTGTCATAATGCAAGATCACATTAGCTTTTATGGCAGCCCAAAAAAGCCAAGTGAAGGGCTGTGTCTCGTATGAGAACTAGTTAAGCTAGTTCATCACCAGAAAATTGACCACTGAGTGACAGATTTTTTAACCACAACAACTCATGAAGACAGTTTGCTAAGGCATAGAAGTTATCTGCCCTGGTAGAAGGAATAGTTAAGTTACTAAAGTATGTTTATGGCATTATGTTAAAACAGGCACACATGAAATAACAAAATCCTTGGATTCAAGGACCCCTACTTTAATCTAGTAGGAATAATCATTGGCAAATTATGAAAGAATCATCTGTGTTGCAACCTGCTAAAAAGTTTATAATTTAGGAAAGGTGAGTTCTATTCAGTTTTATCACTTTAATGATTTGAGTTGAGTTCTCTAAATGTTCTTTTATTGAATTGCGTCAGTGATATTTTCACATTTGCTAAAGTCTGGGTTAGATTCTCCTATGTTAAGTATCTTTCTGAAATGAATGATTTGCAGTCTTGGAACAGCCCCAATTTTTTTTTTTGAGGTCATGGAGTACCAATAATGTTTTTTCTGTAACATCACCAAAACAAAATTCATTGTAAGACTTTGAATCCTCCTCAGGGGTTTACCAGAAGGGCTTCATTACAAATTTACCCATAATGTGGTCCCATATTATACAACATAGTTTTAGTGTATTGCATTTATTTGCTGACTTCCTTTATACCAAAGTAATTCCTAAAATTTATTTAGGAGAAAGTATTAACACTGAAAATGTTGTTAATAATCGAAGGAGAAATTGATTGTGATGTAGTTAAGATTTTAGTTAAAATCAAACCTTTTTGGAGGTGGAGCCTAGATGGTGGAGTACAGGCAGCAGCCCAGCTGAACTCTCTCAACATTCCCTTCCAAACAACTTTAAAATAAATCCTCAAATCAATTTTTGAAGTGGCAGAGCCAACTTTTGGTCAGTGAGACATTTTTCCCAGCCTAAGACAACTTAGGAGGTTGACAGGAGAGGTCTGTGACACCAGGGCAGGTGGCTGTGACAGCAGTGGCAGCTTCAGGAGCTTTCAGCTCTGAGATGGTAAGGGAGTCAAACAACTGGTCAGAAAGAGATTACAGGGGACCCTGTGCTGGCACTGGATGCAACTGGTGCTGATTGGAACTCTCGTGCTCTTAAGCAGTTCTGGGTTGTAGTTTCACCATACATAGAGAGGAACTCTTGTGGTTGATCACAAGGGAGCAGAGGCTCTGGTCGGAGTTCCAAAGTGAAGAGAAGCACTTGTGCTTGTGGGTGCAGGAGTGCAGAGGACCTGACCACCATTCCAGGGCCAAGAGGAGTGCTAGAGCTTGTGGCTGCAGGGGAGTAAGGGCCCTTACTAGTTATCAAAGAATACTGCTCTGATATCCTAGAACCAGTGGGTAAAATAAAAATTGAAAGAATCTTATCAATCACTACCTGAAAGAGATCCCAAAATAAAAATATCCAGAAATATTATTGTCAAATCTCAGAGTTCCCAGGTAAAGGAGAAAATATTGCAAGAAGTAACCAGAAAGAAACCATTCATATATTGTGGAACTATAGTCAGGATCACACATGATATAGTGGCTGTCATGTTAAAGGAGTGGAAGGCTTGGAAAATGATATTCCAGGAGGCAACCAAGAAGAATCTACCCAGCAGAACTGACTAGGGGGTAGGGGGTGGGGAAGGGAAAATGGACATTTAATGAAATAGAGAATTTTCCAGCATTCATGGTGAAAAGACCAGAGCTTAATAGAAAATTTGACTTTCAAACACTAGAGTTAGAGAAGCGCATAAAAAGTAAACATGAAGGAGTAATCATGAAACTCAATATAATTAAACTGTTTACATTTGAATCTATGTGGGAATATGATAGATTAACTCCTAAGAGCTTTATCATTATTAAAGCAATTAGAAGGATTGTACATAGAGGGCATGAGTATGAGTCAGTTATATTGGGATGATCTCTACTCCCTCCCCCCCCCCAAAAAAAAGAAAAACCAAACATGAAGGGATGAGATAGGGATGCATTGGGAGAAGGGGGAAGGGAGAGGTAGAATAGGGAAAATTTTCTCACATAAAAGAGGCTTGCAAGGAAGAGCTTTTATAGTGGAGGGGGAATATGAGTGGGGGGAACAGGCAGTGCTTGAACTTCACTCTCTTCAGAATTGGTTCAACGAGGGAAGAATACACACATGCACACGCACATGCACACACACACTCAGTTGGGTATAGAAATCTATCTTATCCAAAAAGAAATAAGACAGAAAGGGGATAATAGGGATAATAAAAGGGAAGGCAGATTAAGGGAGGGAATGGTCAGAAGCAAAGCAGGGTTTTGAGGAGGGCAGGATAAAAAGAAGAAAAAACAGGAAAAAAGGATGGCGGGAACTATACATTAATCATAACTGAATGTAAATGGCATAAGCTCACCCATGAAATGGTAATAGATAGTAGAATCGATTAGAAACCACACACAAAGCTAAAATAAAAGACTGGAGCAGAAATGCAATATGCTTCAACTGAAGTAAAGGCAGAGGTAGCGATCATGGTCTCAGACAAAGCAAGAGAAAAAATATTTATAGCAGCTCTTTTTTGTGGTGGCAAAGAATAGGAAATTGAGGGGATGCTCATCAATTGGGGAATGGCTAAACAAGATGTGGTATGTGATTGTGATGGAATACTGTTGTGCTATGAGAAATGATGAGGTAGGTGGTTTCAGAAAAAAAAACATGGTAAGACCTATATGAACTGATACAAAATGAAATGAGAACTGGAGATCATTGTGTATAGCAGGTCTGTACAACCTGTGGCCCACCAAAGGATTTCGGGTGTCCCATGAAAAATGTAGAGGAAAACATCCTTTTTGTGTAGAGGAAATCCTTTGGTAGGCCACAGGTTGTGCAGGCTTGCTGTACGGCAACAGCAATGTTGTAATGATGATCAGTTGTGAAAACTTGGCTAATCTGATGAATATAATGATCTAAGACAATTTCAGGGGACTCATGATGAAAAAATGCTATCTACCTCGAGAGAGAGAAGAGATGAACTCTGAGTGCAAATAGAAGTATAATTTTCTTGCTTTATTCATTTTTTTGTGATGTGGCTAATATGGAAATATGTTTTACATGATTTCACATGTATAACTAATTTATCAGTTGGCTTGTCTTCTCACTGGGTAGAGGAGAAGTGTGAAGGAGGGAGAAAATTTGGTACTCAAAATTTAGGGGAACAAAAGCAAAAAATAAATAATAAATTTGAGAAATACAAAATTACCTATACAGATAGAAAAATAATATTTAAGATTCTATTAATATGGTAGTTCATATTAGGCTTGAAGACCTTGTATAGAAAAATTAATTACCATAGATACTAGTTTTTAAAAAACACTTAGGTTAATTCAAAAAAGTTGCCTCATGTTCTGTTACTAGTTTTATTTACTGGAAGAAAACTTGATTTATAAATCTGGGACTTACAAATGAGGTGATAATTCAGATGAGAAAAAGGTGCTTCAGTTAAAAAAAGTCACAGGTTCTTTAAAATGATTATTAATTCTGGTGTGAAACTTTCAGTAAGAAGCATCTGGGTTGCACAATGATTAGAGTACTGGTCCTGTAATCACAGAGTTCAAATTTGACCTTGGATACTTACTATCTGTGTGTACCTGGGCAAATCATTTAACCTCTCTGAGCCTCAGCTCATTTTACAGATAATGAACTGAAGTTGTTATGAAGATCAGATGAAGTAATATTTGTGAAGCACTTTACAAACCTCAAAGCATTATATAAATGCTATCTGTTATTAGTAACAAGATAAATTTTATCATGGATGTGAGAAAAATACATTTATTTTTACATATAAAGGTATTACCATGTAATTCTTGAAAATGTTTGCTTTGAATTTCAAAACGAAAAAGATTGGATTATTATATTGCATATAGCTCAAATAGTTTTGAAATCAGTACAGTATAATCTGCAGACAAGAATATTTGTAGAATTTCTTTTTCTAATACATTCTGTTATTTTCCACTTTAATTTTTTCCCAAGTTCTTTTTTTATTACTTTATTTTAGTTTTCAACATTCACTTCCATAAGTTTTAAATATTCTCCCCTTCCTTCCCCCCTCCCTCCCCAGGATAGCCTGCAATCTGATATAGGCTCCACATATACATTCCTAGTAAACATTTTCACATTAATTATATTGTATAGAAGAATTTAAATGAATGGGACAAACCATGAGAAAGAAAAATAAAACAAAAAAATAGTCTGCTTCACTCTGCATTCATACTCCATAGTTCTTTCTCTGGATGTGGATGGCATTTTCCGTCATGAGTCCTTTGGAATTGTTTTAGGTCCTTACATTGCTGAGAAGAGCTAATTTTATCAAAATCAGTTATTGTACACTGTGGCTGTTACCGTGTACAGTGTTCTGGTTCTGCTCACTTCACTTAGCATCAGTTCATATAAGTCTTTCCAGGTTTTTCTGAAGTCTACCTGTTCATCATTTCTTATAGCACAATAATATTCCATTACATTCATATTCCATAACTTGTTCAGCCCCAATTGATGGGCATCCCCTCAATTTCCAGTTCTTGGTCACCACAGTGAGAGCTGCAATAAATATTTTTGTACATGTGGGTCCTTTTCCCATTTTTATGATCTCTTTGGGATACAGCCCTAGAAGCAGTATTGCTGGGTCAAAGCATATGCACATTTTTATAGCCCTTTGGGCATAGTTCCAAATTGTTTTCCAGAATGGTTGGATCAGCTCACAGCTCCACCAACTTTCCCACATCTTCTCCAACATTTATCATTTTCCTGTTTTGTCATGTTAGCCTATCTGGTAGGTGTGATGTGGTACCTAAGAGTTGTTTTGATTTGCATCTCTAATCAATAGTGATTTAGAGCATTTTTTCATATGACTATAGATATCTTTAATTTTTTTCTCTGAAAACTGCCTTTTCATATCCTTTGACCATTTATCAATTGGGGAGTGACTTGTATTCTTGTAGATTTGACTCAGTTCTCTATATATTTTAGAAATGAGGCCTTTATCAGAGATACTAGTTGTAAAAATTCTTTCCCAGTTTTCTGCTTCCCTCCCTTCCTTGGTTGTATTGGCTTTGTTTGTGCAAAAACTTTTCAATTTAATGTAATAAAAATTATCCATTTTGCATTTCATAATGTTCTCTATCTCTTGTTTGGTCATAAGTTCCTCCATTCTCCATAAATCTGACAGAGAAGCTATTCCTTGCTCCCCTAATTTGTTTATAGTATCAGCTTTTATATCTAAATTGTGTACCCATTTGGACTTTACTTTGGTAAACAGTGTCAGACGTTGGTCTGTGCCCAGTTTCTGCCATACTATTTTCCAGTTTTCCCAGCAGTTTTTGTAAAATAGTGAGTTCTTATCCCAGAAGCTGGGATCTTTGGGTTTATCAAACAGTTGATTGCTATAATCAGTGACTACTGTGTCTTGTGCACATAGCCTATTCCACTAATCTATTGAGATAATCATGTGTTTTTTGTTAGTTTTGTCATTGATATGATCAGTTATGCTGATAGTTTTCCTAATATTGAACCAGCCCAACATTCCTGGTATAAATCCTAACTGATCAAAGTGTATTATTCTTGTGATAAGTTGCTGTAATCTTTTTGCTAATATTTTATTTAAAATTTTTGCATCTATAGTCACTAGGGAAATTGGTCTGTAACTTTCTTTCTCTGTTTTGACTTTTCCCGGTGTAGGTATCAGTACCATATTTGTATCATAAAAAGAATTTGGTAGGATTCCTTTTTTGTCAGTTTTCCCACATAGTCTATATAGTATTGGAATTAATTTTTCTTTGAATGTTTGATAGAATTCTCTTGTAAATTCATCTGGCCCTGGAGTTTTTTTCCTAGGGAGTTCATTGATGGCTTGTTCAGTTTCTTTTTCTGAGATGGGGTTATTTAAGTAATTTACTTCCTCTTCTATTAATCTGGGTAATTTATATTTTTGTAAATATTCATCCCTTTCACTAAGATTGTCAAATGTATGGTCATACAGTTGGCACTTTTCCATTTTATAAGTGAATTTACAAGCCCTGAAAGCAAGAAACATCCATCCCAGGATGACTTAGACTCACAGGCACTATTATAGTGCTGGATCACACCATAGTATACATCATTCCTCAGATTACTCAAGAATTAATCATTTAACACAGCCAAGAAGTCATTGATTTACTTGTATATAACATTTGGTGTCTCAGCAGTCAGATGTCCTTGAAGGGAAGGCAAATTTCTGAAGTTGGTATCTAGATCTTCTGGGGGGCAGATAGATGTCCATCAGGGAAAAGTAGTGTAGACCTGAGCCCAACAATTATCTTGTTCAGACTGATAGGCTGCCGTTGTTTTTGCTGGTTAAAGAAGGGAGTAATTCATTTGGCTGCTCTTCCCTCCACCTTACCAGTGAGGTGGCTGTGTCTGGCCTTGATCCTTTTTTGGTGACTGCTGCTGAGATGGGGTCAGCTGTTGTACCAGGAAGGTGGGGTGCTGGGACACCGAGAGCAACAGAACTGATGGCTGCTGGGGACATGGCCATTGCAGCTGAGGTAGTAGCTCCTGTACATATCAGAAAGGCAGTGGGTGATAGTGTGAGTACACATACCACTATCCTCTCCAGAGCATGCAGTGGTGACTTCACTCCTCTACAAAAGGAGGTATGTGTGGTATAATTCTTTGGCCCTTGTTTTCCTTGCAGGGCCCAGGAAGATGCACACTGGCTGGAGTTTCCCTGGGAAACTGGCCTGAAGAAGGCCCAAGGCTGAAGTTGAGTTGATGGTCTCAAAGCCAGTGTGATGGCTTTGGGAAGTGCCATATCCTGAGCAAACAGCCTCAGTGGTTGAAGCTCCACTTCTCTTTTCCATGAAGTTGCTACTTCTTCAGCCAGCTCCCCAACTATGGTCACCTGACCCTGACCATGAGTTGGACCTGGTTGAATTTCTTGGTGATAACTCATGATTGGAGAGGTCATGTTCATGGAGGTTCTCTTTGGGAATTTGACTTGGAGATGAGTGTTCTAGGTGCATCTCTTTTCTTGAGTTGGTCGAAGCCAGAGATGCCTACTTTTTCTGATGTACTGATTGTCTAACTCTTTTGAAATTAGATCTGCATTTTAAGATTTATCAGTAGAGCTCTTCTCTGAAAGTTCTCTTTCATATCATACCAGGCTATGAGTTCTTTTGAAAATAGTTGATAAGCAATACTAAGTTGCTCTGTGTTAAATACTATACGTTTTCTTCCAATTGATGAAGCAGAAGCATATTTAAAAGAATCAGACTTACTATCTTTTGGTGGTAGGTTGTCCATCTTCCTTGACGAGTTAAAATTCAGATCTAAATGGTAGGACTTAATAGATGAACTTTTTTCTTAATCATTATTCTTCTTATGGTATCCCTCTTACTCTTACTGGGACTTTGTACACTTTTGGTAATGCTTTGACTTTAAAAATCAGTCTTTCCCTAGCAATAATTCTATGATGACAAATTAATAATAATGCCACCCTTATAGGTAATTACCTCAGAGGACCCAAAGAGCAATGAAAAGAGGCATACATGGTGGGTGTGAATAGACTGCAACAAATTATTATTGCAAATTTGCTTGTGAGAAGTGGTGCAAGAGACATTCATGACTAGAAAAGAAGGCAATTGATCATATACTGTGAGGATAACTGATAAATAGTCCAAGTCCTATACTAGTTATACAGAAAATTTGCAAAGAACCAAGAGAAGGCCTTCAGCATGCTAGGTAGATTCTTTGTGGAGAACTTATGGAAAGATACTTTTTCATGGTTCCAAGAGCACAGAGTCACCCACTCCACCCCACCCCTATACATACATATCTAGATATTTCTATACATATATGTATTATTTTCATGTACACTTATATAGATGCATATAGGTGTATATACATGTCTTTGTTTAATAACTTGGCTTAAGAAAGCACTTTTAAAAAAATCACTTCCTAAATTACCTGGACAATTCAGGACAACCTTAGTTTCTTCAGTCAATAAAAAGTAATTTATTGAGCATGAATTTTGTACCTAACATTATGTGACATGTAAGACATGATCCATCCTTTTAAGGAGTTTAGAGTTGGAAATATAGACAACATATATGGAAGAATTAGAGAACAAGTGCTAAATGGTGTATTATTCACGATGAGTTTAATAAGACTTCATACAGGAGTGACTGAGGGGAATAGAGAGGACATTTCAGGTAGGGAACCAGCATGGTCAAAGAGAGGCAATGATGAGCATGGAATGTGTAGAGCAGAGGTGTCAAACATGTGGCCCACAACACTCCTGAGTGTAGCCCAGGCCAGATTAAAATGTAATTCCTGTCTGATGTTAATGTATTTATTTATAGAAACTACATGCATACATATACATGTGTATGTATACACACGGGGATAAATGTGTAGTTTTCTAAGTCAGTATATGGTTCATGAGATCCTTATGTACAGTTTAGGGGCCCCTCTTTCTCTTTGAATTTGACTTCACTGTTGTAGAGGACAGTGGATAGACCTAGCTGGCTGAAACAGAGGTTGAGAAATGAAATTTCCGGTGGAAATGCCTTGAAAGTAGAGCACAGGATTTTGAACTTGATGTGGTTGGAAGTAGGTGAGTTCTTCTACGTTTTCAAGTGGTGGGGTGGGGGTGGTACGGTAAAAAGTACTTTTAGGAATATTATTCTGGTAGTGGTATGCACGATAGAGGGGAAAGGCTGGAGTTAGGGAGTTTAATGAATTATAAGCCTTGTGTTAACTCATTGAGTGATAGGATTTATAGCTGGAAGGGATTTTACAGGTCATATAGTTCAACCCCTTTATTTTATTGATGATGAAAGTAGAAAACGATGATTTTTGCATTGTTACGTAAATAGTAAGGAGAAATGAGATTTGAATGTGGGTCATTTTGACTCTGAATCCAGTGCTCTTTTCATTGCACCATGATGCTTTAAGCACCTGGATTAGAATGCTTGGCATTGGGAATGCAAAAGAAATGATCAAAGAGACAGTTGAAAGGGGAAAAAAAAAGTGACATCCAGAGCTTGAATATTTAGAGTGTGACCATTCTTAAGTCTTGGTGGAATAATACCTAAACACTATTATCTGTAGGTACAAATTGCTCAAGAAATATGGGAAGTATAATCTTAAGTGGACAGGTACATGTCTGATATAGATATAGAGAGATCCAAAAATAAAAAAGGTCAGTTTATGGCTAAATATAAAAGAAAAAATTGTGTCAATATTGGAGTTTTATTAAGATGTTACATATAAAACTTTTTTTACAAGGCATCATGTTGTCCAAATCATGACCTAGTAATGATGAAGAATTTCATTATAATTAGGTTGCTACTGGGAAAGCAGACTATTATAACATAGGCAGTCGAAAATGCTTTAAACAAAATATTTTTAAAATTTTTATTTTTTATTAAAACAGTTTTATTTTACTATCTGATTCTAATTAGCAGGGAGAAGCTGGTTGGAAATCTACAGTTAAGACTTTTAGTGATGAAGTGTGTAAATGTATATGTATAAATATACACATATGTATGTATGAATGAAAGTCTATTGTAACCATTATGTAAGTGAAAGCATTTGTGATAAGTGACAATAGAACTAAGAAAGTTGGCTTAGTAAAGAGTTCATAAAGAAAATTCATGATGTGGCTAAAGTTTTTTTTTCCCCATGGCTTATGGATATTAGATTTATAATCACAGCTTTTTAAGGCCAAATTTAGAAAAAATGAGTGTCAAATAAGTGACATTTGTTTTTAGCAATTTAATGGCATTAGAGTGCTTTATGTTCATTATCTCCTTTTATCCCTACAGTAAATCTTATGAGGTACTTAGTAGTCTGTTATTATTTTCATTTTACAGAATGAGGACATTGAAGCTTAGAAAAGTTTTTGTGACTTGCCCAAGGTCTACACTGCTAGTAAGTAGTGGATCCAGTACTCAAGCCACAGTCTTCTGACTCCAAGTCCATTGCTCTTCTGTTCCTTGGTACTTCTAGAAATGATCAGAGATGAATGTTCTTTTGAGAGAGGTAGCCAAATTATGCCAAAGAAAAAGGAAATTTGGACTGTGCCACATAATGGTCAACTTAGCAAGAACACACCAAGACCATACTCAAGTCATTTTATATGAAATAAAGGAAAAAGGAGTTTTAAGTAAACAGAATTGAAGGTTTGAAAAAAAAAAAACCATACTTAGATTTAAGATTCATTATTTACAATAAACTGTGTTGGGCATTAAAATGAAAAATTCACTGGAACTTCCTTCTTTCACATTTATCTTAACATGTAAAAGTGAACAAACTGTAACCTAATACGTAAATGGATGTGGGAGTTATGATTGTAACTTACTGACACCAATTTTGTTCTTTTCTCTTACTGTTATTAAAAAGGCTGGTTTTGGATATGGATTGCCCATATCTCGGCTTTATGCACAGTACTTTCAAGGAGACCTGAAATTGTATTCCTTAGAAGGTTATGGGACAGATGCTGTTATTTACATTAAGGTAATGACTACAGCCCTTTTTATTTACCAGAGCAATCTATCTTAGTTTGTCTTTGGCTTATCAAAAAGCTTAATTTTAAGTTACAATCTAACTTTACATCAATGGATGTGCATATACATGTGTGTGCATGTTATGTCGGTGCATGAGTATAAAAATGCATCTTAATGGTCTTTGAGAAACACCACAGTGAGGTAAGTGATAAACCTAGCTTATCAAGTTGGTTACCTTCATTTTCCTGCAGTGGCTACATTCTTTATCTAATAGGGAAACCATTCACAATGGCTAAGATGTCCATTTTAAAGTATCGGTGGTTGTGTTGTAAACTGAACTTAATGTGAGTTTCTGTTACTTCTAGGCCTTATCAACAGAGTCGGTGGAAAGGCTCCCGGTATATAATAAAGCTGCGTGGAAACATTATAAAGCCAATCATGAGGCAGATGACTGGTGTGTGCCAAGCAGTGAACCAAAGGACATGACCACATTCCGCAGTGCATAGCTGCATCCAGGCCATCTGAAAAAACAAAACGGGTTTCTAGTATTATATTTGAGAGGGACTTTGGAAAACTGTTACCTAAAACATTTTACATCTGATTTTCACACTCACTGACTGGGTAGAATAATTGGAAACTGAATTCCATAGCTGTCTTTCAGACCTCCTAAAACATTGAACTGTGTCATTTAACTGTAAGAAGAAAGAAAATTCTAGCTACTGTATACATTTACTTTTAACTACTGCAAATGTGGCAAACTTCCTTTTCAGTGGACTTCAGGGACCAGGTTTCAGGTATAGAAATCTCCAGGTTCCTTATGGGACCTGTGCAATTTATCTTACATCTATTAAAAACATTTCTTTAATTGTACTGATTAATTGGTTAACTACCTTTTTATTAGTCTGGAACATCTTGTTTTGCTTTATTTAATTCCACTTAGGAATGAGAGTAAATTAAAATTGTTTTCACAATAATCAATTGGTTGCACATATAATGGCAGAAAGTTATTAGCCTGTGGGTTTAATACCACCTGCTTTTTATAACTTGCTTTTGTAGTTGACTTAGAGCCACTTATTTTTAGAAGTAAATTTTCTTTTTCAGAATAATCAATATCTAGTTCTCTCTGTTCAGTTAAGATCCTGTGAAATTTATACTGAATGTTCTTTTGATTAATTTCAGGAGGAAAATTTTTATTGCTGAATGACTAGCAACCCTTAACAAATCTTCAAAAATTTAGAGGGGGTAGCTCTTTACTGTGTGATTATAATTTGTTTAGTGATTCTAATTATGACATTGAGAAGCAGTGTGACATACTTGATAGAAGGCCAACATTGGAGTCAGGAAGACCTAGGTCCAAGTCTTGCCCAGCTGTGTAGCAAAGGTCAGCCATTTAACTTCTTGCCTTAATTCTGTAAGATTGTAAGGTGATTTGTGTTGGTGGAAGGAATTTTCATAACAAGAGTTCACAATAACAATGAAATCACAGATCTAGCTTCCTTCCCTAAAAAGCAATCCTAATAATGGTAGAATTATCCATACATACGACGTGGGCATAATGATACAGGTCTAGATTAGATTTCCAGACATCTAAAAAACCATAATAAAACTTCTCTCAATTGGTCAGTCTTCCAGCCTCCTCAATTACTGGGTGTCTGTATAGGAGGGGCCGTTATGTAGCTATTGTGTATAAGAGAACACAGCAGAATAGAAAGAATAAGAATTTAATAAATAACAATTGATAGCAGAGATTAGACTTACGGATAAAAAGCCATATGTATCTTGGCAGCATCATTCTATCAGCACAAATGGTAATTGATTTTTGTGATAAGTTACCAAAAAAGACGTCAGTTCTCCTTCAGTATTGGAGATGTGACTATAAAGTAATAAGACTGTTTTGTGAACCTGTATCATTTTTTTAAGCCAGTGGGAGAAGTATCTCATACAGTTTTAAAAAAAGCTTTTTATTTGAAAATGTTAAAATAGTTTCACTTATAAAGGATAGTATGTTTTCTGATGATGCAGGTTAAATGAGGTATTACCGCCTATGCTATATAAACATTGCTAATTTTGGAGGCATGATCAACTACTAAAAAAAAATCCAATGTATTATTAATTTACTACATATTAGTAGATGAAGGGCAAATGATTCTGACTCATTAACATTGCTGTTTATAACTGTCTTCAAATTTTCTAGCAATAATGATGTATAAACTTTTGGAACTCTTTAAATCAGAATAGGTTTTAAATAAATTATAAAATGGGCATCATCTTTCTTAAAATGAAATTTTTACAGTTGAGGCATACAAGATTGCCATTTCCAATTTTTTAGTCCCATCATAAAGTGTCTTTTTCCTTTAGATAGCTTAACTCAGACATACTTACACTTTTAGATAGGGTGATTGATTTGGATTTCTTTCTAATAATTGTGATCATCCACAGAAACTTACAAATATGAAATTTTTTGTTTCCTCCTGGTTCCTTATCATTTAGCATATTACTTGACTAATTAATGGTTCTTGATGGCTCTAAACTGTTTTAAAACATATATTCACCAAGGCCTAGTTTATGCAAATATGGTGAAGATAATTTACTTTTAACTGTAATGTATAGATGCCATTCGTTTTCTGAATCAGTAGAGCTGAGAAAACTATGAACTGTTTTAGGAGGTCATAGTAAAGTAGATATTCTGTTTTGGCTATGTTCATACCCATCTGTGGTTTCCTTTTCTTGAATCAGGAAATTTAAGTGAGATATTCAAATAAAGTATAAAGTATAATTTTATGAAACATTTTGTATGTGGAACTAAATTGATACCATGGATTGAACTAAAAAATCCTTTCAAAACTGTTTTACTACAGAGCTGCTATGTCTTATATAATAAAATCAATTATTCCTCCCTGTCAATGCCTACTGTTCAAGTAAATTTTCATCAGAAGGGATGAGGGGAAAATAGGAAATTGAAGCTTTATGACTTATATGAATCTATTTTTTTGTTAGTGGCCAAGACATAAATGGTATTATAGAGTGAAGAATGAAATGACTGAAGAAACAAAGGTTCACGCTTCTGAGCATATCAGTTTATTACACAATACATGCCAATTGTGTAACAAATCAGGGACCAGGGCACTTCCTCACCTTTGGCCCTGAACCCTGAATTGGGGGGGTGGAGGGGGAGGGGTGGGTGGAGAGACAGATTTTTATGCATTAAAAATAATTAAATGAGACCAACTAATTAAAAGAAAACAGGGCACAAACCAGGATAAAATTAGGTAATCTGATTTCTAATTGGAGGAAAGATTAAAGATTTTTCAAGTTGGGAAGGAGAGAATAAACAGGTAACAATTCTTTGAATTCAGAAAAGGGGGTGACCCACTCCCTCCCAAATGACTATATTCAGTCAAAGGAACATGGAAACAATAACTGATTGACCAGTACAGGGCCAGTTCTCAGGTAAGACATGGGTTGCTTGAGATGTATAAGTATGAGAAAGCTCCTTGCATTAATCTTCAGATCTGGCTGGGTTTCTGATCAGCATAACCTAGGTCCTTAGTTAAGGGTCTCAAAGTAGCAGATAAAGGGGATCCAGCTTCCCAGCCCCACAGGGCTACATTCAAACAGTGTAATAAGGTTTTCTCACAGTTTTCATAATTTTAATGGTTTTCTCACATGTCAGAAATTGGACTAGATCCATAGGGAATGAAGCTGTCTCTAGAATTGAGTCACAATATGGTGTCAGTATGGTTCACTCAATTCCTACTACCACTTACTGTTTTACTTCCCTCCGTATTCTTGAAATGGAAGGTGTTAATGCTCACGTTACCTGCCTAATGAGTTGTGAGGAAAGTTCTTTGTAAACCTTGATACACATATGTTACTATTAATAATGACAGTGAGAGCAATAGGTTATCTATTGACATTCAGCTACTTTAGCAGTATATCCTCACTGACCTTTGGACAAGGATATCACATTTAGAATACCAACAGTCAAATTGGAATTTAGAGATGGTCTAAAGACTTGTGACTCTTAGAACCATCTGCCTCCTTTCTTGCTATTATGCTAATTTCAGTGAAGAAGTAGAAAGAGGCCACTCAGAAAAGAGGGCTATTTTGTATTTTGCTTTGTTTCAGGATTTACTATGGCCAAAAATTTCATTACTGAGTAGCTAGCCTACTGGTGATGAGCCTCTCAGTGCTGGTTCTTGAAAAAGCATACTTGATCTGTTTCTAGGACCACACTCAAAGCCTTTCCAGAATGGTGGAACTTTCCAGAGTATGCATTCCACTGACATAGCTGAAGAACCCAAAAGTCACTTTCATGCCATAATAGGTCATCAGAGTAGGATTTTGTGGAGCTTAGAAACATCCAACCTTGAGAATGCAACATAAATGCAATTCAAATTAAATGTACAAAAGCCTCTCTAGGTGACATTGTGAAATAAAGATTCAGAGAGAACAAAATGTTTAATAGAAAGTGGCATATTCATTACATTTGAAAAGGGTTGCTGGAATCAGAGTCAAGATTGTAGAGTGAGAAGTATTTTTGCCGTAGCTCCCAGCAAATCTTCACAGTAATCTAGAAAATGCTCCAGACTGAATTCTGAATGAGAAAGCCAAGAAAAAGTCAAAGTGAGTCATTTTCCAGCCCAGAGGAGGGCAGGTCTGCCAACAGCAGGGCAGGGGTTGGGGCAGGGGGCAGTAGCCATGAGGACAGGGAATATTATAGTGCCCTGGGACAAAAAAAGGAGTTGAGAGAGAACAAGGCAGAAAGAGAGCCCAGGGAACCCCTGAACTAGCTCTGGGATCAAGAATAGGTCCTTTTTTGGCAGCTTTTTTTTGCCCATTACATAGTCTGGGCCACAGATTCAGGCTAGAGAGAAGTGATTGCAAAGAAACAGGATCCTAGGTAAGTATGGAGCACAAAGCAAGTTCCAGAAACTTTGTTGTGTGGCTGTCAGTGCAGGAGCAGAGCAGTGACTCCATTTTAGTCTTTAGCCCAGCACAATCCTGCAGTGGAATAAGCAGAGCAGAAAACCAAGACTGAAGGAGAGCCAGCAAGTTTACTTGCTCTGAACCTGTTAAATTTCCCAGCAGGCTAACAGTAACTGAGTTCAACAGCGGTGTGCTGAAACAACTCTATGCAAGCCGACACACCCAACTAGAGGAATGCAGACCAAGAGGGCAATGAACAGAATTCTCCTCAGATCACATCACTTTGGAAGCACTGAAAACATGCAAGTCCATAGACAGAACTGTAAAAATAGCAGGATATAAACTCAGACCAGATATTCTCTCACCTTGTCATCCCATCCCAAGAAGTGAACAGAACCCAACATTATCATAAAGCCAAAGTCAAGAAGTAGGCTGGAAGAAATGAGCAAAGATGAAAACAAAACAAGAAACTCTAACCATAAAGATGGTGATAGGGAAGCGCAAGACTCAACGCAGAAGAAGAGAACAACTTGAAAGCATCTATATAAACAAAGCCTTGGAAAAATGCACACTAGACACAAGCCCAATAAGAATTTCTGGAATATGTCCAGAGCTCCCAGATCAAGGAGAAAATACTGCAAGCAGCCAGAAAGAAACAATTTGAGTATTGTGGAAACCCAATCAGAATAACCCAAGATCTGGCAGCCTCTACATTAAGAGATCGAAGGGCTTGGAATATGATATTCTGGAGGTCAATGGAGCTAGGATTAAAACCTAGAATCACCTACCCAGCAAAACTGAGTATCATGCTCCAAGGCAAAATATGGATTTTCAATAAAATAGAGGACTTTCAAGCTTTCTCAGTGAAAAGACCAGAGCTGAATAGAAAATTTGACTTTCAAACACAAGAATCAAGAGAAGCATGAAAAGGTAATCAAGAAAAAGAACAAGAAAAAGAAATTGCAAGGGACTTACTAAAGGTGAACTGTTTTGTTGACATTCCTACATGGAAAGATGATGTGTATGATTCATGAGACCTCAGTATTAGGGTAGCTGAAGGGAATATGCATACATATATGTTTAGGTATATATATATGGGGTGAATGTGTATGTATGTATATATGTGTATATATATATATATATATGTATATATATAGAGAGAGAGGGAGAGAGGGAGGGAGAGAGAGAGCGCGGACACAGGGTGAGTTGAAGATGAAGGGAAGATATCTAAAAGAAATAAAATCAAATTAAGGGATGAGAGAGGAATATACTGAGAGAGGGAGATAAGGAGAGATAGAATGGGGTGGATTATCTCACATAAAGGTGGCAAGAGGAAGCAGTTCTGTGGGAGGAGGGGAGAGGGCGGGTGAGGGGGGAATGAGTGAACCTTGCTCTCATCAGATTTGGCCTGAGGAGGGAATACCATGCATACACAATTGGGAATCTTACCCCACAGGAAAGAAGAGGGAAGAAGATAAAAAAAGGGGGGGATGATGGAGGGGAAGGCTGATGGGGGTGGAGGTAGTCAAAAACAAATACTTTCGAAAGGGGACAGGGTCAAGGGAGAAAATTCAATAAAGGGGGATGGGTTGGGAAGGAGTAAAATATAGTTAGTCTTTCACAACAGTATTGTGGAAGGATTATACATAATGATACACATGTGGCCTATGTTGAATTGCTTGATTTCTTAGGGAGGGTGGGTGGGAAGGGAAGAGGGGAGAGAATTTGGAACTCAAAGTTTTAAAAACATGTTCAAAAACAAAAAAAAAAGTTTTTGCATGCAACTAGAAAATAAGATACACAGGCAATGGGGTGTAGAAATTTATCTTGCCCTATAAGAAAGGAAGGGAAAAGGGGATGGGAAGGGAGTGGGGTGACAGAGGGGAGGGCTGACTGGGGAACAGGGCAACCAGAATATACGCCATCTTGGAGTGGGGGGGAGGGTAGAAATGGGGAGAAAATTTGTAATTCAAACTCTTGTGAAAATCAATGCTGAAAACTAAATGTGTTAAATAAATTAATAAAAAAAGAAAAAAAGAATTTCTGGAATATGGCACTAAGGAGCTAAAATGGTCTTTTGGAAATGAGCTATGGAAGAAAGATATGAAAAGAGAATTAATAATTTGTTAAGAGGTACAAAATCTTACTGAAGTAACTCCTTGAAAATTAAAATTGGACAAATGGAGTCTAATGACTCCTTGAGACAAAGAAATAATAAAGTCAAAAGACTTAAGGAAGAAAATTTGAAATAGCTCATTGGAAAAACAACTGACCTGGAAAATAGATCTAGGATAAATAACTTAAGAATCGTTGGACTACCTTAAAATCATTTTTTTAAAAAAAACCTAGACATCATATTTCAAAAATTATAAAGAAAAACAGCCCAAAAATCTTGGCTCCAAAGGACACAGTGGAAATGGAAAGAATCCACCAGTCACCTGCTGAAAGAAACCCCAAAATTAAAACTGAGGAATATTATAATGAAAATCCAGAGCTCCCAGTTTTAGGAAAACATACTGCAAGCAGGCAGAAAAAGAATTCAAGTACCATGGAGACATAGTCATGATCACACAGGATTTAGGAGTCACTGGTATAAAGAACCAGAGGGCTTAGAATATGATATCCCAGAAGGCAAAGGATCTAGGATTACAAGCAAGAATAACCTACCCAGTGAAACAGCATAATCCTCTGGGGGGAAATGGATATTTAATGGAATACAGCACTTTCATGTACACCTGATGAAAAGACTAGAAAATTGACTTTCAGACGTAGGATTCAGGAGAAAAATGAAAAGGTCAACATGAGTGCTTGCTTCAGCAGCACATATACTAAAATTGGAACAATACAGAGAATTTTAGCATGACCTTTGTGCAAGGATGACACACAAATTCATGAAACATTCCATATTTTTGTGAAGAAAGGTGTATCCTAGCCATACCACATCTCAAACTGTATTTTTAAATGGTAATCTTCAAAGTTATGTGGTACTAGCTAAGAAATAGAGTGGTGGATCAGTGAACAGACTCAGTAGTAAATGACCATAGTAATCTACTGTTTGATAAACCCAAAGACCTCAGCTTTTGGGACAAAAACTCACTATTTGACAAAAACTGCTGGGAGAACTGGAAAACAATAGGGCAGAAATGAGGTATAGACCAACATCTTACACTGAGACAAGATCAAAATGGATACATGATTTAAACAAAGTAATACCATAAGCAGATTAGGAGAGCAAGGAATCATTTACCTGTCAGGTCTATGGAGAAGGGAAGAATTTATGGTCAAACAGGAGATATAGAGCATTACTAGATGTAAAATGGACAATTTTGATTGTATTAAGTTAAGGTTTTGCACAAATAAAACCAATGCAACAAAGATTAGAAGGAGAGCAGAAAACTAGGAAACAATTTTATATAGCAAGTGATAAAGGCCTCATTTCTCAAATATATAGAGAATTGATTCAAATTTGTAAAAAAAATACTAGTAATTTTCCAGTTAATAAATGGTCAAAGGATATGAGCAGGCTGTTTTCAGATGAAGAAATCAAAACTGTCTGTAATCATATTTAAAAAATGCTCCAAATCACTATTGATTGGAGAAACGCACATTGAAACAACTCTGAGGTATCATTCTCACACCTATCAGGTGGGCTAATATGACAAAAAAGGAAGATAACATGTTGGAGGGCATGTGGGAAAATGGGGATACTAATGCACTGTTGGTGGAGTTGTGAACTATCCAACCTTTCTAGAGAGCAATTTGGAACTGTACTCAAACTGTGCATATCTTTTGACCCATCTATACAACTACTAAGTCTTTATCCTGAGATTTAAAAAAGAGGGGAGGGAGGTCCTATTCGTACAAAAATATGGCAGCTTTTTTTGTGGTGGCAAAGAATTGGACATTGAGGGGATGCCCATCAATTGGGTAATGGCTGAACAAGTTGATATGATTATAATGGAATATTACTGCGCTATAAGAAATGATGAGCAAATGGATTTCAGAAAACCCTGGAAAGACCTGTATGAACTGATGCAAAGTGAATTGAGCAGAACCAGGAGAACAGTACACAGTAATGGGAATACTGCACAATGACTTAACTGTGAATGACTTAGCTATTGTCAGCAATACAATGATCCAAGACAATTCCAAAGGACTCATGATGAAAAATGCTATCCACCTCCAGAGAGAGAAGAGATGGAGTTTGAGTGTAGATCAAAGCATACTATTTTTCACTTCCTGTATTTTTTGTGTGATTTTTTTCCCTTTGGGTCTGTGTCTTTTTTCACAACATGACTAGTTTGATACTATGTTTTGCATGATTGAATATGTATAACCTATGTAAGATTGCTTACTGTCTCAGGGAGGGGGGACGTGATAGAGGGAGAAAAAAATTTGGAACTCAAAAAATTTTAAATAAATGTTAAAAATTGTCTTTACACCTAACTGGGAAAATTATTTTTTATTTTTTTTATTTTTCCCACATTTCAATTTATTTATTTATTTTAGTTTTCAACATTCACTTCCACAAGATTTTGAGTTCCAAATTTTCTCCCCATATCTCCCCTCCCCTGCCCCATGACGGTATGCATTCTGATTTCCCCTTCCCCCAATCTGCCCTCCCTTCTGTCAACTCCCTCCCCCTTCTCTTAACCCCTTTTTCTATTTTCCTGTAGGGTAAGCTAGATTTCTATACCCCATTGCCTGTGCATCTTATTTTCCAGTTGCATGTAAAAACCGTTTTTAACATTCTTTTTTTTTTAAACTTTGAGTTCCAAATTCCCTCTCTTCCTCCCTCCCCATCCACTCTCTTTGAGGGGGCAAGCAGTTCAATATAGGTTGTACATGTGTAATCATGCAAAACACTGCCATAATGGTCATCTTGTGAAAGACTATATTTCCTTCCATCCTATCCCACGTCCCCATTTATTCTATTCTCTCCTTTGACCCTGTCCCTCCTCAAAAGTGTTTGCTTCTGATTATCCCCTCCCCAATCTGCCCTCCCTTCTATTACCCCCTTCCCCTTTATCCCCTTTACCCCCTACTTTCCTATAGGTTAAGATAGATTTCCATACCAATTGAGTGTGTATGTTGTTCCCTCCTTAAGCCAAATCCAATGAGACTAAGGTTCACTCATTCCCTCTCACCTCCCCTCTCTTCCCCTCCACTGTAAATGCTTTTTCTTGCCTCTTTTATGTGAGATAATTTACCCCATTGTACCTCTGCCTTTCTCCTTCTACCAGTACATTCCTCTCTCACCCCTGAATTTTAATTTTTAGATATCATCCTTTCATATTGAACTTACCTTGTGCCCTCTGTCTATATATATTTCCTCCAACCACTCTAATAATGAAAAAGGACTAATGAGTTACAAATATTGTCTTTCTATGTAGGAATGTAAACTGTTCAACTTAAATAAGTCCCTTATGATTTCTCTTTCCTGTTTACCTTTTCATGCTTCTCTTGAGTCTTGTATTTGAAAGTCAAATTTTCTATTTAGCTCTGGCTTCTCAAGAACGCACTAAATTCCTTTATGTCATTGAATGTCAATTTTTCTCTCTCATTGATTACACTCAGTTTTGCTGGGTAGGTGATTTTTTTTAAGCATTTAGTTAGTTATTTTAAAGTTAAAGAAAACATTTCAATCTGCCCTGAGAGTTTATCATTTTTCTCTTTGAAGGCAGATTGCATTTTTCACCATGAGTCATTTGTATTTGTTGTGAATCATTGTATTGATCAAAGCAAATAAGTCTTTCACGTTTGATTATTGTTGCAATATTGCTGTTCTCCTGCTTCTGCTCACTTTGTATCAACTTGTATAAGTCTTCCCTGGTTTCTGTGAAACCATCCACTGCATCATTTCTTTTATACACACACACACACACACACACACACACACACACATATATATATATATATGTGTGTGTGTGTGTAGTGTATATATATATATATACATATACATATACATATATCTGTGTATAAGTTTATCTTTAGTTTTCAACACTTACTTCCATAAGATTTTGAGTTTTAAATTTTCTCCCCTCCCTCTCCTCCCCCCTCCCCAAGACCATATGTAATTTGATGTAGGCTCTACTCACACATTCATATTAAACGTTTTCACATTAGTCATGATGTAAAGAAGAATTAGAACAAATGGCAAGAACCACAAGAAAGAAGAAACAAAACAACAAAAGAAAAAGAGAGCAAATGGTATGCTTCCATCTGCATTCAGACTCCAAAGTTCCTTCTCTGGATGTGGATAGCATTTTCTATTGTGAGTCTTTTGTATTTGTCTTAGATCCTTGCATTGCTGAGAACAGCTAAGTCTATGAAAGTCAGTCATCACACAATGTGGCTATTACTGTGTACAATGTTCTGGTTCTGCTCATTTCACTCAGCTTCAGTTCATATAAGTCTTTATAGGTTTTTCTGAAGTACTCCTGCTCATCATTTCTTTTGTCACAGTAGTATTCCATTACATCCATATACCACAACTTGATGAGCATGCCCTCAATTTCCAATTCTTTGCCACCACAAAAAGAACTGCCATGAATATTTTTCTACATGTGGGTGATTCTTGGTTTTAATACTAACTCCTTTGACCTCCAGAATATCATATTCTAAACCCTCTAATCCTTTAATGTAGAAGCTGCTAAATCTTGTGTTATCTTGATTGTGGCTCCACAATACTTGAATTGTTTCTGGCTGCTTGCAATATTTTCTCCTTGACCTGGGAACTCTGGAATTTGGCTATAATGTACCTGGGAATTTTCCTTTTGGGACCTCTTTCAGGAGGTGATAGGTGGATCCTTTCAGTGGCTGTTTTACCCTCTGGTTCTAGAATATCAGGGCAGTTTTCCTTGATAATTTCTTGAAAGACAATGTCTAGGCTTTTTTTTTGATCATGGCTTTCAGGTAATACGATAATTTTTAAATTCTCTCTCCTGGATTTATTTTCCAGGTCAGTTGTTTTTCCAATGAGATATTTCATATTGTCTTCTATTTTTTTCATCTTTATGGTTTTGTTTTATAATTTCTTGATTTCTCACAGAGTCATTAGCTTCCACCATTGCTTCATTCTAATTTTTAGGGAATGATTTTCTTCAGTGGTCTTTTGGACCTCCTTTTCCATTTGGCCAATTCTGCTTTTTAAGGCATTCTTCTCCTCGTTGGCTTTTTGGACACTCTTTTGCCATTTGGAGTCTATTTTTAAGGTGTTATTTTCTTCAGCATTTTGGGGGCTCTCCTTTAGGAAGCTGTTGACTCATTTTTCATGATTTTCTTGCATCACTCTCATTTCTCTTCCCAATTTTTCCTTTACTTCTCTTACTTGATTTTCAAAATCCTTTTTAAGATCTTCCATGGCCTGAGACTTAATTCATATTTTTCTTAAAGGCTTTGGATGTAGGAGCTTTGACTTTGTTGTCTTCTTCTGAGTGTATGTTTTTATCTTCTTTGTCACCAAAGCAAGCTTCTATAGCCTGAATTTTTTTCTGCTCATTTTCCTGCTCATTTTGTCTGCTCATTTTCCCAGCCAATTACTTGACTTTTTAGTCAAGTTGGGCTCTGCTTCCAGTGTGGAGGGCTTACTGTCCCAAGCTTCAGGGTTTTTTTGGGGGAGGGGTTTATTTTCTTTTTTTAAAGTTTATTTAATATATTTAGTTTTCAGCATTGATTTTCACAAAAGTTTGAATTACAAATTTTTTCCCCATTTCTGCCCTCCCCCCACTCCAAGATGGCATATATTCTGGTTGCCCCATTCCCCAGTCAGCCCTCCCATCTGTCACCCCACTCCCCTCCCATCCCCCTTTCCCTTCTTCTCTTATAGGGCAAGATAAATTTCTATGCCCCATTGCCTGTGTATCTTATTTCCTAGTTGCATGAAAAAACTTTGTTGTTGTTGTTGTTGTTTTGAACATCTGTTTTTAAAACTTTGAGTTCCAAATTCTCTCCCCTCTTCCCTCCCCACCCACCCTCCCTAAGAAATCAAGCAATTCAACATAGGCCACATGTGTATCATTCTGTAAAACCCTTCCACAATACTCATGTTGTGAAAGACTAACTGTATTTTTCTCCTTCCTAACCTATCCCCCTTTATTGAATTTTTCTCCCTTGACCCTGTCCCTTTTTGAAAATGTTTGTTTTTTTATTACCTCCTTCCCCTGTCTGCCCTCCCTTCTATCATCCCCCCTTTTTTATCTTCTTCCCTCTTCTTTCCTGTGGGGTAAGATACCCAATTGAGTATGTATGGTATTCCCTCCTCAGGTCAAATCCGATGAGAGCAAGATTTACTCATTCCCCCTCACCTGCCCCCTCTTCCCTTCCTACAGAACCACTTTTTCTTGCCACTTTTATGTGAGATAATTTACCCCATTCTATCTCTCCCTTTCTCCCTTTCTCAATATATTCCTCTCTTATCCCTTAAATTGATTTTATTTTTTTAGATATCATCCCTTCATATTCAACTTACCCTGTGCCCTTTGTGTGTGTGTATATATATACATATATATGTATACATACCTACATATATACACACATAGACACACACATATGTATATATATGTTTACACATATACATATATGCATATTCCCTTCAACTACCCTAATACTGAGGTCTCGTGAATCATACACATCATCTTTCTATGTAGGAATGTAAACAAAACAGTTCAACTTTAGCAAGTCCCTTATGATTTCTCCTTCTTGTTTACCTTTTCATGCTTCTCTTGATTGTTGTGTTTGAAAGTCAAATTTTCTATTCAGCTCTGGTCTTTTCACTGAGAAAGCTTGAAAGTCCTCTATTTTATTGAAAATCCATATTTTGCCTTGGAGCATGATACTCAGTTTTGCTGGATAGGTGATTCTTGGCTTTAATCCTAGCTCCATTGGCCTCCAGAATATCATATTCCAAGCCCTTTGGTCCCTTAACGTGGAAGCTGCCAGATCCTGTGTTATCCTGATTATTTTTCCACAATATTCAAATTGTTTCTTTCTGACTGCTTGCCGTATTTTCTCCTTGACCTGGGAGCTCTGGAATTTGGCCACAATGTTCCTAGGAGTTTTCTTTTTGGGATCTATTTGAGGAGGCCATCTGTGGATTCTTTCAATTTCTATTTTACCCTCTGGCTCTAGAATATCAGGGCAATTCTCCTTGATAATTTCTTGAAAGATGATATCTAGGCTCTTTTTTTGATCATGGCTTTCAGGCAGTCCAATAATTTTTAAATTATCTCTCCTGGATCTATTTTCCAGGTCAGTGGTTTTTCCAATGAGATATTTGACATTGTCTTGCATTTTTTCATTCCTTTGTTTCTGTTTTATAATATCTTGATTTCTCATAAAGTCACTAGCTTCTTCTTGCTCCAGTGTTATTTTTAAGGTAGTATTTTCTTCAGTGGTCTTTTGGACCTCCTTTTCCATTTGGCTAATTCTGCCTTTCAAGGCATTCTTCTCCTCATTGGCTTTTTGGAGCTCTTTTGACATTTGAGTTAGTCTATTTTTTAAAGTATTGTTTCCTTCAATATTTTTTTCAGTATTTTTTTGGGTCTCCTTTAGCAAGTCATTGACTTGTTTTTCATGGTTTTCTTGCATCATTCTCATTTCTTGTCCCAATTTTTCCTCTTCTTCTCTAACTTGCTTTTCCAACTCCTTTTTGAGCTCTTCCATGGCCTGAGACCAGTTCATGTTTTTCTTGGAGGCTTTTGATGTAGGCTCTTGCACTTTGTTGACTTCTTTAGGTTGTATGTTTCAGTCTTCTTTTTCACCAAAGAAGGCTTCCAAAGTCTGAGACTGAATCTGGGTGTGTTTTCACTGCCTGGCCATGTTCCCAGCCAACTTACTTGACCCTTGAGTTTTTCGTCGGGGTATGACTGCTTGTAGAGCAAAGAGTACTTTGTTCCAAGTTTGAGGGGATGTGCCGTTGATTTCAGAGCTATTTCTATCAGCTTCAGGGGTTTTGCACAGCTATTTTCAGAGATATTTATAGGGATCTGTAAGTTTTCAGTTCTTCCAAAGTGGTATGATCTAAGGAGAAGTGCTACTCCTCTTCTGGCCTCTTCTCTGGTCAGTTAGTGACCACAAACACTCTTTTCTGCCCTGGAACTCTGAGGAGGGCTCCCTTTCCACTGCTGCCACAAGCTCTGCTGTGCCAGTGCTCCTTCTTGTCCTAGGACTGTGACTCAGATCCAAGTATGGGCAAAGCAACAGAATCCTGCCTTGGTGTCAGCAAAGAGATCCCTGTAATCCCTTTATGATCAGTTGTTTGATGCCCTTATCATCTGTGGGCTGAGAGCTTTGGAAGCAGCCACTGTCCTGGCGTTCTGTTGGGGCAGGGGCTGGTCTACGCTCCTTTCTCACCTAGGCCTGACTTTCTAAGTTCTCTTTGGCATTTGTGGGTTGAGAAATCTGGAAACCACCTCAGCTGCCAGTGATTCAGTCCCCTGAGGCTGCTCCAGGTTATTTTTGAGCACAGTCTGTGCCAGCACAGCCCACACTGGACTGCACTTCTCTTCCAGCCCAGTGCAACAGACCATTCCTTCCAACCATTCAGGTTATCTTGGGCTGAATGTTTGTTTCACTCTGTCTTTTTGTGGATTCTTCTGCTCTAGAATTTGTTTAGAGTAATTTTTACAGGTATTTGAAGGGGTTTGGGGGAGAGCTGAAGTGGGGCCCTCCTTTTACTCCACCATATTGGCTCCACCCCAAAAATATTTTTTAAGTGGTAAACATGAGAAAGAAAGCATGAAGGACTAAAAAAGGTTAAACTGTTTACATTCTTTTATAGGGAGATGTTTCATATACACCCCCAGAATTCTATTATCACTATGGCAGTTAGAGGGAGTCTACTTAGACAGGGGGCCTGGGTGTGTCTATTATGTTGGGATGATCTAAAAAAATGCAAGGCTGAGAAGAAGGTATGTACAGGGAGAAGTGAGAGGAAGAAAGGGACCAATTATCTCACATAAATGGGGTATGTAAGGGGGCAATTTGAGGGGGGGAGGAAGAGGCAACAGTCACTCTTATCTGAACTGATTCAAAGAGGGAAGAATAAACATATATACATATTTAGGTACAAAGATGCATCTTACCCAATAGGGAAGTAGGAGGGAAAAGGATTTCTTAATCCTCCCAGAAAAAGGTGTGAATGGGAATAAGAAAAGGAAGGCAGGCAGTGGTCAAAAAGCAAAACAGACTCTTACAGTGCAGGGTGAAAAAGGAGAAGTATAAGAATAGGATAAGAGGACATACACAGTAGTCATAACTCTGAATATGAATGGAATGGACTTGCCCATAAAATAGAGGCATATAGCAGAATCGATTAGAAACCAGAATTTAACATTTTTAATAAGAAACTATATATGCCTATGTATGTCTATATATATATGTATATATATGTGTGTGTGTGTGTGTGTGTGTGTGTGTGTTTGTGTGTGTGTGTGTTTCTCGTGTGTGTGTGTGTGTGTTTGTGTGTGTGTGTGTTACCGGGCGAGTTAGAGCTGACCCCTGCCCTCCTCGGACCTCCACACCCAGAGCCTGCTGAGGTAAACTCAGGGCTCTGCGATATGGGTGGAGCCAGGAGGAGGGGTCTCGCCTTTGTTGCCTCCGTAGCAATTCCAGGTCTTTGCCCGGACCTGCTTGACCACATGGCACTTCCGGCTCTTTGTCTGGGCTTGCCAGAGCACATGGAACTTCTGGTTCTTTATCTGGACTGCCTGACCGCAGGGAACTTCGGGTTAGCATGGGAAGAGAAGGGAGGAGAGTAGGTGGAACCAGGGCAGTCCTAATGCCTATGTAACCAAAGATATAAAAGTTTGCTTTTAACCTGAATAAAACGGAGTCACTCACCACCTTTGGCTCCCACCCCATTCATTGTCCGCGAGATCAGGTCCTTTGTTGGACAAAGGCCTGGGTGTTGGGGGTAACAGACCCCAACAAGTTGGGTGTTGGAGCAGAAGACCCCAACAAGTGGGGCCCAGATGTGGGGCATTACACGGAGCCACGCCGTGTGCACCCACGATCCCCAAGGTGCCTCCTTCCGGGAAGAGGACGGAGAAGAGCAGGAGAGAAGATTATGTGCATACAGCCTTGGGCAAAATTCAAATTCTCAGCGGGAAGGTTTCATATCCCATCTCCGCGACAACCCAGTTTCAAAGCTGGTGAGGTAAGGATATTTCCTTCTCATGGGGCAGTCTGCATCCTTCACAGACTCTAAGGACTTAGAGACATTCTGTAGAATACTTCACAAGCTTAGCAAGAAGCAAGGATGCATGATTCATTTGAGAAAAGTTAGGGGCATCACACCACAGCAGCAGCTGCAGCAAACACTCACACCACTACAGCAGCTACATCAAACACGATATACACTGAAGTTCCTCAAAACAAAAGTTTTACAGACAGATGGGGCTACTGGAACAGAGCAAGAGGAGGAACTTGCAAACTTGGCAGACTTCAAGGAAAAGATACCAGAAAAAGGCAACTTAGACTATGATCTGGAGGAAAGAATGAAGTCTCTTTCGGCCCCTCCCCCAACTCCTCAATATAAATTCAATCCATGCATTTGGGAACATAAAATACATTATATGAAAGTTCTGAAGAAGCTAGTAAGAGAAAAATATCTCCTAAACAACTGGAAGAGACCAACGGGGGATCTGCCCCAGATTATCTTAAAAGCAGGGTCTCCACGACCCCAATAAAGCATGGCACCTGGCCTCTGTTACATCAGAGGGCCAAGCACTTTGTGTATAGGATTTACAAAATCCCCTCTGTGTTTTTTTGTCTCTGTGTCTCTGTGTCTGTGTCTGTGTTTCTGTGTGAGTGTGTAATCTATCTCTTTCTCTCCCTCCCTGACTCCAGTCTCTTCAGAGGAGCAGGAGGGCGGGGGAGAGAGAAAGAGAGAGAAAAAATATAAACTTTTGGAAAATTGCTGGAAAATAATGCTCTTTCTTTCTCACTTCATTTTTCAAATTTGGCCAGTTTGGATCTGAAGAGAGAAAAGAAAGAAAGTGGGAACTTTTCCCTTAAATTTAAGTGAAAAGGTGTTCTAATTTGGCTTAAGATAAAGTCAGAATTTCTTACACCATTTGGCACTAAGGCAAATTCGGAAAATGCGTGAATCTCTAATAAAGAGACACTCTGAGTCTTCCAGTACAAGGAGAGAGGACAAGGTACCACTGGATTCTCTTTTTCCAGAGTCCTACTCACCTTTGACTGGCAAGTTCAAAGTTCTCACTTCCAAAAATGTTTTAAGTTGTTGCTCATTTTAATCTTTAAGTTTTAAGGTGAAAAGAAAGCCAGCTGGGGAAAGGAAAAGCTGGGTGAGTATGTAATTTATTATTTACTTGAAATGTTTGAGGTAGTTTGAGTCAAGATTAGGGAAGAAAGATTGAAATTGGAATGCAGAGGCTAGGAGTTGGGGTGGAATTTGGGAAGGAGAGAAAAACTTGTATAAAGGAATTTAGGTGTGTGTGTGGGGGTAGAAAACTGCAGCTGAGTCCACGTGGCTCTGGGCCCATGTGCTCTGGGCCACCCCTTCCCCCCCACTCCACCTTAGAATAGCTGAAACTAAAAGAAACTTGTAACCTGTAGTTTGTGATGAAATGGATAATCTTGAGTTCCTCTTTAACTCACCTTTGTCAGTCCTCCTCAGCAAGTGAAAAGGATCGCCCCTCTTCTTATGCTGAGGTAGACAGAAGGGAGTGGAAACTAAAATTGTTTTAACTTGCTCGTTTTGCTTGAAAGGAAGTGGCTCACCTCTTTCAAATTCCTTAGGCTTTTTGTTAATTCAAACCCATTTGTAAAAATGGAAGAATTAGAGTCAGGGATTGGAATGCATAAGATGAAGCTTGGAGAAAGCGGGGTGCAAATAAAATTTTTCTTTCCTTTTATAAGTTCTTTCATGGCCAGGCAAGTATTCCTGATGCTTGGGCCTTAGAAATTAAAAGGAACTAGACAGAGAACTAGGAAAAAACTGTTCATGCTTTCCTCAAATGGTGTCCAAAAGTCTAGGGGGAGACGCGAAAAGAGAGAGGAGGAAGGGGCCAATTCTTTCATCCTTGTTGAATGCAAATCGCGGTGATCCTTCCCTTGAGTTATCATGCTAATTCTGAGGATGCTGCAGGAAGGAGACTGATAGCAATTTGGCCCTCACATTTTCACACGGATCCCAATATCTTATCTATAATTCCTTGGCCTTTACAGGTTCATTTGAGAAGGGAAGAAATACATAGTTTTTTATGTGTTTCTTCTTTTCTGCTAAGTCTTCACCTACCATCTTTCATCTGTCCCATTCAAGAGGAATTCCTATGAAAAAGTTTTTTAAAAGTCCTGATAAAACTTTGTTATTGTAATAAAGCAAATTTAATTGGGTATGTAATGTATAGAAACAAAGTGTTATCCCCATTACAACATCTTTTTGACTAAAGAATTTTGTAATATTTAGAAATTCTGTAATAACAAAGAATTCAGTTGTTATAATACTTTGAAAATATAGGAGTGTGATTTTCAAGCCTGTATCATCTAAAGATGTAGTTATGTTAATCTGGAGGTTTATGGACTAATTTGTGAATGAATCCAAATGTTTAAAGGTTATTTTGCTTTAAGAAGGAGACTCATCTCATTTTAGAGCTGTCCAAATAATTTTCTTCATGAAAGTTTAGTGACAATCCCTGTTTATATCAGGATAAATTTTAAACTGTTTTAAAGAAGGGAAAATACTTTTGAAAAATGCTCTGTAAACTCTTTTTGCATGATTTTCAGAAGGCCTGCTGAATTTCCACCTGTAAGCTAATTGGTTGCAGTTTTGTGTGAGTTTTCCAAGTTATGGGTGAGATGATATGCTTTTTTTATGGCAGATCTCTAATCAGAAATAAGCCAGTAGTGAAAAAAGGGAAGGTATCTGCCAGAATCTCTTACCATTGTGAAAGAAGTTGGTTTTATGGGAAAAATAGAAAATTGGATAAATTCAAATATGTGAAATCTTGTTGTTCTAATCAAATGACTGGTAACATTGGTACTCTTGTATAGCCAAATGAAAGATAATATGACTTCTAAAGTATTAATGGGAATAATTTGGGAAAAAGGGAAAGAAGTTTTATCAAACAATATTGTTTACAAATGTAAGGTTGAATCATTATCCCGTAGACTAAGGCTGGGATTTTAAAGTTACATTGTGTCTATGTGAGATAGACTCCCTAGATGTTTTAAAGTGATATAAGAGCAATTAGGTATTAATACAAATAGTGTAATTAATCACTGGAACTAAATCAGAGACATCTTCAGTTTAGGAAAAAGAATTTCAATGTAAGTCTCTTTAGGAGAGAAGTTGTGGAATATTTATGGAAAAGGTTAAATGTGGATTTGAATTCACTCCATCGTCTAAAATGTAAAGATAAAGTTATATGGCTCGATTCTTTCAGATCAGGCATAATTAGAGAAGAATGGGAAAATTGAAGAGAAACTGATGCACATGTGTTAGAGCAGTAACTTATGATCTTAATGGGAAGATTTTATGAACAAGGGAGGAAATGCTTGCAAGCTATTTAGAGCTAGCTTTAAGGATGTTCCTTAGGCAATAGTCATTGATAGTTGGAACTTGCCATTCAAAGACTTAATGGGACTGTTAACTGATTGTTTTTCTGAGTCTAACTCCAGGTGTGAGTGTGAAGGAAGGCTGACCCAAGATGCCAGCAGCCCTGTGGGAGGGCAAGCATGAGCTGCAGGTATGATTTCTTGGCAGAGTTGAGAGGGCAACTGTTCAGCCTGTGCTGAGGTGGGACCCTTTTGACCTGATGCCTTAATTGAAACCTGGCAGACTAAGCCTGACTCAATGCAGCTTGCAGTTTGACACGGCCTCTGCCTGGAGTTGACAGGAAGCTGGGGAAAATATGGTCCCCTTACTCTAAGTCCCTACTCTTTTGGTGGCAAATTTCTATAATCAGAAGGTTTTGTAAGTACAGTGAAAATCTATTAATATTAATTATGGAACATCTTAGATTACTATAGACTGGGAGTAGTGTTTTTGTGTAGGTATAAGTTAGGCAATGGTGTGGAGACAATTAGGTCAAGGGCTTGTGAGAATATTATTTTGCTATTTGGTTAATATCAAGCTTGTCTAAAGCTTTGTTACAATTAGTAATGTTAAAAGAAGAATGGCTTGTGTATTATCCTGTAAATGCCATCAAAGAAACATGGCATGACAAAAGTTTATGACATTGTATGTACTGTGATAATTTAATGTGTTTATGTATGTGCTGAAGCCTGTTAATTCCTTAAGTGAGGTATCATCCTCCTAGTGAGGAAATTAATAATGAGTGAATGTAAAATATAAGAAACTGGGTTCTGATGTGAATTTCTTAAACAGAACAATTGGTTAAGGTTCCAATTTTGAATTTGTAAAATGATCAGGGTTATAAGGATTAGAAATGGTAACTTAAAATTGTGCTAAGATTACTCTTGTAGGAGAATGGACAGAAAGCTGGTTCCTGCAAGAAGAGAAGGAGAAGCCTCTGTGCTGGAGATGACTGGAATAGATACCAAGAACCAGAAGATTTCCTTAATGATGCCCTCTGCCAGACAGCTGCCTATGAAAAGAACTTTTTGAATCTTAAAGAGACAATTACATTTTTATTTCTTTTTTGAGTCTATGTATCTATATTCACAAAGGGGACTGCCCCCTTTGATTTGTCAATGCGTCAATCAATCTTTCCCATGTTTACTTACAAGGGGATAGTTAAAGGAAAAAAATTCGGATGTACCTATAGTGATGAGGTGTCTGCAAAAAACAAAAAGGGGGAGTCATTGAGTGGAAAACTGATTGAGTGGAATATTGAAGTAGCAGAACAATTATTGATTATTGATAGTTTCAAAAAATTATTGATATTTTCCAAACATTTACCCATTTCCTAATGTATTCTTGACTATTTTCCATACAGTACCTTATGTTCTTTGTTTGGTCATGATAAGTTTTTGTCTACCTTGTGTCCTTGGGGTGTTGAATGCTATGTTTAAGCCTTAGCTCATAATCAGAATATTACAGCAGAAATTACCCAGTTGTTGCAATTGGCCACTGAAGAAGAAAAAGCAGCACATGAGAACTTACAACCTGACAGTGTTATAGACGACTTTCTGAGTCATATTAAGACCTTTTTAACCCCCAATTGACTTACTCATGTTTTAGAGACTGTGGCCATTGTGGGGGACCTTGCCCTTTTTGCTATGTTGTTGCACTCCTTTAGCGCAAAAACAAAAAGGGGGAGTTGTTACGGGGTGAGTTAGAGCCGACCCCTGCCCTCCTCGGACCTCCACACCCAGGGCCTGCTGAGGTAAACTCAGGGCTCTGCGATATGGGTGGAGCCAGGAGGAGGGGTCTCGCCTTTGTTGCCTCCGTAGCAATTCCAGGTCTTTGCCCGGACCTGCTTGACCACATGGCACTTCCGGCTCTTTGTCTGGGCTTGCCAGAGCACATGGAACTTCTGGTTCTTTATCTGGACTGCCTGACCGCAGGGAACTTCGGGTTAGCATGGGAAGAGAAGGGAGGAGAGTAGGTGGAACCAGGGCAGTCCTAATGCCTATGTAACCAAAGATATAAAAGTTTGCTTTTAACCTGAATAAAACGGAGTCACTCACCACCTTTGGCTCCCACCCCATTCATTGTCCGCGAGATCAGGTCCTTTGTTGGACAAAGGCCTGGGTGTTGGGGGATAACAGACCCCAACAAGTTGGGTGTTGGGGCAGAGGACCCCAACATATGTGTATATATATATATATATATATATATATACACACACACACACACACACACACACACACACACACACACATATGTTTAAATAAGACATTTTAACCAGAAAGATACCCAATTAAAATAAGGGGCTAGAGCAGAATCAATTGTACTTTAGCTGAAGTAAAAAAAAGTTGGGGTGGCGATCATTACATCAGGCAAAACAAAACAAAGACATAATTAAAAGAGATAAACAGAAACTACATTTTACTAAAAGGTACCACAGACAATGAATTAATATCAGTATGGAGCATATATACACCAAATGGCATAATATTTAAATCCTTAAAGGAAAAGTTTAATTAATTATAAGAGGAAAATGGTAAAACTCTAATAGTGAAGGAACTCAATTTACACCTCTCTGACTTAGATAAATCTAACAAGTTAAGCAGCTGAATACAATTTTAGAAAAGATATGATAGATATTTGGGGAATATTGAGTGAGAATAGAAATGAGTATACCTATTTATCAGAAAAGCAGAAATATTAAATGCATCTTTCTCTGATCGTACTGCAATGAAAATTAATTTCAATAAAAGGCCTTTGAAGCATAGATTAAAAATTAATTGGAAGCTAACTAACTTAATCCTAAAGAATAGGTGATTCAAAGAAAAAAATCAGAAACAACAATTTTGTTACAGATAGTAATGAGATACATACAAATATGTGGAATGCAGCCAAAATAGTACTTAGAGAAAAGTTTCTCTCTCAATGATCACAAAGAAAAAGAGCAGATCAATGAATTTGGTGTGAAACTAGAAAAATTAAAAACCAAACAAAAACTCCCAGACACCAATATAGAAATCCTGAAAAATCAAAGGACAGTTGAACAAAATTGAAGTAAAAAACTATTTAGCATATAAAACTAAGATCATTTAACAAAACCCATTGTCTCAATTTCATGAAAAAACAAAACCAAAATGCCAGTATCAAAAGTGAAAAAGATGAATTCGCAACCAATGAAAATGAAATAAAAACAATTGTTAAAAGCTACTTTGCCAGTTTGCCAATTGAATTATTTATTTGCCAATAAAACTGAAAATCTAATGAAATGGATGAATATTCACAAAAAAATACAAACTACCGGATTAATGGCACAGAAAATAGAAAACTTAAATAACCTTGTTTTAGAAAAAGAAATTGAACAAACCATAAATGAACTCCCTAAGGAAAAAAAAAAGACTAGTTGTATTTACAAGTGAATTCTATCAAATGTTTGAAGAACAATTACAAGACTATTTAAATGGAATAAAAAAAATAAAGGAGCCCTACCAAATTCCTTCTATGACACAAATATGATCTTGATACCTAAATCGGGGAGAGTCAAAACAGAAAAAAAAACCCAAACTTTTGACCAATTTCCCTAATGAATATTGATGCATAATTTAAAATAACATACTTCTAAGCAGAATACAGAACTATCACAAAGATCATACAATATGACCAGGCTGTATTTATTCCAGGAATACAGGGCTGGCTCAATGTTAGGAGCACTATAAGCATAATTGATCATAATAACAACAAAAACAACAAAATCACGTAATTATTTCAAAAGAGAAAAAAAAAACTTTTAACAAAATGCAACATCCTTTCCTGTTCAAAACATTAGAAAGCATAGTAATAAATGGAACTTTTCTTAAAATGATAAGTAGTAACTATCTAAAACTAAGAGGAATAATGGGGATAAGCTAGAAGTCTTTCAGGGGTGTAACAAGGATGTCCATTATCAATATCACTAGTCAACACTGTACTAGAAATTTTAGCTATAGTAATAAGAAAAAGAACTCAAGGAGGAAATGAAGAGAGTTATTAAAGCTTTCTGTTTTCTGTTCCATTAACCTGGGCAGTTTGCATATGATACAGTTTACTTAAAAAACAAGCAAACCGGGGCAGAGCCAAGATGGTGGCTGGAAAGCAGGGACTTGCGTGAGCTCCCACCCAGGTCCCTCCAAACACCTATAAAAATGGCTCTGAACAAATTCTAGAACTGCAGAACCTACAAAATAGCAGAGGGAAGCAGGGCTCCAGCCCAGGACAGCCTGGATGGTAGCTGGGTAAGGCCTATCACATAGAACTTGGAGCAGAGACCAGCGTGAGCCATGCCTGGACCAACCAGACCGGGAGCTGGTGTAACAGGCCCTAGAGCCCTGAATCAGTGAGCTGCGGCAGTTACCAGACTTCTTGACCTGCAAACACCAAAGACAACGGAGAAGGTTAGTGGGAAAAGCTGCTGGGACAGAGTGAAAGGAGTTCACAGTTTCAGCGACCACCTCCGGGGGCAGTGGAGGTGATGCAGCTCTGAGGCTGCTTACAGAGGTACAGCTGCAGTTGCTTCTGGCCCTAGGCACACCTGATGGGAGGAATTAAGTGGCAGATCTGAGCGGGAGTGCAGAGCCTGCTTAGATCTGAGTCAGGTCAGGGTTGGTGGTTCTCAGGGGAGGAGTAGTGCTGGTGTGCCAGAGCCTGCTGTGTAGAAATAGCTCAGAGGGGGGGCAGAGCCAAGATGGCAGCTGGAAAGCAGGGACTTGCGTGAGCTCCCCCACCACATCCGTCCAAAAAAACTATAAAAAATGGCTCTGAACAAATTCTAGAACTGTAGAACCCACAAAATAGCAGAGGGAAGCAGGGATCCAGCCCAGGACAGCCTGGATGGTCACTGGATGAGGTCTGTCTCGCATGGAGCTGGGAGCAGGAGGGGAGAGGAGCCCAGCATGGTCCGCGTGGACCAACCAGACTGAGAGCCAGGTGGAGTGGGCCCTAGCGCCCTGAATAAGTGAGCTGTGGCAGTTACCAGACTTCTCAACCCTCAAACACCAAAGATAACAGAAAAGAACTGCAGAACCCATGAAATAGTGGAAGGAAGCAGGGTTTCAGCCCAGAACAGCCTGGATGGTCTCTGGGTAAGGTCTGCCGTGCACGGAGCTGAGAGCGGAGGGGAGCAGAGCAGAGCCCAGCATGGGTGGCGGCAGGACCAACCAGACGGGGAGCTGGGCAAAAGTAAGGCAGGAATGAAGACTACGATCATATTTTACCATCAAAACCACGCAATCTGGTGTTTCTTTTGTCACTGATATTGTCTAATGAAATGTAGTTCCAGTCAACCATATTGAGTTAATTCTTTTAAAATCACATCTCCTTTCTTTTAAAAAAAAAACAACAAAACCTTATTTTGTTTTAAGTTCCAAATTCTCTCCCTCCTCCCCCCATTTCTCACCCATTGAGAAGGCAAAAAACACAAAACCCATTACCAATATACCATCCCCTTCATCATTTCTTACAGCACAATAGTATTTTATTATTTCAAATGCAATTACCTTTCTGTGTCTTGCTACTAGGTTTTGGGGGTAATAAACAGAAATGCTGATGATTTGTGTGAGTTTATTTTATATCCTTCAATTTTGCTGAAGTTGTTCATTGTTTTGATTAGCTTTTTAGTTGACTCTAGGGTTTGGGTTTTTCAAATTATTAATTTATTTAATATTTTTAGTTTTCAGCATTGATTTTCACAAGAGTTTGGATTACAAATTTTCTTCCCACTTCTACCCTCTGCCCACTCCAAGATGGCGTATATTCTGGTTGCCCCGTTCCCCAGTCTGCCCTCCCTTATGTCACCCCACTCCCCTCCCATCCCCTTTTCCCTTACTTTCTTGTAGGACAAGATAGATTTCTATGCCCCATTGCCTGTATATCATATTTCCTAGTCACATGCAAAAACTTTTTTTAACATGTTTTTAAAACTTTGAGTTCCAAATTCTCTCCCCTCTTCCCTCCCCACCCACCCTCTCTAAAAAGGCAAGCAATTCAACATAGTCCACATGCGTATCATTATGTAAAACCCTTCCACAATACTCATGTTGTGAAAGACTAACTGTATTTTGCTCCTTCCTAACCTATCCCCCTTTATTTATTTTCTCCCTTGACCCTATCCCTTTTCAAAAGTGTTTGTTTTTGATTACCTCCTCCCCTTATCTGCCCTCTCTTCTATCGTCCCCCCTTTTTTATCTCCTTCCTTCTTCTCTCCTGTGGGGTTAGATACCCAATTAAGCGTGTAAGTTATTCCATCCTCAGGTCAAATCTGATGAGAGCAAGATTCACTCATTCCCCCTCACCTGCCCCCTCTTCCCTTCCAACAGAACTGCTTTTTCTTGCCACTTTTATGTGAGATAATTTACCCCATTCTATCTCTCCCTTTGTCCCTCTCTCAATATATTCCTCTCTCATCCCTTAATTTTTATTTTAATTTTTTAGATATCATCCCTTCATATCCAACTCCCTCTGTGCCCTCTGTCTCTCTATATATGAATATTCCCTTCTGCTACCCTAATACTGAGTTCTCATGAATCATACACATTATCTTTCCATGTAGGAATGTAAATAAAACAGTTCAACTTTAGTAAGTACCTTATGATTTATCTTTCTTGTTTACCTTTTCATGCTTCTCTTGAATCTTGTGTTTGAAAGTCAAATTTTCTATTCAGCTCTGGTCTTTTCACTGAGAAAGCTTGAAAGTCCTCTATTTTATTGAAAATCCATATTTTGCCTTGGAGCATGATACTCAGTTTTGCTTGGTAGGTGATTCTTGGTTTTAATCCTAGCTCCACTGACCTCCGGAATATTGTATTCCAAGCCCTTTGATCCCTTAACGTAGAAGCTGCTAGATCTTGGGTTATTCTGATTGTGTTTCCACAATACTCAAATTGCTTCTTTCTGGCTGCTTGTAGTTTTCTCCTTGATCTGGGAGCTCTGGAATTTGTGACAATATTCCTAGGAGTTTTCTTTTTGGGATCTTTGTCAGGAGACGATCAGTGGATTCTTTCAAATTCTCTTTTACCCTCTGGCTCTAGAATATCAGGGCAGTTCTTCTTGATAATTTCTTGAAAGATGATATCTAGGCTCTTTTTTGATCATGGCTTTCAGGTAGTCCAATAATTTTTAAATTATTTCTCCTGGATCTATTTTCCAGGTCAGTGGTTTTTCCAATGTGATATTTCACATTGTCTTCCATTTTTTCATTCCTTTGGTTCTGTTTCATAATATCTTGGTTTCTCACAAAGTCACTAGCTTCCACATGCTCCAATCTAATTTTTAGGGTAATATTTTCTTCAGTGGTCTTTTGGACCTCCTTTTCCATTTGGCTAATTCTGCCTTTCAAGGCATTCTTCTCCTCATTGGCTTTTTGCAGCTCTTTTGCCATTTGAGTTAGTCTATTTTTTAAGGTGTCATTTTCTTCAGTATTTTTTTGGGTTTCCTTTAGCAAGTCATTGACACATTTTTCATGGTTTTCTTGCATCACTCTCATTTCTCTTCCCTATTTTTCCTCTACTTCTCTAACGTGCTTTTCCAACTTCTTTTTGAGCTCTTCCATGGCCTGAGACCAGTTCATGTTTTCCTTGGAGGCTTTTGATGTAGGCCCTTTGACTTTGTTGACTTCTTCTGGCTGTATGTTTTGGTCTTCTTTGTCACCAAAGAAAGATTCCAAAGTCTGGGTCTGCATCTGAGTGTGTTTTCTCTGCCTGGCCATGTTCCCAGCCAACTACTTGACCCTTGAGTTTTTCGTGGGGGTATGACTACTTGTAGAGTAGAGAGTACTTAGTTCCAAGCTTTAGGGGCTGCACTGTTGTTTCCCGACCTATTTCTATGCAGCCAGCTCTGCCACACCAGCGCTCCTCCTCCCCCAAGAATCACCAGCCTGGACTGGACTCAGATCTTAAGCAGGCTCTGCATTCCTGCTCTGATCCGCCACTGAATTCCTCCCACCAATGTGGGCCTGGGGCCAGAAGCAACTGCAGCAATAGTTCTGTAGCTGCACCACTCCCACTGCCCCCCAGCAGCCTTTCCCGCTAACCTTCTCTGTTTTCTTTGGTGTTTGTGGGTCGAGAAGTCTGGTAACTGCCACAGTTCACTGACTCAGGGTGCTAGGACCTGTCGCACTGGCTCCCGGTCTGGTTGGTCCAGTTGTGGCTCCCACTTGGCTCTGCTCCACTCCGCTTCCAGTTCCATGTGATAGACCTTACCCAGCAACCATCCAGGCTGTCCTGGGCTGAAGCCCTGCTTCCCTGTTCTATGTTGTGGGTTCTGCAGTTCTAGAATTTGTTCAGAGCTGTCTTTATAGGTTTTTGGAGGGACCTGGGGCAGGGGGAGCTCACACAAGTCCCTGCTTTCCAGCCGCCATCTTGACTCCCTCAATGGTATATTTCAATGTATTAGCTTATATGACAATAAATCATGGTACAAAAATGTATGACAAACAAAAAATAACATACATGTTGTAGTATCCTATACAATTCACATTATTATCATTCTAACAATGACTACAGAATGACTTATATGGCAAGGACTTTTTTCCCCAAAACATCATAAGTAAACCTGTTTAGTTGGTAAATAAGTTTGCCAATTATACCACTATCCCCCTATACTCATAGGTGTCCCAGGCTAATTATTATTATCCATAGATGTTGCAGTTCTAATTCTGAATTTGTGGATAATCAGTCCTCTGTGACTGCCCCTGTTCCCTAAAGACATCCTGAATTAAAATATTAGGCAGGGTTAGAACAGTTTCTGGGTTCTGCAATTAAATGCAGGTCTTCCCAGGATTGGGATAAACCTAGCTGAATTCTCTGACCCTCGAGTGTAGTAAATTATTTAGATTCTTCCTCTATTAAATTGTCTTTCTTAGTTAATCTATATAAGAGGAGAGAAGGTTTTTTTTGTTTTGTTTTGTTTTTTGCTGCCTACTACTGCACTCCTTTTGTTCACCTAGTAGTAGATCCAACTAACTGCCCATTGAGTAAGAGATTGTTCCAATGCATTATCTTCATGGACCTCTGAACATCCATCTTATTTAACTATATGTGGAGTCACTTTCCAATGATCTGCTCTCTTGGATATTCCTTGTACATCAAGATATTTTTAAATTAAATTTTAGTTTTTCCACTATCCTTTCCATCCTACCCACATTGAAAAAGAAAGAAAAAGAAAATCCAATTTAAAAACATTTATAGCCAAGAAAACGAATTTCTACATTGGTGATGTCCAAAAAACAAAACAAACCCTTCCTATCTCAACTTATATTCTGAGTCCATCACCTGTCTTTCGGAAGATGGGTAGCATATTTCATCATGTGTCCCCTGGGAAAATGATTTGCCATTGCATTGATCAGTATTCCTAAGCCTTTCAAAATTCTGCTTTTACAATCTTAACCTTATTGTATAAATTGTTCCCCTGGTTCTTTTGATTTCACGCTTCATCAGTTCATGCAAGTCTCAGGTATCTCTGAAATAATTTTCATTTCTTCCATCATAGTCATAATTCAGCCAATCCCCAGTTGATGGACACCCCCTCAATTCCTAATTTTTTGGCACCATAAAAGAATTGATAATAAATATTTTTGTACATCTGGGTCTTTTTACTCCTTTCTTTCCCATGTGGGCAAAGACCTAATAGTGAAATTACTGGGTCAAAGGGTATGCACGATTCAATAAATTTTTAGGTATAGTTCCAAATTCCTTCCCAGAATGACTGCACCATTCTACAGCTTCACAATATATACATGCACCTGCTTTTCCCATGACTTCTCTAGGGTTTGTCGTTTGCCTTTCCTGTCAACTTTACTAATCTGATGAGTGTGAGGTAGAATCCCAGAGATGTGTATTTTTACATTTCTCTAATTATTAATGATTTAGAGTATTTTTATAGATGACTATCAAAAACTGTAAACTGCCTGTTCATATCCTTTGACTATTTATTAATTGGGGAATGGTTCTTATTCTAACAAATTTGAATCATTAAACTATATATCTTAGGAGACGTTTATCAAAGAGACTGGCTGCAAAGATTCCCTCCCCACTATTTCCCTGCTTCTATTCTAATTTTAGCTACATTTTTTGTGCATTCATAGTTAATTTTGTATTTCCCTCCATCCTATTCTCTTATGATTTTCCTTCTCTTTGTTTCCTGTCCCCTCTTTATAAAGAAGAGGTCAGTGAGAGAGGAGCATGCTTAGCACCAGTGCTCTAAGTTTGGTGCAATATGCTTCTACTTCCCTGCCCCTCTTTTCTTTTCTCTCACCCAGAGGTCAATCACAGCATATTATTCTTCTCATTTCTTTTACCCCCCTCTCAAGATCTCAAGATCCACTCTCTTTTCTCCTCCCTCTTTCTTTTCTCTTTCCTTCTGGTCTCTCTCCTTAGTGAAATGTATTTTTGCACACAACTGTGTGTGTGTGTGTGTGTGTGTGTGTGTGTGTGTGTGTCTCCTTTCTTTGACCAATTCAGATGCAAGTAAAGTTCAAGTATTGCCTACCTCCCTGCCTCATCTTCTTCCTTGTTTGCATAGTCTTTTACTTTCACACCTCAATTATATGAGATAATTTTCCCCATCTTTCTTATCCTTTTTCTACTTTAGTGTATTCCTCTTTTATTTCCTTTCTGTTCTTTTAAGATCACCAAAATATAACAAAACCACTCACAGACTCTTTGTCCTATTAGACTCCCTCTACAACCCTTGATAATGAAAATAGGGTTCAGAAGGGACACATGTATCGACTCCCTATATTAGAGTGTAAAGAGTTTATCCTTGTTTAGTCTTGTAGGACTTTTTTCATGTTTACTTTTTAAATTGTATTTTTAGACTCCTATGTTTGCACTGCAAAGTTTCTATGCAGGTCAAGTCTTTTAATGAGGAATGCTTAGAAGTCCTCTGTTTCATTAAAATTCTATTTTTTCCTCATAGGATTATACTCAATTTTGCTGGGTAAGTTATTCTTGGCTGTAAGTCTGTATCTTTTCCCTTCTGGACTATCTTGTTTTATACTCTCTGCTCCTTTACAACAGTGGCTTCTAAATCACATTTATTCCTGACTGTGGCTCCTTGGCACTTGAATTCTTTCTTCATGGCTGCTTACAGTATTTTTTTCTTTGACTTGGAAGTTCTAGATTTGGGCAATAATGTTGCTGGGTGGGGTGTGTGTTTAATTTTGGGGTTTCTTTCAAGAGGTGCTGTAGATTTTTTTCTAGTTCCACTTTGCCCTTTGGTTCTAAGAGATCTGGGTAGTTGTAAAATTTCTTGAGATATGATGTCTAGGTTCTTCTTGTTATCTTGGTTTTTGGTCATGACTTTCAGGTACTCCAGTGATTATTAAATGATCTTTCTCTGATCTATTTTTCAGAACATTTGTTTTTGCTATGAGATATCTTAAAGTTTCTTTTACTTTTTCAGTCTTTTGACATTATTTTAAATATTTTGGTTGTCTCACAGTCTTTGGCTTAACTTTGATCTGTTCTAATTTTGAGGGAGTTTAAGTTCTGCACCTCTTATGCTAAGCTGCTAATCTCCTTTCCAGTTCTTTCATAGCTCTTTTTTCTTTTCCATTTCCCTCATCTAGTTCCATTATTTCCTTTATAAAACTATTTTAGGGGGCAGCTAGGTAGCACAGTGAGTAGATTACTGGCCCTGGAGTCAGGAGGACCTGAATTCAAATCTGGCCTCAAACAATTGACACAAGTACTAGCTGTGTGACCTTGGGCAAGTCACTTAACCCCAATTGTCCTGCCTTCTCCCCCTCCAAAAACCCTATTTTAAAACTTTTGCTTTATCTCTTTCAGGGATTCTAGTTGAATTTGTGCCCAAACTGTGCTTTTCATCAAGGCTTTGCTTAAAAATGTTTTGGAGTCATTCTCTTCTTCAACATGTGCCTTGAATGTGTGTCACCCATAACAGCTCTTTATGGTGGAATTCCTTTTTTGTTTGTTCATTCTTCCTGACTACCCCTTCACTTTAGACTTTATGTTAGAGCTGAGCTCTGTGCATATTTTTAGGGAATGTCAGGGCTTAGCTACTACTTTCTTGGAGTATTGAGCGTTGTGTTATTCTAGAACCTCAGGGACAGTTCAGGCCAGGGACCTGGAAACCTTCAGTGCTCCCAAAGTGGTCTGATCCAGGTCAAAGTCTGATTGCTGCCCTCCTGGTGTATGCTCTCCAAGGTTCTGGTCTAGTTTTGGGTCTAGGCAATACACCTCTGGGCTGGCCTCTGGTTGCAGTAGACTACTGCTGGACTCAGCAATTATCAGCTAGCTGTAAAATTCTGTTGGTTCAGGGTGACAGAATTGTAGGCTCTGCCTTTGTCTGAGATTGCTGCTCTGATTATTCTGTTGTAGGCTTCAGATTGGGCTAGGCACTGGGATTGAGATCAGTCACACAACTCAATACTTGCTTCTGAATTTGCTCTTTCTTTACTACACATTCTAGTACTTACAACTGCACCTCACCCTGGAACACTACCCCAAAGCACAGGTCCCCTCCTCAGCCCATCATGTACCTGTGACTCAGTATTGGGCAGGTCGCTCTGTGTGAGTCTCGGACCTCTTTTTTTCCCTGGTGTAATGCTTCTACCATCATTCAGTCCGTAAGATGGAAGATTACAGGCTGCATTCTCCTGGAGATACCCTGTCCCTGGTGTCCACAGACCTGTCTCCCTATGTTGACCTGGACTTGAAAAATAACTCACTGTGATCTTTTTTTCTTGTATTTCTCAGTCGGGATTTGGTCTGGTACATTTTATACCTCTTTATGGAAGAGTTGTGGGGGGACTACTCAACTGTATTTCTTCCTTCTACTTGGTCATCTTAGTTCTTCTTCACTTCAAGATATTTTAGAATTTTGACAATCTTGACAAAGAACTCAAGGGTCACACTGCTTCTTTGTGTGAGGTGTATAATATATGTACTTACACCAATATTATACTCTGTTCCATAGCTTAACCTTCTGCTATTCTCTCAATAGTAGAGTGGCCTCTTTGGAATGAAACTAGATTACGCACATTTTTTTTTATCAGTGTAGTCCATCATATAGTTGCTCTATTACTTCAGTTATCCAAAGACAAATGAAGCAAAGAGCATTATTTTAATCCAATGAAGTTCCCATATACTAATACCTGAGACTTGGGAATGATTGCTAATGAAATTAGTATTAGGGCCTTTAAGGTCCTATACATATATACATATCTATGTACACATGTACTTATATCATAATCATAACAGAAGTAACTCTAGTGTTTATCTTTTCACTGTTGGTAGTTTTCTACTGCTTGGACCCTCTGGTCCTATGATCCTTTATCCTTCTGGGAGATGCAATATGCATAGGAGGTGCAATATTGATCCTTGTTTTATTTATCAGCAGACTTTCATTGAGTTTTTGTTTCTCAGTCTGAATAGGAGTTGTCCCTTGCCTTGAAGCATCTTCCTGTTCTCTGTTTTAGACTTTTTCTTTTTTTAAAAAATTCACTTTTCTTTTTTAAAAATTTCACGTGCTGAAGAAACTAGTCCCATGCAACCAGGTGAGTATCTCAAAGATGGCTAGGTGTCCCACCAGCTGCTCTACATCCTAGTAACTACAGGATAACCTGGGGGCTATCAATTTGTTCTATCTTTATTGCTCTTCACTTGGCCACCACTCTTTCAAAGTAGCCTTTCTACATGCAGCAAAAATTTGGAGGACTTCTCTCCTTTTCTGTTGTTGTTGTTGGCATTATAAAATTGTCCAAAGAATTTTTTAAAAATTACCCAAGTTTATTCTAAATTCCCCAAGTTTCTAAATTGCTTACCTAGTCTAGTCTCTACAAGCATTCCCACATGGTGACATCAAGGTCCTATGATTTGGAATTGTGTATAAAGTCAAATGCTGGTCATTTAAGGCTTTTTGTTAGCCTTCTCTTCTCCAGCTTAATTCCCAGCCACTGCTGTAGTGTTTCAGTGACATGTCGTATCTGGACTCAAATGCTTCCTTCCCAGTGGGACATGCATTCAATTTTATGGTGGTGGTTGTGGTAGGGGGAGAGCAGCTCCAAAATGACTTCCCAGCTTTTCCCTCTTGTACAGAAAAGTTCCATCTCTGATCTAAGCTGGATAGTTTTCCTTATTTTCTATGAACTGTAAGGCACTGATTGTTGGGAAAGCAAGGTATTACTATTTATTAACTTTGCTCCCAGATCTACATTTTGAGCATTACAGTTGGTTTAAAGGGATTAAAATTGATGGGGGTAAAGATGGAAGAACAAAAAGGGGATGGGATCTGACTCATCCAATGGCCAACTTTGGTCCTATTTTCACAGAGATAGGAACTTGTTCATGCTCTAAACTAGACTCTTAAGAAATTTTCCCAGAATGCAGGAGCTCATCCCCTGAACACATGGCCATTAGTTCATACAACTCATCTTTGGCTTTATGCGAGGAGTCTAAATTTTGGGAAGAAAAGAACCTGCTGGCCAGGTTCTTAAGGATTCTTAAGTTCCAAGTAGAGAAGAGGAGGAGGTGGTAGGGGAAAAGAACTGTGATGTTGCCAGAGGCCATTGGCTCCTGAGAGGTAGGGCAGCATGAGCTGACATTCCAAACATAAACTGTAGACTGAGCTACCAAATGTTGTGTATATTACTTGCTTCCTTGCCTGTACTTGGCCCTACTAGGCTATTTTAGAAGCAACTGAGGTTTTGAAAATTTGTTCTTTTCCCAGTTGTTTACTTTCTGTCTTTAAGTTGTTTAACCCTGTGATACATTTGTTGGTCAACAAAAGTCTCAGGTTTTTTGATGGGTTAATTAATGCATAGATAACGAATGAGAGGAAGAAGAGCAATTCCTTCTCCTTCAGAGATGAGACATTTTCAGCCAGTAAGGTTGAGAAGCAATACAATTCCCCAGATAGTGATGTAGGTCCTCTTGAAAAGGAGCCTGTCAATGCCTTGCCAGCACTGTTACGCTACTGTAGGAACCTAGTCTTAAAAAGGGTTGGCATTTGCTCATAAGCTTCCATTGGTGGTTAGATTCATGACAGGCTTCATGATAAAACAAAAAAATAAAGAGTTTGTCAAACGTTTGTTAATGGCCTAAATTTCTAATTTAGCCCTTAACGCAACTAAACCAATGTCAGGCTTTCTGTTCAATCCCTGGGATCTGAGGATCATAGATAGAAACTAGCAGGGACCTTAGAGGCCATCTAGTTTAAGTCTCTCATTTAGTAGGTGAGGAACTGAAACAGAGAAATTAAGTAACTTGCCTAAGGTCACAAGATCATAAGTGACATGTATGGGATGGGTTGCCTTGCATCTATGAGATGGACAAGCAGACAATGGCCAGGAGCTAGAATAGACACAAATGAAGAAAACCTGGAGCCCTTTCTGATGGGCAGTAGTTTAGTAATAATAAGTAAACTGAATGGAAGATAATTCTCAAATTAGCACCTCAGTTGAAGGGGAAGGCTGAGTCAGGGGAGGAGTCTGAAAAAAAAATAGACCGCAAGAGATGGTAGCTTCTTTTTTTACAGGACAGTAGCTCATTAACCATACTGTAGGTGGTTAAAAGAATTGGTGAAAGAGCTGTATTACCATAGTCTCCCTAGTAATATTGTCCAAGACATTAGATTGACTCTGAAAATTATTGAAGTTGAGGACCAGATGAAGGGAAGAAACGCTCCTGGACTGTGAGGGGTAATGCGAAGCAGAGAACAACCATCTAGATGGAGAGTAGGTTTGCCAGAGAGCAAAGGTTCTATCAGGAGGAGAAATCAGGAGTTCTGCAGTGCCAGGGATTTGAGCTGCATTTCCAAACATGTGTCCTGGTCCCATGCTCTCTGCATGGGCATCTCTTCCCACAGATCTCCTGGTCAGATGTATTCTGCATGTATGGGTATTCCATGCTTTATTACTAAGAAGAGATGCTCTTCTCACTGAGTATATATGTGTCTGTGGGAGCATAAGTTCAAGGTTTATGGGAGAAATGTTATATGATGATTTTATTTACACTGTTATTTAATAAAAAGACTTTGTTAGGAACTGCGTGTGTTCTGTGAATGACTGGTAAGATGAGGACTTGTGACCTATGGTTTGGGGAGGGTTCTGACCTACATAATAATGGATAGAATGCTGGACCTGGAGTTAAGAAGACCTGAATTCAAATCTGACCTTGGCCACTTATTAGTCACTTAATGTCTATTTGCCTCAGTTTCCTCAACAACTGTTAAATGGGGATAATAATAGCATTTACCTTGTAGAGTTGTTGTGAGGATCAAATGAGATAGTACCTGGTATTTAACAGATACTATATAAATTAATTATCCTACAAAATACTAGAACCTGGGTTAGCTAACCCAATAGTATGTGTGTGTGGGGGGGAAGAGTACCCTGTGGCCTAGAGATAAGTTTTGTAAAAAAATCTATAAATCTATCTATAAATCAATATCTATAAATAATTAATATATTTTGTTAATATGAAGATTCCCAAGGAAGAGGCAGAGTAGCATCGTAGTGGATAGAGAGCTGGCTTTGGAGTTAGGAAGTGCTGGATCCAAATTTCTCCTTTTACACATACATGTGTGACCATATGGTAGGAACATAACCTCTCAATGCTCAGTGCAAATTCTATGAGACTATAAATTATAGGCATCTGCCAATATTTATTAAGTAGAGAGAGTTTCCTTACCAGGAGTTCACCTACATTGATTAAATCCTAGATCTGTATCCCACTCCCCAAAAGTACAGATTTTGTCCCATATTAATAGAGAAAGCACATGTATGTGATATATACACATACATATATCTGTGTACATATATTTATTAAATGCAGTCTTTGAAACACACATTCACAAAAACAACATTTGGGGAATAGCTATAAAACATTTTTGGAAAATGTCTTATCATGCTAAGTGACTACACTCTATAGAACTATTTCTAAATTATTCATTAATAGTAGTTCTGTTCTGCAGTAACTTCTAGTTTTCTGCCTCTTCAACTTCTTTCTGAATTCATAAATTTCTTTTTCCAGTTCTTGTATTCTCTTAATAACCATTTTCCCCCTTTATTTTGGATTGGTTTCTTTCACTGCACATACCAAGTCAATTTTGAAAGAAAGCTGAAAGAATTTTCTTCTCTCCTCTTTTGTGGGTCCTATGAATTGCCTAAGCCTCGGCATAAAGAACTTGGAAATGAGGCTTTGTTAAGATTGTTTCTAAGGAACTCGGTACTTTCATCAGGACGAAAAGCCCAGATATTCATCACATTTGTCATTTCTTATGGCACAGTAATATTCTATTACGGTCACGTATTACAATGTTTATCCATTTCCTAACTGATGGCCATCTACTTTGTTTCCAATCTTTGCTACTACAAAAAGTACTGCTAGAGGTATTTTGGTGCAAACAGAGCCTTTCTTCTTATCAATAAATTCCTTGGGATATAAGCCTAGTAGCAGAATCTCTGAGTCAAAGAATTTGAACATTTTAGTCACTATTTACACAATTTCAAATTGCTTTCCAAAAAGGTTGTATTAATTCACAGTTCTACCAGAAGCTAGTTGACACAGTGGACTTAGGATTGGGCCTGGAGTCAGGAAGACCTAAGTTCAAATGTGACCTCAGACACTTAATATCTGTGTGACTTTAGGCAAGTCATGCTGCCTGCCTCAGTTTACTCATCTATAAAATGGAGATGACAATAGCACCTACATATTTCCCAGGGTTGTAGAGTGAGGATCAAATGAGATATTTGTAAAATGCTTAGCACAGATTCTGACACATAGTGCTATGTCAATGATAGCTGTCGTTATTATCATTTTCATCAACCGGAATTACTCCTTCCCCCCTAAAATTTCAGATTTTGCATAGGCACTACCTTCACATAGATTAAAGATAATTTTTTCTAGTCACCTGTGAAAAAATTTATACCCTCCCCCCACCTTCAAGGTCTACAGACAGGCTAAGCCAGAGCAGACAGAGAGAGCCTGGATTTCCCAAGAAGGGTATAAAGGGGATAATCCAGAAAGTGCCTGCTGTCATTCCCATAAAAGGGAGGCCTGGGCAGAGATAAGGACAGATATTGTCCTCATTTTGTGCCTCTGTTGGTGGCAAGTCCCTTGAGGAATCCTGGACCCCACTTCAGCCAAAGTTGTCAATCCTAGCCTCCAGTGATGGCAGCTTTTTCTAGATATGAAATTGAAAACCCTGGAATTCTTCCTCTCGACAGCTAGTTGTTGTGCATGTAGAAGTTTCCTCAATCTGCTGAACTAACAAGGCATTTTCATGAAAAAGGCTGGAATCGAACTTTACCTGTGCCCAGACTGTGACAGAAGCTCCTTTTCCTCTGATCACTTTGCTCTATATAGGAAATGTTGCATGCTGGTTAGAATGCATCCATCTCCTGCATCAACTCCCCTCACTCCTACCTCTCCCTATCTCCCTCCCATTCTAACTCATTTTTTCAAATGTACATTTTATTTTGGACCCAGCAAGTCTGAATCACTGAGTGATTGATTGAAAACTTCCATATGGTCAATAATAGATGTTAACTTTTCTTTTTCCTTACCATGGGTCAGACCTAAAGAATATAAGCTTTTTTTTTTCTGGGGATGCTATGAATTACCTTCCTAAAGGGTTAGAAAAGCCCAGGACCTATCCACACCAATGAAATCAAAGGTATGTTCTAATAATATTAATATTAATGATGATGGTGATGATGATAGCTAGCATATTTTTAAGGTTTGGAAAGTGTTTTGCAAGTATTACCTTCACTTTTTTTGATCTTTTTACTTTTTGCCCAACGTTTTGCTGAAAATTCTCCATGTTAGAAATGTAATCACACTGAGAGATTTACTTGCCATACATACAATGGATAGGGAAGGCTTCATGTTTAAAACGTGATTGTGTGTGTGCGTGCACGCATGCGTGTGTGTGTGTACACAATCGAGTTTTTATTTTTGGATGTTAACATAAGATTTGCCTTCTATTCCATAAATTGTTAAGATGTCGATTCTGAATTTGGATAGCACTTTAAAATGTCCTAGTCAATTTGTATAAATCCACTCCAAACATGGATGATTCTTCAATCCTGCACACAACTACAGGGTTCTGTCTGCTTGCTTTTACCCTATGACTTGTCAAAGGATCCTGGGATCATAGTTTCAGAATGTGGATGTTATTCTAGATCTACACTTTCATTTGTTAGATGATGAAACTGAGGCCCATAGTGGACAAATGCTTCTTGTCTATGGGCAGACAGGTAAAGTGGGAGAGCCAGAATTTGAAGCCAGGTCTTTTGGTTGCACATCTGCATTTTTTCTACTACTCCACGATCCATTTGAGGACAACGGAAACATTGGGAGCTACTGTATATGACTAAAAGGGTTCTCTAAGACGAAGACAAGCGAAAGCAAGAAAGCAAAATGGTGTATAAACAACTAAAGCCAAGCAGGAAGAAACTTTTATTTATTCAGTTCTAATTTTGTTATTAAAAGGCACAACAGAAGTATTACCGGAACCATCTTGCAAACCTTCTTGCAGCCTTTACCAGTAGTAATTTCTGCACAGGTGATGTTCTCTTTTTTTTTGCATCTAGGAATAAGAATAATTCAGCAAGTGAAACATTGAAACCTACATCTATGAGTAAAGCACAAGAGTATCCCATGGTTGGGTGGGGAACCTTATCATCATGTTGGCAGCACACATGGTGTAGTATCTAGAACAGTGTTATTAGGAGCAAGGGGTCCCGAAGTCTCCACACTATGTGACTAGCTCAGGGTTGGGGAACCTGTGACCTCGAGGCCATGTGTAGCCCTCTAGGTCCTCAAGTGTGGCCCTTTGACTGAATCCAAACTTCACAGAATAAATCCCCTTAATAAAAGGATTTGTTCTGTAAAACTTGGACTCAGTCAGAAGGCTGCACCCAAGGACCTAGAAGGCCACATGTGGCCTCGAGGCCACAAGTTCCCCACCCCTGACTAGCTAGTTAACTGTGTAAATTTCCAGGGTTTCATTCTCTTCACTTATAAAATGACAACAGGGTTGAACAAGATAACTTCCAAAATTCCTTCCAATATAAGCCTACAATGGTTTATTTCAAGTAACTATTTGCCATCTTCTCTTCCAAATAAAGATGGATTTAGGAAAACAAAATGCTGATTAAGTCCACAAAATAAATTCAATCAGCCTAACAAGGTCATGTTCATGATAGTTAGCATGAAAAGGATAAAACAAAGCCAAGCAAACAAAGGATATAACAATCATCTTAATTCAGATAGTTTCTTATCCAGAAGCCGAGTCCCAAAGCCCATTCCTATGAGACTCTCCTAATTGGTGGAGATCAATGCTCTGCACCTGTGTAAGGAGCAGGGCAGAGGGGGTGAAAGTGGCAGAGAGGTGAACTTTGGTCTTTTCAAGTCTCTCTCTTTAGTATTCTTCTAGCTCTTCTGCAGTTGCTTTCGGCACTTCTGCCTTCCAACTTCCAAAGAGAAGACAGAAGATGCCAATCCCACTTTAGGTTGGAGAAGGAAAAGATTCTGGGAGGAATTATGAGAGGGACATGAGAGGTGCTGGCAGTCTCTATTGTATCTCTATCCACATTTTGCTGCACTTGAGACTTCGAGAAACTTCCCCCTTGAGTGAGATCTAGGACTTACTCTCCCTGTTAAGTTGAATTACCTTGCTCCCAATGGAAGAGCACCTTCCCTCTGTATTGTTTGGTATATATTCTCCTATATCTACCTTCTCTGAATTCTGTTTTGCTTTGATTTGGTTAAGTGGATTTCTTGGCTATTGATACATGTGGTCATTGTGGAACTGGTCCTTGATGGGAAGGGAGTCAAGCCTTGGATACAAAGCTTGGGGTCCTCCTCCTTTCTCAATAATGAAACAGTGATTAGAAGTGAGCTTGAACTTGAAAACTACATCCCCTAGATTAGTAATATTTAAAGAAGCAGATGGATATAATTCTAGTCTAGTACCCTCTCTCTCTGAGGACAGCAGAGCAGCCTAAATTCTGGCTCCATTATGTTTTTTCTCCTCTTTGTCAGGAATGAAAATCTCCCTTGGAGAATGGGGTGGGGCAAGGGAGAAGAGACTAGAGAGGTATATTCTGCCTATTTTTTTCAATTTTTAAAAAACATTTTTATTTAATGTTTTGAGTTCAAAATTATATCCCTCCCTCCCCTCTCCCCTTCCTAAGATGGTAAGCAATAAGATATAGGTTATACATGTGCAATTACATAAAACATTTCCATGTTAGTAATTCTGTGAGGACTTGAATAAAAGATGAAAGTGAAAAATAGTATGCTTCAGTCTGTATTTTATCAATATCCATTATTTCTCTGGAGGAGTATAGTATATTTCATCATTAGTCCTTTGGTATTGTCTTGGATCATTGTATTGCTGAGAATAACTAATATTCACAGTTATTCATTGAATGATATTGCTGTTACTGTGTACAATGTTCTCCTGGTTCCGTTCACATTATTATGCATCAGTTCATATAAATCTTTCCAGGTTTTTCTGAAAGCTTCCTGCTTGTCATTTCTTATAGCACAATATTATATTACTATCACATACCACAACTTGTTTAGCCATTCCCCAATTGATGGGCATCCCTTTGATTTCCAATTCTAAGCCACCACAGAAAGAGCAGCTATAAATATTTTTGTACAAATAGGCCCTTTTCCCTTTTTTTGGATGTCTTTGGAAGATAGACCTAGCAGAGGTATTGATGGATCAAAGGGCATGCACAGTTTTATAGCCCTTTGGGCATAGTTTTCCAGAAAGACTGAATCAGTTCACAACTCTACCAATAACACATTAGTGTCCCAGTTTTCCCGCATCCCCTGCAACATCCAACATTTTCCTTTTTTGTCATATTAGCCACTCTGGTAGGTGTGAGGTGATATCTCAGAGTTGTTTTAATTTGCATTTCTTTGATCAGTTATGATTTAGAGCATTATATTGGCTTGGCCTACCCATGAGCAATTAATATTTTCCCAATTGTTTAGATCTGACTTAATTTGTGTGAAAAGTGTTTTATAATTGTGTTCATAAAGTTCCTGGGTTTGTCTTGGCAGGTAAACTCCCAAGTATTTTATATCATCTACAGTTATTTTAAATGGAATTTCTCTCTATTTCTTGTTGCTGGACATTGTTGGTAACATATAGAAATGTTGATAATTTATGTGAGTTTATTTTGTATCCTGCAAAACTTTGCTAAAGTTGTTAATAATTTCAAGTAGTTTTTTAGTTGATTCTTTAAGATTTTCTAACTATAACATCTTACTAGCTGCAAAGAGTGATAGTTTTGTTTCTTCATTGCCTATTCTAATTCTCTTATTTTTCTTCTCTTATTGCTATAGCTAACATTTCTAGTACAATACTAAATAATAGAGGGGATGGTCTGCCTCCTTTTGAACCACCACACAATGACCCTTGCTACATGTAGGGGACAGCTCTTGTAATACCTATACTTGTTGGCAAAGTTCTAGGCTTCATGACACAAAGTAAGAGTGCAGATAAGCAGTGCTCCATAGAAGCTACATTTTACAGTGAACCTTATGGGAATGTTGTCCTTCAAACTGCTAGGATAGCTATTCTATAGAGCTTTCTCCATTTCATATGCTAACAATTACCTTATCTCAAATGACTTATCTTAATGTTATCTTTTTGTTTTGCTTTTTTTTGGCAGGGCGATTGGGGTTAAGTGACTTGCCCAAGGTCACACAGCTAGTACATGTGTCAAGTGTCTGAGGCCAGATTTGAACTCAGGTCCTCCTGACTCCAGAGCCAGTGCTCTACTCACTGCACCACCTAGCTGCCCCCCTTAATGTTATCTTAATGTCATCTAAACTGAAAGTATTCTTTGGTAGAGCCATGCCTTGAAAGAATAAGTTCTAAAATAGATCAGACTTTTTTTAAGATTGCTGCTGGGGCAGAGCTGAGATGGTGAAGTAGAAGGTGGAGAAGTACAACACAACTCCTTAAAAAAGATAAAGAAAATGCAGGATTGTTCAGGAAATCCAAGAAAAAAAATCACAATGAGTCACATTTCTAGCCCAGGTTAGCACAGGGGTATAAAGACCACTGTTTCCACTAAAAGAGGATGTAGGTTATGCATCATGGCAGCAACATGTTCCAGGAACCTACAGATGGTGCTTTGACCTCATGCTGTCTGTGGAACAGATGTTGTTATCTGGCAGCTCTGCCATTGTTCATCCAGTTCTGTATCATGGACCCCAGTGTTCCTGGTTGATGTATGATTGCAGGACGTAGGCAGGCACTTGATTGAACAGCAAGTTCAGAAATAAATATCAGCTTTTTGATCTGTCCAACATTACAAGATCTGAGTTCTAGCTTTCAATCCAGCCTGAAGCTTGTAATGAAATAAGCACACAAAGGAGAAGAGTGAAGTTTTCCAACTGGTGGATAGTAGTCAAGTCCAGCCACAGTCTATTGGAACTCCAAGCAGGGGCAACAGGTATGTTATATATGCCCAAACTTAGGTCAGGAACTCATAGAACTCAGACAAGGAGAACAGTGTTCATATGTTACCCTGAGTAAGACTGATTTGGGAGCTCTGAAAACTTACATATCTCTAGCCTGAGCTGTCCCTGAGATCATGGAACCCCAAAAGCACTAAAAAGACCACAAGAAAGTAGCAAAAAGACCCAAAAGGACAAAATTTCAATGTAGACATTCTTCCCAAAAGCGCACACAGTTCAGAATTAATATAAATGTCTGAAACTGAGAAATAGGTTGGAAGACTGAGCAAACAAATAAAGAAACCCACCATAAAGATTTGTTATGGTGACAAGGATGCTCAATACACAAACCTTGAAAAAGAGAAGGACTCTAAAATATCTATAGAGATTCAAAGAAAAACAGCTTGGGCACAAGATCAACTAGAATTTCTGGAAGATATAAAACAAAAGTTTCTTTTTTAAAGAGCTAAAATTGGGGCAGCTAGGTGGTGCAGTGGATAGAGCATTGGTCCTAAAGTCAAGAGGACCTGAGTCCAAATCTGACTTCAGACACTTACTAGCTGTGTGACCCTGAGCAAGTCACTTAACCCCAAGTCCCTCAAAAAAGAGCTAAAATCATACTATTTTTTACTTTTTTCTTCTCTTTTTTCTTTGAGTTTGCACAAAATTACTAAAATGGAAATGATAACATGATTGCATATGTATAACCCATATGAGGTTGATTACAGTCTTAGGAAAGGGGAAGGGGAGGGAAGGAAGAATAAAACTTGAAACTCAAAATTTTTTAAAAATGAATGTTAATTATTTTATATGTAATTGGGGAAAAATAAAATATTTTAAAAAATATATAAAAAGAGCTAAAACAGTTTTAAAATTTAACAAAGAGTTCTAGAAAAAAAACAGGAAAAGAAATGAGGGTTATGGAAGAAAAATTTAGAGAATTAACAAAGCATGGAACAAGAGGTATAAAACCTTACTCAAGAAACAAACTCTGAAAACTAGAATGTACCAACAAAATGAAGCTACCAATTGCATGAGACAGAAAGAAATATTAAAACAAAGTTAAAACAACAATAAACAAAAAAGAGGAAAATAAAAGGTATCTCAGAACATAAATATCTGATAAGGAAAAATACTGAGAGCTAGTATAATAATCACCGGACTGCCAGAAAATTATGACCAAAAAAAAAGAGCCTTGACATCTTTTTTCCAGGAATGATAAAAGAAAACCGACTCAGATCTCATAGAACCAGTGGGCTAAGTAGAAATAGAAAGAACCCAACAATCACTTTCTTGAAAGAATCCAAAAAATGAAAAGTCCCGCGAATGCTGTAACCAATATCCAGAGCTTTAAGGTAAAAAAAAAATCCTTTGAATAGTGAGAAAAGAAAAAAATACAAAAACGCCATACTCAATCACATGTAATCTAATCTAGCTGTTGCCTCTATAAAATAGCAAAACTGAGTATAGTTCCACAGGGGGAAAAAAGGATCTTTAGTGAAATCCTTTAAGCATTTTTAATGAAATAATTGGAGCTGCTGTATTGGCAACCAAAAATGGGCTCCTTAGCACTTAGTCAACAAGTGCCCTTGACTAGTTTGGCTTTTTCCCCTGAACTGAATGCTGTTTGTATGTTGGACTGGAGTAAGCTTGTCGGCCCCTTCACCTTGCTTCCCTTGCTTAAGCTGATGGAAAGAACCTGTGCTTTCCCGGTCAACCCCTTCACCTTGCTTAAGCAGATTGAAAGAACCTGTGCTTTCCCCGGCATACCTTACACCCCCGCAGAAGCTGGATGGTTAAAAGCAGCTCCCGTTGGAGCCAGAGGCTGCCACAGCCACAGCCACAGCCACAGCTGAAGCAGGAGCTGCCAGTAGCAGAACTGACCTACGGGAGGAAGCTGAACAAAGACTTCAGGCCAGTGGGTAATCTTTTTACCATAGAGGGGGAAGCATGATTTTGCTTTATGCAATCATGCTTCTCTGTAGCCTCCTGGTTACTCTTTCAAGGCGTATTTATTGGGCCTGGAAGCTTTTGATCAATATATCAAAATGGGGTTGCTGGTTCATGGGTTGGTTACTGTGGAGCCTAAATATATGTTTTGATTCTTCTACCTTCTACTTTGAGAGTTTCTTATATCCGGCGGTTCCGAACCTTTCAGACATGTTTATGATCCTCTTTGAGATTATAAACTCTGCCCTCCTAACACATTTGGCGACGAGGATGGGATCGCTAGGTATAAGATCTCTATTTAGAAGCAGAACAATTCCAGAGGAAGAGATGAATATCCCAGGATGGGAGGATCCATTTTATTCCTCCCTAGCAAAAGAATTGGCTAAAAAAGCTGGACCCTGTGAAAACTGGGAACCAAGGCTACGGAGAGGAGATCCTAGGGATTTAGAAAAGTGTTTACAAGAAGTTGGGATTCAGTCAGGGGCATCACTATCTAGGCAAAGCTGGATAGTGTTATCAGCCTACCGGCTAGTATACGAAAGATTGAGATTAAGTGAAAGACATGGGGGCACTCCTACCCCACAGGAAGAAGGGGAATCTCAGATAGCAGGAGACCAAACTGACTCAAATGAGAACTTTTCTATTAATGTGGCTAAGAGCAACAGGAGACCAAAAAAGCCCAGAGTGCCTTTCAACCCAGCCCAGAAAGAGCCTGACTGCCTGCTTCGTCCTAGCCATGGTGGCAGAGGAAGTGAGTGGGGGGAAAATGAGACAATGTTAGGGGCTGAGGCACAAAACACTACTGGGGTTCAGGATGTCCCTCACACAGAGAATAGGAGATGGTTAAATGATCAGACAAGGGCTCGACCCATACAAAGGAGGAAGACAGAAACCCGAGGTGAAGATTCAGTCACAAGGGAAATTCAGGAAGATTTCTCACCGCAAGAGGTCACAGATATTTTGAGTAGATTCAGCCAAAGAATAGGAGAACCATTGATATCTTGGATGGTAAGACTCAGTGATCAAGGGGCCAGTGGAATATCAGTAGATAGGACAGACTGCATGAAATTCATAGGTATCAGCCATGATCCTCTAGTTCAACAAGCTTTTAGGGAACATCATCAGCAAGGAGATGGTGATAGCAGGACTACTCTGTTGGCATTAGCCGCTGTGGGATGCAATAAGAGATATGCTACTGATTCTATGTGGCCCACTGAGCACAGACCCTGGTATTCACTTAGAGATTGTATCATGAGACTAAAGGAGGAGGTAATGAAGACTGCCATTATGATAGGAACTGCAGACAAATATTACAATGATCCAATGGGACTGCCTCATAGGAATTTAATAATTAGGACAGCTCCCCCTGCTTATAAACAACTAATTTTGAATTTATTACTTGGAGAAGTAGGGAGCCGTCTTACAACAGTGATAAATAAGATTTTACAGTTACATGACTTAGGTGACTGGGGAAGGGATAGATCTCCTCGAGAGAGAAGGGTAAATAACCAGCAAACTTGGCGCCAAAGGAGAGTAACAAGGAAAGAAATGTTTACTGCTCTATTGAGAGCAGGGGTAGGTTTTGAAATGATAGATGGAATTCCAACCAATGAATTATATAGAATGTATAGAGATAAAGGACTTGATAACAGGAGAAATAGGCAAATAAGAACTGCTCCTGCAAGCCCACAAGCCACTCAGACTGAAGGTGACCTTGTGTGATTAACGGATGAAAACTTGTACATCTGGGGAAAGGCTGGGAGGACAATCCTAGTCTCTACCTAGGATGGGATCCTCTTAGTTTAATTTTCCCATTGTGTTTCCTTGTACATCTGGGGAAAGGCTGAGAGGACAATCTTAGTCTCTATCTAGGATGGGATCCTCTTGGCTTCCTCATTATGTTCCTTTTGAAAAGAAACATTTCCCACCTGAGTTTGGCTTCTGATATTGGATGATTTTATCTGAAGGATAATAGCCCATACTTGCCTACTCTTTTTGTTCTTTGTTTTGGTTAATTTTGTTGCTAGTTCTGTCTCCTTTAGGCTTAAGTACCCTGCACTTTCCAGTGACTGCCTAAGCATGTAGTGTTCTTGGAATTCCTGCCAGCTTGTTAAAGAACTGACCTCTGGAATGGGACTTTTTGGGGACAGGGCCATCTCTACATCCAATTTCAGCAAGAAGAAGCTATAGAAAATGAGACCTTCACCCCTCACCCCAAGATTTTGAGCCCCAATCGTTCAAGGGGGGTGGGAATGATGATAGTGTTCTATGTTTACTTATTTTGTGTTATCTTTGCTATGTTGTTTTATTATTATGATATTATTGATCCTATGTAATGGATACAAGGATCTAGGGGTGGACATTTGAATTATTAATAATTATTTTTGGGATGATTGATTGAAGAGATTATCTTGCTGGGACCTAGGGGTGGATCACATTTGAATCGTAAACCAATATTTAGGAATGTCACCAAATGATATGTTTTGCTTTATAATGAATGATATGTTTTAGTTTCCTTTGTAATTGGATCACGATGTATGTTCTAGGATACATGGCTGATTAGATTATGTATCTATGTATAATGTGTTAGGAGGGCAGAGTTTATAATCTCAAAGAGGATCATAAACATGTCTGAAAGGTTCGGAACCGCCGGATATAAGAAACTCTCAAAGTAGAAGGTAGAAGAATCAAAACATATATTTAGGCTCCACAGTAACCAACCCATGAACCAGCAACCCCATTTTGATATATTGATCAAAAGCTTCCAGGCCCAATAAGTACGCCTTGAAAGAGTAACCAGGAGGCTACAGAGAAGCATGATTGCATAAAGCAAAATCATGCTTCCCCCTCTATGGTAAAAAGATTACCCACTGGCCTGAAGTCTTTGTTCAGCTTCCTCCCGTAGGTCAGTTCTGCTACTGGCAGCTCCTGCTTCAGCTGTGGCTGTGGCTGTGGCTGTGGCAGCCTCTGGCTCCAACGGGAGCTGCTTTTAACCATCCAGCTTCTGCGGGGGTGTAAGGTATGCCGGGGAAAGCACAGGTTCTTTCAATCTGCTTAAGCAAGGTGAAGGGGTTGACCGGGAAAGCACAGGTTCTTTCCATCAGCTTAAGCAAGGGAAGCAAGGTGAAGGGGCCGACAAGCTTACTCCAGTCCAACATACAAACAGCATTCAGTTCAGGGGAAAAAGCCAAACTAGTCAAGGGCACTTGTTGACTAAGTGCTAAGGAGCCCATTTTTGGTTGCCAATACAGCTGCATAGAAAGTTGGCTTTTCTTGACCATATAGGTTTGTAACAGGGTTTTCTGTCTATCTCAGTGTTGGGGAGAGAAGACAGGTCTTCATTTGTAAAATAAAATTAAAAAAAAAGAAGAGAGCTATTTACAATCATGACTTAAAATTCAGAATCACCAAGAGGAACAGCATTTAAATAAATTAACCCCACAATTCACATACACACTTGGTAGAATTTTAGAAACATTGTTGAACTTGGCCCTCTCTTCCTTCCTCCTAACAGATTTTAGCTTAGTCAAAGATCGCCCCATAGAACTGAATGATAAATACGTTAATAATCCCATGTGTTCCATGCTTTGAAAAATGTATATATATATATGCACACATTTCATGAAGATTAACTTTTTAGGAGTTTCACCTTAACTTACCACTCACTTCATTCAAAGAGCAGGTTGTGAATAGGTAAATGAAAAATATTAAGGCAAAAGGAGAATCTAAACTTCCTAATTTTCTCAAACATGATGAGGCAAAACTTGTAGAAAAACAAAAAAGTTATCTTGAAAATGGGAAAAGAGAAAAATGCCAATTGCCCAAACTAGGGGAAAAGGGAATTTTTCCTGGAACTCTGCTCTTGAAATTTTTTTTAATACAAGAACAGACCTTTAACATTAAAACTTACTAAATTTACTATTTTCTTAGGTTTGCATCATTCTTCTACTTTGTAGAGACATGTTGACTATGTCTTCATGAAAAAGAAAAGCATATGACAGTTTACAATGAGAAGCTGGTGGTCTGAGGCCTGAGTTGTTTTTACTTTGGTTTGAAAATTCTATTGTATCTATTGAAATGTCTTTTAATAAAAGAATTTTAGAAATGTGAGAGTCATTCTACATTTATAACCCTCAAAAGCTTGCTCCTTTTATGGTAAGTGGTTTGAAACTCATTGACCTTGTTCTTGGACAAGAACACTCATTTTTTGAAGAAACATAAAGAATGCTCCTCAGAGTTGTTGATGACCAAAAACCAAAAGATCACTGACATGCTGTATGACAGAATCTTGAGTGAAAAATATCTCAACAAGCTAGAATGAGAGTTGGGTCAAGGGAACCTGTCTGGGATGAAGAATATCACAGATATGTTGCAGGTGGGTTGAGAAGGCTGAGGTGGGAAACTTTTACAAATACCTGGAAAATGTCATTGAAGAAGAGGAATATGTAGTTTTTTCTGTATAGCTCTATAAATGCAACTAGGACCTGTGGGTAAAAGTTATTATAGTGAACACCTTGTTTTCTTATTTTGAACAGAAGTCTGCAAAAGTTAGAGCCATTCGGCTTTAAAACAGGTCATGTTATGAGGTAATGGGCACCCCATCAATGTCCATGTTCTGTCAGAAGCTGGATAATTTTGTCAGTCAGAGGTTGCTGAGGAAGAGATTTTTATATTTGGCAGGAGGAAATAGTAGAAACCTTCAAAGTTCTCTTTCAATTCTGTGATCTATGTAGCCTATTAACAAGGACAAGGGAACTCTAGAATAGAATAGCAATTAAAGTCCCATGTTATCATGGAATGAGGAGAAAAGAGCATTGGCCAAAAGTATATCAAAAGGAAAGATGTGCCCCCACTTCCTAACTCCTCGCAGGCAATGCTCTGTTTTCTGATGGTTTTATATGGGTGTGGGCATAGTTCTATAAGCTTAAACTCATAAAATCCTTGTTTGTCATCTTAGTATTTGGCTATAATATAGACTTATTCAATTTCTACTTCCTTCTCTCTCCAAAGGAAAAGATAGATGAAGAGAGGAAAGGAAGAAAGAAGTGAAGAAAAGGAAAGAAAAGAAGAATGGGAATGAGGAGAGGAAAAACAAAAGGAAAAGGGGAAGGAGAAGGGGAAAAAAGTAACACTCAACTTTGGAAATAACTACTGCTCTAAGGTAAGGATTAATTCAATGTGCTCATCAGAGTGTGGCAGCCTAAAAGGCTTAGACTTTTATTTATTTATTAGTCTGATCAAGCTTGGATCTGAAGTAAGGAAAGTGAACTTTAAAAAAATTCCTTCAATATATTTCATATCAGCTATTTTATTTTCACTAGATCATTAAAATTATCAATGAATATAGATTTCCCCCATTGCTAGATACAAACTGGCTAAACATTCTAAATTTACTGTCACCAGTCCTAATTGTTTCTGATGTCTCTCTTCTTAACCCTTCAGCAACTCTTGAGAAACCGGAGTATTTCTGACTCACCACGTTGGTTCAGGCTTACCCAACTTGAAAGATTCACGGGCCTCTCTCACTCCTCCAGAAATGCTCATGGGTGGATCTTCTTTTTTTTCCAACTTTGGCTCTATGTCCACCTTAATTGTGTTTTTCTTTTCATATACTGATAATTTGGCTTCAGCTTCTGTTATCTGAAATTTTTCAAAAAATGTTTGTTCCTTCATTTTCCAATTATTTCATCTTATTTTTAAAATACTCTTTACTTTCATAATTCATATTCCTGAGTAGATGATGTCATCCCTGCTCGGTGCATCTTTGCAGTACTTGCTCCCCAATGGACTCAGTTCATTCACTCATCATATATTTATTTACCTGCAAGTTGCTTGTCAGCTTCTGTGGGATATATGAAAGTGAAAAGACATGGCCTCTGCCTTTAAGAAATGTATGAAATGAAATGGAAGAGATGTAGATGCACACATACAAATAAGAGAAAAAATGTAACTGTGCTATGAATTGTGCAACTCTTTATAATAAAAAGGGAAAATGAGGAGACTTACTTCCACCTAGGAAGATATATGTGTTGGATGTAGGGGATGTATATTTAACATCTCACAAAGGGGTTGAAGATGGCTTGAAAGAAGGGCGAGAGGCAGAAATAAGAAAGCTAGCTTTCTAGGCAGAAAGAAGAGTATGAACATGGGCATGGCAGTGGAATGGTGCAAAAGGCATTTGGAAAAAGTCAAGAAAGGCAGAGTATTGTGGGATCAGGTTTGTAAAGCTGTATTGTGAGGAGTAAACCTGGAAAGACCTATTTGGAGTCAGACAATGGAAGGCTCTGAGTGTAGACTGTTTCGTTAAGCAACAGGGATGCATTTCCAGTTTGTGAGCAGAGGACTGGTTATAATCTTAGTGGGCACAGAGACCTTGTTTACATAATGGCAGAACCACTGTCAGTAGTTTTTGAGAAATGCTGGAGAAATACCAGAAAGCCTGGATGTGAGCAGATGTCCCCATTTTCCAAAAAAGGAGATAACTTTTTAAGGAGCAGCTTCTAGAAACTATCATAAAATTCTAAAATACATGAAATTGATGGCTTGCAAATAAGTAGAAGAGGGAAGCCATAATCACCAAGAGTCCACGTGAGTTCTCTGAAGATATCACATCCAAAAAAAACCAAGATCATCTTGGTTTAAAATAATTAGCTTAAAAATAATTTCCTTTTCCCTCATTACTATCTTTTATACCACCAACTTCCTGGTCCCTTACATTCACAGTTTTTAATTTTTTATTCTCAGTACCCCTCACACCTCTGACCTAGTTATTTCTGATTACTTTGTACCTTAGCAACTCTGTTCCCAAGCCATTCAACTAAGTTCACAATTTATTGTACGCAGACTGTTCTTTCCACCTCTGTGCTTTTGCCCACTCCATTTCTCCCACCTAGAATGCTTTTCATTTTAGCACCTACTTTTCAGGGTTGTTGTGAGGATCAGAAGAGATAATAATTGAAAAGTGCTCAGCACAGTGCTTCCATATAGTAAGTGCTATATAAATGTTAGTTATCATCATCATCATCATCACCACCACCACCACCATTACCATCATCATCATCATTCTTGCCATCTTTCTACCAATCCCAGTCCATCAAATCCTTCAAAACCAGACTTTAAAAACCTTATGTGTCCTAAAAATACTTTCAAGAAGATGATGATTCTCATCTATTCTTCTTTCTTTCTGGACTTAAGAATTCAAACTGGAAACTAAATAAACTAGCTATGTGGCTTTTGGCATATTATAAGCTGAGTTATGCTGGGTATTCATGTCTATAAAATTAGCTGATAGTGTTGGGGAGTTGGAATAGATGATTTAAAGGTGACTTCCACCTTTTATGGCATCAGTTCTACGTTGTTAAGTTTACTTTTCATGATCTAGGAAAGCAGCCCTCATAAGCAAAGTAGTAGTTGTAAAGATGGAAGAAGATTGTTTGGTCTTAAGAGAATGATTTGAAAGCATCATCCACTTCCCATGCAAGATCATCATGACAAATCTCTATATATTTTTTCAATAGATGAGAATGAGTCATCTAGGATCTTAACTTTGAAACACACTTGTGAGTCAATAGTGAATATATATTACTAATGGCACTTGAAAAGAATAACGTTATAATGCTATTTTAAAAAATTCTTCCCTAATACAGAATTCTTAGGAATAAAAAAAGTGGTATTCGGTCTCTTCAAAAACGTTCCTGTCTTTGGCTTCCCACCGAAACTGCAACCAATTCCTGAATTGGAAGCCTTGCTTTTATTCCTTTCTTATATATTTTCCTCTTTCTCTTCTTCTTCCTCCTCTTTCTCTTCCCTTTCTCCTTCTCCTCTTTCCTCTTCCCCTCCTCCTTTTACCCCACTTCCTCTTTCTTCTTCCCCATCCCTCACCCTCCTCTCCTCCTTTCCCCCCCTCTTCCTCTTTCTCCTTCTCTTCTTTCTCCTTTTCTCCTCCTCTTCCTTCTCCTTTTCTTCCTCCTCTTCCTAATTGTTTGTACCCCACAACATCCAGAAGAGTGCATACAAACAGGTCCACTATAAATCACTGTGGAATAGAAATGGGAAAATTGCCCAAGAATTGAACTGTCCTCACCATGGCATATGCTGTTTTGAGGAATTCGGCATCTTTCTGGACTTTCCTTCTCAGAGCAATTTTTATTACTAGTTCCCTTTTTTGGAACTCAATTTCTCTGGAAAAGAAAAACCAACAGCATGTGTTATAAAGTGGGGAGAGTGCTGACTTAAGAGTCATGAGTCTTGGGTTTTAACATATTGGATTACATTAATTGCTATCTGTATGATATCCATATTAACTTATTAATGGTTTGTTTGTGTCTCCTTTAATACTTTATCCATTCATTTCTATAGCTACATCCTTTCCTTTTTATTCCAAGTGCATGTGTTTCTATGCACACTTTTATTCTGGTTCTACTTTCCCTACTGCTCACGTTGATTTGAAGAAATGTTTCTAGATTTCTTTTTATTCTTTATGCTGACTGATTTCAGTTTCTGGCATTACTCCCTTATATTGATAATCTTGAACTTATTCAGACATTTCTTTACTTGTCAGGCATTTCATGCATCTCAAGGTTTTTGGAATAATATAATACTACTATAAATATATTTGAACATGTAGTACTTATTTTTCTTCCATTTAGTATATTCCCAATAAAGGTATGTCAGGGACATAGGGTTGTACACTCTAATTTTTGTAACCTGACCAGGATATTGCTATGTTGCACTCTAAAGACATTCTACTGTTTTGAAATCCTACTTGTAGTAGATGATATAGTGTACCTGCTTCTCCAGAGTGATGCCAGAGTTGAAACTTCATCATTTACAGTTTCCTTTTCAGTAATTCTGGTAGTTTTACCTCTTTCCTTTAGAAGGAAATAATTTTTAGAAAGAGATAATTAAAATATAATTCTAAAAGAAATAAAAGCTAAACTTTCTTAAAAATTACTAATCTGAGACTACTCTCCACTTCTGTTTTGAATATCAGATAGAAAGATTTCTGAAGGAGATAATAGCCATTTCTTCAATACCCCTCCCTTCCAAGACAAAACCTGTGAAAGTACAATATGTACTGTGACCTTGCTTCCAAAGATTTTGCTACAGTCCAAGCCAGAAAGAATCATCAGTTTTAAGACATTCAAGCTACAAACATTGTAGAGTGTAAAGAGTTTACTTCTACAAAGAAGCCAAAGCCACATTAGTTCAAATTTATAAGCACAGAAAGGAAATCCTACTGATATATCAGCAGGGACTTTTAATTTCTGTAACCCAAAGTAAGTAATTTTTCAAAATTTAAGGAGCAAGTATGGCCCAAAGTGGAGATTTGAAAAGAGACTGCCTCCTCAGCTCCTTTGTAGAGGTAGATGGTATACAGATGTGGAACATTGCATTTTCAGACTTTTTTCAGTATATTGATTGATTTTGCTGATTTTTTCCTTTTCTTTATCATTTTTATTATTTAAAACTATTATTTCTTATAAGGCTGGGAAGAGGAGATAGATGTTGGGAGAAATTGTGATGATTTTATAAAACAAAAGATATCAATAAAAATAAGAATTTTTTTAATTTAAATTTTTAAATTTAATTAATTTTTAATTGAGGTGATTTCAATAGTCTGGGCAAGAGATTAATATAACCCTGAACTAGGGTAGTAGTGGTTCATGTGAGAAGAAAGAAAGGAGTAGATGCCAGAGATGTTACAGAAGCAGAAGTGGCAGGATTAGTTAACTGATATGATACAGGGAATGAGGGAGAGTGAAGAGTTGGAGATGACTCTTAGAGAATAGATGAGTAACTGGAAAGAAATCAGTGTCCTCAATAGAAATAGGAAAGTTTAGTGGAGTAATAGCTTTTGAGGGAAGATGATGACTTCCACTTTGTACATATTGATTACATGAGATACTTAATGAATGCATGTTGACTGAATGGCTCTGAAACTCAGGAGACAGATTCTTCCTGGACCTATAGATTTTGGTGTCTTCTTTGAAATTATCAGATAGAAATTATCATTCCACCAGATGGAGCTAATGAGACCACCAAGAAAGAAGGTGTAGGATGAGGGAAAAAAAGATTATGTGAGGCAGAATGTGAGAAGACACTCAGATTAAATGAGTGGGAGACAGTGATCCAGGAAAGGGGATTGAGATATTGTCAATCAATAGGAGAAGCATCAGGAGAGAACAGAGTAATGAAAGATGGGAAAGGAATCTAATACATGGAAGGGAAGATCCACAGTCTAAAAAGAAGTAGAAAGGGAAAGAACTATGAAGACTGAGAAAAGGCTTTCAGATTTAGCAATCATAAGATTGTTGGGGAGCAAAAGGTCAAGAATATCAGGGAAAATGAAAAAAGAATTAGAAATTAAAGGGGCCCACCATTATTATATCTCAAACTGCATCATAAGGCATTCATCATCAAAATTATTTGATAGTGGTTAAAGAAAAAAAGAAAGGCAGATCAGTGGAACAGACTGGGTAATCAAGACCTGAGAAACAAATGAAACCGGAAGTCCAGTATTCAATGAACCTAAGAACATGAATGAATGGGGAAAGGACTCCCTGTTTTAGAAAAATTGTAGGGAAAATGGCAAAGCACAGTTAGGCTTTAGGTTAGGTTAGGTTTAGAATAGCATTGTACACTGTTTAATAATAAGCTCCAGTGGTATAAACAGCCTTAAGATAAAAAGGAATATTTAACATCATGAAAAACAGAAATTTCTTTCAATGATAAGAGATATTTGCAATGAAACAAGGGATAGATGTCATTCTAAAAGAAAAAGACAATTTTAACTATATTACATGAAAAACTTTCGTATGAGCAGAATCAAACAACTTATAACAAGAGAAGAAACTCTAAGGTGGAATAATCTTTTGCATTTCTTGGTTAAAGGTCTGCTTTTCAAGATATATAAAGAATTCATACAAATCACTAAGACTTTAGTCTTTTAAAGTCATCTCTGCCTTATAAATAAGTCATTCAATATAAGCAATTTTTTTCCAAAGAACTACTAAATCTATCAACAACCTCATGAAAAGAGTGATCCACATCATGAATAGGAAGGAAAATAAATTAAACCAACTGCTTTTTCACTTAACATCAAGTTGGCAAAAAATTATAAGATATGGGAATAACATGTTGGAGGAGCTGTGTAAGAAGATAGGTTAATTGTTAATATGTTGTTGGAGGACCCAAAATGAATCCCAAAATTCTGGAAAAAAATTTGGAATTATATAAGAAAGGTCATAAAAATGTCCATGCTCTTTCAATCATTAACTACACTATGAGAATTTTGTACCCCAAGGAGATCAAAGACAAAAGAAAAAAAAAGTTTCTATACATACAGTCACATTTTTTCTGGCTGGAAACAAAGTAGGTACCTACCCATTGAATGGAGATTGGCTAAACAAATAGTGGTTTATTAACATAATATGATATTATGTTTAGGCAGTGAAGAAACACTTGTTAGCCAATTTGTTATGTACCAGGAACGGTGATGAGGAATGGTGAGGACACAACGAAAGGCAAAAACATTGTTCCTTTCCCTCAAGGAAATCATGTTTTCAATTGGAAAACAACATATGAAAAATTGTACATAACAGTTCTATAGAGTATAAGTGGAAAATAACCTCATAAGAAAGGCATTAGCCAAAGGTAGTCATAGTTGGACATGGGCATGGAAGGAGCACTTCCAAAGAACTACTTTAGAAGGTGGTATTTGAGCTGAATCTCAGAGAAAGTCAGGAAAAGCCAGGAAGTAGAGGGGAGGATAGAAAACATTCCAGAGGGGTGTGTATTTGTGTGTGTGTGTGTATGTGTGTGTGTGTGTGTGTGTGTGCGCGCGCGCGCGCGCGCGCGATTGTCTGTGTGTGTGTGAATAAGAAGGCACAGAGTTAGGAAATGGAGTGTGGTGTATGAGGAAGAGCAAGAAACCCAGTGTCTCATTGGATTTTAGAGTACATGATGGGGAATAATACATAAAAAGACTGGAAGGGCTGGAAAGGGACCACATCTTGCAGGACCTTAAAAGCTAAACACACAATTTTATATTTGATCCAAGAGCCTCTAGACTTTATTAGAGCAGAAATACAGTCAATCTTTGGCAGTTGAGGGTAGGATGGGTTGGAATGGGGAGAAATTTGAGTTAAGGCTATAGTCTAAGGATGAGGTGAAGAGCGCCTGTACCAAAGTGATGACTGATAGATGAAGAAAAGGGACATATAAGAAAGATGTAGTGAAGGTAGAAATGGCAAGGCTTGGCAAGACACTGGACATGCAGGGTGATGATAATTGAACTCATGGGAACTAATGTGATCACCAAGAAAGCTATTATAGAGGGAGGAGAGAGAATAGGACAGATTTTTGAGGGACATACCCTAAGTTAGTGGTAACAACTTTGATATAGATTCCAAAAAAGAGACAGATGGAGTGGTCAGACAGGGAAGAGAAGAAACAGATGAGAGCAGTGTCACAAAACCAACAGAGGAAAGACTATCCAAGAGAAGATAATGATTGATGGTGTCAAAGGTTGCAGAGAGATCAAGTGGAATAAGAGATGAGACGATGTCATTAGATTTTAAATATAAAGTAATCAGTGTTAACCTGAGACTGCTATTTCAGTGCTGTAGAAATAACAGATTTGAAGAATTCAGAGAAACTTGGATAAACCTTTATGAACTGATGCAGAATGAAATAAAAACAACAAAGAGAATATTATAAATAACTAAAATTAATATAAATGAAAACAACACTGAAAGGCTGCCATTCTCTTACTAGTTACATTGAAAAATCCTAGCCTCCAGGAAAATAGAAAATAAAACATAGTTCTCTCCCCTTGGTAGAGTGCCTACAAGCTGCAGATGCATAATGTTGCATATTCTGTCAGATGCAGTTATGTAGGCAGGTTTTGCTGAACTGTTTATTTAATTATGTATGTATTTATATATCTTTTTACTCTAGGAACTGTTCAATGGTGATTGTATGGGTGTAAATCTGGAACAGACTAGACTGCAAAAACAAAATGCATCAATATAATTTTCTAAAACAAACAAACCAACCCAATGTGATGAGTTTCAAGATATTTACTAACACATTTCAGACTGTTGAATCTAGGAAGAGAGATTTGTTTTATAAACAAGTCATTTTTAATAATCTGGAATAGTGGAACAAATTGAGCTTTTATGTCCTTTGTAGGTATTTCATTTAATACCTGGTTTTTGGCTGAATTGAGGAGACCTCTCTTTCTTTCTTCCTCCTTCATTATATGTTTGATTAATCGCTTCATGTTTCCCGGTGACTCTCGTCCAATTTGAATCCTAGTCACATAATAGCCCCATTAAGTTTCATTTCCATAGAATAGTAATAGGAACAAATTGGATAGGCAAATATGTGAACTTTCAGCTTTCCAAAACTCTCTTTAGACTACAGTAGTATTTAATTACGAAGAGAATACTAATTCATCACTAAAAATAAGTCAATAAAGTTGACTTATAAAAAAAGCTCAAACCGTAAAGTTAGCTATAAAGGTCTCCATTTATGCTGTGGAGATGTGACTGGGCACTCTGACCAAAGTGTACAAATGGACCCTAAAAAGCTCATTGTTTGTTAGACAAAATAAGGTCACTCACATCTAATAGTAAAAACCAAAAAGCTGGGAAGAGAAATGCTATTCAGTTATCTTTCTTTTCTCTCACTTCTGCTGTTTTCACACAACTTGAATGAAATTTCCAATACAGAAAATAAAACAGCAATTTTTGCATCACAATGAATGTAGGAAAATGCATTTACCAGACACTATCTCCCATTTTTTTAAAAGCAGAGTCAATTTGCGCTTTAGTTAATCCTACTAGATTGGTGCCATTGACATTAATGATCTGGTCGAATACTTGGAACCTGAAAAATACAAAGACCACCATCCACATTATTAGTAAAACATTTTCAGAGAATACTACTTCTAGACCCAGAATTTCAGGAGTGTGAATACAACCCCTTTACAAACATAAAACACAACCTCTGGACAAATTGCTAGTAGGTTCTGAGGTTCTCAAGCTCAAACTGGTCAAATTCATCACCCTTTAACCAACTTGGGGATCATCCTCCCTGAACTTATTTAGATTATTCAAAGTATAATGTGCATGAAATAAATCACTGGCTCCATGCTCAGATTCTTTCCAAGTTGTTGGAAATTTCAGGTGCTTTCACTCTTCTGGTATTGCTTTTCAGAACCCAGAATCATCTCCCTTTCACCAAGGGGCATCAGAAATGGACTTTAGTGAAGAGTGTTCAACTATGAGAAAGAGATACTGAGGAATCCACACACATAAATACCCCCCCCCCCGAAGAAATATGGATATTTTTTCCATTTCATCTTTATTGCATTGCATGTCGTCTAAATCAAAATGCAAATAGTCTAAACAGAAGCTGGGATCAATTATTCCACTGAAGCTTCAAGTCCCATATAAAATATTTGGGGCCTAGATTAGAAGAGAGGTGTTTTAGAAAGAATCTGTCAATTGACAAGGAAGTAGAAGGCACTTCTGGTGACACTGAACAGGGTAATGAATGTCCTAAGACCAAGAAAAAGAGAACTATACTGGACCTGGGATGAGAGTATCTTAGCCATGTATCAGTTATGTCCTGGTTAAGCACAATTGGAGGAGGCAGGAGGGGAATTCTTAACAGGACAGGAATAAGGATCATGCAGAAATGATTCTGTATGTTGAGGTAACTATGATCAAGAAGCTTTTTGACTTAGACTTGGAAGAAAACACTGATATTTTCCTTTAATTTAATAGATTGAAATTTAGAAGTTTCATTTGGAAAAATTTCTGTGAGAAAAAGACAGCTCAGAGTTTGACTTTAGAGTTCAAATATGCACCAGGAATATGGACACATACTGTATTCTTTCATAGCATGTGCCATATTCATATGGGCTTAATTTCTATGAACACTTGGCAACATGTTGGAATTTCTTAAGGTGGCCTTTTCTCAAGTAATTGCTTATGAATTATTTCTTGGCACTACTTTGTAGGTACAAATAAACACTATGTCCAGGAAGCCTTACCTTGAAGTAGGAATTGATTTCTAGCCCCATCAAACCCTAACTATCTGCTCACACTTATTTCCCAGGAGTTAGATATTCTACCTTCTCAACTAACTCAAAAGACTGGGAAACCACATGTGTATGTTTCAGGTAGGTTCTGTGAAGCCCTGGAAGGCCTTCCAAATGAAGTGGAAGGGCTGGGATGATGTAGAAGCCTTTGCTGTTTTTGCTATAGGGTCTGTTCGGTTTTTATGCTTGTTTTGTGTACGATTAATGGAATATGAAGATCTTCCCTGTCCATTAATAGGCCTATGTGACTGTATGTGTTCCCTTTTTCTCCTTGGAACAGGGGCTGTGTTCCCAGGTTTGGGGGTACACAGGTGTGAATCACGGATGTTTTGCTCTTTTGAACTCTGGCCCAGTGCAGAGTCACATACAGCCAGCTAGGCACATAGGCTCTCATGCTTTCCCTCACTGAGCCAATCGGGTACCAAGTCTTTATTTGAAAACTATATATATCCCGGAAGATTGATATCGCCAGCATCGGAAAATTCGTACGCTTGGTTTAAAACCTTTTTGATTTCCTGGATTAGCGACTCTAAGCAGCTGTTGCCAAGGAGCCTCTGGCTGTGAACAAGAACTGAGACGGCAGTGCTCCCTGGTCTGGTGATGTGTGCGGATATTTCTGTTGCTCTGTTGAGCTCTGCTTTTCTGTATTTCTATAGTGATGTTTACCTTGTCCGAGTGTACAGAATAAATGTAGTGCTGGTTTAGTGTTGAGTGAAGAGTGCTTATTATACTTTGCAATTAGATCCTTAAAATACATATACACATTCATAGCTCATATTGCCCTGGTGATACATTTGGTCAAGGAAATATTGCTAGAGATGACTTTGGGAAGAAGACTTTGTAGAGACATCTCCATGACCTTTAAATTTTTTTTTTCTTTTTTTGCCTAGAACCTGTGCATACTTACTAAAATGGTCCAGTTCAAAACATTCCCAAGTTCCCCTTACAAAGCTAAGTCATATAGAGTTATGAGGTCAGTTTCAAGCTCACTTTCCAGATTTATGTGCTGCTCCTCCTCTGACAATTTCCATGATAAAGACAAATGGTTGCCTCTCATCCTTGTCTGCTGGGTCATAGCAGAGACGAATAAGGATTCCAAGTCCCCTTTCATCTAGAAGCACAAAAACTTCGTGTGATGTCTCAAAGTGTTTCAAGCAATGCTAAGATATCAAGACATACATTCAGATCAACCAAGTGGAAATTTCTCAGCTTGTGAAGAGTTTGAGTTCTATAACTTCATTGGGAGTCAGTAATTTGTAACCCACAGCATTAAACTCAATCCCACAAACCTTTATTAGGTACTTGTACTCCACCCTTGGGCTCAAAAGAGTGCAAGGGTGAATCAAGATATGGAGCTGGGCTTATGGGGTCTACAATCTATTAGAAACAGTATTATCCACAATGGCTTCCAGGCTGGTCTACTGAAATCTGTTTAACCGGAATTGTGGCTGATCTAAAGTATGCAGAATAGTCTTGATCAATGAGTTCCTAGGGCAAGGAAAAGTTCAAAATGAGAGCTTTGATTTTGGTCCCAGTCTGCAAGAGGCAGCTGCAGTTCCTGTATCCCTTTTGGGGAAGGGTTCTACTGGGCAGGGGAATGAGATGGCCACTGGATGTTTCTGTGGAGGGAGTATGGAGGAAATACCCAGGTTGCGGACTCATTTTTGATTGCATTTGTGACCAGGGTCACAAATATAGTAAATATCAGGCAGGGAACTTGAATCCAGATCTGGAGGCCTGCGCCTTATCCATTACACCAGGGCTAACTCCTCTCATGTAAAATAAAAATTTATAAAAATAAATTTCATAACTCACCTTTTTCAATTTGAAAAGAAAATAAATCCAGTGTATTGACTCTTTGCATTCTTTGCCTCCTCCTGATTAAGTATTGTTGCACAGGACAATCCCAGACCTTGCTTGAATGGGGAATCAAAGCATTTTTTAAAAGACAGGGTCAACTATATTTATGTCATAGGTAAAATTATACACATTCATGAATCCTACTTAGGAAAAATTCTCAATTTCATGATCAAGAATTCATCAGAAAAAAATCCTTTTGTCAGTGGAGATTCTGCCCTCCTCTCTCCAAGAGTAATTCTTACTTTCTGAATGTACCTCATTCATCCAAATAGACTTTCCAACTCTTTGTCCTTACATATACATACCAGACTCTTAAGTACTCTTCCGCTTATCACCACTCTCCCTTTTCCAAACTCTGCCTGGAAATAACCTTCCAATTAATTGCCACAGATAGGTACTGATTCACTCCTATCTGCCTGTGAAATTGGAGGTGGAAAACAAATCAGGCTCACCTGAACAAGGTCTCATTACTTCCAATGAAATATCTATTCTCCTTTCAGTTTTCCCCAGCTGTCCTGATGCATTGGAAGAATCGTGAGGGCCAGGAGAACCCGATTGAACAATACCACAAGTTCTGGGGAGCAAGCAGCCTTTCCCTGGATCATCATGGACACTCCTGGAGATTATCACAATCTAAGCTCACAGACATTCATCTGAGCCCGTAGGTTTTGTTAGTGATCTTAATCAGGATTTTCTTGGCTTTTTGCTGACTGAAGTTCCGTTGGGATCTCTGTGAGATAGTGAGGGGAGAAGGTGGGGCGGGGTGGGGGGGCAGAGAGGGGGCGGTCTGAGACTTGGACAGCGTCTAGGCGCATACCTCTGGATTCCTGAGGGCAGATGCCCAGGGTCAGTCTGATGGGAGTCTCCTTTCAGGAACTCTGTCTGGTAGCCAAGGCCGCGAAGACAGATGGACATTCCCTGGTAGCCAGGGCAGTGAGGGAGGAGAGACTGATGGACACTTCCTACCTCTGCCTCTGCCAGTGATGAATAAGACAATTGGGGTAACAGAGGCGAGATTCAGCAGCATGATAGGGTGTGGTGGTAGGGCGCGGTTATAGGACGTGGTGGGACGTCATAATCGAGCATGGTAGGGCGAGGTTTGAGGGCGGGTCTGGAGGAGAAGGGGGAGACAGGGGGCTGGGCTACCTCACCACCTAGGGCTCTTCCCAGGGGGCTGCTTTCAGCTTCAACTAATTTTCTTTCTTTTATCTTAATTCCGCCTTCCAGTTCACAAGCAGGTTTGTTCACGTCATTGTACCAAATCTCCTAAGCCTTCTTCTTCGTTTTTATACCTCTTGGTTCTCCTCTTCCTCCCATTCGTTATGACTGTCTTTTTCTTCCAGGCTTCATGTCTCTCCTGTTGTTCACCTAAGATCTTCCTTTCATCTCCGTCTCTTTTCTTTATTCTTTTGTTCTGCTTCCCTCTGCTCTTCCTATCCCTCAGGTCCTGCTTCATGAATCCTAGTCTTTTTTTCTACTGTTTTTCCACATTAACATGCGACAACTCATTCTGCTTCCTCTCCTCTTGGATTTCTGATTCTCCTCAAGACTATTCACTTCAAAGTGCTCCTGGCCAAACGCAAACTCTGTCCTGCTTCACGACTCCAAAATCATCCAGTCACCCTCACAGTATCTTCTCTTTCAGCACAAATCCAACAGCTCCTTCATTTCCATTCTGATGGAATAGCAGAAGCTAACACCCCTCTTCCCACTCTCCTCAGCCCCTCTGCCCTTGCAATCCTAAATTGCAGGGTATGTGATCAAACTCTCAACAAAGAAAAAGGAACGCACAAAGAGCCTCACAACGAAGTAAAATAAATGGTCAGTAAGTAGAGCAAGCACATTCCTAGCGTCCCAAAATGTCTCAAAGTTCCAATGAAATAGGGATTGATCAGACACCAAAATTTGAATTCTCCAAACCACCACTCACCAAAAGCACTAGAAATCAAACCATCGCATTTGCCAGTCACCCACAGGAAACACACCATAAGGAAAATTCTACTCCTAAGTGAGGCCTCCTAGCAACAATACCATCTCTGCTACCATGGAAATAAAGAATAACATAAATACTTTATGATGCGGTCAGCCCCAGCAGAAAGAGCGGCAATGGCAACAAATTGTAGTGACCTCTGACTCTTTGGCTCGGTGAGGGGAAAGGCCATGTGTTGAAGCAAGCTCTGTTGATCCTCCAAGGATGCTGAGAACATTACTCAACAGTCATAAACTGAGGCTATGTATGCTAACATTCTGTCCTTGGCATTAAGACTTGATCTTACTTCAGTTACCTGATATTTTCCATTCTGTAGCTGCCTAATACCCCGATAGCCTTAAGTGTCCACATATTACATATGTTCTACCTCTCTCATTGACTGCATTTGTACACAAAGCTCCTGCCCTTCTTCATCTGGTCCCCTTTATCTCAGTTTGCACTTATGACACTTCATTAGATAAGATAATCCCCTTTGAGTTTGCAGTCTCTTCATCAATATTCTTTAACTATTGTCATTCTTCCTTGATAATAGCTACTGTGCCTATATCCTTTATAATTAACAGTTACAAGAGAAGTAGAGTAACTTCAGTTAAAGAGCAGTTAAGTCACAACTGAAGAAGGAATCTCATCTGTATACAACAGTCAGTACATGGGGCTCTCGAGGCCCATGGAGGTTCAGTGATGGTTTGTGTGAGTGATTATCTACAAAGAGAAGTTGACTGACATGTTTATAATGAGGGCATCCTGCCAATTCACTCTCAAAGTAGAGAAGGGACAAATTTTGATGAGGGGATGTTGCTGAGGGATAGAAATGAAAGAATCAATGAGCATGAAAGATACATACACTAAGAACAGAACTCGTGCTATGCAACACCTCCCTCCCTCTCCCTCCCAAAATCCCAACCCTTTCAAGTCAGATGACCTAGCTTGTATTTTGTGTCCAGATGAATATCGATAATGTAGGAAAGCTTCAGGAATTGAAGAAAGATTCTAAGCACCCTGAAAGAAGGAACTCCTAGGGAACTTTGCATTTCTGTGGTCAACTCTGTGGCCAGCATGCCTTAATGGGGCTCCCTCATTGACTACGAATATGGATGGAATTTGCTTAACATGTTGCCTCCAAAATGTAGTAGTAAGGGAAAAAAGCAGAGAAAGAAGGCAGCCAGTGAGGAAAGCCTTGTTATTGCCTTCCCACCTGCATCTGCTCCCCTCCTTTAATTGCCTCCCCATATGCCAACCTCTTAGAGGTTATCTATAGGTCCTTGGAGAGACAAGAACAACTGTACACTTTGTTAAGGGATTGCTACGGGTTGTTCCATTTGTGGGGAGGAGTGTAGGAGGAGGGTAAAGTTTTTGCAATTGGTCCTAACAATTGGGGAACCTCAGATTCCAATTGTAGACAAAAATAAATCCCAAAGATACAGATTCACACAGACGTATGTCATTTCAACATCTTCAACTCAATGGAAATCTACTCTCTAAAAACCTAGAAAGAAGGTGTGTGTGGCATATTAGGAAGCTTATGAATTGTCTCTTGTTCTAGCATTTCAAGTTAATATCCCCTTTGGTGTTAGGTGTCTACACTTTTTGATGGAATGATAGTTTGTAATTTTGTTGTAATGAATCCATGATAAAGTACCACATTGTAATGGGTAAAAAAATGGATATTTATGCTATCTTGTGTAATACCTATCAGTTTAAAGGTGAGGAAACTGGATGGCCTAGAGAAAGGGGGGGTCTCTCACATGTTTCCCTCCCAGCATAATGAGTCACTTTCTTGGTGGGGAATTAGGTTAGTGTGACTTTACTCTGAAGCTCTCTGTTGGAGGAAAAAGTATTCTGGATTTAAGACAAATCTCAGAACTGCCACTTATTACCTTGGAGAGCTTAATTCACCACTCTTACAATTAATTTTAAAGTAGGGGGTGGGGGTGGAACAGTGGTAATTAAGGATTCCATGCCCATTCCACTTAACCCTCTGCCTTTCAAACCCAAAATTGTAGGATTCAAACCCACAACAAGGAGAAATATATCCACAAAGAGTTTGACGCCTGACAAATGAATGACCAGAAGTAAATAGCCAGTAAGAAAAGCAACACACAGCCAGTGTGCCAAAAGTCTGTAAGATTCATTAGATAAAGGAAGTATTGACCACAAACCAAAACTCTAATTCTCTAACCACCACTCATCAAAAGCACTACAAATCAATCACCCTACATGCCAATCCACCCAAAGGAAACACAACACAAGGACAATCTTACTCCTCAGGATCATGGATGCCTCCTAACAACCATGCCTTCTCTGCTACCTAATGAAGGAATGAGTGACAATCTGCAGATTTTATCATTGAAAAACTTTTATATTTTAGTAAAAATATGTATATTGTTTGAGGGTCAGCTAGGTGGCATAGTGGATAGAACACAGGCCCTGGAGTCAGGAGGAACTTAGTTCAAATCGAGCCTCAGACTAGCTGTGTGATCCTGGGTGGGTCACTTACCCCCGATTGCCTCCAAAAAAAAGAGAAAAGAAATAGTTTGGGATATTCTGTCAGGTCTGTAAATTTTCTTACATACCTCGCTTTGGAGGTCACTGATTCAAGGAAATGGATCTGGGCATTGAGAAGTTCAATTACTTGCCAGGATTCATATAAGTCAGATATAGGATATGAATTCAAGCCTTCCAAGTCCAAGGACAGCCCTCAGTCCACTACTTCAGCCTTTCTCTTGTTTTACATTTTATATACCAGCAACAGCATAGCCCTCTCACCAGATCTCTTATCTACCCACATTCACCACTGTGTCCCCTGCAAAGAAGAGAGTACATGCCTTTGGGTCTATCTACCTTTCGCTGTTCAGCTACCAACCTCCTTAGTTAAGGGGCCATCTTCAGGGTTGCCTGCATCTCAGTCCCCTTTTTACTGAGCCATATCATACAATTGCTGTGAAACTTTGTCTTCAGCCTTCTCAGCCAAATATCACAACCAATGGCTGCGAATTTTTAGATATATGCTCTGGCAGGCTTCAAAGATAAGCTTCTCAGCTAATGAAGAGGAAACTCTCTTCCCCTCAGGCAGGCTAGCCCTCAGAAGCACTGAAGCCAGGGCTGGGTTCAGGGCTGCCTTTTGAATTCTCCTTAGAATTCTTTTCTCAACGGCTTCTCTGTACTTTGTTCACTGGACTAAACAGCACTTCTCTCAACTGTCTCCTGTGAGGTTTATCCTTTGCATAGTCACCAAACCTATGGAAAGAAACACATCTCCATTCTTAGATTGAATTGACTAGCTGAAGTAAATCTTCCCAGGACTGTTCTGTTTTCTCAACAGAAAAAGAAACTGAGACACACTTTTTAAGGAAACAGTTTTTACCTTACCTAGGTGCCTATGCAAAGTAGCAAGAACTGCTTTTCCAGTTAGGATGGCAATAGGGTTGGGAAAGGTGGTAGAGGAGCCCAGTTCCCCCATGTGTATTTCAGAAAAGATGTAAAATGGAACCCAATAAAGCTCAAGAAGACCAAAAGAGAGACCACAGTAAGGTCCTCCATGGAGTCCCAAAATACAGAGAAATCAGTTTGAGCTTCAGTAAAAGGCCTGAAGGAGGAAGATGAGAGAATTTGGGAGAAAATTCAGAACTCAAAATTTGTTTTAAATGAATGTTAAAAAATTGTCTTTACATGTAATTAAGAAAAAAATAAAATATTATTTTAAAAATAAAAAATTAAAAAAAATAAAAGGCCAGGGGGCGGAGCCAAGATGGCGGCTGGTAAGCACGGACTAGAGTGAGCTCCGTACCCGAGTCCCTCCAAAAACCTATAAAAATGGCTCTGAACCAATTCTAGAACGGCAGAACCCACAGAACAGCAGAGGGAAGCAGGGCTCCAGCCCAGGACAGCCCGGATGGTCTCTGGGTGAGCTCTATTCCACACGGAGCTGGGAGCTGGGAGCTGGGAACGGAGTGGAGCAGAGCCCAGCCTGAGCGGCGTGGACGATCCAGACCAGAAGCCGGGCGGAGGGGGCCCTAGCGCCCTGAATACGTGAGCAGTTACCAGACCCCTCGACCCACAAACACCAAAGACTGCGGAGAAGGTTAGTGGGAAAAGCTGCGGGAGTGGAAGGAGTTCGCGGTTCGGCTTCCAGCCCCGGGGGCAGCGGAGGTGGGGCAGCTACAGCTGTTGTTACTTCCGGCTCCAGGCCCACCTGGTGGGGGAATTAAGTGGCGGATCACAGCAGGGGTGCACAGCCTGCCGAAGATCTGAGCCCAGTCTGGACTGGGGGTCCTTGGGGAAGGAGGAGTGCGGCTCTGACAGAGCTGGCACCTCCCCCCCAAACGTAGAACATAGAACTCTGTAATCTACAAGCAGTCATACCCCACTGAAAAACTCAAGGGTCAAGTTAGTTGGTTGGGAATATGGCCAGGACGCGAAAACACGCCCAGATTCAGTCTCAGACTTTGGATTCTTTCTTTGGTGACAAAGAAGACCAAAACATACAGCCTAAAGAAGACAGCAAAGTCATAGAGCCTACAACCAAAGCCTCCAAGAAAAACATGAACTGGCCCCAGACCATAGAAGAACTCAAAAAGGAATTGGAAAAGCAAGTTAGAGAAGTAGAGGAAAAATTGGGAAGAGAAATAAGAAGGATGCGAGAAAACCATGAAAAACAAGTCAATGACTTGCTAAAGGAGACCCAAAAAAATACTGAAAAATACACTGAAGAAAACAACACCTTACAAAATAGACTAACTCAAATGGCAAAAGAGCTCCAAAAAGCCAATGAGGAGAAGAATTCCTTGAAAGGCAGAATTAGCCAAATGGAAAAGGAGGTCCAAAAGACCACTGAAGAAAATACTACTTTAAAAATTAGATTGGAGCAAGTGGAAGCTAGTGACTTTATGAGAAATCAGGATATTATAAAACAGAACCAGAGGAATGAAAAAATGGAAGACAATGTGAAATATCTCCTTGGAAAAACCACTGACCTGGAAAATAGATCCAGGAGAGATAATTTAAAAATTATTGGACTACCTGAAAGCCATGATCAAAAAAAGAGCCTAGATACCATCTTTCAGGAAATTATCAAGGAGAACTGCCCTGATATTCTAGAGCCACAGGGCAAAATAGAAATTGAAAGAATCCATCGATCGCCTCCTCAAATAGATCCCAAAAAGAAATCTCCTAGGAATATTGTTGCCAAATTCCAGAGCTCCCAGATCAAGGAGAAAATACTGCAAGCAGCCAGAAAGAAACAATTTGAATATTGTGGAAACCCAATCAGAATAACCCAAGATCTGGCAGCTTCTACATTAAGAGATCGAAGGGCTTGGAATGCGATATTCCGGAGGTCAATGGAGCTAGGATTAAAACCTAGAATCACCTACCCAGCAAAACTGAGTATCATGTTCCAAGGCAAAATATGGACTTTCAATAAAATGGAGGACTTTCAAGCTTTCTCAGTGAAAAGACCAGAACTGAATAGAAAATTTGACTTTCAAACACAAGAATCAAGAGAAGCATGAAAAGGTAATCAAGAAACGGAAATTGCAAGGGACTTACTAAAGTTGAACTGTTTTGTTTACATTCCTACATGGAAAGATGATGAGTATGATTCATGAGACCTCAGTATTAGGGTAGTTGAAGGGAATATGCATATATATATATGCTTATATATATGTTTATGTATATATTTAAGTGAATGTGTATGTATGCATGTATCTATGTGTATATGTATGTATGTGTATGTATGTGTATATATATATATATATATATGTAAAAGAAAGGGAGCAGACACAGGGTGAGTTGAGGATGAAGGGAAGATAGCTAAAAGAAATAAAATGAAATTAAGGGATGAGAGAGTAACTTACTGAGAGAGGGAGATAGGGAGAGATAGAATGGGGTGGATTATCTCCCATAAAGGTGGCAAGAGGAAGCAGTTCTAGGAGAGGAGGGGAGTGGGCAGGTGAGGGGGGAATGAGTGAACCTTGCTCTCATCAGATTTGGCCTGAGGGGGAATACCATACATACTCAGTTGGGTATCTTACCCCACAGGAAAGAAGAGGGAGGAAGATAAAAAAAAAATAAAAGGCAGGGGGATGATGGAGTGGAGGGCAGATGGGGGTGGAGGTAATCAAAACAAACACTTTGGAAAGGGGACAGGGTCAAGGAAGAAAATTCAATAAAGCGGGATGGGTTGGGAAGGAGCAAAATGTAGTTAGCCTTTCACAACATGAATATTGTGGAAGGGTTATACATAATAATACATGTGTGGCCTAGGTTGAATTGCTCAACTTCTTAGGGAGGGTGGGTGGGAAGGGAAGAGGGAAGGGAATTTGGAACTCAAAGTTTTAAAATCAGATGTTCAAAAACAAAAAAACTTTTTGTATGCAACTAAAAAATAAGATACACAGGCAATGGGGCGTAGAAATTTATCTTGCCCTACAAGAAAGGAAGGGAAAAGGGGATGAGAGGGGAGGGGGGTGATAGAGGGGAGGGCTGACTGGGGAACAGGGCAACCAGAATATACGCCATCTTGGAGTGGGGGGGGAGGGCAGAAATGGGGAGAAAATTTGTAATTCAAACTGTTGTGAAAATCAATGCTGAAAACCAAATATGTTAAATAAATAAATTGCATTAAAAAAAAATAATAAAAAAAAATAAATAAAAAAAAAATAAAAGGCCAGAAGCCTATGTGCCCTCTGAACATAGATGTGCAAGGAACACCTGAATACACACAGTTATCACAGGACCTCAAACCTGTGCATGTTCTACACTGGGCTGCTCAGAGGGGTGTGGACCCCACCTGATATCTCATGGGTTTCGAACAGTGCCCATGCTCTTTGCGAGGACATGCCAGGAAAGGCAGAAGCCAGTTGGCTACTGTTCTTGGCCTGCCTCCAGTGGGAGTTCTGAACAAAGACAGTCCCCATGGATCATCACACAGTTTACAGGGAGGGACAAAATCTACCTAAGAACTCAGAAGGAATCAGCTTAATCATCTGACATAACTACTGGATGGGGCAACTCTTAGTAAGCCTAAAACCACTATAATGACTTAAATCTGTGTAGGGCCTCCCAAAGAAATAGCAAGAGATAGAACTGAAATTCTGCAAAGAGATGGAGACAGAAAGGGGTGAAGGCCAACACTCACATTGGGCTAAGAGGAAAGGCAATGAAAGCCAGGGAGTAAAGCAATAAAACATCTCAGTCTTAGCTCAAAGTCCCAATCCAGAAGCTGAAGGTAGAGACAGAAAAAAATACAAGAAAAATATAGGAAAGAAATATTATAGGTTAAGAGAAGTCCAAGAGGTAAATCCAGAACAAGAGAGTAACTCCACAAAAAAAATATAGATAAAGTCTCAGAGAAAAGAATAGTTAAGCCACAAAGACTTCAAGAGTGTAAGGAAAGAATGAAGTATGAGATTAAAAAATGTAATTTAAATGGACAGTAGATTTTAAAAAGATCAGAAGAATAAAGAAATTAGAATAAAAGTTGGAAGTCCTTACAAAATGGACTCCTTGAAAAATAGAATGGCAAAACAGAACACAATAATTCCATGAGATCACAAGAAATTCCAGTACAAAATCAAAAGACTGAAAAATGAGAAGAGTGTGCAAGATATCTGTTATCCAAAACAGCCAACATGGAAAACAGGCTAAAAGGAGACAATTTAAAATTCATATGGTATCCTCAAAACTATGAGCAAATACTGTTTTTCATCTGGATACCCTATGTCAGGAAGGGAAATGGAAAGGAAAATGACCTATATTTATTAGAACCAAAAGGCCAAGTGAAAATTAAAGAATTGTATGGTTTTCTTCTGATGGAAGTGTTAGAGTGGAAAGTCCCAGCAATATCATAAGCAAAATTCAGAACTTTCCAATTCAAAGAAATAAAATGGTTCCTTTCAGGGAGGAAGAGTTAAAGTAGTTAGGGTCCAATTCAGGATCATATAATATTACGCTTCAACTACAAAAAGGAAAAAATCTGGGAACATAGCATTCCAGCAGTCGAAGGTAAAGCCTTAGAATGAATAACTTGCCCTACAAAACAGAATGTAATCTTAAAGCAGAAATAAAGGATTTTCAATAGAACACAGGACCATTTCTGATGAAAGACCAGAGCTTGTGGAATCTCAGACACAAGAAATGGGAGATACCAAGAAAGGTAAATGCATTTGAGACATTAGAAAGGGATAAATGATGGGCAGCTAGGTGGTATAGCGATTAGAGCAGTAGACCTGAAGTCAGGAAAACTCATCTTCCTGACTTCAAATCTGGCCTCAGACACTAGCTGTGTGACCCCGGGCAAAGCACTTACCCCCATTTGCCTCAGTTTCCTAATCTATAAAATGAACTGGAGAAGGAAATGACAAATAATTTCAGTTTTCTTTACCAAAGATGAGTAAGGAATCCAGGATGATTCCTAGGTTGCAAGCCTGAGGTATTGGGAGGATGGTACAATCCACTACAATAATAGGGAAAGGAGCAAGTGAGCAGAGTTTAAGGGGAAAGACAATGAATTCTCTTTTGGCCATATTGAGTTTAAGACATAACTGGAGTCTAGTTGGAGATGTAAGATTGGTAGTCAGAGAGATTGGAGCAGGAAAGGTAGATTTGAGAATCATCAACATAGAGATTGTAATTAAATCCAAAGGAGCTGATGAGATCACCAAGTGAAGTAGTGTAGAGGGAGAAGAGAAGAGGGTCCAGAACAGAACCTGAGGAACAGTTATTGGTTAGAGGTTGTGATGTGGAGAAAGATCTAGCAAAGCAGACAGAGAAGGAGTAGTCAGATAGGATGAAAACCAGGAAAGAATGGTATCCCAAAAACTTAAAAGAGAAGAGAATATCAGGGAGGAGAAAGCGAACAACAGTGTCAAAAGCTGAAGAAAGGTCAAGGAGAATGAGGAGTGAGAAAAGGCCACTGGATTTGACAACCAAGAGATCACTAATTATTTTGGAGAGAGCGGTTTCAGCAGAATGATAAGTTGGAAGTCAAACTGTAAGGGGTTAAGAGGAGAGTAAGAAGAGAAAAAGTGGAAGCATCTAGTGTAGATGGCCTTTTCAAAGAGTTTAGCTATAAATAGCAGAAGAAATGTAAGATGATTGTTAGTCAGCAGGGATGGAAGGATCAAATGAGGGTTTTTTTCTTCAGGATAGGAGAGACATAGGCATGTTTGTAGGCAACAGGGATTGAGCCAGTAGAGAGGGAGAGATTGAAAATAAGTGAAAGGGTAGAGATGACAGAGTGGGCGATAGATTGAAGGAGCAAGAATGGAATGGGATCACTTGCACAGGTAAAGGGGTCAGCCTTGGTAAGGAGTAAAGCCATTTCATCGTGTGACACAGGGATGAAGAGAAGAGAATGGCAGAAGGCATCTGAGTGATAGGAGATGAAGAAGCAGGGAGAAGAGGAAGCTTATGGCAAATGGCCTCAGTTTTTTCTGTAAAATATGAGGCAAGGTTCTCAGCTGAGAGTGGGGGGGGACCCATGGGAAATTTGAGGAGTGATGAAAAGGCTTAGAAGGCTCTCTGGAAAGTGAGAGAGTGAGTTGCTAAGGGAGGTAGAGTAGGATTACCTAGCAGCAAGGAGGGCCCAGTTGAAGTTATGTGACATAAATCTGTAGTGAATCCAATCAGAACAGTTGTAAGATTTTCTCCACCTGCATGTGTGTAGGTACAAAGAGTAATTCAAGGTTGAGGTTTAGCTGGTACACACAGTGAAATGATAAGGGGCTAAGAACTCAAGAGAAGACAGTTGAGTTGAATTGGTTTACCAAGGAGTCAAGAAGGGGAGAAAAGAAGAGAGTGGGCTGTGTGGAGGAGATGGCTTGGAAGAGATTGAGGATCAGGGGATTGGAGGTCATACTATGCATGAAGAGTAGGGTTATGTAAGGGAAGGCAGAGAGAGAGAGAGAGAAAGAGAGAGAGAGAGAGAGAGAGAGAGAGAGAGAGAGAGAGAGAGAGAGAGAGAGAGAGAGAGAGAGAGAGAGAGAGAGAGGCAAAAAGTCAATAGATTATGGTCTTCTAAAGGGTTTCAGAATTCTTTAACATAGAGGTGACACATTTATAGGTGGCATGACTATTATTGTGTGTGAGGTGGAGGAGTAGCTCATAGGTGAGTAGGTTGAGGAACTGAGTGATTATGGCATTTGAGGGAGAATCATTATGTATGTTGAAGTCTTCTAGTATATGGGCAGGAGTTGGGGAAGTGAGAAAAATTGTAAGCCAGGTACCAAACTCACAAGGAAGGAAGGGGAATGACTTGTCTGTAGATAACAGTTACAAGGATTTAGATATGTGGTAGATTTAGAGAGGTGGTAGCTATGAATAGCTTGAATCTCAAAGTAAGAAGGGTTACTGAATGATAGAGAAAGAGGGAGAACCATGAAGTGGCAATGGGGAGTGAGGAGTATTCCAACTCCTTGGCCTTGACCAGTGAGCTGAGGGGAATGAGTGAAGGTGCAGCCTGTACTAGAAAGAGTGGCCAGGGAGGCTGCATTATTAGGGGAAATCCAGTTTCAGTAAGAGCTAGTAGATGGAAGGAGTGGGAGAGGAATAGATTTAAGATGAAGGGAAGCTTGTTGCCTATGGAACTGGCATTCTAAGGGGCACAGTGGAAGGGCTGGGTGGAATTAGGATGAATCTTTGGGATGGGAAGGTTAGGAGATGGGAATAAAGAATAGGGTGGTAAGGAATGAGGTTTAGAAGATATAGGAGTTCAGAGTCACTGGAGTGTGAAGTTATAGTCAGGTGGGAGAATGTTCATCACTGAGTGGACAGTGCCACTCCTCTACCCTCAAAGGACAGGTAGAGGTTGCTCTCCTTTGTACTGGAGCTTCTCCATACCTCAGTTGGGAGACTGGGGAGGCAGCAAAAGGTAGAAGATCCCTTGTGCTGGTACAGATGGAAGTGGTTGTTTTAGGTCAGATGGAAAATGCCCAGACTGGTCTCAAGCAGCCTTTCCTAAGAGGACATCCTGGGCAAAGCAAGAAAGGCTCAGGGTGCTAGCGCACCCCCAGTTTGAGGTCTTTTCAGCTGAGAAGGCTGACTGTGAGGTGGCAGCGGGAAGTGATAGACTCCCAGCACAGATATTAGAATATGAAAAAGAAGTTTTGTACAGTGAAAAACATGTTACAAGCACATAAAAGCTTCCTATACAACACACATTACACACACAACAGCAATTGCAAGGCCTTCTGGGGAACCCTTTCTTTCATTTTCCTGGAAACACCATGAGTAGACCTGCTCATGGGGAAAAATGGGCCTGATACTTTGTTTTTGGCACACTGAATTTGTGGAGAACTCAGACTAATTATCTTCCACAGATCAATTGTCCTGAAGTTCCTATACTGAATCTGTGGAAGGCAGAACCTCTAAGAATCACCTCCATTCCATAAGAGCCTCTATACCTGGAATATGAGAGGAGGGATAAAAGGATAATAATGACCAGGATCCATGCTTTTCTCCCCATCTAAACATATGTTCAGTGGGACTGGAGCATATTTATTTGAATATCTTGACCTACCGGTGGGTATAAAATTTTATTATGAATATTTTTTTTCTTCCCATAGACTTAGGCATCTAAGTGGCTCAGTGAGAAAAGTGCTAGACATGGAATCAGGAAAGTAGTTGTTGTTCAGTCATTTCAGTTGTATCCAACTCTTTGTGACCCCATTTGGACTTTTCTTGGCAAAGATATTGGAGTGGTTTGCCATTTCTTTCTCCTCCTCATTTTACAGATGAGGAAACTGAGGCAAACAGGGTTAAGGGACTTGTCCTGGTCACAGAGAGAATCAGACATGACTAAAAACAACAACAAAAGAATAAGAAGGACAATAAAATCATGTATGTAACATAGAGGAATCTGGACTAACAAAGTCAGGGTTGAATTTGGGGAAATTTGACAAAATTTAGGAGAAACTGAGGAAAATTTGAAGAAAAATTTCCAGTCCCATATATTGGTCTATTGTCTTCTTTGAATTTTTAAGAGAAGCAGGATCAAGGACAATTAAGGAGTACTCCTAGGGGGAGTATCTTCCTTACATTTCTTTCTTAGAAGAGGAGTGGGCTTTGCCATCTGTCTTTAGCTTAGCACTCAGAGCCTGAGCTGTTCTTCTTTCAAAATAACCACAAACTACTCCACATATCCAGTCAAAAGACTCTAGAAACATGACTTTTTCTCAGTATCAACTAAATGCTGGGCACTGTGCCATGTGCTGAGGCTCCAAAGACAGGCCCTTAAGAGGCTAACAACTTGATTGAAGAAGACAATAAATAAAAGGAAGTTGAAAAGGTAAGGACAGAGGGAGAGGGTAACCAGTCAAATGAAGAAATGGCAGTCCTGGGTACCCTCCTTAAATGGAGGATCTGGGAAGAAAGATTCACTTTCCACTGACCAATTAGAGGGAGGGGAGATGTTTCAGGAATAGGGGGTCGAAAGGAGGTATGAATTGCAAAGCTGACTTGATCACTTAGGCTGAGGACATTCCAGAGGGTGCTTTGAAAGGCCCAAAAAATTCATGTAGGTGGGAAATGTAGAGGGAGAGGTTTATTAGCTCCTCTAGTTTAACCCCCACCACCCCGACTGCCCCCCCCTCCGGGGTCAAGCTCTTTTAGAACACAACAGATGGGGCCAGCTAAGTAAAACCTGCTGGCACTTGGTCTGCCTTTGAAGCAACTTCCTTCCCTTAGCAGAATCTATGCTTTTGTCTCAAGTCTTTATGTGCTTCAGGAAGTTTTATTTTATTTTATTTTATTTTATTTTCCTTGATTTGTTATCACCAACCTATATCCTTCTCAAATAATTTTAAGCCTTGTCTTCTAAATAATAACACACACAGGAAATACCTGGGTAGGAGGTACCTTGATTTACCTCAGCCCTAAACTCTAAACGAAAAACGTTGAGACGTGCTGTGGAATTGAACCTGAGAAAGCAAAATTGGTAAGGCAAAAGAAAGAGATCATTGTCTCCCTTCTGGCTCGTATTTCTTTCTTTTTGACATTTATGGGGCTGGCAATAGGTCATCCAAGTTGTTATATGACCCACATTTATTAGAACATGGTCTTATTCTGCAGATTCATAGGAACTTTGGACAGGGGTACATTTTAGGATCCCAGAGGGCCTGCCAGAATTGGGAAGTACAGTAGACAGAGTAATATGGAGAACACCCTAGGTTCCCTAATCCAGGGGTGAGATGGTCTTCAGGGTTTCCTTGGTCATTGATGTTGAAGCCATTAGGCTCTAAAGGAGGCAACCACCTGTCACTCATGCTTAGAGGCCTGGGTCTGCAGGTGGAAGATGTGAGTTCAAATTCCACTTTAAGACACTTACTAGGTGTGTGGGACTCTGGTCAAGTCTCTTCTTAGTTTCCTCATGTGTAAAGTGAGCTGGAGAAGGAAACAGGAACAGCAGACATTCAGACATTCAGACAGATAGACAGAGAGAGAAAGAGAGACAGAGAGAGAGAGAGAGAGAGAGAGAGAGAGAGAGAGAGAGAGAGAGAGAGAGAGAGATGGAGAGACTATCAAGACAGATTGTAGAGCAGCGAGTGCAGAGCAGCGAGTTGGGGAAATCAAAGAGCTGAGAATGTACAGCATTGAGAGATCGGAGATGGAGTGTTGTGGAGGAGATCCTAGGATGTCTAAGCCAGTGGTGAGAGGGTCTTCAGTGTTTGCTAGGCCATTGATTTTGAAGCCAGTAGACTCTAAAGGAGGCAACCAAGTGTCACTGGTGCTTAGAGGCCTGGGCCTGCAGTTGGAAGATTTGAGTCCAAATTCCACCTTAGACACTTACTAGCTGTGTGGGACTCTGGTCAAGTCACTTCTTAGTTTCCTCATGTGTAAAGTGAGCTGGAGAAGGAAATGGTCAAGTACTCCAGTATCTTTGCCAAGAAAATCCCAAATGATGTGGACTAAATAACAACAGGTTCTCTAAACTAGTGGTGAGAGAATCTGAACTGAAGTCCAAACACCAGAGCCCCTCCCAGGAGCATGTGGTCCTCTCAACCCACAATCATTTTGTCAACAGGTATGTGCCCAGGGCTCTGCAAAGCACCCGGGATCCCAAGAAGTCCACTTGTTTCCCGGCTTTGAGAAAGCTGCATTCCAACGATGGAGGCCAGGTGCGGATGGACAAGGTGGGGAATATGACAATCCAGAGAGTGACAACCCCAGAATGCACAGCAGACGAGTTGCAAGATTGGAGAGGGAGTAGTAATGAATGAGTTAAGTTAAAGAGTGAATAAAGCCTTTAGGAAGTACCATGTCTAAAGGATCGTGTCAAGCTGCTGGGAAACAAGTGGTAAAGTCAAACAATTCCCTGCTCCCAAGATGCTCGTTTCTGTCCTTCAAGAGACTGGCATCGGCCGCGGGGGAGGGCAATAAGCGAGTGAGAGAGAGAGAGAGAGAGAGAGAGAGAGAGAGAGAGAGAGAGGACACCTTAGGAGCTGTATCAGGAGGGCCGAGTTTATAATCTCAAAGAAGATCATAAACATGTCTGAAAGGTTCGGAATCGCCGGATAGAAGAAACTCTCAAAGTAGAAGGCAGAAGAATCAAAACATTTATTTAGGCTCCACAGTAACCAACCCATGAACCAGAAGCCCCATTTTGATATGTTGGTCATAATCTTCCAGGCCCAATAGGTACGCCTTGAAAGAGTAACCAGGAGGCTACAGAGAAACATGATTGCGTAAAGCAAAATCATGTTTCCCCCTTGATGGTAATAAGATTACCCACTGGACTGAAGTCTTTGTTCAGCTTCCTCCCGTAGATCAGCTCTGCTGCTGGCAGCTCCTGCCTCAGCTGTGTCTGTTTCTGAAACTGAAGCTGCAACTGAAACTGACGATGTAACGGTCGTAACTGCCTCTGTAACGGTCGTTGTAACTGCCTCTGGCTCCAACCGGAAAAGGAAAGAGAGGAAGAGAATCTTCAAGCTGTCCTCTCCCCTCTTATAGGGTTTCTGACATCATCAAGCTCCGCCCAAATGACCAGGGCCGATTGGTTCCTGAGTTGGCTCCTCCCCCTAGGGTAGACCAGGTTCTGGAGCTAACACCTCCCCTCAGCCAGCCCCATGACTCCCCACACAGGAAGCCGTCTGCCTCCCGGCATGCTCCCCGGGCCTCCTGCCCCGGAAGAGCAAGCCACAGTGTCCAGAGGCTCAATGAGGCAAGCTGAGCCATTCAAAGAAAACAAAAGCCATTATGGCTACAGGAGCCAGAGACAAAGGTGGGGATGGGGGATGGGGGAGCGGGGAGGAAGCCAGGTGGAGAGACAGAGACTGAGGGAGAGGGCAAGAGAGACGGCGAGAGAGCTAGAGAAAGCTCCGGGACTCCACAGATACAAAAGCTCCAAGGGAAACAGGTGTTAGGAAGCCCCTGGGTCTCCGTCCTCGAGTCTCCCCCTTCCCCACTTGGACTTGACCTGGTTTTGTGGAAAGCTGGGGGACGGATGCTTCTTTTGAGAAGAAAGGCAGCCATTTCGGTAGAGAGCAGCCTGCCTTCTCAAGAAGTCCGAAGCTGGGTGCGGCCGTGTCCTGAGAAGCACAGAAGTGAGCGTCCTTTGATGCTTAGGATTGTGATGCCCACAGCTCACTCTCTCTGGCCCCAGCCCTCTGGGGGCGGGGAGTCGCTAGCTCCAACCACTCCAGCCTCCCATTGGTCGCCCGTTCCGTGATCCCACCCACTCTGGGCGCTTTATAAGGAGCTTCTGCCCATTGCTAGCATTGGAATGCAGAGGCAGACTTCCACGTTCGGCTGAACCAGTGGAACAATCCTTCCTTTGATTCGCTCAAGCCAAGGGCGTGCAGGAGACCATCAGTTAGAGAGCACCAGCCAGCAGCTTCAGGATGGCCTTGAGAGCGCGGCTGGAAAGAATCACCGAGATCCTGAGCAGCCTGGAAGAAGGACGCTTTATGGATGGCCTGGAGTGTCTGCGGGAAGGGGCTGGCCTCATCTCCAGCTGCATTCGGCGTCTGCAGCAAGATCAGCTTTCGAGGCAGGGGGAGGTCCCAGACACCTTTGGTCAGGACCGTTTCCTAGAGGCTTTGAGGAGGATCAGCAGGTCGCTGGGACGACTGCGCCCCAAATTGCTGTGCAGGCTCCTAGATGACACGTTGAATTGCTTGGCTGATCTGGATGGCTTCGAGGATTCTGCCTCTATGTTCCGCACTCTAGCTCAGATTCAGACCAGGCTGGAAAGGCTGGCACCTGCCCACGTCCTGAGCCACCTCGAGGACTTGGCTGAGGTGGTGCAGGATGTGCGCCCTCCAGGGGGCTTCCAGTCCCTCTCCTACCACCCCAGCCTGGCCGCCCGCCTGCACAAGCTCCATATCCTGCCGGTTCTCGTCACCCTCGAAGAGGTCTTTGACTTCATGTTCAGCCCAACGAACATCCAGCAGCTCCACTGGCTCCACCTCTTTCTCCACCCACCCCACACTGCGCCACCGGCAGCTTAGCTCGCCCTTTCCTCACTCTCCTTCAATTCACACAGCTCATATAGCTTCAGAACCTCCAAGCGATGCTTCATTTTCTCCCATGCTTCATCAAGAGCCCAGGGGATTCCAGTGTGAGCGCGTGTGCTCTTGTGTGTGTGTATCGCGAAGATCTTGTTTCACTCCCTGAAAACAGATTCGATCTCAATGATCTCTGAGGTTTTGACCCCTCTGGTTCCAGAGCAACAGCTCCCTCCAAAGCCAGAGACATTTCTCCTTTGGAACGCATCCAACGTAGTCATGAAGAAGTTTTGCACAATAACAATAAGCAGTAGATGCCCGCTCAGTTTGTCCCAATCGTGCCGTTCCTCCAGCAACGAGCTGAAGATGATGTCATACCATGCCAGACCGAATGAGGCAAGCTAAGCTAACAGCTGATGCATCAAGACGCGGCGAGGGAAAGGCAGAAAGCAGAGTGTGTCAGGAAAGTGGAACCATCCACACCGCCACCTTGGTCATCATTTTCCCTCCACCCTGATGGAGCAAAGCCCAGGACTCTTAGGCCAAGAGTGTGGGGAGCAGCAGTGAGGCCAAGCCCTTGCCTTCAGCTAAGATCCTAGGCAGCAACCTATGTGGACATGCAGCCTGGCTACTGCTGTTCATCATGCTCCACCCACAACTACCGAAGACTCGGAAGAGAAGGGTCTTAACACTGTCTCAGGGTAAAACGTCAGGAAAATGACACCTATTTAATCCACTGAAATAAAATCAAAGAAGAGGAGTTAAATGCAGCTTGGCTACTGCACCCTAAAACTCTGGAACTCTTGAATGTCACTGGCGGCTGAAACCTTGCAGGACTCTTGTCTCTCCTATTCAACCGGGAACTCCTTGAGAGCAATGATTATGTCCCCACCATTTAGTACAGTCCTTTGCACAAAATACTTAATAAAGATTTCTTTCATTGATTCATTCGTTTAGTTTTCTTGTGTTGCAACTTCCCCCTCTCAACAGATAACAAGAAAATCCAAAAGGCAATAAAAGAAAAGGAAATCCCATTCGAAATCACTACAATATACTTAAGATATCTGGGGATTGACCTACCAGTCAGTCAATAAAGATTTGTTCAGTTCTTCCGATGTGCTAGGCACTGTGCCTTTAAGCACTGGGGATACAGAAAAGGGCAAAAGAGAGTCTCTGCCCTCCAGGAGCTCACAGTGTGGCATAGATCACGCAAACAAATACACACAAACAAGTTACATGGAAGCGAAATCGGAAATAATCAACAGAGCAAAAGCCCTAGAATTAAGAGGACTTGGAAAAGGCTTTCTGTAGAAGATGGAAGTTTATTGGGTCCCGGAAGAAATCCCGGGGATCCGGGAAGCAGAGGTGAGGAGAGAGAGAGCATTCTAGGCAAGAGGACAGCCAAAGAACATCTCTGGAGTCAGGAAACACAGTGAGTGTCCTGTTCTTGGGACGGCAAGAAGTTGTGGTGTTAATGTGATTAAAGATCTCGCCTGCCCATTCAATAGGGCCTTTACTTTCATCCTCACACTAAGCAGGCATGAGGCCCCAGGCCACACCCTTTTGCTAAGTAGGTCACGTGAAGCCCCCAGGGCTCTAAGGAGAGGCGCTAAGACCCGAGCCAGTTGTATGTGCACTGAGTTCTAGCCAATCAGATGTCCATGATTTCAGCCAATCAGAGACCCGAGCTCTAGCCAATCACAGGCCAGCTAGAACTGTAGATCAGGAGAGCCCAGAGTGTGAGAGAAGCAGACATCAAGAAGACATTGAGGCAGCAGACATCAAGAGGGCGTTGAACAGCAGACATTCAGACAGAGAGAGAGAGAGAGAGAGAGAGAGAGGGAGAGAGAGAGAGAGGGAGAGAGAGAGAGAGAGAGGGAGAGAGAGAGAGAGGGAGAGGGAGAGAGAGAGAGAGGGAGAGAGAGAGAGGGAGAGAGGGAGAGGGAGAGAGGGAGAGGGACAGAGAGGGAGAGAGAGAGAGAGACAGCGAGTGCAGAGCAGCGAGTTGGGGAAATCAAAGAGCTGAGAATGTACAGCGTTGAGAGATCGGAGATGGAGTGTTGTGGAGGAGATCCTAGGATGTCTAAGCCAGTGGTGAGAGGGTCTTCAGTGTTTGCTAGGCCATTGATTTTGAAGCCAGTAGACTCTAAAGGAGGCAACCAAGTGTCACTGGTGCTTAGAGGCCTGGGCCTGCAGTTGGAAGATTTGAGTTCAAATTCCACCTTAGAGACTTACTAGCTGTGTGGGACTCTGGTCAAGTCACTTCTTAGTTGCCTCATGTGTAAAGTGAGCTGGAGAAGGAAATGGTCAAGTACTCCAGTATCTTTGCCAAGAAAATCCCAAATGATGTGGACTAAATAACAACAGGTTCTCTAAACTAGTGGTGAGAGAATCTGAACTGAAGTCCAAATACCAGAGCCCCTCCCAGGAGCATGTAGTCCTCTCAACCCACAATCATTTTGTCAACAGGTATGTGCCCAGGGCTCTGCAAAGCACCCGGGATCCCAAGAAGTCCACTTGTTTCCCGGCTCTCCTTGAGGAGAGTGACTCAAATTTCCTACCATTCTCCAGCACTCTCTTAATTGATCTGGGATAAGAGGAATTAAAAGGAAAATGCTGGGGCTCTCTGCAGTCCCTGAACTGAGAGCCCTTTTGCCTCGGGGGAAGGGAGTGGGGGAAAGGAAGAGATCTTGAGTGCATGAGGTATTTCAAAACACCGTAATGATCAATCTTAAAACCTCCAGAATCTGCTAAGATGCTTTGTAGCTGTTCTAAATTTTCGCTGTATCCTCAGCCTGGTCAGAGCAGGGACTACAGGAAGAAGAATCTTAAGAATTTTGTTTTTTGACTTTTTAGTCAAATAAACTTCCTTCACTTCTACATCCAAAGTGAGGCATTGAACTTTTCGGACAGGTGAGATGGGACCTCTGGAAAGAGATCCAATTGGCACCTAGTTCCTTCTCCCTGATACTAGAGTTTCACATCTTCATTTTTAAGACGTCTCTTTGTGAGATCTTGTAAACCAAATTTGTTCCCATTTTTCAGGAGACTGCCTAGTGAGAGTCATGTTACACAACAGCTTTTCTCTTTAGGTGAGGCAAGAAATGTCAACTTGCCTCTTTTTGATCTGGGGGGGGAAAGGTCCCCCTTTTTTACCCATTTGTCTCTCCACATTCAAAACTTGGCCAGAGTTCCAATGCAGAGAGAGTTTTTTAATCAACAACATTTTTCTTTCCCCAAGTTTTCAAACCATTTACTCTGAAACCCTCTGTTCACACTATTCATGCAAATAGATTATGCCTTTCTTTCTATCCATGCTCCTGTTATTCCTACATGCCTTTCCTTCTATCTATTTATCTTTCTTGCCTTTCCTTCTACGTATTTATCCCACAGGTGAACCTTGATTAAAGCCCTTTAAAACGGCACATAGCTTATTTCTTTCTAATTCTGATCTAACGCTTCTCTTACCCTCCTCTATTTGCCCTTACCAATCATATAACCTAAATAATAACATACTTTTCTTTCTCTTTCTCTGCTTTGTCCTCCTGCTTCTCTGAAGCTGCTGCAATCAGGGAGGGAAGGAGATGGGGAGAAAGAGAAAGAGGCATTCCAAGAAAAGTCCAGCTACAGTCCTTAAAAGCTTCCCTTGCTGGTTGGCTACATTTTAAACCTCACAGGGCTTCAGATTACACACAGACACTCACTCTCACCACACAAAGACAAACATAGAACAGATTAACAGGACAGACAGGTTGATACAGACAATGATAGGGAAAATCCAAAAGCTCAGAGAGCCTTGTCTGAAATTCCTTTTCAAGGTCTTGAAGACCAAGCCTTTTTCAATTCTGTAAAAGATAACCTAGGGGCAAATCTTGGGGAAGTCCTACTGAGTCAGGCTTCAAAGTTGAGAGTCCAGTGGCCATGAGGCTGGAAGAAAAGGGGAATCTGGCAGGCACAGCTGTGAGGACCTCGGAGTCCCTCCATGAAGGAGGATCCCAGGGTAGGCAAAAACTTCCCTACGGGAAGAGAACATGTTATTTCTTTAAAACACACAGACATGTATATACACACACACACACACACACATATATGTATATACACATACACCTAATACATATATACACATATGCACACACACACATATGTGTGTATATGTGTGTGTGTATAAAAGTAGATTAAGTGTATATATAAAAGGAGACCAAGCTCTTTGGTGAAATGTGGTAGATTTCTGATTTAAATACTTATATTTCTTTCTTTTTAACCTAAAATAACTATTAGAGGACTTCTGGGCAAAGAGAATGATTTTTAATTTTGGAAATGAGTTAATTTCACATTTTCCTCCTTTACTTTGTTGTATAAAAATCAGACTTTAAAATCATCGGCCCAACTTTAGGGACAGTCAGTGTTTCCCTCACTCCATTTTGTTGTGTTCCTAGGCACAAGTGGAAATATTTTGTAGTAGCAATATAATCATTTATCAAGCCACAGGTATCCTCTCATATTGATTCATAGGGATTTTTTTTTTGTTTCTAAAGCATCAATATATTTCCATCACCAAGAGGCAATGCACTTTCTTCCTCTTTTTTTCATTTTTTTATTGTACCAGAACACAAATACAAAATAGAGAAAAGAAACAAAAACATATCATAAACTTAAATATTGAAACGTAAATATAAAGAAAGAAAAAAAAGCTTGTCATGTGCATAGCAGAACACAGGAGAGCATTCAAAATATGTGACAATTAATCTTCATTTCAAGAAAGCCTGTATGATAAGTAATACACCTTGTGTTAAGAATTGTCCATCTTTGCTTTCTTGCATTTTCTTTTGTTCTCTGCTGTGCACTTTTTAACTTTGTTCTTTTTTCCCCTCCCCCTACACACCCAGAAGGCTACCATATAATTTAGATATTTCTTGATATATACATACACATACAGATATATACATACACTTATATATGTATACATATGTATATAGACATATACTTTCCCAAACATAATCTACTCCTGATCTTTGTTTTTTTTTGTTTGTACATTTTTTTGTTTCCTATCCTTCCTGCCTCCTCTACTTTACCTCTACCCACTACATTGCCCTCTTGTTACTTGCCTTCCCCCCTCTAAGGATTCTTCCCCATCCCCCCATTCCCATTAATCTAAACTCCCTTTACCTATTCCCTCATTCTCCCCTCCAAAAATCCCTCTTGACCTAATCCCTTCATTGTCCTCTCCCCCCTCACTAAACCCCTACCATTTTGTTTCTTCTAAATTTAGAAGACTTTTATACTCTTCTAAATACATATGTACTGTTCCCTCTTAAACCCGTTCCTGATGAAAGTAGGTTATCAGAACTGCCAGCCCTCCTCACCCATCTAAATCCTCTGTATCCTTTCTTCTTCTTGCACCTCTCTTGTACAAAATACTCTTTTTAGCTGTTTCTAAATGGTTTTACTATTTAAATTCATATCATAGCCAGGTTTATCCCCCTCTTTTTTATAAGCTCGACAATTATTAATAAGAATGTAAGACATACATTTTACATTTTATGTTATATAAAAGGTAAGCAGCCTGTTCTTGTAAATCCCTTATAGCCAGTCTTTGGTATGTACCTTATGTGTCACTTAGTTCTTGTATGTCGAATCTTCTATTAAGTTGAGGATTTTTTAAAACAAAGTCTTGAAAGTCTGGGGGTTTGTCAAAGGTTCATTTTTTTTCTCATTAAAAATAATACTGAAATTTGAAGGGCATGATATTTTCATCCAGAGCCTCAAATCTTTTGCTTTTCTATATATTGTGTTCCAAGACCTGCAGTCCTTTAATGCCTCTACTAGGTCTTGTGTAATTCTAATTGTGGCACTATCATATTTAAATTGTTTTAATTTTGATTCTTTTTTTACTTTATCCTTTATCTGGGAATTTTGGAATTTGACTATGATATTCCTATGAGTTTTTCTCATAGGATCTCTTTTAAGTGATGTTTGATGAATTTTTTCTAATTCTACTTCCCTGCCTTGTTCTAATGCTTCAGGAAAATTTTCTTTATTTCTTGTATTATTGTGTCAAGATTCTTTTTTTGATCATAACTTTCAGTTACTCCAATTATTTTTATATTTTCTCTTCTTGATCTATTCTCCAAATCTGTTGTTTTTCTTATAAGATGTTTCACGTTCTCTTCTATTTTTTCATTATTCATGTTTTGTTTAATTATTTCTTGATCTCTTATAATTTCAGTGGCTTCAATTCTAATTTTTCAAAGTGTCGTTTTCCTCCTTGAGATTCTGGATCTCCGTTTTCTTATTGGTTGACTTTCCTTTCATAGCCTTCTTGTTTTTCTTGGATTATTTTTAGTTTTAGTTTTTCCTCCATCCCTGTCATTTGATTTTCAAAGTCTTTTTAAGATCTATAAATTCCTTTTGGGCAAGTGACCATTTAACATGGCTCTTTGGGGATTTCTTTACTTCAATGTCCTCCTCTGAAGATGGACCCTGGTCATCTCTATTCCTGTAATAGGCTTCTATGGTTGGATTCTTCCTCCTTTGCCTATGCATTTTTTTGTGATAATAACTTGATTTTTTATAATCACCTCTAGCCCTGGGGTATGGGAAATGGTGCCTCTTGCCCCAGATCTTCAGTTCGCTCTAGCTTGGAACCAAAGCCAAACCTCCAAGCTCCTGTAAGTGCCCACAGCCAGGGGCTTTCTGCCCCACTGCTTCTGCAGTCACCAGGGGTGTGTTGGTTCCTTCTTGCCCCCACTGTTCTTCACAGCACTGCTGGGTCTGGCATTCCGCATTGAGAGAGGTTCCCACAATCTTTCGGGGCTCAAATGCATGACTCCTCTCACTGTCCTGGGGTAAAAAGTTCCAGTGGCTGGAGCTGAGGCAGCCTCTCAAATCAACTAACCCCAGGGCTTGCCTCTTGTTGTTAAAATGGAACCTAACTTGGAGGTGTTTACTCCTTTCTGGGACCAAACCCAGTTCTGGGGCTCTTTTTCAGATCTTCTCAGACTGTCCCTAGAAAATCCTGGTTGTGCCCCTATTTTTCTTTGTCTCCACCCCACTTTGTTTGCCCTAAGGTGCTATATTTTAACTCTTTTGTGGGGGAAAGTCTTGAGAGTTTGGAATTTTCTGACCTACTCCACCATCTTCCCAGAGTCTTCTCCCCACTTTCTTCCTCTTGCAAGACTTTCTTCAGAACTCCTGTTGTCTCACAAATGACAGACTTGAAGTTGAGAGGGCAGAGGTGAACCCACACTAAGCAGGAAACTTCACCTATAAAACAAAACAAGACAAAAAGTTGACTGTCAAATGAGGAAGGATTGCATAAATAAGCTCTAAGACCCTTGACCCCTCTGACAGGCTATTTTTTTATGACATTCTATCCTTTAAAATAGCCTTTTTCTTGACTTAGTGGTCACTAGATAATGACTATTATTTTGGAGGCAAAAGTAGCTCATCATTGAGTGGACAACTGAGTTTGTGAACCTTTGCATGAATATGCCTAAGTATCTCATGGAATTAACATGGAATGATAATAGATGTAGATGATCTGATGAAAATTGTTAATAAACTGAAAGCAATATTTCATAATGACTTCATGGCATTAAAGAATAGTAGGTATATAATCATTTATTTTATAGGGGGCATGTGGTATCAAATGCAAATTGCAAAGCACAGGTTAGCAACATTTTATATATATGTGCATATATATATATATGCACACACATATAGCCTATATTTGGTAATATATATAGTAGTATGCATATACAATGCATGATGTATGAAATTCTCTAGTCTTCCTTCCCCTTCTCTTCCTCTTCCACCTCCTACCCTTCAAGAAAAAAACAGAGAACTTGGAAGGAAATTCTGGTGATTTACTTAAACAAGTACCCTGGAATGCTTCTTTTGTACTTTTGTTGATTGGCAGCCTTATTTTTGAAGTTCCTACCATTGGGTCATTCTGTTGTATCTTTCTGTGGATTAGTAAGCACATCTCAATAGAAAGAAGCAGGACAAAGTATGGGGCCAGTCAGCTTCACTTCACAGAAATTGATCCTAACAAGCTAATTGTGGAGAAAATGCAAAGTCTCATTGCAAATAAAATGACAGATTACTTGTAATGATATTTATAGTGAAAAAGAGAGGAAGCATGGGGTAGTGAATAAAGAGAATGATACCCCTGGAGCGAAGAAGATCTGAGCTCAAGCCCATCTCTGTCACACACTGGCTGGGGGCTGTATTAGCCAGGCAATAATCACAATATAGACAATGATTGTCAAAATGCCTATGTGGTTCTATATCACAAAATATAAGAGATTCTCCATATAGAAAGTAGAAGAAGTAAACCATTTATTCAGACACCAGAGAACTAGATCCCAAAACCAATAAGCCTAATCCATCATAGCAGCAAATAATTCAACACACAATATCACAGCAGAGAACTACTCCATCCCATAACCTTCCAGGGTGGGCCTCCCCCCCCCAGCCACCCCCGCTGGGGCCTTGCTACCAACAACCACTCACAGCACAGCTAGCACATGTCTGCTCTTTCCCTCAGCTCTAACTCCTCTCTCAGCATTTCCTGTGACACACTTTCCTATTCCTCTTAGCAAGCTCCTCCCACCACATGTGACTTAGGCTTCCTGTGACAAAAGCAGATCACATGGCCTATTAATGGGTGGGAAAGATCTTCAAATCTAAATTGTTATTATAGGGGCCCATGGGCAAATCGCTTTCTCTCTCAGTGTTCTAGACAACTTTCTAGAACCTTAATTTGCAGAGAATGTGGTACTCTTCATTGGTAGAAAGATTCAGGAGTTCCCTACATTAATGAAATCATTATTCCAGGCCTATCAGTATCCTAAAATGTAGAGATCAGTGAGTGTAGTCATAATGATTTTAACCTCATTCATTGGGGGTTCTTGATCAGAGAGTCCTTATTATTTTTTGCTCCATCAATGCCGTTTGCCCTTCATTTTGAAGAGGACCAATGGCATCATAGGGTGATGCCTTGTCACCACCTTCATGGCTGTTGGAATAAATTGTTCTCATTCATCCATTCTGCCTAGGGAAGGCTTCATGTGCTTGGAGTAACTCACCAATGAGTTTGAGGCCTGTTGGTTACCCTCGACCTGTTTTAGTCTGTCTGCTGAGAGGGTGTGGCCTCAGCACATGCTACAGCTTCTTGGAGCCATAGATAAGAGTTGAGTGTCAGGTGGACATCAAAGATGGATAATCAGTCCTGAAAAGCAGTCAGTAAACCCTCACACGAGAAGCACTAGTCCCTCCAGGACACCCTGCCCCACTAATATAAACCAAAGAAACTTCCACTTGGACTGGAATTTTCTGAAAGCTTTTTAGTATGGATGTTCTCACAGAATGTTTCCAGAACATTCCTGCATTGGACCAATGTTATCTGTGAGTTCCCTTTCAGCTCTAAATCTAAGATCTTCTGATCCTCTAAATTGGAATCAAATGTCTTCTCTATGGATTGGAAATTTTAAATGCATGTAGAATACTATTTCAGAATCATCCTATTGCCTTTCCTTTTAGGAAAGCATGAGTTCTACATAAGAAATTATATGCGAAGTTTTAAACTACAATATAAAAAACCATCTTCCCACGTTTTTGGATTTTTATACTAATTCAATGTAGAAGTCATCCTAAAATTTCAGAATTATTTAATTTAATACATTGCCTCATGCAAACCTAGAGAGGGCTAATCATCTACTTGCCTTTCCTATCTAGAAATGGAATCTGGTTCAATAGGTAGATGGGAGGTGGTAATGACACAGCCCTACCCAGCAAAGACTATGTGGGAGCTACTCTCTGTCCCTCTTGATTTATTTTCAAAGCTATGGGACAGATGGATCTTCATAAAGTTAAAAGACATGGCTAGAGAGAGACCTTTACTATGATCCCAAAGGTGGTGTGCATTTGTTCTTTCCATCTAGGTTCTAAAGCATTCTAAAGCAGTATTAAGAAATCAAGAAGGAATTTCAATCCTCTATCTTTCCCAAAATCACCCCTTCAAAAAATGGCTTAATCGTTTTAAAATTATTCCCTTTAGTGCCTAACTGAACTAAAAAAGCAATGAAACTGATTGTTTTATTTGACTGGCAGTGTCAGTCTTATTTAGTCACACATATATTAACACTTTCATCCTAAGTTACTTAAAGATTAATGAGATAAAGCTAGGTACCCAATTTCTTCTCCCCCACTTCTTCCCATTTTTAACACCAAATTAACATTGAAGGCAATTGGACAATTATCTGTTTTCATGATAATTTCTTGCTGAAGAAATAAAGTAGAGATTTTATTCCAGCACAGTATTTTACTTTGGATTCTAATTAGTACATTCACTAATTTTTTAGACATTAGAACTTAATCATGACATATATGTCAGTATACATACATATATTCTTTTCTCTCTATAATTAGTCTTTATAATCAATTATTTTCCCACTTATAGAGCTATGGATAGGTTGTTCTGTGACATTTTGCTAAAGTAAATGCCAAGTTATTTAGAAACAATCCTAGAGAAAATCCATGCTCCCACTATGAAGATTTTAGACTAAAGTTTCTGACTTTTTTTAAAATTTTTACTTTTGTTCAAGCCATAGTATTATTTACCGCAAATGATCACATCATGCTGAGCATTTAAAGTGGTGGTACTTACTGAAGAGTTAAGAGATTAATGCAGGCAGTTTTGTGTTAATATAATTAGCCATTTCAAAAGTCGACTGACTGCCATTTGTATAGCATTTTAAGGCTTGCAAAGTGCTTTACACATATTATTTTACTAACTCCTCACAATAACCCTTTGAGAAAAGGTACTTTTATTAGGAGCAGCTAGGTGGTGCAGTGAATGGAGCACTTACAAGTTCAAATCTGGCTTCAGACACTTACTAGCTGTGTGACCCAGGGCAAGTCACTTAAGCTGTTTGCCTCAGTTCCTTATCTGTTAAATGAGCTGGAGAATTAAATGGGGAACTACTGCAGTATCTTTGCCAATAAAACGCCAAATGGAGTCATCTGGACAGTTGGATGCAGCTGAACAATAAATTATTATTATCTCAGCCTTAGAGGTGAGAAAACTGAAAGTAAGAGAATTTAAGTGATGTAATTTCTTTGTAAATTTAAAGTCTGATGTGTTTTGAGGTTAATACATACAGGTGACATAGGCGAGGTTTGTTTATTTTGTGAATATTATATTTACCATACTACAAATGCAGAGTAAGTGAAATTTATATTAAAGGACTTATAAAAAAATTAAAGTATAATAGCATAACATCCAGAATGTTAGGGGACAGCTAGAAAAATTCTTAGGGCTAGTATGCCACAATGCACCATTTGAGAGCTAATCTCTTAAACAATTTATCTGATTTACAAATGAATGATAGATCATTCTATTTTCTTTCCAGAGCTTCTTGAGATCTACAGCCAAAGAAATCAATTCAAATTAAAGATAAAAATAATGGTTCTTAAGAGAATAAAAAAGGAACTGGGAAAATAAAACTGTTAACTTCAGAAGAAAAAGAGGAGTTGGAGAGTTGGCAAACTGGTAGCTACTCCATAGAATGGAACAGCTAAATATGAATTAAAGGACTATAAGTAGCCCCCAAATGAGGCTAAAGTGTATGATAGAAATTTTTTTTTCTTAAATATTCTGAAAGGGAGGTTGGCATGGTTCTGAGTCTGAGTAATTAGTCTTTTCCAATGAGGACAGAGTCCTATACAATTGACCCTTTGAGCCAAGGGTTACAATTACATTTCTTAATATATATATATATATATATATACATATATATATATATATGTTCTGCAGATATTAACAAATATAAAATATAGGTAAGCTATATTTATTGCCACATTTATAAATATATTAATATGGCCATAATTTATATGGTTTTAGACTAATGACCTCATCAGAGCAGGTGACTTAGTGGAAACTGCCTTCCATCTAAAAATGTTTGGCAAGTGTCTATAACACTGTAAGAGTTTAGGAGAACTTTTCTTTGGCACTCAGAGACTATTTCTTCTTTATAATCACAAATCATGTAGCCTGGGCCAGATGAGGAACTTGAACACAGGTCTTCACTCCACAGTCAGCCTTCTATCTACTTTGTCACTGCCTAAAAAGATTGATAAGAAGCTTATCTCTGCTAAAGGCAGTCTTTGCTTCCAAATATTGGTTCATACCAGCCAACATGCCCAGGAAGGAGTTTGGAAAGTCTAGCTGTTTATACAGACCTGTATCTTTAGACATTTTCAAACATGCAGCATCATGCCAACAGTCAACATACACACATAGTTTGGGGTCTAGGCCAGCAGACCAAGTGTATCTTATCAAGGTAAAAATGCAGTATTCAACTCAGTGTGTCTCTAATAGTAGGACTACTAAGTTAAGGAAGAAACGAGGATTACTGTTATCTTCTACCATCAAAAACTTGCAGTCTGGTGTCTATTTTGTCATTAATTTGAATGTTGTCTAATGAAATTGGAGTTTTAGCAAACATATTCATTCAAAGGGAAAATGGCTTGTTTCAGAGTTAATGAGCATGTTATTTTCTATTCAACACTATTCTCAATGAAGTCCATTTTATTTCAAAATCTTTTGGTGAGATGTTAATGAACTGATTTTGAATTGTATGTAACTTAAAAGTCTTTTGTATATCAACTGTTAATTCTAAGATCAGCCATCCCTGATTCTCTCAACTTCATCACCATGCCTCAGTTTTCTCTTGACTTGGTTCCTGTGGGCCTTTTGTCTTGTTGGTGAGTTCTTCTTTGGAACCTCTGTTTTAAGGAAGGTCTCAGATCAAATGTCATCATCATCATCATCATCGGTAATATTTACGTAGTACCTACCATGTGTTAGGTATTGTGCTTTTGTTGTTTGGTCCTTTATTTTCAAAGAGGACTTGAATGTGAATTCAACTTAAGTGAGGCAGAGTTGTACAAAGTTGTCAGCCTCATTCTCTTTTCCAGTCATCAGAGTCCAGTAGTAAGACAAAAGACAGAACAACTAGTGATGGCTCAGGATACAGTGGATGATCTTGGCATTTTTGATGTTTGACCATGCTCTAAACACTCCACAATGCCAGCTTTAGCCACCTTTGTGGCTGTTGGAGCAACTTGTTCTCATCTGCCCATTTGTAACAACAACGTTGCTAGCAGCTGCTGTGGAGGTAAAAGACCAACAACAAGAGCACACAGGAAGGCTGCTAGCACAGATTCTTTGATCTGCTTTTCTAAGGTAAGCAACTTTAAGGGGTTAACAATCTCACTTTAATTAACATTACATAAATCATTCACTTAGTTCAGGGGAAAAGGTCAGCACTCTGCACTTCAGAGAAAACACAAACAGAAATTACAAGCAGAAATTATATAAACAGAGCAAATAACACAAATCAGCAGACAGGCCTTCTAACTGTCTACAGCTATACATACATAGTAACTAGAGAGAAAAGCACCAACATCTGGGTTTTCGAAGCCAGGGGGCTCCTCAATGGCTACCCAGAGTCTTGTCTGGCCAAATCACCAACACTCTTCCAATCAGTGTACCCCCAAAAGCAAAACACCAACCTCAGAGCTCATATACCCAGTTCAGGGTCCTGAGGGCTCAGTGCCTACTTAGCAAAAAGGGGTGTGGAAAAAATCTTTAATCACTAGTACCACATCATATATATTGTTTCCAATCAATGACTCTTGATTCAAAGACAAGACTCAAATTCACTCGATTACCTCAGTGCTGGGAAGCACTGCAAAACAAAAGACAAAAGGTCACACTTTACCTGCCTATTCAAACAAAGGAAAGATTCATCAAAGGCACTTGATTGCCTTAGCATTACAAAAGAGAAAACAGCAAAAAAAAATCCTTCCCTTCTTACCATTACACCATTGCACCAGTGAAAGTCTTCACATGCTTGGGGTAGACCGCTCCCTAACTTGCTGTCAGTTATCCTTAACCTGGTTTAAGTGCTTTACAAATATTGTTCTATTTTCACCTTACAACAGCCCTGGGAGGTAGATGCTACTATCTCCATTTTACAGATGAGGAAACTGAGGTACTAAGTGGACAACTGATTCAGGGATAACTACCACATCAACAGCAAGTATTTTCACATCTGCTAAAATTTATTTTGTTTTTGGTGATGCTGTTTGATGCTTCCAATGTCTTGCACCTAGCAATTCTTTAAGAAAGTTTGATGACATAACAACATATGTAAGTTTATGACATAACAGCATGAGGCTTCTAAGCAGCCTGTACACTTTTATTCTCTTTTCCTGAATTATGCTTCCAAATATATTTCTCACCATCCCCTCCTTTTGCTATCTTGCATTGAATTTACCAAATATCATTGTATGTTAACTTGGAGGGTCTTAGCAAATGCTTCAAAGAATTTCTCAGTTTTTTCCAGAGCGCTCTGGTGTTCTTATTGTGATGTCAGAAGAAAGTGAGGAAGATATTTAATAGGGTGATTGGACCGACCCTTTGTGGAGAAATTATTTAAATCTCTATCATTGAAAGGAATTTCCAAATTGACACCCTTGACATCCTTGAAAGAGAGGAAAAGGTTTGGAAAAGTCACTATGGAGACTGGAATAGTGAATCAATTAGGGATTGTCTTGCCACAAGGAGGGCCCAGGTTCAATGATGTAACATAAATTTATAGTGGATCCAGTTAGTACGGTTTCATGATTTCTTCCAGCTTCATTCAGCATCATGAAAGTAGGAGTGAAGGCCGCAAATTGGGAGTGATTCCAAGACTGAGGCTTGGTAAGGTAAAATTGATGAAATGATAAGCAAACAAAGGATTTGAGAGAAAACGGCTGTGTTGAGTTGAACTGATTCACCAAGGGATCAAGGAGGAGATTGTTAAGGTTTTTGTAGTTAAAGGAATGTAAATATGTAAAGCCTTCTGGATTAAACATCAAGATATGTCTAAATCTTTTCTTTACAGACAGACTAAAACAATGACAACTTTGGCTGAGAAGATTGACGATATGGCCAACTAGCATTCAAAATTTCTTGTTGAAAATATTGAGGACAGTGTAATTACCCTCAAATCTTTTGACATGGATCATTTTGCAAATGTAACCTGTTCAAGCCTGGTTTATTGCATGGGACTCTTCTCGGTGATGGGGAGAATAAGTACAAAGTTGCATGCCTATGTTAGAGTGGAATTGGTGAGAGCTTGGGAGACTAGAGGCCTTTGAGAGATGCATGTTTCCAGATCCTGTTGTGGGAGAGGAGAGGAGAGCAGAGAAGAGAGGAGGGAAGGAAGGGAAGGAGGAAGGGAGGGAGAGAGAGATAGAGACAGAGACAGAGAGAGATGGAGACAGAGACACAGAAAGATAGAGACAGAGAGACAGAGACAGAATAGGTTTCAGAAATCAGGAATATGACAAGGACTCTGGCCTTCTGAAATCTGTTTTCTCCTGGAACAATGTGTGCCTCCTATGTAATAATAATAATAATAGCTAATACTTATGTAGCACTTACTATTTCCAGGCACTGTGGTATGTAATTATGTTAATCTATCCTCATAACAACCCTGGGAGATAGTGAGGTGTTAATCATGATTAAAGATCTTTCCCACCCATTTAATAGGCCTCAAGTGGAGCTCCTTAAGGGAAGCTTGATTAGGGGAGGCTTGTTTGTAGTCAGGCCCACACCCTTTTGCTGATTAGGTACTAAGCTCCAGGCCTACACTCTTTTCCTAAGTAGGTGTGAAGCCCTAGGCCTCTAAACAGGGTATATAGATATACATACGTATATCTATCTATATATCTATAGATATACGTATGTATATCTATCTATATACACACACACATATACACATGTGTATATATACACATATACACATGTGTATACGTATATGTATGTGTGTGTGTATATATGTGTGTGTGTGTGTGTGTGTGTGTGTGTGTGTATCTCTGTCTCTCTATCTCTATCTCTGTCTACATCTATATCCATACCCAGACTAAAGGGAGCTGTGAAGAAGACAGAACTGTGAGATGAAGAGAGAACTTCGAGAGAGATGGAGAACTGGAAAGGTTCTGAGAACCTCAAGGGCTTTCAGAACTTCGGGAGGAGAGGACACAGACGAGCAGACAGTTAAGATTTGTGCGTGAGTGTTTATGGGAAGGCCCTAACACAGGAGAAGGTTTCAGGATGGCTTGGCTCCTTGTTGTGATATTGCGTTTTAATTTCCTTGCTGTTAAATTGAAGTGGATTTACTGGTTTTGGGATACAATTGTTGCTACGTTGAATTGGAGTTAATTGGTTTTGGGATTTGATCCTCTGGTGTCTGAATAAATATTTTACTTCTTCTGCCTTCTATATAGAGTCTCTTATATTTTGCGATTCCAAACTATACATGGTCACCATCAATACTGTGAATCTTGCCTTACTGATACAGATAGGTATTGTTCCTACCACCATTTTACAGATGAGGAAAGTGAGACATAGAAAGGTGAACTGACTTGCTCAGGGTTACACAACTAGTAAGTATCTGAGACCTGATTTGAACTCGGGTTTCCCTGATCAATATAGATTCCAGGCATATCACCTTAATGCCAAATATCAAGTAAGTTTATCGTTAAGTTTTGATCTACCACAATTATCCTAAGAAGAACACACCTCACTTTAGTTTCAGGACAAATTTCAACCAAATTAAAATTGGATTTATAATCATAAATGATAACATTAAAAATTGCAGTTTTCCCAAGAGCCAGCACCTCCAATTATAGAGCTCACTGCTTTCAGTTAGCTCACTTTCAAAAAAATCTCACATTCATTTTCACAAAGACCTCACACTTTCAGTTTCACATTCTCATCCTTCTCTTTTGGAGCTCATGAGGCTCTAAAGTTTAGAGCACACTCTTTTAATGCCTTTTCCAGGATAGAAATTTATACTCTATTTTATGCTGCAAATTTATGTCTATAGGATGCAGTTTAGGGGTGCTGGGACCCTCAAAATATCAGGTTACATGGAGGAATTGCCTGGAATGAATTCAGTAACTCAAACCATCCTCCAGTCAAGTGGCAAAGTTTATTGTGACTCCAATAGAAGTGGGCAGAGTTCCTTAGGGAATTTGTAACCCAATAGGACTGAAGTTAAAGCTTGTAAGAAAAAGGGACAGTGAAAAAAAATGCAAAATATGCTAATTAGGTGATGGGGGGGAGGTGTTAAGGAGTGGTCAGTATATGAAAGCAATCCAGGTGCTAGGCTGCTGGAATGTACGGGAAAACTCCAGGAGTCGATAGAGATAGTTTTGTTGAAGGGACAAAGGTTGCCAGAGCATGGTCCTTGAGCAGGCACCAGAGACAGGACCCTTGGGCAGGCATCCCTTGTGCCTGTGCTGATAGCCTTTATCTGAGGAATTTCAAGGTCAACTCTGTCTGTGCCTGTAACAAGGAGAGAATTTTCTCACAGGAGAGGGGAGAAGCAAGGGGGTGCCTCCGCCCTGAGCCAGCACTGGGATTTTTGTTTGCTCCCAGGAACATGGTCTTAGGGCTTTTTGGGGTCCAGGTCCCACAACCCTATCCTATAGTTGCTATTTGGTAAACGTTGTCTATCTGAAATTGCTAATAAGTATTTCTCCAGAAAGTTTCTCATGTCCTTCTTAATCTCAATGAGATAAAAACCTCCTCAAGGCTACCTTCCAGCTCCAAATCCTTTACCTTCCAACCCTCTATTCACACTGTCAGTGCAAAGGGACTCCATCTTTCTTTAACATTTCACCTGTTCTCTCATCTTTAGTTGTTTAAACCTTCTCTCTTGCTTCCTCTCTTCCCCCCAGTAGCCTTTGATTAAAGCCCTACAAACTACAAAACAGTATCTTTGTTGTTACACTCTGATTCATCATTTCACTTTACCCTGGATACTCTCTTTAGTCTATCTCATCTTGTTTCCAATCATATTCTAATCTAGTTTAATACTCCATTGAATCTCTCTGGTACAGATTTTCTTATTCAGTACCAATTAATTGTTCTGTTTATACTTTAGTCACTGAAATCACCATCTACTAAAATCATGCATCTATTGCTTTCAAGGGAAGGGAGAGAGTAATAGAAGCATGTGCTGTTTGCTCCTAATCTTAATCCAAGGGAATAGCAAACTGTCCCAAAATCTGACAAGATGTTTTAGCAGTTCCAAAACCCTCTAAACCATTATTTGGACAATTACAGTAAAGATTTTACATTTCAGTAAAAGATTTAGGCTCTAATTAGTTTACAATGCTATAAATGTCTATTAAATAGGAAAAAAAAGATTTGCTTTTCTGTCTTTTATCTCTCCAAACTCAACCTGGCTAGGGTGGGGAAGATAGAAATTATCTGGCAGGATTTTCTCATTTCTCACTGAAAGTCTGATTAAAAGGGTAAGAGAAAGTTCCTGCTGGTCTGGGGAGCAGAGTTTTAGCATGAGATTTGTAAGCTGGAAGAGCCGTTTTAGGAATGCAGGCAAATTAGAATAGGTCAATCATCTGTATAGCCTTTTGCACTCTTCTAATCTCCCTCTCTGTACTTTTTTTAACAGCAGTCTTTATGGCTGGCAGGGTGTTAATCTTCAAAAATACCCAAACTAAACACAACCAAGTGCACACATGAGAATTTCTGAAGGGCAAGTCCCAGATAAAGCCTACCTCACTGCCTGCCAAATTTGAGTTTTCCTCACTAACCTAAGTGAATGAGGGTAAAAGTAATATTGATCAACTATTTCAACCAGTTCATCAAAGTTGCTCAATTAACACAAATATCTGATAAAGTGGACCCTTCCTGAAAGATCATGAGGTTGTTGGCTCTTGCTTTTGAATCCTGAATCGTAACACCATGTTCACCAGGATACTGGGGCAGCTACTGGTCAGTCTCAGATCATGTGTGAAGGTTGAAGCGAGAAATACAAGAAGAGAAAGAAAAAGAGAAAAAGCTCTGTTGAAAGACTGGCTGAGTTTTAACTGATGACAGGGCTCCCCCTAGAGCCCTTGAGTTATCAAGCCAAGGGAATCACTTTTTTTAGGATCACCCAAGTTCTTTCCTGGGCTAAAGCCAAACATAGACTCATACCTTTCTGGACATCCAGAGTCCTCAGGCCTAATCCAGGACCTTGAATGTGTTCAATCTGAACCCCTAGGGACACACCAGGTTCTTATCATGTTCAATTTGATCCTATATTGATTATTTTTGCCCCTGCTTAAGCCAGAGATCATGGAGGTTCTTAGATTCTGTGGTTTTAGGAGAACCTTTAGGTTTACTAGGGTCAACACTGAGAGATCCCACTTCTGACACCAAAATTGTTGGTCAAAAACAAAACCAAAAACCTGAAAAAGTTTTAGAAATTATTTTATTAAGTTATTTGGCAGAGGAAAGTATCTATGAGGTTTAAATCATATCGAGTTTAAACAAAGGCATAAGGACTAGCAGCTGGGTGGCCACCAAGTAGGCAGGCAGTTTCCAGGTAAGGTTGCTTAAGATATACATCAGCAGGTAAATATAAATGTTCAATAAAATTTGGGCTAAGCAAAAACACAAGCTATTGGGTAACTAGAAACACAAACTTTTTGGGTGGACATAAGGCCTGGGTGGGTAGACCCAAAAAAAGCACTTTGAGTTCCAGGAGGTTCTCTGAGGTTAACATGACTTTTGGTTTCAGGTTAGGCAATTTCTAGCTATGTAAAGTTAGATTCAAACAGTATTAATAATAAAATTTTTTCCACACATAAACTAGAAGTAAAGGACCTATTGAGGAGCTGGCTTCCCCAACATGCCTATAGCTTCCCAAGTTTGTCATTCTACATATTTCTCTCCTAAAGATTTTCTTGGAACCACAAACGTGTTTGTTGATGAATTCTCTTTACCTTTTGGGAGAGGCACAGTCATTAGTGAAGGTCTGATGACTCTTCAGTCAAAGCTAGGAGCCCAAATTGAAAGTAAAGGGATTTTTAAAAGCATGCTATAGAATTTGCTCTGTTAGAAAATTCATATTCTTGGGGTACAAATTTGGTTTCTCAGGCCTGATTAGATTATGTAACCAATCAGAAGCATTCTGCAGAAACTTCCTATAGAAAAGTAAAGCATTTCACAGTAGAGGGAGGGGTACTGAAATAAGTGAATCAATCAAGGGAGAAAAAATGTATTTGGAATGCAAGTGGCAGGATTTATTAACAGAATAAAAAATTAGAAAATATGCCCTGTTCAAGGGCAGGTGACAAGGGCAGTATAAGACCAAATAATTTTACAATTATTTTGAAAGCAGTCTTTTTAGATGTTTTGTCTAAAACAAGACCAGTGAATGAGACTATTTTTTATTGTGTCCCTGCATAGGAGGTGGAGACATTTTAATATTAGGCCACCAAGAGAGTTTCTATATTGTTAGTTCATCAAGATGTAGCAAAATAATTGTGGTTCTGATTTTTCCTCCACATCTCTCTTCTATGCTCTGTCCACCAAATGTGTTTTTCAAGAAAGCTCTGGTCCCAACTCTATACCTTATTTAGGTATAACTCAGTATTCTCTCCATCAATTAGGAGTCACATCTCTCTTCAAAAATACAGCAGGCTTGGTTGTCTTAACTTGGTGTCTTAACTGTGGCTGGTCAGACCAATATGAGCTTGGAATACTCTGCCATAGGTCAGGCAGAAATAGTCCATGTAAACATTTTGGGGTGGATTCTCTAAATTTGTGCATCTCGAATTTCTTTTGAGCTACTTCAATTTTGCTTTGCTCATAGAGCATAGCACCTTCCCTGATGGGGACAGGCCATGAGGACACACTCCTGTACCAGTGTCTCCCATGTCACACAATTAATTCCAAAGTTCTTAAGAGAGACCCGGAGAGTGTCCTTGTATAACTTTTTTTCTGACCACCATGTGAGTTCTTGCTCTGTGTGAGTTCTCCATAAAATAGTTTTTTAGGCAAGCATACATTTGGCCTTAGTAAACTTTCATGAGTGCAGCTCTGTAGACAAACCATACTTTAACTTGGGGCCAGTCTGATTTTCTTTACTGAGACTGATCCTAAAGGGTTAATCACAGAGAACTGTAAAATCTTGTTTCATATATAGTAAATAAAATATCAGGTTAATTGATCTTTGGAATGAAAAATCTAGGCAGAGTTATCAGGGCCTCCCCTAAATTGTACATATTTTTTTTTTTCCTCATTAAGGGAAAATAGCATAAATTGACCCAGAGTGTTCACTGTTGACTTAATACAGACATTTTCTATAAGATTTCGCATATAAATGCTTTCACAGAATGCTACCTGAACACTCCTGTCCTTGAAGTGAAATCAAATGCTGCCATCTGCTGAATAAAAATTAGAAATACATTGAGAAGATGATTTGATAAGCAGCCACCTTTGTATTTCCTCCTTTAGGAGGAATGAGATGAGAAACGGATATTTCTGGATGAGAAATGATATTTCTAGGTTTAAATGACAATATGAGAAGCTATACCAGTCTTTCCACAATTTTAGATTTTTAATTTCATTCATTATAGAATTGTGCAATCTAATTAAAAAAAATCCTTAGAAAGATCTAGAAATACCTAACCATATTTATTTAGCTTCCTAAACAAGAAAAAGGGCAGCTGGGTGACACAATGGATAGAGTGACAGGCCCTGGAGTCAGGACAACTTATATTTTTGAGTTCAAACCTGGCCTCAGACACTTACTAGCTGTAAGACCCTGGACAAGTCACTTAACCCTCGTTGCCTCAGTTTCTTCACCTGTAAAATAAGCTGGAGAAAGAAATGGTAAACCACTCCATTATCTTTGCTAAGAAAACCACAATGGGTCATGCCGAGTCAGATACAACCGAAAAGTGCTGAACACATACAAAAAATCTGGCTGATTGGGTGTAATGAGTCAATGGTCGATGAGCAACCCTGAGCAGAGCTGAACAGAGATGTGATAGGGCTTATCTATGTTGTTTTGTCCTCTTACAACTATGGGCTTACCATTTAATAATTGTAAAATTCTGACTATAGTCATAAAGGAAAAGCTATCCCCTCTCTCCTATAATCTCAAAAGTTGGGATAAGACTATTAATTATGCCTGATTTCTCAGTCTCAAAACTGGACTAGAGAAATTAAGGAAGGAATTTCAATGCTCCATCTTTCTAAAACCATTCATTCAAAAAGGAGGTCTTGGCGGGGGGGAAATCATTTAATTTTATATCTAATTAACCCAACAACATAAAATAATACAACTGCTATTTATTTATGGTATTACTTTTGCACACTTTGCATAGAGCATGTAAACTTTTTATCATTACTTAAAAGACTAATGTGGCAAAACAAAATGTTTCAGTTCTCCCCTTTCCTCTTCTGCTTTTAACAGTAATTAGCACTTAAGGCAAATAGATAGATGCATGTCTTTTGTCCAAACTATGACTTGCAGTTGGTAGGTCAATTACATATATACACATACACATACACATACACATACATGTACATATATATATACATTCATACATGACTTGGAAAGATACTGAAAATCAATAATTTGAGCCTAGAATTGAACAAGTGAAGGAGAGCAGCATGGATTGTTTCTGGGAAATTAAAAAGTTTACTTAACAACAAGTTAAGTTTATCTGAAACAAGTTTAACAAGTTTATCTGAAAGATATTCCCCTAAATCAAACACCTAGCTTTTTCATTGTTCTATTATTCTAATTTGTTTAATCATCAAAACTCAAGGAATGCTACAGTCTCCAATTAATTAAGGTGAAAATCACAGGACAATGGAGAGGTGGCAACACATACAGGTTATAACACAAGGAAATAACAAAGGGAAAGCAGATTAATGTATATAATTCAAAAATGGGTAAGTGAAAAAGAAGCTGTCTGTTAGTCTCTTGTTAAAATCCAGCAATAACTGAGTGGCAGCAGATATAGTCCATTGGTATCCTCAGGATGTCCCAGGAAAGCAAGGAAGGCCCCAACATATTGGGGCAACTCCCTGTGCTGAAGTAATGGCATAGTGTGAAGAGGAGTTACACTACATGGGCAGGCACTGGTAGGTTGCTATCCCTGAAAGGACAATTCTATTTGAGCATAAATAGTTTATGTGATAATGGGTTGTTATTATATTTTTGCTTAATTTGAAGATCTTCCCATCCATTAATAGGCCCCTGTGACCTGCTTAAGTCATGTGGAAGCCTAAGTCACATGAAGCCTGTGGTAGGAAGAGCTTGATGAATGGGTGAAGAGAGAGAGAGAGAGAGAGAGAGAGAGAGAGAGAGAGAGAGAGAGATAATGAGAGAGAGAGAGAGAGAACGTGTGTGTGTGTGTGTGTGTGTGTGTGTGTGTTTGTCGTTCAACCATTTAGTTGTTTCCTACTCTCGGTGACCCCATTTGGGGTTTTCTTGGCAAAGATACTGAAGTGGTTTTCCATTTCCTTCTCCAGCTCATTTTACAGATGAGGAATTGAGGCAAACAGGATTACATGACTTGCCCAGGGTCAGTCAGCTAGTAAGTGTCTGAGGTAGAATTTGAACTCGGTTCTTCCTGATTCCCTGGCCAGGCACTCTTAGCTGCCTATGTATGTATGCATGTATATAAAAAACGCAGACATGCATGTATAATGTGCATGTTTATATATTCATATGTGTTGTGTACATATGTTAAATGATTTGTCCAAGGTCACCTAGGTAGTAAATTACAGGTGGTATTTGAACACATGACCTCGGACTCCAGATCTGGTGTACCACACATTCTCATGTTTCCTGACCCAAAGTTTATTGAAAAGAGCCCAGTGCTTTGTGAGCAACAGGAGCCAGAGCCATGGCATAGTGGGAGGTCCATCTGACCCCCTCCAGTGGGCGGAAAAGTTCTGGAAAATTTGGTAATAAAACCAGAGGAAACCAGCCAGTGATGCAAGAGAGAGTGCATGAAGACAGAGTAGTTTTGGAACTTTAGGGCATGCAATTTGTCTCAGGTGCCAGACTCACTTGAATTCCCCAAGAGGAAAGGAATGACATGGGGGGGGATGGGGGAAGGTACTGAGGGACAAGAGTTGATTTTTCAGGGACTACTGCCTTCAGAATAGAAAGCATAGGTTTTAATGATGACCAAGATCAAGCAGCCTCAAAAACAGGGATCCAAAGGAAAAGAAATGACTGGATAAAACTTTTATGGGAGTGACTGTGAGGACTCAGTAGTACTTCTGGGTTGTGTACCACGTGGAAAGTTAAAGTTTTCTATGGCCTACTGGTACCAAGGCAGAAGTATGATTTTCAGTTATGTGTTATTACCATTTTAATTTCCAAGTGATTTATAAATGTAAATTTAACGACGACCCCAAATTACAAGTAAACTGATCCTGGAATGTCAGCATCTGGATTTTCTATTTAAATAAGTGTCAAGAACAGACCTTGTCTTCTCTGATGTTCTGACTTCCATGTAAGTAGCGTGTTCATAGCTTTTTCCGGGGTCACTGTGAATAGGGTTTAGTAACTAGAAAGGTTTTTACTCTGCTACTATATGAATACTGGAACTGAACTTCTCAAACCTGGAAGAACCTTTCTAACACAATTGTTTAATCTTTACGCTGATCCATAGATTGTGACTCTAAAAGCTTTAGTGAGATGAATAGTTAATTTAACTACTAATTTAATTCCAGGTACTTTTCAAAGTGATGCAGAGTATACAAAGAGGAAAAGACAATGGCCTCTTAAAGGAGTTTGTAATCCAGAAGCGGAAGAGAAGACTTGTACACAAATAATTATAATAATATATTGTAAGTACTGTATGATTGTACAAACACTAATAAGGGAAACAAAAGTAAGAGATGTTTTTAACTGGGAGGATTTCAGCAGTGCTTCATGAAGGAACTGACAGTTGGATTCAGCCATCAAGGAAAAATGAGACCTTAATAGTCTTAGATGGCAAAGAAGACATTCCAGGTAAAGGGAAGAAATATGAACAAAAGTACCAGGGTGGAACAATAATAGGGGCATTTGAGGGCAGACAAGTAAATCAGTTTTACAAGAGTCTCAGGTTTGTGTGGTGGTATAAAAGATAGGACAAAAGGCTGGAAAGACGGTTGGGAACAGATTGTGGAAAGACCTGAGTTTAGACTATTCACTTAATCAGTAGGCAAGAGAGTCCCATAGTGAATTTTGGAGCAAGGCATTGAATATGATCCCTGGTAAAGAAGAAACTTGCTATTGTGAATGTAAGACTATTCTCACTAATTTTTAACAAATTATGAAGAGACAAGAGTGGTACTAGAAGCAGGATATGAGTAAATGTCCCACTTTTTCCAAACAGTTTGTTGGTATTCTAGAAACTGCAGACCAGGAAAGGGGTTGAGGATATTTTAGAAACCACAGACCAGGTAAATATGACCTTATCCACAGCAGAATTATAGAATGGGCTATTTAAAAGATGACTTGTGACCGCTTTGAAGAGGAAAATCCTGAGTTCATTAAAAATTTCCTTTTTCAATAGGGTTATTAGATTGATTCATCAGAGGCATAGTGAGTTTCAGTGGTAAACTAGCCAACCCCTGAACACGAATCATATCCAAAGTATCACCTGAAAAGTTGCTATCCAGTCTCTGCCTGAAGACCTCCAGTGAAGGATAACTCATTACCTCCAGAGGTAGTTCATCTCACTTTTAAATAGCTCTGAATTTCTCATGGGATCCTTGAGAGCGAACTAGTTTATATATAGTTTACAATACAGTTCGATAGATCTGTAGCAGTATGGATTGATGTCACGCTAGAGGGGGAGTACCTTAGTATTATGGCACAGCATATTGTCCATGTCTTTGTTCTATCTAACATTTGTATCAATGATTTAGAGGAAAGCATAAAAGACATTATTATCACTTTTTTCAGATGATACAATGCAAAGAGTGATAGGTTAATATGTTGGATGAGCACTAAAATTTAAAATCATCTTGACAGGCTAGAATGTTGGGTTGAAATAAGGAAAGATAAATCTAAAGGCATTCACGTAGCTTTACCAAAACAAAACTATTGCGCAAGTATAGGATGAAATAAACCTTTCTTGACAGTATTTCCCATACAAAAAAATCTTTAGGCCTAATGCACCACAATACTGACAGAAATATTTGTGTAATCTTAATTCTATACTAATAGAATAACAGTGTCCAGAATAAGGAAGATAGTGTTCAGTCCTTAATGTTACATTCTAAGGGAAACCATGACAAAACAGAATTCAGCAGTTGTTGGTGGCCAGTTTGCTGAAGGGTTTAAAAAAACACATAAGAAGCAGTTATACTAAGTGGAGAGATTTTACCTAGAAGCAAATATAATGAAAAGAGCATTATTAGGAGTCAGAGGATCTGGGGACACATTTTCCCTCTGATGCTTTATTACTTGTATGACCATGGCCTCAGTTTTCTCTGTTATAAAATAAGGAGTTGGACGAGATGGCCTCTGGGTTCCCTTCCAGTTTTGGATCTACATCCTAGGAATTACATGTAAAGTAAACTTCACTTTAGTCCACAACAAAATTCTAGAATGGATTACTAAACATGTGGCTTGTCACCACTTACAAAAGAAAAGATGTGATGACCAAGAACTATCATGTATTCACTAAAAATAAGTCATGTCCAAAAAACCCCCCATTCTTTTATGATAGGGTTATTTAATTGGTAGAATGATGGAATGCTTAGGCAGAATCAAAACCTCAGAAGTTGCATAGTCCCCTTTTGAAACTATTTCTGAGATGTGATCAGTCCAGGCTCTAACTGAAGGCAAAGGGAACCAACTACCTCCTGAGGCAGCCCATTCCACTCTGTTTTTGAGGAATTTAGCTACACAAGGCAGAGGAAATAGAGGATAGTAGTTAGCAAGGATGGAAGGATCAAATGAAGTTTTTTTTCCAGGATGGAAGAGATATGGACAGTACAGTATATTATAGGCAGTAGGGAATGAGCCAGTAGAGAGGGAGAGATTGAAAATAAGCAATAAGAGTAGGGTGACCCAGGGGGCAGTTTGTTGGAGGAGACAATAGAATGGGATTGTTTGAATAGGTAGAGGAGTTAGCCTTGGTGAGGAGTAAGGCCGATTCACCATGACACCAGACAGGAGAAGAAAGTCAAAGAGGCCCCTGAATGAATAGGAGATGAGGAAGATGGGAGAAGAGTGAGTTCACAGCAAATGGCCTCAATTTTTTTCTGTAAAATATGAGGCAAAGTTCTCAAATGAGAGAGTTGGGGGAAGAGGAGCTATGGGAGGTTTGAGGAAGGATAAAAAGTTTGGAAGAGCTGATGAGGAGAGAAGGATAGTGAGCTGATAAGGGAGATATAGTAGGATTGCCTAGCAGCAGGGAGGGCCCAGTTGAGGTTATGTAACATAAATTTGTAGTGGACCCAGTCTGAATGGTTGCTTGATTTTCTCTCCCTTCATTCAGCAGGATGTGTGTTGGAACAAAGTCAGTGAATGGTGGGAGTGATCCAAAGCTGAGGCTTGGCTGATTGTAATCAGCAAGGGGATGCCAGAGAGGAAAACAGTGTAGAGTTGAATTAGTTCACTCAAGTCAAGATGGGAAGAGGAAAGAGTGGTTGTGCAGGGGAGATGGCCTGAGAGAGAATTGATAGGTCAAGAGATTAGAGATCATAGTACAGATGGAGAATAGCGTTTTTTTTAAAGACATATATTGTTTATTTTATTCTTAGTTTACAACACTCAGTTCCACAAGTTTTTGAGTTCCAAATTTTCTCCCCCCTCCCTCCCTCCCCAAGATGGCATGTTATCTGATATAGGTTGAGGGTAGGGTTTTTAGGGAAGGCATAGAAAGAGGTGAAAAGCCAATAGATTATGATCAGATAAAGTGATTTCAGAATTCTTGAATGTGGAGATGGTACATTTGTGCGTGATGGCAAGATCAAGGGTATGAACATCCTTTTTTTTTGGCTCAGCTGAGGTAGAGGAGTAGCTCAAGGGAGGTGAATAGGTTGAGGAACTGAGTGGTTAGGGTATTTGAGGGAGAATCAATATGTATGTTGAAGTCCCCTCATATCAGGGCAGGAAGGAGAGAAAAATTATAAGCCGGGTATTGAGCTCTTTGTGGAAGCAAGGTGAGTGACCTGGGGTCTTTAAATAGCTACCAGGATTTGGATTGAGTGGTAGATAAGAATAATATATGAGTCTCAAAGGAAGAGGGGACCTTCCTTCAAAGTCATTTTTAAAGGAGAAAAATTCTGATTTTCATTATTAAATACATGATACTAAATACAATAATTAATATATAAATAAATAAAATAAAAATAATAAAGTACTAAATAGAGTGACTTCAAAAATGTCTCAGAATTGGATTTCTCAGTCAGCTAACATTTTAATAGCCACGGAATGGAATGTTATCTTTGCTTAACTTACAGATTAGCCCCATATCCCCACTTTCAAGTTATGTACTTATAATATGCATAGTAATTTAAACAGTATGAATATGCAAATGCATAAGCTTTCAGATGTCAACAATTTCTTGAGGCTAAAGTAGCATTTATTTGCCAAAAGAATAAAAATATATTAACTGAAACTGAGTCAGAAAGTGAAGTCAAAGATCTCAAAATATCAGATACATTTGGGTATTCAGAATGAAAGGAACAAATGGGACTGAAAATCTTGTAGTTTACTACACAAAATTGGATAGTTGAGAATTAACAAAAATGGCAGATAAGTGAAACAAAGTATTCATAGAGCTAGAACTATAAAGTTCCTTCATAATCCTTTATTTTATAAATGAAAAAACAGGCCCGAAGAGGTAAAGTGACATGCCTCAGCTTACATGGAGCAAGTGGAAGTACCAAGATTTGAACGTAGGACTTCTGACTTCAGAAATAGCACCCACTCTACGAGGCTGTCTTTTGATTTTAGTTCTTTCAACTTTTACTATTTTAACACCTTGAATATAAATTTTAGTATACAATGTAAGAGGTGCTATGGCATGGTTGATAGAGAGCTTGCCTTGAAGTCAGGTAGACTTAGATTCGAGTCCTGCCTGTGACACACTGTCCTGTGTAACCCTGGGCAAGTCACCTGACCTCTTAGTGCTCTAGGCAGCTCTCAAGTTTATACGTTTCAGAGAAAGTGCCAGCTTGCCTTGGTAGTTTCCTTATCTGGAAGTTCCATCAATCAGTGAAATCACAGTTCCAATCTATACTTATTCCTACAAGATAGAAAAATCTTTGCATCACAAAGAAATGTAAGGACATTTACTATACATTGGTGTTTTTTTTTTTCTTTTTGTCTTTTAGAGTGCACAAAGTATCTCAAGTTGATTTATTCCTATTACAATACCTTCATGGACCTGGTCATGAACCTGGTCAACTATATTATAAAAGTGGTTCTCAAAGGATGTGCCTCAAGTTATGGCCAAGCTGCTGCATTAATTGTGAATATTATGGTGGGCTTTTTTTGTTTTTTGTTTTTGTTAGAATTGTGATTTTATTATTTTAGGGAGCTCTTGGTGAATAGTATCTTCTACCAAAGATGATTAGCATCTTTTCTGCAACTTAGCGTTTTAGAGAATTGCCTGGGTTACTCTCTAGGTTAAGTTAACCTTTCCAGGGTCACACAGCAGCCATTATGTGTCACAGGGAAGATTGGAATCCAGGGTTCTTGAGTCTGAGGCTGTTCTCTGTCTGCTATGCCATTATCCATTGATTATTGTCTGACACCTAGGGTGGGAATGTAGGTATGGTATTAGACTTATTAGCAGTGGTTCACTTTACCTCTAAATTGTTCTAAATAGCCAGGCAAAATGTTTGAGAATCACTTAACTACTGAACTGATTTGGACTAAATAGACCAAAAAGACTCTTTCATGCATACTTAGGAGACATAAAGATTATACTTCAGTATTTGAAGTCTTTATGATTTTATTGTTGTGGCTAGTTCTCCACAGACATAGATCTCAACCTCCAACTCAAAAAGATACTTTATGGGGGTTGCTGTGGCCCAACAATTCATTATCTTGTGACCAATGTGGTAATGATCTTATGTAAACTTATCCAGACTGATCTTAGCATAACAGACATGTGGTCTCAGCAGTACCATATGTAAAGCCTTTCCATCTGTCAGATTTGTAAAAGCCTCTGTTGGCATCATCTGCAAAAATTCAGCATCATCTCCATTCCACAATAAGGAATAAAAATAGGAAGTTTGGTGGTTGGTGGAAGCTATTAAAATAGATATCAGAACAGTCATTACCACCAAATAAAATATTGGTGTATTATTTAAGCATTATTTGGCATAAATTACAAATGTCAAAAGTTTATTTAACATGCCATATACAGAATTTGAAATAAACTTTTCACCTGAGGTGTCAGACCCATCGAATTTCTTGGGCCTGTGTTTGGAGGTTACTGAAAATAACCCAACTGAAATCCAGATAGGACTTTTTTTAATTATAATGTGAACAAAATAAAAAAGAACTATATATGAGGGTAAAGAATTCCAGCTATATATCTGAAATGTTTGGGATAAGTTTTGCAACTATCCAGGATCCCACAGGGAATTATCAGCCTAAGTGAGGCAGTGAAAATTCTAAAAGGACTAGAAACAGGGAAGGTCCAGAAATAGTTCTACTGCTAAGTGAGTTGAAGTAAAGAAAAATTAATGCTTAGGCTTAGAAACAAAGTTTTTCTTCATACACATAGCTTAATGGATTTGAGGTTTGCACATAGGTATGCCATAAACTATGAAAAGAGAAAGACAGTAAAAATCTAGTTTCATAGCTGTGCCATAACCATGGACCATATAACAAATATAATTTTGAGTCATTTGTCTTGAATATAAGGGCTTTCAAACTCTTCCAAGTTTGATTCTCTGAGTTTGGGGCATTTAGCGTGCCTTTTTCTAAAGCACCTGGCCAGAGGTTGTTTATAACAATACCATACTGGTGAGTCCTATCTGGGAAATCCTTTATAATCAAAAATATTTATAGTCACACTCCAGTTACTTCATTAGACTTAGTTCCAAACATCCTACTTGCTGTAGTTTGTGACTAATCCCAAGGACTGTGGGGAAAAAAGTTAAGCATATTCCAAATAGTTTCCATAGAATGATTAGTAGAGGCAGTAATAAAGTACTAGATAGATGACCTATGAAAAAGATTATTTTAAAATGGAATGGGTCTTTATTATAGTGCTGTTTAAGTTTGAATGCTAGTTTCGTTATAGCAATATTTTTAAAGGTTATTTCCATAATCTTGTCTAAATAACTAAGGCTCTTAGCTTACATAGAACCAATTCAAACATGGGGGCTTCCCCCAAGTAATGACTCTTTTTGGGGGTGGGTTTTATTTTGCCACCACCCAGAATTTTCTCTGGGAAATCTCAGGATACAACTCACTTCTAGGTCTCTATAGATATGCACAAAAGTGTCTTTAGATTTCATACAAGCAGTCATGGTAACAATGCATATCAGGCACAGGATAGCCTTTATTTCACCGCACAGAAAACAGATAAAAGACTCACTATAGCCCATAAACAATAAAATTTTTACTCTGGTGAATCTGTGAATTCTCACCCTCCCCCAGGGGGCATATATAGTCCTCCAGCCTCCTGGTACCACTTGTGATTTGGAACTTCCTCAGAAAGGAAATACACTTTGGGGTTGCTACAGAGGTAACCCCTCCAACATTCAATTTTGTTCCATTTTTACCCCAGAGACTCCATACGGGCATTTTACCTTATGGAACTATCCTTAGGGTTTGAAAAATAGACTAGGACAACTTTATAACATTCCAGTGAGTCCTACTTTTGCCTCAGGAACCCAAGTAGGCATACAGGCGAATAGTACTTTTCTGAGGGCTTAGCCTCCCTTAGATAGGAAACGAATGTAGGATTACTAGAAAGGTAACATCTTCCTCTCAGTCTTAACACTATCTGAATGTCTCATGATTTTAGTTGAGGGCAAAATTCATGTTGTGGCTTTAGTAAACCCTTAGTTTTAGAAGCTATGTGTGTAACTTGGTTTCTCCATGAGAGACTGGTCTTCCCTGAAACTCCCCTTCGTTCTGTAGCAGGCTAGATTTCAGAATTTGAGGTTCAAGAACTCTCATTTGCATGGGGAAGAGCACGAACAACTCCTATGTGGCTCAGTCGGAAGGAAGAGCTATATGCAGCTCAGGGAGGTGGGAGGAGGCCATGTCCTTACATAGGATTCTCTTCCCCCACACTGTCTGGGACCTAGATCTGTTCTTCTCTAGTCTGTGTTTAGCTTTCTCGTGATCTCAGTCATGGGCCAACTTTGCAACTGACTCTTTTTTTCCGGATCCAGTCTGAAGTGGTGATATAGGCTTAGAATCTACCTCCTTCAATAATTCACTTCACAAAAGCACCAAACTTTATTCATGCTTTGTCTATTCAGTTACTGAATTCACAAATATAAATACAAACTATTTTTAGCTTAAATTTTTTGCACAAATGCAAAAAATAAATTAAATGTGGACTTAAAGGTGTCAATCCTAGGTAGTTCCTAACTTGTATTGGAGTTGGGATTTAAAGCTTCATTGATCATCACTTCAATGTTACTCTTATGTCTTCCACAGAATTATTAAATATGATAGATTCGTTAAGTATCTTCTTGATACTAGGTGATAAGGGACTCAGATATGAAAAAGGATACAACCATCACCCTCAGAGAGCTTGTCTGCTAGAAATGGTGATCTAAAGGACAGTTTCCCACACTAATTTACAAAACCCACAGTGATGCCAAATGGAGAGGCAGTGGGGTGTAGTGTATGGAGTGCTGGGCTTGTAGTCGAGAAAACCTAGTTTAAAATACTGCCTCTGCCATTAGTTATATAACCTTTAATGAGTACTTTAGTCCATCTGAACCTCAGCTACAGGTGAGCTGTGATCTTTGTGCATCAGAGGAAGGAATTCCCACGTTGAGGAAATCATATGTTCTTAATATATTGATGTAGCTGAACTATTTATAGTAGTAGGTGTCTATGCCTGGACACACAGTTGCTGTCAAGGGAAGGGAGAGGATAGAAGCTCTGATGCTGGCAGTTAGGCAAAGGATACTTTAGCATCAGGCCCTGTATTTCCAGAGGGGAAGGTCTCTAAAATAATAATATTATAGAGTGAAGTAGCAACTGGATGTTCCTATGTAGGAATTCAAATGGAATATTCTTAAATTGGAAACTGGTTAGAATTGTTTGTTCACATTTGGAAGTTATGATATTTTATTTTGAGAACATAGTTGTTATTGGTGAGAATTAAATACATTTAACTAAAATGTGGTTGAATTTCAAATTTTCTTTTCCAATGACAGAAAGTATACATAAAATCAGCAACCATAAAAAGAAATTGAATAATTAAAAACAATTTCTATGGTGAATAAATCCAATCTCTTACTTTTTTATTCATCTTGTCTTTAGCTGATGATGGAATGGAATCAAAAAGCACCTTTAAAGCACTTACTATGTGGCAATCACCATGTAATCCTTCCCCACAAAGTGCTGGGAAAGTGAATAGAAAAGCAAGGTAGTCCCTGCTTCTGAGGAGCTCACATTCTAATTGGATGAAGCAGCACATAAAAGGGGATTTATTTAGATGGCAAATGGAAAGACCACGTGGTACTTAGGGTTCAGCAAGCAAAGTAGTAGACCACATGGCAAAGCTCTTGGGGAGCAATGATGGCCCCCTGCCCAGAGAGTGTTGGGAAGAGGGTAGTGTAACATCCAGGGGTTAGTATGGAGTGAGGTTCAGGATTGTCTCTGGCAAGATGGGGTGGGATTTGAATCCAGGCATGAACAGACATGCAGTGCCTGGTTTGAATTGGGCTTTGGGGATTAGGTTGGGAAAGGTCATAGGGCCTCATGATTGCTGACAAGGACAGTGGAGGTACTTCTTCCCTCAGCAGCTGCCACTGCTGCTGCTATTTGCTCTGGCATCATCATTGAGCTTTGCATTGCAGGGGGTTCATAGTCTCTATCTGAATAGGCAGAAACATTTAGAGGAGGCATAGTGAACTAAATTGAAGTCAAAGCTAAAATTACAAATGGGCAGCTGGATAGAGTGCTGGGCCTAGAGTCAGGAACACTCATCTTTCAGAGTTCAAATCTGGCCTCAGACCCTTACCAACTGTGTGACCCTTGGTGAGTCACTTAATCCCGTTTGCCTCAGTTTCCTCATCTGTAAAATGAGCTGGAGAAGGAAACGGCAAACCACTCCAGTATCTTTGCCCGGAAAACCCCAAATGGGGTCACGGAGAGTTGGGCATGACTAAAATGACTGAACAACAACAATAAAATTACAGATATGCTCTAATCCTATTTAGGAAAAAGCTAGATCTTTTGATATGAAAGGGCTCTGGGAAAGAAATCTTTTTTTGGTAGAAGAGTCAGCCCTTTTCTCCGAGAACTATTTTTAATTTCTCTCACAAAAGCTAGTGGCGGCTTCTGGCAATGCTCCCATGGGAGCACTGTAGAGGTTTCATAGCCAGCAACTTTCTTGGGTAGGAAGAGACCTGGAAAGCAAGCAGTCATATATATATCCATGGCATATCATTTAGAAGGTTATAGATCAAAATGAAGTATTAAATCAGATGATTCAAATCAAATTTTATTTTATTAAATTTAGCCCAGTGCTCTAGCCTGCCACAAGGCTCTGTGCTTTTAGCAGTGATGTTAGTTGGGAAGCAGGATAGCTTTAAGCATAATGGCCTTGCCCTCTACTAGTTATAATTTTTCAGGATAATGCATATTTATCGCTTCTTATGATGAGTCAACACCCAGGTACAGATAATTTGGTTTATTTTGTTGAAAAATCCAGTGTATGTTTTTGGAGTACTGCATGTGATTCTCAAATTATGGATTGTTGGCCCAACCTACTCCCTCCTAAATCCCCAAGTTCCTGGAGTCCCCATAGAAGGTGTGCAAGACTGGCCCTTTAATAATGGCCAGAAAACATTGCTCTTAGAACCCAGTTGAATAAGATAAACTCTTAGAGAATAAAAATCAGAGCCCATTGCCCACAAACCAGTATACATACAAATGATAGTCTAGCTTTCCCTTTAAATAATAGTACACTTTCTAATAGACTACTTCTTGTCCTCTCGAGGGGGTAGGAGGGATGAAAACCTGAGTTTGGATTGCATGTGATTCCCTGCTTCTAGTAAAATGATTTGCTTGCTTATCTGCCTACCTCACCATCACAATTCTCTCGCCTCAATTTCCTCTTGCTAGAATTGTGTAACCATCTTTTGTCTAAGGTTCATCCAGGTCCTGAAATCAATCCTGTATTGGTACTAAGGAAATCGGGATCCATGAATTCATTGTTCAGGTAGTTTAGCCGTCTTATCATTTCCGCTACTGTTTTTACTCTGACATTCTATGCTGATTCTAACAACTGTAATCTTCACTTGCCCATTTTAAGTAATCCAGTCTCCTGTCATGTACCCTAGTATTTGGACCTGTTATTATTTTAAGTACTATTTCTCTAACTTGGAACCTTTGTAGGGAAAGGCAAGTTTCTAATTTTAGAAAATAAAAAAAATTGACACTGTTAATTCATAAATTCTTTTGTCTTTGGCACTGAAAGTTCATAAAATTTATCTTCTTGTTTATCTCCTTATTTCTAGCCATCAGGGAATAATTCCCAGCATATGATTCTTGCAAAGTGTAGCAGATGTTTTGTGAATTTATATGTTAACGTATCAATGAATAATCTGAATCTAGATTTCCGGTAATGTTTGAGAGTTGGTGAAAATCATTATATAGTCAAAATTTTGTTAAGGAAGCAGTTAGTGAAAATTACAATGATAGAGGAATTGAGTTTTGATGAGATTCTAATTTTAACTTTTTATTATTTATTCTTATTTCAAGTGCATGTGGCATGTATGCTGAATTTCATATTATTTATCTTGTGTGGGTTTCTTGATGTGTGTGTAATGTTAAATTGGGATCTCAGGTATTGAATAATTTGTACATTTGCAACCACATTGTATTCTTTTTTTAATAAATTTATTTTTTATTTTTAGTTTACAACATTCAGTTCTACAAGTTTTTGGGTTCCAAATTTTCTCTCCCTCCCTCTCCTCTCCCCTCCCCCCAAGACAGCATGTAATCCAATGTAGGTTCTACATATACCTTCAAATTGAACTTATTTACATAATAGTCCAGTCACAAAGAAGAATTATAACCAATGGAATGAATCATGAGAAAGGAGAAATGAAACCAAAAAAGAAGGATAAAAAGAGAGCAAATAGTTAGCCTCAATCTGCGTCCAGACTCCATAATTCTTTCTCTGGATGTGCACAGCTGTTTCCATCACGAGTGTTTTGAAGCAATCTTTAAACCTTGCATTGATGAGAGGAGTCTAGTCTATCAAAGTTAGTCTTTACAGACACCGTGTGTTTGCAGTCCTGTATAATGGTCTCCTGGTTCTGCTCCCCTCACTCAGCATCAGTTCATGTAAGTCTTTACAGGTTATAATGAAGTCCATCTGTTCCTCATTTCTTATTGCACGATGGAATTCCATTACATTCATATACCACAATTTGTTTAGCCATTCCCCAATTGATGGGCATCCCCTTGATTTCCAATTCTTTGCCACCACAAAAAGAGCTGCTATAAATATTTTTGTACATACCAGTCCATTTTCCACTTATACAATCTCTTTGGGATATAGCCCTAGAAGTACCCATTGTATTCTTGAGCAACTTTTTTTTTTTCGAACCAGCATAATTCTTTTCTTCCCTGTTCTCTCTTCCTTGCTGGTACCTCTTGTCTTAGAAAGAATACTTTTATGTTGTTTCCTTCTCTTTCCAGCATAGAGAAGAACTTGAGTGTCTGTCTCTATCTCTCTTCCTATGTCTCTGTCTCACACTTTTCTGCCTAACCAGAAACTGCAAAGCACCTGTCTTCTTGAGGGTCTTTAACTGCAAATTGTGGCTTCTTCTGTTTCCACTCTCCTGTCTGTATGCATGTATATTCCCTTTGTGGAACCTTGGACCTGTATATTTGTCTTATTTTTATTTCTCACGCATCTCACGCTCCTCATTTTACAGATGAAGAAACAGCAGCCTGGGGTGTTAAATGAATAGCAGAAAGTCAGATAGGCAATTGTTTGAGGTGAGATTTGAACACATCTTCTGACTCTAAGTCATATTCTATTCCCTGTATCAATACTGTATATAATTTACCTTTAGAAGTTGTTTAAATTTCTCCTGCAAAGTAGTTACCTGATAGAGCTAACTGTTATTTGATGATTTCTCTCTGAAAGGTCAGCTCATGTGCAGTCTCCTAAGGGAAGGCTTTCCTAATCTTCTTAGTTGTTAGTGTTTTCTACCTCTACAAATAAGCATGCATGGATTTAATTTGTTTACACGTTATCTTCCCTCCAATAGAATGTAAGCTTCTTGGATCCAGAGACTTTTGTGTTTTGTTTTTCTCTGGGGTCTAGCATTTTCTTGGGACAGCTAAATAGCGCAGTTGATAGAATGCTGGGCCTAGAGTCAGGAAGACTCATCTTCCTGAGTTCAAATCTGGCCAGAGGCAAGTCACTTAACTCTGTTTGCCTCAGGTTCCTCATCTGTAAAATGAGTTGGAACAGGAAATAACAAACTACTCTAGTATCTTTGCCAAGAAAACCCCAAATGGGGTCACAAAGAGTTGGATGTGACTGAACAACAACATTGTCATGTGCATAGTAGGCACTAAGTGATAATTGAATTAGATTAGATTGAACCTAGAGACTTAGAATGTTTAAATTATAATATTAAAACAAGAAAGTGAGAAGTCCTGACATTGGCAACTTTGGTATATATACTTCTTATACAAATGTAAATGAAATAGGCAATCCCCAAGATTTGAAAGTATTATTTATTAGTAATCTTGGTGACTTACAGACTAAGTAAATTTAGAATTTTGGCTTTGTGTAACTCATAATAACTTTCTTCCCATCCATGATTGGCTTTTATAATTGCTTGCTCATTTTGATACTCATCCTCAGATATATAGGACTCTTGGACACAATGTCCTCTCCCCACCCCCACCTTCTTAACAGGGTCAAGAGAGTCCCATTTTATTTATAAATGATTTTTTACAATAAGGAAAAGACATTCAAAGAACCAAAACTTAGAAAAGAAAATTGCAGGAATTCTAGTCTTTAAGATAATTAATTTCTGCTTTGAGAAATTAGTAACAGGGGAATAAATGAGAAAGCTTCATTGTCTTGCAGCATTCATTTTGATGAATGATTTGCATGTATATGGTAGGTCTGTATATAGGTCTAGCTTTGAAAATACAGATTTAGCAAGACAGCTGAAGAATAGAAGAGTATTTGGAAAGGGTGAAGAAAGTGAATAATCCTGATGTTATCAAGATCAGAAAATGTTAGAACCAGGCCATGCTGAAGAAGTGACCCTGCATATGACAGAAAAATTTGTACATGTGTATATATACACATATATATGTGCATATATATACATATATATGTGACACATATATGTGTGTATATAAACATATATATATATATATATACAAAATATATACACATATTTATACAAAAATGATAAGACAGTTCCTTTCTCAGGTTGGCTGTTGGCCTGATGATGATGACCAAACGACTAAATTATTTGAGGACTAAGATTCCTACAAGCATTTAAAGAACTTTGTAAATCTTCAAGCTATATGCTAATGGCAGCTATTCTTGTTATTGTTTATTTGTATTTTTCTTTTTCTTGCTGTAATGATTATGTTATAAGTGTTTAAGCTTACAGAAATCTCTTCCTGATGGTTATATATCAAGTGGTCTTAAGTCAAGGAGTAGTCATGCCTTCACAAGAGATAAAGGGAAAAATGATTGCTCTGCCATCTTTGATGCCAAGATAAATCCACAGAACATAGAGAGCATCTCTTGGAAGCCACATAAATCACAAGAACACATAACATCTCGAGATAATGAAAATGAAAAATTGGAGTGGTCATGTAAGAATCAGAAAAATTATTGGCAGCTGGATGAAAATTGAACTGTGGCAGTTGTTTGCCATCTACTGTGATTTTGTTATGCAGGAGAACCTCCTTATACTGTGAACTGAATGTAAATAAACTACAGTGAATTTTGTGATTTGTTTGCTTGAAAGATTAGATAATAAAAGAGACATTTTGGAACTTGTGAAAAAACATGCGCATGACTAGAAGTTCCCACTTACTAATTTAGTGGTTTTTATTTTAAACTCTTACATCTATTCTACAGTAACATTTCATAATGCCATTGTTTTTATTTTTATCCATTTCATCGATGTGTAATATGAATTATGTTATGATGATTATGTGGTATGTCATATGTGAATAAAATGTGGGGCTGGAGGCTTAAGAAAAAAGTTGAAAGTTTTGGAATGACATAGTAAGAGTTTGGGTTCAAAGGATAATTCATTGATTGCTACTGTTGGAAACCGATAAGATTTTAGCTAATATTGATGTAGAAATTTTATAGTTAATCAGTTATGTAACATGTTGCATAACTTCATATAGCTTACTGTTGTAAACAGACACATCTACTTTTGTAATGTGGAACCCACTGAGATTATTAGCTATTCTTCTTATGATTCTATTTTGAGCTTGAGATTACATGTTAGAATAGACATAATATAGATTTATCAAATTAGAAAACTTAATTGGTGCTAGAATTTATTATTGATGAGGATATGCTGATATTGAGCAACCCAGCAGGGGAAGAATATTAGTAATCCCACTGAAGTATGTATGAAAAACAGACATACCAAAGCCATGATAGTGGTTGATCTAGGTGGATCTGTGGGTGCAATGAGAGGAATTGGGAGTCCTAAGACTTTTCTCAAGAGTCCATTGCTACATATCCCTGCAATGAATAAAACTTAACACCATATAAGTAAATTTCTCTTGTGTGTGTATTTTTCCAAGACATTTTAATTTGAACCCGAGTGCCAACTGGCTAGTCAATCAGGATAGTACAGTATCTTAGAGTTATATCTAGTCCAGCCCCTTCCTTTCCTGGATAAGGAAACCAAAACCCAGAGAAATTGAGTGACTTCCCAAGGTTATAGAGGTAGTAAGGCATAGAACAGAGATTTGATCCTGGTCCTCTGACTCAAAGAAGCTAGAGGTTTTTTATTTTTTTTCTGTTAGATCATGAGGTTGTTGCTGTGGGTGCTCCCTGTACCAGTGAAGATTAAAAACCTCATATCTCATTGTTTGCTTTAATCTTCTGTAGGAGAGCCACCTAACATGTCATATCTACATTTTTATTAAATTGGTAAGAAGTAATACATTATAGTGATTGGTTAATAGAGAGCCAGGCTTGCAGTCTGGAATAATGGAGTTCAAGTTAGCCCTTGATACATACTGGTTGTGTGAGCTTGAACAAATCATTTTAGCTACAGTGCTCCAGTTACAGGAGAGTAACAGGATCGCAATCTGCTTTAGGAATGTCAATTTGGAATCCTTCATGTAGGATGGAATGGAGGGGAAAAGATTGAAAGCAGGAAGAGTAATTAGGAACCTCTTGCAGTAGGCCATGCAAAAGGTGATGAAGTCCTGGATTGCGATGATTACAATGTACATAAAGAGAAGAGGAGAAATGTGAGAGATGTCGAGGAGGTGATTGGATATAAGGATTGAGAGAGACTGAAGAGTCAGGCATGACTCCTAAGTGCCTGGAAGAATGGTAGTATCCTTGAAAGAAATAGGAAAGTTCAGCTTGGGGGATGTAAGACTTCATCGTCTGTTATTTGTAATTCAAAGGACAATTCAAAATGATTACTTATCATAGTTATACCATACTAGGATATATTATTTAGTCAAAAGCCACCAATAAGGTTTATCTCTTATGTTTGTTACAATGAAAAAAAATGAGGCATCATTGTACCCTTGCCCTTATCAATGAAATCTGCTATATGGGGAGAATGGCAGGGACATAGCATTAGTTCTGTTTGACTTCAGGTGTAAGTCATTGGCAGTTAATTTTATGATGGGATGTCACAGCCAGGCTCAGAATTAACCAGGTGGGAAAATGTCTTGTATGGGAAACTGAGTCAAGAGGGTCCTTATCTTAGTCCTCCTAAGGTTGGACCCTGTCTCCCCCGCCCCAACTATTCCCCAGGGACAGATATCCACTGGTGGGAATTTATAGACACTACTCTCCCATTGAGCTGCTGGTAACTTTTCTCAAATGATGGATTAGTAACTTTATGAGAAGTCGGACATTCATACTTGAAATCAAAATCTATAAGAACATCAAATTAAAGTCCTGCAAAATTCTGCATTAAATAGCAAAACTTCATTAATGATAGGTTAGGGCAGGATACAATTATTGATTTCATGTTCATTAACAGTGTTGGTTCACATTCATCATACATTTATTATAGTTGTTGGAGGCAAAATTCACCACATATACATATATCTGAAAGTATATCTAAACAAATACATGACAGATTTTAACACCTCTACTCTCCACCCCCACTCCCTGTCTGCTTTGTAGAAAAGATAAAGGAAGGGGAAGTACATCTGGCTATTTAGGTGGGCTTCAGAGTATAGCTTACTGATAGGAGTTATAAGTTCTAGGAAGAGCTTTAACCCAGCAAGTAAATTGAAGTGAACAGCTACCACAGAAAATGATGGAGAAAAAAATCTGGTTAAATGTTGGATAAGTTGGACAAGCAGCACAAATACTATATTCTGGAGTTTTCATGGATTCAGTGAACACCAGTTTATAGACAGTGAATAGTTGGTTCAAAAATGTAACTTTACTACATACTAATTGTTAACAGATATAACTTCATGATTTTCTAAATAATCTCAGATGAAACTCACTCAGTAATTTAAAGTTTAATTCATACATTTCCTACTTTGGCTGGGAGAGGTTCTAGTTCTTTAAATTGCAGCAGTACCGAGTTTCATAACATGTCAGGAGGACTGGTCCTAAGGCACCTCACAAACAGATATCTCTTAAGAGGATTTTAATATGCTTTTTAATGTTACTGTTATTTTCTTAATTTAAAACAAAAATACCTCATTACATATTAACAGGTTTCAAACATATTTGTCATATTCTACAACAGATACGTTTATGACCTAACAGCATTCAGATCAAAAGGGGATGTAACCTGCCTTAATAGCTTAAAAAATAATACAAGAGAAGATTTCAGTATCAAATATTTAAAACATGAAACTTACTACTAGTCAGGTGTCAATAAATCAGTGGAATGCATTTTACAATGATGTTACAGGGAAAATCATCTATCTTCTCTCTTGGTATTTTATTAATCATATCCGATGACATTTAAAACCCAGTATAGATTTATCCAGCATGGATTGCAGTCAATTAAAGAGGTAGCTATAATTAATTTATATAGTGTTTACCACATGCCAGGTTTTTTCCTAGTTCTTAAAGTTAACTTTAAAGAATTTCAGAGGCCTGCCTTCTGCAGCATTTTAGAATGTTAAGTTTTTGATTTTTCAGTTATTATTTGAACTGCTTGCTAACTTACATTATAGGGCAGTTATAAAGAGTAAGGCTGAAGTATTTCCCTTTATGAGGCTAGCTTAGACCTACTTCTTTCCTCCCTCCCTCCCTTCCTTTCCTCCCTCCCTCCCTCTCTCCTTCTTTTCCTCCTTCTTTCCCTCCCTCCTTCCTTTCTTCCTTCCTTCCTCCCTCCCTCCCTCCTTCCTTCCTTTTTAGAACAGGCCCCTTCCGGAGAATTCTACTTCTTCTAGGCTCTCAGCTAAATCACATTAAAAAAAGAATTTTTAAGAGAAATACCTATTTTACTTCTTAAAATTTTTTCCCCTGAAACATTTTTAGTCCCTGGGGAAGGGCTTCTTCTTTAAAAAAAACAACAACAAAAAAAAAACAAAAACAAAAAGCCAAAAAAGGATCCCAAGCATTGGTTTGGGAGATTACATATAATGCCTGTGTCCCCACCAGTTGTTGCCTTAGAATTCCTGTGAAGAGAGAAAACATGTATAATCACTAACAAATGACAGAAACAAAACTCAGAAAACAAAATTTAAAGGGAAAGCTGTGTACTTCAAACTGGCTGGAAATGGGACTGGTGCAGGCTAGATTATAGCACCTCTCACACAGGGAAACACTAAGATAACCAACAACTATGTTGCTACCTTCATCAACTATAGCCATTTTTTACTCCAAATTACCTTCAAAAAACTTGGTTAGGTTTTATGTTTTGTGCATGTGCCATCTTTCATTTCTGTGGGGCAATGGCAAACTTACCATATAATTGTCCATTTAGAGAGCATTTAATATGAAATGGGTAAAAAGGGATGGGAGAGATTGATCCCTTTTCTGTTCTCCAAAAACAAGTCCTTCAGAGCTAGTATAGCCAGTAGGTCTTGGTTTGTATGAAACTCATTTACTGTCTTAATTATACTACCAGAAGTCAGGTGGGGAATTGCATTTCTCTCTAGAGTTCCACATCCACATCTCCAACTTTTTATGAGAATATTTTTCTCTGGATGTCATGTTAGAACTGTGAATGCAATGTGCCTAAAAATGATTTCATTATTTTTTTCAAATCTGTTCTTCCATTTGACTGTTTCATTGGCATCATATTGCCAATTATTGGAGATAAACTTTTCTGTGATTCTGTGCTTTGAGAGTTATCTGCCTAGGGGTAATAGTTTCACAGCTTGAGAATGAATTATAATATTAAAGAAGAAAATGTGAAGAAATGAAAGAAGAGAATTTTTGTGTTACGCCTCCCTTCAAGGGTTATACAGATGAGGCAGTACAAGACACAGAAGTGGTTAGAGAAGAAAGAGGAGAACCAATATCCAAAATTGCTTGAATAATAAATGATATTTATACAGTATTTAAAAGTTTGCAAAATATCTGTACAATCATTATATAAGTCAAGCCTTATAACAACCCCATTAGGTAATTACTATGGGTGTTATTATCCTATTTTTATAGATGAGGAAATTGAGACTTAGAGAGATGAAGTAATTTGCCAAGAGTCACACAGCTAATAAGTATCAGAGGCCTGATTTAACTCAAATTTTCCTAAATCTGGTCCGGCATTCTATCAGCTATGCTTTAGAAATATCCAGGTCTTAACTTTTCCCAGTCCGTGATATGCTTGTTTGTTAGTTTAACCATGAAAATGAGGACTAATGAGTCTAAAATAAAGCAAAGAGCGAATAAAATTTGATTCTTCAGTTTTCCAAATACTTCTAGAAAAAGAGAATGCTGTAGGTGCCTTGCTTTTCCAAATATACTATTAAATGAACAGTTCTGACCTGTCATCTCAAAGTTTTTTTTAGGGGAAATTAGATTTTGTGTTTAATCCTATTTTACAAATGGATAAACTGAGTTCACAGAATGCTTCCACCTAGTTTAACGAGAAAGATACATCAAGCTTGCCTCTTTCCCACCTCCAAAGACTGTGATAAAGATTAGTGAATGTGTTTAAAAAATAGCTGGATAGGCAGAGGACTGATGATAAAACATGATATCTATCTTTTGAAAGATGATAGACCGAAGATGAAGAAAGAGACGTATGTTTTTGGAAATAGCCAATGCATGAATTTGTTTTGTTTGACTATATTTTTTACAAGGGATTTGTTTTTGTTTTATGCTTCAGTGGAGGGTGGGAAGAGAAAATGAATCATTGCTCATTGAAAAAAAGGAAAATAAAATTGAAGTTAAAAAATAAAAATGAGACAGTACAATTTCCGTACTCATCTTGGCAAAGTTAAAAGATCTACAGATCTTCACCCCATTGCATAGATCCTCTGTGGAGGATTTATGGAAGGACATAGACAAAAATTGCATGGGATGAGAGAGTATGGAAAGGTTATAACCTATACAAGTAAGTGAAGTAAATTTGAAAAATATTTTGAGATTACCAGCAACAGATACTAAAAAAGATAAAATGGCCCAACAAATATGCTTTCCATGTTCTAGGGCCACTTTTAAATGTGACTTGCCAATTTATTTTGCTACTGCTCTAGAAGACATTTCCTATGAAGATAAAACAAAATATACTGTCAGAATTGCTACTTTAGCTTACATTTTCTCTGTACTGGTTTACTTTTGGAGTAATCAGCCCCTTACTGTGCTTCTCTAAATATTTAATTTATATAGATCATACTTGACTTGAAAAGTAACAACATGTGTTTTGACTATGAGTAGTAAGAAATTTCTTACACAGCTGCTAAGCTTTCAGCATAGGCAGGATATTCATTATGAAGTGTTACTGTTTAGCTGTGTTTCCCTCTTCAGATTGTTTCTAGTTCTGTTCTTCATTTTTAAAAATTATGCACTAGAAAATCATCAAGAAACATGAATATTTCCACATATATGGGCCAGAAAACTAAAATTGAATATGAACAGGCTTTTATTATATATTAAGTTTAACATAGTAGAATCAACATTGCTGTTTATTTATCACCATTTTTAATTTCTTTATGTTCTCTTCTGTTTATTTTTAAAATATTTCGTTCATATGCTTTTTTTCTTTTCTTTTTCTTTTTACCTCACTGTCACAACTAGTACCTTCCAATTTTCTTAACCCCCAAATCAAAGTTGTTGAAAGACAAACATATAGTCAAGGAAGGCACATTTGTATTGTCTGGAAAATACATGTCCCATATTACAAATAAAGTCTACCACCTCTCCTCTACTAGGTGAAAGTAAGGCTTTGTTATTAGCCTTATGGAGTAGTGGATGACAGTTATGACACTGATAGGAGTTCTTGGGTCTTTCAAAGTCATTTTAGTTTACAGTGTTGTCATTGTATAAATAGTCCAGTTGCTACTCACTTTAATTTGCACATGTCTTCCTAGATTTTTCTAAGCTGTCCCATTTGCTATTTCTTACAGAGCAACAATATTGCATTATATTACACACCATATGAAGCAATGCCATTGCCAAGACAAAACCACATACACAGCAATTCACCCATTGGCTATGCTTCATTTGGTCATGAACTTAGTGGAGCAAATGCTTTAAGTATGAATCCACTCCCTCCAGGGAGGGAGGGTGAAGGTGTAGGGAAGAATGTTAGGGAGAAATGTTTGTAACTATATTCTTGCTATATTATCTTAGTATATTTACTATTTTCTATATTTACTGGCCTTTGTAAAAGCCCATTGGTATTAAGTGACTTAGGTCCTACCAACACGACCATTTGAAAAGAAGAGTCACTTCAAAGATGACTAAGATATGAGGAGATCCCTATAAGTAATTGAGAAGGAAATCCAAACCAAGTGAATAATAAGCAACGAACAAAAGTAAATGTATTGTTTCTATTTCTTCTTGAAATTTAATATATAGTGATATAAGAATAAGATACATAATATTTTATTTTTGTAACAGAAGCAATCAAACTAGAATTTGGTATAATAATGGGTACTCTAGTGATTAATACAGGAAGGAAAAAGAAAATTAAAAGAATCCATTTAGACTATTGAAAAGGCATTTAACAAAGATGAGAAATATATGGCTTTGCTATCGGTGGCAGGCTATTTTCTTGACTATTTTTAAAGATAAAATTTATTGATTCTTTTGTATTTTATAATATAGTAATTTCTGGATATATCTTCTTCCCCAAACCCTAGTCAGTAATTGAAACCTCCATTATAACAATGACAAACAGTTAAGTAAAGAAAACCAATCCACTTATCATAGCTGACAACATATGCGACATTTCCTTAATCTATGAAGGGGTTTTAGTTGAGTTGACTCACTTAGTTTCTTACTGCTTAGTGCTTAAAACTTCATCATTTTAAAATAGTAAATGTTATTATACATATTCAAATATTTCTTAGACCATAGTAGGTACTTAATTACTGAATGAATGAGAGAAAAGCACAAATATAATTAGAATTCATTTGATTTTCCCCCACCCCCATTTTCTGTCTTCACATCTATTTCTCCACAATACCTTGGAGAGGTAAGCCCTATATTCTTATCTTCATTCATTCATTCATTCATTTATTTTTGGCAAGGCAATCAGGGTTAAGTGACTTGCCCAGGGTCACACAGCCAGTAAGTGTCAAGTGTCTGAGGCTGGATTTGAACTCAGTTCCTCCCAACTCCAGGACCCATGCTCTATCCATTGAGCTACCTCACTGCCCCTATATTCCTGTTTTTAAAGGAGTCATTCTTGATGAGAATAAACACAATATTCCCTATTATTATTTTATGGTGCGAGTGCTTTTAAATACACCACGTATAAAACTAAGTACCACTAACTTAAACATTTCATATTAGTGAAAAAATAAAATTTTTTTCCAAACAGATTTTTAAAATTTACACAAGCTGTAGTTCTCTCTATCATAGAGATGGAGAGAACTATTCAGGGAGGAATTATTTCAAGAATCTACATACCCTTTTTTTTAAACACCAGTTAGATCAATGAGGCATCTTGACCACTTATCAGACTTGTACACTAGGGATATGTGTTGCAGAACACACAGAAATCAGTCATTAACATTGGCCTGTGAACAAGTTTTAGTATTTGAGGACAAGGCATTAGCCATCTAGAGATCTGAGTTTGCTATAACTTTTCCCTTTACAATGGATCATAAAACAGGGATGGAAATAAGTGATGAGAACAGCATTCAGAGGGTAGGAGAGAGTAGAACTGAATTATTAGTCAGTGAACAAACTAGAAAATATGACATTGGTTACAAATGAACCTGAGTAGCAAAGATGAACCTCCAGTGACATGCACTGAGTGGTTTTATCTTTAAACTTCATCATAGGCAGGGGTAGGGAGGGGAAGTAGATGGGAAAAGAAAAGGAGAGAAAGATTCAGGGAAAGATTTGAATATACTTGCATATTTTTCAAAACTCTATGTAGCATCCAACTAATGCCAGATGTTTGGAAAGTTAAACCGACTTGTAAGAGGGCACCTTGTATTTATTTGTAGACATGAACATAGATGTGATGAAGACATTTCTTTGTATAGGCTGTGCAGATGTTTGCTACCTATGTGATGTCATCTAAGTTGAGTCACCTCTGTGGGCATCATTTTCTTCATCTGCAAAATGAAGGGGTTGGATTAGATGACATCTGAGGCCTTTCTGGCTTTATATCCATGATCCATAGCTTTGTATCCAGCAAATTATTAAGGTCCTACTTATTGATGATGTGCTCAGAAGAACCACAGATCCGATAATGTGTAGAATGCAATGATAAATTTAGCTGAAAACTGCAGTCAGAACAGCTCTAAAAGCTGTTTTGAAGTCATATGTACAGATGCTTTCATAATTAATTGTCATCAGTTAGGAATGTGCATTTTCTCCCATTTAGTTCGTAGAAATAATGAAACAATACGTGAAATGTGGTGTGGGCTAGTGATGTAGAAACAGTAACAATGTACACTTGCCTCCTTTTTGGCAACCTATAGAAAAGAGATTTTACCAAATTAATCAAGCAACTAGGAAATATAGAATATAGGGGTTTTTTTGCTAGCAAGTGATTTTGTCAAAGTGTGCACTCAAACTTTGACTACTTCCTGTTTACTGACCTGATAAACTTGTGGCCAGTACCTGGGCAATGACCTCGGTTCATATTAGAGCTAAGACTATGATATAGATCAGGAGTATCAAACTCATAGTCTGTAAAATACCCAGGGGCAGCCAGAAGCAGATCAAAAACGTAATTGTGAAGTGTTAAAAATACCACATAGATAATTTTAATTTGTGAGGCTTTTTTTGTCAACATGCAGCCCACAGAAGTCCATTTCTATTTGAGTTTGACACCACTGATATAGACTGTTCGGAAATTTCTAAAATAGAAAATCTCTCATCTCTACTCTCAAGCCTCCCAGTCTGCATTAGGGAACTATCTTGTTGACCAAATTCACTCGTGACAGTTGACTTTTTAGTGGCCACATGCTGTGCTAACTTTGAGTTAGGTAACTTCAATAAATTGTATCACAGCAAAATCAATACTGAAAAGCAATTTTCAAAAATCAAAACTATAAGAAAAACCGCTTCACTTAATTGACTTTCTTCCTTCCCTTTCCCTTCCCACCTATATTCGATAGATGGGGGAGAACTAGGGAAAGCATTTCAAGTTTTGGAATTCACGAAAGATCAGCCAAGTAAGCAATCTGAGGCAACAGAACAAGGGCTTAGGAAGGACCTTCAGGGTCTGGAATTCATGCTTGCTGTTACCATGGCTGAGGGGTTTCACAGCAGCTACCAGTCCAGCTCAGTCTTGCTCAAGTCTATTCTGCACTGCAACAACTGGTTTCTGGTCACCCTCTGGCTCATGGGTCCCACCTTACTGGCCCCACATTACTCTGTGTTCTTTCCATCATATCTCTGCCTTAACCATCACAATGTTCTGGGATTGCTCAAGGTTAATCTTTGCACCCCTTTCTGGTTACTGTCGTATCACCATGGCAGCAGTTACAGCTGATTGCAGGTGCTCTCCCCTTCCCACCAGTGGCTCCCAGACCCTAGTATGGAAGGAATGGTGGCAGAGACAGGCCAAAAGTTTCTTCAAGGGCAAAGGAAAAAGAAAGCGGTGATTCTGAGAAGTTCTGTTTGTTCACGCCTTCCACTTCTTCCCTGTTCATTACATCAAATTTAAATCAGTTTATCACATCATAGGGCTTTCATGTAGAAAGAGTACCTGAAGAAATAAATGTGAGGAAATGATTTTTTATTAAGCCATACTCAGACCGATAAAGTGTGAGGAACAGAGAGAAGGACAGTTTGGTGAGATCACAAATGTGGGAGGAATGATTTCTAATGAGGCTGGAAAGAAAGTTTGGGGCTAAGCTATGTAGGGCCTTAAAAACTAAACAGAGGAACTCATATTTTGTCATAGAGGCAAAAGGGAGCCAGTGGAGTAACATGATCAACTCTTCATTTAAAGGCAATCACTTTGGTAGACATGCAGAGAGTAGACTGGAGTGAAGAGAGACAGGCGCCTGTTGCAATAATCTCTATGGGAGTTGAGGGTCTGAAATAAGGCAGCAGCTGTATGAGTAGAGAAAAAGGGTTAGATGCAAGAGATGTTGTGGAGAGGGAAATGTCAAGATTTTACAAATGTTTAGATATATATGCTGGGTAGTTGGGGATAATGCCAGCATTACAAACTCAAAGACTGGAAAGTAGTGGTACCTTCAGCAGAAATAAAGAAGTTTGGAAGGGGAAGGGCTTAGGAGAAAAGAAGATGAATTCAGTTTTGGGCATGTTGAGGTTGAGGTGTCTCTGGAACATCCAGTTTGATAGATTTAGGAGTCTTCTGCATAGAGATGATAATTAACTCCATGGGAACTGATAAGGTTCCAAACCTTGGGGAATCACTATAGTTGGTTATCTTCATTCATTCATCTCTCTCTCTCTTAGGTCCTTGCAACAGGGTCACAGTCTTTCCTATTGTCTTCTGGCCAGTGAAGGTCAAGGCTCTCTGCTGAGGCAAACATTCCCTGTCATTAGGTACAGTGGTTGGCACCATTGAAAGTAGTACCTCTAGTGTTTACCCTGCCTAGCAGGAGACACATCACATTCTCTGTCACAACTCTTCCTGTCACTGAGGCTTCTCCAGGGAACAGGCCTCTTCTCCTCTATGACTTTGATAGTCTCTCACCAACTCCAGATTCTGATAGCATGAATACAAATCCTGATGACTTTTCTTTCCCTGACAGACTTCCCCAGGAAGTGCTTGTCACAGTTGAAGGAAATATTCCCTATTTATTCAGAAGCCAAGAAAGTACTCCCACTGCCTCCCTAATTAACCTCTTAAATATTGATGTTCAACCGCTCACAGCTCCTCTATTTGAAAAAGAGAGGGGCCTGCTCTAAGCCAGATATGACCCCGAGACCCTAGTATCTGCCCAAAGCTCCAGGAAATTTGAGAGGGCCACATATTTCTGTGCGGGAGACAGGAACCAATTTCCCAAACACCCATACTAGACACTGCTTTTCCCAAAAGTGGGAAGGTTTGTCCCCTTGAGTTACCAATATATGCATCTTAAGAGAGACTTGACAGCAGCTTCTGGCTCTACTTGGTTTCTCTTCACACTCCCCCACATAACCTCAAACATTCTCCCTTTCCTGGCTCCTCCAGCTTTTCTGCTTCCTCCCTCCCCAGCCCCGGCTCCTAGGATCTGGCATATGATGAATAACCTTGGCTTCAGGGTGGTGCTTCTTGAGATGACTGTTCATTGTGAGAACTGGATGGGGCCTCAACCTTGGGATGGGTAGCTGGACCTGGAGTCAGAAAGACCTCTGATATGGACTAGTTGTAGGCCCCTGGGCTCTTCCCTTAGCCTCTGTTTGCCTCAGCTACCTCAACTGTGAAATGGGGTTAACAACAGCACCTACCTCCCCGGATATTTGTGAGGATCAAATGAGATATTGGTAAAAAGTACTTAGCATAGTGCCTGCTGCATAGTAGGCTCATAGAAACGTTTATTCCTTCCCTTTCCCCTTCTATTCCCAGTCCACATTGGATAGCTCTCGTCAGATGTGACTCGGCTTCTTGAATCCTGAGGCGGGGCCAGAGAAGCGAAATTGCCAAGCCTAACTCATCACCAACCCTAAATCACAAACGTAAATTACAACCAAAACGTTTGTTGTTCAGTTGTTTCAGTCTTGTTTGACTCTTCATGAACCCACTTGGGGTTTTCACAGGCAAAGCTACAGGAATGGTGTGCCATTTCTTTCTCCAGTCCATTTAACAGATGAGGATACTGAGGCAAACAGGGTTCACTGACTTCTCCAGGATCACACAGCTAGTATGTGTCTGAGGCTGGCTTTGAACTCAGATCTTCCTGACTCTAGGCCTGGTGCTGCCCCAAACGTATGATCATTCTTTATGTTTAATTCCCATATACCTTAGTCATCTGTTCATGTCATATGGCCATCTATTTACAACTTCAAAAAATTAGAGAAAATGAAATAAAGTATTCTTTTTATTGTAGGTGGAGTGGGGTAGCTGGATACGGATTAGATGATTCCAGTTTTCTTGGCAACATCTAAAGCATCATAGTCTGGAGCAAATCAGACTTAGGCCTTCTTTTTTCCGTCAGACCAGATCAGTGTGCTGACCTTGGCCATGTTATTGTCACACAGCTTCTTTACCGCCTGCTTTATCTGGTGCTTGTCGGCCTTGACGTCCACAATGAAGAGTAGGGGGTCGTTGTCCTCAGTCTTCTTCGTAGCAGACTCAGTGGTCAAGGGAAACTTAATGATGGCATAGGGATCCAGCTTGTTTCTCTGAGGGGCACTGGGCTTCTTTCGGAGCCTTAGTATCTTGGGTCACTGGAAAGTGGCGGATGTTCAGATCTTCTTTTTGTGGCTCTGGACACCCTTCAACACCACCTTCTTGGCCTTCAAGGCCTTGGACTTGGGGGGACAATGGCTTCCTTCTTTGCCTGTCAGCACCAGCTTGGGGGAAAGGCAAAATAAAGTATTCTTTTACACAGTGTTTAACTCGTTATGTTCAGGGTTAACACAAACTGAAAATACAAGTACAGCAGATCCAAGAAAAGATCAGACCATGTTATGAGTAATAAATACAGATACTCAAGGTTTTTAGGACAATTATTAAAGTCAGCACCACAGAAAACAACTACCATAATGTCTGACAAAACACACTTGATAACTCTGTCAGAAATATAGTTGCTGGATCCATACTGGATGGAGCATAGATATTTCTGTGTTTGGCATTTCTTACATTCTTTTAAAGGAGGTAGGGGGAAAAACCCCTTAATGTTACTGAGGCATGCAGAACTCACTGGATATTTTTGGGGGCTTGGTAAGATGTTTTTTTTTTTTAGTGTGTAAATGGTCTTACCTGACATTAATGTGTGTGTAGTTAGTGCAGATATGTATTATCTACAAAGAACGTAGCAATTATTCAATTAAGTAGGTGGAGAAGAAAGGAGAAAGCAGTTGTGAAAGGGAGCAAAACACAATGTAGCATAGCAGAGTATAGGAATGGAAAGTATGGGAGGTGTGGTTAAAGCCTTGATGAGACAGCTAGTCCAGGAAAGACAGACCACCCTCTATTCCTGAAGCCAGAGGGTTTTTTACATCTCTGGGATGAGGTGGAAAAACACTGTTATAGATGAATTGTTTCACTTACAGTAGTTACGACAAAGTAGCTGAGTCTCTACCCTGTGGCAACTAGCCTAATATAGCTGTATAAACTGGATTGTTTTGCTTAGGCTAGTTGCTAAAGGTATAGGTTAGGTGTGGGGAACCTGTAGCCTCAAGGCCACATGTGGCCCTCTAGGTTCTCAATTGTGGCCCTTTGACTGAATCCAAACTTCACAGAACAAATCCCCTTAATAAAAGTCTTTGTTCTGTAAAACCTGGACTCAGTCAAAGGGCTGTTCTTAAGGACCTAGAGGGCCACATGTGGCCTTGAGGCCACGGGTTCCCCTCCCCTGGTATAGGTGAACCCAAGGCCTGGAATTTTAAGATGTGAAATCCTCCCTAGCTGGCCTTGCACAAAGTACAATTAGGGAGGAATAAAGAACTTTTGAGCAAGTAGTATATGCCTTGAGAGACATTCATTGCCAGAAAACAGTAACTTAATCAGAAAAGTAAAATTTAAGATGTACTTTTTGTAAATTAAACTGTAACGCCCTGTTGTTTCTCCTAAATTTTAAGCTCCCTCATGTACTCATGGCAAGAATTTTGTTATTAAAATCATTTCTTAATTCTTGCCATATAACCAGCAGTCTGGGGAATATTTAATTTCTGTGAGGATTTGAATAGTCTAGACACATCTGAGAGATAGTGACCTTTGGGAAATGAATACTTCTTAGTTCTGGGAATTTGGAACATGAGTAAGACTCCTAAGATATTAGATCACATTTTACTGTCTCCCAAATATTATTTATCCTATAATCCAAAGAATGAAAATCAGAAGGTCTGGAGGTAGAAAAGTACAGCACAAATGTCCCTCAAGATAGAACAAATTCAGTATACTGGTAATTTTTTTTTATAGGAGAATTTATTGATAAAAGCACTTTGTTCTGGAGAAAGTGCCAAGAGCTGAAAACATTTTCTCTTGAGGTTTAAGAATTCATACATTTATGTCTTAAGCATCCTCTTTTGGTACAATTCCCATTGACTGCTGTCCTATCCTACTTTCTTCAATAGCTGTAGGGGTTTGGTCTCTGTCTACAGCTTTATTGCTTGCTAATGATTTCACTCCTTAGACAGTAAACTTATGAAGTTGGCATTTATTTTGAGCTAGTCTAGGCAAAAAGTACAAGACACAGTGTATTATGAGAGCTTAGGGAATATTTCCCTAGGCTTAAGGAGTATGGGAGAATAGCTGCTGAACCTAGGTTTCAGCAAGACACAGGACTTTTCGAGATTAATGTCATAAAGTAACATCTCCCTTCTTTTTCAGTCACTGTTGCTTTATAGTATTTTTCTTGTTGAACCTGTAAGTAAGGAAAGATTAAGTGACACATATGAAAAAAATGCTCAAAATCACTATTGATTATAGAAGTGCAAATTGAAATAATTCTGAGGTAACACCTCATACCTATCATATTGCCTAATATGACAAAAAATGAAAATGATAAGTGTTGAAGATGTGGGAAAATTGGAACACTAATGCATTGTTGGTGGAGTTGTGAACTGACCTAACCATTCTGGTAACTGCCACAGATCACTGATTCAGGGTGCTAGGGCCTGTTTCACCCGGCTCCTGGTCTGGTTGGTCCTGCTGCCACGCTGGGTTCCGCTCCCCTCCAGGCTCTGCTCCCCTCCACTCCGCGCACAATAGACCTCATCCAGCAACCATCCAGGCTGTCCTGGGCTGGATCCCTGCTTCCCTCTGCTATTTTGTGGTTTCTGCAGTTCTAGAATTTGTTCAGAGCCATTTTTTATGGGTTTTTGGAGGGACCTGGCGGGGAGCTCACGCAAGTCCCTGCTTTCCAGCTGCCATCTTGGCTCCGCCCTGACCTAACCATTCTGGAGAATGATTTGGAACTATGCCCAAAGGGCTATAAAACTGTACATACCCTTTGATACAGAAATACCACTACTAGATCTGTATCCCAAAGAGTTCATAAAAAAGGGAAAAGGATTTTTTCAGGGGGCGGAGCCAAGATGGCAGCTGGTAAGCAGGGACTGGAGTGAGCTCCGTAGGGAGCCCCTCCAAAAACCTATAAAAAATGGCTCTGAACCAATTCTAGAATGGCAGAACCCACAGAACAGCAGAGGGAAGCAGGGCTCCAGCCCAGGACAGCCTGGATGGTCTCTGGGTGAGGTCTATTCCACACGGAGCTGGGAGCTGGGAGCTGGGAACGGAGTGGAGCAGAGCCCAGCCTGAGTGGCGTGGACCATCCAGACCAGAAGCCAGGCGGAGGGGGCCCTAGCGCCCTGATTCAGTGAGCTGCAGCAGTTACCAGACCCCTCAACCCACAAACACCAAAGACTGCGGAGAAGGTTAGTGGGAAAAGCTGCGGGAGTGGAAGGAGTCTGCGGTTCGGGTTCCAGCCCCAGGGGCAGCGGAGGTGGGGCAGCTACAGCTGTTGTTACCTCCCGCTCCAGGCCCACCTGGTGGGAGGAATTAAGTGGCGTATCAGAGCAGGGGTGCACAGCTTGCCGAAGATCTAAGCCCAGTTCGGGTTGGGGGTTGGGGAAGGAGCAGTGCTGGTGTGGCAGAGCTGGCACCTTCCCCCAAACGTGGAACATAGAACTCTGTAGTCTACAAGCAGTCATACCCCACTGAAAAACTCAAAGGTCAAGTTAGTTGGCTGGGAATATGGCCAGGCAGCGAGGCAGCGAAAACGCACCCAGATTCAATCTCAGACTTTGCATTCTTTCTTTGCTGACAAAGGACACCAAAACATACAGCCTAAAGAGGTCAATAAAGTGCAAGAGCCTACACCAAAAGCCTCCAAGAAAAACATGAACTGGTCCCAGGCCATGAAAGAGCTCAAAAAGGATTTGGAAAAGCAAGTTAGAGAAGTAGAGGAAAAATTGGGAAGAGAAATGAGAAGGATGCAAGAAAACCATGAAAAACAAGTCAATGACTTGCTAAAGGAGACCCAAAAAAATACTGAAAAATACACTGAAGAAAACAACACCTTAAAAAACAGACTAACTCAAATGGCAAAAGAGCTCCAAAAAGCCAATGAGGAGAAGAATGCCTTGAAAGGCAGAATTAGCCAAATGGAAAAGGAGGTCCAAAAGACCACTGAAGAAAATACTACTTTAAAAATTAGATTGGAGCAAGTGGGAGCTAGTGACTTTATGAGAAATCAAGATATTATAAAACAGAACCAAAGGAATGAAAAAATGGAAGACAATGTGAAATATCTCCTTGGAAAAACCACTTACCTGGAAAATAGATCCAGGAGAGATAATTTAAAAATTATTGGACTACCTGAAGGCCATGATCAAAAAAAGAGCCTAGATATCATCTTTCAAGAAATTATGAAGGAGAATTGCCCTGATATTCTAGAGCCACAGGGCAAAATAGAAATTGAACGAATCCATCGATCGCCTCCTCAAATAGATCCCAAAAAGAAATCTCCTAGGAATATTGTCGCCAAATTCCAGAGCTCCCAGATCAAGGAGAAAATACTGTAAGCAGCCAGAAAGAAACAATTTGAGTATTGTGGAAACATAATCAGAATAACCCAAGATCTGGCAGCTTCTACATGAAGAGATCAAAGGGCTTGGAATGCGATATTCTGGAGGTCAATGGAGCTAGGATTAAAACCTAGAATCACCTACCCAGCAAAACTGAGTATCATGCTCCAAGGCAAAATATGGATTTTCAATAAAATAGAGGACTTTCAAGCTTTCTCAGTGAAAAGACCAGAGCTGAATAGAAAATTTGACTTTCATACACAAGAATCAAGAGAAGCATGAAAAGGTAATCAAGAAACGGAAATTGCAAGGGACTTACTAAAGTTGAACTGTTTTGTTTACATTCCTACATGGAAAGATGATGTGTATGATTCATGAAACCTCAGTATTAGGGTAGTTGAAGGGAATATGCATATATATGTATATATATGTTTATGTATATATATAAGTGAATGTGTATGTATGTATATATCTATGTGTATATGTATGTATGTGTATGTATGTATATATCTATGTGTATATGTATGTATGTGTATGTATGTATATATATGTGTGTGTATGTATATATATATCTATATATATGTAAAAGAGAGAGAGTAAACACAGGGTGAGTTGAAGATGAAGGGAAGATATCTAAAAGAAATAAAATGAAATTAAGGGATGAGAGAGCAACATACTGAGAGAGGGAGATAGGGAAAGATAGAATGGGGTGGATTATCTCGCATAAAGGTGGCAAAAGGAAGCAGCTCTGTGGGAGGAGGGGAGAGGGCAGGTGAGGGGGAAATGAGTGAACCTTGCTCTCATCAGATTTGGCCGGAGGGGGAATACCATACATACTCAGTTGGGTATCTTACCCCACAGGAAAGAAGAGGGAGGAAGATTAAAAAAATAAAAGGGGGGGGGATGATGGAGGGGAGGGCAGATGGGGGTGGAGGTAATCAAAACAAACACTTTGGAAAGGGGACAGGGTCAAGGGAGAAAATTGAATAAAGCAGGATGGGTTGGGAAGGAGCAAAATGTAGTTAGCCTTTCACAACGTGAGTGTTGTGGAAGGGTTATACATAATGATACACGTGTGGCTTAGGTTGAATTGCTCGACTTCTTAAGGAGGGTGGGTGGGAAGGGAAGAGGGGAGAGAATTTGGAACTCAAAGTTTTAAAGACAAATGTTCAAAAAAAAAGTTTTTGCATGCAACTAAAAAATAAGATACACAGGCAATGGGGCGTAGAAATTTATCTTGCCCTACAAGAAAGGAAGGGAAAAGGGGATGAGAGGGGAGGGGTTGATAGAGGGGAGGGCTGACTGGGGAACAGGGCAACCAGAATATATGCCATCTTGGAGTGGGGGGGAGGGTAGAAATGGGGAGAAAATTTGTAATCCAAATTGTTGTGAAAATCAATGTTGAAAACCAAATATGTTAAATAAATAAATTTAAATTAAAAAAAAAAGGGAAAAGGACCCACATGTACAAAAATATTTATAGTAGCTCTTTTTGTGGCAGCAAAGAATTGGAAATTGAGGGCATGCCTATCTATTGGGGAATGGCTAAACAAGTTGTAGTATGTGAATGTAATGGAATACTATTGTTCTATAAGAAATGATGAGCAGGAGGATTTCAGAAAAACCTGGAAAGTCTACCATGAACTGATGCTGAGTGAAATGAGCAAAACCAGGAGAACACTGTACACAGTAACAGCAACATTGTGCAATGACCACCTTTAATAGACTTAGCTCTTTTCAGCAATACAACAATCTAAGACAATTCCAAAAGACTCGTGATGGAAAATGCTAACCACATATAGAGAAAGAACTATGGAATCTGAACGCAGATTGAAGCAGACTATTTTCTCTCTTTTTCTTTCTTGTGGCTTTTTCCTTTTGTTCTAATTCTTCTTTCACAACATGACTAATGTGGAAATGTTTAATACGATTGTACATGTATAGCCTATATCAGGTTGAATGCCATCTTGGGGGGGGATTTGCAACTCAAAATCTTATAAAAGGAAATGTTGAAAACTAAAAATAAATAAACAATTAAAAAAGCTCAAGTGACCCTGAGGAATCATCAAACTGCAGTAGGATATTCCCTGTGCTCTTGCTTTGCTACACTTGTATTGAGCCTGGTTGAATGCTGGATTAATATATAGCATCTAGAAATAAAGCTTTGGTCAAGTATACTCATAGCCCATTTCTCCTTTTCTTGAGTTGAGCAAATGTAGTGACAATCATTCAGGCAGGCTGGCTATTGTGTAGAAAGGATTTTTACTGAGGCACAGATTGAATTAGGTAGCCTCCTGCAGGAGCACACTAGAGCTAACTCTAACTGATTGTTAGATTTTCAGCATGAGCATTTACCACTCAGAAACTGGAAATGCTACAAATTAGGACTTGATCGTTTTGTTGATTAGCTAGACTTAAGTGACGGAGAAAATGTCAATAATACAGATTAAAATTAATGTTGTGTTATGCACATTTCTGCTCTTCCTCTTCCCTGCCCTCCCATCCACCCCAAGAGCTAGTTAAACATTTACCAATACACCACTGCTCAAGGTCCCTTCCAAATCTAAGATCCTCTGATTCAATATAACAAAAAAGTTCCCCAGAATTAGAAGGATCCAAAAGTAGGACGGGATAACTTGGGAGGTGAATCCCCTGTCACTGCAAGTTTTCAAGTGAAGGCTGGATTACAATTTACCTGTAATATCTTAGAAGGGATTCTTTGTTGGATGGATTGGTCTAGATGGCCTCTGAGGTCTCTTCCTACTCTCAGTTTCTGTGGGATGAGTGTAAGTGAAGAGTGGAGAATGACACTGAGGTTGTAAGCATGAGTGACTTGGAAGTTGATGGTGCTATTGACAGTAATAGAAAAAGTTGGGAAGAAGAGAGGATTTGGGATAGTAGGGGAATGGGGAGATAATAAATTCTGCTTTGGACATGTTGAGTCAGATTCGTCAAAATAAATACAACATGAACAAAATGTGAATTGTATATTAAAGAAGTCTATTTCCAAATCATATAATGTAATTTTAAAAATATTTAATTTTTATTTGTCCCATTCATATATAAAAACAATTTTTAACATTTTGTTTTAGAATTTTGAGTTCCAAATAATCTGTGTACCTTCCTCTTCCCTCACTGACAAGTCAAACAATTTGATATAGGCTATACATGTACAGTCACGTAAAACATTTCCATATTAGTCATCTTGTGAAAGAAAACACAGACCAAAAAAAAAAACCCCAAGAAAAATAAAGTAAAAAATTAGCATGCTTTCAGACTCTGTCAGTTCTTTCTCTGGAGATATACAGTATTTTCCCTCTTAAGTCCTTTGGGATTGTCACAGATCATTGTATTGCTGAGAATAGCTAAGTCATTCACACTTAATCATCACACAATATTGCTGCTACTGTGTACAATGTTCTCCTGATTTTGTTCAAGTCTTTCCAGGTTTTTCTGAGGGCATCCTGCTTGTCATTTCTTATAACACAATAGTATTCCATCGCAATCATATAACACATAGTGGTCAGCCAATCCCCAGTGGATGGGCATCCCCTCAATTTCTAATTCTTTGTCACTACAAAAAGAGCTACTATAAATATTTTTGTACATATAGGTCCTTTAGCCTTTTTGTATCTCTTTGGGATACAGACCTAGTAGTGGTATTGCTGGGTCAAAGGGTTTGAATTGTTTTTATAGCCCTTTGGGCATAGATCCAAATTGCCCTCCAGAATGGTTGAATCAGTTCACAACTCTACCAACAGTGCATTAGTGTCCCAATTTTCCCATATCCTCTCCAACATTTGTCACTTTCCTTTTCTGTCATATTAGCCATTCTGATAGGTATGAGGTAGTACCTCAGAGTTGTCTTAATTTGCATTTCTCTAATCAATAGAGATTTAGAGCATTGTTTCATATAACTATAGATAGCTTGGATTTCTTTGAAAACTGCCTGTTTGTATCCTTTGATCATTTATCAATTGAAGAATGGCTCTTCTTTTTATAAATTTGACTCAGTTTGCTATATATTTGAGAAATGAGGTCTTTATCAGAGATACTTGCTATACTTTTTTAAAATTATGATTACTGTACATTTCCCTCTCTCCCATTCCCCCCACCCCGTTTATCCTTCTCTCTTTCTTTTCACCATGTTCACCTTTCCCAATCTATCCTTGCTTCTGTCAGCCCCCTCCCCTTTGACATATTCTCTTCCTCTCTTACTTTCTTGTAAGTATGATAGATTTCTATGCCCGATTGAGTGTGTATGTTTATATGGTATTATTAAATGAAGGAGGCTGTATCTTCTCAAAAGAGCATGACAGAGTACATTGTCTCTTTCTTTTTTTTAAATTCGTGTCACCATTAATTTTAATTTTATAACCCATGATAAATGACAATTTTATTAAGCCTAAGATCAACTTCTTATAGCAAGTATTATTTTACAAAAGCCATAATTCCTCTTCCTCCTTAAAACACACTCCATTCCTTCCAAGACATCATGTCGGGAAATGAAAGTTGATTTTCTGCTTTTGCCAGAGGGGCATGCTGAATCTTGCTGCACTCAGTGCAAAGCTTTATAAAGAAGCAGCTTACTTTCTAAGAACCAGAAAAATGGCTATTTGATATGAGGGTAGATGCGGCCAGGATGCTCATACATAAATAAGTGGCAAGCATCGTGGCTATAGGGACCCTTCTTATTTCCTAGTTTTGTAATAGATAATGAGATATTGAGTAATTTTATTCATTGCACCAAAGTCTGTCTTGATGTTGCTCTGATTCACTGCAATTATCCTGAGGTGTTATTTACCAGAGATGACTCTTCCCTATTCTTGTGATTATTCCTGTTTTGGCTTATGTACATTATTATTGGTCATTCGCATCATCTGGTTTTATCAGTCCATGTGTTCCATAAGAATTAGCTTTGTCTTCTCAGGCCTTGCTTCAAAACAGAACGACATGTGACTCAGAAGTTCCCCCAGAATAAATCATTCTGCCATGTTTCCACTCACAGCTTTTCAATCTTCAAAATTCTATCAGAGTTTTTAAAAAGTATAGCCTAAGAAGGTGGTTGCAGGTGATTGAAGTTAAAATACACATGAGTCTTTTTGTTGAGAAATGGAAAACAGTGAGAGTAGTAACATATTGCTATCAGTCACAACAGGCAATTACACTTTTGTGTAATTTTTTTTCTGGGAAAGTATCATTGGGTGGTTATTTAATGGTATATAATATGTTGAAACAAAATGTATCCCTCCTTCCAAAGATCAAAGGATAAGAGATATACACCGTGTTTTACTGATATTAATATATTAATATTGGAAGTGGGGCAGCTAGGTGGTGCAGTGGATAGAGTACCAACCCTGAAGTCAGGAAGACTCATCTTCCTGAGTTCAAATCTGGCCTCAGACACTTACTAGCTGTGTGACCCTGGGCAAGCCACTTAACCCTGTTTGCCTCAGTTTCCTCATGGGTAAAATGAACTGGAGAAGGAAATGGCAAAGCACTCCAGTATCTTTGCAAGGAAAACCCAAATGGGGTCACGAAGAGTTGGACACAACTGAAATGACTGAACAACAATAGAGAACTCCCCAGCATGATCCTCTATGGAGGATTTAGGGAAGGATATATACAAGAGAATAACCGGGTAAGAAGGCATATATGGGGAAGGTGGAGTCAATATTGTGGAGTGAGAGTCAACATTTTGGCCAATCTCACCCAATATATCTCTTCCACAACAACCTAGAAAACATCCAGATGAAATTCTGATCAGGAAAGGTAGGAAAAAGTCATAGTGAGTACAGTCATCCCTTACATATCACAGGAGTTAGGGGCATGGTGCCCCTGGGATGTAGAAAATCCATTAAAAATTTTTGGCCCTCCTTTCATACCAGATAAGAAATCTGAATTTTTTCTTTTTCTTTTATGGAGTGTTTACAGTACCTTATTGTAAAATTTGGATTGGTATTATATAACACTATATATCTATTTTATGTATTTCTGTATTTCTAAAGTTTTTCTGTGTTGTCTGCTGGCCTTTGTGTGTCTTTTGTGGTTTCTGCAAAACTTTCCCAAAAATTCCCATTTAATTTCTTATGCTAATCTGATATATTAAAACTGTGATGGAGAAAGTCATGATTGGAATGGTTAACTGTAATTTTCCAAACCAAGTAGGCTTACAAAGATAGAGAAGTCTGCAGACCCTGAGGTAGTGGTTAGCCAGGAACCATAGTGTAAAGGAAATGAAGGCAGCAGCAACTTCAGTGGTGGCAGCAGCAGTGATAGTAGTGGGGGGAGGTGGGGGGAGAGGAGCATTTTAGCATTCAGGGATGGTAAGGAGCTTATGACCAATAAGTAGGGCAGGAATAACCAAGGCAGAAAGAGATCCAAGAGGACCCATGAGCTAGCACTTGGAACAGAAATGGATTCCAGCTGGCATCTCTGTCAACCATAACCTAGTTCCAGAATAGAAAATAGCAGTCATAGTCTCAAGTGAGAAAGGCCCAGAGCAAAGAATAAGTTCCAAAAATTTAGCTGTGTGATTCTGAGCCCAAGGATGGGGGAATTGGGGGAAGAGAGGTGATTCCGTTCTAACCTAATTTAACCCCACACATAAACCTGCAGTGGAATAATCAAGGAAGGAAACGAAGACCAAAGTAGAACCAAGAAATTCAGTAGCTCTGAATCTGCAAAATTTCCCAGCAAGCTAACAGTGATTGAGTCCAGTAGCAGTCTAATGAAACTCAACCATATACAATACAACAAACCCAAACCTGGGTCAGAAACTTTCAGAGTTCATACCAGGAGGGCAATGAACAAACCTCTACCCAGTACACACCTTCTTGAAAGCACCAAAAACTTTCAGACTCCCAAACTGAGCTATAAAAACAGCAGGACATAAAAAAGATGCTCAAGCCAGATATTCTCTCTCCACACGAGAAGTGAGTCAAGCCCAACAGTAACATAAAATCCAAAGTCAAGAATTAGGCTAGAAGAATGAACAAATGGAAAAAGAAACATCCATAAAGAGCACTATGGTGGTGGGGAAACTCATTACACAAACACAGAAGAAGACAGTAACTTGCAAACATTGGCAAACAAGTATTAAAAAAATGCAGATTGGACACAAGCCCTACAAGAATTCTTAGAAGAGTTAAATAATGAGTTTTCAAAAATGCAAAAAAGAAAAAAAAAGATTTTAAAAACCAAATCAGTAGTGAAAAAATGAGAAGAGAAATGAGAATTATGCAAAAATATTATTGTAAGAGAATTAACAGTTTTATAAAAGAGGTACAAAACATTACTGAAGAAAATAATTCCTTAAAAATTAGAATTGGCAAATGGAAGCTAATGACTTGATAAGACATCAAGAAATAATAAAACAATGTTAAAAGACTGAAAAAAATTTGGAGGAAATGTGAAATATCTCATAGGAAAAGCAACTGACCTGGAAAGAAGATTGAAGAGCGATAATGTAAAAATAATTAGACTGCCTTAAAGTCTTAATTTAAAAAAAGAAGGAGAAATAGACATCATATTTCAAGAAATTAGAAAGGAAAACAGCCCAGCTATCTTAGAACCATAAGGCAAAGTAGAAATTAAAAGAATCCACTGATCACCTTTTGAAAGAAACTCAAAGATGAAAACTCCAAGGAATATTATAGCCAAAATTCAGAATTCCTAGGTCAATGAGAAAATATTGCAAGTAATAAGAAAGAAAGAATTCAAGTACCATGGAACTATAGTCAGGACCATGCAAGATTTAACAGCCACCAACAGAGGTCTTAGAATATAATATTCCAGAAAGCAAAGGATATAGCACTATAGCCAAAAATAATCTTCCATGTAAAAGTGAATATAATCCTACAGGGGAAAAATGGATATTTAATGAACTGGATTTTCAAGCATTTCTGACAAAAAGTCTAGAGCTGAATATAAAATTTGACATTCAAACATAGGTCCCAGAAGAAGCATAAAAAGGTAAATATGAGGGAGCAATCAAAAGACTAAACAACAAATGGAACAGGAATGTTAATTCTTATATGGGGAAAGGATACATATAACCCTTCAGAACTTCATCATCCCTAGGCCTCTTAGAGGGAGTCTAATGAGACAGAAGGTCAATGTTTGATTATTTCATGTTGAGATAATCTCAAAAGAATGGAAGGATGAGGAAGAGTAATACACTGGGAAAAGGGGGAAGGTAGAGGAAAAATGAAGATTACCTTACATAAATGGGGCACACAAGGAAGTGTTTATACACTGGACCGAATAGCAGGAGGGGAGCAGGCAACATTTGAACCTCACTCTCATCTGAACTGATTTGAAGATGGAAGAACACACACACACACATACACACACACATTTGGATACATAAATTAATTTTAACCAACAGAAAAGAAGGAGGGAAAGAGATTAGTAGAAAGGGGTGAGGGGTAAGATTAAGGGCAGGTTAAAGGAGGCATAAATTAGAAGAAAATAAATTCATGAAGAGGGGACAGGTTAAAAAATAGAAGTATAAAAGAATACGAAGGAGGGAAATACATGGTTAACAGTCATAACTGTGAATGTCAATGGCATGAACTTACCTACAAAATGGAAAAGGATAGTAGAAAGGATTGGAAACAGAATCCAGCACTATGTTGTTTGCAAGAAACACACTTGAAACAGAAAGATACATATAGAGTTTTCAAAACAGAGAGCCAGAGCAGAATCTGTTAGGCTTCAGATGAAGTGAAAAAGGCAGAGGCGGCGATCATGATCTCAGACAAAGCAAAAGCAAAAAGAGACCTAATTAAAAATAAACAAAGAAATTACATTTTGCTAAAATGGGATCATAGACAATATTAATATGACCATATATACACCAAATGGCATAGCATCCAAATTATTAAAGGAAAAGTTAAATTAGTTACAGGAGGAAATAGCAGTAAATGTATATTGGTGGAAGATCTCAATTTACTTCTCTTGAATCTAGATAAATCTAACCATAAAATAAACAAGAAAGAAAATGAATGGGATTTTAGAAAATTCAGCTATGATAGACCTTTGGAAAATATTGAATGGGAATAGAAAGGAGTACACTTCTTCTTCTGCTTTGTGAGACACCTTCACAAAAATTGACCATGTATTAAGGCATTTAAAACTTCATAAACAAATACGGAAAAGCAGAAATATTAAACACATCTTTTCTGCATGCAATAAAATTATCTTCAATAAAGAACCTTTATAGCATAAATTAAATATTAATTAGAAATTAAATTAATCCTAGAGAATGAGTGGGTCAAAGAACGAATCATAGAAACAGTGCAACAATCTACCAAAATTTGTCAGATGTAGCCAAAAACAGTACTTAGGGGGAAATAGATAGCAGTGAAATTACCACTCTTGCATTTCTAAATTCTGGTGACACAGAACCCAATTATTGGCCTCTGAAGATAATCAAACTGTTTGGTATGAAAATGGTTGTGTATGATGAAAAACACAAAATTTGAAATGTGTGTGTCATCTTATGTGCTTTGTGTGTTCTAATATCGAATTTAGAAAGCTTTCTACTGAAAAGCCTTTTGTGATTAGGGTTACATTTGATTTTTGAATGGTGGTATTGTGCTCAACCTGTGTTTGAATATAAAATTGTAACCACACCAAAGCTTTCATGGAATATTGATTGCACTATATATTCTTGCATACCTTTGCCAGCCTTAACAATCCAAGCTTAATGTATCATATTTTTATTTGTTATATGACAAAAATATTTTGTTACTTTTGTTTTGCCTAAAGCATATTAAAGAAATTGAATGCTGTGCTATGAGGAAGGAGCCTCTGAACTAAATTTCAGCAAAAGAAATTGCTTCTAAATTGTGTTGTTCTCCTTTTTTAGTTACATTATCTATATGCACTTTATAAAACTAAGTCAGTAGTTTCATTTTCCATTTTATTGTAGAATACACTTTTTCGTCTTGCACATGTACAACACTAATGAGAAAAACATGCAGGGAGATTTCCAAGTCTTTTACTAGTTATTTATGGAATATGTCTTGTCAGTTTGTTTTTTGTGCAAATTAAAGTTAATTCAGATAACTAGTCTGCATTGCAAATATTAACAAGGATCCATATTTATAAACATTGTTCAAATTAACTCAAACAGAATGAACTTTTTGAGAGCTCAATAAAATTAATCATAACTAGGAACTTTTTCCTAAATTCTTTCCCTTTTCTGTCTTTCAGTACTCTCTGGTGTATAGAAGGGCTCACATGAATTTTTTCATAGAATCATATAGTGCAATAATTTTCTTTATTTTTAAATATAATATAATGAGACACAGACATCTCCACTCCAAATGTTCATATGGACTATTGGTACCTGACATATGGTAGAGCCTTCTGAGCTTGAATTGGTCTGTTCAGCCACATCTGGACACACTGAACGTTGACTCCAACATAATGATATTACGTTGATCCTCTTTGAGTATGAAGGACAATGACCAACCAACCAACCAACCAACCTATATCTGTGGAGACCTAGATAAAACTTTTTTTGTCTTTCAGTTGTGTCCAACTCTTTGTGATGCTATTTGGGGTTTTCTTGGTAAAGATACTGGAGTGGTTTGCTGTTTCCTTCTGCAGCTCATTCTACAGATGAGGAAACTGAGGTAAACAGGGTTAAGTGATTTGCTCAAGGTCACACAGCTAAAAAGTGTTTGAGGCCAGATTTTAACTCAGAAAGATGAGTCTTTCTGATTTCAGGCCCAGAGCTCTACTCACTGTACCACCTAACCGCTGATGTGAACTATAGGTAAGCTATATTTTGAGACTTTATATAAAAAACTCTGAGTGGCAGCAAAATGAATAAAAGACATAGGATTTTGTGGGGCTGTTTCCAAGATTGAATCCAGTATATGGGTCCCTGGGTAATATCTCTTTTTATTATTGACTGAAACCACTTTGAATTTGCTTTAAGTTGTTTTGGACCTTTGAAGTACTTTTTCTAAATGCCCCAAAGAGAAGAGAAGGAAGGCCAGAAAGAAACATAATCAGGACATTTTGAAGTTACATTTTAAATTTATATTATAAAGATATATAAGTTTTGCATACTAGGGATTTATATTTATGTGCAATGCTTCTTTTTCTGTTCTATTCTATATATAGAAATTCCCATTTTATTTTGGGATTTGTTAAGTTCAAAATGGTTTTTGAAATTGTTTGACGTGGCCTATAGGTTGTTTGCAATGTTCAGATGAGATAATAGATGTGTAGCCCTTTGCAGAAGCAGCCTACACAGGCTCAACACCTATCTATCTTCCCCTTTTCATTCAGTTCTCTATGCATGCCAAAGAAATGTGAAAGTGTAGAACTAAAGCTTCTGGGAGCACCTGTTGACATTATAAAAAGCAACTGTCAGAGGTCATGCTCTGGAAGGATTTTTAAAAAAGACTAGACATAGTTGTTTTGGTTTTTTTTTTAACATCTGGGTTGCTATTGCTTTTGTCTTAGAAAGAGACACATAGTCCTTTCATGTTTCTCTGAAATCCACTTGGAATGTTACATTTACTAGTGTGTCACCAGGTATTGAGCTATAGCATCTGAATAATACCACCATGAATTAGAGTTAATTACTGACATTGGTGATAGAAGATGATGGTACTGGGCTGAATTGTAGTGAACTTCAAGTGTCCCCTCCCATGATATCTGACCAAGAATTTTTGATAGTACTCATCTGCCAAAGACCTTTTGGTAAGCCTGTCCCTGAGGGTAAGGGATGGGGTACAGAAGACAGAGTAAAGGAATGGAAACTCAGAATTCATATAAAGTAGTTATGAACAGTTAAGACACTTTATATGGTTATATTTTACTTTTGATTTTATGGGCAAATGAAAGAATTCTTTGGACCTACCACTACTGAAAAGGGAAGCAAGATTAGGGACCAGAAGTGAGAAGGACTGAGGCTCTTGAAATTATGAAGTTTGAGGAAATTGATGCAGAGAACTTGGGAGATGCTGGAAGCTGGGAGTTGCATTTGTTCATGCTTAGGTTGCAAGGAGATGTTGTAGCTCAAGCTTAGCTTGCCACCTAGTGGCTTACACAGATATAGCACACTGCATCCCTCCTAAAGGAATATTCCGCGGATGTGCCCTTTATATCAATGCCTCTAGGACTCAAATATTTCGTAATTAAAGCTATCTGAAAATTTTAAATCACTCTCTGAGAGTGACTCCTTCCACATCTACCGATTCCCCTTTATCCACATTTCATTTATTGAGAAAGAAAATAAAACAATCAATTAGGAACAGATAAACATGCCAGGCCTGGAGTCAGGAAGACCCATACTGCTGAGATAAAATCTGGCCTCAGACACTTACTGGTTGTGTGACCCTGGGCAAGTCACTTAACCCTGTTTTCCTGTTTCCTCATTGGTAAAATGAGCTGGAGAAGGAAATGGCAAATTGTTACAGTATCTTTGCCAAGAAAACCTCAAATTGAGCTCAGGAAGAGTTGGACGTGACTGAAAATGACTGAACAACAACAAACGTAAACCACTAGAGCAACATTTCTCCCCAGAACCACCACCACCAACACAAGACAAAGGAACTCTTTCCACCTCTGTTTGTATCCTCATGTAGCTCACTCTTGATTGTATTCTAAAGGTGCCATGGACCTGTTGGTGCCTATGAAAAAATATCTCATCTTCTTTTGCTGTCCCGAATATAAACCAAAGTCACTTGAACCAATTGCTTCTATAAAGATGAAGCTGGTTTTTCTGTACTTATTATGTGTGCTAGTTTTCCTCTTGGGGAGGAACTGATAGGGAGGGGGAAATAAGCATTTATCTAGCACCTGCTGTGTGCAAGCTATTGTACTAAGCATTTTACTACAAATAGTATCTCATTTGATCCTCACACAAGCCCTGGGACATAGGTGTTGTTATAACCCCTATCTTATAGTTAAGAAAACTGAAGCTGACAAAGGTTAAACGGCTTGTCCACACAGTCCTTCTGTCTAAGGCTGGATTTGAACTCACATTTTCCTGACTCCAGGCCCAACACTCTATTCACTGTACTTTTGTTCGGGATATGCAGCCCCGTATCCTTTTTATGTGTACCAGCAGCAATGGTATGTATATTTTATAAACTCTATAGAATTATATTTAAGACGTATGCCTCTGTATATATGCTTCTTCTGCTCCCTGAGATCTAGACTGGACTAATTTGTCTCTTTTTCTATCTAACCTCCCAATCCATCCTGCATCTTCTTGAAGCACCATTTTGTTCATGTCATTTTCCTGCTTAAGAATTTTCAATAGTTTTCCTGTTTACCATAAAATAGAGTGCAGACTCTATACACCCATTCAAGGCCCTCAATAATCTTACTCCAGCCTCTATTTCCTGACCTGTTTCTCACTTGTACATGAACCTAGGACTAATCTACTCATCATCAGGGCTAAAATCAGGTAGATCTGAGTTCGAATCTGGCCCCAGACACTTACCAGTTGTATGATTCTGGGAAAGTCACGTAACCTCTGTTTGCCTTAGTTTCTACTTCTGTAAAACAGGGATACTAATAGCACCTACCTTCCCACATTGTTTTGAGGATCAGCACATAGTAAGGAAGCACTATATAAATGTTCACTACATATTATTATTATTATTATTCCATGTCATGACTCCTGCCCCTCTTTCTGTGCTATTTCCTTGTCTGGAATGCTCCCTTTCCCCGACTCCATCTTCTGAAATTCTCTCTCATCTCCAAGACTCAGCTTAGCTTGCCATTGCCTGATCTTCCCTGAGACTTGGAATTAACTCATCCAGAAGTGGTGTGTCTCTCCCTGCTGAACTTCCATATCACTTCTCATAGAGACTGCTCATGTGACGCTAGCCGGATAATGCCACAGATTGTAGCCATCGCAGGTGTATCTCTTACCTTCCTTTGTAGACGGGGAACATTTAGGGACAGAAATCATATAAATCCTGAACTTCTGGGTCTTAGACTTCTTTCTCAGTTCCTTTTACATAGCAAGTGCTCAAGAAACATCTGTTGACTAAATGAGCTAGGTGAGATAGTGGGCAGAATGCCTGCTTGGAGTCATGAAGGCCTGAGTTCAAATCTGGTCTCAGACATTTACTAGCTGGGTGACTCTGGGCAAGTCACTGAACCCTGTTTGCCTCAGTTTCCTCATCTGTAAAACTAGCCGGAGAAGGAAATGGTAAACCACTCCAGTATCTTTGGCAAGAAAACCCCAAATAAAAATGAATAGAAAGAAGTCTTTACTGGTGAAGCTATGGATCTTCAGATTTTTTTTCCCCTTTCATCTAGATCAGTGGTTCCTAATCTCAGTACATGGATACTTTTCAGAGAGTTGGTGAACCTGGATTGGAAGGTGTCCAATGAAAGTTGGACAAAGGGGCCAGTCAATAAATATTGAGTAAGCACCTATTATGTGCCAGGTACTGCACTAGGTGCTAGAGATACAAAGAAAAGTAAAAGACAATCCCTGTTCTCAGGGAGCTCACAATCTAAGGGAAAGACAACATGCAAATAACTATGTATAAACAAGCTATAGATAGGAAAAATTGAAGATAATCAACAGAGGAAAGGCACCAGAATTAAGAGGATCTGGAAAGGCTTTCTGTAGTAGATGGGATTTTAGCTGGGACTTAAAGGAAGTCAGGAAAACCCAGAGACAGAGGTGTGGAAGAAGAGCATCGAAGACGTGGATGGGGGTGGGGAGAGTCAATTACACAAAAATGTTAAGAACTCCTGGTCTAGAGCTATTGTACAATGGGGAGAGTGGTTGAAGGCAGAGAAAGAATTCCTGTGACTATAGTTGAGCTTGATTATAGAGACTTTTCCTGTATTCTGGTGAGAAAAAATGTGAAAAATATGAATTTTCAAAGGTATTCAGCACTTTTGAGTGAAACTGTGCCTCTGCCTTCTAGGAATTTGCAATCTGTGAAAGGTCTTTGGAACTGATTCAACAAGATGACAAATTAAGAAATAGCATATTAGGGGTTTAGAAAAGACTCTCAGCCTCTGTGCAATATCATAGAGCTCAGATTTCCTTTTGATTGGGTTGGTTCCTTTGCTCTGGTTTCATTAAATATGAATTTGAAATTGAACTTTGTTATAGGAGCTATACTAGGTCATGAGACCTAGCTTGGAGGTTTCCATTTATTATGACGAAATGCAGCAGGAGAGAAATCATAGTATGATGACAGTTCAGCTCACCATCCCAGTCTGGTGTCTAATACCAAGGTCTGACTGCTTTGCTGCCAGGGAATTATGGAATTAGGTTAGTTTTTGGACCTTTTTCAGTTTGGCAAAGCAATCAAAGCTATATTTCTCCCCTTCCCCAACATTTGTTCTAGTTGCTTATATGAAACAGATATTTCTATAAATCAAAGTGAAGCAAGCATGAAGCAAAAGCTGATATGTGGACTTTTTCCTAGAAAAAGTTGCTGCTTTTTCTTGATACATGTCACATTCTAAATTGGATAATCATTTATCTTTCATTCTGAAGAAATTCAGATTTTGTGAATAAGTCATTCTTACTGCACTTTTTATCTCTCTCTCTGTCTCTCTCTCTCTCTCTCTGTCTGTCTCTCTCTCTCTCTCTCTCTCTCTCTCTCTCTCTCTCTCTCTCTCACACACACACACACACACACACACACACACTCCTTACACATCCCTTTAGGATTTGGTGATTTCTTTCATTTTCTTTCCCACTCATTTTGAGAAATCAATTTCACAAATAAATGACAGAGTTGTTGTTATTTGTCCTTTATTTTTGAAGAGGACCAATGACTTCATGGAGCAATATCTTGACTCAACAGTAAGTTGGATATGAGTGGCAGAGTTGCACAAAGTTGTCAACCTCACTCTCTCTTCTTGAGTCATCGAAGTCCTGTGGTAAGACATAAGTCAAGACAACCGGCAATGGCTCAGGATGCAGTGGATGACCTTGGCATCTTTGTTGTCTGACCAAGCTTTAAGCACTCCACAAGAAGACAGCAAAAAATAATATGCTTTGACCTATATTCAGACACCATCAGTTATTTCTCTGGAGGTGAATAGCATTTTTCATCATGAGTCCTTTGGGATTGCCTTGCATCGTTATTGTATTGGTGAGAATAACTAAGTCACTCACAGTTATTCATTGTACAATATTGCTGTTACTGTGGACAATGTTCTCCTGGTTCTTCTCTCTTCACTTTGCATCAGTTCATGTAAATCTTTCCAGGTTTTTCTGAAATCATCCTCTTCATCATTTCTTATAGCACAATAATATTCCATTACAATCATATACCACAACTTGTTCAGCCATTCCCTAATTAATGAGCACCCCCTTGATTTCCAATTCGTTGCCACCACAAAAAGACCTGCCATGAGTATTTTTGTAAAATATGTCCTTTTCCCTCTTATAAAAAATCTCTTTGGGATACAGACCTAGTAGTGGTATTGCTCTGTCAAAGGCAGTTTTATAGCCCTTTGAGCATAGTTCCAAATTGCTCTCCAGGATGGTTGGAAGAATTCACAATCCACCAACATCGTAGCAGTGTCCCAGTTTTCCCATATCCCCTCCAACATTTATCATATTCCTTTTCTGTGATATTAGCCAATCTGATAGCTGCAAGGTGGTACCTCAAAGCTGTTTTAATTTTCATTTCCATAATCAATAGTGAGTTAGAGCATTTTTTCATGTGAATATAGATAGCTTTGATTTCTTTGAAAACTGCCTGTTTATATCCTTTGACCATTTATCAACTGGGGAATGGCTTGTGTTCTTAGAAATTTGACTTAGTTCTCTATATATTAGAGAAATGAAGCCTTTATCAGAGATATTTAGTGCAAAATTTCCCCTCCCCCCCAGCTTTTTACTTTCCTCACAAATATGGTTACCTTGGTTTTGTCTGTGCAGTTTAAGAAGTGCTGAAGGGGTCAGGAGTAGAAAAAGTTTAAGAAGCCTTAGACTAGATAATTTCTAGTATGGATCTGTGTTCTCTTCCCACTGTAGTATTCAATGAGTCTATAAAACCTCTGAAAATCTGTGTGCTGGCTTCAAGGATAAGAGGGCAGACAAATTAAACCTACTTAATGTAGCAGTCTGAATGAGGGCCTTTTCTTGTGAGTTGTAGTAGTTTTAAGATGAGGAAACTTTATCAGTTTCTCCTACCCATTTCAAGTGCTGCATTTGACATAAAAGGCCTATCCTAATGAGTGGTCACTAGTAATCTACTCTAGAAAGGGGACAAGGAAAAAAAATCACAAACCCAAGCCAAAGACTCAGCAGTACCCAAATGAGTTATTAAAAGATTTCTAAACAGCCAGCTGAGGTCTCTGTGTAGTGCTGGAGATGAGAGAAGTGCTTTGTTGTTGTTGTTCAGGTGTTTCAGTCATATCCAACTCTTTTTGACTTCTTTTGGGAATTTTCTTGGCAAAGATACTGGATTGGTTTGCCATTTTCTTCTCCAGCTCATTTTAAAGACTTGCCCAGGGTCACCCAGCCAGTAAATGTCTAAGGCCAAATTTGAAGTCAGGAAGATGAATCTTCCTGACTCGAGGCCCAGCACTCTATCAATGGTCCATTTAGCTGCCCTTGAGAGTAATGCTTTGGACCTCCAAATCTGCCCAGATATTTGGGTGGTGATGTGGCAGTTTCTAAGACAGCTTCCCAGTTTTCCTCTTTTCTGTACAGGAAACAATCCATTTCTGATATGTTTCAGGGATGCTCTTTCACATATACTTTGCCTTCCAAATGATTTACAAAGAATTGGAAAGTTGCAGACAGCCTTATGAATGCTACTCAAATGTTAGAGAGAAGACAATAACTTAAGACTGTCAAGTCATGCAGAGGAATATTTCAAACGATTTCCCAGTCTACTAATTCCTAATGACTGCGATTCAACTATTCTATTACCCACTTTGTGGTTTTGTTTTGTTGTTTTATTGAGGAATATCTCCAAACTTAACTGCTCTCAGAAAATGGTATAAACTAGTACATAGCTAGAGCAGGGACCTTCGGTTCTTAGCATTTTCTAACAGCTAACTTTGATTTTCCTTACTCAATACTTGTCCCTTAAGGTTGCCCTTCATTTTAATTTTTTTTAATTTGTTAGGTTATCTTTATTTAAATTTATTTATTTAACATATTTGGTTTTCAGCATTGATTTTCACAACAGTTTGAATTACAAATTTTCTCCCCATTTCTACCCTCCCCCCCACTCCAAGATGGCATATATTCTGGTTGCCCTGTTCCCCAGTCAGCCCTCCCCTCTATCACCCCCCTCCCCTCTCATCCCCTTTTCCCTTCCTTTCTTGTAGGGCGGGATAAATTTCTACGCCCCATTGCCTGTGTATCTTATTTTTTAGTTGCATGCAAAAACTTTTTTTTTGTTTGTTTTTGAACATCTGTTTTTAAAACTTTGAGTTCCAAATTCTCTCCCTTCTTCTCTTCCCACTCACCCTCCCTAAGAAGTCGAGCACTTCAACCTAGGCCACACATGTATCATTATGTATAACCCTTCCACAATACTCATGTTGTGAAAGGCTAACTACATTTTGCTCCTTCCCAACCCATCCCGCTTTATTGAATTTTCTCCCTTGACCCTGTCCCCTTTCCAAAGTGTTTGTTTTGATTAGCTCCACCCCCATCTGCCCTCCCCTCCATCATCCCCCCCCCCTTTTATTTTTTTTAGTCTTCCTCCCTCTTCTTTCCTGTGGGGTAAGATACCCAACTGAGTATGTCTGGTATTCCCTCCTCAGGCCAAATCTGATGATAGCAAGGTTCACTCATTCCCCCCTCACCTGCCCTCTCCCCTCCTCCCACAGAACTGCTTCCTCTTGCCACCTTTATGCGAGATAATCCACCCCATTCTATCTCTCCCTATCTCCCTCTCTCAGTATGTTGCTCTCTCATCCCTTAATTTCATTTTATTTCTTTTAGATATCTTCCCTTCATCTTCAACTCACCCTGTGTCTGCTTTCTCTCTTTTACATATATATATATACATATAGACATACATATATATGTATATATATACAAAAACACACACATATATACATACATACACATGCATACATATACACATAGATACATACATACATACACATTCACTTATATATATACATAAACATATATATATATATATGCATATTCCCTTCAACTACCCTAATACTGAGGTCTCATGAATCATACACATCATCTTTCCATGTAGGAATGTAAACAAAACAGTTCAACTTTAGTAAGTCCCTTGCAATTTCTGTTTCTTGATTACCTTTTCATGCTTCTCTTGATTCTTGTGTTTGAAAGTCAAATTTTCTATTCAGTTCTGGTCTTTTCACCGAGAAAGCTTGAAAGTCCTCTATTTTATTGAAAATCCATATTTTGCCTTGGAACATGATACTCAGTTTTGCTGGGTAGGTGATTCTAGGTTTTAATCCTTGCTCCATTGACCTCCGGAATATCGCATTCCAAGCCCTTCGATCTCTTAATGTAGAAGCTGCCAGATCTTGGGTTATTCTGATTGGGTTTCCACAATACTCAAATTGTTTCTTTCTGGCTGCTTGCAGTATTTTCTCCTTGATCTGGGAGCTCTGGAATTTGGCGACAATATTCCTAGGAGATTTCTTTTTGGGATCTATTTGAGGAGGCGATCGATGGATTCTTTCAATTTCTATTTTGCCCTGTGGCTCTAGAATATCAGGGCAGTTCTCCTTGATAATTTCTTGAAAGATAATATCTAGGCTCTTTTTTTGATCATGGCCTTCAGGTAGTCCAATAATTTTTAAATTATCTCTCCTGGTTCTATTTTCCAGGTCAGTGGTTTTTCCAAGGAGATATTTCACATTGTCTTCCATTTTTTCATTCCTTTGGTTCTGTTTTATAATATCCTGATTTCTCATAAAGTCACTAGCTTCCACTTGCTCCAATCTAATTTTTAAAGTAGTATTTTCTTCAGTGGTCTTTTGGACCTCCTTTTTCCATTTGGCTAATTCTGCCTTTCAAGGCATTCTTCTCCTCATTGGCTTTTTGGAGCTCTTTTGCCATTTGAGTTAGTCTGTTTTTTAAGGTGTTGTTTTCTTCAGTGTATTTTTCAGTATTTTTTTGGGTCTCCTTTAGCAAGTCATTGACTTGTTTTTCATGGTTTTCTTGCATCCTTCTTATTTCTCTTCCCAATTTTTCCTCTACTTCTCTAACTTGCTTTTCCAAGTCCTTTTTGAGCTCTTCTATGGCCTGGGACCAGTTCCTGTTTTTCTTGGAGGTTTCTGTTGTAGGCTCTTGCACTTTATTGACTTCTTTAGGCTGTATGTTTTGGTCTTCTTTGTCACCAAAGAAAGAATGCAAAGTCTGAGACTGAATCTCGGTGCGTTTTCGCTGCCTGGCCATATTCCCAGCCAACTAATTTGACCCTTGAGTTTTTCAGTGGGGTATGACTGCTTGTAGATTACAGAGTTCTATGTTCCACGTTTGGGGGGGAGGTGCCAGCTCTGCCACACCAGCACTGCTCCTTCCCCAACCCCCAACCCGAACTGGGCTTAGATCTTTGGCAGGCTGTGCACCCCTGCTCTGATCCGCCACTTAATTCCTCCCACCAGGTGAGCCTGGAGCCGGAAGTAACAACAGCTGTAGCTGCCCCACCTCCGCTGCCTCCGGGGCTGGAAGCCGAACAGCGAACTCCTTCTACTCCCGCAGCTTTTCCCACTAACCTTCTCCACAGTCTTTGGTATTTGTGGGTTGAGAAGTCTCATAACTGCCACAGCTCACTGAATCAGGGCGCTAGGGCCCCCTCCGCCTGGCTTCTGGTCTGGATGGTCCACGCCACTCAGGCTGGGCTCTGCTCCACTCCGTTCCCAGCTCCCAGCTCCCAGCTCCGAGCTCCGTGTGGGATAGACCTCGCCCAGAGACCATCCAGGATGTCCTGGGCTGGAGCCCTGCTTCCCTCTGCTGTTTTGTGGGTTCTGCCATTCTAGAATTGGTTCAGAGCCATTTTTTATAAGTTTTTGGAGGGTCTCGGTAGGGAGCTCACGCTATTCCCTGCTTACCAGCTGCCATCTTGGCTCCGCCCCCTGAAGCCCCATTTTAATTTTTAAAAATAAGTTTTTATTGATATTTTCTGATTCTTATATCATTTTAGTATTCCATATATCCTTCCACAAACCCCTCCCAGACAGCCATCCAATATGACAAACAACATTTTTTGAAGAGGGAAAAGAAAAAGTCAGCACAACTGAAAAAAGTCGGAAAACGTGCATTGTGTAACCCTTGGGGACCTCCCACCTCCTTGGAGAGGTGGGTTGGGGATGTCTTCTCATACCTCTTCATTGGAGTCCCACTTGCTCTTCAGAATTTTGTTATATTTACTTTTAATTTCTTAGTGAGTCATTGTTATTTCCATTTCCATTGATGTAGTTACTGTGTATATTGTTTCTTGGCTCTGCTTACTTCACTCTGCATCAGTTTATACAGACCTTTTTCAGAGAAATTTCACGCAAAGATATTTTTTTCCATTCTACCACTTCCATTTTTATCCTAGATGCATTAATATTGTCTGTGCAGAAGCTTTTCAGTGTCAAATTCCAAATCTTTCCAAGTTTCTCTGAATCCATTATATTTGTCATTTCATTACATAAAATAATTCTCTTATTGGCGATAGAGCATGAAATAATTTGGTTGTTGATAATTTACATTTCTTCTGAGAACTAGAAAATAGAATAATTGACCTGGAATCAGAAAGAAGTTAGCTTAAAATACTGCCTTAAAAACATTTAGCCATGTGACCCTGGGCAAGTTCCTTAATCTCACTCTTTCAGTTTCCTCATCTGTAAAATGGGGATTGTAATAGTACCTACCTCACAGGATTGTTGAGAGATTCAAAAATAATGACATTGAAAAAGCACTTTACAAACCTTAAAGAGCCACATTAATGTCCACTCTTGTTATCATAAACTTTGACCACATGTTTATTACGGAATGAGCTCTTTTTGTATTGTATTTTTCATCAATTCTCTATCAGTTCTTGATATCAGACCATGATAAAGAAATTTACTCCAAGTAATTTTTCCCTGAGGTAACTATTTCCATTAACTGATTTTTTTGATTGTTCAAAAGCTTTTCTATTTTATGAAATCAAAATTGCTTACTTCTATGATCTTCTATGATCATCTCTATATCTTGTTTAGTGATGAATTCTCCCCTTAGCTAGAGTTGAGAAAGGTATTTCCTTGTCTTTAATTTTTAATGATCTTTTATATTTAGGTCATATATACATGTGGAATTTATTGTGGTATATGACATGGGATATTGGTCTCAATCCAATTTCTGCCAAATTGCATTGCCATTTTTGTCAAATAATGAGTGCTTATCCCAGTAGATGATGTCCTTTGTGATGATGAATTCTTTTTTTTTTTGGTGGGGGGAAGGCAGGGCAATTGGGGTTAAGTGACTTGCCCAAGATTGCATAGCTAGTAAGCGTGTCCAGTGTCTGAGACTGGATTTGAACTCAGGTCCTCCTGACTCCAGGGCTGGTGTTCTACTAACTGCACCACCTAGCTGCCCCAATGATGAATTCTACTGTACATAACTGTTCCTAGTGTTTGTTTACCTAATCTGACACATTCTTCAATTTTTGAAGAAACCATCACCAAATAACTTAGATGATTACTTCTTTATTGTATAGTCTGAGATATGGTACCGCTACCCCCTTCATTCCTAATTTTTCATGATTTTTTAGAAATTTGCCACATCTTATTCCTTCAGCTGAATGCTTATTTTGTCTAGTTTAATAAAGGAATCTCTTAGTAGTTTGGTTTGGTTCTAAATCTTTAAATTTACATAGTATCGCCTTATAGAACACAACTATGGGCAATATCTCTCCAATTGTTTAAATCTTCCTTTATTTCTGGAAAATATTTTGTACTTGTATTCACAAATCCTAGATGCCTAGTCAGGAGACTCTCAGATAATTTATACACTTCATAGTGATTTTGAATGGAATTGATTTTTCTATTTCTTCATACTGTATTCTGTTAGAAATACAGCAAACCTGACTTTTTGTGGATTAAATTTAGGACTACTCTTGGCAGCAGTTGTAATAAAGGCTTCTTGAGATTGGAGAATTTAAAAATGAGGAGATGACTTGATCAATTTCTCCGACCCATTTCACTTTCTTCATTTGAAGAGAGATGCCTCTCCAAGTGAGTGATTACGTGGTAACACAAGTGCCCACACTGGGGAGAGGAAAAGAAAACCCTAGCACAAGACATACATTCTAAAGATTTATTCAGGAATATTCTCTGCAGCTGACTAGGAATGGGAGAAAAATACTGGGTCCTCTGAATTTCTTCCATATTGGGGTGGTGGTATGGAAACTTGGAGGGGGTGCAGCTGGGTTGCTTAGTAGATAGTGTGCCAGGCCCAAAGTCAGGAAGACTTATCTTCCTGAGTTTAAATCTGGTCTCAGATGCTTGCTAGCTGTGTGACTCTGGGCAAGTCACTTAACCCTGTTTGCCTGTTTCTTCATCTGTAAAACGAACTGGAGAAGGAAATGGCAAACCACTCCAGTATCTTTGCCAAGAAAACCCCAAATCAGGTCATGAAGAGTTGGACACAACTGAAAAATGACTGAACAGCAACAAATGGAAACTCCCCAGATTTCAGTGGTATGGCTGCTTTAGAGATGGCTTTCTAGCTTTTCCTTTTTATATAGGAAAAGTTCCATCTCTGACTTTATTTTCTCTTTTGGGGGAATTTCAGGATGGTGATTGATGGGGTAAGTTATTATCTTCCTCTACCTCTGTAGATCTTTGAACACAGTAATTGGTTGATGGGCAATAAGAGAGTGAAAGTGGGATGCTCCCTGATTTAGTCAGGGATGACTAACAAGGGATGTTTGGAGAATCTTATCTATAGTGCTAGATGCTGCGGCACCATCCGGGTTCAGAAGGACACTTATCTATGAGAGTATTGGGAAAATATGGAGAGCCTTGATTTCGGAGTTAAAAAAAACCAAGAGATAATGAATACATCTTAGAGGCAGCTTGTGGTGAAGTGGATAGAGCAGTGGGCCTGGAGTCAGGAAAGCCCAAGTTCAAATCTGACCACAGACATTTACTAGTAGTGTGACCCTGGACAAGTCTTAACCTCTGCCTCAGTCTTCTCTACTGTAAAATGGGGATAATAATAGCACCTGCCTTTCAGGGTTGTTGTGAGGATCAAATGAGATAACATTTGCAAAAAGCACTTAGCACAGTTTCTAGCACACTATAGGTGCTATAAAAATGCTTATTCTCTCCCCTTTACCAGCTATATGCCAATTATCATTCAAGAGCCAAGAAAATTGCTTTGGGTTGCTCTCTCCAATGAGGTACCAGAGTCCTTAGAGGGGTGTTTATGAGTTCTGACTCATGCCCCATTGGGATCATATTTGTGAAATGCTAGCTTAGATTCCATAGAGGAAGAGGAATAAATTTCCCGCACAAATGAAAATTGTTGTAAGAAAATAAAGGCTGTATTTATATACATGCATATACATATATTCTATGGCAAGCATTATTAATTAATTTACATTCCTGAGGGTACTAAAAAGTTCAGGGTCAGGGACAGATCTTTAACACTTTCAACTGTAGATGTCCCTTCAAGACAAGTGATCCCTTAATGACTATTCATGGGTCTAATCATTCAATCAGTTCTAAATCCAGTTATTATGTATTCTTCAAAAAGAAAAAAAAACACTCCAACCTTTACTTTCTATTATAACAATGACCTATGTAATTTGAGGGAAAGTAGACAAAGTATTGCCACAGGCATAGGGATTTATATAACTTACTATTTTTTTTTACAAAATATAATGATGATATTAGTAGTGCTGAATTGATATATCGTACATCTGTAAACATAATCTTTGGGCTGCTATCTGGACAAGAATCATGGTAGATAGACGTGCTTTCAAGTATTGTTAAATAGTTTATATTGTTCAATAACCACAATGAGTTTTAAATGAAGTTAAATTTCAGCAGACTGGGCTGATCAAAAAAATATATCTATCTCACTGATCAAGAACAGGGGAAGCTCTCAGAAGCCATAGTTTAACGCTTTCATTTTATAAATGAGGAAACAAGGTTCAGATTGGAGCCAAGTTGTGAAGGGTTTTAAAGCCAAAACACTAGTCCATATCTGATTCTAGAGGTAAATAGGGAATTATGGCAATACAGGAGCGATATGTTTAAACTTACATTTTAGGACTATAACTCGATGGAGGGGGTATGGAAAGATGGGCACGCCAATGTGTTGTTGTTGTTCAGTCGTTTCAGTCTGGCTCTTTGTGACCCCATTTGAGGTTTTCTTGGCAAAGATACTTAAGTGGATGGCCATTTCCTTCTCCAGCTCATTTTGCAGATGAGGAAATAGCAAACAGAGTTAAGTGACTTGCCCAGGTGGTAAATATCTGAGGCCAGATTTGAACTCAGGAAGATGAATTTTTCTGACTTCAGGCCCAGTGCTCTACCTACTGTGCCACTTAACTTAGAGAATATATGTGGCATATAGAAGTCCTCTTTTTTCATTCCTGAGGAAGTTCTCTTGAAGTACGGTAAATCTGCACCCAGTTTTTCTTCAACTTCCCATGAAGACATTGCCACCGGCTGATCCGGGAGTGCCATTAGGACACTGGTGGGAAGCCCATTATTCTCTAGACCAGGTGATTCCTGGGATTTGTTCTGTGAAGTTTGGATTCAGTTAAAGGGCTACACCTGGGGACCTAGACCTCTGTCCCCACCTCTGTCTAGACCTTCTGGAGCTGGAAAGTCTCCATCTGATTAAAAGGGGAGGGGGAGTTTTGAGTAAGGCAGAAACCAAGGCATCTCCTTCTCTTCCTCCCACTGGGCTCTGGAATATGCTAGAAAATCACATATTCCAATTCTGGAATTCCTCCCTCTTTTAGCTAACTGCATACTTTTTTATACATGACCCAGAGGAGGTAACAAAATCCCCCAGCCAGTTGGAACTACCTTCTTACCTGGTGTCATTTCACATCATTCAATGGCTTTCAAAGACTTTTCCCATTTACCCAAAGATCTTTGGATTGATTGAGATATGTTCTCTCCTAGAAAAGGTATCAGAGCTAAAATGGGGCAAAAAACTCTACCCTTGTGTGTACATCTCTTATGCTTATCTTTATATGTTCTCTCTCCTGATAAAATGTGAGCTCCTTAAGGGCAGGGACTGTTGCATTGTTGTCTTTGCCTCCCTAGTGCTGTGTGCAGGGCCTGATACACAGTAGGAAGGAAGGAAACAAGCATCTGTTAAGCACTTACTATATGCCAGGCACTGTGCTAAAGGCTTTACAAATATCTTGTTCAATCCTCACAAACTCCTGGGAAGGAGGTGCTATTATTATCTCAATTTAACAGTTGAAGAAACTGAGGCAGATGGAAGTTAAGTGACTTGCCCAGGGTCACACAGCTAGTAAGTATCTGAGGCCAAATTTAACTCAGGTCTCCCTAACTCCAGGTCCAAAATACTCTGTCCACCATTCTACCTAGCTTCCTCTAATAAGCACTTAATAAATGCTTGTTTTGTTTTTCATTATAAATTTATTTTTTAATTTTTAGTTTACAACACTCAGTTCCACAAGTTTTAGGGCTCCAAATTTTCTCTCCCTCCCTCTCCTCCCCCCCCCTCCCCCCCAAGATGGCATGTAATCCAATGTAGGTTCTACATATACCTTCACATTGAACTTATTTACATAATAGTCCAGTTGTAAAGAAGAATTATAACCAATGGAATGAATCATGAGAAAGAAGAAATGAAACCAAAAAAGAAGGAAAAAAAGAGAGCAAATAGTTTTGCATAGCTTTTTCCATCATGAGTGTTTTGGAGCTGTCTTTGAACCTTGCATTGATGAGAGCAGTCAAGTCTATCAAAGTTAGTCCTTACACATATTGTGTGTTTGTAATCCTGTATAATGATCTCCTGGTTCTGCTCCCCTCGCTCAGCATCAGTTCATATATGTCTTTACAGGTTATAATGAAGTCTGTCTGCTCCTCATTTCTTATAGCACAATAGTATTCCATTACATTCATATACCACAACTTGTTTAGCCATCCTCCAACTGATGGGCATCCCCTTGATTTCCAATTCTTTGCCATCACAAAAAGAGCTGCTATACATATTTTTGTACATACTGGTTCATTTCCCACTTACGCGATCTGTTTGGGATACAGCCCTAGACGTGGCATTGCTGGGTCAAAGGGTATGCATATTTTTATAGCCCTTTGGGCATAGTTCCAAATTGCTCTCCAGAATGGCTGGATCAGTTCACAACTCCACCAACAATGTAACAATGTTCCAATTTTTCCACATCCTCTCCAGCATTTATCATTTTCCTGTTTTGTCATGTTAGCCAATCTGACAGGAGAGAGTACTTAAGAGTTGTTTTGATTTGCATTTCTCTGATCAATAGAAATTTAGAGCATTTTTTCATATGACTATAGATATACTTAATTTCTTCCTCTGAAAACTGCCTGTTCATATCATTTGGCCATTTCTCAATTGGAGGATGACTTGTATTCCTATAAATTTGGTTCAGTTCCCTATATATTTTAGATATGAGGCCTTTATAATATATGCTTATTGATTGATTTGCCTCTCCCTTTGTCCTTTGCCCTGGGCTAGTTGTTTAACCATGGGCAAATCATTTGATGCCTCTGAGCTTCAGATTCCTTATACCTAAAATGGGAATAATATTTATAACTTTTTAGCTTTTTCAAGATGTAGCATGGCATAGTATGTTAGAAGGTCAGCTTGGAGTAAAAAAGACCTGGGTTCAAGTCCTCCTTTTATGCCCAAATTCAAGAAATAGATGACTCTTCCACATGAAAGACTTCAAATGAATACATTTAAAATAATTGACAAATAGCACTATATATATATGATATATATATATATATGTATAAAATCTCATTTAACCCTCACAATAATTCTGTGAGTTAGATATTTGGGGGGGCCGCTATTCAGTGCTGTAATTTCACTGGGAAATGGGGATGGGGGCTTCTCCTAGTGGAAGACTCCTGGTGTGGAAACTCCCTCCACCAACCCAGATTGTCCAGTCATCTCTAACTCAAAATGTTGCTTAGGGGCACTAAGAGGTTAAATGATTTGTTCATGGTCACAGCAGCATGTGTCAGAGTCAAGAATTGTACTTAGGTCTTCCTAACTCCAAGGCTGATCCTCTATGTATTCTACTACTACACCTCCTGAGGTTTCTATTATAGCTTTTGTGTCCCATTTTATGAATAAGGAAGCCTAAGAAAGTCAAATAACTTGTCCATGTCAAACCACTAGCACTCTTTCTGAGGCTGGTGGTACTTGAATTTGGGAGTTCTGAGCTATATTTGGGCTAAAAGGTGATCAGTGTTTATGCTGATGAGCCCCTGAGAGCAGAAAACCACTGGGGTGCCTATGGAAGGGTGAACTAGCTCAGGGCGGGGGCTAAGCAGGGCAAAGTTTTCATGATGATCAGTAGTGGGATTGAGCATATGAATGAGTAGAGGTTACTCCCAGATTGGGCAAGATAGAGAGACCCAGTCTCAAAGGGAAAAGAAAAAAAAACTGATGTAAATATAGAGTATTATTCTTACCACCTATTGATGATAGTAATTACTATGTAACTTTTAAATAAGAAAGACCATCACCCTTTACTCCAAGTATAGATACCACAGCCTAGATTGAAAATCAAAGGGGGAAACATAGGAAGTTTCTGACTACTTTCTGAATTTGGTTTATTTTCAAATCATTCTTCTCAGTAAACCCTCTGATGTAGCAAAGACCCTTTACCATAGCTATTCATTGGTAGAAATCTCTATAGAAACTTTTCATTCTTCCCTTAATCTCCTCAGAAGCTGTCACGCTTAGTACATATTAGTAACTTGAGAGCTCAAGTTAGCAGAGGACCATGGAACTCACTTGACTGGGTTCAAGATGAAGATCATTTATAAGATAATTAGGATAATTAGACAGGCTTATTACCTAGAATATAAGGTCTACTGCTTCTTTGCTCTCATCCTTCAGATAAGTCTGCACTGAAAATCTGAAAACAGCAAAGGAATTTAATAAAACACAAACATGTCTGTTTATCTTGTACATAATCCTAATTTTATTTTATTTTTTTCGAACTTACATTCTTTTTTAAAAATTTATTTAATATAGTTAGTTTTTAACATTGATTTTCACAAAAGTTTGAATTACAAATTTTTTCCCCATTTCTACCCTCCCCCCACTCCAAGATGGTGTATATTCTGGTTGCCCCATTCCCCAGTCAGCCCTCCCATCTGTTACCCCACTCCCCTCCCATCCCCCTTTCCCTTCTTCTCTTGTAGGGCAAGATAAATTTGTATGCCCCATTGCCTGTGAATCTTATTTCCAGGTTGCATGCAAAAACTGTTTTTTGTTGTTGTTGTTTTTGAATGTCTGTTTTTAAAAACTTTTGAGTTCCAAATTCTCTCCCCTCTTCCCTCTCCACCCACCCCCCCTAAGAAGGCAAGCAATTCAACATAGGCCACATGCGTATCATTATGTAAAACCCTTCCACGATACTCATGTTGTGGAAGATTAACTATGTTTTTCTCCTTCCTAACCTATTCCCCTTTATTGAATTTTCTCCCTTGACCCTGTCCCTTTTTGAAAGTGTTTGTTTTTGATTACCTCCTCCCCCTGTCTGCCCTCCCTTCTATCATCCCCCCTTTTTTATCTTCTCCCTCCTTCTTTCCTGTGGGGTAAGATACCCAATTGAGTGTGTATGGTATTCCCTCCTCAGGTCAAATCCAATGAGAGCAAGATTTACTCATTCCCCCTCACCTGCCCCCTCTTCCCTTCCTACAGAACCACTTTTTCTTGCCACTTTTATGCAAGATAATTTATCCCATTCTATCTCTCCCTTTCTCCCTCTCTCAATATATTCCTCTCTTATCCCTTAAATTGATTTTATTTTTTTTAGATATCATCCCTTCATATTCAACTCACCCTGTGCCCTTTGTGTGTGTATATATATGTATATACATATATACATACATACCTACATATATATATACATACATAGACATACACATATGTATATATATATGTATACGCACATATATATGCATATTCCTTTCAGCTACTATGATATTGAGGTCTCATGAATCATACACATCATCTTTCTATGTAGGAATGTAAACAAAACAGTTCAACTTTAGTAAGTTCCTTATGATTTCTCTTTCTTGTTTACCTTTTCATGCTTCTCTTGATTCTTGTATTTGAAAGTCAAATTTTCTATTCAGCTCTGGTCTTTTCACTGAGAAAGCTTGAAAGTCCTGTATTTTATTGAAAATCCATATTTTGCCTTGGAGCATGATACTCAGTTTTGCTGGGTAGGTGATTCTTGGTTTTAATCCTAGCTCCAATGATCTCCGGAATATCGTATTCCAAGCCCTTCAGTCCCTTAATGTGGAAGCTGCCAGATCCTGTGTTATCCTGATTATTTTTTCACAGTATTCAAGTTGTTTCTTTCTGGCTGCTTGCAGTATTTTCTCCTTGACCTGGGAGCTCTGGAATTTGGCAACAATGTTCCTAGGAGTTTTCTTTTGGGGATCTATTTGAGGAGGCGATCTGTGGATTCTTTCAATTTCTATTTTACCCTCTGGCTGTAGAATATCAGGGCAATTCTCCTTGATAATTTCTTGAAAGATGATATCTAGGTTCTTTTTTGATCATGGCTTTCAGGTAGTCCAATAATTTTAAAATTATCTCTCCTGGATCGATTTTCTAGGTCAGTGGTTTTTCCAATGAGATATTTGACATTGTCTTGCATTTTTTCATTCCTTTGGTTCTGTTTTATAATATCTTGATTTCTCATAAAGTCACTAGCTTCCACTTGCTCCAATCTCATTTTTAAGGTAGTATTTTCTTCAGTGGTCTTTTGGACCTGCTTTTCCATTTGGCTAATTCTGCCTTTCAAGGCATTCTTCTCCTCATTGGCTTTTTGGAGCTCTTTTGCCATTTGAGTTAGTCTATCTTTTAAAGTGTTTTCTTCAATATTTTTTTCAGTATTTTTTGGGGTCTCCTTTAGCAAGTCATTGACTTGTTTTTCATGGTTTTCTCGCATCATTCTCACTTCTCGTCCCAATTTTTCCTCTATTTCTCTAATTTGCTTTTCCAACTCCTTTTTGAGCTCTTCCATGGCCTGAGACCAGTTCATGTTTTTCTTGGAGGCTTTTGGTGTAGGCTCTTGGACTCTGTTGACTTCTTTAGGCTGTATGTTTTGGTCTTCTTTGTCATCAAAGAAAGTTTCCAAAGTCTGAGACTGAATCTGGGTGCCTTTTTGCTGCCAGGCCATGTTCCCAGTCAACTTACTTGACCCTTGAGTTTTTCAGTGGGGTATGACTGCTTGTAGAGCAAAGAGTACTTTGTTCCAAGCTTGAGGGGATGGGCTGTTGATTTCAGAGATATTTCTATATAGCCAGCTCTTCCACCCCAGTACTCCTCCTTCCTCAAGAACCACCAACCCGGACCTGATGCAAATCTTCAGCTGGCTCTTCACTCTTGCTCTGATCCGCCACTTAATTCCTCCCACCACGTGGGCCTGGGGCCAGAAGTAACTGCAGCTGTAGTTCTGTAGCTGTACCTCCCCCGCTGCCCCTGGGGTGGTGGCCGAACCCGAACTCCGTCCCCCGCAGCTTTTCCCCCTAACCTTCTCTGTTGTCTTTGGTGTTTGTGGGTTGAGAAGTCAGGTAACTGCCACAGCTCACTGATTCAGGGTGCTAGGGCCTGTTCTGCCCGGCTCCTGGTCTGGTTGGTCCTGTTGCTTCCCATGCTGAGCTCCACTCCCCTCCACTTCATGCGTGATAGACCTCATCCAGTGACCATCCAGGCTGTCCTGGGCTGGATCCCTGCTTCCCTCTGCTATTTTGTGGGTTCTGCCCATAATCCTAATTTTAAAGGTACAGATACATACAAGTAAGGTGTTGTACAATGGATTAAAAAAAGAAAAAAAAAGCTCTATTATAATACTCTTGAGGCTATGTCTATAAATTCAAATTGGAGGAGAGAACTTGTCTTACATATAGTGCTGGTCTTGGATTCAGGAACACCAAGAGGTGACACAATTTTATGGTTTGCTGGAAGATCTCTTGGATTGGTGGATCCATTGAGAACCTAAATTTGGTTTTTATTATAGTATACCAGTTTGTAGATTATGGAGTTCTAGAATGTAGATATTGGAAAGTAGCCTGTACTATTTCAGCATGCTAGGCAGGGTCCCTAGAGTGGACAAGTAAATTATTTAAACAGTCTTTCATACCTCCCACTGCCAAGCCTAACAGATCTTGAAATCCTGAGTTCCCGAATCTGTGAAAATCCACAATGGTATTATACGAATCAAAAGGCATAGTCTGATATTAACACAGGCCATGCTGGGCCTGGAAAATCATAATTAAAAATTGCTATTCTAAAATTTGTTTATATAGATGGCTAATAATCTTTCTACACACCTATACTCCAGATTTTAATAATTTGCTTATTATTCGTCCTTAGCTTTAACAAAATAAAAACAAAGAACATATTTGGTTGTTTTTAGAATGTTCATTTTGTTTTGTTATACAAGCCTATCAGTTTCCACATCCTCATCTGATCTCTTTTTATTTAGTACAGTTTTTTTTCAGATGTTGTTATAATTAATTTACTCCAGTGGATTTGTGATCTCACTGACTGGATGGATGGTCCTCCCAGCAACACATATCACAGTCCATGTGTGTTGGCCCAGCCTTGTACAGTGCCGGGAAACTTCCACTTTCTCATAACATCATAAGCATACCAGGAAGTGACTTCTGTCACTTCATATGAGTTTGTCACTATGATATAATAATATCCCATTATGTTGACATAACATAATTTGTTCAGCAACTTTTCAACCACTGGACTTAAGGGTTATTTCCAAGTTTTTTTCTTTTGAGAATAAAGTGGCTATAGTTATTTTCGTACAGATATTTTCTTCCTTTTAATAATATCTTTAGGCTATAGTCAATTCATTGTGGTTATGCATTTGTCATCCCTTTTACTTGCCATGTGACCACTCTTTCTTTTGCATTTGTGCATTTCCTTGGTGACATCCTTTATTCCAGTTTTTATGGAGTTCCTTATTTGTTATATGTTGCCCCCTGTTTACGCTGACTATCAACTTGTACGTTGTACTCATTTTCCATTCTTTGGAGAATGTAGTATTTTCTGTCTTGAAGCTGCTATCTCAATACCTGTGAAATATTGGTATTCAAAGGATGGACCTCTGATTGTGGGAGAAATTTTGAGTAAGTAAAGGAGTTTTGCAATTTCCTAAAGGCAAGCCAGATTGCTCTCCACCTGCTGTTGAATTCTGGGCCCAAGTTGCTGCCCCTGTCTACAATCTGTCATTCCATACAGTTGCTGCTCGTGCCGTCATTATAATTCTTTACAGAGTTGTAGTCAAGATGTGCATTCTACATCTGCTTTTTCATTCTGTCACTTCATATGAGTTTTTTCCATATTTGTATTCATATTTGTCAGTAGAGTACAATAATATCTCATTATGTTAAGATAACATAATTTGTTCAGCAACTCCTCAACCACTGGATATAAGGGTTGTTTCCAAGGATTTTTTTTTTTTAGGATAAAATGACTATGGTTATTTTTGGACAGATGTTTTCCTCCTTTTAACAATATTCTTAGGCTGTAGTCAATTCATTAAGCATTTCCTAAAAACACGTGTGCCAGGCACTGAAGATACAAAGATAAAAACAGAATAGTTCTTGCCCTCAAGGAGCATATAGTCTACCAGGGGCACAATAACTCTGCAGGAAAGTAAATACAAAGTCATAATGGGGTAGCAGCAGCACTAAGAGAAATCAGCAAAGGCTTCTTGTAAGAGCTAGGTGACTCTTGATCTGAGAAGAAAGTTAGAGAGTCCTAGAGGCAAGGAACAAGAGTTCCCCAGTCATGGTGGACAGCCTGGGGAAAGGTGGGAAAGGTAGAATGTTTCATTCAGGGAATAGCAGACCTGCCAACTTGAACAGAATATAGAATACTGGAGGGATAGTAGCACATAATCGACCTACCAACATAGGCTGAGGCGAGGTTGTGAGAGGTTTTAAAAGTAAAACTCACTTTAAATTTAATTTAGTAAAACTAAAACTAAACTAAACTACTTGAGTTTGTGCTTTATGTTAGGAGTAAAAGGGAACCACTGGAGCTTCTGAAGAGTCAAGGATAACCAGTCCTTCAGGAATAATAGCTTGGTGGTTATTTGTAAAGCAGATTGGGGAGGGTAAACACAGAGAGACAATTAGAGATCATAATAGCCTAGGTGAGAATTGATAAGGATCTGATAGAGTGGTTGTGAAGAGATAATAGAGAAAGAGACAGAGGTGAGAGACTTTGAGGTGATGCATGGAATTAACGAGTCTGGTTACAGACTAGATATGGGGAAAATGAGTATTCAAACAACTTCTAGGTTAAGAAGCTAGAAAAATGCAGGACTCCTTAACAAAAATAAGTTGACAAAAATTTAGGAGCAGTTTCCTAGTGAGTTTCCAAGTAAACACTAACCTGAGTTCTTTTGGGGATATTTTAAGTTTGGTATACCAGGTAGAAATCTCGATCTGAAAGTTGGACATGTGGGACAGGAGCTAAGGAGAAAGATGAGGGCTGAAAATCTAGACTTGGGAGTTTTCTGCATAAAGATGATTTGTGTTGATATGCACTGATGAGATCATGAAGTATAGAGAGATCACAGAACAGAGACCTGAAGTATGCTCAGGGGTAAAAATCTAGTTTAAATTGCATTATTCACATTATCTTCATCATTTGAGGATTCTGAAGTGTAAATGCCTCACATAGAAAATTGAACCATCAACTATCCAAGCCAGTTCAAGCTGGCTCTAGCATGCCCCCTAGAGTGCCTATGGAAAGGAGACAAGCTATAGACAATGATTCTGTGATTGAGAAGGATCAGTCAGGTGAGAAGAAAGAACTAACCAAACATTGTCACAAAAAAACCCAGCCCAGAGCAAACTGGTAAAAGAAGAGGTTGGTCAGTAGTGTCAAAAGCAGCAGTGACATCGAGGATGAGGACAGAGAAAAGGCTATTTAGATTTAGCAAGAAAGAGAGAGTAGCTTCAGTCTGGTCTTTGGGAAGAAAGCTACATTGGTTAAAAAAAAGTGCATTAGAAACTAGAAAGTAGAAGCAACCATTGTAGGAAGCATTTTCTAGGAAATGGAAGAGAAAGGAAAAGTCTTAGAATAATTTGAGTCAATGGTTCAGTCAAGTGAAGATTTTGTTTTTTCAAGGATGGAGCAGATCTGGGAATTTGTAGGCGGCAGGGAAAGCAATTTAAAAGGGAGAGGAAAATTAGAGCAAGAGAGCAGGTCAAAGTCCGGCCTAGAACATAATTTCTTACCAGTACGAAGGTCATCCAGGACTTTAGATGACAGATACCAGGGACCAGTCACTTAAGTCAATTCATTTATGATGTTCTGGTCCTGGCACCAGATTCATTTGGTTTTCCACATTTCCTATCTGAATTCTACATGTCTTACTTCTGCCTCCGATGAGATGTGTGACTTAGGAAGGGTCATTTCACATCTCTCAACCTCATCTACAAAATGAATCGGGGTGGATCAGATGACCCCAAAGATCCCTTACAACTCTGATATTGTATTGTTCAACAAATTGCAAAGCTTTGTAAATCATTGCTTTTGTGCTCAGTATGTTTTAATTAACAAAGATTTTTTTCAGTTGTACTTTCGTTCAATTAATTTGACACAAACACATACAGCGTGTATAAATCATCACTAACGGTAAAGGCAGCTAGCTGGTGCATTGGGTGCATTGTCTAGAAAGACTTGAGCTCAAATCCTGCCTTAGACACTTACTAGCTGTGTGACCCTGGTCAAGTCACTTAATCTCTGTCTACCCCAATTTCCTCTATTGTAAAATGGGGATAATAATAGCGCCTACCTCACAGGATTGTCATGAGGATCAAATAAGATAATATTTCTAAAGGTACTTAGCACAGCATCTGGCACAGGCTTGTTCTCTAGGTCCCTCCTACGGGTCTAAAACAGGCAAGGATTACACAATAAGGTGGTCAGATCACTTTACAGCTTCAATGAAGAGGAAGAAATGACATAGGGATTCAGGAAATGTCTGCACCTACTTAAAAACATAATTACCTGTTTACAAATGGTATTTTAAGAGGTGTGCTGTTATTTGTTTCAAAAACAAAAAAGGAACAAATACTAGTTGAAAAATTTCACAAAAGATTAGGACTTGATTAAGTACTGTCTTTGATTTTAGAGGCATCTTCAGCAACTGCAGAATCTAAAATATTTGCCACTGATATTCAAAAAGGATATAATTTTGTGTACCTACTATTGTTTTATAATGAGTCAGTCTGTCTTAAAAAGACATTTGAAAGAAGTTGAGCTAGGGAAAAATATTAAGATCAGAACCAAAATCAAGGAGAAATTATGCATTTAAATAATTTCCTATATGTGTGTATACTTGCAAGGTGAAGTAGAGGATCAGTTATTAATTTTGTAAACATTATTTTTGCCTGAAATATTTAGATAAGAAATTCAGAGTTGAGTTTTTATCTTGATATATTTAAGTAATTTATTCAGTTTTCTGAGTTTCTAAGGCCAGCCCCCCTAGACTTATCCTTGAACCCATTCCCTCCCGTCTTTTTCAATGAATTGCCTGTACCATCAGCCTCTTCTGTCTCTGTCCCATCTCTCTCTCTCTCTCTCTCTCTCTCTCTCTCTGTCTCTCTCTCTCCCTCTCTCTCTGTCTTTGTCTTTCTGTCTCTGTCTCTTTCTTTCTCTCAGTCTCTCTCTCTGTCTCTTTCCCTCTGTCTTTGTCTTTCTGTCTCTCTCTCTCTCTGTCTCTGTCTCTCTCTGTCTGTCTGTCTCTGTCTCTCTGTCTCTCTCTCTCCCTCTGTCTTTGCCTTTCTGTCTCTGTCTCTCTCCCCCCACCCCATATATTGGCTGCTTCCCTGTTTCCTACAAACAAGCCCATATCTTCCTCATCCTCCAGAACTCTCACTTGATCATTCCACTCAGGCCAGTTATCAACCTCCACCTTTCTTTCCCTTTGTGGTTAAACTCTTTGAGAGTGCTGTCTACCATAGGTGCTTCCACTTCCTTTTGTCTTACTCTCCTCCTGACTCTCTGCAGTCTGGCTTCTGACTTAATAATATGACTGAAACTGCCTTCTCCAAAGTTACCAGTGATCTCTTAATTGCCAAATCTAACGGCCTTTTCTTGATCCTCATCCTTCTTGACTTTTGACACTGTTGGTCTCTTCTCTCCAGACCTCTCTTGCTATCCTCCTATCTGTCTGATCTCTCCCCAATATTCTTTGCTGGATCTTCATCTAGGGTGTCCTCCAAGGCTTTGTCCCGGATCCTCCCCTCTTCTCCCTCAATACTGTTTCACCTGGTAATTTCATCAGCTGCCATGGTTTCAGCTACATCTCTATGCAGATGATTCTCAGATCTTCTCGTCTATCCCTCACCTCTCTGCTGACCTCCAGTCTCACATTTCTAACTGCCTCTTCAAAATCTCTGACTGGAAATACTGTGGTCAATCAGTCAATACACATTTATTAAGCATCTATTATGTTCTAGGCACTGAGCTAAGTATTGAAGATATAAAAAAAGTTAAAAGACAGTCCCTACTATCAAGGAACTCAAGAGGAGCTTAAGGGGAGACAACACTCAAACAGATATGTCCAAACAAATTATATGCAGGATAAATTGGAAATAATCGACAGAGGACATTAAAGGGGAATGGGAAGGGTTCCTGTAGAAAGTAGGATTTTAGTTGAGACTTGGAGACAGATAATGAGTAGGGAGAGAATTCCAGGCATGGAGGACAGCCATCAAAAATGCCCAGAGTCAGAAGATAGTGTCCTGTTTGAGGAAAAGCAAGGCCAGTGTCATCAGATCACAGAGTATGTAGAAGGGAATAAAGTATAAGAAGCCTGGGAAGGTGGTGGTGGTGGTGGTGGTAAAATCAGTTTATGAAGGGCTTTGAATGCCAAACAGAGGATTTTATATTTGATCCTAGAGGTGAGAGGGAGTCCTGGAGTTTCTTGAGTAGGGGGGTGACATGGTCAGACCTGTGCCTTGGGAAGATTACTTTGGCAGCTGAGTGGAGGATGGCCCGGAGTGGGGAGAGACTTGGGACAGGCAGACCCACCAATAGGTTATGTCAGTAGTCTAGGTGTGAGGTGATGAAGGTCTATATCAGGTGTTGGCAGTGTCAGGGGAGAGAAGGGGGCCTATGTGAGAGATGTTATGAAGGTAAAATACATAGGTCTTGGCAATAGTTTGGAAATGGAGGATGAGAGAGAACGAGAAGACAAGGAGGCAACCTACACTATGAGCTTGGCTAACTGAGAGGATAGTGGTACCATCAAAAGCAATAGAAATTTAGGAAGAGAGGAATTTGGGTGGAAAGATAATTCAGTTTTTATTGTTGTTCTGTCTGACTCTTTGTGACCCTATAAATCATGGAACACCAGTACTGTCCATGGGGTTTCTTGGCAAAGATACTGGAGAGGTTTTTCATTTTCTTCTCTGGTGGAATAAGGCAAATGAAGGTTAAGTGACTTATTCAGGGTCACATAGCTACTAAGTATCTGAAGCTGGATTTGAACTCAGGCCTTCCCATCTCCAGACCCGGCACTCTATCCACTGAGCTATCTAACTACCTCCTAATTCAGTTTTAGCCATGTCAGATTTCAGACTTCTAATAGGGGTATCCAGTTTGAGATGTCAAAAAGACCATTGGTGTTACAAGACTACAATTCAATAGGGAGGATAGGACTGGATTTCTATATTCTTTAGGTTGTAAAGGACAAGAATTTATGAATAACTGGAAGAACCAGCATATTTTTGTGTCATTTGATAAATTTGGTCTTCCTAGTATTAATTTCTCTCAACTTGTTTCCAGTAAATCAACTTAGGGTTGGCTAATGAACATTTATCAATGAGTTTGTGATTCTCTTGGTGGTGTGTGGTGAGGTGAAGATTCACTGATTCTGAAGCCTTCCTCTGCGCCTCATGCTGAGGCTGGATATGTCTTCGGCTTTTCCTACCCAGTTTCACCATTCTCCCTAATCTCTTTTGGAGGGGCCAACATTAAATATATAACGAAGTTTAACAGCTGTATTTTCTTTATGTAACAATGAAAATAAATGGTAGCAAAGAAGGCAGCTAGGTGGCACAGTGGAAACAGCCCCAGGACTGTAGTCAAGAAGTTTCATCTCTCTGAGATCAATTCTGGCCTCAGACACTTACTAGCTGTGTGACCCTGGGCAAGTCACTTCACCCTGTTTGCCTCAGTTTCCTCATCTGTAAAATGAGCTAGAGAAGGAAATGCCAAACTACTCTAGTATCTTTGATCCAAATGGGGTCATCATGAAGAGAGTTAGACATGACTGAAAATGACTGAGCACAAAGAAAGAAGAGGAAGTACAGAGTGAATGAGAATAGTCTGAATAAATATTCCTGGGAGCTACTACCTAAAGGAGGATCATTTTAACCCTCTGTACCTCACCTGTTACCCAAATTAAACTCTCTCTGAGAAAAAGTGGAGGCAAAACTCCAGAGGAGAGGGGGAAATAACAATTGCCACTTCTTTCTCCTACTCAGTCACAGATGAAAGATATTGTCTCTCCGGGGGCAGTTATCTCAACAAACCAGATCCAATCAGCACAGCAACCACACCCCATTGCAATCAGCAGCAACGTCAACACCTTTCAGATCCCTTGTAGGGAAGAGAAGAGAGGCACAAACCCAGACATTTAGCTAAGTGCTTTTTATCTGGAAAGTCAAGTGCCAAGACAGAAGATGGTCTCAAGAGGAAGGATGAACTCTGAGCTCTCTAGCCCTCATCCTGGCTTCCCTCCTTCTGGCATCTTTCTCTAGGAATTGACATAAAACAGTACCAGAGTCCTTCACAAAGTTCTTCCCAGGAGTCCCAATTACAAAACATGCACAGTTGGTGGATTCTGAGGTGGCATCTCCACTGCACTACAGGTGCTATTTTCTTTCTGATTTGTTCTTGCCTTCTTCTGGTACCAGAATATGAAGAAGATTTAATGCTTTGCTTCCCCACCTTATCTCTTGCAGCAGTTGTGGTCATGGTCCTCATTGGAGTGAGAAAACCGGAGTTTTACCTTCCTTTACCATGCTAGTCAAGTCAACTTAGTCAATCGACTAACATTTGTTAAGCACCTACTATGTGCCAAGCACTGTGCTAAGCACTGGGGATACAAAGAGAGGCAAAAGACTTCAAGGAACTTACAATCTAATAAGAGAGACAACATGAAAACAAATACATACAAAGCAAGCTATATACTAGATAAATAGGAATTTGTTAACAGAGGCAAGGCACTAGAATTAAGAGGAGTTGAGAAAGACTTCTTGTAAAAAAATGGGATTCAGGGACTTAAAGGAAACCAGTGAAGTAAGTAGGCAGAATTGAAGAGGGAAAGCATTCCAGGCATGGGAGAAAACCCGAGAAAATTCGAGAGCCAAGAGATGGAATGTCATGTTTATGGAATAGCCAGAAGGCCAATGATACTGGATCAAAGATAGAAATGAGAGGGAAGAGAATTCCAGGCAAGGGAAACAGCCAGCAAAATGCCCAGAGTTGGGGAATATTATGTTGTGTTTCAAGAGAAGCAAAGATGCATGTGTCACTGGGTTGCAGAGTACGTGGAAGGAAGGAAGGTATAAGATAGGGACAATAGGAGGGGCCCAGATTATGTAGCACTTTAGAAAGCAGATTTTATATTTGTCTCTGGAGGTGACAGTAAGCCACTGGAGCCACTTTACTGAATGGAGGTATACGTGACATTGTCAGACCTGTGTTTTAGGAAGATCAATTTGACAACTGAGTGAAGGATGGACCAGAGTGCGGAGAGACTTGAAGCAGGGAGACCAAGAAACAGGCTATCACAATAGTCTTGGCCCACACCAGAGTGATGGCAGTTTCACATGAGAGAAGAGAGTATGCACAAGGGATGATAGGACATGGCGATAGATTGAATATGGAGAGGGGTTAGAGAGAATGAGGAGGATGGATGACATCTATTTTGTGATCCTGGATGAGTGGGAGAATGGTGGTGTTCTTGACAGTAATAGGAAACCTAGGAAAAGGAGAGAGCTTGTGTGGGGGCAGGGGAAGATGAATTCAGTTTTAGACATTAAATTTAAGATGTCTACAGCTTATCTAGTTTGAGATGTCCAATAGGCAGTTGGAGATGTAAGACTGGAGGTCAGGGAGATTTTAGGGTTGCATAGATGAGAAAATCAGCTGGGAGTTGATGAGATCATCAAACGAAATAGGGAGAGAGAGAGAAGAGGACCCAGAATAGAGTCCTGAGGGACAACCACAGTTGGTAAGCATGACCTGGATAAAGACCCAGTAAAGGAGACTGAGAAGGAACAGTCAGACAGGTAGGAGGAGAACCAGGAGAGGGTAGTGTCACAAGCATCTAGAGAGAAGATTCTCAAGGAGAAGTCCAGGATGTCAAAGACTGTTTGAGAGTTCAAGAAGTTTGAGGATCAAGGAACGGCCATGAGATTTGGCAATTAAGAGATCACTGGTAACTTTGAAGAAAGCATTTTCAATTGAATGATGAGGTCTAACCAAAGAGAATTAAAGCGATAGTGGAGGAAAGGACATGGAGGCACCCATGTAGATAGCCTTCTCAAAGAATTTAGCCATGAAAGGGAGGAGAAATATAGAATGCTAGCTAGCAGGGCTGGAGGGGTCAAGCAAGAGGTTTTTTTGAGGATAGAGGAGAAATAGGAGTATTTGTGGGCAGTAAATGGGGAGATTGAAGATTTTTAGGAGAATAGAGATGATGGAGGGGGCAATCTGCTGAATAAGATGAATTGGAATGGCATTACTTGTGTATATTCAGAGGGTTGTCTTTGCAAGGGAAGGGCCATCTCTTTGTTTGAGTCAGGATTGAAGGAGGAGATAGTGGCATAAAGCCTCTGAGTGATGCTGAACATCACTCAGGAGAAAGGGATAAGAGGGGGCTTTCAAAGAATGGCCTTAATTTTCTCAGTGAAATATGAGAAGAGGAGAAAATTTCTCTCAGGCAGCAAACTGGCAATGCACCACTGCCATATAGGTCATATATACACATACATATGTTCTGGCTGTCTAAGTTCATCAACATAGGAAACTGAGATTGTAGAAACCCCTCAAAGACTAACCTATCATCCATGTTGTTGTGAATGGGTGGCCACAGAAAATGAGGGGATTGTCAACCAGGATGTACACATAGCTGGCCCTTTGTGTATGCTGCAAGTCTGTATGGTATCTGTGAAGCTCCGGGAGGAACCCTGAAATACTGGCAAAATGGGCTCTGGTGATACCACTGATTAAATAGCACCTTGGTCACTGTCATGAAACTGTTCTTGAATCAAAGAAATAGATAGAGATACCAAAGATTCCAGACTATACCTACTTGAAACTGTTATGATCAGCTTAACACAAAGTACAGTAGAAAGGTTGTCTCTCCTTCATGTTCTGGTACCACATGATGGCAGGATTCACTGGAACAAATGGAATACCAATACTCCATCTGCTAGAAACCCTTCAGTGCAGAAGACTTTAAACTGAGCAAACATGAGTGCACGTGAAATGGACTGAAGACATGAATGCTTTCATTATATGCCAGTACTATGTTACAATAAAATGGAAATATATTTTACACCTTTAAAAGCAAGGATATTCTACTGCTCTTGTCAACAAAAATGGGAAGAGAAGGTGAGGTAAAAGATGAGATTATCAGTGACTTCTACATAGTCCATTACATATTTATGTAGTTTATAAAAATAATTCAATGCTTCTATGACTAAAAAAATCCATAAACATGTGAAAGCAACATATTTGCTGAGGCACAAAAAGAGGTTGCCAAGAAGTCCCAGGGAAGTAAAGAGCAACTTATTATTGATTTTGTAATTATTGAACAGGCTGTTCCTAAGCACTATGGCATTTATACTTCCTTTATTGATTATCAAAAAGCCCTCCCTTTAGTTCTATAGTGCTGGTATAGCAATGTATTACAAGTCTATAAAAAAGAGCTGAGCTTAGTGAGAATGTTAGAATATTTGATTTCCATGTAGAAAATTGCTCTCTATCTAAAACATGTCATTAGAACAATAATGTCAAGAACAATTGATAAAAACATGGCATCTTTCAGGGAGGCAGTTTAAACCCATTATGGTCTAGTGAGCCTGTTTGTAAATGCATTATTGTTTCTCCTAAATAGAACAAAGTATGTCTTCTAAGTTAAAAAGGCAGTCATAACAAAACATCGTATTAGTCACATTAGTTACATGGATGACATCAAGTTATGTGGTTACACTGAAAAACACGTAACACCTTAATTCTGTGGGGTGTCTCTGCAGTGAGATCTATTTGGACTTGATAAGGATAAGATTTTTTTCCCCAAAGTATAAACATTTTATTGAGAGGGGAAAGTGGGTGGCTTCATGGAGAAGGTGGCATTTAAACTTTTTCAACTGACATGAACAGGCTCAAGGGAAAATTATTATTATTATTATTATCATTACTATTATCTGACACTTACACATGCCTTAGGGTTTGTAAAGTACTTTGTGCATGTAAATTCACTGAATTTTCCCAATAAGTATTAATATCCCCATTTTACTGTTGAGGAAACCGAAGATGAAAATGCAGGGTGTTCATGGTCATTTGCCTAGAAGGGTCTGCGATGGAATTCAAATTCAGGTCTTCCTAATTCTGGGTCTAGCTCAATCCACTCATGCCATATTGCCGCAAACTTTGGCATGTCCCCATTTCCTTCCTTTCACTGTTTCCTAATGATTTATAGTTTTAATTGTTTTCCCCTCACCCCTTCTCTTCAAGTAAATAGTTTGTCCCTGAACTCATGAAGACATTACTGGAGCTGAGCAGGTAAAATTCACTAAAAAGTGAAGGAATTTTTGTCTGTCTGGCTTTGAAATGAAACTTGGGGTAGTTTATTGAGACACAGATGTGTTATGTTCTAAGCTCACAGTGGGGTGAGATCCTTAATGAATATTAGGGAAAGAGAGAAGCTGAGGGTGTTCACCCTGAATTAGAAGGTCCAAATGAACTGATAGATGATGGAGATACTTAAAAATATCTTGGTGCCTTCTAGGCAGAACACATGAAGCATAAATCTATCAAGGAGAAAGTTGCTACTGTATGTGTAAAGAAGCTTACTAGCATTCTGAAATCAGAGCTTGATGAGAAAAACACATCTAAAGCAAGAAGCACCTGTGCAATATCAGTCTCAGCGTACACATACAGGAACGTAAAATAAATCATAACAATTCTAGAACACAGTCTAACAAAAATCCATGCAAATTAAAGAAACACAGAGCCCATTACCCCAACGTAGCTACAAAAAGGTGAACATATCCTCATGAAAAAGGAAAAAGGTTAATAGGTGTTCTCAAATCATGTGATATATGGATTAAAAACCATAAATGCTTTTGGAAGAAGGCAGTAGTAAAGGCTAGCAAATCATACCCACAAGTGGATTTGTTTGATGTAACTACAAGTGGCTTATTTCTGGATTAAGCCTCTAAAATAACTAAGATGCAGGAGTGGAACGAAATGGTCCTACAAGACCAACTACCATGTCAATTCAGCCAACCATATATTGAAAAATAAACATCAAACAAGTTGAGCCATGTAGGCTTGCTTATGAAATTTATAGGCCTCTGATGGTAATTTAGGACCAGATAATTTTCAACAAAAATTATAGAAGGGTTACCCTCAAGAAGCTGGGACATAGTGATCAATGAAGATTATGCAAGGATGCCATAGAAATTGTGTGGCACATTGCTTACTGAAAGATGCACAAATTTAACCCTTAGCAAATAACTAGTAAGACAAGTCCCAGTGACTAGAAGTACACATCAGAAGTTCATTATCTTTCATGAATTGAAACACAAATCAACACACTATAAATACGGACCTCAAAATACCCTAGAAAACTCCACAAACAAACTCTATTGAATTGAAGCATTTTCACTGAATGGACATAACACTGATCCATAAAAGACTTAAGAAAAATATTTTTAATAGTAGCCAACTAAAACAAAATACTTACAATTTTAAGCTATGTGGAATTAAAAACTTTGTCTTTTAATTTTTAAAAATTTTTTTTACTTCCAAATTCTTTCCTCATCTCCTACCCAATGAAAAGGCAAGAAAACCAAAAACCATTACAAATATCTACAGTAAGAATCTGTTTTGCTTCTTACTACTGCCTCCCTACTTTTCTTCTTATCTCCTTCTCCCTCTTTTCTTTAACTCTTTTCCCTCCTATTTCCCTGTTGGGTAAAATGTATTTCTATACCAATGTGTGTATATGTATTCTTCCCTCCTTTCATCAATTTAGATAAGAGTAAGTATCATGTCACCAGCTCCTCCTACTATTCCCTCCATCCTATAAATTCCTCCTTGTGCTTGCTATTTGTGTAAGACAATTTTTCTATTTTTCTTCTCCCTTCTCCCTCTCTTAGTGCATTTTTCTTCCTCACACCGCCCCCCCCCCTTTTTTGAGATCATCTGTAATTATACAATAGAATCACACCCAGGTCCTCTGTCTAATTAGACTCCCTTTAAGACCCTTGGTGATGATCATTTCCTTATACAAAAATGTAAAAAGTTTAACTTCATTGCATCCCTTATGGTTTCATACTCATGTTTACCTTTTTATGCTTCTTTTGTATCCTGTGTTTGTGTGTCAAATTTTCTACCCAGCTCTGATCATTTCATGACGAATGCTTGGAAGTACTCTATTTCATTAAAATTTCATTTCTTTAACTCTTCCTCCCCCAGTAGGATTATACTCGGTTTTGTTGGGCAGGTTATTCTCAATTGTAAGCCTACATCTTTTGCCTTCTGGAATATATTCCAAGTTATCTGTTCCCTTTGTAGTAGTGGCTACGAAATTTTGTGTAATCTTGACCATGGCTCCACAGCACTTGAATTCTTTTTCTGGCTGCTTGAAGCACTTTTTCCTTTACTTGAGAACTCTGTATTTTGGCTATAATACTCCTGGGAGTTTTCATTTTGGAATTTCTTTCAGGAGGTTACCAACAGATTCTTTAAATTTCTACTTTGCCCTTAAAATGTTTGGGCAATATTCTTTTATGATTTCTTGAATGTAATATCTAGATTCTTTTTGTGTTCATGGCTTTCAGGTAGTCCAATGATCCTTAAACTGTGTCTCCTTGACCTATTTATCAGGTCAGTTGTTTTTTTTTTCTATGAGATATTTCACATTTTCTTCTCCACTCCCCTCCCAAGTCTTTTGTCCTTGTTTTATTTCTTGATGTCTCTTGGAGTTATTAGTTTCCATTTGGCCAATTCTCATTTTCAAGGAGTTATTTTCTTCAGTAAGATTTTGTATCTCTTTTATCAAGCTGTTAATTCTCTTTTCATATCTTTTTTCCATAACTCTCATTTGATTTTTAAAATCATTTTTGCTCCTTTTAAACTTTAACTCTCTTAGATCTTCTTTTGGGGCTTATATCTCATCTGCATTTTCTTTGATACTTGTAGATATTTTCAATTCATTGTCTTCTGTGTTTATGTCTTGAGCTTCCCTGTCACCATAGCAGCTCTTTATGGTGGGTTTTTTTTTTTACTGTTTGCTCACTCTTCCAATCCATTTCTTGACTTTGGATTTTATGTTAGTGCTGGGGTCTTCTCACTTCTGTTGAGTGGATGTCTTGCCTGAGTTTTTGTCCTTTTACATTCTTCTTCTACTTTCATAGCTCAGTTTGAGGACTTACAAGTTTTTAGTTCTCCCAAAGTAGTGTGGTCTGGGGAGAGGTTTGTTCATTGCTCTCCTAGTGTGAGTTCTGCAAGTTCCTGACCCAGGTTTGGATTTATTGGTTTACGTGTGGTTATGGATTTCAGTCGACTTGCTGGAGTCAGTTACTGTTAGCCAGCTGGGTGGTGCTGCATGTTCTGAGTGACTCACCAGACCTTTGGTCTCAGGTTCCTGCCCTGATTATTCCACTGAAGGCTTATGCTTTGGGCTAACTCTAGAACTGAGTCACTGCTCTGCTTTTTGGCTTAGATCCTCAAAGATACATTTCCAGAACTTGTTTGCTGCTCAGTATACAGTCAGAGTCCATGTTCCTGATCTGCTCCTTTCAACCCTGAATGTGACCTGGGACTGGGTATTGGGTAACAGAGCTACTGGAAGGTACCTGTTCCTGCATCCAGAGCTAGTACAGGGAATTCCTGCCCTACTACTCTGCCCTAGCCCTCTTTCTGTCCCTGGACACTGGAATGCTACTACTACTACCATCGAGCTTACTCCTGGATAGACTCCAAGTCCAGTGTTTGCAGACCTCTCTATCAGTCTCCCTAGGCTATACTTGGCTGAAAAAAAATGACTTACTGTGACCTTTTCTTGGCTTTCCTGATCAGAATTCAGACAAGTGCATTTTCTACATTTTTGTGGCAGAGAGGTGCTAGGCAAATTATGTGAAAATGCTTCTTCTCACTTGGCCATCTTGACTCCACTCCCTTGCATAGTTTTCTCTGGAATGAAAAACTTGAAATATAGGGTATCCCAAAAGTCTTAGTGCAGTTTTAAGTTACTAAAGTTCAAAACTGCACTAAGACTTTTGAGATAACTTATTTAGAGACCTACTAGAAAAAAAATCAACATCATGTGAGGACAGCATGAGGTACCTGTCATCTCTGTCCTCTAGCCTGCTACTGAAACTGTCTTGAGAATGTTTTTAGTGAGGCAACAGAATCAATGAGTTTAAATCCCAATAATTTTATTCATTTGCAAAAGATATTTATTGACCTGTGAAATAGTCTATAGAACATTAAATATAAAAGGATATCAGGGCACTGAATTGTCTGGGGACTTTTTCTGTCTGAATTCCATGAAAAAGATTAGAAGAGTGAGATGAATAATGATAATAGTTCATATTTATATAATAATTTTTAGTACTTTCCTCATGGCAACCCTGTGATATCATGAGTAATAACAATAATAATAACTCATGTCTGCATATTAATATTTATATATCTATATTAATAAACTAGCATATGAATATATTTATATGTTAAGGTTCACAAAATGCTTAACAAATATCATTTGGTCTATACAACAACCCTAGGAGGTAGGTGCTATTATTATCCCTATTTTTCAGGTGAGGGAAGGTTAAGTGACTTGTCCAGGGTCACACACCAGTGTTGGAGGTCGCATTTGAACTCCGGTTTTTTGACTCAAAGCCCAACACTCTATCCCCTGCACCACTTATTGGTATTTTTTTCATTTTGTAGCTGGGAAGGGGACTTTGAGGGGAGGGGGTAGGGGTGGAGCAGTGATTTGTTTAACATAAGCTACTTAATGGAAAGAACTCAAGTTTTCTGATTCCAAGTCAAGTCCTCTTTCTACTATATTAGAAATTTATATACTTGATTTCTACTCTAAATCTATATACTATACTAGATTTCTACTATACTTTCTATTGTAAAGCAAATATCTACTGGTTGCCCAATGGTGGGATAGAGGCAGAGTGGGTTCCAGGAATCCTGTTATGGCTTAGATAATTGAGATTCATACAATGTTTCTACTTTTTACCTGGATGATTTTGGGTTAGTCACTTAATCTTTCTGGGTTTCAGCTTCCTCATCTGTAAAATGAAGCAGTTGGACCACCTCTAAGGTTCCTTCTGGCCTTAAGGCAAAGATCTATGATTCCAGTTTTGCCACCTGCCTAATAAAGGCTGAAAAGTGCATGTAGCCATGAATGTTTCTCTTATTAGACTACCACTGTGCCTGAGAGTCTATGATTCTATCATTAGATGCCTCTTTGACTGCATGTTAGCAGAGGGGAGGGATGCATTTTAGGTTGTTATGTTATTTTAGTCTCATGTCTTTGCTCTTCGTGCTCAGAATTCCTTCCTTCCAAGCCTAGTTCAATCAACATTCAACTAAAATATGCCTTTTACACGAAGTCCTTCTTGATTCATAATATTCCTTTCCCTCAAATTGCTTGGTATTTATTTTGTACACATTCATTTGTACATAGTTTTCCTTAATAGTACGAAAGGAGGTCCTTGAGGTCAGGGCCCATTTCATTTTTGTCGTTGTATCCCTAACAGCTGGTACAGATAACTCTAAACTCAGGAAGTAGGTATTAATAAGAAAATGCTTACTTAACACTTGTTGAATGATTGATGATACTCACACCTGATTTGAGCAAGTTACTTGGGTAGAAAGAGTGTGGGTCTGGGAGTCAGTCAAGATGGTTCTATTCACTACCTTTGTGATTTTGGGGATGCCACTTAACTGATTTGAGCTTCAATATCCCTATCTGTGAGATGAGAGGACTGAACTAAATGGTCTCTATGCTGTGTTTTGGCTTGGATGTTCTCTGTTCTAAGAGTTCTTCTAACTTTAACAGACTTTTTTATATTCTAAGATACTTCCTAGCCCAGATATTCTATGTTCCAAGATCCCTTGCAGGACTGACTTTATGTAATCATATTGAATTTGTTAGTTTATTAGACTAGAGGTATGAAGGAAAGAGTTCCAGATTTGGAGTCAGAGGACCTGGAATGTGATTCTGCTTTTTACCATTAACTGTCTGACTTTGAGAAAATCCATCAGTCTCTCTGGGTTTCAGTTTCCTCATGGAATCAATGATCTCTTAGGTCCCTTCTAGCCCTATATCAATAACCTTATTTCTTTCACAAGTGTACACAAATCATCCTTGCTAATATGCTGCAACCTACTTACACCTGTCCTGTTTCTCTCCATTGGCCTTTGGGTCTAATGCAATTTTGCTCTTGAAATTATAGTATTCCATGATGTGCATTCATAAGCATCACTGGGAAAATGTTAATGTTAAAAAGATGTGTTTTGGCAGCAAAGAGTAGCTTGGGATTATTGAAAGCATGACATAATTTCTAAAATCAACTTGATAAATACAACATGGATGGAGTAAGGCTAGGAAGTAACATCTCTAAAAATAACTGGGAACTTCACAGAATTGCTAGTTCAAGATGAGTCAACAATGATATATGGCAGACAAATTCTTCCCCATGCCAAATGTGAACTTAGACTTGTATTGATGGAAAAGTATTCTCCAAGATGAGGAAATATTTATACTCTTTCATTGTTAAATCACATCTGTAGTATTGTGTTCCATCCTTTGAGCCACATTTTAGGAAGAAAAATTCACTATTACTCACTGATCCATTTATGAAGTGGAGATGACCAGATCCTGCAACATTAATTTGGTGTTCCATATTTCCTTTCAGAAGCCTGCATATCTCTATCCTGTCACAAACCTAAGTTGGAGAACATCCAGAACAGAGTAGCCTGAATGATGCCAGAAAGTTCCTTTAGGCCATGTGCATATCCATTTAATAAAATGAGGATGTTTAGCAAAGGGAAGAGAAGACTTATATTGGATATGATACCTGTTTTCAAGTATTTCCATTTGTCATATGAAAAGGCATTAGACTTGGTCTGTTTAATTCCAGAGGGCTGAATTAAGATCAGGAGTGGGGAAGAGAATTACAAAGAGGCAAATTTAGAGTTGGTAGTAAAGAAAAATTTCCTAATGTTTGCAGCTAGATGAAAATGCAATTAACTATCTTGAGAGAGAATGGGTCCCTCACATAGGAAACAATCAAGCAAAGGGTGTCTGGCCTTGTTGGATATCTTATAGAGGATTAAGAGGGGATTCTTGTTCATTTATTCCTGTATGAGATGGACTAGATGGCTTTGGACATTGCTACCAACCCTGAGACCCTGTGAATATGGTGTTTTGTCTCTATTATCTCAGTAGTGGTTTTGGGAATAAACCCTTATAGCAACATTCTGAGTCCAGCAAAACTCACAAGGGTGTGAATGATTATCCTAATCTTCAGTAAGTTGGAGGTATATTGCTATTGCAAATCACGTCCAGTTAAAAGCATGTGAACACACATACAACACATACACACATACAAAATCTTCTACTTGCCCATACCTTGATTTATTTTAGGCTGGGTGTACTCCCCTTTTGTGTAAGTGATGATAGGAAATATTGGCATCAACTATGCTTATAACTAAGAAGAAGACTATTCTTCTTGTGACTCTCATTATCACTATCTTTTGTGGAAGGCAGTCTGAGTAGGCATCTGGTTATCCTTCTATGTATTTTTGAGAACTTTCAGATCACTAAATAAATCAGACTATATAAGAAAGGATATGAGTCAATTGTTTTTCTCATACTTGTTATTAAAAAAATGACCACTGAAAATATTTTGGCATGATAATTTCTAGGCTGTACTTTCAGTAGTCTCTATTACCTTGACAAAGTTGGAGAATTTAACAGAGGAAGTTCTACAGGGATCAAAGGGACAAACTGTGAGAGGGAAGTCTACTTGATAATCTTGTAATCATATCCTGAGATACGGTGGTCTGAGGACAAACAGAATATTCTTTGGAGTGCTTTATTAGGTCATTACTTCTGAGGGAGTAAAAACATTCCAAGTGCCTCCTCTTTGCTTTGTTTCTTTAAAAGAAGAAGAGAGGGACCATGTCTGTGACTCCTGTCTCCTGAACTTTAATTGAGTAATTCACTTAACAGAGCCATAGTGATAACCAAAAGATTTAATGAGTCTCAGAATTCTTTAACAAGTCAGAGAATTAGTTTTTACCTCTCTGGTAGAATCTGAGTGGATAATTTCTACCTTGCTTATTGTTTGTGGACTCCTAAAATGAACAAGCCTTTATGCCTCAGTCCACCCCACATTTTTGGTTTGGTTTGCAGATGGGGGAGTAGGAGCTGGAAGTGGGTAGGCAGGTGTTGTTATCACTAGAGCAGGTTTTTCAACAGAACTACCCACACCTCTAGTCTGATGGCACTCCTTTCCACTTCTCCCTCCAGCAGAACTTTGCGCCACTTCACCTGAATTCAAGGTTTTCTCCAATCAAATGGGACAGCAATCTCTGTTTTTCCTTAGTCTTCCAGTCCCACATGCCACATCTCCAGGCCTTGATTTGAGGATTAGGTCACAGTGCTCTCTCCATCCATATCCCCGGGCCTTGGTCAATACCTGAAATGCCAAGCAGTTCTCCCCACCTCTCCCCCACGTCTTCTAATTGGTATCTTTCCAGGACCCAGCTGACAGAGAACTTGTTGCCATTGGAGCTGTTCTAGTGGAGACTTTTCCTTGTCCCCTCCCCTCTTCGCTCTATCCTTTCCAGAGAAGAGAAATGAAAGAAAGGTGAGGAGGAAACGCCAGCAAGTTTTGACAGCTGCTGAGGAAGACTAATCGGTTTCTAAGGAAACACAGAGGCAGCAGCCATTTTAGTGGCAGATGCCGTATGAAAACTAATGATACTGACAACACATCTCTCTCCCCCCGCCCCCCTCGCCTCCCCTCCCACATCCCCCTCAAACCATTGCACTGAGCTGTGGGCCGGGCTGGCGCCAGTGAGAGCCAGGTGGGAGAAGAGCAAGCGAGCTAGGGAGTGAGCCAATTCCCCTGGCCCGGCCACCTGTCGCACAGCAGCCACCTACCCTGGGGGGACTGCGAACCTCCTCACTCCCTGCCTGCTCCAGGCGAGGAGACACACCTGGGACCCGCAGTGCGGTCTGCTCTGCCCTGCAGCCTCCACCGCCCGCTGCTGCTCAGCCCCAGCCCGGGGAGCCCGGGGAACTGGGGCGGGGGTTTCAAGGCCAGCCCTCCGAGCTGCTCCCGCTTCGCCAGCTCCCACCCGGCCATCTCCTCCTCCTCTGCCTGAAGGCCGCAGGAGCCAGACTGAGAGGGAGGAACTGGGGTGGGGGGGGGAAGGGAGGGGGATGTAGAGGAACCTACTGCTTGCCGCTCTCTGGGCGAGAGGAAGGAGAGGAAGGAGGTGGTGGTGGTGCAGGGGGTAGAGAGGAAAGCCAGCTGGAGAGGGAACGGCACCGAGACACAAGGGAGGTGACTGGCTCCCTCTGACAGCCCAACATGGTCGCTGCGCACGCTGCCCATTCTTCCTCCTCCGCAGAGTGGATCGCCTGCCTGGATAAAAGGTATCACAAGAACTCTTCCCCACCCCCCAACGCCCCGTTTTTCCCCCAACCTCGCCCCCGCCCCCCTCCATCCCGGGCTGCTGCAGCAGCAGCAAGGAGCTGCTGGTTGCATTGCGGTGCCGGGCATCTCTGCATCCCGTGCCTCCCTCCCCAACAGCAGCACCTGCTTCTTTGGAGATGAAGAGCAATCAGAGAGCCCGCAAGATGCCCGGGAAGAAGAGGGGATGGTGGGGGAGGAATTGGGGGAGTGCAAGGGGAGGGGCCGTGGCCCAGCATCTCCCTAGGGGATGCTAGGAGAGATACTCTCACCCACCTCACTGGAGTAATCATACACGTGGGGAAGGAAAATGAAATGTAGTTATCTTAAAAAAACACCACCCCAAATCCTCTATCTAGCCCCTCTCTGTCCTTCAACAGCTGTCTCGAAGCTGCCTCTTTGGGGAGCCTCACTTCTATTAGTGCTGGAAGGCAGAGGGAGAAAACCTGATATTTGCCTGGCAGTTTGGGCCAAGGGAGAGGGGGCATTTCTCTTAACTTCTATTTGAGGTTTGGGGTAAAAGATAAGGCAGCCTAGTGATTCTTTTCTTGCTCTGAGAATCAAAGTATTGGGGCCCAGCTGAGATTTCAAATCCCTTTGCATATTTATTCACAGCTCTCTCCTCAAGGTCTGTGCATTAGATAGGTCATGAGGCCGCCTGGCTACTTTAGGTTTTTTGTTTGTTTTGGGTTTTTGGCCATGGTGGAAAAGGGATACCCTTCCTTTTGTCACATAAACAAGCAAACAGCTAGATCATTTTAACTTCTAAGTAGAGTTCCATTAAGAAGGATTCTGCGTGTGTATTGGGGGTGGGGGTGTAATTTTCCCAGGCTATGACAAGATAATTTTGTGTTTGACCAGATTGTGGGTTTAACAGTAAACATTACACAGTATGTACGGCATCATAGTTTATTACCCTGATTAAAAGGTGCTGCATCTGAACTGTGCTTGGAATTAAAATCTAAGCAAGGAATCTCGCAGAGAAAACCGTTTCAAATTTTAGAGTTTGAGATGGTGCTGGTGGGGAATATTTCAATGTCATGTTGTTATCTGCATAACATCTCTATTTATAGTTGTGTGAAATATTGCTCTGTGCCATAGTGAAGCCTTTACAATGATCATATTTGTAACCAATTAGAAATCAGAAATCTGACATATAGATTGTATACTCCAAAATGATAGAAGTTTGTAGAAAATTTAAACAGTTAGGAGAAAGAAGAATTCTGTGTACTTAAAAAAATCTAATATAGCTGACAAACATTTAGGGAAAAGTCTGACTTTCATTTGTCATATACTAGCAAGATTTTTGGCAAGGGGTGCCCCTATTTATGTCTAAAACAATATATACTAATATAAGAGAAGTTATATGCAATAAATAGCAAGAAAATTTCAGTGACATTTAAATCATACAAAATTATTTCCTGTAACTAGGAGCATTTTAAAATGAATAGTCTGCTAATGTGGTGAGTAATCTGAATTTAATTGTTTATGAAAAATGGTTATAAAAATAGAAAACCTGGCTTCTATACTTAATGCCTCTATGAATTAACTAGTTATTAGTGTTTTCTAATTAAATGTTTTTTAAAATAATAAACTTTATTTTTCCATTTTCCATAAGGTTTAATATGCAATCTCTTTGCATGTTTATGATGGCTAATGATTCACCGGGAACCTTTTTGCCAGCATTTTCCTATGATAAAATCATATAGAAAAGTCAGCACTTAACTGGTCTATTTTTGAGCTGGTGCTTTTTGTAATGTTTCTGTTCTACTGAAACTGTTTGAAATTTGATTTTTAAAATATAGAGCTTTTATTAACCAATCTGTCATCAGCTACAATGGCTAAAAATCTGCAAATTAAAAGAAACCTTTAGTGTTTAATCACTTAAACAATGTTAAAGAGTTTCTCTTTGGGGTATAGTGAAAAGAGCAATAGGCTATATATAAAGCTGGAGACCAGGGTTCTAGCACCAGTACTGGTAATAATGCAGGATGTGATTTTGGGCAAGTCAGTTCACCACTGTCTGCCTAAGCTTCCTGAGAGGCAGCGTGGTGTAGTGGATAGAGTGCTGGACTCGGAGTCAGGAGAGACCTGGGTTTGAATCCCACCTCTGACACTTCCTAGCTGTGTGACCATGGGCAAGTCACTTAAAATCTCAGCGCCTCAGTTTCCTCATCTGTAAAATGGGGGTAATAATACCTGTAGTACTTACCTCCCCGGGAGAATATAATGATGAGGTAAGTACTACAGGTATTATCCCCATTTTAGAGATGAGCAAAACCTTACAGAGTTGTGGTCAGGATCACATGAAATAATGTATGGGAAGCGCATTGCATACCTTGAAGCCACATATAAACACCCAAAACAGTTATTATTAGTGGTATCTGTAAAATGGGGATAATAACACCTGCCCTGCTTATCCTTCAGGGATGTTGAAGGATCAAATGAGCCAATGCACATGAAATCACTTTGCAAAGCCTAATGCATTACAGAAGTATAAGACGGTATTAGTTTATGACAGCAATGACAACTTTGCATTTCTTTCACTATTTCTAGAAGGTACTGTATCTTAATGTGGTTATATAGTAAGTGATGAATAATGCATATGACTACTGATACAGAATCTAGTTATATCCACAAAGGAGTTTAGAGTCTTCTTTCTTGTTCTTGGTTGTAGACACATAACCTGCAGTGTCTCAGTTGACTGGCGTGTTTAAATGTCAAGAGAGATCACAGGCTAAACCAGACAACTTAGCCATCCTGGTGTGTCAAGAATGTTGTGATCTTTTCTAGCCAGCTGATGAATTCTTTAAATATTAATATTTTCATTTTAAAAGATGCTTTGTATGTAGTTACTTTGTATCTGTCTTACCTAAGTAGATGCTAAGGTCTTTCTTAGTTTTGGTTTAATTTAAGAGGCTTTTTAGAAGTTCCTTATACAAAATGTATATTAATCAAACTCTTGGGTCCTTAATATGAGATTTTATGGAAGAGACAAAAAAGTATGTCAAAGAATATGACATTGGTGTGATTGGTAACTAACTCAGCATAGTTTGGGGCAAATCACTTAATTCTGTCTCAGTTTTCTCCAGGATAGCTCCCTTGTTCTCTAGTTGGGAAGATCATGCTTACAAATAAATGAAATAACCAGACAAAAACATCGTGTATCAGGAAAGCTTCAAAGCCCTCTGCTCTTCCTTCACCTAGAGACCTTACACTCTCACTTTCTACTATAACCTCTGCTTGGATCTGACTTGACCTGACTTCCATTCTCCCAGCTTCAATATCCCTCTACCTCACCTCCCACATTCCCTTAGTTGCCAGATCCTAGTTATTTCCTCACGCTTATTTCTCTCCATCTTTTTCCTTACATTCCCATTTCCATCAATCTAGATCAAGCCCTTACCACCTCATGACTGACCTACAACAACAGTTACTGATTTTCCTGCCTCTAGTCTCTTCAATCTTAACTATCCTTAAAGACACAGTTTAAACTCCATCACCACAGTAAAACCTTTCCTGATCACTCCAGCCCAAAGCGAGCACCTATTCTTTGCACTCCTAAGGCAATTATTGTCTATTATTACATCTGTTCTTTTATTTTCTGGGATATAACTTATACATTTAATTCCATTTCATATTTCACACGTTTCTAGATGAAAAAAAATATATAATTATAAAATCTAGAACTGGAATGAAGAGGCATTAAGTTGTACTGGAACTAGCTTCTACCAGCTTGAGAAAGATAATTGCAAGCTTTTCAAAGTAAAATTACAGGGGTCGATTTTTTTTCTACCTCAGAAATCAGTAAACACTATAAATCATGGCTAGATGTATTGTCTAGACTTAACAAAGTGGAGAAAACAATAATAATGCAGGAAAACTAATAGTATGTCACATACTCATCTTTTCCCCAGAGAGCCAGTTGTTAAACACTTACCAGCACATCCCTGCATTAGTTTTGGAGTCAGAAGACCTGGTCAGGTCCTGGCTCTATCTTTTAATGCCAGTGGTATTTGAGGCAAGTCACTTCACCTCATCAGGTCCTAACCTATTTATAAGAAGAATTGGATGGACTAGATCACTTTGAATGTTCTTTCCAGCTCTGACATTCTGAAGTGTAGGACAACCTGAAAGATTATATAGCTGGACCTCCTACCCAATGCATGAATTGTATTCCATCCCATCTCAAGGTAGCAACATAGCACCACAGATTTAGAGCTGGAAAGGACCTCTTCTGGTCTATCCTCCTCATTTTATGGATGAAGAAACTGAAACCCAGAAACATTAGGTGACTTGTCCTAGGTTACACAGGTATTAAGTGGCATAACATAGATTTGAACTCCGTACTCCAAATCCAGCATTCCTAACACTATTGATATGCCTCTTGAGCATGATCTGGGAAATCCCTACCTTATAATGCTTATGGTTTAATTGTTGGACTACTTAAATTGTAAGAAAGTTATTCTTATTTTTAACCAAAATCTGCCTCTCTATATCTTCTGCCCACTGATTTTAGTTTTCCCTGATGTAGGTATTCTAGATAAATCTAATCTCTCTTCCAGATTATATCCCTTCAAATATTTGAAGATAGATATCATATCCTACCTTATTTTTTTCCTCTTTTCTGACTTCCCTAGTTTCTTCAGCTGTTTCTTATATGATATGGTTTTAAGTCCTATCATGAGCCTAGTTGCCTTTCTATATATGGCCATGCTCCTTTTTATCAATGCCCCCATTTAAAATGTGGTGCCCAGGACCAAAGATGCAGGGTTTCAGGACTAATTAGTCAGAAGTTGAGTTTAAAACTCTTAAACTATATCTCTCTCATCCTGTACTTGTGCAAGTTGATTTGTAAAAATCTAAGTGGATGGCTTCTTATTTATTTATTAATGTTAAGTGCTTCAAGGTACCACCAGTGCCAAACATAATACTTTGACATAATGTATACTTAATAATTGTTTGATAAATTGAATTGAATCTCTATTAAATTTAATATTTTCAACTGGTTGAAAATTTTTGGACTCTGATTCCACCCCATAAAGGTATTGACTATTCCTCTTAACTTGGTTTCATCCACAAATTTTATAAATATGCTACTGGTTTATCCATCTAAGTTACTGATACTAACATTGAAGAGGAAAGGAACAAGGAAAAAAGTTGGTAGCATACCGTTTGAGAAACTTTTAGGTTGCCATTAATAAAAGCTCTTTGAATTCAATTTAAGAGACAAATCTACCTAACTATATTATCATCTATCTAGCATATATTTCTTTTTTGTTTTTTATTTTAATATATTTATTTTTTCCCAATTACAAGTTAAAACAATTTTTAAACATTTTAAGAAAATTTTTGAGTTCCAGATTCTATCACTTCCTCTCTCCCTCCCTCCCCCACCCCGAGATGGTAAGCAATCAGATATAATTTATACATATGCAGTCATGTAAGACATTTAGTCATTTTGTACAAGAAGGCTCAAATGAAAGAAAGAAATCAGGAAAGGAAGGAAGGAAGGAAAGGAAGAAGGAAGAAAAGGAAGAAAGTGAAAAATAACATAGCATATACTTCTTCATCCTATTGCCAAGGATTTAATGAGAAATTATGTTAACTACACATACTATGGCATGTCTGCATAATTTCCCAGATCCAATAGTCTGGGAACTCTATCAAACTAAGAAATGAGTTCAGTTTTACATAACTTTCTACTGGCCAACACAGAGATTATTGCTTGCCTTTCTAGGTCTTCACAAGTTATCTGTTTAATAATTTTGCTTATTAGATTATAAACTTCTTGAGGTCAAGAACAATTCCTTATGCTTAATTTGATCACCCAGAGCACCTAGCACATAGTGTTGGGGGTTGGCAGGAGGTGATTACACTGTAAAGGAGTGAGGAGGTACTATTTTCAGCTTTCACCTGGTGGATTAGGTGATCAGTCACTCCCACTTCTGAAGTTTTCATAACAGGGAAAACATTGAGCTCTTCTCAGGGTGAAAATATAGTAATGCACATACTTATTATATCCTTGGCACCACTTTTTTCAGCTGTACCTCAATGTTAGCTATTACACACCTGGCTTGTCCAAATTAGAGTGAGATATGTTTTTTCCTGTTGTTTGTATTTGTTCTAGTTGCCTAGCAACACCTCTTCCCCCAGTTCTGAGTCTCCTAACACCAACACAAATTAAAAAGTGTTCATGGGCAAAGAAATGTGTATAATGGCTCATGCTTTGTTTCTTTTAGCTTTGCGGGGGGAACCCTGTTTCTGGGGTGTTATTTTTACTGCTCACTTCAAGATCTTTACTTTGGGGTCTTTGGGCAACTCAGCCTATGGTTGGCCTTGCAAGTTACCGTGTATAGCACATATATGGAAGACCCATGACTTATATGGCCTAGGAGAGGTTCATTATCATATATACCCATAGCTCTATATAGTAGGGACCTTCTCTAGGGAAAGAGAGTATTACAAAATGCAGGAATATAATAAGCAAGTGAAAGTTTCATTCTCCTCTCACCCTCCCCCCCCATTTTATTGTTGTTTAGTCATTTTTCAGTTATATCTGACTCTTCATGACCCCATTTGGGGTTTTCTTGGCAAAGATGCTGGAGTGGTTTGCCATTTTCTTCTCCATTTCATTTGACAGATGAGGAGAGAGATGAGCCTTCCTGACTTTAGGCCCAGCACTCTAGCCACTACACCACCTAGCTGCTATGTATGTACGTGTATGTATGTATATACCTACATATATATGTATATGTGTGTACGTATATATATATATATATGTATGTATGTGTATTCAATATTTATATAGTACTTTAAGGTTTGCAAAGTGCCATGTCTTTATTATTTCATTGGATCCTTACAATAAACCTATGAAGTCGGTGCTATTGTTTTGTTTATTATTATTATTAGGAATAGGATGGTAGATCTAGAGCGAAGAAGAGGCTTAGTCAACAACAACAATGATGATGATGATGATAAAAACTAGCACTTTGAGGTTTACTGAGTGACTTGCCTAAGGTTACATACGTACTAAGTATCAGGGTAGGAATAGAATCCAAATCTTTGGACTCCAGAGTCAGTCTTCTTTACCTTGTACCACACTGCTTCATGTGTCTGAGTGTACATATGTGTCTCTCTCTGTGTATGTACTATCTAATACAAACATTTCTGTCTTCAGCATGCAAGACTTCTTATGCAGTGGCATAGCTCTTGCAACTGTATCGTACATGTATGACCAGAATTCATGCTGACTCAAAAAAGTCACCATCTGAGCTATGACATGACTCCAACATAAATACATCAATACATTTGTGTATTCATGATCTTAATGAGTTCAGTATCCCATCTTTTAGTACAGATCTTAACCTATTCATGCTCTCCCCTTCTGTGTAATTCTTGCTTGTACCTTTTCAGCAATCTACCATGGGGGTTCTAGCCAATGTGTTGGAAGCTTCTTCCAAATCTTTTATTATTTAATAGATCCTGTTGCAGCATTTGGACTTTCCAAATATTATCACTTGCTCTCATTATTTGATCTGTCCAGCTCCTTTTCTACTTATACATTAATTTGTTAATACCTTTTATATCACTTCATATCATTAATCATTGTTGGTATTTACTTATGGTTCCATTTTAAGTCTTCTGTTGCCCTTTGAGTCACTTTCAGTTTTGATTCTTTGGAAATTGTAGTATTCTGTGATTCTGAGCCACGTAACACCTCCAGAAGGATATTGGAGTTAAAATGACGGACTTTTGTGTCAGAGAATGAGTGCAAAGTAGATTATAATTGCTGAGATGATGATGAGAAGGAGTAGCTACTCAACTTTTATCTTCTATTTTTTTCTGTCAAAGATTATAATTTTTGAACTGGAAAGGAGAAACTAAAAGTGGCTAATAGAAGTTGATAACTTATAAAGATATTAAGAAAGATATCATATTATAATAAAATGTCACAAATAAGAGATAATAAAAATAATAAATAAAAAGAGATTAAGAAAATATCTAGGGGTCTTCGCTCAATCAATAAGCATTTATTAACTATTATAGCCGTCACTGTACTAGACACTGGAGAAACAAATACGGGATCAAGATAGTCCCTGCCCTCGAGGGAACTTATATTTTACTGGGTGGAAGGGTATAGAGTATGTTTACAGATAAATAAATACAGTATATATGCAAAATAAATATATGGCAATGTGAGGCATTGCTGATAATTGGGAGAATCAGCAAAGACCTCTTGAAGGAATTGTGACTTGGATGGAACCTTGAAGGGAGCTAATAGTGTTAAGAGATGGCATTGAAGAGGCATGTGGGATGAACTGTCCAAAGGCATATAGATGAGAGATAGAATGCCATGTATAGGGAAGGAACAACAATTTGGCTGGGTGGGTTTACATTTTGAGTCCTCTAGGGGGAGTAATGTGTAACAAGCCTTCTGTACAATGGAGAAACACTAGAGACCTTTCCAGTAAGATCAGAGATAAAGCAAGAATTTTTCCTTTCATCCCTACTATTTTATATAATTTGACAGCAATAAGACAAAAATAGAAATTGAAAGAATAAGCATAGGCAAAAAGGAAACAAAATAGTGAGAACTTACTTTTCACTTTATCTCTAATTGTGTACAAACACTATCAACTTTCATGAAATTTAAGGTACCTGGGGAAGCACTATCAGACTTCAAACTATATTACAAAGCTATAAACACCAAAACAGTTTGGAACTGGCTAAGAAATAGAGTGATCAATGGAAAAGATTAGGTATACAATACATAGTAGTGAATGACCATGGAAATTTAGTATTTGATAAACCCAAAGAGCCAAACTTTTGGGACAAGAATTCACTATTTGTCAAAAATTGCTGGGAAAACTGGAAAGAATTTTGGCAGAAATTAGGCATAGCCAACATCTCACACTGTATACCAAAAGAGGGTCAAAATGGGTACATGATTTAGACATAAAGGATGATATATTTAAATTAGGGGAGCATGGAAAAATGTACCTATCAGATCTTTGGATAAGGGAAGAGTTTATGACCAAACAAGAGAGAAAGAGAGAATCATGGGAAGTAAAATGAATAATTTTGATTATATTAAATTTAAAAGCCTTTGCACAGACAAAACTAATGCAACCCAAATTGGCAGGAAAATAAGAAACTAGGGGAAAATTTTGCAGCAAGTTTCTCTGAAAAAGATCCCATTTTTCAAATATATAGAGGACTGAGCCAAATTACCAAAAAATAAAAGCCATTCACCAATTGATAAACAGTCAAAGGACATGAATGGGCAGTTTGCAGAAGAAATCAAAGTTATCAATGGTCACATAAAAATGCTTTACATCACTACTGCTTAGAGAATGCAAATTAAAACAACTCTGAGATACCACCTCATATCTGTCAGATTTGCTAACATGACAGAAAAGGAAAATGACAAATGCTGGAGGGGATATGGAAAAATTGAGACACTAATGCATTGTTTATGGAGTTGTGAACTGGTGCAAGCATTCTCGAGAGCAATTTGGAACTATGCCCAAAGGGATATAAAATTGTGCATACTCTTGGACCTAACAATACTGCTATTAGGTTTATATTCCAAAGAGATCAAAGAAAAGGGAAGAGGCCCTATTTGTACAAAAAATATTTATGGCAGCTCTTTTTGTCATGGCTAAGCGTTGGAAATGGAAGGGATGCCCATCCATTGGGGAATGACTGAACAAATTGTGGTATATGATTGTGATGAAATACTAATGTGCTATGGGAAATGACAAACAGGATGTTTTCAAAAAACTTTGGAAGACTTCTATGAATTCATGCAAAGTGACATGAGCAAAACCAGGAAAGCATTATCCAAGTAACAGCAATATTATAAGAATGATCAGCTGTGAAAGACTTAGCTACTCTGATCAAGACAATGATCCAAGACAATTTCAAAGGACCCATGATGAAAAATGCTCTCCATCTTTACAGAGAGAACTGATAAACCCTGAATGCAGGGTTTATGCATAATCAATTACATGTATATCAAATTATAATCAAATACATGTATAATCAATTCCAAATTGCTTGCCTTCTCAAAGAGTAGGGAAGAGCAGGAAGGAAGGAGAGAATTTGGAATTCAAAATTTAAGAAAATGAATGTTAAAATTTTTACATGTAATTGGTAAATATTTAATGAAATAAAATTTAAAAATACATATATTTTTAGAAAGGTACCTGGGAGCAAAGTAAGAAAGACATATTAGAGAGAGGGCCTTCAGTGTGATCCTCTGAGATTACAACCCTTAGGCTTGGTAAGGCACTGCCTCCTTTTAGTTAGCTTGATAGCTTTATCTTGAGAAAACACTGTTATTTACTACTTGCTCTCTTTCTATGTGGAAGAACATTACTCTCTCTGTCTTCTCGTCTTCCTCTGTCTTCCTCCCTTCCACTCAGACCCCATCCCTGGTCTTCATGGAAGCTTTGAGTTGCTCTGTGTCTGACGTAGGTTAGTTTATCTTTCTCTAGACTTCCTGGGGGCCCACCATCTTAGTGCCAGGCTCATGGTAAACATTCAATTGACTTTAGCCCTCCTGCAGTTCAGAGCCTCAAGTGATCCACTAGCTTTAGCTTCCCAGTAGCAGGGACTATAGATGTGCATGTACCACCACACGGGGCAAAATCTTGTCCTCTCAAGAAATCACAACAATAGAAATAGGCAAAAGCTCTTTAGACATTCAGATTATCTCTTTTGAATGTACTTATCTCACAAAATAAAAATAATGAAATTCACCTTGGTATTTATGATCCTCCTGGAGAAAAATGGAAGCTGACCATTGAATTCTGAAGAGTGTATTAAGAGAAAGGCAAAATTTCTATCCTTTAAATCAGTTTTCAAGTTGTGTTTATATAGTTTTCACTGGCTTTTGAACTCCTTATACTTCTGGTGAATATATAAGCTTCATCCTACCCATAGAATTTTCTTTTTCATTTTTAACCAAGTTCTTTTGACAGTGATGATTTTTTTTACAAAGTGTGCACTGTACAATCCTAAGACAAACATGCCACTCCAAAACAACTTCTCCAAGATATACAGGAGAGTTAGCTGATTGACATCTTGAACTTCTAAGGCTTTAAACAGTATCCTATTACTCTAGAATTTAAAAAGTGTTCCTGTGTTTAACTCATAATTCTGATACAGACATGTGTGATGTTTATTAATGTTGCTTGTTGTGACACCTAAGGTGACAAATAATTAGAAGTCATGGATGGCATCATTTTCATTGTCTCCATTGTATCAGATTCACTGGTATGACCACATAGTGATAGCAACCTAGTCAAGGAAACCAAAAACTGATCCATTGTACTTTGTTGCAGTTTGGAAGATTAGACAAGAGTAATTCCCTCAGCATGTCACTAAATGACTCCTTTGGGATGCTGACTTCCTGGAATGGTGGCCAGGGGAGTTGTGTTGTTATTTGTTTTTCTACTCCTAGTGGGTATAATGTGTGCTGTTGCTTGACAGGGAGTGAGTCTTCTGGTATTAGGCCTTCCTTCTTCTGCCACTATGAGACTTCAGATACAGAACTTGCCCCATCAACTTTAGGTAGTTCCAATTATAATACTGTGTGGGCATTTGATAAGTATTTCTTGAAGGCTTTCTTAAGATAAATAATTAAATAGGATATTAGGCCTTATATTTAGTTGCTCAAAATAAATTGTTATTACTCAGAGCAGCAGTTTCTGTTAAATTGTCCAGATCATTACTGCTTATCATCTACCCCACTGGAACCTTGTAATATTGTCCTCTACAGAAAATATAATTTGGTGCTTCAGAATTTCATTACAAGAGTGTCAACAGAATGTTGTTATAAGATGGTTTTACGTATTAGAAAGGGCTTTGTGGACATTTATATGCCCTAATGTAAAAATTAGGATAAAGTAAGCTTTTATTTTTTTTTCATTCTTAGATGCTTTCACTCTGACCTCATAGCTCTTCAGTTTATGACTATACTCTTATCATTCTCACAATTAAATTTCATATGATCTGGTTTATTTTTGTTCTTACTGCTTTCAACAGCTTCATTTTAATGACTTTAGAGCTGTGCTTTGCCAGCTTTCTTTGCCCATGAACATTTTTGAGTTTGAGATATAGATGGATAGAGAGGTAGATAGAGAGATAGATAGATGCTACAAAAGCTGATCCTATGGACTGTGATAATTGGATAAGCAGGGAGGATCAAGGCAAAGTTTGGAGCAAAACATAAGAAATTAGGATAACTTTCATACAAAGAAATTGTCACCTGTAGTTACTCCAGTATTAATATTTTAGAAGAAAAATATTACTAGACTTAAAAATTTCTCAAAGAATCCCTAATATTATTGTGTAGTATATTAGAATTCCCTTCCAGAAAGAGGGAAGGTTGAGAGAGAGAGAAAGAGAAGGAGAGACGGAGACAGAGAAAGATGAAGAGGAGAGGAAAAAAGTAGAGAGGAGAGGAGAAAAGAAGAGAGGAGAAGAGAAAAGAGGAGAATAGAGGAGAAGAGAAAAGAGAAGAGGAGGGGAGAGGAGAGAAACCCCACCAGGTAAGACCTTTTAATGGCAGAACAATACAAATGTGCAGGATACAGAACTATTGGATGGCTTTCCCCATATGTCCATATGATTGTATTCCCCTGTTCCTGGGGACGTTTTGTACGTGAGATTGTGCTGCAAACTAGCCTAGGTCTTAGACTCAGAGAACATTAAAGAGTTTTGTTGTTATGAAAATCTGTCATAAGGATTATCCTTGAAGATATCTGAGTCATGCTCTATCCTGAATGTGTGCCAGGCTGCCTATTACTAAATTAACATGGGATTTGTGGTTTCTCACAAGAATTTTGATGAAAAGTTGCCTCCTCTTGCTTATACAAATTGTTTTAATTATCTTACTGAATTAAATTAAGCTCAGCTAACATTTATGGTGTGTCTACTCTGTGTAAGGCATTGTGCTTTTCCTTGATAGAAAATAGAAAATAGTAACTCTATATTGCCAAGTGGACTTCAGTGGAATGAGGAGGTAAAGCAAACACATCATTACATGTAATACAAGGCATAGCATGATAAGGACAAGGAAAAGTCACTTTCAGTTGGGTAAATTATGGAAGGTTTCTTGATGAATGTAGATCTTGATTTAGGGCTAAAGGAAGGGAAAGATTATCATAAGCAGAGGTGCGGAAGGAAGGAGTGTGTTCAGACATAGGGGACAGTGTGTAAAAGCATGGATGAGAGAAGGGGGAGGGTACAGTATTGGATCAGGGAACTCTTATATCCTCATAAGATTATATTCAAAATGATAACATTGGAGTTACAATGTGATATGACAATGTTCTCTCTCCCCCCAACCTCCTGGAAAATGTAGTAATTCCAGATCTGTTTTTCTTATTTGATTATAGTGCCTGACATTTAATAAACTAGTCTATTAATTAAATAATTAAATTAAATAATTTAAAATAAATTAAATAATAAAACAAATAAATAGCAAGAATTTAATAAATGTTTGTTGATTGACTGATACATGATCATTTGTGCTTAAATCAGTGGCTAGATTGTGATTTTAATTCTAAGGAAAATTGTATGTAGAAAAACATTCACCTCAGTGAGGATGATTTTAAGTAAAGTTCTCTTATTGTTCTGTCACAGTCATGTTCTTAGCAAATCTGATTATGTAAAAAATTATCTATCAAATCGTGTCTGTGTGACTGCAACCTAAGGACCATCCTATCTGACTTGATATTAACAAACCTTCCACATATGTTGTCTCCCCTTTAGAATGTGAGCTCCTTGAGAATAAGGACTGTCTTTTCTATTTATATTCGCCATATTTAGCACAGTGGTTTGCACATAGTAAGTGCTTAATAAATGCCTTATTCATTGATTCACTCATCTTATATTCTTAAGTGTTTTACAGTTACCTCATGTGATTTCATGTTATTAAAGACCTTACTTATATAAATATATTTTATTGATATCTTTTGTTTTTACATTGCTTCAATTTCCCTCTGTATTCTTCCCCATTGTGTCACCCCAGAGAGCCGTACCTTATGTAAGGGGATGCCCAGATCATCCAACATGGACGCAGTTATGTGGGAGATAACAGGGACCTATTTCTGTGAGAAGACATCTGAATTGACCTACCCCATGAGTGAGAGCAGCCTCTTTCCATTGGATTCATAGCCAGAAGTCTATGTATCTTTAAAATTACCACACTGGTAGAGGCTCTCTCTGTCTTCCAAGAGTGCAGAGAGTGGAGGATTTGTTCCCTCACTGAGGAGCATCATACGGTAATTGATGGAGGGCCTCAGGGTCCCTTCCCCTGCCTTTAGGCTCTGTGACCCTAAGAAATGGGTTTGGGGTTTCAGTCTCCTTTTGATCGTCCTTTTCAGCTATGAATCTATAGATTAGAGTTCTCAGATATGGGAGCTTAAGCCATAGTGAACTTGGGGCCCAGGAATGCAGGCTGGGTATTGCCTTGAACCCAGGGAAGGAAGCTCTGAGAAAATAGGGCTCTTGGATGGAAGTTTAGTAGGGGCTTTGGATGTTTAAAAACATTTTTTAAAATGTTTTGGAATTTTTTAAAAGAGTAAACGGAGAAAAGGAAAAAAAAATTAACACACTTATCAATACATAAAAAACCAACTATATCTAGATATAATAGGTACCTATATTTAGATCTATATATAGTTTCATATCCATAGACAACACACACACACACACACACACACACACACACACACACACACACCTCTTCAAACGAGTAGGGAGGAATGTCTTATCTCTTTTGGGCTAATTTTGTGCTTTGTAGTTTTGAAACTTTCATTTTTTATTTTTGTGGCTATGCTTTCCTCTATTACTGCAGTCATTGTATTGTTTTCTTGGCTCTGTTTACATCACTGCATAAGTTCATCTAAGTCTTTCCATACTTCTCTATATTGATCATAATCATCCTTTCTTGCCGCCTACTATTATTCCATTACATTTATGTACCGTTGTTTAATCATTCCTCAATCAGTGAGTATCTATTTTGTTTCCAATTCTTTGTTACTGTGAAAAATGTTGTTATAAATATTGTGGTTTGTATAGAGCCTTTCTTTTAATCAATGACCTCATCGGGGTCTGTGTCTACCAGTAGAATCTCTGGGTCAAAGGATATTGACATTTTAGTCAATTTATTCGCACAACTCCAAATTGCTTTCCACAATAGTTTTTTACTAATTCATCACTCCACCAACAATGCAATTATATTCCCATCTTTCCGTAATCCCTCCTTTACTAGCCCCATCTTTTTTCATTTTTGCTAATTTATTGCCTGTGAAGTGAAACATGAGAGTTGCTTTGGTTTGCCTTTTTGACGTTTTGTTATTAGTTATTTGGAGCATTTTTTTCATATGGCTGTTAACAGTTTGTCTGTTACAGGATGGCTTTTGAAGCTCTTACATCTATGATAAATGGAGAAATAATCCAGGGGTGCCTAAATTAAGGAACTAAATATACTTCTCTTTTTTTCATTCCCAGGAAATTCCTCAGTTAAAATGAACATTTAATTCAATTTTGAACAACAACAACAACGAAATAGCATTGTTAGCTAATTAGAGTAGCCTCAGTAGGAAAGGCAATTAGATTTAAAAGAATACTATGAAGTACTTTAGACCCATCTCTTAGTAAAAGATTAAAAAGGAAACCAATTAATATTTAAGGTAAGGGTACATTAGGCAAGCACCAATGAATAACACTTTTGCTCTTGGGCTCATTCTAAAAGGGGAAGACAAAGACTTTAAGGGGAATATTGCTTGACCTCAATAAATTTAAAATGTAAAGGAGGGATTTACAAACCCTGGAGTGGATTATACTCTCCCAGAATTTCTTCAGTTATCCAAAGAAATCCTATAATCCTGGATTTAGAATTGGATGGGATATTAGGGGCTATTTGGTCTAACTTCATCATTTTACCTGTGAAGAAACTGAGTTCCAGAAAGACTGAGTGACTTGCCTGAAGTTGTATAAATAGCAGGTGACAAAGTCAGAATTTAAATTCAGGTCCTCTGGCTCCAAATCCAGCATTTTTTCCCTACCACATCAAGCTGTTATAATAAACAAATTTAAAAAAAGATTAGCAACCCTGTCCTATAGTTTTTATCCTAAAGTAGGGAAAGGACATAGGACAAGACAATGGCAAAATCTTGGTGAGTTTACACCTCCCTGTTTTGTGCTTTGTTGAATGGGGTTATCTCTATCTGTCCATACATCAAGGAATGTTATAAGTTCTTTACATGTACACGAGAGCTTTTAAGGCTGTTTTTATTCCACCAAGTTAAATGCTTAGTTGCAAACAATGATAACAACACAAATAGTAGGATTTCATATTCACCACACCTTCCAGTCATTTGTGTGACCATAAACATGTGGTCTATACAGAGAATACTTTTTCATGAGTTCAACCCAGAATTGAATGGGAGGAAAGAGGGGTGGGTTGGATTTGGGGGGTTGAAAAGCTTACTAAAACCAATCCTTTTACTCTATATTTTGAGGCAAGACAGTAGAGTTGGAATAAGTTCTACATTGGGCATCATAAGATACCATAGGTTCAAGTCCCAGCTCTTATGCTTAATTCCTTTGTGACTTTGGCTGTGGCTCAGAGGAGTTTGGACTATATGACTACTAAGGTCCTTTCCAGTTTAAATTTAGGATCTATAAATATTTGTGAATCTTAAAATATTGAAATCTCCAAAATGATAAAATTGTGAATGACCTGAAGGACAGTGGAGAAATGTATAGAGAACAAACAGAGGCTTAAGGAATATTGTCAAGGAATTGTATGATTGGATCCGATCCTTATGGTAAGAATAAAGCATTATTGATCTTATGTCTCAGTGATATCCTCAAAAATAGAACACCTTGAACAGCAGTTCCCAAATGTTTCTATTCCCATACTCCCTTGGCTTTCAGTAAACCTTCCCATATGTCCTATGAATGGAAATAAATTCTAGAGTCTACAATGTATATGTACAGAAGAAAAGAAAGATTACTTTTCATGAAGAAAACTTTATTAAATACATACAATTTTAAAGATCATATAGTCACTAAATTTTTATTAGAATACAGTTAATTTAGTGAGACCCTTTATTCTATTTCTTGTCAATCAAATTTTATTCTCATTCTTGTATTTGAAAAAAGATACCTGTATATTTATTTATTTCTTGCTTCAGATTTAATGGAGAACATTATGGATCAGAGAATCCTGACAGAGATAAGTTGTTATAAAGGGAATTAAAGCCCTGTGAACATGTTTACAAGGAAAGGGATCTGCTTCTCCAATGGTACCTCCAAAATTTTGTTACTTCATTGATTGAAAACCAATTCAGATAAAATAATTAATTAACTTAAAAAAAAGAAAATCAATTCAGATTTTCTGACTATTGTGGAAATCAATTAGCTCACTTGTTACTGGGCCATTGTTGTTTTTTTATCCAGCTCAGTATAAGAAGAGTTCATATCCAAATCTCATTTGTTTGTTTTTCGTCAGGAGGAGTTATTCTTTCAACCGTTTTTCAAACTTTTAAGGCACACTATTAGGCTCCTTTTTCCTACAATTTTTTTTAGCAGCACAAGGCCTTGTTGCCTTGATAAATGCCCTGCCTGCTGCTTTTCGGAGCTATAATCCTCCTCCCTACTCCTCTGTTTATTCCACTCAAAAGTTAGAATTAGTGCCCTCCCTGCCTATTTCTCATAGTATTCCAGAAGGAAATAACTTTGAACCTCAGCAAACCACTAAAAGGTTGCTGACCCCAGTGCTAAAATAGTGATATGCATTTTTAAAAAGAGACTAAAGAGATTGGTAAAAAAAAAAGATAATGAAGAAAGAGGAAAGAAATAATAACAAATTATAGGAATCTATGAAATAGGATTGTTGGTGCTTAGACACAGATCATGAGTGTCTATTGCTCCTGTCTACTTCTTGGCACCAAATCAAACAAGTCCAATCTCTCTTCCACATGATAGCATTTGAAAATAGGAATGCACCTCCCATTTATAGTGAGTAATAACAATTCTCTCAGAAGTAACAAAAAATATTCCTATTTTCTTATCCAATTTTATTGCTTCCCCTTTTTAAAAAATAGTCCTAATAGCTCACAATGGAAAACTAGTGATTTCAGTGGAAAGAATGCTAGATTTGTGGTCAGAGGAAACTGGATTCAAATCCAAGCTCTACCACTTAGGTAATCTTGGAAAAATCACTGTCCTCTCTAGGCCTTAGATTCTTCATCTATAAAACGAAAATGTGGGACTATGTAACTTCTAAGATTCTTTCCAGTACTACATTTGTAATCTTCTGCCTATTGTGCATCACAAGGTGTCATAACCTTCCTAATCAAACCCAACATATTTTGCTAGTCTTTTGTTCTCTGTGGGTACCTTCAGACAATAGTTCATAATGTTCCATAGGTTACTTTCTAGAATTATAACTGATAGTGTGGATATCCACCAATATTACTTGGATTATTTGCCCATACATTCATCAGATACTTCTTTGCCACTTTTGGCTTTCTCTGATGGCTTCATAAATGCTCCTTTCAATTTATTACAGACTTGAATTTTTCTACTTTCTATCTTCAATTGACTAGACTTCTTGCATTAGAGTTTTGCACACAAACTTATAACTAGTTTTTATTTTTTTAAAAACCCACCAACTTCCAGGGCATGTGTTGGGATTAGTTCAGACATCTCTGTCTCCTACATCTTAGTATCACTGAATAATGATACCAAATGCTCAGATTGATTCTGAGCTTCATTTGTATCATGTTACCATATCTACTTCCCTCACTTCCTTTTCTTTCCCTCAACAAAAAAAATCATCACTAAATGACCAACTTTCTAGTGAGGAGTCTTCACATTTAGTTGGTGGGGCTGATCCTCAGACATACAGTAGACGTATAGACTGTTGCCAAGCTCAGTTTGCTCCTCTAACTCTCTGTGGTTGGAACCAGATAAATTTGGTAGAACTGTGTGCCAATTCAGAATAAATGATCTGAATAGAGACCTTAAGGCTTTTATCTTGGTAAAGCTGTATACTTTAGTGACTATAGATTTTGGCATTTATATTAGCCTCTCAGAGATTTTTTGTTTGTTTTCTCAGCTATGGTCCATATTGAAGTTATATGATGACTTCTGAAAATGTGAAGTTATAGCATTTATATGTTTATTATATACAAATATTTTTCATTGTGTAAGTAAAGAATCCAGAAAGTGGTGGAATTTTTCTGTTTTCATTTGTACATAAAGCATTGAGCTGTAGACATAATTCTGCTTACTGTGTTTGACAACAGGTTGCCAATATGTTTTGCAAAGAGAGAAAGTCTTGCAAAACTTTCAGAAAAAAATCATACAATCCCCTTACCAGTCCAGGAAATGGTACAGTAAGGATGTAGACACCAAATGAACAAATATTTCATCTAACATTCAGCACAGGGAGCAATTGTATGATGCATGAAATCAATTGGTGCGAGGCCTAAGTGAGGATTGGGATCTAGACAGGTAGCCAAAGCAATGACAGCAAAATAACAAAAAATACGATAATAGAAAATCAGATAGAGGAAGTACAGAGGAAATGGTGTACAGGTGACATAGAAGAAACTATGAAAGCACGGGGTGCTATTTGTCTGTAACAGATGGGAAAAAAAGAACAAGGAATCAACAGCAAACTGATAAGTACCAAACAGCAAGGGAGCAAACTATCACAGCTGATGCACATAAACTGCTGTGAAACTCTCAAATGATACTATCGTTAAAGCCAGAGTTGGCAAGCAATTAACAAATAAACAGCATATGTCTCCTCTTGTCCTATGTCACTGGGAACATATCCTTCTGAGAAGAAGGCACACCTTGGTGAAAGTCCTTAGTTTATGCTCAGGGTACACATTTTAAAATGTTCATTTACTAATTTTACAATTCTGATTATTCTTTAGTTCATATATGTACACCCACATACACATTAGGCTACCAAAAAGAAAGCTGGCATATAAAAATGTAAACTGTAAGGGATATGAAACTTGTTATGTTATTGCTATCCAGACTCCAATCTACTTAAGTAAGACTATTTCTATTATAGCAGCATTTTTAGTTTGAATTTTTATTTAGAAAATTATAGAATCATTTGACCAATGTATTCAAATTTTAATTTTGTTGTAATAATAACATTTTCTTGACTCCTTTTCAGATGAACTACTGTTTTGCCACACTTTTCCATCTTATATGAGTCTTATAACATATCCAAGATTTAATCAGTTTGCAAGACACTCCGGGATTTAGAAATATTGAAACAGTTAGGTTAAGCTAGCAGGTTAAGTAAAGCTCTGGCTCTCATTGATTATCCAACAATAGGTCCTAGGCCAAGTCCCACTTGGTCATTGTTTGGTCCCTGATTGACTCAGAGTAGATGTAAATAGCAATTGTTTCTGTTTGGGCCAGAAACCCCTGAAGGTCTTCCCCTCCCAGATTGGTTTTTTCTTTGACTAGGTAAAAGAGGGCATTCTCTGCCTTATTTCTTACCTAGCCTTAATCACTGATCAGGCATTGCCTCAGAAAAACTGGGACCTGTTAAAGACTTTAGCTTAAGAAGGTCAAGGTCTCCCACTGCTCCATGGCCATCTCCAGTCATCTTGATCTATGTCTTGCCATTGGACTGAGATGTCTCCAGAGGAGAAAGTGAGGTTGGTGACTTTGCACAACCTTCCCTCACTGAAATCCATTTCACCTGCTTGTCTGGGCATCACCTCCCCGATGTCATGGTCCTCTTTGAGAATGAAGGACAAACAACAATATGAGAGAGAGAGAGAGAGAGAGAGAGAGAGAGAGAGAGAGAGAGAGAGAGAGAGAGAGAGAGGTGTTTAAGTTCAAACTGTAGCTCAAGAAAGAGAAAAATTGATAGAGACCACCCAGAAAAAGTCCTCTAAAATTTTTCTAAGCAGAGAAGGTGTTTAAAGATGCCTAAAGGCAATACAGTTTAACAAAAGCCTCATTTGGGGAGGAAAAGCAAAGAAAATATATCCAGGAAAAATATGGAAAGTGGGGGATCAGGTTGACTGGCAGCCAAGTCACAAAAAGTTCCAGTGAGACAGTGGCTGCCCAGTCTTCTCTATGGAAGGAGAGAGGAAATGGGGTTCTAGTGAGTAGAGTTCTACAGCTGTGTATCAGTAAGACAAGATTCACAATATTGATGGTAACCATAGATATGCCTGTATAGTTTGGAATTGCAAAAAATAAGAGATTCTCTATATAAAAGGCAGAATAAGTAAAACATTCAGACACTAGAGGATCAAGTCCCCAAACCGATAATTCTAATTCAACATAGCAACAATTGTATCCCAAAACCAGTAAGCTCACTTCAATGTAACAGCAAGGAAATTAAAACACAATATCATAGCAAGGAGCCAAGCCATCCTGTGACCTTTTCTGCTAGGGCCTTTCCATAAACACTCATTCATGAATCCTAACTGTCTTCTTGCCTGTGTCCTCTCCTCCCACAGTTCTGAGAGCTTGCAGTTCTGAAAGCCCTTGCAGTCCTCTCCCTAGGGCTTCACATCTAATCAGCAAAAGGGTCTGGGTCTGGGCCTGGGGCTTACAAACAAGCCTCCTCTAATCAAGCTTCCTTTAACTAGCTCTACTTGAGGCCTATTAAGGGGATGAATCGGCAGGGAAGATCTTTAATCATGATTAGCACCACAAGCTGTGAGACTGGGAAACTAAAGACTAGGGCATCAGACTCTGGTCTCACAGCCAGGTGGGGCAGTAATAGAACCAGCCAGATATCCTGGGTATAAAATGGGGAAGAGTACCTACCACCTGCCCATAGGAGGTTGTGAAAATTGCTGCTGCTTGCTGCTGTTTGTCCTTTGTTCTTGATGGGACATCAAGAAGGTGTTATCAGGACTTGCAAGTGAATTGGATTTAAGTGAGGGAAGGCTGTGCAGAATCACCAGCTTCACTTTTACCTCCAGAACCATCTGGGTCCAGTGGCCAAATATAGATCAGGACAACTGGAGATAGCCCAGGGTGCAGTGGGGAACATTGGCCTTTTCAAGCTAAGGTCTTAAGCAGGTCTCAGTTTAACTGAGGCAAAGCCTATTCAGTGATTAAGGCTTAACAAAGAATGAGGAAAAGAATGGCCTTTTTAAAAAAAATGTGAAAATTGCGTTGAGATACTAAATGAAAAACCATGAAGGTAAAAATGAATGATACTTCACATTTATTTTCTCTATATTTATATGTATGTATGTTTTCTTCTCAAATAGAACAAATTCCTTGAGGAAAGGGACTCTTTCATTCTTGTTTTTTTACCCCCAGTGCTGGTTGGTTGCTGTCCTTCATTCTCAAAGAGGATCAAAATGACATCACTATGCCAGAGTAAAGTTACAGTATGTCTGACTGTGGCTCATCAGACCCATATGAGCTTGGCATGCTTTACCACAGGTTGGGCACAATAGTCCCTGTGGACATATGGGGTGGATTCTCTAAATTTGTGCATCTCACATTTCTTCTGAGCTACTTCAGTTCTGCTTTGCTCATAAAGCACAGTGCCTTCTCTGATGAAGGCACATCATACTGGATGGTCCTGTGCCAGTGTGTTCCATGTCACACAATCAATTTCAAAGTATTTAAGAGCGACCTTAAGAGTGTCCTTGTATCTCTTCTTCTGACCTCCATATGAGTGCTTGCCTTGTGTGAGTTCTCTGTAAAATAGTCTTTTTGGCAAGCGTACATTTTGCATTTGAATAACGAGGTCAGCCCATTGGAGTTGCACTCTGTACAGTAGTTTGAATATTTGGCAGTTTAGTTAGAGAAAGGACCTCAGTGTCTGATATCTTATCCTGCCAGGTGATCTTCAGAATCTTCCCAAGACAATTCCAAAGGAAGTGATTCAGTTTCCTGGCATGGCACTGGTTTTATGCTGATAGTAACAATTCAAAGCTTTTATGATGCCCTGAAGGCTATTTATGGGCCAAAGACCTATGGTGCATCTCAACTACTGATGGAGCCACATTGATTAGCTATAAGGATGCGATTCTAGAGAGATGGTGTTCTCAACAGAGCATCATCAATTAATGCTGAAGCCATTAACTGTTTACCTCAGGTTGAAGTCAATCCCTCCCTAGCTGAAGTTCAACTGAAGAAGAGGTTTTGAATGCCATTAGGCTCCTTTTGTGTGGCAAAGCCCCTGATGCTCTATTCCAGATGAGATTTACGAGGTGGGGGGGGTCCATCACTCATATAAAAGATGACTGAAATTTTCTAGGTTATATGGTAAGAGAAGGTTATTCCCCAGGAGTTCAAGGATGCCTCCATTGTTCGTCTCTATAAAGACAAATCACAGGGGGGATCTCTCTCTTAGTCTTTTCTGGCAAGATTTTTCCAGAGTCCTCCTTAATAGGCTGTTCCTTCTCCTGGAAAATGGTCATCTACCTGAGAGCCAGTGTGGCTTTAGAAAGGGCTGAGGAATGGTTAATTCCCAGTGCCTAGAATATTACAGAAACATAACATGCTTTTTTATTGTCATTTAGTCCTTTGACAAGTAATCTGTATTTTCTTTTTTTTTAATTTTTAGTTTGCAACACTCAGTTCTACATAATTTTGAGTTCCAGATTTTCTTCCCTCCCTCTCCCCCTCCCTCCCTAAGATGGTATGGAATCCCATATAACTTTCACGTATAACTTCACATTGAATTAATTTACACACTAGTCAAGTTGTGGAGAAGAACCATGACCAATGGAATAAATCATGAGAAAGAAGAAACAGAACCAAAAAAAAACCACACAACCCAACAACAAATACAAAAGAGAGAAAAAAAGAGGGGGGGCAGAAAAAGGCGAGCATGAAGTATGCCTTGGTGATCTGTATTTTCAAAGTCTATATAAATGGGCTTGAAACATTTGATTTTTTAAAATAATCCATGTGCTGTCTGAGGGTGCTTCCCAACTCAAAAAAGAAGTGGTTCCCACCCCAGAGAAGGCTGTCCCAGGTATACTTTAAGGTATAAGAAACCTCTGCCAACCATTACTGTGTTAGACATTTCTCCAGTGGACAGTGCTCTGCTGTCCAGACGCAGGTAGACAGAGGCCTGCTGGACATGCGGGTGTTGAGTTTCTCTCTGCTCCTAGTCTCTGAAATGCTTTTTCAGCTCAAAAGCTGGAGATTACAATTTTTTAGATAGTAACCACTCACTGTCATAAAGCCAGCAATAGCCAAGGACTTTGGAGGGTGGAGAAATCCATCTTTACTTTGTTCCTCAATTAGTGCTTTGTCCAGATCCCTCTGGTCTTAGTTTAGGGAGCTCAATGCTAGCCAGAGATGCTCAGGCTCTGGCACCAATTTCTTTAGAGCAAAGGTTAAGTAGCTAGTGTACTCAGGCTAAAATCTTGTCTTTTATTTGAAGTCCACTTCCTGGTTGGGGGGGCTTGGGTCTCTTGGTCTGAGGCTTTACACTAACATATGGTAAGCTTTCATAGTGCCTCTTCATTTCAGTCTCTGAAGTTTAGGTTACCCTTGGGCCTTATACACAAAGGCTATTTGCCCAACAACTGCCAGAAAGTTCTGGAGTTCAGGGCTCCTCTTCTCTTATTCCAAACTTCCATTTTCCCATAGAGATGAATGTGCAAAGAAAAGGCATTGAAGCAAAGCTAAACCCTCAAAGTAAATCCATTGTTTTCTCTACCTGTCCAACATGCAATTCACTAGATGGGTTTGTCAGGGAATAAAGGAAAAGGAGAGCTAAGGAGAAGGGAGCAAAATAGGGAAAATAAGAAGAGGCTTTGATTATGCCTAGGTGGAAGTGTAGATGCAACTCCATCCTCAAATGAGCAGTGAAGGGTAATAGCTCCTTTGGTAGTACATTCGTTAAACTATTATAATATCCTTAGGACCAAGATTCAATTGTGTTACAGTGAGTATGGTCACAATAAATCTTGTACCTTGTCAAGAATTTGTAATATATCACGTGAAGTTCTCAAAATCTTTAGTTTTTGGTTTCCTTTATACTCTTAAAAATTATTTAGGACCCCAAAGAGCTTTTGTGGGTTCTATATGCCAATATTTATCATACTAGAAATGAAAATTGATAAATATTTATCAATTAATTTAAAAATAGTAAAAATCAACCTATTACATATTAACAAAATGTATATTTTTATGAAAAATAACTATATTTCCAAAATAAAAAGTAATTAGTGAGAAGAGTGGCCTTGTTTTACACATTTTTGTAAATCCCTTTAATATCTGATTTAATAGAAGACAGCTAGATTCTCATGCTGCTGCATTCAATCTGTTACAATATGTTGTTTTTGTTGAAGTGTATGAAGAAAATCTGGCCTCACACAGATATGTAGTTGGAAAACAGGAACACTTTGGTAGGCGAATAAAATCTCAGTATGATTATTATGGGCAGCTAGGTGGTGCAGTGCATAGAGTGCTGGGCCTGTACTTACACTGTAACTTGTTCAGCCATTCCCCCAAATGATGGGTACTCCCTCAGTTTCCAGTTCTTTGCCATGGCAAAAAGCTATATTTTTGTACATACTTACTTAGGGTTTGTTTTACTTAGTACTAATCCCTCCCTTTATAAGTCAGAAAGATTCACCTTCTGGAGTTCCAATCTGGACTAGCTGTGTGACCCTGGGCAAGTCACTTCACCTCAGTTTCTCATCTGTAAAATGAGCTGGAGAAGGATATGGCAAACCACTCATTTTTTTGACAAGAAAACCCCGAATGGAATCATGAAGAGTCATGCATGATTGAAAAGTGACTGAACAATAGCAAATTATTTTGACAATGGTTTTGACTTTGCGGACCCCCTAAAAGCATCTTAGGAAGCCTTTGGGGTCTGAAGATCATAGTTTGGGAACCACTGATATAGGGTAAATATCTCTGCTTACTCTCAGTAGCATAGGATTTTCCTAAAATAGTCAAATTGATGTAGTTTATTCTGTTCAGAGTAAAGAGTAGATAGCTATGATTTGAGAGACTTTGAAAAGACAGTCTTAATCATAAATAGCTCGTCTCTCACTGCTTGAAATTCAGTCATTAAAGATGAATTCCTTTGATTCCTGAAAGTTTGGGAGACTTCTAGAGACCTTTGTTAGAAGGCAAATATTCAGGAAACTAGTAGGATTTCCCTTCCATTTTCAGTCCCCGAACCCATTGTCTTTCAGTAAACAAACCTATTCAGGAAGGGAAATAGATTCTAGAGTTTACCATGTGCAGAACTTTCAGGAAACCTTCCCCTATACCTCTTTTTGTAGATTACATTTTCTTTTTCTCAATCAGCAAAATCTGCCTTCACTCTGTCCCGTGCCACAACCCTGACAATGAAATAGGAAGAAAAACAAACCCCCTATTATTAACATGTATGGTCAAGCAAAACAAATTCCCCCATTGGCCACGTTAAAAAAATCTTACTCTATACTCTGACTTTTTGACCAGTCAGATGGCTGATATGTTTCATCATTAGTTCTCTGGAATTATGGTTGGTCATTATACTGATCAGAGTTCCTAAATCTTTCAAAGTTATTTGTCTTCATAACATTGTTGTCATTGCAGAACTTGTTCTCCTGGTTTCATTCTGCATCCTTTCATACAAATCTTCCAGAGTTTCTGTAAAACCATCCCCTTTACCATTTCTTATTGTGCAATAGTATTTACTCTCATTTAAAAACTGTGACTTGTTCAGCCATTCCCCTAACTGATGGGCACTCTCTCAGTTTCCAATTCTTTGCCATGGCAAAAAGCTATATTTTTATATATATTTTGGGTTTGTTTTGCTTAGTACTAATCCCTCCCTTTACTTACCCTCCTTCTTCTCCAGTGACCCTTCTCGCTTTTCCCCTTTTGCTTCTATTTCTCTGTTGAGTGAAACATATTTCCGTACCCAACTCTCCTGTGTATGTATTCTTCTCTCCTTTGTCCAGGTCAGATGAAGGTGAGATTGCTCAAATGTCATCCACTCCCCACCACCTTTTTCTCCTTGTTTGGATAGACTTCTACTTATGGAATCTATCAAATTATGTGAGATAATTTCCCCAAACCTTTCTTGTCCTTTCCCTACCTAGTATATTCCTCTTTCCCTCCCTTTTCATTCTTCTAAGATCAAGACACAACAGAACCACTCCCAAGCCTTCTGTCTAATTAGATTCCCTCTATGACACCTGATTAAGATAGGATTCAGAGGGGATGCATGTATAATCTTCTCATATTAGAATATAAGCAATTCCCCCCTCCCCCCAATATTTAGTCCTTTATGATTATTCATTTGTGTTTGCCTTGTTATATTTCTCTTGACTCTCTATGTTTTTACTCCAAAGTTTTTATGCAGCTTTGGTCTCTTGATCAGGAAAGTTTGGAAGTTTTCTATTTTATCAAAGATCCATTTTCCCTCACTCTAAGGTTCTACTTAGTTTTGCTGGGTAAGTTATTCCTTATTGCAATCCTTTTTCCTTTGCCTGCTGGAACATAGCATTCTAAACTCTCTGCTCCTTTATAGTAGTGGCTTTTAAATTGTTTGTGATCCTGACTCTAAGTCCTCAGCACTGAAATTCTTTCTTTCTGGCTTATTGCAGAATACATACATACACACACATATTTAATCTAGAAGCTCTGTGTTTTGGCTATAATATTCCTGATAGTTTTCATTTGGGGGTGAAGTTTATTGTATTGTCAATACATTTATTTTATTTTGCCCAAGTTAATTTGTACACAATTCTAAGAGTGCTGGGGATACAAAGAAAGGCAAAGGGTAGTCCCCACCCTAAAGGATCTCAGTCTATTAGGGAAGCCAACATTCAAACAAGCTATAATCATGATAAATTAGAAATAATCAACAGAGGTAAGACAGTGGAATTAAGGAAGAATGAGAAAGGAGATGGGGAGGGAGGGAATTCCAGGCATTCTGTCCACATGGCTTTTGTAAAAGACTTTGCCAAATGCTTTTCTAAAGTACAGGTATGTTATATGAGGCATGTTATATGCAGTACATGACCACTCCTAACATATGATCTTCTAAAACAATAGTGTCAAACTCAAATAGAATTGGGAGCTACTCAGCTGTACATAGGGATCTCTGTGGGCTGCATGCTGATTTGGAAAACCACATATTAACATTATCTATGTTCTATTGTATTTGTTTTGAGAAATATAAATTTTTCCCAAATATATTTTAATCTGGTTTGGGCTGCACTTAGGAGGGTTGTGGCCACAGTTTTGAGTCCTCTGCTCTAGAAAACTATGCCAAGATCATGGTATTCAAAATCATAACTCACAAGTTGCTGCCAATGTCATTACTTTTACCAAGAAGCCAGAGGATATGTATAGTTCAAAACAAAAGACATTTAATCAACCAGCATAGCAAGTACAGTGATAAGAAAAAATTCCCTTATGGTAGCCCTGATATGTAGAGTATACATTCTCACAGTTTATCAGTTGACAAGGCAGGGAAGAAGTGGGAGAACACATGCAACCAGGGAATATGACAGGAGGTACTCATACGAGAATATATGGCCACAGTACTCTATTGGGAAGGCCACCCAAAGAGTGATCAAGGCAATTCATATCTCAGAGCTACTGCTGTCTTCTGCCAATCTCATCATATTCTTCCTTACTTGGTGTCTTCATTAGTTTAATGGTCACCGAGATATTCTCTGTTACTGTCTGCTCCGTTCAGTTTGGGTCCCCTTCTCCAGGTGAGGAAACTGAGGCAGAGAGGGTTAAGTGACTTGCCCAGGGTCACAGAGCTAATTAGTGTCTTAGGCCAGACTTGAACTGGGGAAGAGGAGTTTTCCCGACTCCACACCCAGTACACTACCTAGCCGTCCTATGCTGCACTAGGCTTTAGCTATCACTCTTCAGGGCCAGCAGGTGCTCTCTGCTGCCATCAATTAGTGACCAATTGCCAGAATGCCTCTCCCTTGTAGGTTGAGCCACAATTTTTCAACTGGGTAGCCAAGGGTTGTGAGTCTCTGCCACTTTCAACCAGGAAGGCCACAGAAGCCAGCAGAATGCTCCCAGCTAATTCTGAGTATTCTTTAGACTCTCTGAGTAAGATGCTGATTCAGAGTCTATGGTCTCAAACAATTATTGGATTTTTTTTCCTTTAGAATGATCCTGTGACTTTATTGATATGGAGAACTCCTACCAGGTGAGGGAGCTTCCTTTTCCAGTATAGCACATGCTTTGCAACCTAGAAGACTAGGTTGTCTAGAGGGCACTGAGAGGTTAAGTGACTTTCCTAGAGTCACACAGCCAAAATGTAAAGAGGCAGAACTTGAACCCAGGACTTCCTTTCTCCAACGAGTGTCTTTATACACTACAAAGGCAAATAGGTGGTGCTATGGATAAATGTTGGACTTGGAGCTAGGAAGATATGAGGTTGAAACCTGCCTCAGCTGCTTACTAGCTGTTTGACTATAGGTAAGTCACTTACTCCTCTTGCTTCAGTTTCCTTACCTGTAAAATGGATGTAATATTATTACAATATCATTACATCTACTTCATAGAGTTCTTGTGAAAACCAAATGAGATAATATGTGTAAAGTGCTTGGAAAACCTGAGCACTATATAAATGCTTTGATTGGTAAACTATACTGTCTCTCCTCAGAATAATTGCTTCTCCTTGTAATGATAAGATGCCTTCTACCATTATTTCCTCCCCCCTTACCCCTTTCTCACAAGAAAAGGTGGCTCTATTCCTTGCCAAGGCAAACCCCTCTACATATTTCTCCTATGTCGTCTGGCCTCCTTCATCATCCCCTCTCACTCTATCTTCAAACTCTCCTTATGAACTTGGTGCTTCCCTACTGCCCACAAACATTCCCGGGTCTCTCTCATCCTCCAAAAACCTTCACTTGATCCTCCATCCCTGCTGTCATCCCATATTCATCCTTCCCCTTGTAGCTAAACTTGAGAAGACCATCTAAAATAGGCCATCCATTTTCTCTCCTCTCATTCTCTTTTTAATTCACTGCAGTCTGGTTTCTGACCTTTTCATTCTACTGAAACTATGCTTTTTATTGCCAAATCTAATGGCCCTTTCTCAAACCTCATTTTTAAAAATCTCTTTGCAGCCTTTCGTGATGTTGATCACCCTCTTCTCCTTAATACTTTCTTTTCTCTAAGTATTTTGGGACACTATTCCCTCCTGGTTTTCTTCTTGCCTATATGATTTCTCCTCCTCAGTCTCCTTCACTGAATTTTCACCCACTAATCTTGATTGTCTCCAGGGCTCCACACTGAGCCCTCTTCTCTTTTTCTTCCTTTTTTCACTTGGTGGTATCATCAACTACCAGGGATTTAATTATCATTTCTATGCTGATGATTGTTAAATTTACTTATCCAGCTCTAACCTCTTTGCATGCCTCCAGCCTTCCATCTCCAGCTGCCTATCCAGCTGTTCAATAAACATCTTAAACACAACATGTCCTAAACAGAACTCATTATCTTTTCACCAGACCTTCCTCCCTTCCAAACTTCCCTATTACTACTGAGGACATAGTCCCCCAGGCTCAAAACCCAGGTGACATCTTCAATTCCTCACTACCTCTCACCCGGCCCACCCCATCCAATATGTTGTCAAGGCCTGTCAATTTCATCTTTGCAATGTCTCTCAGTTATCCTACCTTCTTTCCTCTGATACTGCCTTCACCTCAGTGCAGACCCTCATCTTCTCACACCTAGACGGTGGCAATAGACTGCTGGGGTGGGAGGTGGGTCTACCTGCCTCAGATTTCTCCTCATTCCAGTCCACCGTCTGTTCAGACACCAAAGTGATTCCTAAAGTGCTGGTCAGACCAGGTCAGCCTCCTACTCAGTAATCTCTGGTCACCTTTAGGATCAAATACAAATTCTTTGGTCTTCAAATCCCTTTATAATCTGGTCCCTTCCTACCTATCTAGTCTTTGTATACCTTATTTATTGCCATATACTCTTTGTTTCAGTGAAATTGTCCTCCTGACTGTTCTACAAACAGAATACTATCTCTTGATTCTAGGCATTTTCTCTCACTGTCCCCCATATCTGGAATGCTCTCCCTCATCGTCTCCACCTCCTGGCTTCCTTCAAGTCTCAACTGAAATCTCCCCTTCTACAGAAGACTTTCCCAGTCCCTTTTTATTACAGTGCCTCCCCTCTGTTGATTATTTCCTATTCATCCTGTATATAGCAGTTTGCCCAAGTAAATTCTTTCAGTACTCTAAAACCTAGGTCATTTGGTTCTGAGGACTTGAATTGAGCCCGTATAGGTTATTTCTTACCATTTCCTTACTTATAATGCCTTTAAATTATCCTTTCAAACTTCATTTTTGTTCTATATTTCTGCAGCCTGCCTATTCATTGAGCCCTGAACTTAATGGATCTGGATCACTTTGGAAGGGCCTCTCAGCAATAGTAATAATAAAAACAACAGTTAATGTTTATATGGTGCTGGTTATATGCCAGACGCTGTGCTAAATGATTTATAATCATTATCTCATTGGATCCTGACAACAACCTTAGGAGGCAGGTGCTATTATTAGCCCCAAACAGGTTAAGTGACTTGTCCAGGGTCACAAAACTAGTAGGTGTCTGAGGCCAAATTAGAACTTGGGTCTTCCTGACTCCAGACCTGGCAAACCATTCTTGTAGGATATTGCTCATTAGTAAAGGAGAAAAGAACTTAACTAACTCTGCGGGGTGTGTATCTGTGCATTATGTCTGGTCAGAGTACTTGGTAAAGAAATAGAAGATGAGGGGGGGCAGAGCCAAGATGGCAGCTGGAAAGCAGGGGCTAGCATGAGCTCCCCGCCAAGTCCCTCCAAAAACCTATAAAAAATGGCTCTGAACCAATTCTAGAACTGCAGAACCCACAAAACAGCAGAGGGAAGCAGGGCTCCAGCCCAGGACAGCCTGGATGGTCTCTGGGTGAAGTCTATCCCACACGGAGCTGGGAGCAGAGCAGGGCAGAGCAGAGCCCAGCGTGAGCTGCTCGGACCAACCAGACCAGGAGCTGGGTGGAGTGTGCCCTAGCACCCTGAATCAGTGAGCTGCAGCAGTTACCAGACTTCTCAACCCACAAACACCAAAGACAACAGAGAAAGTTAGTGGGAAAAGCTGTGGGAGTGGAAGGAGTTTGTGGTTCGGCTACTGCCCCAGGGGCAGTGGAGGTGGGGTAGCTACAGAAGTACACCTGCAGTTGCTTCTGGCCCCAGGCCACCTGGTGGGAGGGATTAAGTGGTGGAACAGAGCAGGAGTGAAGAGCCTGCTGAAGATCTAAGTCCAGTCCGGGTTGGGGGTTCTTGGGGAAGGAGGAGTGCTGGTGTGGCAGAGCTGGCGCATCCCCCCAAGCATGGAACATAGTTCTCTTAACTCCACAAGCAGTCGTACCCCGCTGAAAAACTCAAGGGTCAAGTTAGTTGGCTGGGAATATGGCCAGGCAGCGAAAACGCACCCAGATTCAGTCTCAGACTTTGGATTTTTTCTTTGGTCACAAAGAAGACCAAAACATACAGACAGAAGAAGTTAACAAAGTCAAAGAGCCTACAACAAAAGCCTCCAAGAAAAACATGAACTGGTCCCAGGCCATGGAAGAGCTCAAAAAGGATTTGGAGAAACAGGTTAGAGAAGTAGAGGAAAAATTGGGAAGAGAAATGAGAAGCATGCGAGAAAACCATGAAAAACAAGTCAGTGACTTGCTAAAGGAGACCCCAAAAAATACTGGAAAATATACTGAAGAAAACAACACCTTAAAAAATAGACTAACTCAAATGGTAAAAGAGCTCTAAAAGCCAATGAGGAGAAGAATGCCTTGAAAGGCAGAATTAGCCAAATGGAAAAGGAGGTCCAAAAGACCACTGAAGAAAATACTACCTTAAAAATGAGATCGGAGCAAGTGGAAGCTAGTGACTTGATGAGAAATCAAGATATTATAAAACAGAACCAAACGAATGAAAAAATGGAAGACAATGTGAAATATCTCATTGGAAAAACCACTGACCTGGAAAATAGATCCAGGAGAGATAATTTAAAAATTATTGGACTACCTGAAAGCCATGATCAAAAAAAGAGCCTAGATATCATCTTTCAAGAAATTATCAAGGAGAACTGCCCTGATATTCTAGAGCCACAGGGCAAAATAGAAATTGAAAGAATCCACAGATCGCCTCCTCAAATGGATCCCCAAAAGAAATCTCCTAGGAATATTGTAGCCAAATTCCAGAGTTCCCAGATCAAGGAGAAAATACTGCAAGCAGCCAGAAAGAAACAATTTGAGTATTCTCGAAACACAATCAGAATAATCCAAGATCTAGCAGCTTCTACATTAAGAGATCGAAGGGCTTTGAATACGATATTCGGAGGTCAATGGAGCTAGGATTAAAACCAAGAATCACCTACCCAGCAAAACTGAGTATCATGCTCCAAGGCAAAATATGGATTTTCAATAAAATAGAGGACTTTCAAGCTTTCTCAGTGAAAGACCAGAACTGAATAGAAAATTTGACTTTCAAACACAAGAATCAAGAGAAGCATGAAAAGGTAATCAAGAAAAAGAACAAGAAAAAGAAGTTGCAGGGGACTTACTAAAGTTGAACTGTTTTGTTTACATTCCTACATGGAAAGATGATATGTATGATTCATGAGACCTCAGTATTAGGGTAGCTGAAGGGAATATGCATATATATATATGTTTATGTATATATATATATAAGTGAATGTGTATGTATATATGTATGTGTGTGTATATATATATATATATATATACATATATATATATATATATATATGGGGAGAGAGAGAGAGAGAGAGAGAGAGAGAGAGAGAGAGAGAGAGAGAGAGCACGGACACAGGGTGAGTTGAAGATGAAGGGAAGATATCTAAAAGAAATAAAATCAAATTAAGGGATGAGAGAGGAATATATCGAGAGAGGGAGATAGGGAGAGATAGAATGGGGTGGATTATCTTGCATAACAGTGGCAAGAGGAAGCAGTTCTGTGGGAGGTGGGGAGAGGGCAGGTGAGGGGGGAATGAGTGAATCTTGCTCTCATCAGATTTGGCCTGAGGAGGGAATACCATACATAATCAATTGGGTATCTTACCCCACAGGAAAGAAGAGGGAAGAAGATAAAATAAAGGGGGGATGATGGAGGGGAGGACAGATGGGGGTGGAGGTAATCAAAAACAAACACTTTCGAAAGGGGACAGGGTCAAGGGAGAAAATTCAATAAAGGGGGATGGGTTGGGAAGGAGCAAAATATAGTTAGTCTTTCACAACATGAGTATTGTGGAAGGGTTATACATAATGATACACATGTGGCCTATGTTGAATTTTTGACTTCTTAGGGAGTGTGGGTGGGAAGGGAAGAGGGGAGAGAATTTGGAACTCAAAGTTTTAAAAACAGATGTTCAAAAACCAAAAAAAAGTTTTTGCATTCAACTAGAAAATAAGATACACAGGCAATGGAGCATAGAAATCTATCTTGCCCTACAAGAAAGGAAGGGAAAAGGGGATGGGAAGGGAGTGGGGTGACAGAAGGGAGGGCTGACTGGGGAAAAGGGCAACCAGAATATATGCCATCTTGGAGTGGGGGGGAGGGTAGAAATGGGGAGAAAATTTGTAATTTAAACTCGTGAAAATCAATGCTGAAAACTAAATATATTAAATAAATAAATTTAAAATAAAAAAAAGAAATAGAAGATGAATACTTCTTACTTCTTCAGTGGTGCATTATCATCCCACTTAGCCACAGAATGGTGGTAAGATAAAGAATGTTATTTTCCTATGGAAAAAAAGTTTGTTCTCTGAATTTTAAGATATAAGACTTCTGGAACATTAAAAAAATTAATTTGAATTATTTTAATCTATTAGTGCTTCAAGAGAAACGAATACAAATATGGGCAGTGTGTCCTTGTGGCTTTGAACATCTCTCTCTGACCTAAGCATTTTGGAGTTGCAATTATTTTTAACCAGACAACAGGTTATCAGACATGAGCGTTCTCAGTTTTGGTAAGAGTGAAGTTAACAGGTCGTTTCACCAAACAGAACCATAATCACTTGGGTATACCCTTGGAGAATCATTCTCCAAAGATCATTCAATCTCTCCTTAGCCTTTCTCTTTGGTCTCTTTTCCAGCTTCTCAAAGAGGAACTCAAGAGATATTTTTATTAACTGAAGCTAATAATAATAAGTTTTTATATAGTACTTTGAAGTTTGCTCAGACCTCAGTAGTGTCTGACTCTTCATAACCCCATTTAGGGTTTTCTTGGCAAAAATAATGGAGTTGTTTGCCATTTTCTTTTCCAACTCGTTTATAGATGAAGATACTGAGGCAAATGAGGTTAAGTGATTTGCCTAGGATCACACAGCTAGTAAGGGTCTGAGGCTAGATTTGAACTCAGGAAGCTGAATCTTCCTGACTCTTGGCCTTGCACTCTATCCACTGTACCACCTAGATGCCCCCTCATAATATTTACAGAAGAGTAGTAATATAAAAATTGTTTTCTCCATTTGAGTTCTTGGTTTTCTAGTCAAACCCTCCATAGGAGATAGTGTTACCTTTTCTCTTTTGGGGCCATGTTAACAGTGGTCTAGCTCATGGCTATTTGGTAAATATGATGCTTAGAATGTTCATACTTATCATCATTTGACTTACTAAGATACCTACCTGCTGACTAGGAAAAGTCCTGTTAAGTGGAACTTTTGAAGGACATGGTACTTTTACAGGACATATAGGAAAGTCTGCTCAGCTCCTATGGGCTCTCTAGCTTTACAAAAAGGTGGTGAAATTGTTCCATTTGGTGTTTAAGTAGAAGGGAGAAGATACATGGTAAAAGATGAAAGGTAAAAGATGAGTTGTACTAATCCTATCATTTAAAAAAAAAACATTGACAACCTCTAAACCTTCATGTAAATTAGCATAGCAAAACAGCACCCAGCTTTGGGAAGAAATTAAGGGCAGCCTAAAAGTAAGCACACTATTAATGATTGAAAACAACATATATATATACATATGTATATATATCACTATATTAATATAGTGAATATGCATAGCCTTAAGATTCATTGTCATTAAGTAGGGGGAAAGGACAGTGAAAATTGTACATTGTACCAGCTGATTTTCACTTTACTATGAGGCAGCTCTAAACTTTCAAAGGAGATCTTTAAGAAAGCAAAATCCTTGATAAACCTGTAATTGAATTTACCACATATTCATGACATCTATGGATATTCAAAACCTACTTAATTATAATGTGAATTCACCTAATTATCAAAGCCATTCAGAACAATGAGGTTAGAAGACTGATTACTTAATGATGTGTTCTAAGCCATTAATATTTTGACATATTTTCGATATTTCACTGTGCTTTGTGGTTTCAAAGTTCTTTAAAAATTCTTAACTCTTCATAGCACCCTGATCAAGTGATCAGTGTTATTATCTAGATATTAGAGATGAGCATGCTTGAGTCTTTAGTAAGAGACTTACTTAAGGACACATAGTGATTTAGAGGGAGAGGCAAGAATAGCACTTAATATTCCTGACTTCCTATACCAAGGGCCCCATTTTTTTGTATGTCAGCATCCTAATTACTCCATGCTATCTAATTAATATCTGTGAAAAGCTAAACACTTCAAAGAATCCAGCCTCCCTCTCCAGCCTGATTATACATTACTCTTCTTCCCTCACCCCATGGTCCAGCCAAACTAGACTTCCTGCTGTTCATCACATATGACATTCCATTTCCCATCTCAGTGCCTTGGCACCTGCTATCTTTCATGCCTGGAATGTATCCCCTTCTTTGCTTGCTTTGTGGAATCTCTTATTTTCTTTAAGATTCAGCTTATGTTTTACTGTCTATGAGTCTTTCTTAATCCCCTTGCTAATCTCCCCTATATCCCCATTCCCCACCCAGCTAGTACCTTCCCTCTCAAAAGTACCTTCTATTTATTTTGTTGTTCACTCCTTTCAGTCATGTCCTACTCTTCATGACTTAATTTGGCATTTTCTTGGCAAAGATACTGGAATGGTTTGCCATTTCCTTCTCCAGCTCATTTTATAGATAGGAAACAGAGGCAAACGGGGTGAAATGACTTGCCCAGGATCACACAGCTAGTATGAATGAACTCAGGTTTTCCTGACTCCAGGCCCAGAACACAATCCATGGTGCCCTAGCTGCCCAATGTATTTATTTTACATTTATTCTATTCTGACATAAGTTCAACATTTTCAGAAATTTTGAATCTCTATAAATTATTACTTTCAATGAAGATGAGTGTGAAAGTTGCTAATCTAGGTCTTCTTCACCAAATAAAACAAACTTTATTCTTTAATGCAATCCCCAAACTGAAAATTATCTCAAATTTTCCCAGAATACTTTACCTGCATCTTTCATCCCCATTACACTCTCCCTTGTCCATTGATCAGTCAGGGGGATTTCCCAAAAATCAGTTTTTGATTTGTGACCCTACCTAGGCTTTTCTTGGAATCTCAGAATTTGGTTTGTCTATATTCAACAGAAAAGTTTTGTCAAAGGGCCATCAGATCAGATTGTGCAATGGAGTCAGGGTGAATCAGCTCTTCTTACATCCTTAGTGTGAGCAGTTACACTTCACAAATTATCCAATGTTTACTTGATTTATTGGTTTGTTGATTGTTTGGACTTAATAAACTGATGTTAATATTAATAAGTTAATAAAACTTAAGAAAATGTAAATACTGCAGGTTAAACTTAGGGTGTCATTCATAAAATTTTTTTGTTTGAAGAGCCAATTGTTAAACATTTACTAGCATATCCCTACTTATAGACTCCGTACAAGCACTCTAGCTAACAATATATGTTTGGTACTAGGCAGCTTTTTTTTTCATCCCATAGAAAAATGCAAAAAACACAAAAGACTCACAAGACTGTTTCATTTTTGTCTTTCTATCCCCATTGCTTACCATAGTGCCTGGCACACTGTAGGAACTTAATAGATGCTTGTCGAGTGGAATAATGAGTGAATGAAGAATAATAAAGAGTGAAATAATAATAAGTGAATGAAATAATCAAAATAATTTCCTTTCTCTTTGGTTAGTCCCACCTTCCCCCAGGATCCTTTACAGTACTTCAGATTTATAGCACCACCTTGCCTTGAGTGTTGCCTGGAAGGAAGGTGTATTTAGATTGAGAGACAGCTCCCTGCTCAGTGACCCTGCAAGGTACCCATAACCCACGTGGAGGGCAAGCTGTAGGTTTGCTTCTCTGTATTAGGGCTCTTCTTGTCCTTTAAGCTTTGGGTGCTTCTGTTGTTTCTATTCTATATGAAGTGCCTAAACTCAAGTGGAACTCTTCTGCTTCTCTCTAAGAGTCCAGGAACACCTCAACTGGGTAGTTCCTGCTCCTGAAATTCTTTCATTACTTCTCTACCATTGCCATCTCTGGGGCTGAGAAGTTCCTTGAGAAGGTGAGCATAGATGAGCAGGCTGGGCTTCCCTGTGAACTCCAGCCTGCTCTCTGGTATCATCACTTTCTCAGCTCTGGTCTTTCTTATTACACTGCTCTTTCATTTCTGGTCTCTAGTTAGAGTTCACCTTAGTTCGCCATCAGGTCAGGTTCCCCAAATCAGGTCGATGTGAGAGGCTAGATCTACGATAGCTAAGATTTCATTGCTTTCCCCTTTGGGGCAACAAGCACCCAGGATAAAGCTACCCATAACTAAATCATGTACCCATTTGGACTTTATTTTGGTATGCAGTGTCAAATGTTGGTCTATGCCTAATTTCTGCCATACCATTTTCCAGTTTTCCCAGCAGTTTTTGTGAAATAGTGAGTTCTTATCCCAGAAGCTGACTTCTTGGGGTTTATCAAAGAGTAGATTACTATATTCATTGACTACTGCGTCTTGTATACCTAACCTATTCCACTGACCTACCACTCTATTTCTTAGCCAATATCAAGTGGTTTTGATGATTGCTGCTTTATAATACAGTTTAATATCTGGTATAGCTGGGCCTCCTTCCCTAGCATTTTTTTTCATTAATTCCCTTGATAGTCTGGATCTTTTGTTCTTCCAGATTAATTTTGTTATTATTTTATCTAGCTCTATAAAATACTTTTTTGGTAGTTTGATTGGCATGGAACTAAATAAGTAAATTAATTTAGGTAGAATTGTCATTTTTATTATATTAGCTCGGCTGACCCATGAACAAATGATGTTTTTCCAGTTATTTAGATCAGACTTTATTTGTGTGAAAAGTGTTTCGTAATTGTGTTCATATGTTTCCTGGGTTTGTCTTGGCAGGTAGACTCCCAAATATTTTATAATGTCTACAGTAACTTTAAATGGGATTTCTCTTTCTATCTCTTATCGTTGGGCTTTGCTAGTAATATATAGAAATGCCAATGATTTATGTGGGTTTATTTTATATCCTGCAACTTTGCTGAAGTTGTTTATTATTTCAAGTAGCTTTTTATTTTATTCTTTAGGCTTCTCCAAGTATATCATCATATCATCTGCAAACAGTGATAACTTAGTTTCTTCTTTGCCAATTCTAATTCCTTCAATTTCTTTTTCTTCTCTTATTGCTAAAGCTTACATTTCTAGTACCATATTGAACAACAGTAGTGATAATGGACATCCTTGTTTCACCCCTAATCTTATTGCAATAATGTATTTTTTCCCATCCAAGTTCATAGACTTCCTGAAATCTATCCATAAACCCCTTGGAAGACTGTGGACTCAAATTAAGAATCTCTGGAGTAGATGGAGATATCTTCAAGGTGAGAATAAATGTAACCTTGTAGGCCACCACTCTAGCAAAGGTCCTTATTAACTTCTGCCTGAACTATTATTATGACCTATTTCCTATCTCTATTCTCTCTCCTGTTTCATCTATCATTTATACCAGAATAATTTGTGTATAGATCTGCAAAGGTCATCTCTCTGCTGACTAATATTCAGTGGCTCCCTCACAGTAAATAAAATTCAAGATCTTTTGTTCCTGTGTATTATAGATATAGCCTCTCACATGGACTTGACTTTTGGGAATCTGACAAACCTGCTAGGGTGTATAGATCAGGTAGTGTCATCTCTCTACTGGCTAATTTTCAGTGGTCCCCTATTTCCCTCAGAGTAAAGTTCAAGCTGTTTTATCTGGCATTCAAGGGCCATCTACCATGCCAAGGGAAATCCCTCTATGTGGACAAGTGGTCCCATTCCATTCCACTTTTTCTGGACAATTATCTTCTCTATCATTCTTTCTCTTTCACTTATCTTCAATCTGTTCCTGTCTAGTAGAGGCTTCCCTGAAGGGTACAAACATGCCTGTGTTTCCCCTATCCTGAATAAAGCCCCTTATTTGATATTTCCATCTCTGCTAGCAATTATCCTATCTCTTCTCTATTTTTGGACAAGCTTCTAAAGAATGCAATCTGCAATACATACCTTTGCTTCCTCTCCTCTCATTCTCTTAACTCTTTGCAGTCTAGGTTCTGACCTTATCATTCTAGTGAAACCACGCTCTCTAAAGTTACCAATGATTTCTTAATTGCCAAATCTAATGACCTTTTCTAATCCTCCTTCTTTTCTCTTTTTGCCCCATTGCTTGTATTTCCCAGTTGCACGTAAAAAAACAATTTTTCTAACATTTGTCTTTAGAACTTTGAGTTCCAAATTCTCTCCCTTCTTCCCTTTCTACCCACCCTCCTTGAGCAGGCAAGCAACTCAATATAGGTTATACATGTATCATTATGCAGAACACTTCCATAATAGTCACGTTGTGAAAGACTACCTATATTTCCCTCCATCTTATCCTGTCCCTCTTTATTCAGTTTTCTCCTTTGATTCTTGATCCTCCTTGGCCCGTATGTTGCCTTTGACATTGCCGAGCATCCTTTTCTTGATACTCTCTGCTCCCTAGGTCTTCATGACACCCGTCTCTCCTGGTTCTACTCCAACCTGTCTGACTGCTTTTTCTTAGTTTCGTTTGCTGGGTCTTCATTCAGGTCACCTAAGGCTCTGTCCCTGGCCCTCTTCCCTTCTCCTTTTATACTATTTCACTTGGTGATCACATCAGCTTCCATGGATTTCATGGATTCCCTTATGCTGATAATTCCCAATCCTACCTATCTGTCTAGCCCTAACTTCTCTCTTGAGTTCCAGTCCCACATCTCTAACTGCCAGTTGGACTTCTCTAGCGGGGTGTCTTATGGACATCTTAAACTCATCATATCCAAAACTGAACTTATTGTCTTTCTACCCACTTCCAAACTTCCTTATTATTGTCCACTCGGCTTTGAAATTGATAAAAGAAGACGTTCAAAAAAAACATTTTTGCATGCATCTAGGAAATAAGATATACAGGCAATGGGGCATAAACATCTATCTTGCCCTACAAGGAAGTAAGGGAAAAGGGGATGGGGGGGCGTGGGGTGATGGAAGGGAGGACTGACTAGGGAATGGGGCAAATCAGAATATATGCCATCTTAGAGTGGGGGGGAGGGTAGAAATGGGGAGAAAATTTGTAATTCAAACTCTCGTGAAAATTAATGCTGAAAACTAAAAGTATTGAATAAATAAATAATGATTTTTTAAAAAGAGAAATTGACCTCCCAAAAGTGCAGGTTTGACCATGTCTTCCTTTCTCTCATTCAATAAGCTTCAGGGGCTCCCTATTACTTCAGGATCAAATAGAAAATCCTCTGCCTTTTAAAGCCTTTGTAACCTGTCCTTTTCCTACCTTTCTAGTCTTCTTATACCTTACTCCTCTTCTCTCTGCAGCCTTCCCCCACTCCCCTCTCATGTACTCTAAGAGACAGTAACACCGGTCTCCTTGCTGTTCCTTGCACAAGACGCTCCATCTTTTCATTGGCTGTACCTCATACATGGAATGCTCTCCCTCCTCATCTCCACTTCCTGGCTTCCCTGGCTTTCTTCAGTTCTCAGCTAAACCTCAACCTCCTGTAAAAAATCTATCCCAGTCCTTAACCCTAATGCCATCCCTCCAAGATTATGTCTAATTTGTCCTGTTTATACGTCTTTTTTTGTGCACAGTTATTTGCATGTTGTTTCTCCATTAGACTGTGAGCTCATTGAGGCCAGAGTCTATTTTTTTCCGTTTTTTGTATCTTTAGCATTTAGCACAGTGCCTGGCACATAGTAAGCCTTTACCTGCTTGTTCGATTTTAGGCAATTATGCAGGTTGGTGGTTGTGATATCTTGGCTTCTGTGATACATCATTTATCACATCATTGCTATTTATGATGTGGAGCAATTGGTCAGGTACATTGTCCCTAAGTACATGTTACTATAGTTATGTTAAGCCTGCTGTACATAACAGTTTTTTGATTTATATTATAATTGCCCTCTAGCGTTCTTTCCAGCTCTACATCTTATGATTATATGATCTCTAGCCTATTAGGTCAGGCTATGCCAGGTAACAATTTTTTTAACCTTGCAACTGACAGGAGGACAGCAATAAAACCTTCTTTATTTGTAACAGCAGCACTTAGCCTGGCAAATAGTAGGCACTTAATAAATGCTTATTCACTGGCTGACCATTTGAGCACTGGTACTTTTTACACTTATATGAATAGTTCTTATGCATAAAATGACATAAACCAAAAAAACAAAAACCTTGCTCTTTCCGTTACACTTTCAGTCTCTGTTCCTTCTGTCATTCTAACTGCTTGGTCTATACGTCAGGCAGACACTGCAAATGGACAGTGAGCTTGGTCCAGTATCAAACATGAGGAGAGTAGGCTGGATTGCCTTTGGGAAAGTGCGAATTTCTTTTTGTGATTTCCTAGCTCCTCCTTGAAACACAGGTTCATCTTTTTCATACCAGTATTCTTCTAGTATTATATATTTTGTGGTATATTATATGTTTGTGAATTACAGAACAATATATGGCATTTGGAGAAATCAAGCAGAGAAAAACCCAGAGGACCCTGGAGAGAAGCAGATTGAGCCTACACAATTTTCAAAAGATTACAAAGCATTATTCAGGAGCCATGATTTAACAGATTCTATCAAATGAATATGATAAAAAAGCGACCCGGTCACATTTTATGAGTGAGGGGCAACCGATAGATAGTTGTCATGTTCCGTAGATATCCTCCTAATGTCAGGAGAGTGAGAAGGTCCCCAAAATGTTGGTTAGACATCCCTTGATGCACTTATGGGAGAACATGGGCTAGAGTTACACAAGTCTGGGAGGCATGCATGGGCTGTGATCTGCATCAGTGAATGGAATTCCTAGAGTGATGAGATTTCAGATCCATTGGCTTACTGGAGTATTTTAATTTCTTACAACTCAAAGCTGGTAGCAAAATGTTCATTTTCCAGTTTAGTTGAAATAATAGATTTTCAGCATTTTCTTTCTGAACTTAAATCATGGGCTACTTTATTGGAATTGTTTTGTTTTAGGAATATTAGGAGATGATAACTACCTCAGAAATCCAAGTGGTTGATAATCTTCTTATTGAACGAATAGTATGATAAATAGGAACAATTCTGACTCCATAAGGTTTTTCAAATTTCTATGTTTTTATTCCAAACTTGGTAAACACCAAATAAAGAGATCACTACTGTATACATCGTAAAACAGAAAAAGAGAATTGTACGCAAAGCTGTGAATCTCTATTCTTAATGGGCTTTTAGAAGGTTATGTATCTACAACTATTATTACTTTCCTAATCTGTCCACGTCCATAGAGAAGACTCTGTGAAGTGCTGGTGTATGAATTGACTCCACCAATTCACAAAGATCACAACCACTCATAACCTAGTTGAAAATTCTTTGGCTTGCCTAAAGCCCATGTAGGTTGATTGTATTGTCCGCTGTTGCAAAGATAGTGTCCGAGACAGTTTTGACTTCAAGTCTAACAATATTAACTATATCTATATCTAACAATATTAACTATACAAAGCTTCTTGGTCTCAAACACTATCATAATGTCTTTGTCTGTAAAATGGGTGTAATCATAGTTATCCCAATGAATAAAGTTGTTGCAAGGATAAAATTATATAATTGAGGTCAAAGTCCTTTAAAAAGCAAAAAATGCTACATAATCACATTCAATAAATGGCACATTAAATATTTAATATTTAAAGTGATTATTGTTATTTGAGGGGAAAACACATAAACCAACCCAGAAGTCTTACTTAAAAAATGTTCCTTCCTTGGGAACTCTTTGCTAGTTTAAGCAGATCCACCTTTTGACTCCCTTTAATTTGAAAAAGTACATATTACTATAAATTAAGAGCTGGAAAGGCCCTTTGAGGGCAACCTTCTCCTTTTGAAGATACGGAAAGTGAGAGCAATTGGGGTTCTGTGATTCGTTCCAGCTGTCCTGTATCTGCCTTAGGAGGATTTGCATGCAGGTCCTCTGACCCATCATCTTTCTACTTCACAACATTGTGCCAGATTAAGTGATTAGCTAATCTTTCTTGATTCCTCTTGTAACTTGTAGAGCTCCAACCAAAGGGTATCCTTTCCATAGCTGTAATGAAAAATGTGGGCTTTCATTTTAGATATAGCTATCTAAAATAGTTGAAGGGCCCCGAAATTAAGTAGAATTTATACTTAGAAAAATAGAAACCATAATTAAGCCTTTAAAAAAATCATTCTTTGCACTTGCAAGTGTATGTAGTACACTGGCTCTTTGCAGATTCTTGGCCCTCCCTCTTAGGAGGACCATCAGAGCTGGAAAGGACCCCTGAAGTCATGTCCCTCACTTTAAAGATGAATAAATTAAAGTTGCAAAAGTGAGCAAGAGACTTCTCCAAGGTCATAGAGTGACAACTTTACTTTATTAGCTTTTTAGAGATTTCAACATTCATCTAATTTTGATATTGAAGTAACACAGTCTTGAGCTGCATTATACAGCCTTCAGGAATACAAAGAGGTGGTAGTTTCAGTGTACTTTGTCCCTGTTATACCTCTCATGGAATATTTGTTCAATTCTAGGCTCCACGGTTAAGGAAGGACATTGGTCTCTACCTGCTAACAGGCTTCTAAGTCAGTCACACAGTATACATTTCTTGTTGTTATTGTTGTGTTTGTATTTCATTCTCGAAGAGGACCATGACAGCAGGGAAATGATGACATGACTTGCAGTTGACTTTGATTTGAGTGAGGGAGGGCTGTGCAAGGTCACCAGCCTCACTTTCTCCTCCAGAGCCATCTGGGTCCAGTGGCCTCATATTCACCAGGACTATGGGAGATGACCCAGGATGCATTGGGAGACCCTGGCCCTTTCAGGCTAAGGTCTTTTCTTTACATTTCTTAAGTGTCTACTGTGTGCCAAGCACTGTGCTAACCTCTGGGGATACAAAGAAAGACAAAAGACAGTGCCTGCCCTTGGGTAGCTCACAATCTAACAAGGGGGACCACACATAAAAAGAAGCTGAAAATCAGGGGACAGGGACAGTTAAGTGAGGGAAGGAGAAAAGGGGAATGATGAAATCTGAGGTTGGAGTCCAAGGGAATGTAGAGAGGGGGAGGGGCCCGGGAGAAGAGAGGTACTAAGGACATGTGAATGTTAGAATGATGAGCTTCCAGAGAGCATGATGAAATCTATGTAGGAAAGGATGAGATGACTGCCCTTGGGGCCCTCCTTAAATAGAGGATCTGGGAGGAACTCTCCATTGTCTACCCTCCATCCTCTCCAATCAGAGGGAGGGAGGGGCCCAAGGGGCAGGGGATACTGAGAAAGTATGAGATTTATGTTTGATGTGATCTTGTAGCATGATGAGATTCCAAAGAGCGTGATGAGAACCAGGCGTACAGCCACGTGGGAAATGAAGCAGTGAATTCTGTGCTGGCCTTGGAGTCAGGAAGATCTGCATTCAAATCTGGCCGTGGATATTTACTAGCTGTGTGACCCTAAGTGCTCTGAGCCTTAGTTCCCTCATCTACAAAATTAGGGGGTTGGGCTTCGTAGCCTCTAAGGGGCCTTTCAACTCTTAATCTATGACCTTGTAATAATCTGGAGTGTCCAGAGAAGGGCAAGCAGAGTGGAGAAGGAGTCCATGTTACATGAGGATTGGTTGAAGGAAAGGGCATGTTTAGCCTAGAAAAGAGTAGGCTCTGGGGGACAAAAGCACTTTATTTAAGCTCTTGAAGGACTATTGTGTGGAGGAGGGAATACATTGGCTTTCTAGGGCAGAACCAGGAGAAGGCATTCCTCTTGAAACCCAACTCCTGACTCCAGACTTTCTCTACTATGTCAGCTCTTAAATGTTCCCATCCAATTGTCATATCCCAGGATTCTGTGATAGTCTCCGCCTTCCAAGTATGTAGAGACTCCAAAAGGCAATGAGCATACCATAATGGACAATTATTTGACCAAATACCATTGAACTTTGGTGAGGGTAAAGATCAGTGACAAAAGAAATTTTATCAATGAGGTAGGTTTTGAACTGAGCCATTGAGGATAACCAGATGAAGAAATCACTTTGTAGCCTTGCTTAAAACTGTTATATTCTGTTTAAAAAGTGGACTGAATATCAGAGTTCAGGCTGAAGTAAAAAGCAAAACACTTAAGGGATCCTACAGCAGTTACCAGAGCAAGTGAAAGGGGCAGTGACCAGGAGGAATTAATCTAGGAAAAGCTGGCTTTTGATGTTTCCCTTTCTCCTTTTCCTTTGATACAGGAAAGACTGAAGGAGCCTATGGAAACATCCAGAGAGCTAATTGGGAGAGCTTAGAAGGCAACTCTGTGCTTCCTTTGTGAGCTCTAAGTAGGCAGTCAAAGGTTTCTGCTGATAAAGTAAAGGCAAAGTAAAGGATCTACCTCTGAATTCTTGGAAGCTAAAATACCCTGATGCTTAAAGCCCCAGAGCTGCAGCCACACTGCATATCTTAAATTGCATTTAAGAAAGGGTACAGAGTGAACCAAATCACTGGTTTAAATAACTGGTTTTAAATAATAAAAGGAGAACAAAAGTTGAGTTAAACAATGGTAGGTAACAGTTAAAGACAGGAGGAGAAAATACCAATTGGCATCTAGATAGATATCTATTTCTGGATGGCTATTCTCAAATATATCACCCCTTTGAGAATTTTGCATCAAAATCAAGGACTTGTGATTTCCTCAGTGTGGGAATACCTGTAATGAACACAGAATTCTGTCTGTAAGTCTTAGAGATATTTTATGGTCACACAGCTAGTAAGAGTCAGAAGCAGCATTTAAATCCATTTCAGCCTGACTCCAGGTCTAGTACTCCAAGTCTCTACTCCTTATTCCCCTCCACATACTCCACAATCTAGTGATGAGGGCCTTCTGGCTGCTGCTTGTGCGTGATGCATGATAGCTCCTAACTCTAGGCATTTGCACTGGCTGTCCCCCATGCCTAGAAATCTTTCCTTTCTCCTATCTTCCTCCTACCTTCGCTGGATTCCAAAAGTCCCGCCTTCTGCAAGAAGCCATTTCCTGGCCTTTCTAATCTTGGTGCCTTCCCTCTGAGACTACTCGGTTTAATCTCAATACATAGTTATTTGTATGTTGTACCTCTCTTCTCCTCCCCCACCCCCATTTAAACTGTGTGCTCCTTGAAAGCAGGGGGTCTGTTTTATTGCCTTTCCTTGTACACCCCGCCCCCCCCCCCCAGGGCTTATCAGAGTTCCTGGCATATAATAGGTGCTCATTAAATTCTAGTTGACTTGACAGGCTACATTGAGACTTAAAATAAAGCAAGACCCTGAACATCTGCTCAACTATAATTAGGTCCCAGTATTTAAGGATCAGGGGAGAAGTGTTGACAAAATGGGACCTCTAGAGGCAATTTTAATACCTTCCAAGTACTATGCCATCAATTCAATCAAATGCCCATATGATTGTGCATGTCCTGTGGCCTGGTGGCCTGAACAGCTTAGTTTCTCCTAGGCATTAATAACTGTCAAGGAGACATGCTCAGTATATTCTTTCATTCAATTAGTCATTTTCTGTTAAATAAATCAAACTTTTAAATAATAAACAGTTGGCAAATAATGTTAATGGATACAATGTTCAAAATTATTTTTAATTTGTGGAATAAAACAAGCGTTTCCATAACATTGTATAATAAAAAAGATGATTGTATGTGAAACTCCAAATCTACCATGTACAACTTGCTATTCCTTTTAAATACACAACAAAGTTATCATGTAAATTTCTTTTTTTCTTTTTTTTGTTAATGGATATAAATGAAAGCATTGTATTTTTGTTTTATCCTGTCTTATAGATTCATTTTTGGACACCAGGAGTTCTTAAGTGCTCTAAATTCACACTAATACGTATTTAAGAAGTTGCTGTATTATGGCAACCTGTAGCTATATTGAACAATGGTTAAAGAGTTTTACTTCAGGGCCCCAATAAGAGCTTGCTTTAAGTTATCGTTACTTTAAAAACTTGGTGGTAAATGAAAATTTAAAACCAGAAGTAAATGTTGTAATAGCTACTGGCTGTCTTTTAGGATAACCTCCTTCCTGAAACTGGTATGCCTTCTTTTCTTACAGACCTTTGGAACGATCCAGTGAAGATGTGGATATTATTTTCACACGACTTAAAGAAGTTAAAGCTTTTGAGAAATTTCACCCAAATCTTCTTCATCAGATCTGTTTGTGTGGTTATTATGAGAATCTGGAAAAAGGAATAACATGTAAGAAATTTAACATCAGTGGGATATTAGCTTCCATTGTCTTTATCTTGAGTTGAGATTATCCTCTGGGGATAAATAACAAGTCTTATAAATCTAAATGGTTCTTTTCTAAGGTGCTAGATCTAGGCAGAATGTCAGGAGTATCAGTAATGCCAATAAAACTTGTCTTATCTTCAGGGGACTTATAGCTTATGGTTTAGTCTTAAATATTTAAACTTAATATTGAGGATGAAGTCAGGGGACACCTAATTTTGAACTCCTTGGTCAATATCACCAACTACTCTGGTCCTTTGATTAATATTTTGGCATCTTTTTTTACCTTTGCAAAGAATGCGTAATTTTATTTAATCATTTTTCATATTCTAGATCATTGAGGGATAGAGCATCACTCAGATCCTGTGTCCAATGGCCTTGGCAGGAAGATTGCTTCTGAATTTGGCTCAAACCATTCCACTATTTCCATGAGCCCGAGTAACTTTTCCCCAGATAACTCTTGTTCTTTTTGTTTTCCCGTGAGGAGTCACTGTGTTGTTTTTGGCTTTGTATACATAAGCACATCTCTTGCCCAAATAGAATTCAGTTTCATCCTGAGCATAGACTCCTTCAATTTTCAGAAGAGCTGTATGTTCCCTCTGGTTTTGTAGGCCTTGCTTGTAGCCAGCAAAAATGGCCTTGTACCACAGTCTTCCAGACATTTTGCTGTTCTAGAAGTCTTGTTTCCACCAGGCCTCTTAGGCACGAAGATGGAGGAAAAAAGCTATTTTGGCATCTTTTTACATTTGCTTTGGGAAGCTCCTTTGCTAATCAGAATATTTTTTTCTGTTGACTTTTGCTTCCAGTTTAGGGATAGCTGGTAGGGAAGACATATGTTCAGACGTATTTTTTAAATCTACACACATAGTTCCTTTCCCAACCCAAGAAAGGCATGAGCCAGCATGAGAGAAACTTAGCTAGAAAAAAGAGACAGCTCAATTAATACCAATGCTTTTAATTAATTTGAGAAATGGTTTGTTCACTTTCAACATAAAGAAATATTTAAGGGAGAGCTGGGCAAAATGACAGGATAGCTTCAATGTTTTCATTTGAAGTGTTACGAAATCCAGAAATACCTATGTTAAAATGTATATATAACAATAGGAGTAGCTAGGTGGTGTAGTGCCTAGAGTGCTGGGCCTGAAGTCAGGAAGACTCATCTTCCTGAGTTCAAAACTGGCCTCAGACACTTACTAGCTGTGTGATTCTGGGCTAGTCACTTCATCTTGTTTGCCACAGTTTCCTCATCTGTAAAATGAGCTTAGAAGGAAATAGCAAAAACCTCCAATGGAGTCATGAAGAGTTGGACACAACTGAAGTGACTGAACAACAACAAAATAAAAATATTGCTCAGTGCTAAACACAAATGACTAGAATTACCTCCTACTTGGATTATCTCTAATGTTATTTTCCTCTATTTGCATAACTAATTAGTATATTAACACAGTGCCTGGCACATTGTAAGCATTTAATAAATGCTCTATCTACTAATCTAATGTTTAAAGATAAAAACCTTTTTGATTCTTGCTAATGTAAGACAAAGGTATAATATTCTTCAAATAACAAAATAACTTTACTTTGGATGATATGTATCTATATGTATATATATATAGATTATTTTTTCTTTTACATGTGAGTTTTTCTATGACAAGTATTGATCAAGGGATCTTTAAATTCCTATGAGCTTTTTTTTCTAAAGAGGAAGATAGAATCTAGCTGGAAATTACTTGTCTTTCCCAAATTCTACCCTGCCAAATAACTTAAAATAATACTTCAAAGTGAATTTTAGAGGGGCAGAAAAAATTAAAAGTTGGAGAAAAGCTTAAGATAACTTAGAAGGATCTTAGAAAGATCTAACCTCCAGGGGTGGTGGTCTGGTCAGAGCAAAGTGCAGATAATGAAGGCAGATACCTCCCAGTCAACAAATAGTAAGCCTTGAGGGCAACTGTGTAGGGGTAGCCTTAGCTTTGGGAACTTTCACCCCACAGACTGTGTATGGGGGCCTCAGCTGGGGCTGGACACAGGACCTAGGCACACTTACCAGACCCAGTCCCTAGCTTTTACTTGGGTGAGGAGCAAGTACACTGGTGAATGCAGTAGCAGGGGGCAGGGCTCTGCTAGTTGTTGTCACTGAAGGAGAGCGGAGTCCCTGGTTTCAGTTCCAGGGCAGAGGGGGCTACTAACACCATTGCCAGATGGACTGAAGGGAACAAGAATGTTGGTGGTGACAGAGGTACTGGGGGCCTTGGTTGAGGCTCAGGGGCAGAGAGGAATGGCCAAGGTAACTCATAAACCAAGCATGAGCTGGAGGAGCAGTGACCATACCTGGTCTTGGATTACAGAACATTAGAAGAACCAAAAAGTCAAAGACCACCAGATAGAGTTCAGAAAACAACAGCACAAAAAACCTGAAGCCTGAGACATTATCCCCCATACTACAGGAGCAGAGTCTGACTCTAATATGAAGTTAACAACCTAGAAATAGACCGGTTGAAAAACATGAGTAAGCAACAGAGAAAAAACCTGACCATAGATAATTACTATGGTTATAGAGGAGATCAGGGTTCAAACTCAGAGGAAGACAATGAAGTCAAAACAGCTACTTGTAAAGCTTCAAAGAAAAATGTAAAATGGTCACAAGCCTTCCAGAAATTCTTGGAAGAGCTTAAAAAGGACTTTAAAAATCAAATAAGAGAGGTAGAGGAAAAATTAGGGAAAAAATAAGAGAAATGAAAGAAAATCAAGTTATGAAAAGAGAGTTAACTAATAGGAAAAAGAAATCAAGTTATGAAAAGAGAGTTAACTAATAGGAAAAAGAAATCCAAACACTTATGGAAGAAAATAACTCAGTAAAAATTAGAATTGGGCAAGAGGAAGCTAATGACTTCACAAGACATCAAAAGAATAAAAAATAGAAGAGAATATAAAATATCTCATTAGAAAAACAACTGACCTGGAAAACAGATCAAGAAGAGATAATATAAGAATTGTTTGACTACTTGAAAGTTATGATTAAAAAAAGTCTAGACACTGCACTTCAAGAAATTATTGGAACTAGAGGGTAAATTATAAATTGGAAAAAGTCTACTTATCAATGTCTGAAAGAGATCCTAAAATAAAAACTCACAGAAACATTATAACTAAGTTTCAAAGATCCCAGGTCAAGGAGAAAATATCACTAGAAACTAGAAAATATTATTAGCAACTAGAAAGAGGCAATTTAAATATTGTGAAACTATAGTCAGGATAAGATAGATAAGATTTAGCAGCTTCTACATTAAAAGACCAAAGAGCATGGAATAAGATTTTCCAAAGAGCAAAGGAGCTGGATTTGCAATTAAGAATAACCTACCCATCAAACTGAGTATAATTCCCTAAGGGGAAAAATGGATAGTTAATGAATTAAAGGACTTTCAGCTAGTCTTGACTAAAAGACCAGAACTGAATAGAAAATTTGACTTGCAAGAATCAGGAGAAACATAAGGTTAACATGAAAGACCAATTATAAAGGATTTGATGAGGTTAAACTATTTGTTTCTTATATGGGAAAATGCTATATGTAACTCTTAAGAATATTATCATTACCAAAGTAGTTTGAAAGAACATGGGGAAGTAAAATGAAGCAACTTATCTCATACAAAAGAGACATGAATTAAGAACTGTTACAGTGGAGAGCAGGAGGAGGTGGAGGACTGGTAGAGCTAGAACCTTATTCTCATCAGAAGTGGGTTAAAGAGGAAATAAAATATACATCTAGTAGGGTATAAAAGTATTCTTAACTCATAGAGAAGTAGAGTAAAGGGATAGGATAAGGGAGAGATTCTTAAAAGGGTGTGTGGGTTAGGGAGGCAGTGGTCAGAAGTAAGTTAGACTTCTGAGGAGGGATAGGATAAAAAGAAAGAGAAAGGTAAACAATGAAGGAAAATACAATGGAGGGAAGTGAACACCTAGTAATTTTAACTTTTTTTTTCTATTACAGTTATTTTTTTATTTAACATATTTAGTTTTCAGCATTGATTTTCACAAGAGTTTGAATTACAAATTTTCTCCCCATTTCTACCCTCCCACCCACTCCAAGATGGCGTATATTCTGGTTGCCCTGTTCCCCAGTCAGCGCTCCCCTCTGTCACCCCACTCCCTTCTCATCCCCTTTTCCCTTCCTTTCTTGTAGGGCAAGATAAATTTCTACACCCCATTGTCTGTGTATCTTATTTTCTAGTTGCATGCAAAAACATTTTTGTTTGTTTTTGAACATCTGTTTTTAAAACTTTGAGTTCCAAATTCTCTCCCCTCTTCCCTTCCCACCCACCCTCCCTAAGAAGTCAAGCAATTCAATATAGGCCACATGTGTATCATTATGTATAACCCTTCCACAATACTCATGTTGTGAAAGACTAACTATATTTTGCTCCTTCCCAACCCATCCCCCTTTATTGAATTTCCTCCCTTGACCCTGTCCCCTTTCAAAAGTGTTTGTTTTTGACTACCTCCACCCCCATCTGCCCTCCCCTCCATCATCCCCCCCATTTATTTTTATCTTCTTCCCTCTTCTTTCCTGTGGGGTAAGATTCCCCATTGGGTACGTATGGTATTCCCTCCTTAGGCCAAATCTGATGAGAGCAATGTTCACTCATTCCCCCCTCCTCTGCCCTCTCCCCTCCTCCCACTGAACTGCTTGCTCTTGCCTCCTTTATGCGAGATAATCCACCCCATTCTATCTCTCCTTATCTCCCTCTCTCAGTATGTTCCTCTCTCATCCCTTAATTTGATTTTATTTTTTTTAGATATCTTCCATTCATCTTCAACTCACCCTGTGTCCTCTCTCTCTCTCTCTCTCTCTCTCTCTCCATATATATATATATATATATATACATATATAGATATAGATATATACACACATAGATATATACATATACATTCACCCATATATATATATATATACATAAACATATATGTATGCATATTCCCTTCAGCTACCCTAATACTGAGGTCTCATGAATCATACTCGTCATCTTTCCATGTAGGAATGTCAACAAAACAGTTCACCTTTAGTAAGTTCCTTGCAATTTGTTTTTCTTGTTCTTTTTCTTGATTACCTTTTCATGCTTCTCTTGATTCTTGTGTTTGAAAGTCAACTTTTCTATTCAGTTCTGGTCTTTTCACTGAGAAAGCTTGAAAGTCCTCTATTTTATTGAAAATCCATATTTTGCCTTGGAGCATGATACTCAGTTTTGCTGGGTAGGTGATTCTAGGTTTTAATCCTAGCTCCATTGACCTCCAGAATATCATATTCCAAGCCCTTCAATCTCTTAATGTAGAGGTTGCCAGATCTTGGTTAGTAGATCTTGGGTTATTCTGATTGGGTTTCCACAATACTCAAATTGTTTCTTTCTGGCTGCTTGCAGTATTTTCTCCTTGATCTGGGAGCTCTGGAATTTGGCGACAATATTCCTGGGAGATTTCTTTTTGGGATCTATTTGAGGAGGCAATCAATGGATTCTTTCAATTTCTATTTTGCCCTGTGGCTCTAGAATATCAGGGCAGTTCTCCTTGATAATTTCTTGAAAGATGATATCTAGGCTCTTTTTTTGATCATGGCTTTCAGGTAGTCCAATAATTTTTAAATTATCTCTCCTGGATCTATTTTCCAGGTCAGTGGTTTTTCCAATGAGATATTTCACATTGTCTTCCATTTTTTCATTCCTTTGGTTCTGTTTTATAATATCTTGATTTCTCATAAAGTCACTAGCTTCCACTTGCTTCAATCTAATTTTTAAAGTAGTATTTTCTTCAGTGGTCTTTTGGACCTCCTTTTCCATTTGGCTAATTCTGCCTTTCAAGGCATTCTTCTCCTCATTGGCTTTTTGGAGCTCTTTTGCCATTTGAGTTAGTCTGTTTTTTAAGGTGTTGTTTTCTTCAGTGTATTTTTCAGTATTTTTTTGGGTCTCCTTTAGCAAGTCATTGACTTGTTTTTCATGGTTTTCTCGCATCCTTCTCATTTCTCTTCCCAATTTTTCCTCTACTTCTCTAACTTGCTTTTCCAAATCCTTTTTGAGCTCTTCCATGTCCTGGGACCAGTTCATGTTTTTCTTGGAGGCTTTTGTTGTAGGCTCTTTGACTTTATTAATTTCTTCTGTCTGTATGTTTTGGTCTTCTTTGTCAGCAAAGAAAGAATGCAAAGTCTGAGACAGAATCTCGGTGCGTTTTCGCTGCTTGGCCATATTCCCAGCCAACTAACTTGACCTTTGAGTTTTTCAGTGGGGTATGACTGCTTGTAGACTACAGAGTTCTATGTTCCTGTTTGGGGGGGAGGTGCCAGCTCTGCCACACCAGCACTGCTCCTTCCCCAAGAACCCCCAACCGGAACTGGGCTTAGATCTTCAGCAGGCTATGCACCCCTGCTCTGATCCGCCACTTTATTCCTCCCACCAGGTGGGCCTGGAGCTGGAAGCAGCAGCAGCCGTAGCTGCCCCACCTCCGCTGCCCCCGGGGCTGGAAGCCGAACCGCGAACTCCTTCCACTCCCGCAGCTTTTCCCACTAACCTTCTCAGCAGTCTTTGGTGTTTGTGGGTTGAGAAGTCTCAACTGCCACAGCTCACTGATTCAGGGCCCCAGGGCTTGCTCTGCCCGGTCGCTGGTCTTGTTGGTCCATGCCGCTCAGGCTGGGCTCCACTCCACTCCGTTCCCAGCTCCCAGCTCTCAGCTCCGTGTGGGATAGACCTCACCCAGAGACCATCCAGGCTGTCCTGGGCTGGAGCCCTGCTTCCCTCTGCTGTTTTGTGGGTTCTGCTGTTCTAGAATTGGTTCAGAGCCATTTTTATAAGTTTTTGGAGGGACTCGGTATGGAGCTCACGCTATTCCCTGCTTAGCAGCCGCCATCTTGGCTCCCAATTTTAACTTTTAATGTGAATGGGATGAACTCACTCATAAAACAGAAACAGCAGAATGGATAAAAAACCAGAACTGACAATGTGTTGTTTACAAGTAACACCTTTAAAAATGAGAGACACACATAAAGTAAAAATTAAGGGCTGGAGTGGAGTTTATTATGCTTCAGATGATGAAAAAAGAACAAGGGTAGCAATCACAATCTGGATTTAGTTAGAAGAGATAAGCAGGGAAAGCACATTATGTTAAAAGGTACCATAGATAATGAAGTAATATCAGTACTAAACACATATGCACCAACTGCTCTAGCAACCAGAATTTTAAGGGAAAGGTAAATTAATTATAGCTGGAAATAGCAAAATCATAGTAGTGGGGACTTCAACCTTCCCCTCTCAGAATTAGCTAAATCCAACAAAAAAAAATAAGAAAGAAGTCAAGGAGATGAATAGAATCTCACAAAAGCCAGATATGATAGATATCTTCAGAGAATTGAATGGGAATAGAAAGGAATATACCTTTTTCAACAGTATGGGGCACCTTTAAAAAATTAACCATACATTAGGGCATAAAAACTTAAAAGCAGTAAAACAGAAATATGAAATGCATCTTTTTCAGATCATAATGTAATAAAATTATATTTAATAAAGGACCATGGAAACAGATTAAAATTAATTGGAGACTAAATAACTTAATCTTAAAGAATGATTGGGTTAAAAAACAGGTAATAAAATAATAAATAATTTTATTGAAGAAAATTATAATAATGAGACAACATACCAAAACTTATGGGATGCAAGAAAAGCAGTAATCAGACAAAAGTTCATATCTCCAAATGCTTACATCAATAAAATTGAGAAAAAGCAGATAAATGAACTAGGTATGCAATTGAAAAAAGCCACAAAAAGAACAAATTAGAAATCCCCAATTAAACACCAAATTGAAAATCCTAAAAATTAGAGGTGAGATTAATAGAATTGAATGTAAGAAAACCATTGAATTAATAAATAAAGCTATGAGCTGGTTTTATGGGAAAACCAATAAAATAAATAAATGATTGGTTAAAATGATTTTTAAAAAGAGAGAAGAAACCAAATCAATAGTGTTAAAAGAGAAAAGGGTGAATACACTACCAATAAAGATGAAATTAAAGTAATTGTTAGGGATTATTTTGCCAATACATTTAACAATTTAAATGAAATGGAAAAATGCCTAAGAAATAAAAACTGGCCAGATTAACAGAAGAGGAAATAGAATATCTAAATAAAACTATTTTAGAAAAAGAAATTGAACAGGGCATAAATGAGCTTTCTGAGAAAAAAAGCATAGGACTAGAAGGATTTAAATGAGTTCTAACACACATTTAAAGATCGTCTAATTCTAATATGAAATAAATTATTTGGAATAATAGGCAAAGAAAATGTCCTACCAAACTCCTTTTAAGAAACAAATATGGTGCTGATGCCAAAATCGGGAAGAGCAAAAACAAAGAAAATTGTAGACCAATTTCACTAATGAATATTGATGTGAAAATCCTAACTAAAATACTAGCTAGGTGACTACAGCAATATAGCACAAAGACTATACATACGCAAAATGCATATTTTCAAGAAATGAAATGAATGAAATTTTCAACGACATTTTGTTTAATTGGAATACTAACAAATAACATCTTCAATTCATTTGTGTTGCAATGGCTGATGTGCTTTGCAAGATCCACGTGAACTCGATGCAATAACTCCACATTGCCATCAATTGCCTATGTGTCCAGACTTTAGGAACACCCTGTATGTTATGACCAAATGGGATTTATACCAGGAATGTGGGGCTGGTTGGATATAAGGAGAACTAGTAACATAACTGATTATATCAATAACAAAAGTAACAAAAATCAGATGATTGTATCAGTAGACTCAGAAAAAGCTTTTGATAAAATACAACATTCATTCCTATTTAAAAAAACACCTGAAAGCATGGGTATAAATGAATTTTTCCTTAAAATGATAAAAAAAACTATCTAAAATTATCAGCAAGCATTAGCTGTACTGGGGATAAGCTAGAAGCCTTCCTAGTAAGATCAAGAGTGAAACAAGGATGCCCATTATCACCAACATTATTCAGTTTTGTACTTCAAGTGCTAGCAATAGTAATTAGTGAAGAAAAAGAAATTAAAGGAATCAGATTGGGCAATGAAGTAATAAAATTCTCTCTTTTTGCAGATGATATAATGGTATACTTGAAAAATTTTAGAGATTCAACTAAAAAGCTAATTAAAACAATTAATAATTTTAGCAAAGTAGCAGGATATAAAATAAACCCACACAGCATTGCTGTGTATCACCAACAAAGCCCTGCAAGAAGAGACTAGTAAGGGATATTTCAATAAAAACAACCATAGACAATATAAAATATTGGGAATATACCTGCCAAGAGAAGCCCAGGAGCTATATGAACACAATTATGAAAGACTTTTTATTCAGATAAAGTTACATTTAAATAATTGGAAAAAGACTAATTGTTCATTGATGGGCTGTGTTGATGAAATAAAAATGATAATTTTGGACTAAACTAATCTACTTTATTTAGTGCCATCCCAATCAAATTACCAAAAATATATTTTATGAAACTAAAAAAATAATAACACTCATTTGGAAGACCAAAAGGTCAAGAATATCAAAGGAATTAATAAAAAAAAATCTAAAGGAAGGGGGTTTAGCAGTACCAGACCTTATACTCTATTATAAGACTGTGATTATCAAAACTATCAGGTATTGGCTAAGAAATAGAAAGGGGATTCATGGAACAAAATAAACAAACAATACACACTAGTAAATATAGTAACCTTGTGTTTGATTAAATGTAAAGATTTAAGTTTTGGGGGTAAGAATTTACTATTTGGTAAAAATTGTGGGAAAACTAGAAAGCAGTCATGCAGATATTAGGTATAGATCCATATCTTACACCACTTACCAACATAAGGTCAAAATGGATACATGACCAAGACATAAAGAGAGATATAAGTAAATTAGAGAAACATGGAGCATATACCTATGGAACATACCTACTAGATTTATTGATAGGAGAATTTATGAATAAACAAGAAATACATAGCATCATGATATGTAAAATGGATAATTTTAATTACATCAAATTACATAAATTTATTATATATATTTGTATTTATATAAATAAAACCAATGTAGCCAAGATTAGAAGGAAAGCAGAAAATTTGGGAAAAAATTATAGACAGTTTCAAATAAAGGCCAACTATCTCAAATATATAGAGAACTTCAAATTTATAAGAATATGAGTGATTCCCCAATTGATAAATTGTCAAAGGATAGGAACAGGCAGTTTTTGCATGAAGAAATCAAAACTATATATAATCATATGAAAAAATTTTCTAAATCATTATTGATTACAGAAATGCAAATTGAAGCAACTTTCAGATTCCTTTTCATACATCTTAGATTGGCTAACATGATAGGAGAAAATATCAAATGTTGGAGAGGATGTGGAAAAATTGGGACACTGATGCATTGTTGGTGGAGTTGTGAACCAATACAACCATTTTAGAGAGCAATCTGTAATTATGTCCAAAGAGGTATAAAACTATGTCTACCCTTTGACCCAGTAATACCACTGTTAAGTTTGAAGGTGATCAGGGGAAAGAACCTCTATGTTCTAAAATACTTATAGCAGCTCTCTTTGTGGTGGCAAAGAATTGGAAATTGAGGGGATGCCTATCAATTGGGGAATGGCTGAACAAGTTGTGGAATATGATTGTGATGGCATACTACTGTGCTGTAACAAATGATGAGCACGTCAATTTTAGAAAAACATGGAGACTTGCATGAAATAATGAAGACAAGCAGAACAGTAACAGCAATAATGTTTGAAGAATAACTGTGAATGACTAAGCTATTCTGAGTAATATATTCAAATATATATTCAAATTATATGTAATACTCAATATATTTATATAATATATAATACCCAATATATTCAAATCAACTACAAAGGATCTATTAAGGAAGATGCTATCCACCTCCAGAGAAAGAACTGATAGATGGATGTATGTATTGTATGGTTTCACATTTAGATCTGTGTCAAATATTGGTCTTCTTCTCTAGTGTGGGCTGGGGTAAGGAGAAGGAGGGAGATACCTCAGAACTCAAAATTGAACACATAAAAATGAGAGAGAGAGGAAGAGAGGGAGAGAGAGAGGGGGAGGGAGTTTATGGACACATTGTTAATGCTTATCTTCAAATTCCACTTTTTATATTTTCTTTTTGCTGTAGAATCTTTCAGAGCATTTAAGTAAATTTTCATTTCCTACCAATAATTTTTGCATTATAGAATAGATTAGAAATGAAATGAAATGAAATAAGATTCGACTTCATTGTATTGGTAGGGCAGAGCCACTAGGAATAACTAAAGTAATTTTGTGCCCATTCCTAAGGCAATAAAACCTACCATTTAATTTTTTTTTTAAATGCAATTTATTTATTTAACATATTTGGTTTTCAGCATTGATTTTCACCACATTTTGAATTACAAATTTTCTCCCCATTTCTACCCTCCCCCCCACTCCAAGATGGCTTATATTCTGGTTGCCCTGTTCCCCAGTCAGCCCTCCCCTCTATCACCCCCCTCCCCTCTCATCCCCTTTTCCCTTCCTTTCTTGTAGGGCAAGATAAATTTCTACGCCCCATTGCCTGTGTATCTTATTTTTTAGTTGCATATAAAAACTTTTTTTGTTTTTGAACATCTGATTTTAAAACTTTGAGTTCCAAATTCTCTTCCCTCTTCCCTTCCCACCCACCCTCCCTAAGAAGTTGAGCAATTCAACCTAGGCCACACATGTATTATTATGTATAACCCTTCCACAATACTCATGTTGTGAAAGGCTAACTACATTTTGCTCCTTCCCAACCCATCCCGCTTTATTGAATTTTCTCCCTTGACCCTGTCCCCTTTCCAAAGTGTTTGTTTTGATTACCTCCACCCCCATATGCCCTCCCCTCCATCATCCCCCTGCCTTTTATTTTTTTTTTTATCTTCCTCCCTCTTCTTTCCTGTGGGGTAAGATACCCAACTGAGTATGTATGGTATTCCCCCTCAGGCCAAATCTGATGAGAGCAAGGTTCACTCATTCCCCCCTCACCTGCCCTCTCCCCTCCTCCCACAGAACTGCTTCTTCTTGCCACCTTTATGCGAGATAATCCACCCCATTCTATCTCTCCCTATCTTCCTCTCTCAGTATGTTGTTCTCTCATCCCTTAATTTCATTTTATTTCTTTTAGATATCTTCCCTTCATCTTCAACTCACCCTGTGTCTGCTCTCTCTCTTTTACATATATATATATATATATATATACATATATAAAAACACACATATATATATACACATACATACATATACACATAGATATATACATACATACACATTCACTTATATATATACATAAACATATATATATATATATATGCATATTCCCTTCAACTACCCTAATACTGAGGTCTCATGAATCATACACATCATCTTTCTATGTAGGAATGTAAACAAAACAGTTCAACTTTAGTAAGTCCCTTGCAATTTCCATTTCTTGATTACCTTTTCATGCTTCTCTTGATTCTTGTGTTTGAAAGTCAAATTTTCTATTCAGTTCTGGTCTTTTCACTGAGAAAACTTGAAAGTCCTCTATTTTACTGAAAATCCATATTTTGCCTTGGAACATGATACTCAGTTTTGCTGGGTAGGTGATTCTAGGTTTTAATCCTAGCTCCATTGACCTCCGGAATATCGCATTCCAAGCCCTTCGATCTCTTAATGTAGAAGCTGCCAGATCTTGGGTTATTCTGATTGGGTTTCCACAATACTCAAATTGTTTCTTTCTGGCTGCTTGCAGTATTTTCTCCTTGATCTGGGAGCTCTGGAATTTGGCAACAATATTCCTAGGAGATTTCTTTTTGGGATCTATTTGAGGAGGCGATCGATGGATTCTTTCAATTTCTATTTTGCCCTGTGGCTCTAGAATATCAGGGCAGTTCTCCTTGATAATTTCTTGAAAGATGGTATCTAGGCTCTTTTTTTGATCATGGCTTTCAGGTAGTCCAATAATTTTTAAATTATCTCTCCTGGATCTATTTTCCAGGTCAGTGGTTTTTCCAAGGAGATATTTGACATTGTCTTCCATTTTTTCATTCCTTTGGTTCTGTTTTATAATATCCTGATTTCTCATAAAGTCACTAGCTTCCACTTGCTCCAATCTAATTTTTAAAGTCGTATTTTCTTCAGTGGTCTTTTGGACCTCCTTTTCCATTTGGCTAATTCTGCCTTTCAAGGCATTCTTCTCCTCATTGGCTTTTTGGAGCTCTTTTACCATTTGAGTTAGTCTGTTTTTTAAGGTGTTGTTTTCTTCAGTGTATTTTTCCGTATTTTTTTGGATCTCCTTTAGCAAGTCATTGACTTGTTTTTCATGGTTTTCTCGCAACCTTCTCATTTCTCTTCCCAATTTTTCCTCTACTTCTCTAACTTGCTTTTCCAAATCCTTTTTGAGTTCTTCTATGGCCTGGGGCCAGTTCATGTTTTTCTTGGAGGCTTCTGTTGTAGGCTCTATGACTTTGTTGTCTTCTTTAGGCTGTATGTTTTGGTCTTCTTCATCACCAAAGAAAAAATCCAAAGTCTGAGACTGAATCTGGGCGCGTTTTCGCTGCCTGGCCATATTCCCAACCAACTAACTTGACCCTTGAGTTTTTCAGTGGGGTATGACTGCTTGTAGACTTACGAGTTCTATGTTCTACATTTGGGGGGGAGATGCCAGCTCTGTCAGAGCTGCACTCCTCCTTCCCCAAGGACCCCCAGTCCAGACTGGGCTTAGATCTTCAGCAGGCTGTTGCACTCCTGCTCTGATCCGCCACTTAATTCCTCCCACCAGGTGGGCCTGGAGCCGGAAGTAACAACAGCTGTAGCTGCCCCACCTCCGCTGCCCCCCGGGGCTGGAACCCGAACCGCGAACTCCTTCTACTCCCGCAGCTTTTCCCACTAACCTTCTCCGCAGTCTTTGGTGTTTGTGGGTCGAGGGGTCTGGTAACTGCCGCAGCTCACATATTCAGGGCGCTAGGGCCCCCTCCTCCCCGCTTCTGGTCTGGATCGTCCACGCCGCTCAGGCTGGGCTCTGCTCCACTCCGTTCCCAGCTCCCAGCTCACAGCTCCGTGTGGAATAGACCTCACCCAGAGACCATCCAGGCTGTCCTGGGCTGGAGCCCTGCTTCCCTCTGCTGTTCTGTGGGTTCTGCCATTCTAGAATTGGTTCATAGCCATTTTTATAGGTTTTTGGAGGGACTCGGGTATGGAGCTCACTCTAGTCCGTGCTTACCAGCCGCCATCTTGGCTCCGCCCCTACCATTTAATTTTAACAAAAATTCAGAATTAAACAAGAAAAAATCGTCTCTATGGCTATGGTATAATCTTAAAGTTAAGAGAGTGAATAAAGGAGTACAATGGTTAATTACTAGGCATTAATTTGACAAACATTTTCACCAAAAGGTAGTGAAATGGTCTTAGATTCCCTTGAAAAGAAAGAGGGACACAGAGAAAGCTCTTCATTCTCTAACTATTCTAACAGTCCCATTCTGCACCATGACCTCATTGTCTTCATCCTGTTGGGTTTTGTGGTGGCTTTCCCATAACAACAGATTCACCCACAACTGTGTTCAAAGAAGTAGTGAGTTTCCCAAGGACTCTCTTCTCTAGTTGAAGAGTTGACTTTAATGGAAACTTCCAGTAGCAGAAAGCAGTGGGACAGAAGATAGTGCCAAGAGCATTGTCAATGAGTTGAATGTGATGGAAGAAACAGAAGTACCCATTTCTATCATTTCTTTTGAAAAACCAACAATGACACCAGAAAATGAAGCAAAGGCCAGTCTATTCCTAAGAGCTGGCATCTTCTCCCTAGGGACTTCACTGACTATCCAACAAAATCCTAAGCTGTAGAACAAGCCCGTTTCAGTGGGATTATACCAACTAGTAAAAGTTTTTGTCTAAATAGGGTTCTCCACTTGGTTGTCATTTAAAATTTAAGGGTTGGGAACAAGTATTTAAGCGGCTACTACATACCAGGGCAGATAAGTGGCACAGTGGATAGGGCGCTGGGGCTAGTCAGGAAGACTCATCTTCCTGAGTTCAAATCTGGTCTGACACTTACTAGCTGTGTGACCCTGGACAAGTCACATTACCCTGTTTGCCTCAGTTTTCTCATCTGAAAAAATGTGCTAGAGAAGGAAATGGTAGAGCACTCCAATATCTTTGCCAAGAAAACCTCAAAAGGGGTCACAAAGAGTCAGTGATGACTGAAAATGACTGAACAACAACTACGTACATTGTGTTAAGCACTTCACAAATATTACCTTGTTTAATCCACACAACTTTGCAAAGTAAGTACTGTTATCCTCATTTTACTGTTGGGAAAACCAGAGCAGACAAAGGTTAAGTGACTTGCCTGCCCAGGGTTGCATAGCTAATAGGTGTCTGAGGTCAAATTTGAACTCAGGTCTTTCTGACTCTAGGCACAGTACTCTTTATACTATGGCACTTAGCTGCCTCTACTTGATGCCTTATAACATCATTGGTATCATAGATTTAGGACCTGAAAAACTGCCAAACCCTTATAAATAAATAGGTTTAGTGATGAGTGACAGACAGATTCTTTTTAGTAGTTTGAGGGTTTAACACAAATACAAATGCGCAAAGCTTTTTACTCATTTTCTTCACTCCTCAGTCTAGCATTTGGATTGGTGATCTTGCTGGCTAGCTGAACCGCACTCTTAACAATAACTTTCTGATTCTTAGAGGAAACATTGTGAGCAGTCTCAGCACAGTGAGATTTGTTGTACACTTCTAGCTCTTTGACGTTGTGCACCTGAGATCTTCCTGAATCCACTCAGTAGTATGTATTTTGTCTTCTTATTGCTTCTATAACCAGTGTTGGGCATCAAGATCTGGCCCTTGAATTGTCTTTTGCACCCTGTTATCAGTGCCCCTTGGTTTACATGCACCATTTTCTCTTGATCTTAACATCTGTTAGACTAGTGCCAGACGAACGTTTTAGTCCTCTTCTTGGTGATTTTAGGCTTCATGAGGGGTCTGAGGGCAAGAACGGCAATGGCAAAGAGAAAAAGGCCCCTCCACGGGAAGTGCTGACAGAGATTTTTTTAAAGTTTAAAGTAATCTATTTTGGTAGATGAAAAGGCCTGGACTCTTTGTGTGTGTGCGTATTTAGAAATTTTGGTATTAGTTTCATACACATGGTGAGTGGCCTAGGAAAGATAAGTATGTGCTAGCCTTAGGCTCATTCCATTTCTTTTTCCCTGTCTCATAGGCTTCTGTCTCATGGCTGCTGAATCCCTTTTTGCCCCAATTTTCTACCATGATCCTGTAGGACAATCTTAATACAGGTGAAACCCATGGCTCCATAGATCAATGTCAGCTATTTGTACTAGCAAATTTTGCTCGCTTTTTACAAGCTTTGGAGTGAATCTCCTCTTGTTTGTTTATAATTAACTTATGTCTCCAAGACTGATGTTAATAATAAATATTGTATTATCACCACCCTTTCCACAAAATGAAAAAGAAATAGGTTTCCTACTTCATTCTACTGCCAAAATTCCACCACCAAAAAGCATTGGCTCTTGCAGACATAACAGAAAGAACATGAGAAATAGGTTTTCATATATTTTCTTTTCTTTGACTCTCAAAAAGTTGTCCCCAAAAATCTTCTTTATGGAGCAGATGACACACAGGTGTATGGAGGAGCACTTAGTATCCAGAGGTGGTCAATATCTTGAGGATTTAACAGCTTTGGATTGTAAGATTAATAGAGCTCTTCCAATATTAGTTCTAGCATAAACTCTAAATAGTTAATAAGTAGTAGTAAGTGTGTAGTGTGTTCAATTTAGTAAATTTTTTTCAAAATATGTTTTGCTTAATTATGCTAAATATTGTCAGATAATTACAGTGCCACATCTTCACCCAGTAGCTCCATCTAAAACATTAGAGTATTCTCTTTCATGGGCTTCTCATTCTCCCAGGCTGGATTTCTATACTTCTAATTGAAATATAATAATTAGCTAATTTTAAACCTAAGGAGAAATATAATGACATCTAAGTTCATGTGATTACCTCCTCTTTGGCTTTAAGGAGAATGTTTCAGACAAACACTATGAGTTTAGTCATAATCATGCCAAGCCCCCGGTTAGAAGAATTCTTGACATTTTGACAGGTTTATATCTCTGCCTAACTTTACATTTATACATATCTTCCAGTTAACTTCAGGCTTCTGGGGAGGTTGTTGAAATTTACTGGAAATGTTTGGGTAATAAAATATAGATTATATTATAGTGTCTATGAAAAAACAGGTACTAGGAAAGGAAAGAGCTGCCCATTTCTTGGGACTTCTCACAGTTTGGATCTTCTGCTCTGAGATGCTGAGATGTATAATCCTCTTCATTATCCCTTCTTTCTGCCACAGCTCAGTCCTACTTTTGAGTCTTAAAGGTGTGCTGGAAAACCACATACTTGAACTTCTGGAATGCTTTCTCATTCTACCTAACTCAATGCTTATATGCAGGATCTAGAGGGTGTAATTAAATCTCCCATCCAATTGGATAAGACCCTGTCTGATATCATTTCACTTCATCTAATGGCTTTCAAAGACTCTGTGCACTTACTTAGTCCAAGGGTTTTGGCTTTATTGATTTACTGAGACATGTTCTCATCTAAATGGGATGAGGTGGTTTCAACTCAACCCTTACATAAATATGGATTGTTGGACAAATATCAGCAAAATAAGTTTGTTGCTGCCATTTTGAAGATGCTTCTCTTGAAGAAAATGGGATCCCATCAAATGACTGTTGAGTTGAGCAAGTCTTAATTTGCAATTTAGGTCCAAATATAGTAGAAAGAATATTAGTTCTGGAGTCAGAGTTAGTACATGGTTTCAAATCTTCCCTCTGATGCTTATGACCTATATGACCTTGGGCAAATCACTTAACTTTCCTGGGTAGATCTCAGTTTCCTCATCTGTAAAATGAAAAGACTGGACTAGGAAACTACTGATGTTCCTTCAAATTTTAAAACTAATGACTCTTTCATCCCATGATAATTCTTACCCATGATGACTCATGAAATGGTGAACCTTTCTTGACTAAGTCCATGATAGATACATTCTCATCAAGATGCCACTTATTCTTAAGAGTCAAATTGATTCCAGGGCTTAATTGGTTGGTATATAGTTGATTATAAATTAGTTTCCAAAAGAGTATCTTTTACCTTAGTGGGCAATAATAGCATGGGGAAAAAATCTGTTTGCAGCCTTTAGAGAATCTTAAAGGAAAGGTTCCAAATTAGACCTTCATAGGTACTGATGCTACCAGTAGAACGAAGAATGGGGGAGATCACTGGAAGCAGTGTAGTCTCATGGCAAGAGTCTCAAATTTAGAATATGTTCTAATTCCAGTTCAAGTAATAAGTAGCTGAATAATTTTAGGGAAGGCACTCAACCTCACAGTGCAGTTTCCCTCTCAAGACAAGGACAACTAATAGCTGTTCTATGTACTTTGTAGGGCTGTTACGAAAATAAAATGAGACTGTAGATGAGAAAGGTTTTTTGTGGGGGGAGAGAAAAACTATAGCCAGTATGAGATGAAGTCATCTAAAAGAATAGGTAAAAAGTTAGACTTGGTGAATACAAATGGAGGTGATGTCTAGTAGTGATCACTTAGATCTAGGTGGGTTTTTTTGTATGTGACATAATGTTGATTCAGGAGAGGAACTGCTCAATTACTCAGTGTTTTTCTCTTTTTAGAAAAGTGAAAGTATGTCAACCTACTGTAGACAGGTGGGATGAAGATGAACTATTGTGATATTTTCTGAGAATTTCCCTATAAAAGAGGCCTTTTAAAAAGAAGACTTAATTGCTAATTATGACAACCAGCAAGAGGGAATAGGCCAGCCTTGAAGAGACTTTTTTTTAATCACTTTTTTTTCCTTTTGTTTAACATTTACTCAAAAGTTTGACTAGCCCTTCCCACACTTAACAGTGAAATAATGGTACATTGGATGGAAAGGAATGTTGACTATACTGTGTATCAGTAAAAATAGCTTAAATTTATTTACGCTGCTGGTTACAGTCAAGCAAATTTGGGACACATGAAGAGACTTTGCTTCTGAAAAATGAATAGCTTATACTATGAATTTTTCCTTCTCTTGACTTCCTCATAGAGGAAGAGTATTGAACTTAGAATCCAAAAGTCTGGGTTCAAATCCCCTTTAAACAATGAATAATTGTATGATCCATTTAACCTCTCTGAGCCTCAGTTTTTAAATCTACAAAATGGGAATAATGGCATATGTTTTCTATACAATTGCCATCCATCAGTCACGCCATCCAGAAACTTTGACTGATGAACTAAAATGAGAATTTAGTTTTTTATGGAATTGTTATGTGATTGTCATTAACTTCTCTGCCAGAAATTGTGAATTGAATATAAAATATCAGTTTCTTTTCCCGACCTCCTTATCTGGCATAGTTCTTTTAAAAGATACCTTTATTTGTAAAGGGTTTTTGAACCAGGCATTTCAACCCTCTACCCCCACCCCTAGGCATTCATTTTTGGAATAATTCAGAAATACTGCCTTAAATAGGTGCAGGCGATGGCGGTTTCTGTTATCTAACCCTAATTTCTATGACATCCCAAGTGAAAGAGAGAATGAGGTTCAAAAATAAGAAGCTCCTTATATAGTCATTTGTTAAGTTAGTGTCTTAACTACATAACAATGAACAAATGAATGACTGTGAGTACAACACTATTTTTTCCCAAGGAGAATATAGTTGACTATTTTAGTGGGATAATTTATTGGACAGCATATGAGGTGAGATGCTGGTCTGGAGAGTATATTACTAGATTATCAACTTTCTGAAGGCAAGAATTATGTCTTATTTATTTTTCTATTCCACATAATCTAGCACAGTGTATTGTACATAGTGGGTGCTTCTTAATAAATCACTGTCATATGAATGAATGAATATTGCTTTAAATGCGTGTTAGCAGGAGCATGGTAGAAAGAACCCTGAACTTGGCGTCAGGAGATCTTAGTTTGATTCTAGTCTCAAATACTAGGTCTGTGAATTTGGGGGGAATACTTAACAGTTTTCCCATCTGTGAGATTGAAGTTTATAACATTGGTACTATATCTCTTGCACAGAGCTGCTGTAAAATGCTTTGTAAATGGTAAAACATGGAACAAACATGTTCTATTTGTCATACTAAAAACAAGTAGATTCAGTTATATTCTGTAAGTTTGCTGGTTTTTATAAGTGTGAGGTAAATACTTTAACGTGCTCAGTTTTGGGGAGTTAATACTTAATTGGCATTTAGAGTATATTTTATTTAAGGTTTATGTGCATTATCTCATTTGAGCCTCAAAACAATCTTGTGAGGTAAGGTACTAAAGGTATTGTTATCTCCATTTTACAGATGAGAAAACTGAGGCTTAAGAGAGGTAAAATGATTATCAATTCAAAGAACTGAAATATGGGAAAATACATTTAAGATGAAAAATATTTTGAACTTTATTCAATCTTTCTTTAGAAAATCCTCAAGGATCATATTGTTCATCATAACAAACATAAACTACCATCATTCTGTGGTTTTGAAGAAGCTATTTCCCAAGAATCCTCTTTGATAGAATGTGGGATAAGCCAGCTTTCACATCAGCTCAAAAAGATCTATATATTTATGTACAAGAAGTAGGGCAGCATGGAAAGGAATTGGAGAAATGGATTGGAGTTAGGAATATTTAAAAAAGGGTAAAAGGGTTTTTTTTAAACTAAAAATAAAAGTACATTTTTCCATATCTGTGATAATCTATAAACAAACTCACCAAGTAATGAAATCAACTTAGTCTGTTTATGCTACTTCTTTTTAGTATTTCGTCAAGGTGATATTGGAACAAACTGGTATGCAGTCTTGGCAGGATCCTTGGATGTTAAAGTATCTGAAACCAGCAGTCACCAGGTAAGGTTTCAACTTATTTATTTTAGAATCAAGCTTTTTTTTTAAATGGCAAGATCTAATATTTTATATGAAAGAAAATGATTTAAAACAATCCAGTCGACCCCACATATTTTTGTGCATTTAAAAGTTTCTCAGCAGAAAAATCAATTCTGTCCTTTAGATAGCATTTCTATGATATCCCATCAGAAGTCTTCTCCATCATAATGCCTTACTTCCTATTATGCTGTTGGGGATGCAGGAGAATTCTGACAACCATTATTGACTCATTCTCTCTGTCTCTGTCTGTCTGTCTCTCTGTGTCTTTCTATTTCTGTCTGTCTGCCTTCATCTCTCTCTCTCTCTTTCTCTCTCTCTCTTTCTCTCTCTCTCTCTTTCTCCTGTTTCTCCCTCCCTCCACATAAGAAAGGAAGATTGATTACTTGGAAAGATAGTAGAAATGAACAAAGACAGCCAAAGAATAAATGCTATACTTACCCTTGGCACAATGGGCTCTTAGCTTTCAGCATTTTTTTTTCCATTCTGTGACATGATCCTAAATTTTCCACGGTGTGCTCTGAGGAGGAATAAATTGATATCACTAGGCCCTTGAACTGAACCATCTTCCATGGGCTGGGCCCCACATATGCCAGGGTACCAGTGTAGGTCAGGGTCTTCCTCCAGAGGGCTACTTTCATCACAGGTCAGTGAGGATGTAGCATTTCCTGATTTATACAGGGACTTATACTTCCTTGACTTGTACTTAGGGGGCTGGGAAGCAGCAACATCACTAACTAATTTTGTATCCAAGGCAAGAACCTAATGTTGCCCAACTCATCCTAATGGCATAGAATTCTTGGCATAGGAGATATATATATATAATATATATATAATATATATGTATATATCATATATATAATATATATGTATATTATATATATTAAGTATTTTCTACAGGTTATAGTGGAAAGGTTTTGAGTGAGAGGATCTAGGTTTTAATCTTGCAGCTAACACTTATTACCTTTCTTTTCAAAAATAACATTTTTTCCATCTTACTTGAAGCTGAAACCTGTGTGTGTTGTCTGCCCCTTTAGAATATGATCTCCTTGATATCAGGGACTACTTTGCTTTCCTGTTTGTATCTCCAGCACTTACCACAGTGTGTTGTACCTAGCAAGTACTTAACAAATGTTTTTTTGTTGATTTATTCATTTCTACATTCATCCATTCATTTCTATGTATGTGACTTAGAGCAGTTATTTAACTTCTTTGGGCTTCACTTTCCTGATCTATCATATGAGGAGTTTGGACTAGATGACCTTTGAGGTTTACATCTTTGATCCTATGATGCCTTAGGCTTGTTAGACACTTTATTGCAGCTCAGCTGGGGAGGATCCCATTCTCCCCTGCCTTCACTCAGGTGCCTGAAATTATTTTAGTAGGAGACGAAGCCTTTCGTTATAAAACTCGAGAGGAGACTTAAAATTGAAATACCAGGAGACGTCAGAATAGCTTTTGATACTGGGCACCTAAAAGAGAGAAGAGCCATAAAGAGGAGGGAACCCTAGCATAGAGAGAAGGCTGGAGTATGAGGAAGGTGCCAAACTTATAAACTATAGGGTTATGGTGCTGCCCAGTCCTGCTTTTTTGTTCTGATCAGTGGGGCCCTTCCATTTGTGGCTGTACTGGTAAATTCAGAAACAGAAGATGGCCAGCAGAGGGAGCTACATTACCATTCAAAATTTTCACTAATGTGTTGAATGAAAGCATAGGGAGGCCGCTTTGTCTTATTTGCAGAGTATCACAAAGCTGGGTGGGATAGCTAATCCTTTGGACAAATACAGCCAGGATCCATACAGGTCTTGATGAGCTGAAACAATGGATTAGGGAGAATAAGATCAAACTTATTAGTGATAAACTTAATTCTGCATTTGGATTCAAGAACAATCTCCTAAGTTACAATATGAATAGATTATGGTTAGACAGTTCATGTGGGAAAGCTCTTGGTAGTTTTAATGAAATGCAAACTCGGCTGTTTCATATGTCAACCAGAAAGTCAGTACTATCTTGGACTTCATTAAGAGATACATAGCATGCTGAATAAAGGACATAATCGTTTCATTGTATCCGGCTATCATAGTTTGACCACAGCTGAAGTATGCGTTCAGTTCTGGATACCTTATTTTAGGAAACAGGCAAGTGGAAGAACCTCCAGAAGAGAGAATCAGAATGCTGAATGACCTTACACCCGTGTCAAGGAACTCCGACGTTTAATCTAGAGAAGTCTCGGAGGTGCAGGATAGGGAGCAGAGATTTACAATGTTCTTCAAATATTGGAAAGGCAGCCGTATAGAAGAGAGATTATGTTTGTTCTACTTGGGTCTAGAGGCAGGTAGATGTGGATAGAGTGGATAGAGTGTTGAGCCTGGAGTCAGGAAGATCTGAGTTCAAATCTGGCCTCGGACATTTACTAGCTGTGTGACCCTGGCCAAGTCACTTACCCTCTGTTTGCCTTAATCCACTAGAGAAGGAAATGGCAATCCAGTCCAGTATCTTTGCCAAGAAAACCCCATGGACAGTATTGGTGTGCCATGGTCCACACGATCAGGAAGAGTTGGACATGACTGAACAACAAGAACTTGGGTCTGCGAGCCTGAACTAGTACCAGTCATTAGAAGTTTTAGAGAGTTCAACATCAAGAATTTCCTAACAATTGGAGCTACGTCAGACTAGAATGTCAGGTACCAGGCTCCCCATCACAAGACAGGCCTTTAAAACAAAAGCTGTGTTACTGACCATTTGTTGGCAACATTGTGGGGGGAGGGGGAAAGTTCTTGTTCTTTCTCTCCAGAGATCCTGTGACTCTGTGTGAGAAAGATTGCCAGCCTGCTGGTTTACTGCAGCATACCTGGGCATGTTGATTTGATGCATTAACATTTCAAGACAAGTAAGTTGAGAAACAGTGGCCAAAGACATCAGGGCTGAGTTCTTGGTGTGGTCTTGACCCTTTACATCTTCTTAGGCTACCTTTTGGTTCAAATGCTGATATGGGGCACCAAGAAAACATCTAGCTACAGAGGCAAGGGGGACTCCCATAGTTTCTAACTACTTCTGTGACCTAAGCAGCATCTCTGGGAGTTGGGGATTTCTCTAGGGGTTGGCATGGTAACAGAATAGAAGTAGATATGGGGAATATGCAGGGTTTGCTGGAGCCCAAGGTGAGGAGTAGGGGCTCACAGAATTTTGATTTGGAAGTATTTTAGACCTCTTTTACGGAAGATAGAAGCAAGACATAAGGAAGTTAAATGTCTTGACAGGAACTGAGGGAAGCAAGAGAAGAAGGGGGGTGGGAAAGCCAAGCCTTTGAGCATGACTTTCTGCTGCTTCAGGACTTCCTTCTGGTATAAATACCTGGAGACCTTTGTCTGTCCCTAGGCATATCCTAGTCTTCCTCCTCCATCCCTCCAACGCTTTCCTTTCTCTCACGAGCCCAAGGCATTGGCCAGCTTGCTTCCCTTTCCAGTTCTAACAACTATTGTTTCCACTTGGGCCTTTTCTCCTCCAAGGAACACTGTGGAACAGAGCTTATTCATTGTTTATCCCTTACCTTCCTGTTTCTGCAAAAAGCACTCCTTTTGGAGTACTCATAAGTGTTTTTACTACTAATACTTGGAAATGGGAGTAAATGATTTCCTCCCAGGCCTTCCCTTCCCTATCCCTCTACCTTTTTCTTTTCTCATACAGGCTTTGTAGAAAAAGACAAAGTTATATGCAGTTGCCAATAGAAGATCTTTGGATATACAAAATACAGAAGGAGGATTCATCTAATTTCAGAAAAATGAAAACTATACACAGACTTTATGGGAACTGGGCCCAGTTGAGAATTCTGGTGGGGATAGGGCTTCAGGAGCGAGTGGGCAATGAGGAGATGGGGTGGCAGCTGGGGAAATGTCATGAGGGCAGTTCGGGGGGAGGGAGGGGGAGCAGTGAGGTTGGAAGGTCTTGAGAAAGAGATCTTATATTATTCAGTTTATTTAAGTATCTTCCAAGCCCTCCCTGTTTCATAGTCCTCTCCTCTTCATGCAGGCCATTACCTTCTGTAGCATAGTCATTTGGGACACTGATCTTTTCTCTACTTGTCTTTTTTGTTTCACCCTTGCTTTCTACCACTTCACACCTTGTTCTTAGGAATCATGAGATTTCAAGCTGGGAGGTTCCTTAGAGATCATCTAATCCAACCCCCTCGTTTTTCAGATAAGAAAACTAAGACCCCAAGTGATGGAAGTGACTTAAAGCCACACAGTAAACAGAACAGCTGGTATCTATATACATCAATTTTCCTGGTTGATGAGGAAATAAAGTCATTGACTCTGAGCCAGCTTCAGGCCCTAGGTGCTGCTCTTGTAGCTCCCCAGAACCTGAGCCATCAATGTCCCCTGAGCTAAGATTAAAGAATTGCCCTGACTCAGCCTTTCCTCTCTCCTAGGCACAAAGTCTGCTTTCAGCTTTCCGTGTTTATGTCCCTGTCACTGTCCTCTTAGGATTGCCTGTGTTCTTTGGACTTCCCCAGTTGTTCTATTTGCCTTCACTTCATGACTTTTCTTACCCTCTATGAAATAGTTTCCTTGTATTACTCCAGGGCAGGAGTTCTTAATCTTTCTTATATCATAGATCCCTTTGGAAGGCTGATGAAGCCTATGGACATCTCAGACTAATATTTTAGATGCACAGAATAAAAAATAAAATCACAAAGGAAACCAATAATGTTGAAATACAGCTATTTAAATATATTTTAAAAAACAAAATTCATAAAGCATGCAAGCTATTTAGAGCTAGCTTTAAGGATGTTCCTGAAGCAACATGACTTTATAGTCACCAATTATTGGAACTTGTCATTCAAAGACTTAACGGGACTATTACCTAACTGTTTTTCTGAGTCTAACTCCAGGTGTGAGTATCAAGGAAGGCTGACCCAAGATGGCAGCAGCCCTGTGGGAGGGCAGGCATGAGCTGCAGGTATGATTTCTTGGCAAAGTTGAGGGGGCAACTGTTCAGCATGTGCTGAGGTGGGACCGTCTTGACCTGATGCCTCAACTGAAACCTGGCAGACTAGGCCTGGCTCAATGCAGCTTGCAGTTTGACACAGCCTCTGCCTGGAGTTGACAGGAAGCTGGGGAAAATATGGTCCCCTTACTCTAAGTCCCTACTTTCTTGGTGGCAAATTTCTATAATCAGAAGGTTTTGTAAATCTATTAAGATAGTTGATTATGGAATATCTTAGATTACTCTAGGACTGGGACTAGTGTTAAGTTAGGTTTTTTTTCTTGGAAATGGTATGGAGACAATTAGGTCAAGGGCTTGTGAGGATATTTTGTTATTTGGTTAATATCATGCTTGCCTAAAGCTTTGTTACAGTTAGTAATGTTAAAAGAAAAATGGCTTGTAGTTTATTTCGTACATGCCATCAAAGAAACATGGCATGACTAAAAGTTTTATATATGTACTGTGTTAAGAATTGGTTATCTAATGTATTTAGGTAGGTGCTGGAGTCTGCTATTAATTCCTTCGTGAAATATTATCCTCCTGGTGAGGAAATGCTAATGTAAAGTATGTTAAGTAGAGTATGTAGGGAGTTAATGTAAAGTATGAGGAACTGGGTTCTGATGTAAAATTTCTTAAACATGGCAATTGGCCAAAGTTCCAATTTTGAATTTGTAAAAGTGATCAGGGTATAAGGATTAGAAAATTGTGCCAAAGTAACTTTTGTAGGAGAATGGAAAGAAAGCTGGTTCCTACAAGAAGGCAAGAAGAAGATGCTGGAGATGGCTGGAACAAATACGAAGGGCCAGAAGACTTCACTGATGTTCCCTGCCAGACAGCTTATGGGAAGAGACTTTTGAATCTTAAAGGGACAATTGCATTATCGTTTTCTTTTGGGTCTCTGTATCTGTATTTACAAAGGGGACTGCCCCCTTTGATTTTTCAATGCGTCAATCAATCCTTCCCATATTTAAGGGGGTGATGATTAAGGAGAAAAATTCAGATGAGAAAGAGAGTAAGGGAATATTAAAAATGTGGAAACAAAAATTTGAATAAAAGAAGAGGGGGAAATTGTAAGAAATGGGAGGAGGAGTTTTGTTTCCACAGAACTAAAGGTGTGCTTCCCTGCCCTCCCCCACCCCAGCTTTAGCAGAGACCAGGCGTCGGTCAGGTGAGAGGTCAGAGGCTTGTACACATGTGCATGCTTTTTGAGAAGGCAGTCTGGGGAATTAGAGAGGCCAAACCCACTTGAACCAGTTCAAGCTTATCTAGGGTCTGGTCTTGGTCAAGAATCCAGGCCTACTGATTTGCATAATTTGCATATGTTAAAGAGGGAAAGTAGGGGAAATAAAAGAATATAGTTTAATCCTAAACTAAGACAAGGAAAATCTAATTAACTTCACTTTTGCTTCTGTATCCTTATTACCCTATTTATATAAACTGTATAACCTAGGAAAACTATGTAAAAGGCAAAGATTGTAAACTAACCATGACTCTAGCAGGAGTGGAGGGAATGGTTACCCCTGCTCCTGCAGCTGTATTGGTGTGAGTGTTCCCACGAGCACTGCACCTGCTCTCCTGGGGAGCGTAATAAAATGCCTTCCTCTGCCCCCCCCCCCAAAAAAAAACAAAATTCATGGACTCTAAATTAAGAAACCCAGAGTTAGAGGTAACCTCACTTTAGAACTAGTTCATTTAATTTCCATTCGGAGGAATCATTTACTGAGATTTATTTGTCTGATTCTTTCAGGATGCTTTTTCCAAGTAGGATGCCCCATTCTCAGGACAGATGCCTAAGGATGCTATATTCCCACAAGAACACAACCTTCATTGCAACACTTCAGTAGACTTTTTGTTTCCCCCTCTTATTTATATATAATGATAACAAATGCAGTATCAGTTCTTCATTAAATTTCAATGGGAATACAACCAGTTTGTCAAAATTTTAGTAAAAATAAATGAAAATGAATGGTTTACATGTATGCACACATATATATGTCTGTTTGCATGCATGCATGTGCATATTTTCTCTGCACTTTTTTTAAGCAGGAAGGATTGTTTTTTTAAATTTATTTTTTATTCTTAGTTTACAACACTCAGTTCCGCAAGTTTTTGAGTTCCAAATCCTCACTGTTTTAAGGAATGAAACCCTACAGGTAAGTATTGGATTAATGAAAATGAGCTTGCAGACATCACAGTGGTAGGACTCCCCGCCCCCAAATTTTTGTAAAGACAGTTGTCTTCCTTTTTCTCATATGTGTGGAAACACTCCCAGTGATATTTATGCGATTATAGAAAAGTACTTGGACGGAAGGGAAGATATGTACTGACCATATCATAGCCAAGTAGAACACACAATAAGGCTATGATCCTGGCTATATTGCCCTCCCCATTGGGAATGTTGGCAAATCTTATGGGGGAGTTAAGAATGCCAATGGGAAGGTACTGTCATGGTAACAGTATGCGGCTTAGAGATGTACTGAGTAAGGCCTTGAAATCAGTGATATGAAGAGGTTAGCTTGAAAGCCAGCACTGAAAGCCTAAACAAATTAGAATCTCGCTAATAGAGTTTAATTCTAAAAACAAGGAAAATAGTATGATGATCCATTAAATTATCTACAGTTTTAGATCTTAAATGTCTATTTGAAGTGCTAATAATCGAATGTGATAAGTAACAGCCTGACAATAACAAAACAAAGGCAGCCACAAGAGAACAAGATATAGAATCAAAAGAGCTGGGGTCAAGTCTCAGATCTGCCAGTTACCAGTGGTTTGATTCTGGACGAGCTAATTCAACTATCTGCACTTTAATTTCCTTATCTACAAAACAAAGAACTCAAAGACCCTTTTCAATTTGAAAGTCCATGGAACTGTGCCTATAGCTGTGACTGCAAAGCTGTTATTTTACCACAAGGGGGTGGTACTACAATGTCAAAAGGCAGAAAAACTTACAGACACTTGGAATTCTAACTTTGAATATTTAAGAAAATTGCTTAGCAATTTCATTTTCCTCTGAGAAACACAAAAACAAAAAACAGGTATATTTTAGTGAAATTTAGGAAGCTAATTTGTTTACCAATTTTAGCTCCTCAGTAATTCGTGCTGTCCTCTTCTCTCTCATACAAAAGCTATATTTGTAAAAAGTCTTACCAGCAATGTGTGTGTGGATACTAGGCTATTTCTCCCGTAGCAGAGATACCCACCTCCCTTCCTCCTTTGCTCTCTGTTTCTCTCCCTCTCTCCCTCACTTCTTCTACCTCTCTCTCCCTCTCCCCCTCTCTCCTTTTCTTCTCTCTCTCTCTCTCTCTCTCTCTCTCTCTCTCTCTCTCTCTCTCCCTCTCTCCCTCCCCCCCCCACCCCCACTTCCTCCCCTTCTTTTTTCAATAAAAGATCACTTCTAGAGTGCTTGCTTTGTGGTAGGCAGTAATGAATATAGTTTATGGTGGTAGTTATAATTCCTTACTATTTGTCAGTGTTTAAATTGTGAGAGAAGTCAAAGAATTTGATGTTTGGTTTTTCTCCTTAGCAAATTGCCTACTTTCTCATCTCCAGAAAACCTTTGGGGGAATAGTTTACAAGTATATCCTGTGTATACTGTACATGGCAAAAATGTGAGAAAGGAATAGACACTTGTTGTTAGACAATTTCTACAATAGATTAGGTCTTCACATTCCTATAGCTGATGAAGAGAAGTAACAGATATAAGATTTTGCTGCTTTTATTGGAATATTCATTATTGATTACTTATGCCCATTCTCCCTCAAGTTTGACTTGGAGAACAAAACTTAGCCTCAAAGACTTTGTTCCTTCAAGGAATCCCCTAGGCATATGTTAAGCTTCTTCTAGATTCCTTGATAGACACCACTCTGGATCCTTTCCTCTGAAGATTTCCTTATCATCACTATTGAGTGATGCACTAACAGGGAATGGTTCTCACTACTGTCATGCAGGATCTCTTTCTTTTTGTTGTTATTGTTTGTCCTGTGTTCTGGAAGAGGAACAAAGACATGAGGAAGGTGATCTTTTGACTTGCAAGTGAATTGGATTTAACTGAGGCAGGTTTGTGCAAAGTCACCAGCCTCACTCTTTCCTCAGGAGACATTTGGGTCCAGTGGTAAGATATAGGTCAGGACAACTGGAGATGGCCCTGGATGTGGTGGCAGACCTTGGCCTTTTTATGCTAAGATCTTTAACAGGTTCCAGTTTGTCTGAGGCAATACCCATTCAGTGGTTAAGGCTAGGTAAGAGATGAGGCAAAAATGGCCTCTTTTTTACCTACTCAAAAAAAAATCAATCTGGGAGAGCTGTACACAAATCAAAGGAAGGAAGTTTCCCCATAAATAGTAAGTTTCTGCTGGTACTCCCATTTGTGGATGCCATCCTTTCAGTTGCACTGAATCCTAGAACACCACATGGTCTTTTCAATGAGACCCATGGCCACTCAGAAGACATTGGTGTTGCAAGTAGTTGAAGCAAGTCTGTGAAAACTAAAGAGATAAAGACTATGTATTGCCCATATTGCATAAATATCAAGACAATTAGGCAGTGCAGGGGCAAGAGGGCTGGAATTGGAGTCAGGAAGAACTGAATTAAAATGCTGCCTGAAGCTCTTACTAGCTTTGTGACCCTGGACAAGTCACTTAACCTCTCCCAGTCTCAATTTCTTGATCTGTAAAATGGGGGGAATAATGCTTCATAGGATTGTTCTAAGGATCAAATGAAATAACATATACAGTGCTTGGAAACCTTAAAGCACTATATAAACACTGACTATTCTTATTGTCATTGTTATGATGATGATAATGGTGTACAGTTGGATAATAGATTGCATTTGATGTCACTTTGCCCATTAAGTTGCTCGATGAGTACATATGTCTTGGACAGGAATTGTATATGGACAATTACTTCAACTTAGAATTCATTAGGAAGAGAGTGGACTGGGATGTGTTTGGGAAATGCACAGTGCTTTTGATGATTCTAAGATGCTCCCTACCACCAAGGCCCATCTTTATAAACAATAAAATGTAACTTCATTTAGTCTTTGTATCTCTTAACATATAGTGACTTGCATATAGTAAATGATAAAAAAGTATTTGATGAATGAATGTACATAATCTCCTGCTATATGATCTTAATCATGGAACACTTCAAATTCAGAAGAATCACCATTTCTTGTGTCCCAAAAGACAATGAGTAGCAGTAGGTTGAAACATATTATGGGTGATAGAAGTGCCATAAGCTACATCTGTGCCTAGAAAAGAGATGTGTCAATCTAGCTTCAGGGTAACTATTCTGTGACGGATTTGCAGGATTACTTGGACAAGAAGCAGGCGACAATATGAGAAGGCACGAGTGGGCTGAAATCTTTGCTGGTGTAGTGAATGCCCATACCTATGAGATTCAGTAAAGTATTGAAATGTTTTATTTTGTTATTTCTATTGTCATGGAATCCAGTAATGAAAAGGTGCTAAGTTTCAGCCATGGGACCTAGGAGTGTAGAGTATCAGCCTAAATCAGTGACCTAGATAGTGTTCTATGAGAACCTTTACTTACTTAATGACTTGTATAACTTTGCAAGCAGATTCCAGGAAGATGTTTTAGAAGTAGCAGAAGAAGTTTCTTTATTGTTTGTTGGATGAAAGCCTTTGACTTGAATGCGTTCTACCTATATCTGATAGTAAAGTTTTTCCTCTTGACAGTAAATGCAATCAAGTTTGTGTGGCAAGCTCAGAGATCAGGTTACATTCAATTTTATTATTTAAAATGCTCAGGAGCACTTAATAAATTTGAGTGATAAATTTGAGCTAGTGCAGGGAAGCCAGAATCTATAAAACTTAATGGAAAATGCTGCCCAGAGGACCAAAATCTAAAGAGTAAAAGGGGTTTTTCCCCAGCATTGAATAATTGAAGGATTGATACAGTCTTTGAAGTTATTCTAGCACATATACAAAGCTGTGAATTTTCAGTGGAAGAAGGTTATCTTTATTCAAGCCATTCATGTCAAGGTAAGTTTAATTTAAGGAATAAAAATATTTGACACCAATTAAATGATAGCTCATTGACTGGAAGTCATAGAAGAGCATATTTTAAAAATTTTGTCTGCCAAATTATAAATTCCCAAACCCCTTTTTATTATTATTATTAGTGAAGTTTTATTTCACCTTGATAACATCTCAGTGGTTTTGGGAAGTTGAATTTCAAATGACAGCTATGTATGTATTTGTAAAGCAATATCATAGGTGTGGTTCTTTAGTTTAGATATAGTCTTTTTAAATAATGACACATTGCCATTGCATGCCCACCAACACTCCATTTGTAAACAGAAGCTGACTTTGTATGCCATTTCAAAGATCCATGATTCCTTTCATGTGAATATTCTTTCTACCCATGCTAGTCACAGTCCTTCCATCTACAAATATTAGGGATTACTGGAGTTAGCCTCCTGGTGTGAGCTTCTTGAAATTTAGCCAGGTTGGTGCTTTGGCCTGGGAGGTGAAGTCATTCTAGCCAGATGGGAGCTGCCATTGTTTGGCAGAACTCAGTGCCACTTCCAAGGTGGCAATTAGGCATCAGGGTAGGTCTTTAGTGGAGGTTACAATGAAATAAAACAAATCAAGCCCTCTATGTAGATAAGAATGCTCCAGGAAAACTCAGTTTACAATGGTAATATTAGCAATGCAGATAAATTAAGGAGTCATGATTTGAAATCTAACAAGGTCCAAAAAGAACTGTTTGGTTCGTATTAGCCTTCACTAACAAGGATTCCTCTGACTAGCAAGCCTGGGGGCTTTGAGTGTTTTACAGACTGTTAGATAGGAAGATAAAAAACTTTAAGTGGTAGGAGTATTTAGAATTGGCCATAAAGTAGAAATTATTATAAAGTACGTCAGAAATTATAATTATTATCATTTAGCGATATATACACATACATGCATATCCCTACGTATATAAGAAAGGGAGTATGGCAGAGTAGACAGAGTTACTTCAGAGCTAGGAAGACCCAGATTTGGGTCATGGCTCTGCTGCATATTGACTGTGTGACCCTGGGCAAATTTCTTAACCTCTCAATGCCCTGGGAGACCCTCTGAGACTCTAAATTGTAGAGAATGTGGCCACTTCTATTAAAAGGAATTTCATCACCTAATAGTGTGGCAGCTAGGTGATGCAGTAAATAGGGCACAGAGCCTAGACTCTGGGCAAGTCACTTAACCTAGGTCTGCCTCAGTTTCCTTGACTGTTAAAAAGGAATCAGGAAGACTCGTCTTCCTGAGTTCCTATCTGACACCAGATACCTACTGGTTGTGTGACCTTGGGCAAGTCACTTAACCCTGTTTGCCTAAGTTTCTTCATCTGTAAAATGAGCTGGAAAAAGAAATGGCAAACTGCCCCAGTATCTTTGCCGAGAAAACCCCAAATGGGGTCACAAAGAGTCAGACACAATTGAAAATGACTGAATAGCAACAATAGCACCTACCTCACAGGGGTGTGAGGATCAAAGTGAGCTAATATTTGTAAGGCACAGTGCCTGGCATATAATAGGTGCTCAATAGATGTTTGCTCTCTTTTTCCTCCCCCCCCTTTCCTTGTGCCAATGACATCACAGTTCTAGTCCTTATTCCTATGTCATGATTTATATTCCATACAAGTAAGCATGTAGTATATATGTATACAGGTAGGGGTTGGACATTCATTTTTTATTCCCTAAAATTTGGCTCACAGTACTGTGACTTTGGACAGTACCTACTCATGTATCTCTTGCAAGTCTGAAAGCTCTGTCTCATGCCTCCCAAAGAACACTAGATTTGGAATAGGAGGACGTGAACACGATCCTGGTTCTGCTACTTAATACCTTTGATACCTTAGGCGATCCATTTGTTCTTTATCTGCCTTAGTTTCCCCATTTCTTAAAGTAAGACTGTTCAACCAGGTGACCTCTAAGAGCCTTTTTGACCTTCAATCTGGTTGTTAGAATTCTTCATTGTTCCAACCATTCTAGAAAGAAATTTGGAATTGTGCTTTGTGACTAAAAGTGACTAAAACGACCATACCCTTGATTCAGAGATTCAACTCTTAAGCATGTATCCCAAGGAAGTCAATAATAAAAAAGAAAGGCTCTGTATACACCAAAATGTTTATAGCAGCACTTTTTGTAGTACCAAAGAATTGGACAAAAATATATTCCCTTCAATTAGAGTACATACATATAAAAGAATATTACTGTGCTGTAAGCAACAATAAATATGAAGAATACAAAAAAAAGTATTAGAAGACTTAGGAATTGATGCAGAATCGAGGTCTTTGGAATTAGGCTAACAAGACATACAATGATCACAACAGAAAAGAATAACAAAATAATAGAAATTGAATGCTGAAAAAATACAATAACCAAACTTGGCCCCAAAGAAGAGATATGAGAATAACACTCTTCTTGTCATTCCCCCCACCTTCTTTATGGAAGTGCAGACTTTGGGCGCAGTGCATTTCAGAGAAGGTGTTGGTTAGTTTTGCTGAACTATTTTTTTCTCTTATCCTTCTTTGTTATAATTCAGTGGTATCAAACTCATAGAAATGAGAGCAACTGTATGTAGAGATTCCTGTGGGCTGCATAGTCATTTAGAAAGCCACACATGTTTATATATTTCTTTTTTTGTTAGTTAATTTATTTTGTTAAATATTTCTCAATTACATTTTATTTTGGTTCAAGCAGGAGTGTTGTGGGTCATACATTTGTATCTCTCTTCCAAGATATGGCTTCTAAGAAGGGGAGAGGGATGCATTGAGAAATGGAGCTAATATAACAAAACATATCAATAAAATTTTATTTTAAAAAGTTTTAGAAATGGAGCATAATCCTCATCACACTGAAAACACACCCTAACTTGGCTAATGTATTTCTTTTTACTGTTTTTCCTATTCATTCTAACAAAGTGCCTTGGATGCTGAATATGCTAAACATGCTGAATAAATATTTGTTTAAGCTGAGAGAGAAGATATATGTACATGTTAAATATAAACAATCCCCAAGTCCCATTTCAGAATTTAATTTCAGTTGTCTTCCCTACTGAACTTTGAAAATAGCTAAAACCAATAACATTTTGCAACCCCATCTTTCCTTTCCACATCTTTTGTTAGAGTTGTTAACAAATAAGATACAAATTGGAAGAGGAAGGATCCCTAAAGAATAAGTCCATAAATTATCTAGGTTTATAAGACTGTACTTGGAATAGGGGAAAGAGATACAGGAATGTTTGAAGTTAGAAAGTAGTTTGTAAATTTTTACAAATTTTTTTTCAAGTTAAAAATATTAAGGTCATATATTCATCATAAGCAAACCTACTCTAAATAGCATAGACATTAACCGGATAATGTTGATATCGGCTATAATTTTATAGTGTCGGGAGTTAGAACAACCTCTATCATGTACAGCAATAATCTCATAGAAAGCATTTATCACGTACAGTTGTTTTGATGGATACGAAGTACGTTCAAAGCTGTCATAATGAACTATTAGGAAGTTCTACTCTCTGTGTGTGCATGCACACACATACATACTATGCTTAAAGTTCTTTTGGATGTTCATTTGAAATCAAAACAAGTTGCTATACACCATTTGCACACAGCTAGCTCCTCTTGCCCGCTTTTCCTCATCTTTCATGTGCCTATTCCACACATTTTGATTGTATACCACTAATAGAGTCCATGGATATCCCTGCTGATTGGTAAGAGCTCACTACAGTTCACCAGGACCAGCCACGCAAATAGGTCTTCTTCCTGCCATGCTGCCAAAGATGTGCCCCTTCTACTCCTGCCTCCTTTTCTACTTTCTGTTCTGAGAATAGTAATCAAATCAATCCATGGCTTCTGGAAAGGCTGCACACTTTGATTGTCCTATAACTTCATACACTATCTCTGGGACTTTACCCTTCCCTTGCTACCACTTGTCTCTATGCTTTGTATATTCCTATTAGATCAAGAGCTCCTTGAGTCAGGGGGATCTTTTTTGTACGCTTTAACACTTCATATATTCTATTTCATTCATTCACTCATATATATATATATATTTCAAATCATAGTCTTCTACCCATACATACTTTACCTAACATTTTCCACATCAGTAACCACATGCACTTATCTGTGCACTTAACTATATGGCAACACAAATGTCCCTCTCTCTCTCTCTCTCTCCCTCCCTCCCTCCCTCCCCCCTCCCCCATCTGTCTGTCTGTCTGTCTTTCTATTTGTCTCCTTCTCTGTCTCTCTGTCACTCTCTCTTTCCACACACACACGTATATATGTATATGTGTATATACATATATACATGTGTGTGTGTATTCCAGATACTTCCAAAAAAACACTTGGGTAAATGAATGAGAAAGTGTATGTTTTCAGGGTGAGAGAAAGAATGACTGGTTGGCTCAGTAGATGGGAGAAAATGAGGGTTAAGTATGATACAGAGAGTTAGGAACAGATATGTGCTGGAGTCAGTTCAAACCTGCTCATGAGAGCTGATTGTTAAATTTTCAGTGTAAGCACTGACACCTTGGAAATTGGCAAATGCCACAAATCAGGGCTTGATTTATTGTTTTCTTGATTGCCTAAGCTTAAGAAACTGATGGAGAAAAATATTAACAGTGTAGATTAAACTTTAAAATGTGTCATGCATGCATCCAATTGTAGTCATTGCATTTGTTGCTTTCCTTGCTCTTTGCATCAGTCTTTTTATGCTTCCATAGCACAGCAAATTCCATTACAATAATGTATCACAATTTGTTTGGATGTTCCCCAATCAATGACCATCTTTTTGTTCCCAGTTCATTGCATCTACAAAAAATGTAGCAATAAACCTTTTTGGTTTGCATGAGACTCTGAAGTTATTGTTAATATGCATGTTCTGAATTTCATATGGAATTGAGATATAATCAGGCTTTTCCTAACAGAGTGATAGAATTCCAGGACATGTACAAACTTAAAATGAATGAGAAAGCTATAGTTAGGAATGGGAAATTCCAGAGAGAGGGAGGAACATTCATTAAGCATATATGCAAATCTTCAAAAGTAGAATATATATACTTATATATATTGCACACATACATATATAAGAATTATAATCTCTCCACAAATACACACATATGTGTATATATACATATATGTGCATATGTTTGATAATGCTGCAGACTAATCCGATGGCTTCTTTGATGCTTAGTTTATTTATCTTGCCATTGATTTATATATACTGAATTAGAAAGGATGATTCAACCGAGGGGCAGAACATCTTTAAACATATGTATTAAAAAGTCACACTTTATGTGTCTGTTTATGATCCGTCCATCTATTCATCCATTTACTTTTTCTTGTTGTTGAGTCATTACAGTCTTGTCCAAATCTTTGTGACCCCATGTAGAGATTTTCTTGGCAAAGATGCTGGAGTGGTTTGCCACTTCCTTCTCCAGCTCATTTTATAGATGAGGAACTGAGGCAAACAGGGTTAAGTGACTTGCTTAGAGTCACATAGCTAGTCAGTGTCTGAGGCGATGAGTCTTCTTGATTCCAAGCCCACTGCTCTATCCACTGCTTCACCTAGCTGCCCTATCTATTCATTTAGTAAACCCTTATTGTGTAGGACAGTGTGATAGGTCCTCTGGAGGATACAAAGAGGCACCAATAGAATTTGGAGGTAGATCTGAGGCTATCTCCATTACCAGGAATGTAAGAGTACACATCATCTTGAGGGCTTCAGGATCCTCATGGTAACCTGCGATCCTTTTTAACAGAGCCAAGACTCATTTTGGGTTTTATCTTTATGGCTCAGTTCCTTGTTTTGGAATATGACACAGGCTTCCTAAGGGTAAATAGAGATGATGATACAGTACTACTAGGTTTTGATTATTGCTGGTAACATGGACACATCAGCAAAGGAAATCCCCAAATAATCCAAAGTCCTCTTCTTCATGAGGTTTAACCTACCAGAACTACTACTGAGCAAAGAACCTGGCCTATGTAAATTTCACAGGACTGAACAGAAAGAGTGAAGAAGAGCAAAATAACTGAGAGCTATATAAACCTTTCATCCTATCAACAATAACTCAATTTTTTATCACTTAAAATAATGAAGTATCTCCAACACTTAAGATGGCAAGAAGAGCTGATCAGGAGAGCAAGAATACAGGAAAGTTGTCTATTTTTTTTTAACAGTTTTTGATGGGTTATAGTGAATCTTAATCCGTCCTTAGAATCTACAAGTTGGTAAAAGGTGGATTTACTAAGCTGAGAGAGAATACAAAATACCCAGAGTCCTGGGATCTCCTCTCATGGGCAGTTTTCAAGTTGAAAAGGTTCACCTTTGTTTCCTGGCAAACATCTTTAAATTCTTCCCTGCTCTTTAATTCTTTTCTTAGAAATTATTGATTTTATTTTCTTGAACACAATTTTATATGGTAATATCTGTGCAGAAGCAATTTTCCATGGTTCAGGGATCTGGACTATTATGAACATTTGTCTTAGTAATGTGATTACAGAGTTACTAACTTGATCTTAATAACATTTGCCTATTATCATGTATTAGATGCATGAAAGGAAAACAATGTATTTTCTAACACAGAGAATTACCCTTGTGTGTTTCTCATAGTTTATTCCCCATAACAAGGTAGCTGATGGAATGAAAAATTGTTTCTGATGATATCTGAGTAACTATTGGTGTCATTTATTTTTTTTAAATTATAAGAAATTGAAATTATATTTATATATAATTATTAAAAATTATAATTTTACCACCATCAATAAAAGCAATCAAGGAAACAAAGAAAAGAAGGGGTAAAATCTTACAACAAATATTTAGCCTTTAACAAGCCAGCAAAAAAATTGTTCTGTATCCCCTCTCAGGCCTGTCTCAAGTTCCACTACATTTGTCCACATCTTGCTTTTCCTTTCCTTTTCACTTTCTCTTTCTGTTTCTGTTTCCCTTTCCAATTTTGCATAAATGTTAGTAAATGGTCAGTTCTGGTTTTGCTGATTTGTTTCCTTATCACCTCACATATGGAATGATTACTCCATATTTCTCTGAATGCTTAATATTTATTATTATAGTACCATAAAATTCCATTGCATTATTAAGCCATATTTTACTCATCCATTCTCTAGTTATTGGATATAGGCTGTTTCTAGCAGTTTTGCTATTTAAAAATGGAATAGCTATTGATATTTTCATACAGCTACTTCTCCCCCTTCCCCCTTTTCTGGTGTCTTGGGATGCATCCTATGAATGGAATCTCCAGGTCAAAAGGCAAGATTAATTTTGTGTTTCATTCATTACATACTTACATATTTCTGTCCAAAATGTTTGCCTATTGACATTGTCCAAAGCCAGATAGAATTACCTCCAAACTTCATATACAATAATGTATACAAATTCAATTGTTAGTGTTGATAAGCATCTGCATTACCATATTGTTTTAATAGCTGCTATTTGTGCAGTGTTTTTAGATATACAAAGTCCACAACCAGTCTGTGAGGTAGGTAATACAAGTATTGTTATACCCATTTTAAAGACAAGGAAATTACCCTTTTCTTTCTCTGTTTCCTGTCACTTCCAAGTTTCCGAGACACATTATTGTCTTCTACTATTCCTAATTCCTCTTCAATTCCTATTTATTTTCTTTTTTGCACTTCCCATTAGAGCAGAACCTTTCTCCCAAAGATTATTAGTCATTGACATATAGCTAAATTCAGTAGACTTTAAGCAATGACCCACCATGATTTTAAAGGACTCATGATGAAACATGCTATCCACCTCCAGATAGAGAACCCATGGATTCAGAATGAAGATAAAAGCATTATTTCTTCTATTTCATTTTCTTCCTTGTTTTGGACATAACTAATGCAGGAATTTGTTTTGCACGACACTACATATTTGTAGTGGGTTTTCTTTTCTTTTCTTTTTTTTGCCTTCTCAATGGGAGTAGTGAGAGGGAGGGAGAGAATATAGAACTGAAAAGAGAATAAAATGGAATTTAAAAAGTAATAAACAAATTCAGTTGAATTATTTGCCTTAGACATCTTGCTACATTCAACATAGTGATTGTTTCAAATTCATCTAAATGTTCTTTGACATTAATTTCCAGAGCAATTGTCTTCTGGTTTACCTTCCATCTTTCTGTTAAAGGAAGACTAAAGGTTTGAATAAATGACTCATGTACTCAGTTGATTAACTTAGTGAGAAAGAGTGAGTGAATGTGAAATTCTCCTTGATACAAATAGTTGTACTTACATAAAACAGAGTATTGTTCTTCATTTATAACATTATGCTAATTCTTGACCATTTGTGGTTTAAATTTGTGGGATCTTCCTATTCCGTTCCTTCGGTTCTTATTCTATACTACCCTGGTGTTGTCAGTTAATTGGTTATGTGCATATGTTTTTGTTTCACCAATTGGAGTATAGACTCCTGGAATTCAGAAAGCTTGTTGTAATTGGTTTTTTTATCTCTTTTATGTGATACGCTTTTATGCTAGCATCATATGTAACATGGAGTACACCCCAGGATGCAGTATGCTGGAGTGGAAAGTGTATGAATCCTGAATTCTGGAGCCTAGCATAGTGCCTGGCACTCAGTAGGCACTTAATAAATGCTTGTTAATTAATTGATTAGAGTTAGATGGGACCTGGGTACAAATCCCACCTCTAAAACTTAGATCTAAGACCATGAGCAAATGATCTAATCTCTCTGAGCCTTAGTTTCTTAATCTGTAAAATGTAGATAGTAATACCTATAGTGCTTCCCTCAAAGGATTGTTCTGAGAGCCAACTGAGGTATTGTGTGTAATGTACTTTGTAAACCTTGAAAGCTCTATATTGATAAGCATCGGTTACATAGAATACTCACTAAATCTTTTTTGACTGATGGTTTAGTCTGTAGACTTTTTAGAATGCTTGCTTCTGTTCGCCCTTTATGTACAGCCAGCTTTTAGGCATTTTTATGATGACTCACAACAGATCATATTTCATTAGCACTAGGCTGGCTAAGCACAGATAGGCTTATCACCAGAAAGCTGGCCACTGGCTAGAGAGGCAGTTTATAGCCTCAACAATAAATGAAATGTAGAGGTAGTCTAAAAATCTCACTTCAACCCATAATTTCAATTCTTATATCAACCCAACTAACAAGCCTTTGTCCAGAGCTGTGAATAAGCAGCAGAACTGACTGATGTGTGTTACACAGAGGAAGAGGAAGGAAGTGTAACCTGTAATAGTCAGTTTTGCTGCTTAGTAACAGCTCTGGACAAAGGCTTGCAGAGGTGTGTGTGTGTGGGGGGGTGGGATTTGAGTTGAAATTATTGACTAAAATGAGATTTCTGTACTATTACTGGGTTTCATTTATTTGTGCTTCCCAATTCCTCTTATCCCAATTGAATTGTTGTGACTTTTCCTCCACCCTCAACCTCCCATCACCAACGCAAACACATTTGTCAGGGGGAAGAGATTAAGTGATATTCCTCACTAGGACTCCCTCCTCCCTTTTCTTAAAGCAGATATAAGAGACAAGAAAACTGAGAACCAGACATCCCCATAACATTTAAATTCTCTAACAACTACTTATTTTGCATTCATAGGATGCAGTGACAATCTGTACTCTGGGAATTGGAACAGCATTTGGAGAGTCGATTTTGGATAACACTCCCCGCCATGCTACCATTGTTACAAGAGAGTGCAGTGAACTCCTCCGCATTGAACAGAAAGACTTTAAAGCACTATGGGAGGTAAACTCAAAGGCTTCTCTTTCAATTAATGTAGTTTCAGAAAAATAAAGACAACTATAATGTGTATAATGACATTACAATCAAACCTTAATATGTTCCATTCTGAATCAGCAGATGGAATTTTATTTCCCAAACACTCTTTTGAATTAGTGAACACTATTTTGACATAGACATCCTTGATTTTTTAAAGTATCTGCTTCGTTTTCTATAGACTGGCATACCACATAATTTCTCGAATGACCACTTAGTATTTTCTATGCTTTCCCACTATTGCTTGAGCAGTCCTTCTAAGAGGCTACTCTAGAAATGTATTCTTTATTAAGGAAGACTACATAGAGCATTCTTGAAGTCTTAGTGTAGTTTTTTTAAGCTACTAAAGCTTAATATTGGCAATCCCTTTTGAATTTTAGAAAATTTCATCTATACCTACTCAGTAATATGGAATACGTAGAGTTAATGCCTGTATTGTTTAGATGCTTTTAAAGTTTTGTGCTCCATAATAATATATGGTAGGTGGCTGTGCCATAATAATGCCTGGTTTCTTGCCAACTTCAGAATGGAGAGTGGCCCAGCAGTGAGTGGACACAACAGGTCCTGCTGGCTTTTGCGTTTATCTGCTGCTTACCAAAGTCTCTCAGTTATTGAACTCATTTATGGCATGCATTGGTAATAAATTAATCTCATCTGCAGTCATAGCAAAGCCAGCCCTTGTGAAAGCCCAGCTAATCCTTCCATCCCCTCACTCTCGTGAGTTCTCTCAGCTTTCTGATTTTAAACCATGGTTAGTCCTTGCCTTTGTCCTCGTCTCAGTGTGTTCAAGTGTTAACCCACTGAGCTGGCAGGCTTCACTACTTGTCCTAGTGTTGCTAAGATTTTAAACTTGATATAAAAAGAATTTCGTGTAATCAAATAGTATCCCCCAGAGCAAAACAAAATGCACTAACTGAGAAAACCCGCAGGTGAACAAGTGATACTTTGCTTTAAAGGCCACACAAAGCCTTAGAAAACCTCCGTGGTGAAATCGGTTCCTTTTATTCTTGGCAGTAGTGTATAAATTGTGGGGTTACTTGTTTGAAATGCTTCTCTTGGAAACTATTACAAAGCCCCAACTGATCAGGAAAGTTCAGAGACAAAAGCTTAGTTTTAGGAAGGAAAAACTAAAATAGGTTTCCATGAACTGTGGGTTTTCTGTCAATTAAAGTGACTGAACTAGAGGCAAATATGCCATTTCTTGATCTCCTATTTTAAAAGGTGAAATGAAATGTTCTTTTTAAAAACCAAATTTGTAAAAGTGATTAAAGACCTAAACAGTCCTCACCTGTGAGTTGTTCAATTGGAGAAATGATTTCCTATGTGGCAACAGATTGAAATTGATAATATGACAGTGTTTGGAAGAATATTTTTTTTAAAAAATGGCTTTTAATTAGGGGCTCCTTGTGGCTGTGAATTTTAGTTTCCCCAAAGGCCACCATCTCTGTAAGTTTTTAAAACATTTTTCTCCATTTTTTTTTACTTTGAGAGGCTTAATATCAAATCATTTTGGGTAAAATGGGCTATTCTATATGTACTGGACCTATTATTTAAATTTATATCTATACTGTTTATGTATTAGTGTTTAAGATCTTTGTGAAAAATTTCCTTACATAGTTAATGCTGCTAAGTTACTAAATGAAAGGTCAGCAGCCATACTAGGATGTCAGGAGGAATTTTAGGGCATTGTTATGTTATAGACAGAATTTTCAAAATTGTGCCACATAACTTTTATCCTGAGTGCAAATGGTGACATTACCTCAGGATTGTGACTTCTGATCTCTGTGCTGCATCTGATTCATTATGGTTGGGAACAAACCACATAACCTCAGATCATAGCTCCACCACATGGGATGGCCAAAAAGCTCTTGTTTAATGGGCTTTCAGAGACTATTAGGATTCAGATGCCAAATGGTAAGAATTTGGGTTCCTGAAATAATCCTGGATTAAAAATGAATATGTCATAATTATATCTTGTTACTTGCGTACCACTTAAGATTTAATTGTGGGATTACCCTTGGGCTACATTGTGATAGGAAGATATTATATATATGTGTATATATATATATATATATAATTTATATATATGTATATATGTATGTGTATATATATATATATATTCATAATGCCATTAGTGGCCTTAACATCAATTTAGAGGCATTTGGAAGGATGTAAATGGAATAGAACTAAAGCTGGGGCTTTTAGTTTCCCATAAGCTAAAATGCCAACAGTTGTATAGAAAGCACATATATTACAATAAATCAGATAAAGATGCCTGAAACTACATTTGAAACCAACTCTCCTATTAGTCTTCCAGGGCTGCTTCATAAAAATAGTGCCATGTTATCTACAAACAGGCACATTTTACCCCTCCACACTTTCTATTTGACCTTTTGTGCAGGACATCCACTAGAGGCAATACATATACATATATATATATATATATATATATATATATATGCATATATATGTATATGCATATATATAATGTATATGTATATATACACATACATACACACATACATACACATATACGCATACACATATATGCGTATATATACACACATATATATGTATATGTGTGTGTATGTATATATGCACATATATTTGTGTATATTTGTTTATACATGTATGAAATGTTTCATACTTGCTAACATGTGAATCAGAATGGGAAAAGGAAATAGCAGCTCATATATATTATATAATATATATGCATATATGTATGTTCTGTTTGGCCCCAAAGGGCAAGGCCAGGAGCACTGGGTAGAACTAGCCAAGAGGGAATTCAGGCATGATGCTGGAAAAGATTTCCTAACCATTAGAGTTGCCTCAGGAGGTGTTAGGACATCCACTAGAGGCAGGATCTTTGTTAATGGAAGTCTTCAAGCGAAGGCTGGATGGTCATTTATGAGATATGCTGTCATGGGGATTCCTTTCCGGCACTGGATGGACTGGATGGTAATCAAAGTCACTGACAACTCTAAAATTCTGTGATTCAGTTATTTACCACCCTTGGTGTTACTACCCAGAGGATCATTGAATCATATTGTCCCTGTGGCTATATCTATCAAGAAAGCTTGCATGATCTTAACACACATGCATAGCAGACTCCATGATCATTTTACATTATGTTTTACTCTATCAAGTCAAAGCCTTTTCCTAATCAAACAAATGGGCCACCTCAGATGGTAGTGGGGTTTCCTTGGTTGGAAGCCTTCAAGCAGAGGCTGCCTCTGGGAATGTTGTGTGAAGGATTCTTTTTCAGGAGCGAGTTAGAGTAGATGACCAGAGTGGTCCTTTCTAATTCTGATATTCTGTGATTGGTTTACAATCCACTGTCTTTTAAGGCTATGCTGAATTCATAGGCTATTGTTTCCTTTTCCCATTCTGATTCACGTATCATAAACCACAAGGCATGTTTTTAGTTGGTCAACATTATTTCCTGAGTGCAGGAAAACATCCAGAGTGTAAATATTTGGCCTTCTGATCACAGCTTCTGAATAGTGGTATTTGTGGTTATGTCCTAGTTAACATATAATGAAAGCAGTGTGTCAGAGGAAATGCTGGCCAGACTAAATCTGGAGCATTGGCTTCAGCTCTGGGTACCACATTTTAGGAAGGACATGAACCAAGTGGAGAATGCTTAGAAGAGTAGGACCAGGAGGGCTTAAAGTTCTTGAGTTCAAGCAATATGAGGATCACTTGAAGGAAGTAGGGATGTTTAGCACAGAGAAGAGAAGACTTTGGGGGTAGGGAAAGGATTTGATTGTTCTATTTCGTATTGGAAGTGTATTAGAAGAAGCATTAGACTGCCCTGTTGGGCAGAACTAGGAGCAGTGTGTGAAAGTGGCAAAGAGACTAGATTAGCTTGGTGTAAGGATATTTTTCCTGTTCTAAATCAAAATGAACTGGCACAAGATGGAGATGGGTACCCCCTTATTAAGGGTGCTCAAACAGGGGCTCCATGACTTTTTGCCAGAGGGAATTCTTTTGGGATGGGTTGGATGCAGGCACAAAGGCCCCATGCTACTCTGAAATTCTGTCATTCTGAGGTTTTAGGGAATAATCCATGTAGAAAGTCTGTTCTTCTGTTACAGACTTAGATATCAAATTTTAAATATTGCCTTTATTTTTTTTAAAAAAAGACCTCATGGTTGCTTCTTTATCACTTTTTATTTCCAAAAATTTAGATACCTAAGAATACTTAGATCTCACAAGAATTTCAGATTCATGGTGCATGCATGCAGTGTACAGCATTAACACATACATACACAGTTTCTCAATTTTAGCTTGTTTATGTTAGAATAGAGCCAAGACTCTTTAATCCAAATACATTTCAGGCAAATACAAAAGATAATTTTCTTGCTCACCCTTTTATGGGTCTTTGTCAGTATGTCTTGCTGATCCTGTACTTGGTATGCTGATTCCTGCTTTCATTTTCATGTATACAGTATGTACAAAGCTCCTAACACACTTTAAAAACCAAAAAATATCTTATTAGCTCTCAGGTCACTTAAAGGCCTAATGTCGGACAGTAAGTCAGGAAGAGAACAAAGAAACCCTGATTTCTTGTCCAGTGAAAAACCAAACCACTCTGTTTCACACGTATTGGAAGGGATTTTATAGAATTAGACAATGAATCACTTTTATATTTATATATCAAGAGCCACCATTAATCAAAAATACCCATAATCTTGGATCAAATATTAATAACTGGTTTAAGACTCCCAAGCCTATACTTAACTTCAGCACTTTGTCATTTAACTTCCTTACTGATGGTGTTAAGTGCCACTGGTTTCACTGAGTTTAAATTCTTATTGTCTCAAGAACTGAAAATGGTATGCAGTGGCTTTTAATATTAATTTTCAACATGTAATTCAGAGGCCTGGCTACCATTGCCTGCTTTTTCTGTGGTGGTATTGAAAATGAGATGTTTCCTGCCCCTGTTATATATTTTAATAAGTATTAATATCAAAGATGAGTGAGAGGAGTAAAGTATTATTGACTAACGCAGAATAAATTGCCACAATTCATTTAAGCTAAGAAAAGGTGACCTGACCTTAAAGTAAGGCTGCCTATTGCCCCCAAATAGGACTATAAATTGGAAGCTGAAATAGGGAAAAAGATGAGGGAAGACAATTTTCATCAACAAAGAGTCAGGGAACAGGAAAGGACAGTAAAGAAGTGAAAAGGATAATTTGCATCATGTGAGAATATTTATTTTATTATACATTTATAGATAGAGACAAATAGATGATAGCTCTTGATAGGAAAAAAAAAGTGTACAAGAGGGGCATGTTGGAGAGGTCCTGAGTGCTGCCAATTTTATTTACACAATATAAAACAAACCTAATTGAGCTAAAATTGAAAAATATTTCCCAGATTCTCAGATCTAGTACGTTTTTTGAGTGGGCGCAAGGGAAGGAGGTAAGAAAATATGTGTAATAGAATGACAAATTTAGAAGGCATCTTCTAGGTCATCAAGTCTATTCTTTAATTTTACAGATGAGAAAATTGAGGCCCAATGAGGTGAAGTGACTGGCCTAAAGTCCAACACATAGTAAATGTCAGAGATAGGCTTGGGTGCAGCAGGTCTTTTCCCAGTAAACCCCATGTTTGTTCCACCATTATCATGCTACTTCCCTTCATGCATATATTCATGAAAGCTTGACTAATGCCTTCTACTATGTAGCCTCTGATTTGTTTTATAAATCCTAGGAAGTTGCCTGAGGTGGGTAGAAGGTGTCACTTGCCCAGCGTCACACAACCGTTCAGGGTCAAGAGCGGGATTTCAATCCAAGCCTTTCTGACTTCAAGCCCTGCACTCTGTCCTCTTAGCCAGGACACTTTCAGAGAACTGCCATACTAATAAACATGGTTATTTTTAATTGGTCATGGGGAGAAGCTAGGAAATATAACTTCCTCTGTCATAAATGATGAAGGATCCAGTAACATGGCAGTGACTGTACAGCACAGGAGAAATCTATTTGTCTTATGCTCCCAGTGCTTTGAATATAAGAATCCTGTCTGATTTTTCACAAACTGAGAGCCATTCTCAGTGTGTCACTCTTCCTCATCCCTTATATTCAATCATTTATCAAATCTTGCCAATTTTGCCCTAAGCAACATCTCTCCCAGTCAACCCATTCATTTTTCTCTGTGGCTATCCCCCTAACTTAGCCCCTTATTAACTCTTAGCTAACTATTGTTTTCACCCACTAACTGGACTCCTGTCTGAGTTCTCTCTCTTCTTTAACTCATCCTTCCTAGCAGACAACCAGTACTCCTAAGGCACTTGCTTGACTCCTTTCCTCTCCCCAAGGCATGAAGCTACAGTGGTTCCCAATTGCCTTTAAGATAAAACACAAGCTCTTCTACTTGTGGTTTAAAGTTCTCCACCATCAACCTCAACCTTCCTTTCCTTTATTCCTTCCCATACTCTAAGGGATGGTCCAGCCAGATTGACTTAGCTTTTGTTCTGTATGCTGAACCTTTCAACTTCCCCTTCTGTGGCTTTGTAAAGTCTGTCCCCTAGGCCTGGAATGTGCTTTCTCCTCCCTGCTAATCACTTGGGATTCCTAATTTCTTCAAAGTTTATTGCAGGTGTCAGCTCCTTCAGAGGCCTTTCAGTCATTAGGGCTGCTCCCTCTACCAGAAAAAAATTACTTTGAATTTAATTTGTCAGTGTTTTGCATTTATTTATTTATGTGCATGTTGTTCTTCCCCCTAATAGAATATAAGCTTCTCAAGAGCAAGTAGTGTTTAATTTTTCTCTTTGTATCCTCAGTGCCTAGCACAATGTTTGCCATGGTAGGGGCAGCTGGGTGGCACAGTGGATAGAGCACAGGGCCTGGAGTCAGGAAGATCGGAGTTCAGATTTGGCCTCAGACACAAGCTGTGTGACCCTGGGCAAGTTACTTAACCCTGTTTGTCTCAGTTTCCTCATCTGTCAAATGAGAAGGAAATGTCAAACCACTCCAGTATCTTTGTCAGTATCAGTTGTGATCCAAATGGGGTTACAAAGAGTTGGATTTGACTGAAACCACTCAGCAACAGAAAAATGCTTCTTGAATGAAGAAAGGAATAGGTGGGCAGTATCCACACTGAAACCTTTACTATAATATACCCTTTTAGAATAGTTACATCCTTTTAGTTTACATATGCATACACACACACACACACACACACACACACACACACACACTCACACACTCACTCACTCACTCACTCTCCTTTCTGGATTTCTTTCTCCACTATGCTACAGCAACCTTACTCACATGGAAGACTACTCCACCATTGTAGCACCTACCTCTCCGATTTCCTCTAGGAACCTCAATTTTAAAGAAAGTGCCTAGACCAGTCTCATCTATTCCATTCTTCTTAGGGCTCCACTCCTGATTCAATAAACTTTTTTGCCCACGATGTCCCCACTTCAGTACCTTCTTCCCCCAAACCCCATTGATTTTCAACTTCCTTTTATGTGTTTTCTTCCCCCATTAGAATGTAAGTTTCTTGAGGACAGCTTGTATTTATATTCTCAGTACTTAGCACAATGCCTGTCTCGCAGTAAGTCCTTAATAAATGCTTGATGACTTGACAAATACATAAATAACCTTACAGAAGCCTGAAGATGCTACATCAGCAGGCATTTGGCACAGAAAACACACATACACACACATTTTTTAAAAAATCAGGCCTATGATTTCATCAGTACAGGGAGTTCCTGGTGAGGAACTTCTTCCATTATCAGTATAGGTTGGCACCTTCTCTGCAGACGTTAAGCAGCTCGGCCAGAGTCGCACAGACAGCGTGTGTCAGAGGCAGGGACTGAACCCTAATACAAAAGGCAATTTTTGTTAAAGAGAGTGATCTTCAGGGAAGGGAGTCTAGTCTCCCCCAATGCTCTTTAACAATCAATTCGGAACTGTTTCTAAGAAACATCTGCTCCTGCCTAAGAAGACACTAGTTCTGTTACCTTTCTCTGTCTTTCAAAGTCAAAGTCTTAAGCCATGAAATTTCTCAAAAGTACTTGAGGAGTTCATTGCTTTGTTTAATGTGCTTTTGACAATTGCTGCTAACCTCACAATTACATTGCTAACTTTCAATCAATGAATCCGTATTAAGCATCTAATGTGTACTTACTTGGCACTGTGCTAAGTAGTTGGGATAAAAAGACAGAGAATGAGACAAGCCCTGCATTTATTCTACCTATAAAGAAGGACAGATCAACCTGATTGCTGACAGGTAGCCCACTTGCAGTATTCACATATGACCCAGTATCATGATATGTAAGCTGGAGGATATAATAGATAGAGATTAAAAATCCATCTTCCTTCCTATGGCAAATGCGTACTCACATAGCATCTTTGGGCTTCTGTAAGGTTATTTCCTAGCCCAGAAAATTGCATCAAGAGGCTAAGAAAAACATATCCAAAAATAAACATGAAAGCCAAGACTCCATGCCAGGAACTCTGGCCACACACATCCTGTTGGGCTGCTCTCTTGCCTCGCCCCTCAGAGTTCTGATCCTTTCAAACCAAGCGGAAGCCTGGTCAGATTATTTGTCTCCTAGGTCTACTCCAAGGGTCTCTCACTGCTCTATCCTCAGACTCTACTTCCTTTTCATGCAGTGACAAAATGATTCAAATCCAGAAAGGAAGGGAGTGAAATTGTTGGGAGGTAACCGAAAGAAGAAAAAAAAAGCAGTCTCTTCCTTTGCCACTGACCACTTTAGCTTCCCTGGATAACACATAAACACCAGTTTCTCTTTCATGGACTGAGATAACGCTAAGAGTTAAGAGTTACTGACAGGGGATCATCTCCTGTGGAGATAGATTTTGCCGTCTACATCAAGACTAGGGGTTCACTGTGTCTCTGACTGAGGGACAGCAAAAGGAGGACGCATGCTCTATAAGGTCAGAACACATCCTTTTATTCTTTTTGGGGGAGGCAGGGAAAACACATAACTAATTACATGTATCATTTGAAAAATTACATTTGGAAACATTTCTGGGGGTTTTTGTCTCACTGGGCCCGAGCAGTGCAGTGATATTCTGAAAAAACTTGTTTTCGCAAATCTTAGAAAGCATTACTTATTTCTAATGATGGGGGATGTGGTGTTTTAATGAAATAGCCTCCTTCTCCCCCCGCCTTTTGGGAGAAAATGAAGAAGAGGTGGGCCCAAATAGTTTGTTTTTTTAATATTCAGTCAGTCACTTGGTCACTCATCTGAATGGCATATAATTTTAGAAATGAACTTTGGTCAAAGGAACAGATTAAATGCTATTATACTTCACCTTCTGCATGTCAGTGGGACTCTTTCCTATGGTTCTAAGACACTGTGTGTCCTTTAATGTATTAGGAGTTCTGTTTTTTACATTATTTATAGTTTGAAGCCCTAGGACCTTCTCAATCTGTGATCTCATCATCTTTCAGAAGATCATCAGGGGAGTCAGGACAGATCAAATCAAGACTCTAGGGAAAACCCAGATGTTGCACAGTATGGCTGGTGGTGGGGGTGTTGTAAGAAGTAGCAGGCCTCTTTGCATTGGTATTAAACCTGAGATGCCTCCAGGGGAGTAGAGGATGGTGTGCTGATGATCTGGCTGTCTTTGAGTTCCTCTAAACAGCGAATCTGAAAATACACTTGGCCTTCAACTCTTCTTTTGAGCATGAACATTCTCTGCCCATTGACCTCTGTTTCCCATGGAGCCTCTCACCCTTCAGTTTCAGCTGGTGGTGATATTCTTCACTTGCCCTTTTACATGATTGCTCATTAAATAGGAACTGATGCTAATTGTGGTATTTTATCTGAAAGAAACTTGTGTTTCAACCAAAGGCAAAAAGGATTTCTATCTGTTTAATCGCTTTGCTTTATAGCATCTCCCAAGATTTTGTATTGGACAACCAAGTTAGAGAGTATTGAAACAGTTTTTTCCCTCAATACTGTCCACAGAGTCAGGAGACAGGCATTGATAAATCTGTGGTCAGACCAGCTGCATGGATGGGACACAGTGGAATCCTTACTCTGCTTTCTCATACATAAATGTGTGGGTAACATACTGACCTGATTCATAAGGTTATTTGCGGAGGAAAAGGGGGTCATGTATGATCAGGTCTCTAGTCCATTTTTTTCAGTTTGCTATTCAAAAATTAGCCACAGAGATTTATCATAATATTTCCTAACTGCCTTAGGCCAACATTTCTCCAGTCAGGGAAACTCATAGAAAGAAGCAAATAAGATTTTCAGGAGGAAATTGTGGTATGAGCAATGTGGTTATGGGACTTTCCTGCTCTCTCTCACTGTCTCTCTCTCTCTACCCCCTCTCTTTCCCTCCCTGCCCTCTCTCTTTCTCTGTCTCTTTGTCTCTCTTTCTCTTTCCTTGTCTCTCCATCTCTGGCTCTCTTCTTCTCCTTTTCTCTTTCTCTCCCCCTATCTTTCCCTTTCTCCCTCCCCCTTCTTTCTTTCTTTACCCCCCTTTCCCTCCATTTATCCCTCCCTCCTTGTCCTGATACCACCTCCCCCACCCATTCCATTCTGATCATGGGAACTCCACCATTGAGAGGAACCCTGGTTCTTTCCTAGGTTAGAGTATCTTGTACTGAGAAGCAAACAGACAGAAATTCAGTTGCAGTATTTATCCTTTCAAAATTGCTTTAGGAATGTCCTTACAAAAAGATTTTGCCAACCTCAGACCAAGGAGGCATTTTGAATGGAATGGGAAGATAGAGACCAAACCAGTAAATAGGAGTCTGAGCATGTATAAGAGATATTGATGTGGTCTGCTGGTCTGGACAAACACAAACATCTATTCCTGGCTTGAGTCAATCTTGCTCCATGACTTTTCTGAAGGCATCTTAGTTTTTTGGCCAACCTATGGCAAAATGCTTGTCTTAATGACTGCCTATCCACCTGGAGGGTTGAAAATTAATGAGCTAATATTGGTTAAACCTCTAAATGCTTAATAGGTTCAAAGAACTATTTCTACTCTTTGTTTGGGGCATGAAGAACACACACCCACAAAAGCTGTGCATATAAATGAAGAAGGAAAAAATTGAGAAATCTGTGCAGTAGCTGACACCATGACAAATGAAAGTATTTGAATGTTTGACAGGTACTTGGAGCAATTTCTTCATTTTTTGCAGTGATGTGGTTTGATTATCCTCAATGCTATTGGAAAGTATTTTGAAGCTGTCAAATATTGCCTGGCATTCTTTGCACTCTGCCAGGGCTTTGTGAGTGTGAAAGGTGTTTGTTATTTGCCAGACATGTATAGATTTCTGTCGCTTATTTTTTCTTCTCTCACTAGGAAATTTTACTTATTAATTGATGTTTCTGCCTGATCTTAGTGATAATAACATTGATTGTCAGATATGACAGAGGAATTTATTCAGGGCTTTATTGATGGTTGCCTACCTACTGGCAAGTGTACCAAATTTAGAATCAGAGGACCTGGTCCTTGGTTCTGCTAATAACTTATCTATCTGATTGTAGACAAGACATTGCCTCAGCTTCTTATAGTACAATGACAGTGTCCGATTGCAGAATCTCTAAGGTACCTCCTCACTCTAAAATCCGTGACTCTGCCTGCTTTGGTTCAAGAGGTACTGATGAATGTATCGCATCCCCTCTAAAATCTTCCTCACTGGACTTCACAGTTTTTAAATTGGTCTGCAGTAACCCTTTTTAAAAGTGTGAATGCCACCGTGAGGGGAGAACATATTAAGTCTTTGATACCTGAACCTAGATTAGGTTATTAGAGATTTTTTTACTCTTTGGTCTTTCAGTTGTATCTGACTCTTTGTGGTCCTATTTGGGGTTTTCTTGCAGTGGTTTGCCATTTCCTTCTCCAGCTCATTTTACAGATGAGAAAACTGAGACAAACAGGGTTAAGTGACTTGCCCAGGCTCACATAGCTATTGAGTGTCTAAGGCTGGATTTGAACTCAGGTCTTCCTGACTCCAGACTTGGCACTCTATTCACTGTGCTACCTAGTTTCTCCTTTATTAGAGATCAGTAGACCATAGACTACAGAGATAAAATGCTAGATTGGGATAAAGGAGACTTTTGTTTTATTGCTGTCTTTTGTTTTTAATCACAATTCCTTCCAAATATTTATCTTTCCCCTCTTAACCCCACCAGCGAGCCTTCTCTGTAATAAAGGAAAAAATGTTAAACTCAATTGACCCATTTGAAATCTTACGCAAAATTAGGATAGGCCATTTTTGATAGGAGAGAAGCAAAAGCTCTGCCTAAGGCAGTTGACTCTGAGCTCAGCTATGATGATAACTACCATTTACATAACACTTATGTGCCAGGCTCTGTGCTAAATGCTTTATAATTAATATCTCACTTGATCCTCTCCATAAGCCCAGGAGGTAGAAGCTATCATTATCCTCACTTAGCAGAGGAGGAAATGGAGGCAAACAGAGGTTAATTGATTTGCCTGGTCTGGGGTTACACAAATAATAAATATCTGAGGTTGGATTTGAACTCACGCCCTCCCAGGCCTCATACTCTATCCCCTGCACTACCTAGTTGCTCATAAGGCACTGGCTCCTGATTGAAGGGCATAATTTTATGGGTAAGGGATAGCTAGGTGGTGTGATGAATAGAATATAGGGCCTGGAGTCAGGAAGACTCATCTTCCTGAGTTTAAATCTGGCTCCAGACACTTACTAGCTGTTTGACCCCGGATAAGTCACTTAACCTGTTTACTTCAGTTTCCTCATTTGTCAACTGAGCTAGAGAAGGAAAAGGCAAACCACTTCAGAATCTCTACCAAGAAAACCCCAAATCAGGTCATGAAGAGTTTGGACGCCATCGAAAAATGACTAAACAATCTAATAGTGTGGGGGAATACTGAACATGGGGACACATTGAATTGGTGTAGGAAGATAGGCATAAAGGAAAACCCTGTTTTTACAGTTTTACCTGGAGCAAGCTTTAGGCACGTTATAAGGCTCACTAAAATGTGTTGGTTTAACTATCTAGTTTTTGCAAGTAATGTTTTTCACTGAAGTAGAGAATGACAGAGGCTTGTGTGGTGCTATGGGGAAATCCTGTATTTGGAGTCAAAAGATTTGGGCTTGAATTCTGGCTCTGATACTACCTGCGTGAATGTGAGCATGTAATTACCCTACTAAGTACCCTACCCCTACCCTCAGTTACCTATCTGTAAGCGAAAATGTTGCATTAGATGTCCTTTGAATTCCTCTTCAGTCCTAAATCTTCTATCCAGTGTATATGTGTAAGGAAAAAATAAAGGGAGTTGGGGGAAGCAAGAAGTAGAGATGAAATCTGGGGGGTTGGGTTTTGTCACAGTTAGATTTTCCTCTTTGAGAGGAAAAGCAAGTAGGTTGTGGTAGTGTTGTAGGTACTGATGAACAGCCAACATTTATCATACTTTGTTTAAAATGAAACCCTAACAAGTCACCTTACCTCTGTTGCTGCCCTTTCTCCTCCACCAAATTGGGACAAAGTCAGAATAGCACCAAAGTGAGAGGAATTCAAACATTCACATTGTGCTTAGATGCTTTGCCCTACAGTGAACAAGCTGTGCCATTTCTGCCTAGAAAAGTAATGGACCGTGGTCTTTTTTAATAGAAAACACCAGAGCCGAAGGGATTTTATAGCTAGAGGTCACATCACCTAAACCCAGGAGTTGGAAAACTAAGATCTAGCAAAAGCAGAGTAGCCTTCACAGGTTTGTACAGGTAGAGAGTGAGAGGAGATCTGAGATTCGAACTCCAGTCCTTTGATTACAAGTCTAGCGTCCTTTCCACCCTGGCTTCCACATGCAGAGGTGACATAATAGAGTGGGAATGATATTGCGTTCAGAGTCAGGAAAACTTGACCCTAGCCTTGATTCTGCCACTAAAAGTTCCTGTGTAACTTTAGTGAAGTCATTTCATTTCTTTGGGCCTTATTTTGCTAGTCTATATATAGAATAGAGAGCCCACGAGGTCTGGGTCTGGGTCTGGCACCACACCCTGTTCTGTGTTCATTCATTATGGTTTGTAAACAAGGTTCAGTACAAGGGAAACCTTCTTAAGTGGATTACATCCCCCATCTTTTTAACTTCTTGGCTCATTAACACCACCCTCCAACCCATTCTAGGGCTGATTTTACTTATGGTGCACAAAACCAAGGGGCTTTGCAAAAGAGGGAAAGCAAAGGGCCTATATGCCAGGCACTGTGCTAAGCACATGTTATCTTATTTGATGCCTACAACAACCCTGGGAGGTAGGTACTGTTGGTGTTGTTCTAGTCATGTCTGACTCTTCATGACCCCATTGGGGATTTTCTTGGCAAAGATACTGGAGTGGTTTGCCGTTTCCTTCTCCAGCTTATTTCATAGGTGAGGAACTGAGGCAAACAGGTTAAGTGACTTGCCCAAGGACACACAGCTAGTAAGCATCTGAGACTAGATTTGAACTCAGGAAGATATGAGTCTTTCTGACTCCAGGCCCAGTACTCTATTTGCTGTGGTGCTACCTAGCTGCCACTAGGTGCTATTATCATCCCCACTTTACAATTGAGGAAACTGCAATAGACAGTTTGAGTTTCTAGAATTATACAGCTAATAATGTCTGAGGCTCTATTTGAAGTCAGGGCTTCCTGACTTCAGGCCCAGCACTCTATCTACTGTACCACTTAACACCCAAAATAAATTTGGTATAGGTTGGTTTTATTTCCACACAAAGAGAAATGCTAAGTGTAGAAGAATGACAATAGGCATGAACAAAATTAATACAATTAAAATAAAATAAAATATAATAAAAATAAAAAAATAAAATAAAAATAAAAAAATAAAAACTCAACGTTGAACTGTGGTTACAATTGGATAGAAGGCAAGCATTTAAGCCTTATTAAGACACAAAACTGTCAGCAGTACTGCATGAGTGCTCCACCACATTCCTTCTTTCCAGTGGCCACCCTTTCTCTTGTTTCTACGTAACAACCCACTCTTGCTGCTGCTGCAGTCAATGTCAGTCTGCCAGGTGATGCCGCCACCATCACTTGCAGATCTCCTGAACTTACAGCTTACGAAGTCAACTGGTTAAGGAAAGAAAACCCAAAAGAGAGAAGGACTGCCAGAGACTTGGGCTTAAGCTCACCTCGTCTGACCTCCCAGCACTAGCTGCTCTATGGATATGATTGCCATGACACCTTTATAGACAAGGACATTTACCCCTCAATGGAGTCTATGACCCGGAGAACCACAGCCATGAGAATGACAAGCTAGAAGCTGTCTCTTTTTAACAGATACTGTACCCCATGCCACCCACTGTTGTCATGAGGTGGGAGGTTGACCAAAGAACCTCTCAGGGGTACACCATGCTGTACTAAAACACCAATTTCCCCCAGTCACTGTGTGTCCAGAAGTAGTTGTGGAAATCCCATATAGTTGACTGGAGCCTGGGAGAAGTTAGCTGTGCATGTGTTATGAAATGGTCTATGTTACATATAAAATGAAGGTGTGTGACTAGATCAGGGACTCTTAAGCCAGGGCCTGTAAACTTGGTTTGTTTCTTTTTTTCAAAACAGTTTGGATACTGCATTTTGATATAATTGATTTTCTTCGTACTCATATGTATTCTATTTTATGTTTTTAAAAACATTATTCATAGGAGTCCATAGATTTCACTGGATTGTCAGAGGGATCCATGACACAAAAAGGCTTAAGAACTCTTGGATTAAGAACCCTAAGGATCCTTTCCCCACTAAAATTCTAGATTCCAAATACATTCTTATCTATGAAAGTATGTAGTCTTTCCTGAGGCGAGGAGTTATGGGGAGGAGAAGCGGAGAGTGCTACAGGTACCCAAATTGCAATAATGATGGGAATAATCTCATTTTAGTTTGAATTCCCCAAGCTACATTTCAAGTATTGTGTTTCTTATTTTTTTATTTGTCCAAACCTATAGAGTGCCATGGAAAGAATATTGACTCCAGAGTCTAGAATTGTGGGTCTGAGATGATTATGACTTGTGTAACCTTGGGCAATGTATTTAACCTCCCTGGGATTCAGTTTCCTTAATTATAATATGAGGGGACTTTGAGGTCCCTTCCAGCTTCTGGATCTATGTTATAATTGTATCGGTCCAAGTCCTAAACTTTAGGACCTTCCCAGTATGGAAAGTCCCTCTGGTGTAGATTCCCTTCTATAGCAGTCTTAGAGAGTTTTCAGGAGCACTGGGAAGTCAAATTATTGTAGTCATACAACTAGAGCATGGGGCAAAGGCAAGATCTGAACCCAGTTCTTCCTAATTCCAAGGTTGTTCCTATATGCATTATGCTATATTACCTGTCATGCACTGTATAGAATAGAAAATAGGTATTTGACCAGTCCCTTGCCCTTACTAAGTACTCAATAAATGCTTAATGAATGGTAATGAAAATGTATCATTTTAGACAATAAATTAATTTATTTTATAACATTAATATTCTTTCAGAGATTGGACTTTTTCATAGAATGGCAGAGCTAAAATTTAATTTCATTTTCTTTGGTTGTTTTAAAGACACAATGAAAGGCAAAAAGTTTTTAGGACTTTTGCTTTCTCAAAGTAGCTATAAAAATAAATGCTGCAGAGAGATTTTCTTGCACTTTTGAACCTTTTTGTATGACCTAGCTTATCTATTATGCTACCAAGATCACATTCAAAAAGTTCTCAGCAGACTGAAGCTGTGGGTCAAGACTACCTACTTAAACACTTAAAAGCCCTGGAGCTTCATCACAGTGGATACTCCCTTCACGAATGGTAGATGGTCTTTTAAGAGCTCTTTGTTGTTCCAGTCATGTTCAGTCCCATGTTGGACTCTTCAAGACCCCATTTAAGGATCTTGTGGCAAGAATACTAGAGTAGTTTGCCATTTCCTTCTTCAGCACATTTGACAGATGAGAAAACTGAAGCAAACAGGGTTAAGTGACTTGCCCAAAGTCACGCAGCTAGTAAGTGTCTGGGATCAGATTTGAACTCAGGAAAATGAGTCTTCCTGAGTCAGGCATGGCACTCTATCCATTGTGCCACCTAGCTGTCCTCTTTCAAGAGATACTGTCACTGAAACATTTATTATCCTACAGCCAGATTGGCAATGCGTCTCCTTAGGTTTAGGCTGACCTATGCAGGCTGGTATGTAATCTATTAGCCAACCAGGACTTGAAGCCCTTCTGGTTTGGTAGCCCTGTCAGAGTTGGCACTCCACCAATCTTGCCTTCCAAAACACAGGATCCTCTTGAGGCTATGATGAGGTATTGCAGAAGAATTGGCTGGTTCCAAGCTGAGAGGGTGAGGCAAAGAAGGTTGTATAACCCATTGTCCCTGAGTGATGCTGTCAGACTCCTGCTCTGTCACTGTTCAACAGTGTCTAAATACGCCCCTGCAAATTCAGGCGGTAATACATTTTTTTTTTATAAATGACTATAACTTTATGAAACTGCCCTTTGACTAATTACCAGACCTGTCTGTCACAGTTTAACTTAGGCCTATCCTCCCGTTTAAAAATGATTCTAAATGCTCATAACTCTTATTCAACTACATTCATTCCACAAATTGACCCCAGCATTCATATTTAGAGTTGATTTCCTTTCTTTAACAGACACTAATAGCACTTCTCCTTATAACAAAGAAAAGGAATTTTGCAAACTACTTTGTACAGACTAGAAACATAGCCATCATATCTGGTAACATGTGAAATTCAGCCCCAGTAGCACTATATTTAGTCAGAGGACTTGGGTTCAAACCTTAGTTCTGCCTTTTACTATCTATCTGGCCTTAGATATTCCACTCCATCTCTATGGGCCTTGCTGTCCTCAAAAATTGAGGACTGCATATTGGCAATGTGATCGCAAATCACTTAACTTCAAGTTGCACCAGGCAACTAACAGTCAATGGACATTTATTAAGTTTACCATGGGCTAGGCACTGAGCTAAGCTCTGGGAATACAAAGAACAGCAACAGACAGTCCCTGCCCTCAAGGAGTTCACAATCTGATAAAGGAGAATATATGTAAATCAATTATGTACCAAGAAGCTATACACAGGATAAATTGGGAATAATGAATCAGAAGACACTAGAATTAAAGGGGATCCAGAAAAGCTTTCTGAGAAGTTGTATTGACAGAAGGAATTTTCTCACCTGGGAGTTCCCTATATCAGTAAAATCCCTCATCCAGTTCCATATTCCCTATAAAATTAAGGTTTGCAAAACACCATACATTATCTCATTTGATCCTCACAACTATACTGTGAAGTTGAGGCTTTATCACCCCAATTTTGCAGATGAGGAAACAAGCAAACAGAGATTAAATGACTTGCCCAGGGTCACACAGCTAGTAAGTGTCTAGAAGGGATCTGAACCCAGGACTTCCTAACTCAAAGTCAGACTCTTGGTCCTCCTATGAGGTGATTATAATCTTAGAACATTACAAAACTAGCAAAACTAGTTTAAATTATTATTCATTAGATTCTTGCTCCCTAATAAGCTCCTTTAACTATAGCAATGTACATGGACATTAGTAATAAATGAACAGAGAAAATATATAAATGAATGTTTGTTCTTTGGAATTTTAGCAGACATAGAATCTTTTCATTTATTGACTCAGTGTTGTCCATAAACTTATATTCTTATGGTGTGTGGAATTATTTTTGCTCCACATACATTCCACATTTCCTGTGTCGATGTATTTGTAGTTATCAGTGCAAGCATCCCTGATGATATGTGTCACTTTCTGTCCATGGCTCTGGAGAAATTAAATCTTTATGCTGACCGTGCAGCTGTTATGAATTGAGCTCATAAAACTGGGCTGGGGAAAGGTATTCTGTTGACATACAGTATTATTTTTCCTTAATTTCTCTCAGCTGGCTATGATTTCAGGTCTGTAAAATTAGGGTTAACATCAACCCAAGGCAGAAACAGAAAACAAGAGCAGAGTCTCTTTGCAAACCTGGTCTGTATTTCCTTAAAAGGCATTTAGCTGTTCAAGTACTATCTTCTTCTCTGTTTCTGGCTTTTGGGAGCTCATTATTTGTTCCATTCTTGAGTATTGGATGCTCTACAGCCACATGAAAGTGCTAATGATTTGACTGAAGTTATTTGTCAATATAGTTAGTATGGGCACTGATTGAATATAAAAGCTGAGAAGTTTGGGATGATTGCTAGTTGTAAATTTAGTTTGATGAGCCTAAAAGAGGCATGTTCTGGCATCCTGAAAGTTTAGATCAGGGATTCTTAACCTTTTTTATGATGTGGACCCATTTGGCAGTCCAGTAAGGCTACGTGGACCCCTTGCCAGAATACTTTTTAAATGGGCAAAATAAAATAGGATCACAAAGGAAACCAAATTTATTAAAGTACAGTTATCAAGATTAAAAATTTTTTTCATGGACTAGGTCCCTCCCAATATTCAGATCCTGTGCTCCATTTTCCCCTTCTCTCTTCCCTTCGACGTCCACTTTCAAACTCGGGAAGTTATTACTTAAATTAGACTTTGTAACTGTAAAAGCAAAGGCACACTTTAGAGGATGGGTGGCCTGTTTGGCTTCTCTTGGAAAGTTTCCACAGGAATACATTTCCGTTTATATATTTGCTGGCGTGAAGATGCTATGATAGGAAATGCCCATGATGAATAAAGAATATTCCATGATCAGTTAGCTACTTGCAGGGCAACATGGTCCAATGGAAAGATTTTTAGTTTCATTGGTCAACACCCATTTATCAAGTGCTTACTATGTTCCAGGTACCGTGCTAAATCCTGGAGTTTTGGGCTAAGCCTCATAGGACCTGCTTTCAAGTCCTGGTTTTACCATCCATGTGGCCTTATATCTAAGGTCATATATCAAAGTCATATATCACAACTTTGAGCCTCCAATTTTCTGTTCTCTAAGTTCCCTTGCAGAGGTCTACTGCTACAATCCATACCTACATATCAGAGGATTCTAAAGGAAAATATGTATTTTTAATTTTTTTTGATTGTAGTATGGGTTATTTTTCTTGGACAGATTGGGGTACCATTAGTCTAGCCCCTTCTCTGTTGTTCTTGATATACATTAGATGCTTTTAGTGTGACCATCTGGTTGGACTGAAATTGAAGAGCCTTGCTCATATGACCCAAATAACAACATTATATACCACTGTGCCAGAGTAACTGGAGTCTCGTCTTCCCAGGAGACTAAAAACACTGAATAAAGAAAAAGCCACATCTACTGGTGAATAAATGATGGAGGGGAGGAGGTGCAGCCAGTCTTTAAGGTAGTCAAAGATCAATAGGAACTGTATCTTTCATGAGATATAACAGAATTAGGAATTAAAAATCTAGATGTGGACCTAAGTACAATGATATAAAATCCTCCAATGTCTCATTATGATCTGGAGCTGACCTTGAATTTTCAAAGGAAATTTTGGTGGAATACAAGTTCAGGAAGGCTCTATGAAACCTGAAAAACTTTGACTATGATCTGGGGAATAGATTGTGTGCCTGTTAGGGTTTGCTTAGTTAAGTTTGAATAAACACGTTATCACATACTTCATTACCAGGGAATGAATATTTTTGTCCATGGAAGCTCAGAAGAATACTTGATGAGGTGTGGAAGCATTACAGTCTTTATCAGTAAGAAGACTATTCATTCAGATGAAATCTTAGATCTTCCAGAGTATCAACGTATAAGGATAGGCAGTGAGATATTAAGCTAGCTAGGAAACATCTTCCAACTTGTAAAACCTCTCTTACCATATAGATATTATCCTCAGAATGTATTTATATGCAAATGAATTATTTTTCCATTTTCTTTATTCAAAAGTCTTTGGTAATATGTAGTTTTATGGTGATAGAATCTCTTTAATCACCATAACCAATTTCTCCTTGATGAAACAAATTATGTCAGAAACAGGAGAAGGTAGAGAAAAACTATTTCAAGTTCTCTCTCCAATTTTTGGACATGGTTTCAAAATATTGGGGAAGAGAAGAGAAGGCAGAGAAAGAGAAAGGTGGAGATTCCTTTTCTTTCCAATAACTCTCCTTGACCTTGAATGAAGGAATTTTTCTGGCCCTCTCACTCAACTTCTAATATAAGCAGTGAGGTCAATCTAAACCTCTGACCTATTTTAAGGGAGTAGTTTTTCAGTCCCATAAAAGATGTCAAGCCAAGGTATGAAATAATGAAATGTGATTTCTTAACTTAGTAAATGTAATAGTTGACATAGTTGTCAAAACAACATATGTAATATCATCTTGGCAACACATATTTTCCTAATGCCTTTACTTATATGCAGATGAAGTTCCATATTTTTATATGCCCATAGGGATATTATGAGGACCAGATGAAGTAACATGTGGATAGAGCTTTGCAAACCTAAAAGTGCCTTGTAAATGCTACTTAGTACTATTATATTATTATGTATTATTTATGTATTTGTATGCACATGATGCTACATTGTATTATATTACATTGCATTATAATATATTTTATATTATAATTACACATATACATGCATACACTTACGCAGACACTCCTATTTGTATCTTGAAAAGGAAGTTTATCATCATTTTGCTTCTGGGTAATGCATATTTGAGCCACAGCAATTTCTGGAGAACATTTTCTAAGGCAGAGAGGGACCCTACCTGGCTTACCCATGCTACTGAAATCATAGATTCTTCTTTCCTTTTTTGTTTTCCAGTTTTATTAATGTGCTTTGTTTTATATTATGGATATTTACAAATTACTCTCACTTTGAGAAAGGTCTTTCTTGTAACAAAACGGTTAAGTAACATAAGTAATCCAGTGACCTTGTCTGAAAATTCATACAACATTTCACATCTATAGTATCCTCCTTACTTCTGTATTTGAAAAACATTAACAGAAATCTCTTTATTTTCTTTACCTTCCACTCCACCCTCCCTATTGAAAAGGAAAAGAAAAAAACAATTTTGAGGGGTAACAAATATGCATAGTCAAGCAAAACAAATTCCTCTAAGGCAATATACAGATACATATGCCTCATTCTACACCTAAATCTATCCCTATTTGTAATGGATGGCATATTTCATCATTAGTCCTCAAGAATCATGTATGGTCCTTGTCTTGATCATAGCTTACAGCTTTCAAAGTTGTTTATAACTTTGTTGTATAACAAAGTTGTATAAATTTTTCTCCTGGTTCTATTCATTTCATTCTTCATCATTATAAAAATCCTCCATTGTTCATTTTTATAATATTGATGTCAAAGTGCAAATTGTTCTATTTCTGCTCATTTCACTCTGCGTCATCTCATATCAATCTTTCCATGCCTTTTTAAAATAGTTTATATCCTAATTTCTTACAGTACAATAATATTCTTTCACATCCATATATCACAATTTGTCCAACCACTTCTTATTTGTTGGACAACATCTTAGTTTCCAGATATTTTTGTACGTATAGGACCTTTTCTTCTTTGGGATAACAGGCCCAGAAGTGATATAGCTGGGTTAATTGTGATGTACTGTTGGCAGACCTGTGAATGGGTAATTCTGGAAAGCATTTTGGAGTTTTACATGAAAAGTTACTAAACATTTCATTCTCTTTGAAATCATAGATTCTTGAATTATTGAAGTGTGCCTAGAATTGTCACTTTAGAACAAAGTGCTGGAAAGGCTGATAAGAGCTCAAGCTGTGGTACAGCCTGGAGTGAAACTTTGGAAGGCATGACTTTAGTAATTTGATGCTTTAAGAGCCACCAAAAGTGATACTAGTGATGGGGTGATCTGGGGCAGGGTTATTTCTTACATCTTTTTGTCATATTATACATCAGTTGTAGTGGGCAGAGGGGTAGTTTCCCCTTTCACTTGGTGGAGGAAAGTTCAAGAGTGATGTTTGTAGGGCAACAGCAGATTTTGATGCTTGGGTCAGACTCTGAAGTTTCTTGTGCTGAGATAGACTTGGGGAAAACTATAGCAGCCTGGATGAGCTGTGAAATATGAGTTGAGCCAGTGGATACAGATGAGGTGAGACTCCAGTGGGAAGCAAGAGCTAAGAAGAGCAATGGTTGAAGAGGCTCCAACTCCAACAATCTTGTAAGATGTTCTCTATTGAAGCTATGAGTTCATTCCTTGCTAATAGACTTGAGTACAAGTCCCATTAAATCCTTATACATTCTATAATAAGTATGCACATGTTGTACTCCCTGATTGCCCTTGTTGTGAACATGTTAGCTGACTCAGACATTTTAGAAATCAGTCAAAGCCAGGTGTTCCTAGAAAGGAGACACTACAGATATGGGCATGAACTATGATTTTTTATTGTTAAGTGCCCAAGACTGAATGCCGTGTAGTTATCCTCAAGCAACATATGAGTAACACAGGTGTGAGATGTTGGTGCATACTCAAAGCTCTGTTCTTCCTATCAGATGTGACTACACTTGCTTTTGTTTGGATGTTGCCTGGTGGACAAGAATAACACTGCTTGGGTAAGAATGGTCTTGTCCTAAGGCGTTTATTCCTTTCTGGCTTCCTTCCCCAAAATAAGCACTTCCTGCCTTTCAGCCAAATGATGAGTAATTTGCAGAGACTTCAGGATGTGACATAGAGGCCAGTCAGGCCATAATTATTTTGATGGGATAGATGACAAATCAGCTCTTAGCATACATCCCATCTAGGTAAAGTCAGGAAATACAAGGAAAGCTGAAAATAGCTCGTGGCTGTGTGGCAGCATCTTTCACCTTAGTGATATGGTGTCAGAGTAAAGAAATCATGCTTACCAAATTTCTCATTGCAATACCTAAACAACATGATGCTTCTTGTCATTTTAATTTAAATGACTTTTTGGCAATTAGGGAGTATCTTAAGAATGAATTTCAGGGGGAAGGGCTGAGGATTGTCACACTCTTTAGCCAAGATAAAGGTATTGCAACTTATGCAAAATAATGGCAAGCAACAAAACAAGACAAAACCCCAACAGAATCAAGACCGCATGCATTCTCAGTACAATGATATATAGAAAAATCATTGCAACAAAATTCAGTGAGTACACAGATGAAAAAGAAGTCAGAACATGCTATAATACAAACAAGTTCAAATTTATGTACATCAACTTTTTATTTGGGTACACTTTAAGTAGTATATACTTTATGGTTTATTGTGATTTTTATTATGTTAACATTACATTCGTCAATGCAATTCTGTTGAAATTATTATTGAGTTTATACAAGTATTTTTAAAAGATGCTATATGTACTATATGTAACAAAGAGCATGTATTGGAAGAAGCACAAAGTATTTGGAAGACTACAGAGTATTTAGGGCAATAAAAACTTTTCTAGGGTAGATTTGGTAGTTTGTTACTATTGAGTCATAGACCTCAATCTCTTAAGTTCTTTATACTGGAATTATAGACAGAAAAGGGCCTGGCTAAGTCACTTAGCCTTTCTCAGTCTTAGTTTCCATATCTATAGAATGGAAATCATAACTGCACCTACTTCATAGGGTTATTGTGAGGATCAATTTATGTAATATATATAAAGTATTCTGCAAAGTTTAAAACACTATATAAATGCTAGCTATTATTTTTGTTATTATTATTAAAAGGAATAAAAATAACTTTCTGCCAAAGAGTTAATATGAACGTGTATCTCTATTCTCATGGGCATGAATGGAAAAATTGAATCCAGACATTTAGTTAATTCCAGGTCCTGTGTTCCATCTGGCAGAAATTTATCAACTGAGGTGAAAAATCAAGAAAGAGGCACTTATGAAAGGAACAGCCTCAAATTATGAGGGCTACAGTTCTTAGTTTAACAATCCATGCTGTTAAGCTTCATTTTCCTACGAGAGGTGCCCTGTTGGAGAGCCTCTCCAGCAGAGCCGGCAGTTGGGAATCATTGATTCCTCTGCCAGAACTAAGATATGAAGAATTTTGATCCTTTTCAAAATTCTTTTCTTTATTTCAACTTCAGTGTACACTGTAAGAAGGACAGGCTTAGAGCAATGCAATGTGTTATGAAAATACAAGATCACCTGGAATTTCCTAGTCCTAGTTTATCCTTCGGAACTGTGTGGCTTCCCATTCCCCCCACTTTCCAAGTGGCAGATGAAGGGAAGATGCATTGAAAATGTCATTTGATTCTGTTATTGGATATCTGATTTATAGCCAAAAAAGAAAGAAGAGACCATATCCTTACCTTGGTCAGCTTGATCTGAGGAAATCATATGTCCGGGACAAAGTGACAAGGACAAACTCAAGACCTTTCTCTGCCTGTAATGATGAGAGTTAAACAAAAGGAGACTAAACTGAATCAGACTTGGGAAATGGCACAGCACTTTTGATTATTCCCAAGCTGGTTCATCTTCCCTACCAAAAAATCCTCTTTTGGACATCAGTTGCCACTCCCAAGTCACCTCTCGCCCTGAGATTTTGTATGGCTGCAAAGTCATGGAAATACCATGATTCAGAGTGACCCAAAGGATATAGATATAGATATAGTGATATAGATATAAATGGGCAGCAGCATGTTACTTACAATGTCTTGTGTGTGAGATATAGTAGAAAATACATCATCAAATACATATATGACAAAAGAAAGAGATGGGCTGGTCATGGTGTAGGGGAGTGAAAGATTAAAAGATGAGTACCTTGAGTACCATGGTAGTATCCATGAAATATGAAAATACTTTGAAAAAGGATTGACTCTAGCATGTTGGGGAAGACTTTTATGCATTTGCAGAAAGATGGGGACAAGAGTTGCTATGAATGAGAAGGCATAGAAGGGCTGTGGTCTATACTGATCAAGGGAACACCAGCACCAATGAAGGAAGGAAGGGAGGGAAGGAGGGAGGAAGGGAGGGAGGGAGGAAGGAAGCAAGTAAGGAGGGAAGGAAGGAAAGGAAGGAAGGAAGGAAGGAAGGATGGAAGGAAGGAAGGAAGGAAGAAAAACATTTATTAAATGCTTATTATGTGCCAAGGACTGTGCTAAGTGATTTACAATATTATCTCATTTGATCCTCTCAGTAATCCTGGGAGGTAGATGCTGTTTTTATCTGCATTTTGTATATAAGGAAACGGAGGCAAACAGAAGTTTAAGTGACTTGTTGAGTCACACAGCTGGTAAGGCTGGATTTGAAGTCAGGTCTTCCTACCTCCAGTCCCAGAGCTCTGTTCACTATGGCACCATCTAGAGGCTACTGAGTTCACAGATCATCAGAATACTTCCACATCCCTGAGGAGAGGTTCTAGCCTAGGCACATTTCAGCCCAGGGATATTCCTTTGTCTGTTGATACTGTTTGCTTTTCTTGGTCTGAAAATAATTCCAGATTACTTCATACATGTGCTTTGATCTGGAAAGGTTTTGGTCTGGGGCATGTGTGACAAGAATTACTATTTATTAAACACCTACTATATGCAGGGCACTATGTTACATTCTATGAATTCAAAGATAGAACAAATAGCCTCTGTCATTCAATTCAATTTAGCAAACATTTATTAAGTGCCTCCTATATGCCCAGTGTGTTTAATGCTGAGAATATAAATAAGAAAAAGAAACAGTCTAATATAATCTAATGGGGAAAGGTAGCATACAAAATGAAGCTGAAAAGTGGGGGGAGAGGGGAGCACCAGGGATGACACAGCATGTGGAAGCCCACACTGCTGATGGAGAATGGGGTTACTAGGAAGCCTCTCTATAAAGTAAGGCTTTGGGAAGAGTTCAGTTTGCCACCCTCCAGCTCTCCGAACAGAGGGGAGAGGCAAGAAGTCTACACTGTCATGGGGTGTTAGAGCATGTAAACAGGTCAAGTTATGCATGATAATTTGAGGAGAGAGTGAGCACAGATGGACAAGGAAGATCCGGAATAGTTTCTTGTAGGGAGTGGCATATGATCTGAGCCTTGAAGGTAGTTAGGCAGAGGTGAGGGGGGCATAAGGGACAACCTAAGTAAAGCAGAGAGGTAGGAGTCACCATGTCAAGTTCAGGGAAGGGCAAATAAGTAAATTTGGCTGGCAGAGTACATAGTATCCTAGATTTTGAGTTGGAATAGATCTTTAGAGGGCATTGAGTCCAACCACCTTGCTTATAGACAAAGGAAATTGAGGCATCAAGAGGATTTTACTTTTCTAGGGTCTCACAACTAGTAAGTATCTGAGGCTGGATTTTGACCCAGGCCTTTCTGATCCCAAATGTAGTATTCTATCCACTAATGTCACCTTCCATGAAGAGGAATAACGTAAAATAAGCCTAGAAAGGTAGATTGGAACAAAATTTTGAAAGGTTGTTTTCAATGATAACCTCCTGGGATAGTATATAAGAGACAACAGGGAACTAATGAAAGTTCTTGAGGAGGGAAATGGTGTGGTGAGAATTCTGTTTTGGAAAAATTCAGGAATTTTGGAAGAATTCTATTTTGGCTTCTATACAGAGGATAGATTGGTAAGGCGAAGCACTAGAGTCTGGGAGTCCAATGCACAACTTTCTTTCTGTTGCAGATTCTTCAGATATGCGAATCTAAGGCCCAGAATTATATTATACACCTGTAATAAACTCAGAGGTACAGGGAGAGAAAATCACAGCATAGAATTCACAAGTGAGGGAGCTGTGGTATAATGGAAAGAACGTTGAGTTGGATGACTGCTGGACCTGGATTCAAATCCTGGCTTTATTACTTAATACCTTTCTGACTTTGGGCAAAGAGGTATCTTAAGGCTTTGTTTTCCTTCCATTTAAAATGTGGCGGTTGGAATTGATGGGCTCAAAGGTCCCTTCTGGATCTAAAGCTATTATCACATTCTATCTCTCATTCCTTCAGTTACCTTTTCTCCCTTTAAGTGAGAGGGATATTAATAATTGTGAATTATGACGTTAGTTTTCTTTTGAAACTATATTATTGTCTCCACCATTGGCCTGGATTTTTCTGAGATAAGCTGAGAGAGCTTATTCCCAGTGTCTTTCTTTCTCTCCAGCAACTGGGAAAGAGGTTGGAATGGCCATCTTCTCTCTAAAAATTGGAAGCTGGAAGAGCCCGAGATTTCCCTCCTCTCCCACTGTCACCGACTCTATTCACCCCTCATGTAGGCAAGGGTCACCGAGTAATCTCCACCAATGAGGAGACATAATTGGCTCTTTGAGCGAAAGGTTACATCAGTTTGACTGGAGCCAATGAATTTATGTAGAAGAGTAGTGGGAGCTAAGAAAACAAAGGTGAATTAAAACCAAGTCATGGAAGTCCTTGAATATCAGACTAAAGTGTTTTACACTGTAAGCAATAGGAGCCTTTGGAGTTATTGAACAGGAGAGTGAGAGGATAAAAAGTGATGCCTCAGGAGAATGTTGATCTACAGAAAGGAGAGACTAAAAGCAGTGAGATCATTGCTATATATTGAAGACATGAGTTCATAGGATTGAAGGGTTGTATCAGAAATAGATTGGAAAAAACAATTCTGAGACATCATGAAGGAGGAGGAGACTTGGTAACTGATTGAACATAAGTCATGCCAAAAAAGGAGGAGTCAAAGGCTAGATTAAGATTTTGAGTGAAGTAGAGAAAATGATCTCTATTTTAAGGAGATCAATAGGATTCTCTAAGTAGGGCATAGAATCCCCAGTGATGTAAGCACAGATGCTCAGCCAACAGTGATGCAGGAAATGCCCAGATGGAGATTAAGGCCAGTGTGAAACCTTCAAGTGATCAACTGCTTCCATTCCCTAGGCTGACCCTCCCTGGTTAATGACCTGGAAGCCCCGGCTTTGATTCCCATTCTCTTTGTATTTAGTTTTGCTCTAGTTTATAGTCTATGAGTCTAACAACATCCTTGGCTTTGATTTTGGACTACCCTGTGTAGACTTTTTGAGTATTTAGTCTTCTAAGTCAGTGGAAACCCTTGGCAGGTTAAAAAGCAACACTTTGCTGTACAATATTTATGGAGTACCTTCTGTAAGTCAATAACAGCAATGATAATATTAATAATCAGATTATCTTAGTACTTTCACCATTAATAATTATAAATTATATACTAAAACTTTTATTGAACAATAAAAGCAGTTATTTTATCCATCTGTGCAACAGTTCATAGAATATTTGATATAAAAAATAGCAAGATGGCCATGATCCCAGTACTGTTTTACCTGAATCCCATTAAAAGTATAGTAAGAATGAGATAATAATAATAGTATCTGACATATAGAGCACATGGATCATCACATCTGGTCCTAAAAACAACCTTCTGAGACAGGTACTATTATTATTATGGTTCCCACTTGACAGATGAGGAGACTGATTTGGGATTTGTCCAGGTTCACACAGTGAGTGTAGAAAGTGGGATTAGAACTCAGATATTTCTGACTCCAAGGTCATAACTCTAACCACTCTGTCACAGAATATATGCCTTCACAGAATGTATGCATGTTGATTTTTGGAATATTTTGCACTTGTATAGTAACTTAACTGTTTCAAAGGGCTTTCATATTATTTTGCCTTTCCAACATCCCAGTGAGATAGATAGGAGAGTTAGCCAGTCTTAGGAGCACTTTACAGATGAAGACGCCCTAAGGGATTGCTCGAGGAGGTCGTACAATTAGTCAGGATTTCTAAACTGTAAGGCCAATGGATTTCACTGGCACACCCATTTGAGGATAAAATAAGAATAAACAAAAGAAATCGGCAGAGGGGAGCAGTGCTGGTAATATTCTGGAAGAACTGACTCTAATTTACCAAGGTTTTTCAGTGTTCAGGTGTGAGGGTAGTCAGGGAGGAGCCAGGTGAGCTTACAAGTGGGACAATGCATGAATCTGAAAACAGTAATCACTGATCACAAATCCTCTTGGGGCATTTTCCAGCATTCTGCACATCTACCTGTGCTTTCTCCCACCTCCATGTCTGGTTATACTTCTTTCTCTTTCTTTTACCACCATTTAGATCAAGCACAAGTTCTTGCTAAAGCAGGCTATTTTTCCGGGCTTCTGCATTTGGTTGTCTTGTCTCTGGCAGGTACAACTCTTTCATTTTACATAGGAGGCCAAAAAGCATTTCCTTCGTCAGAGGTAATCTATGCACTCTTTCCTCTATCCTCATACTTCATAGTGTCCCAAACCCACTGTGGCACAGTATCATGGTCCAGCTCTGCCTCATCTTGGTGGTATTGTCTTAAACTTCTACCCTGGGACTGAGGGGGTTTTCTGCTGATCCTCTTTATGCCTTCTTTATGTTTTCTTAATTGCCATGGGCAAGAATGCAATGTATGGTCCTTCAGAAAATGACAGCATTCTTTCGTCCAGAGTTCTTCAACTCCTAAGGCTAGCTCTGTTTTTCATCGAGAGAAAATTACTTCTGAATTCCTCTGAGTTTCTCATTTCCCTCTCTCCTTCCATGCACCCCATTGTGAATCAGTTGGATCCTCTCAAGCATGCAATTCAATTACTTTTATTGTGAAGTTGAACCATGATTGTCCTTAATGGTCAGAAAATTATCCAGCATCTAGAAAAACAAAATGCACAATTAAAAACCCAGCCACAGAATTTCCCCTGGGATTCGTTTCTGACCATGGAGAAGTATTTTTTATGTGGACTCCCCTTCCAGGCATTTCACCTTTCACGTTTGCTCTCCAAGTTTTTACAAATGGAGACTTGTTCTTTGAACCAGGAATATTCTTATATTGAATGAAATGTTAATTTGCCTGAATGTTAATTTGCTGTGTACCTTAAGGAAGCAAAAGTTTTTCGTCTTGGTTTATGAGAATTCTCAGGTATCAGGGGATGGTGCTGTTGTTGTTCAGTATTTTCAGTCATGTCTGACTCTTTGTGATCCTATTTGGGGTTTTCTTGGCAAAGATACTAGAGTGGTTTGCCATTTCTTTCTTTAGCTCATTTTTACAGATGAGGAAATTGAGGCAAACAGGGTTACGTGACTTGCCCAGGGTCATAAAGCTAGTAAATGTCTGAGGCCAGATTTGAATTCATGATGAGAAATCTTCCTGGCTCTAGGCCTGGTGCTCTATCCACTGTACCACCCAGCTGCCTGGGGGACAGTAGATAGCAGTGTCGATTCAGTCCCTAACTTAGTGTGGATCCCTGGGCAACTTACTGAATTTTGCAATACCTTTATTTCTCTTTCAGAAACAGGATGGAAGGAATGTGAAGTAACCTTTTAGGCTTTTCGTCATTGTTAGAATATCTAGTGAAAATAAAGAGAGAATAGTAAAATAGAGAGAGTTCTGGGGTTAGTGTCAGGAATGCCAGGTTTCAACTTCTACTCTAACACTTGCTAGATATGTGACTTTGAATAACTATCATTACTTAGGCAGTTAATAGATTCTTATGAAGCATCTACTATGTGCCAGGCACTGTGCTAAGCTCTGGGGATAGAATGAAATGCCAAGACAGTTCCAGCTCTCAAGCAGTTCACAGTCTAATGGGCTAACATACATACATATATATACATATATATACACATACATGCACATATATACATATATGTATGCATATATATGTATATGTGTGTATATATATGTATATATACACACACACATATATACATATATATAAATTGGAGATGATCAACAGAAGTAAGGCATTAAAATTAAGTCCCTACTATGTAGCAGATACTGTGCTAAGCTCTGGGGATAAAATGAAATACCAAGACAATTTTCCAGCTCTCAAGGAGTTCACAGTCTAATAGACTAATACACACACATACATATATATATATATATATATATATACACACGCACACACACAATACATATATATGTATGTATGTTGGAGATAATCAACAGAGGTAAGGCATTAAACTTAAGTCCCTATTATGTGCCAGGTACTGTGTGCTAAGTTCTGGAGATACAAAGAAAGGCCAAAAAACCGGTCCCTGATCTTACTGAGTTCACAGCCTGACTTCTTTGTGCCCTTGGACTGATCTAGTCACTAAGTCCGAGTCTATTTGGGATCTTCATTTCCCCAGGCTGATGACATCACAGATCCTTCAAATATTTCTTACTAATGAAACTGGTATTGTAGGTATGAAGTATTTCAGGAATGCTTGTTCATAATAATCTTTTAACTGGCAATCTGTGGGATTTTCCATAGGTGTCACATGGAAATTATTATATTATGTGCTGGGGACAGGGAGTCATTGAACTTTATGAACCAATAATTGTCCTGATGGAGCATCAAGGGTTTTGCAATGTGCTGCAATTGAATATATGAGGGGAGGAGCCACACCCTCCTACGCTTTAGGAGAGCCGGGGAAGCCTCAGTGAGCAATGCCTGATGAGATGGACAAACAATCTAAGGCATGCACCTGCTCATGTCACGGTGAATAATGCAAACCAATTACAAAGCAGAAAGATCAAGCCAGGAACTGAAGCCATTTTTTAAAGGATTGCTGTTGGTTATCTGTCATTCTGGTAAAAGGTACAGATAAGGAGGATAAAACCTATGTGTTGCACCTATGAAGTCAGCAAGTAAACATTTACTTATTAAGGTTCTACTGTGTGCTAGGCATTGTGCTAAGTACTGGCAATGAAAAAACAAAAAAGAAAGTGTCTTTGCCCGCAAGGGACTTATATTCTGTAAGGGTAGACAACACATACAGATTTAAATACATAAAAATAAACAAAGATAATTTCAGTGGGGGATGTCACTGGAGGGAGAGAAGTGGTGTCAGGACAGACTCTCTGGAGAAGGTGGCATTTGAACTAAGCTATCACAAAAGCTAGGGATTTTAAGAGATAGAATTAGGAGGGAATTTATTCCAAGCCTAAGGGATAGCCTGTGTAAAGAAAAGGAGGCTGCAGATGGAAGCCTATATGTGACAAATAGGAAGAAAACCAGGTTGGGGTGGGGGGAGGAGGACAGACTGCAGAATCTGTGAAGGAGAGATATGTATAATATGTATGGAAAGATAGACTGGAGTGAGGTTATAACAGACTTCATGTGCTCTATGGAGGACAGTATATCACTTTAGGTGGCTGACAGTCACTAAACTTGCTGTGGTTAATGAAACCATAGAATAGATTCTGCAGTGGGAAAAACTGTAAAAATGTTTCTGAGAAAGAATTTATTTTATTTTATTTATTTATTTTACCAATAATCCCTTTTAGGAAGGCTCAGTCCCTGTGTGGAAAGAGCCTTGAATCTGGGAGTTAGGAAATTTGGGTGCTATTTCAAGTCTTTATCCACCAATTAGATTTTAAGCCCTTTGAGGGCTGACTGTTGTTTTTCATCTCTATTACCAGGGCCTCTATTACCAAAATCCTAAGCTTTTGTAAACCTCAAAGGACTATATAAATGTCAGCTTATTTTTAAAGTTAGGAGTAATTAACAAATGTTTGTTGAATTGAATTAACTTGTGTTAATTCTGGCTACAATTGCCATTATGCATCTTATTCTATTTTCTTTAAAAGTAAAAAGAGGCTGGTTATAACTAAACCACTGACCCACAATGTGTGGACAGGGGTCAGAGGATCATAGATTAGAATTGAAAGGGATCTTAAAGTTCTTCTAGTCTAAACTTCTCATTTTACAGATGAAAAAACTAAAGCCCATAATAGCAGGTAGCAAGTAGCAAAGGTAGGATTTTGAACCCAGATCTCTTGACATTAGATTGCAAAATGTTTTGTGGAAGTCACTAGTCTGTAAAGTTAGGGGGATAAATTAGTTATCTCTAAAGTTCTCCACATATCTCAAATTCTCTTCTAAAAATTGCCCCACAGGCCATTTCCAAAGATTTATCTCTGTGTGGTTTAGACTCAATGTAACCACAAATCCTCCCTCCCCTTCCCTGCATAGTCCCTTTCATGAGGGCAATGGTGATCCTCTGGTGCGTGAGGAAGCAGCTTCATATAGCCAAGATTGAAAGAAGTGGAAGAAGGGTTCCTACTCTTCGTTTTCACCCCATGGCACAGATCACCACCTACAGCTCCCTACTCCTTGCCCCACCACTTGAACCCAAGTCACTGCAAACAGTGGCAGAGGAGATAGAAGAATCCTGACCCCTTGAGGCTGGGTGGGGGGATTGGGTGGTAAGCAAAATAAGAAAGGAGAAAGCAAAAGAAACTTGACTATCTTGGGTCCCCAACACTTACCACTGATTAAAATATTTCCCGCTGAGATCATGTCACCATTTCCTATCCATTAGAATTGTCTGAATATTTTTCCCTAACCTCATCATTTGTAGGACATCTCTGAGAAATTTTAGGTCTTTATCTATGAAAAAAGTCTGTCTTCTCTTTTCCATACTAGGTCTCTAACAGCTTCGAATCTTCCATCTTCTCTGGGACCTTTGCTAGACAAATTTAGAAGTAAACCATAGATTTGGGGGTGTATCAGAGTCTTCAGACCTCTTTAACCCTGTTCTGTGCTCCCTTTTCAATTTGCAGCATGAGTGGTAATATAGAAATGAAACCAGAGAAGGGATGAAGGAAGAAATATGATATGTAAGGTTCTTTGAGTTCTGTGGAACAAAGGCACATCGAAGTAAATTCATTCTTATCAGCATTTTCATTATTATTCCTGTAGTCACCCAAAGGGCTGGTTTTTCAGGAAATTTAACTCTTCTTTGTTCTTTTACGTCCAGGTGAGTAGGACTGGACATCAGAGGTAGGTGACCTGGAGTAGCTTCTCCAGCCTGTGTGATTTAGGGCTTGCCTCTTGATCACCTGCTACCACCCTAGCCCATTCTTTTAGCTCTCACCTCAGCTACCCCGCCCTGGGTCAGACTGCCCAGGCAGGAAGCCAGAAGTGTAAACAAGGTGACAGAGCTCAGTGTGATCTCTGTGTTGGTGCTAGTTTGAAAGCAGAAGAGAAAGGAGATGGGAGGCTGTACAAGAATGGCTAGTCACATGTGGAGGAGAAAAAAGGTAGTAATTTTGAGGTTTGATGGATGGATAGAAGAGGACTTATCTGTTAACTTGGATTTTTTCAGATTTCCTTTAGAATTATTTACAAAGGTACTTAAGAAGAGAGAAGGAAGCCTGTGGTCTTAGGTTTTTTATGTTTCTATGATTTGGCACAAAATATGTGGAGATATTTTGCTTTGGTGAGGTCCTGTTTTAAACCTGACATTTATTTAGGCCCTGATTATCTTGTAGATGGTTTTTTTGGTGGTCTTTCCTCCCCTCATTTCCCTTAGGTCAGTGGTGATTCACTAGGAACATGAGTTCATTACACATTTCATGTCTACATATTTCATGGATCTTGGAGTGGGCACCAACCCAGACATTGTCTGAGACCCATAATGACTTGCTGATCCTTCATCTTAATGATTGTGAGGTCTTGGGCCAAGGCGCATCCTGTTGTTTTTCCTTTCTTTATCATAAGGAAAGGCTCTGACTCCAGTAAGAGAAGAATTATCTTGAGCTTTGGTTAATTATGGTATGTTTTCTTGTTCTTCATAAATTTTATAAATTCACAATCAGTTAATGCTTTCCCCTGAACTCATATTTTATGAGTTGATCCTTGTTACATGAATCAGAAATAAACTGGAAAAGGGAAAGATCGTTGTCATTGGTGTTAGAAGGACCTGGGCTTGAGGAGTTGTCACTTTTTTTTAGTTATGTTACCCTGGACAAGTCACTTAACTTCACTGAGGCTACTTCCTTCTCTAAAAAGTGGGATGTAGATACCTAACCTCTGTCATAGGATTGTTGTGAGGAAGGTCAATTGTAAGGCTCACAAACCTTAAAATGCTATTTAAATGGGGATTAGTATTACCAATGATAATATTACTTATCCTTCAATGTTTGTTATTTTTGCTATTTTGAAGGTACTAAGAATAATTAAAATAACTATTATGAATAATGAATTATGAATGATAGTAATTATAAGTATATACTTTTCTTTTGGAGGCAGCTAGGTGGTACAATGGATAGAGTGCTGGGCTTGGAGTCAGGAGGGCCTGAGTTCCAATCCAGCCTCAGAAACTAACTAGCTGTGTGACCCTGGGCAAGTCACTTATCTGCTGTCTGACTCAGTTTCCTCAACTGTAAAATGAGGAAAATAATAGCATCTACTTCTCAAGGTTTTGGATGGATCAAATGAGATATTTGTAAAGTGTTTAGCACAGTCCCCAACACATAGTAGGTACTTGATAAATGCTTGTTTCCTTCATTTCTTTTACACATTTAGACTTTTACCATTTTCTAATGTGGTGCAGTAGAAAGAGCATATGGTAGGAAGCCAGGAACCTCTGTTTTCATGGCAGCCATGCTGCTAACTAGCTGTGTCATCTGGGACATGCTCTTCTGCTTATTTGGAACCTCATTTCCCTTGACTGCTCAGTGAAGGGGCTTAGACTAAAAGATCTCTGAGGTCCCTTCCAGCTCAAATATTCTATAATTTCCTCATCTTCACCATTAATATTTTCTTCTTTAGCAGAAATCGTATTCAATTAAAACTTACATGCAATTTATGATAATTTGTTTGACTTAACGTTCTTAATTGCCTTAAATGTTCTTCCTATAGAAGTGAACATAGCCTGCTTGTTCAAAGCATTGCCGTGTCATTTACATTGTTTTGTACATAACACTTTGGTGAAATATTAGACTAAAAAGCATGGCAAATAACTCCATTGTGGTTTGCACTAATATGCTGGTCTCTTTTTCCATACTCTGTTGAAGGGAGACATAGGCATACTCTACGTAACACTGTTAGATAGAGTATTAACAGTATTAACATACTGTTAATTAGTGCCAACAAAAACAAAACCATGACTGTAGCTCAAAATATATTGTAGGGGTTAATTGGTTCCATAGCAACATTACTATTAATGGAGGATACATTCCTGGGTAGTCAAAAGTCAGACCATAAAACTCAGTCTTTTTAGAGACCTCAGATTACAGTAGAGCTAGTGTGAGAAGGTTGAATAGCTGTCAGATCTCAGATGTGGAAACCATACACCAAGTGCTCAGAGGGACCTGTGAGGCCTGCTAACAGCCAGAGGAATTAGTGAGGGGGTGATGCTGACGACAAGACAGGAAGGAAAAATTCAAGTGACGTCTTGGAAGTGGGATGGGAAAAGAAGCAAACTCTTTCTTGCTCAGTGATATAGAATGGTGCTTGCCTTTAGATTAGGGTTTAATTATTGTTTTTGTATTACTAGCACCTACCACAGTGTCTGGCACGTAGTAGGACCTTCCTAATGCTTGGTGATTGATCATTTAATAGTTAGCCAAACCTAGAGGAAGGGAAGGGAGAAGGAGAGAGAATGTAAAGAAGGATTGCTAGAGAGACTGATGACTAACTTTTAACCCCATGATTTCAGCTTACTAAGGTGCCCAGGGTTTTCTTGCCTTAAGACTAATATAATTGTAAGTAGCTCTGGGTTCCTTTGTCTGCCTGATTGTAAAAATACACAACCCTTAACAGAGGTTGGGCCGTGTCCACGTAGAGCAATTACACGTGATGAGCCAAATTACATTTGATGAGCCAGTCAAAAATGGAGACCCAGTAGGTGTCAGTCTAGCAGATGCACATCTTTTACTCTTCTTAGGTGAGGGAGGGTGTCTATTAAATTAATTTTATCAGTAAACTCTGTCTTTAGTTCAACTGAGAGTTAGGTTTTTTTCTCTATTCCTTGAAATCCCAGACTAAAGTACCACATCAGGAAGTCTTTTAACTTTCAAAGTAAGGTATCCTGGAGGTGACAACTATCAGATGACTTTGGGAATGTTTTTCAAACAAAAAAAAGAAAAAAAGATAAAAGACCCTCCATATTGTCCATAGATAGAACTGAGGGTTTAGGAGCTGACCACCCTCCAAGAAATTCCACTACAAAATATGGCAATGCATTGGAAAGTCACTTTCTCAACTTGCGAACATCAAGTCTTCAAAAATTTCAAGATTGGTTTTCTGTTATTTTTCTCTTCAGCTTCAGAAACAGCCAGGTAAAGAGATAAACTTGACATGAGTTACATGGAAATATGTTTTGCAAAACTGTGCATGTATAACCGATGTCAAATTACTTGCCTTTTCAGTGAGGTGGGCAGAGGAGGGAAGGAGAGAAAGAATTTAGAAATCAAAATTTTACAAAAAAGACAGTTAAAATAATTTTTTACACATAATAGGGGAAAATAAAATATTAAATTTTAAAAAGGTATAAACTTGGATCTTCATTTCATGGCTTTCATGATATAGGATGCAATGCAGGACATTCTAACTTAAACTAGATAATTTGGTATTGTCTCATAAAGAGGTCTTTAAGGGATTTACTTTGATAAATAGATGAGTGTTTATGGATGAGCATATTAGTTACATGGAAGTGAGTGTTTCTAGAGTGTTCTCAGATTTTCAGAACTACTTTATGCTAGTATTGTTTGTGTGTGGTTCCATTTGTTCCTTGAAACCTCACTTTTCCTTTCACCACAAAATTTGGTTCACTTGTACCCTCCTCACATTCTCATTGTCAGCAACTCTCAGGCTTGTGTTGTAGGCTAGGATACAGACTGTAGCAGGTTGTGTTAGCTCACCCTACCTAGGTCTATCATAAGCCAGCACATTGTGAAACAGAGGTAGGGCAGTTTGAGTTAATTTTACGATCAAGTGGATTGAACAAAAATTCAGCTATGGGCCCTTTGGATGAGGAACACACATAAGGTTGGCTCTATGGATTGAGACCTTACAATATCTTCAGGAATCTCATTAAAAGTTGCTTTCACCTTTTTGAGGACTACTCAGGAGGTCATCAAGTACATATTTAATAAATTAATTGTTATCTGAACCCTCGGACTCTGACTGGTATATCATATTTGGAATCCCTTTTGGAACAACACCTGGGGGCCTTGTCATCTAGCTTTGCCTATAGTTAATGATGCAGGTATTTCCCTTTCTTCATAGCCCACTCCCCCAAAATAGCATACAAAACTTCTTTAGGTGTTGGGCTATTTCTTTTATTATTATTATTATTACAATCAAGCCCTACAGAGAAACATAACAAAATTGAAACAATAGGGAGAAAAGTTCATAAGGTACAGAACTCTTAACTATGACCTCTAATCCTACAAGTAAATAAGAGGGAACTAGATATAAATCTTCCCTCTCTCTTCCTTGACTAAAACCATTCTGGGATATCTGGCTTTTAGACTCAGATAACCTAGTCCTGCATGGAAGGCTTGATGTTAGCTGAATTCTAAGTTTCATATGCAGTGGATAAGAGTGCTGGGACTGGAATCAGGAAGACCTAGTTCAACCTAGCCTCAGACACTTACCAACAGTGTGACACTGGGAAAGTCACTTAACTCTGCCTCAGTTTTCTCACCTGTAAAATGAGCCGAGAAGGGAATGGCAAACCACTCCAGTATCATTGCCAAGAAAACCTCAAATGGGGTCATGAAAAGTTGAACACAACTAATCAAGCAAAAAACAAGCAGCCGCTGATATTCTCTGACTCTTTTTCTCTGTCGTCATCATCAACGTCATCACCATAATCATCATCATCATCGTCATCATCACTAACATTTGTACAGCGCTTACTATGTTCCAGGCCCTGAGCTAAGGACTTTATAATTATTATCTCCTCAGATCCTCATGACAACTTTGGGAGGTAGTACTGTGATTATCCTCATAACAGACAAGGAAACCGAGGCAAACAGAGGTTTACTGACTTCCCCAGGGTCGCACAGTTAAAGTCTGAGACCAAATTGCTGATACTATTTGGCTACAGCCATATAACTAGCTGATGACAAACTTAGGACTCAGAAATGAGAGCTACAACCAAGGTTTCTTTTATGTGGGGCAAAAACGATGGTGGGAGAGGATGGAACAGAGGGCAGCCCAATAGGGGAAGAGGAGGAAACAGTAGTGGTGCAAAGGATTGTCTGACTGTGGATACAGTTGGTCCTGGAGAGAGGATGTAGTGGAAGGAGTACTAGTCCTGAAGTCAGGAACACCTGGCTCTGAATCTTAACTCAGACAACTACCAGCTGTTTGACCTTGAGAATTCACTTAACCTCTTCAAGCCTCAGTTTCCATATTTGTAAAATAATAGAGTTGGATTAAATGACCTCTGAGGTCCTTTTAGAACTATAATCCAAGATGGCATCGAGGATATTTTCCAGTTCTATATCTATGATTCATCTCCAAGGAAATTCATCTTTCTTTCCTATAAGGGTTGGAGGCAAAGAGGTGGGTCTAGGAGAGGGGTCAAGTGGAACAGGACCCTGGGAGTGGTGTCACATAGTGAAAGCCTTTGAGGTAAGGTGGTAACTTGGTGGCTGTCCTTTGTCTTTGTGGTGCTGTAGGGGCAGAACTTACTTTGCCTCCACCCTAATTATAACTCTGCTCAAACTAAGTCATCTGATGTTAAGTCCAACATTCTATTCTGCCATCCATTTTTTCATTGAAGAATTTATATCTTAGATTAGGCAAGAGGAAGACATAAATGGCCAATAAAAATGACTATATAATATTTTAAATGCTGGAGTAAATATATGACCTTGTTAAGTTTTGTCATAGAGTTCTGGTCATCCTATTTGCAAGAGGAAGGATATTGCCTCAGTATTCCAAGTAAGACATTAAACTATGTTTTATCATTTTCGATTCAACATACATAGTTAATGATGACCATCAGTAACATCATTTTCCAATATGAAGGATAGCTTGGAACATCATAGATGTTTAATAAATACTCGTTAATTGACACAGTTTTCTTCTGAATCTGTATATTATATTGTATTGGCATTACATTCTATTGTATTGTATTAGGTAATATATGTTATATATTGTCTATATACATGCTCATTAATTGATATTTGTTTTTATGAGTCTGTGTAAAGGGTGATATATTACACTATATTGTATTCTATTCTGTTAGGTAGCCTGTGTTACATACATATTTGGTTGTTGTTGCTGTTCAATTGTGCAGTCATGTCTGACTCTTTGTGACTGTGTGGACCGTACTATCTATGGGGTTTTCCTGGCAAAGATACTGGAGTGGTTTGCCATTTCCTTCTCCAGCTCATTTTACAGATGAGGAAACTGAGGCAAACAGGATTAAAGTGACTTGCCCTGGGTCATTCAGCTAATAAACATCTATGGCTGGATTTGAACATAAGTCTTCTTGGCTCCAGGCCCCGTGCCCTATCCACTATGCTACCTAACTGCTCTATGTATATATACTCGTTCATTAAATCGTATTTGATTTTCTTCTGAATCAGTGTATGATATGGTAATATTTTATACTATATTGTATTCTATTCTGTTAGATAGCATATTATATGTATATATACATATATGCATCTATATGTGTGTATATATGTATATGTAAATGTGCATGTATATTTTAGTATACTGTTAAGGCATTTTATAGGGCTGATGTTAAGTCCCACCTGTGGCAAAGCTAAGTGGTTTGCATTCAGCCATCATTTGAAGGAAATTACAAAGTCTGTAAAAAGCTGCGAGGTAATATAGACACAAAAGTGGCCATTATAATCCCTGTGCAAGAGAAGCTCAGAGACAGAAATAGCTCTGTTTGTTGGCTCATTTCAGAAGAGTAAATTAACACAACAATGCCTCTTTTTTGGTGTTTTCATGTTAAGCTTAAAATTCTCCATGTAATTTTAATTCATGTTGAGATGAGTGCAGGGAAGTTTCAGAGAAAGAATATCGTCAGGCTATGATGGATTTTGCGTGCACTATCACATTGCCTGAATCTATGAAGTGCACCAGGGTTGTTAATTTTACACTTAGAAATCACGTTTGTTTCTTGAAAGGAGAAACCAAACCTAATCTTCTTTTACTAGTCTTGCTTCACCTGAGTCAAGAGAATTCAGATGATTCTGAGAGAGCGGCATGTACCTTTGGCAGCCAATTCAAAATTATCCTGTAAAGAATGCTCAGATACTATGGCCCCTTGCAAATATTTAAGGGGCACTTTAAATATCTCCTGGGGATGAAACTGAAAACTCATGAATTAAATAAAACCTTTAATCACTAGCCTATGCTCCTCTTGCTTCTTGACAGCAAAGTGTAGGAACAGTAATAATGATTTGTTTGATTAGTCTCCTCTAATTTTCTTAGCATTTTATGCTTCTTCAGTAACACAACTTGCTCTAAATTATAGCATTTGTATTGGTATTTATAATCACTATCTGAGGAAGCACATATAAAGCATTTATTGGTGAGGAAATGGGAGATTTTTCACAGTATTAGCCAAGTAGGAAAAACAGAAAGGTAAATTATATATCAGGCAGTTGAGTATCAAGCATTATCTTTCTAAGTGATGTAAATTCTGGAATCCTGACTAAAAATTCACAAGTGACAGCTGTCTACAGCCTTTCCTGAGGCCATCTGTACCATTTAGCAGTGTAAATCATAAATAGACCTTTGAACTAGGACAGTCTCATCGGATCCATCCTTTTGCTTCCCTGAGTCGCCATCTCAATGGGATATTGAAGGGGAGGTTCAATGGAATAAACAGTGGAATCCTTGTCTGAGAGTCACTGTCTGGCAATTGTTTCATGGCAAAGGAAAATAAAAAAAGCCCTGCTCCATTCACTGGCTCTTTAATTTGGATTACCAATGATAAAGCAGTGGCTACGGCTAAGGTAGGATGCAGAAACATTAGCGCTAATATGCTGCAGAAAGACAAGATAAATCAGCACAGCTCTCATACATCACTAAGGGAGAAGCTGATTGCAACTTGACCATGTGCCTGAGTAGTCACATCAGTGGGAAGAACAGAAGAACATGGATTAAAAGTCTAAAATGTACCGTTAGGGCTATTGGCTGTGCTGAACCTGTAAGAAGACCTCAGTGTAAGTGTCAGTTTGTTTTATATACATATACCCTGTGTAGATGTTTCTGTAAGTAGCAGGTACTATGTCTCTTCTCTCTGTGCTTTCACTGGTTTGAGAGTGTTTGTTTACAATATTAGATTTCATTTTGTCCATATTTAACATTAATATAATGGAGTGAAGTATTTAATAGAGGAAAATTTAGTACCGTATATATCTTAGAGTGAAACATACAAATTTGTTACTACTTAAGACCATGTGTTAGTGTTTGAAAGTTTGTTTGTTTTTTTAATGGTATTCTAAAGTAGTAGTTCAATTCCTTTGCCATACATTAAGAAGATATTTGGGGGTTGTCTTTTGGCAGGGGAGGGCAACCCATCATTTCTCTAGTGTTGTCTTTTATTTTGAAATACTCTGAATATGCAAGTACAACCTCCTCAAAAATACATTCTATTTCTACTGCTGGGATGTTTGTATTGTTTTATAGCTGTTATTAGGCAAAATAATCATAAAGGGTGTTTTCTATGGACCTTTTTATATTCCAAAATTAAGCACAGATGGTAATTTCCAGCAGTTTTAAAAATTTGTCAATTATTTAATTTAGCATCACTTAAGCATCTGCAAAGAGAGGAGGCTGCGATGGCAAGGAAACTGAATAAGCATTGATTGCTAGTCTGAATTACATTTTAAAAGTTTTTTGCTGCAAATCTCTGATTTCACAGTTTATTTTTACCAAATTAGATTATCATATCTCATTATCAAGGCTGGAGTATAGCAACGAATGGGTGGAACTCACTCAGCTATCCCACATTTCCTGTCAGAGCAGTGTATAAAGCTGTTACTGATTGTTACTCAGAGGAAAATTCTAATGCCAGTGCACAGAGCAACATGCCTAAATAATGCATGGGCAAGGGGAAAGGAAGCCAGGATTTTATGGCTGAGGCAGTGGCATGGTGCTTTTGTTCAGAAGGGAGTCAGCAGAAGCGTGAGAATATACTGAGGGAAGGATATAACGTACCCAATAACTGGCCACAGGCTGTATCCCAAATGACATTTCAAAACTAATCTTTAAATAAACCGCTCCAGCTATAATGTATTTTGAGGAGGGGCCACAGGTGAATGGGATTTAGAGTGTCAATCCAACAGAGCTCCCTGCCTGAAAATTCAGCAGAAAATTTACTTCAAGGGGATCGGGTGGTAGAAGAGGGCAGAGAGTGAGAAAGGAGAATGTTGCCCTAGAGACACTGGGGTATCTTGCCTGAGGGATGAAGTTTTGGCATAGTAGACTTGCTAGTGAGGGATAAACATTGACCGATTAACTGTGTTCCATCAGTATGTCTTCGATCCTGCAATAATTAGAGGCATATGTCTGCTGAATCCTAATCTTTTTAATTGTTGATAGAGCAGCATGCGATTTGCTAAAAATATTCTCAAGCATTCATTTCTGCAATAATGTTTGCTGCCAAATACGTTAGGCCAACAGGAGCACTAGACCAGTGATGGCTGCTCTGAATAGTTGAGTTTCTGAAGTAATGGACAAAGTTGAGAATGGTTGCACAGCTGGCACAGCAGCTGCATTCAGTTCTTAGCTCAAATTGGTCTTAAATTTCCTTAAACTTCTCCTTATTCTCTGGAATGGCCAAAGTAGTCAGAATGCGCTTAACCTCAGCTCACTGCAAACCAAACAAGCTATTTTCAAAGGATAGTATTTTCTGTAGAGTCAACAGCAACAGTGGCCAAATACAATATTGATTACATGACAGAAAGTTTGAATGATACTAACACCAAACAGCAAAAGTAAAGACAAAGCAGTAGAATGAGGTAAGCTGGCCAAAGACCAGGAGAAGTTAAAAGGATGCATTGGGTCACTATTGCCTCCAACTAAAGGACATATGGAAAATCCCACTATAAAACCAATAGTAATTACTTTGCAGTTAGGGAAAAAAATAAATATGCCTGTGGGTTGGAAGGAAGCCTGGTAACTATAGTTCCTTTTTTCGCCTAAGAGGCTATTACTTATATTTTCTTTGGGATTGGGTCATGAAGGTGTCAGGGAGAGCTTTTTATATTAAGAAGTGTTCTAGGAACAAAAGAGTTTGGCAAGAAAGAGTTTGAGTTAGAAAGCAGGCAGGGAACTGGTAATAGAGACAGTTATCCTGTTTTATTCTCCCCATCACAAATGTCTATTCAGCTTCTACTATGGTGCAGGGTGCAATAGGGGTTACCAAAGAACTAAGACATATGGTTCTTGCCTTCAAGGAGCTCATAGTCTAACCCAATGGATACCAATAGTGCAGTATAGCTGCTAAAGTACAGAGGCTGCTTTAGGACAAGGGATCCTGGTATTTGGTACCAGTGTGAATTCATTCTGGGCACCTTTTAAGAATGGCATTGAGAAACTCAGGAGTGTTCAGAGGAAGGTGACTGCAATTATAAAGAGACTTCACTGTGACACTGGAAAGGTGAATGAAGAATATTTAGCCTGAACAATGGAAAGCTTGTGTTGTTGGGTCATGATTGTCTTTGAGGTGACAGAATTAAGAGCAGACAGTGTAAGATTCAGAGAGGCACATTTCACCTCAATGTAAGGGAAAACTTCCTAATAATTAGAGCTATCCCAAAGTGGAATGGGCAGCCTCAAGAAGCAGTATGTTCTTCACTAAAGGTCTTTGAACATAACCTAGATGAGTAGTTGGAAGGTATATGTTAGGTATGATGTAGTTGGTCTAAGTGGCTTGTGGAGGTCCTTCCAACTTGGTGACTATGTTTTGATTTGGAGAAAAATAAAGAACATATAAGAACCAATATATCTAAAACACAGAATGTTTTATCAAAATTAAGCTGCAGTGATTCAAAGAAAATATGAAAAAGTACAGGGCAATGAATAATCAAATGTTAAAAGATACACCTTGGAATATAAGTATAGATTTCTGAGAAGGGCTAGATTTGGGGGAAGAGGTTTGTATGAAGTTGGACTTGAATTAGTCCTTAAAAGCTACATAAGATATAGGTACAGGAAAGTGGAAGGGAACAGACCTGAAAAAGCGGAGAAGAAATTTACATGCGTCATAAGAGTGAGCATTAATTAACATGCTGTTTATGGAACATTAAGGAGACTAGTCAGACTGAAGAATTTGTGTTAAAGAATCATAATTTGACAAGATGGGGAAAAGTTATAGGAGACCTTGAAAACTAGGTACCAGACTTTACACACTTAATTCAGTGGGCCCTGGGGAGTCGTTGTAACTTCCAGAGCAAGATAGTTACAAGTTGAAAACACTTGGAGCATAGGATTATAGACTTAAGAGTTTAGAAGTGGCCATCTAGTTTGCTGCTTCATTTTATAGATGAAGAAGCTGAGGGCCAGAGAAGTTAAGTGATTTGCCCAGAAACATTTAAAGAGGATTAAACTGGCAGATAGTGTTCCAGTTAAATTGAAGAGCAGTGATACTGGTATCAGAGACACAAATTAGAAGGTTGTGGTAGTAATTCAGATGTGAGGTGATAGGATAGTTGTGGTCGAACTAGAAAGGAAAAAAGACAAACATTTTGAAAAATAACAAAACATGGTGACATACTGTAAGGGATAAAGGTGGAGTTAATGGCAATATACACATACACAAACATATATTATATATACATATGTGTGTATATATATTTCTATATATACATACATATATATGTATATATTTGGTCTCAGGGACTGGACTAATGTTATTGTTCTTTAAAGGAGTTGGCATAAATGACGACTTGAGGAAGATAAATTTGATTTGGGATTTGAGTTTGAGGTAGTGTTGGGGGCATGATTCACAAAAGAATCTCTTAATTAATTGTAACCATCTAGAAGCTTCAAGGATAAAAAGGAAAAAAAATTGAAAAGAGCCATAAATAGGAGGATGAAACAATGGTGTCTTAGTTAATTTGATTCTAGAGGAAGGAAAATTGTTAAAAATCAATAATAATTAGACAAGGAACACAGGATTATCATTTTTAATAGGAGAGACAATGTAAAGACATGAAACATTATGAAATAGCAAGTATGTGTTTGTAGTTTTTTTTCCCTCAGGCAAGACCCAGGATCATCATGGAGTTTTTATGTAAATTTAATATCTATTTGTTTTTCCAAATGAAAGAATTGCCAGAGAGCACCTGAAATTACAGTGGTTAAGGGTGGGGGGGGGTTAATTAGGGATTAGGATTAGGAATTAGGAATTATTGGGAATTAGGAATAGGAAATTTCAATATAGATTCATTGTGAAGAATGTTCTGGTTGGGAGGGTGGGGTTGGATGTGCTTCCCCCTGGCTCACGAATCAGCTCAGGGATCCTAAAAAAAACAGAATGTGAAACTAGAATTACAAGTGCACAGTACATTGAGGGAGTCTAGAAAAAACAGTTTACATTTTAATAGGGAGCTAAAACATGATAAGAGCATTAGAGAAGACAAAACAAGGTGCTATGAAAAGTTAAAAGGAAAACGTTAGGTAATAGTTCTTTCCATAGAGAACAGAATAGATCCTCTGAAGAGAAGTAAAGATAAAATTTGCCTCCATTCCATATGATACATACTTCATGTTGTTTACTTTTATTTATTTATGTTTTATATGGATTTGTGTATAGATATCTGAAGCTATAGGGTTTTTCCCATTCATCTTGGATTTGATTTCACAGATTTTTTGGGATATAGTTAATGATTGGAATATAAATATGAAAGGGGGGAGTATGTCCTATTTAAAAGGAACAGATTAGATGTAAGAGATGGTAGAGTAATATTTTATATCAAGAATATGTAGCCATGTGAATAACTCCACAAATGCAGGATGCAGTGGAAGTAGGAAAAGTTGATGAGGATGTAGAGAGCATTATTAGATGAGAAACTAGAAGTGATGTTGTTGTGGTAGTAGATTATAGAACGCCTGTAGGCTGTGGATGATGAGTTTTAGAAAATAATAACAATTCTTGGTTTTAAAGTTTGCAAAGCACTTTACAAATTTTCTCATTCAATCCTTACAACAACTCTGGGAAAAAGGTGCTATTATTATTCAAATTTTACGGATGAGAAAAATGAGACAGGTAGATGTTAAGTGATTTGCCCAGGGTTACATAACTCAGTAAGGGTCTCCAGTTACAACACTCTATTTACTGCACTATCTAGCTGCCTTATGCTGAAATATCACATACCTGGCATATGGCAGTAAGGAGGGACTTCAACTTCTCTACCTCTGCTGGCACTTTCTCTCCACCAAAAGCATAGCAGTTGATTGATTTTTGATTTGCCTTAATAATAATTTCATTCTTTGAAAAATGGAGGATGAGATAAGAGGAATTCCTATTCTAGACATGATTCTGACTATCAAGAAGAGATATTTGATAAAGAAGAAATAATTGGAAACTTAGGAGGAAGTGCATCTTAAAGTCTGGGATAAATCAGTAGGAGAATGCCAGAGGCAGTCTGTAAGATACTCTAGATTTTTGTGGGGAGGGGAGGGGAGGAGAGGGGAAGGGAAATAAGTTACAAGGAGTTCAAAAAAAAGGATAGGTAGAGACTCTGAATGTAAAATTCTCCAGAGGGAGTCAGACCAAAAGGCATGGGGAATTCGTGATCAAATATGAAATTTTCTTTGATTGTTAAAGCCCTTCATAATCTGCCCCTTCTCTTTGCAATCATCTTATACCCCTGTCCCCGAAGTCTCCAGTAACACTGGCTTCCTTGATACTACTTGCCCACAACACTCCGTCTCCTCATGTCTCAACTTCTCTCCCTCCCTTCTCATCTCTATCTCCTTCATTCCCTGGCTTCCTCTAGGTTCCAGTCAGGATCCCATCTTCTGCAAGAAGCCTTTCCTGATCCCCCTTAATGTTAGTGCCGTCTCTCTAAGATCATCACCAATTTATCCTGTCTATAGCTTGTCTGTACGTACTTATTTGAATGTTGTCTTCCCCATTAGACTGCGAGCTCCTTGAGAGACGGAGCTGGTTTTTTCTTTTTTTGCTTTCTTTGTATCAGCACTGCTTAGCACAGTGCCTTGCACGTGGTAAGTGCATAATAAATGCTTTGTTGACCTGTTGATCTTTGTGACTCTCAAGAATTGTGGAGCTGTAGTAATAAATTAGAGGAATGCATTTCTTTTTGGTCACATATAGTTCTATAAGATCATATATATACAGATATGAGTAAATTTAAAAAGTTAGAAAGAATCACATTTGCAGAATGATGTTGGGACCTGAACTTTCTGTTTCATGTCAGTTTTATGTCATTTGGAAGACTGTGATGACTCAGTTTGGAGAAACAAGAAATATGCATTAAATCAACATATTTCAGTTTCATATCAAGTTTTAGTTTAAGTCTCTTGCTAAAAGGAATAGGACCCATCTTGAATTACTTTTGCATGATGAAAAAAAGAAAGCAGAAACCATTTTACACATGTAAATAACTTCATTCCTAAATTAACCCCCAATCCAATTTTTAATCATTGCAAGAGAGATTAGAAAATGTGGGACATGCTTCAGTTGCTGTGCTATTGTCACCCAGACATGCTATTGCATCTGGAATGGGCTGGAAAACTATTTCAAAATTATCACTCAGGCCAAGCATCACAGCAATCAATTTCTGAAATAATGAGTGTGAGTTAAGAGCCCTTAATCAATATCTTTCACACAGGTCATAATCTTAATTATGTGGGCAGCATGATAGTGCAACTACACTGGGTTTGGAGTTGGAGGACCTAGGGTGGAATCCTAGTTCTGCTACTCATAGTACAAGCTGTGTGACCTTTCTTGGGCAAGCCTCCAGAGACTCAGTGTTCTCATCTGTAAAATGGGGATTGGGGAGGTGTTCTCTAATTTCCCTTCTTCATCTCACTATATAATCCTATGAAAGAGACATTTGCTTCAAGGTTTCTATGCCGTCCATGCAGAATTCATATTTTTTTTCAACACTAGCACTTCCAGAAAATCCCAAACGGAAACTTTCTACTATGAATGAACTGTATGGAGCTGTAATCAATTAGGTACAGGGCAGAGGAGAGGATTTAGAGCCACAAGATACCTTAGAGATGCTCCATTTCAACCTCGTCATTGTACAGATGAGAAAACAGGCTCAAGATGAATTGACTCCCCCCGGGGCTTGCAGGAAGCTAGTGGCACAACTAGGGCTGGAACACAAGCATCCTGACTTCAAATTCAATGATCTTTCCATTAGCACTTGCTGTTTGTGTAATGTCACTGGCTATGGAAGCTGCATATTATTGACACACAAGACCATTCCCTTCTCTTTCATCCATTATTTCTCAAATAAGGGAAGATGGGAGGAAAGAAAGAACTGCTGGTGAGAAAAAAAAGGGACCATAAATTTATTTCTGCCCCTAGAAGTCAAGTGAGCTCCGGGGGCCATGTGAACAAGGGGAGTCTTCCAATAGCAGTCGTCTAGAACCTCATGGCTGTATCACAAGATCTTAGGGGAGAAAACTAGAAAGGACATCTGAAACCACCTAATTATAATACCCTTGTTTTGTAGATGAAAAAACTGAGGCTCAGACAGGAGAAATTACTTGCCTAAAGTGAGCCAGGTAGTAATTAGCAGAGCTAGGGTCTGAACCCAGTCAGAGCTTCTAACTATAAGTTCATTACAGCCTTTCCATGGTACCATGATACTTCTCTTCCCGCAAGTCCCCCGGGGTTCCCTTATTAGTGCTTTCCCTCCACTGATTATCTCCAATTTCTCTACTCTACCTCATTTGTATATGATTGTTTTCATCTTATGTCCCCATTAATTTGTGAGGAACTGGGGGGGGGGGGTTTGCCTTAAAAAAATCTCCAGTGCTTAGCACAATGACAGGCACATAGTAAGTGTTTAATAAATGCTTGTGGACTGGCTATTGTTACAGGGAACCAAGGTGCCTGGAATATAGCTCTAGATTCAGCCCCAAGTGAGCCCTTAAGCCTTGCTTTTCTCTTTTCCAAAAGTAAAGCCTTTATGATGCTTTGGAATATATGAAGAGAAAAGCTTCTGAAATATTGACTTTAAAACACAACACTCCAAATAGAGAATTTTCATTGGTTCCATTGGTTTGGATCCTGGCAGTAGGTCAGACTTTGGGCACTGCCTTCCCAGTCCTGTTTTGAGGAAAGATCTGTTCATATCTCAAGACAACTAGCTCTTCAGTAACATGGCTCATTGAAATAGAATTGAGGGTATCTTAATAACTTTTCTGTTTTCTTTTCTGTTTCTGTGAACTTGCAAAGTTAAGTTCTGTTGTTCTTAACCTTTTGAAAGATACTATCGGAGATGATGCCCCAAGAAAGGAGAACATTGACCTAACAGTTTACTTTCCCATGCTAAGAACTAGACTGGAGACTCTCTGAAACATTCCTCTGGATGAGAAGTTCTTAACCTTGAGTCCATGAACTTATTTTAAAAAAATATCTTGATGACCATATTTCAATATAATTGATTTCTTTGTAATCCTATGTGTCTTATTTTATGCATTTTTAAAAATATTATTCTGAGGTTTACATAGGCTTCACCAAACTATCAGAGAATGCCATAGCACATAAAAAAAGCTTAAGAAGTCCTACATTGAGAAGCTTTTGAAAACTGAAGACTATACTGAAGTCCAGAAGATGCAAAAGGAGATGGTAGGCAAGTTTTTTTTTATAATTTCCCAAAATGGCATATAGAAATGGCCTACTTTAAGGCCATCCTGACTTGATCCTTGATAAATTATTTATTTATTATCAAGACTGTTCATTAGTGGCAAAAAATTTAAAAAAAAACAAAATGAAAACTTAACTAATGTAATAGGTCTCAAACTCCAACATTATTTAGTTTTGAATCATATAAATTTGGAGCTAGAAGGAACTTTAGAGACCACATTATTCCAATTTTCTAATTCTAGATGTGAGGAAATTGAGGGCCAGAGAAATAAAGGGCCTTGCCCAAACTCACATAGCTCATAGCTGACTGAGCTGAGACTAGAAGCCAACCGTTCAGATATCCAGTCCAGTGTTCTTTCCATTATATTAAACAGTGCATAGATATGAAGTATATACTTCAGATGTCTTTAAAGAACTAGACAACTGTCTTGAAAGTAAACTTTTAACTCATCTGATTGTATAGCATTTTGTATTCTTATCTATTTATATTTTGATTTTTAAGATATTTATCTGAGTAAGTACCTTGGCAGCAGGAACTTTGTCTCACTTCATTGGATCAGAAATATACAGTTGGAAGGGGCCTTAGAAGTCATTTAATGGAACCCCCTCATTTTATAGGTAGGGAAACTGAGGTCCACAGAAGTTAATTGACTTGACCAAGGTCATACAAACAATAATTGTCAGAGCCAGGATTTGAACCCACTTTGACTTCAAACCAAATATTCTTTCCTTTACAATATATTGCATCTTTGTATCCCTTTAGTGCTCCCATACAATACATTGAATACAGCAGATGTTTAATAAATTTTGTTGAATGAAAGATAGATGACATTTATGTTGGTTTAAATTTGCAAAACACTATACATACATTATTTCCTTTGGGTTTTCCAACAACCCCCTGAAGTCAGTATTCTAGGTATCATCATCCTCATCCTACAGAGGAGGAAGCTAAGACTCAGGGAGTTTAAGTCACTTTTCCATTGTCAAAAAGCTATTAAACCTCTTGGTGAAAGAACCAAGGTCTACTGGCTCCAAATTCATTACTCTATTCAGTAGCTGTAGCAACTGACTCCTTCCCTGGTACATTCTAGCTGTGAGATTCTCTTGACTATCCTACCCAAGGAACTGATTAAGTACTGTGAAAAAGCTCATTGATTAAAGAAAACCTTAATTATCCCTTAACAATTTTTCTTCCTTGCTAATCCTATGAAGATAAGTATAGGAGATAGGTAAGGTGAGGTTAGTTTCTTGTTCTTTATTCTAAGACCACCATGGTTCAACACACTCACATAAGGACTTTTTAGTGATACAGAATTGCAGACTAAACAATGCCTCCCTATTATTCCCATGCAATAAGTACAGAGTAGTAATTAATTAAGCTTGTTTTAGAATTGTGGAGGGCTTTTCTATTCTTTTTTTAATAGATCTAGTGTCTTGATTGCTAAATTCTAATTTTTTTGTGCAAGAGTTTGGTGCATGCTAAAGTAGTCAGTTAATCCTATGAAAGAATTCAAGGACTTAGCTTAGGTTTAAGACCAAGAAAGACTGATTTTTCTAAGACACAACTTCCACATGAGGAAGAAAAAGATTAGGCCATGAGAAATTCCTGTGTGTTGCATTCCCATTGATTCATAGCTGTTAAAATAATGTCCACTATCGTTGAGGAAAATTGAATCCGCTGAGTAGTGAAAATATTTAAAAATAGAGAGAACTTTTCATAGAGAATAGCAGTGTGGGTAGAATGGTAGCTCTTTGGAGTCAATTTATAGATATGAACACTAGAGTTTGTGTTTTTAAAATTATGAACTAGGAAACAACTTCATGTTTTTAGGTGTTTCTACTCATATTTTTACATTTCTTCTCCCCTCCTTTCTCTAAAACTTTTTGAGACCAGAGCCTGAAAATAAACCTATTATTCACACTGATGAAGTATTAAACCAGCCCATTTGATAGCCTTGGTTCCTGGCCCACTCTTAACTCTTATAGAATCGCACAAGTCAGTCACAGAATTTTAGTGCTCAAAGGGACCTCAGTGTACTCCAACTAAAAGCTTACAGCACACTTTTATTATTTCCGTGATTATAATTCTGATGCCACATATTTAGGAGTTTTTCCTATTTGCCCCTTTAGATTATAAACATCTTGGGATCAATAAACACATATGATCAATAAAATCTTTCTGAAGCACATTATCCCCTGCCATCTACTTTGTGAGTGCCTTCTATTATTTTTGGCTTAATAACCATAGGGTTAGGATGAAGAGGCAGGAAAATTGATTTTAAGGCAAGTTTTTTCACTGTCCTGCATTTTTATTTAAACGTAACTAATATTTTTGACTTCTCTCATAGGACTCATCAATGACAATAAAGATATTGTAAATAATTAAATGCTTAATACTTGGCTCCATCATTTGTGTGATGTAAACTTCCTTATCTGAGACCTATTGTTCACCTTGGGATCAAGCCCACTAATATTTGTAGCATGAAAATACTCTATTATTCTTTATTTTATTTATTGTTTATTTTCATGTTCTATCATTCTTTAAATATTTTCCTTACTCCATCTACCCTGTCTGACTGGGAACTGCTCACTCTTGCTTCCACTTTAATCTGGGACTGCTACTGTTTCTGCTTTCAAGATTATTCACCTACTGAGGTAATGCAGGAAAATTCGTTGGTTCCTTATCATTCATCCTCAGCCCCCGTGTCCATAATGATGCCTTTCTCCTTTTTCCTATGGCACTGAGGACAGCATTGATGAGTCAAATTTCCTCCATTGAGATTGTGCCAGTGGCCATGGCCTAGGTGGGCAGATCCTTGTTTGGTCCTCTGGTTATTTTTTGCACTATTAGCAGAATCTGTTAGGTGAACTCATTGTAGAAGTAGATACGGCTCATTTGATTGATTCTAAGCCTTTTGGTTAAAATATAAAGCAATCCTATTTAGAATAAAAACCTAATTAAGCTCATGGAGAATTTTTATGCTTTGAGAGGGGAAAGAAATGCAACACAATCATTAAGCTTTTTTCTTTCTAAAGTAACTATTATCTATTTGGATTTATATCAGGATTTGCTTTCCTAGCCATGTTTTTAGGCAGGTCAGAACTTTTGCAGGCAGAACTTTGCCCCCACTCCCCCATTACCCACCCCTAAATTGAAGGTTACACCTTTAAAATGCATCCTTGATTCTACAAGCGAAACATTATTAAAAGTTGTGGCATTTCAATTGCTGCACGATTTTCTAGAATAATCGTGAGTAGTCCATGGAAACAGCACCTGTAAGCTAATATGCCTATGTATTCAAGACCTTGGCTGGGGCGATGTTATTTCTTTTCAGATCTATCTCTGGTGTTAAGAATTTCTTGACCATTTTATCTTGTAGATTAATGAATGGCTGGGCTTATTTAGATCTTGTTCAGAAGCCTGTCTGACAGAACTGGGCCCCTGTAGACTGTTTGGATAGAGTTAATAGCTTGACAAAGTTTTCTTTTTACTTGTTTTGTTTGTCTTCTCTTTTTGAAGAGAAAGAGAATTTTTACTGTAATAATGGCTTACTGGTATCCACTTGTGGAAATTTGATGGGCTTCTGTTCTGTTACAGTGGAGAAAAAAAATATAAAACCCAAAGTGGAAACTTGATTTTCAGGCAAAAGGAAAGGAACTGGAAATCAAGGATCCTTTCAAAATGGGCTTCTGTAGTTTTTTACAATGACTCCGATCCCGGCCCTTTATCTGCTTTGTTACCTCTTTATAGCAATTAAGAAGATCATAGATGCTAGATCTGAAACAAGATTCCTCACTTTAATCTGTGACAAGTAGAGACATGAGATTTTCTTATCTAGGTGAAGGCCAGGAATTGAGATAACTGTTACAGTGAAGAATTTTTAAAAATATATTCTCCATGTCAAGAGTTTTCAATATTTTTGACATTATCAAACTTTTCTGCATCTTATGCTACATTGGTGTTTGGGTGGTACTTGTAAGTGATGCAAAAGATGCAAATTACATGTATACATTTGTTATAACTGAAATTTTCTTTTGAGAAGCCTTAGAGATACCACAGGGAGCTTAGAGGGTTTTGTGAAATACAATCTTAAAAACTTTATGTAGTGAATGAAGCACTGCACTAGGTATTCAAAATTAGCATGGATATGACCTTGAACAGCTCTCAGAACTCTTCTGCCCCTGATTCCATCTGATAAAAAGGACAAGGGTATGGGAATGGAATTCCTTTTCCCTCCCAGGAAACTCACTAAAATGTTAAGTATGACAATACAATATTCGATGGTAAAATTTTCTTGTGTGGCTCATGAACTGATCTTGAAGACAATTTCAATTTCTATGAGTTCAGAAAATGTTTCAAAATAACAATAGTAACATTGGAATAAATGCCTTTCTCCCAAGGTGACTGCTTTGAAGAACAAAAATGATTTATAGTAATTTGAATATATGAGTTCTGATATGCTTATTAAAAAACCACTCTCATTGTTTTGTAGTCATAATTTCTTTTAATCAGGAGTTCTTTGAACTTTTATTTTTTAAAATAGTATTTTATTTTTCCCCAGTTACATTTAAAAACAACTTTTAACATTTGTTTTTTCTTAATTTTTGAATTTCAAATTCTATCATTTTCCCCCTTTACTCTCCTCTGCCCTGCAATGGCAAGCAATCTAATATAGTTATACATGTGCAATCATATAAAATATTTCCATATTAGTCATTTTGTGGAAGAAAACAAAGAAAGAAAAAAGGAAGGAAGGAAGGAAAGAAGGAAGGAAGCAAGGAAGAAAGAGTATGCTTCAGTCTGTGTTCAGAAGCCAGTAGTTCTTTCTCTGGAAGCAGACGGCATTTTTCATCATGAGTCCTTTGTGATTGTCTTAGATCATTGTATTGCTGAGAATAGCTAAATCATTCACAGTAGTTCATCTTACAATATTGTTGTTACTCTATACAGTGTTCTCCTGGTTCTTGCTCACTTCACTCTGCATCAGTTCATGTAAATCTTTCCAGGTTTTTCTGAGATCATCCTGCTTGTCATTTCCTAAAGCACAGTAGTATTCTATAACAATCACATGCCACATGTTCAACTATTCCTCAATTGATTGGTGTCCCCTCAATGTCTAATTCTTTGCCACCACAAAAAGAGTTGCTGTAAAAATAGGTCCTCCCGCTTGCCCCCCCTTTTGGGATGTAGACCTGGTAGTGGTATTGCTGGATCAAATGATATGCACAGTTTGATAGCCCTTTGGGCATTGTTCCAAATTGCTTTCCAGAATTATTGGATTCATTCACAACTCCACCAACACTGCATCAGTGTCCCTATTTTTCCGTATCCCTTCTAGCATTTGTCATTTTTCTCTTCTGTCGTATCAGCCAATCTGATAGGTGTGAGGTGGTACTTCTGAGTTGTTTTAATTTGCATTTCTCTAAGCAGTAGTGATTTAGAGCAATTTTTCATATGCCTACAGATAGTTTTGATTTCTTTGCCTGAAAACTGCCTGTTCACATCCTTTGACCATTTATCAATTGGAGGATGACTTGTATTCTTATAAATTTTTGACTCAGTTCTCTTTATAGTTGAGAAATGAGGCCTTTATCAGAGATAAGGTTTTCTGCTTTCCTTCTAATTTTGGTTGCATGTTTTTGTTTGTATAAAAACTTTTAAATTTAATATAATCAAAATTATCCATTTTACATTTCCTAATGCTCTCTATATCCTGTTTGGTTCTAAATTCTTCCCTTATCCACACATCTGACAGGTGAACTATTCCATGTTTCCTTAATTTGCTTACAGTATTACCCTTTACATCTAAATCATGTACCCATTTTTACCTTATCCTGGCATACATTGTGAGAGGTTGATCTATACCTAGTTTCTGTTGGTTCTCTTTTCTAGTTTTCCAAGAAGTTTTTTGTCTAATAGTGAGTTCTATTCCCAAGAGCTTTGGCCTTTGAGTTTATCAAACATGTAATTACTATGGTCATTTACTACTGCGTATCATGTACCTAATTTATCCTACTGACCCACCACTCTATTTCTTAGCTAGTATCAAATTGTTTTGATGGTTACTGCTTTATAATACAGTTTGAGATCTAATGTTGCTAGGCTACCTTCCTTTACAGTTTTTCCATTGATTCCTTTAATATTCTTGATCTTTTCTTCTTCCAGATGAATATTATTACTTTTTCTAGCTCTATAAAATACTTTTTGGTAGTTTGATTGGTATTGTGCTGAATAAGTAGATTAATTTATATATAATTGTCATTTTTATTATATTGGTTCAGCCTACCCATGAGCAATTAATATTTTTCCATTGTCTAGATCTGACTTTAGTTGTGTGAAAAATGTTTTATAATTGTGTTCATGTAGTTCCTAGGTTTGCTCGTAGACTCCCAAGTTTTTGTACTGTCTACAGTGATTTTAAATGGAATTTCTCTTTCTGTCTCATGTTGCTAGTCTTTGTTGGTGATACATAGAAATGCTGATGATTTATATGGGTTTATTTTATATCCTGCAACTTTACCGAAGTTGTTAATTATTTTGACTAGTTTTTTTTAGTTGATTCTCTAGGATTCTCTAAGTATACCATCATATCATTTGCAAAGGGTGATAGTTTTGTTTCCTTGTTGCTCATTCTAATTCCTTCAATTTTTTTTCCTTTTCTTATTTCTATAGCCAACATATTTAGTACAATATTAAATAATGGTTGTGACAATGGGCATACTTGCTTCACCCCGATCTTATTGGGAAGGTTTCTAGCTAATCCCCATTACAGACAATGCTTTCTGATGGTTTTAGATAGATACTATTTATCACTTTAAGGAAAGTTCCATCTATTCTCTAGTTGGTTGTTTTTTTTTAATAGGAATGGGTGCTGTCTTTTGTCAAAAGCTTTTTCTTCAAGTATTAAGATAATCATATGATTTCTGTTGGTTTTGTTTTTGATATGGTCAGTTATGCTGATAGTTTCCCCTAATAAGAAACTAACCCTGCATTACTGGTATAAATTCCATCTGGTCCTAGCATATGATCTTTGTGATGTATTGTTGTAATCTCCTTGCTAGTATTTTATTTAAAATTTTGCTTCAATATTCATTAGGGAAATTAATCTATAGTTTTCTTTCTCTTTTTTTATTCTTCCTGATTTAGGTATTAGCACCATATTTGTGTCACAGAAGGAATTTGGTAGGATACCTTCTTTGCCAGTTTTTCCAAACAGTTTATGTAGTATTGGAATTAATTGTTTTTTGAATGTTTGGTAGAATTCACTTGTGAATCCATCTAGTCCTGGGATTTTTTTTTCCTTAGGGAGCTCATAAATGGCTCACTCAATTTCTTTTTCTAAGATGTGGTTATTGAAGTGTCCTATTTCCTCTTCTGTTCACCTGTGCAATTTATTTTGTAAATATCCATACATTTCACTTAGATTGTCAGATTTATTGGCATATAATTGGACAAAACAGCTACTAATAATTGCCTTAAGTTCCTCTTCATTGGTGGTGAATTCACTCCTTTAATTTTTCATATTGGTAATAGGGTTTTTTCTTTACTTTTTTAATAAAATTAACCAGTGGTTTATCTATTTTATTTTTTCCCCTTAAATTAGCTCCCAGTTTTATTTATTAGTTCAATGATTTTCTTACTTCTAATTTTATTAATCTCTCCTCTGATTTTCAGGGTTTCCAATTTGTTGCTTAATTGGGAATTTTTAATTTCTTCTTTTTCTAGCTTTTTAGCTCTTTCTCTATTTTATTGATGTAAAGATTTAGAGATATACATGTTCACCTAATACTGCTTTTACTACAACCCATAAATTTTGGTATGTTGTCTTATTGTTGTCATTCTCTTTAATGAAATTATTGATTGTTTCTATGATTTGTTCTTTGGCCCACTCATTCTTTAGGATTAAATTCCAATTAATTTTTAATCTATCTTTTCATTGACTCATTGAATCTAATGTTATTGTATTATGATTTGAAAAGTATATATTTAATATTTTTGCTTTTTTGCATTTGATTGAGAGGGTTTTATGTCTCATACATGGTCAATATTTGTGTGGGTACTACATGCCACTAAGAAAAGGTATATTCCTTTCTGCGCCCATTCAGTTTTCTCCAGAGGTTTACCACATCTAAACTAAAATTCCATTCATCTCCTTAACTTCTTTCTAGTTTATTTTTTGGTTAGCTTTATCTAGTTCTGAGAGGGGAAAATTGAGATGCCCCACTAGTATAGTTTTACTCTCTATTTCCTCCTCTAATATATTCAACTTCTTTAAAAATTTAAATGTTATACTATTTGGTGCATATATGTTTAGTATTGCTATTACTTCATTGTCTATGGTACATTTGAGCAAGATATAGTTTCAATCCTTATCTCTTCTAATTAGATCTATTTTTGCTTTTCCTTTGTCTTGAGATCATGATTGCTACCCCTGTTATTTTTCACTTCAGCTGAAGCATAATAAATTCTGCTCTAGCCCCTTACCTTTAGTCTGCATGTGTGTCTCTGTGCTTCAAATGTGTTTCTTGTAAACAGCAGACTGTAGGATTCTGGTTTTTAATCCATTCTTTCAGTTTCTATTTTGATCTGTGGCCATAGTATATCAGGGAAGTTTTCTTGTAATATGATGTCCAGGCTCTTTTCTCTTTTTTGATCATGGCTTTCAGGTAGTCCAATGATTCTTAAATTATCTCTCCTCGGTCTGTTTTCCACATCAGTTGTTTTTCCAATGAGAAATTTCACATTTTCTTCCATTTTTAATTCTTTTGATTTTGTTTTATCATTTCTCGATATATCATGGAGTCATTAGCTTCCACTTGCCCAATTCTAATTTTTTTTAATTTTTTTAAGAAATTATTTTCTTCATTAAGTTTTTGTATCTCCTTTTCTGTTAGGCTGGATCTGTTCTTTAAGGAGTTATTTTCTTTATTGAATTTTTGCATATCTCTTTCCATTTTGTGCTTCCTTTACCAAGCTATTGACTCTTTCTTCATGATTATCTTGTATTACCTTCATTTCTTTTCCCAATTTTTCTTTGACTTCTCTTATTTGATTTTTAAAATCCTTTTCAAGCTCTTCCAGGAGTACTTTTGGCAGGGTGGTGGGACTGAGACCAATTCATATTTTTCTTTGTGGCTTTGTATGTAGCAATTTTAACACTGTGTCCTCTTTTAAGTTTGTGCCTTTATCCTCCTTGTCATCATAGTAACTTTCTATGATCAAGTTCTTTTTGTTGGTTTGTTTGCTGATTTTTCTGCCTATTTTTTTTTAAACTTTATACCTTATGTAAAAGTTGCTCTCTGCTCTTGGGGAGTGGAGAGGGCACTGTCTCAAGCTTCTTATGCCAGGGCTCAGGGCCTTGCTGCTGGCTTGTAATGGGCCTCAGGGCATAACTTCTGGTTTGCCCTGGGGGTAGGGTCTCACAGCTTGCTTGCACTGGGGATGGGGCCTCGCTCCTAGGGCTGCTAGCCTAAGCTGGGACTTGGGGCCTTGCTGCTGGCCCCTTGGGGTGTGGCCTGCCACTGGCTTGCTCTCCAAACCACACTTCCTTCGTGAAACCTTTCCTGTTTACCCTGCAGGGGTGGAGATCCTGTTGTCTTGAGGCCACATGTAGCCCCCTAGGTCCTCAAGTGCAGCCTTTGACTGAATCCAAACTTCAAAGAATAAATAAGGACCTAGAAGGTCACATGTGGCCTCAAGGCCAGAGGTTCCCCACCCCTGCTCCAAGCTGTCCTGGGCTGGAAAACTACTTCACCATTCCAAAATTGGTTCTAAGGTGTTGCTTCAAGGTTGTCTGGAGGGGAATTTGGGAGAGGTGAGGTCAGTTCCAGTCTCACTGCACCATCTTGTCTTGGTAAGTTTATTTCTTTGAACTTTTAGAAGAAACTTCCTGTGGGTGGCTTTTGTTCACTCAATCATTTATTAAGAAATGTATGTAAAACATAAAATATTTTTAAATATAAAGATGACTATGATAGATAAGGGAACACAAAGATACATAAGCATAGCTTCTGTTCTCCTCTAACGTACATTCTAGTGCATAACGTGTACTTGATAACACTTTTGTCATTATTGGCCCAGACCTGTGATTTCATGGGCATAGGGAACTCCTGGTGAAGAAACTCCTTCCATCAGTTCAGATTAGTCATGGAGAGTCACTTGAGGCACTGAGAGGATAATAACTTTGCCAGGGTCACACAGCTAGTATGTGTCACTCTCCATTTTAAAACGTGCTGTTAATAATCTTAGTAAGTTTACTGTGAGTATCTATACAACCCACAGCTGTCACGAGAGCACCATCTCCATTTATATTACTTTTCTCATTGCTATATATAAGTTTTACTCTCTAAAGGCTATTAGCTAATAGAGTTTTCCTCTAGTAGCTTTCATCATGTGTTGCAATCACCTTAACCTCAATGGACACAATAATTCCATAACCTACATCAGACATGCCTTGTCTTGGCCATAAGATGATAATGATAGGTTTTAATCTTATCTCAATTGATAGTAACCCCAAGACTGCCTATAATTGCATGCTCTCTCTTACTGTCAGTAATTCTATGGACCCAATTTTCTTTAGGCTTTAGGTGTATTAGCAGATAGCTTTGTCTTTAATATTAAGTAATCTGTGGACAATTCAATCTGAATGAAACATACTTATTGAATGCTGGCTACTTAGATCCATTTAGTATCACACAAATTGATTGTCACAATACACCTAACTTAGGCTACCTAAACTGGCACTTTAATCGAAGATGCTACTGTAGAGTACCTGACTATGAAGTTCAGTAAGTTTTTCACAATGAACACAATGTGTCTGTGACTTCACCATCGATATACCCAGAGAGAAGTGATATTTGGGATTGCTGAGTGGTCCTCTAAGGAGTCTCAGTTTAATTTTATCTTAGGTCCTCTTTCAGTTTTCTACTGGTTGAGAGGACAGAGATATCATTTTTTTCACATTTTAGACTTTTTGTATGATGCCTGTCTTAGATGGGAGGTACATCTTTATGACAAGCATGTTAGGAAATGCTTTGTGAATTGAAGACACATTTATGAAGCAAGACCTGGACTGCATTGGTTCTTAATATACTTATCCAAGATTTTTGAGTGTGGGCCTTAGCTCTTTGCTTTCGATTTTTTAGCAATATGTAGCCCATAGATTAATTAACACATTAAGTAAGAGACAAAAGCTCAAAAGCTGTCTGTGCCAAAATGGCAATGAAAGGGTAGATTTCTCTTGATGTTGCTCCCATCATAATAAGCCACTGTGCTCCTTGAAAAATAAAAGTTATAGGTCACCAGAAGAGCAATATAGAGATTCATGGTGGGCATGAATAGGCTACAGCATCCTACCAATGAAATAATTTGTAAGAGAAGTAATATATTAAAGGGATAGAAAACCAGAAGAGAAGGGAAACTTGTCATATACTAATAGTAAGGAATGTCTTATGGATAACCTGTATGCTCATTGGGTAGCCACACCATTTTATAATATCTAGAACAGGGACTCTTAACTTTTTTGATGCCATAGACCAAGCCTTGGCAGTCTGGTGAAGCCTAGGACTTCTCAGTATGGTATTTAAAATAATTGAAGAAAATGCTAAATGTCAGTTAGAAATTTATGAAAAATAAATATGTATTTTTTTCTATCCAAGTTCACAGACTGCTTGAAATTAATTCATAAAATTCCAAGGGTTTGTGGATCCCAGATTTAGAACTCTTAGTCTTGAAAAGGCCATGTTGGATAGACCATTTGAGGAGGATTTGTGGGATTTCATGGACAAGAGTCATTCATGGATAAGAGATGATCTGTATCTTTGGAGGGAGTACCTACATTGATTAAATCATAATTCTATTAAAATGAGTTTCCCCCAAAACTCTGTCTTTTGGCCCTTTCTCCTCCCTCTCTATGCAATTTCACTTCACTGTCTCATCTCCCATTGATTCAATTGTCATCTCTATATAGATGATTCTCAGATTTATTTACTGAGCCCTTACCTCTCTCTTCATCTCTGGTCTCACATTTCCAGTCTAAGGTACATCTCAAACTGGATGTACCATAGGCATCCTCAACTCAAGTCGACAGGTCTAAAACCAAACTCTATTTTCCCACCAAAGCCCTCCTGTCTTTCTAACTTCCCTACTCCTGTCAAGGTTGACACCATCTTTCTAGTCATCCAGGTTCACAATAGAGGTGTCATGCTTGACTCTTCACTCTCTCCAATCCTCCATATCCAATCTGCTGCCAAAAGCTGTAAGTTTACCTTCATAATATTTCTTGCATATGTCAGAGCAGACTTTGATACTACCACCATCTTGGTATAGGCCCTCATCATCTTATGCCTGGTCATTGAAATAGCCTTCTATATGTTCTCCTCTCACAAGTCTGTTTTCTACTCCCCATTCTAGTCTGTTTTCTACTCGACTACCAAAGTGATCTTCCTAAAGTACAGCTCTAACCATGTTACACACTCACACACACACCATACACACACACACACACACACACACACACCCTTTCAATAAACTCCAGTGGATGCCTATCATTTTCAGAATAAGATGTTAAATCTTCCATTTAGCTTTTAAAGTATGCCATAACCTGGACCCTTTCTACCTTTCCAGTCTCCTTATACGTTACTCCCATCAATGTACTCTATGATTCAGTGACACTGGTCTCCTTACTGTTCTTCATACAAGATCCTATCTCTCAGCTCTGAATTTTCACTGGCTGTTCTCCACATCTGGAATTCTTCCCTTCCTCATCTCCATCTCCTGGTTTCCCTGTTTTCCTCCAAACCTCACCTAAAAGCACCCCTTAATGCTAGTACCTTCCCTCTGAGATTATCTCTCATTTACACTATGTAGATCTTGTATATACATAGTTGCTGTTATTGTCTCCCCCATTAGACTGTGAGAATTTTGAGGACAGTGACTGTTTTTGCCTTTCTTTGTATCCAGAGCACTTAGCATGTAGTAAGCTCTTAGTAAATGTTGCTGACTAATTTAGCACTAAGTAACTAAGACTCTAAGTTGTACGAAAGTTGCTATTTGTCCTTCATTCTCTAAGAGGACCATGGGAGACGATGCCATGACATGTGAATGAACTGGATTTAAGTGAGGGATGTAGCAGGGGTTTTCTAACTCAGGAGTTTCCTATATCCATGAACTCACAGGGCCAGTACTAGCCTGATCCATATTTGCAAGGTACACTAGAGTCAGAAAAACAAAAACAAAATGGTTCTTGACCCCAAAGAGATTCAGTTCTATTGATGTGCAAGGAGTATGAAAATAGGTTGTATGTAGATAAGCAAATGAAAAGTATATTTCCCCCCCCTCCCAAATCAATTAGGTCACAGATCTATGGAAGTATTTCAGCACTCTGTTCTTAAAGTGGCTTTTAGGAAGCAGAAAACTGATTAGAGATACATAATGAGGTATCCCCTTTCTTCTAATTTCACCTCTATAGATTTGGATTGGGAGAAATTGCTGGGTGAAAACTGTGCTCTTGTACTATGTGCTATCAATTTGAGTGTTGTGGCTTCACTTTAAAACATCATTGAAAAACTTTATTGGATCTTGGGTAGCTAGGAAAGGACTTGTCAATACCTGATGGCTTTTCACTAGTAAGTGAAAAATAATACAAAATACAGAGTATTTCATTGGGTTAAAATGATGGGAAGTCTCTGCCTCTAGGGCATCAGAAAAGCTCAAGCAGATTTTGCCAGTAATTTCCTTCTATTGAGAAATACTGCATCACTGTGCAAATACTGTATTTCACCATTGGAAAAAAAATGTGATTTGTTTATAGGCATGTGAAAATGGGAGGAAAAGGTATGATGGTTTATGCACGATGCAGATTAAGCTTTATTCTGAGATGAAATTAAGCATATCTTGAGTAGACACCTGCCCTGGTGTAAATAGTATAAAATGCCTTGCAATTATAAGTCAATGGACATCTCTTCAGTATATGTATATCTTCCATCAGTGTAAAGTACAACTCTTCCATAATCTTTCATACTGTCCATATCTTTCAGCAAATCCCCAGGAAAGAATCTATACAATCTATACAACCCATTTAAAAATGCTTGCTGTGATCCAGGCAGTGTGCTAGACTCTAATGATAGAAAGTCAGAGATGAAGAAATACTGTTTTACCGAAGGCACTTACCTTCTATCAGGTAGATGTGTATTGTGTGTGTGTGTGTGTGCAAAATAAATACATTGGAGTGGAGGCCTTCCTGGGTCTCTGTGCAGTAATGTAGATACTTTTCATTCTAATTATATATTTTATTTGCTTGGGACCCTTTCTCATCCTTTCTTATTTTTAGGCTTCTCTGTGTGCTCAAATAGAAACAAGAGTGCTACCAAATGGTAGTTGTTGGATACTTAGAGCTATGTGATTGGCTGAGCTTTTGATCCTTGAGAAGCCTTGAATCTACTCCCAGTTCATCATTTTTGAATGTATTTAAGCAGATACTGCCCAGAGTTCACTCTAGTTCTGCTGCCTGCAGCTTAGTTGGATGGAAAATATAGGACTTTTTAGAGGTGCTTTGAGAGGATAATTTTGGAAGCCATAAATTGGCAGGATCAAGATAATCAAAATTGAGAACTAAGTGTCCTGGGTCCCATCCCCAAAGGCAACCTCAGGGATAGAAGAAGGAATGAGGAAGGGCCAAATACTTGAAGCAGTGGGCTGGTTTTTCTGTTGTCCCTGGATCCACAAAAAGTTTTCATCATCTGGAGAGAGCTATCTATATCCAAAGAAAGAATTATGGAGTCTGAACACAGATTGAGGCATACTATATGCTCTCCATTTTTTCCCTTGGTTTTTCTTTTGTTTTCTCTTTTGCTTTTGTTTTTTTTTTTTGGTTTTGTTTCTTCTTTCTCATGATTCATTGCATTGGTCATAATTCTTCTTTACAACTTGACTATTGTGTAAATAAGTTCAATGCAAAGTTATATGTAGAAGATATATCGGCTTCCATGCCATCTTGGGGAGGGAGGGGTGGGGGAAGAAAATCTGGAACTCAAAATTATGTGGAACTGAGTATTATAAACTAAAAATAAAATTTTAATTATTAAAAAAAAAGAAAGAAAAAAAGTTTTCAACATCTCAAGTCAGTTTGCTGCTTTTCCCTCCCAGAATACAGTTTAGCATTTCAGTGCCTTGGGTTTTAATTTGATCTTTATTTTAGAAAAGTTTGTCTCTAAACTAAACATACTTGCATGTATACACTTATAAATGTTGAAAACTTCCCTCCTGATAGGCCTCTTTTTTATCTAGACTCCAAAACTAGATGCTGCAAATCCTCATGGGACCTCGAGTGAAGGAAAACTATGAGTTTTTACCACTCTTGGTCTGAAGATGCTTGGACTTTAAGAAGGACAGTGTGTGTGTGTGTGTGTGTGTGTGTGTGTGTGTGTGTGTGTGTTTGCTGTAAATACTGAATCTTGGTAAACCTATGTAACAGTTAGTTCCGCTATGTGAAACTTTGCTTCTTTAGTTTAATCAATTAAACAGATTGTTTACATCAAATGATGTTATTTTAACAGTGGAGTCAGTGGGATCCTACCCTTCCTTCTAGACTTCCCCAAAAGATATGTGTCAGCATTTATTAAATAATGCTAGTAAACTTTAAAAAATAAAACAACATCCACCCTAGTCTGTCTAGTCAGGGTTTGTGGATAGTTTGGGATTTAAATGTGCATCTTAGGTGATTAGAGAAAAAGAATGATGCCAGGTTGGGACATAATTTGTCTGTCCCTTCATGAACTGATAATTTGCTTTTTAAAGTCAATGAAAAACTGGAGAACATTGATTCATTATGTTTGCCACTAATTAACCACGGACAAAAAACCAAAACCAAAACTACTCTCTTACTAAAATAAAGATTAAAATTGTATCACCTGAGCAAAAAAAGATAAAATAATAATGATAATGATGTTGACAATGATAATTACAATAGCTAGCATTTAATGCTTTAAAGCTTACAAAATACTTTATAAGTATTACCTCTCCTGGGAGGTAGGTGTTATTAATAATCTTCATCTTACAGATGGAGGGGGGTGGGAAAGGAAGGGAATAAGTATGTATACAGCACCTTCTAAATGCCAGGCACTCTGCCAAGTGCTTTACAGATGTCACATCATTTTATCCTCACAACAAGATAGGAGATAGGTACTTTTATTATCCCCATTTTGTAGCTGAAGAGACTGAGGTAATCAGAGGTTAAGTGATTTTCCTAGGGTCACACAGCTAGTAAATATCTGAGGCTGGATTTGAACTGAGGTCTTCCTGATGCCAGACCCAGAGCTCTGTGAGCTAAGGTGCACCTAGCTGGCTAGGATTTAACCATGGTTGCAAATTAATATTTACAGAATAATATATAACCCAAAATTGTCCACATCATAATGTTCAGTTCACCTTGTTTTATAGAACATACTGATACTCACCAGGTGTCCATGCTCAGATACTCTTTGTTACCTTCAATCATTCACTCGCTTAAAAGAATAGAGTGGGTGGACAGAGGCAGATGGCTAAGCATATGGTGAGAATGGCCCACATCTTGAGAGATGGGAATTAGAACTTGGAGAGGTGTCCTTTTCCAAATGGCATGTTCAGTGCAAGAAGAGATGAATTAGAACTTCCTTTGACAGAGATACCACCCCTGCCACCCACTGGCTCATCCCAAGAAGTCAAGCCATAGCCCTGTCAGCTATATACAGAGCCTCTGGCTAATGTGTTTGGTGAGTTGAAAGAAAGGGGATTAAAACTGGTTGAGTGAACACGTGAGTAAATCAAGGAAAATAATGATGTGCCTGGCAGTGACAAGAATACAGCTGAGAAAATGCCTTGAAAAGAGTTCCATTCTCTCTTTATCTCTGGGGTTCTGGATCCAGATAAGAGAGGATTAGGATGGAAGGAATTCTTGTGGATGAGGCAGTGGGTGATGGGGTGATATCTTTGTCAAAGAAAGTTCTAATTCATCTCTTCTTCTGCTGAACATACCTTTTGGAGAATGACTCATCTCCATGTTCTAATTCCCATCTCTCAAAATGTGGGTCATGGATTGGCTCAAGCCTTGGCCATTTAGAGTGATACCCAACCCCCAGAAACCATCCAAACTACGTGTCTTCTCTTGACTACAAAACATCAGTCATTTCCTTGGACCAATGCCATATCTACAGACTAACCCAAAGCCGTATTCCTCTCCAAGGGTGCTCTCCTCCAGATGTTAACTCAAAAATTTCCTGATACGTTCTTACCAGTTGGAGGCTTTAAATAAATAAGATGTTGAATATGGATTCTAGGTATGCCAGAGTGTTGAGTTCTTAACTTATAAGTCACATACCCAGTTTCTTTTTGTACAGATGTAGAGCAAAATAATACAGTAAGTGAAATAATTGGACTCACAGAGTGGAGATGAGTTGTGGAGCCAGACCAATTTTAGTGTTCATCGATTAGGCTTTTTCTGATAACTAACTGCTTCCCAGCATTTTTGCTACCACAGTGTCCTATGATCACAATGTTTAATTCTCAGTATACCTTTGAATGGCCACACCAGGAATTGGAAGTGAACAGTGAGTGGTTAAGCTAAATGAAGAGTTTCCTCACTGTGAGAATACTTTTGTGATAGAGTCTCTAAGTTGGAAATAATGAAAACTGTTTGAAATATTTTACCTTGTAATACAAAACCTTAATCTCACAATGACCTTGGAGTGTAATTTTGATAACTGGCACTTTTGTTCTCCATTTACAGCAGGGAGGTAGATTGTTTAAAAAAACATACTCTGTTTATAAATCATTGTTCATGAGTTGGCCATCTTTTTCTCATATCCTTTTTCCTTCTGAATTTGTGGATTCATAATCCTCCTTTGAACAATGTAGAGGCTAAGTTTATAGGGAGTTTGCTAGGACTCCTGGGTTTCCCTCCAAGTAACCCTTTTGTGTTTCCTCTGTCACTTGCCTTCCACTATGAAATCTAGAAATGCAGAAACTTTTCTTTTTGCTTTTATGTAAGATTTTTATATTTAAATTTTCAAGTATATACTCGTACTTATTATTTATAGTACCTGTCTTTTTTATTTATACATCAACTGACATTTTTGGCCTCAGTTTATTAACATTAGTGGTACATTTAATATACTTAATTTTTAATGGAGAGAGAGGAGTCTGGTAGAGTGAATACAGGACCCTCCTCAGAGCCAGGGAGATCCTAAGTTCAAGTCTTATCTCTAATGCATAGCATGTAACCCTGGGCAAGTAGCTTAACCTCCCAATGATAGCCTTCTAAGACTACATACTTCAGAGTAGATGCTAGAAGTTTATTCATAGGGATTTTCCCATACCAACTAAATTACAGGTCCACATCTATTTTTTGAGAGAGGCAGTGTGGCCTAGTTGATAAAAGGCTGTCTTTGGAGTCAGGAAGACCTTTTGATAGAATCAAAAGACAGAACCTCCCTCCACCTCCACTCCCATCCCCCACCCCAAAAGAAACCAACAACAAAATGGAATAAAGGCATATAAAGCATGTTCCAATTGCTCAGCTTTTAATTTTTTACTAGAAGTGATAAGTTGTTTTTACTTTTAAATTATTTGCCTTAGCAGTAGAGTTGAGTCCTGAAATTGAATTCCTATGAATTTTGTTTTGTTTTCTTTACTTTCTACTACCCACCCAGAACCACATTTGAATAAAAGTGAAATCTATGCAACACTTTAACATAAATTTCAAAATCCTTTTATTAGTATGGGGAAAAAACCTTTTCCTCATGTACAATTTACTGAATGTATAAGGACAACAATTATCTGAAGGATACATTTTAAATATTTATGCATATATCACGACATAGATGACTCACTTACTTTCTCCCACCACTAAAATAATATTATTGCATGAATATTACTTGATTGGTGCCTTAGGTGGGCTCTTAGTCCATACACTTGCAATAATAGGCATAAAATCCTTTTAAGGTCCGTGCTCATTAATTCTATAGCAAAACAAAATTGAAGATTCATGGTTTAGGATCTGATATAAACCCCTTCATTTAGGATACTTTTTGTCAGATAACAGTCAAATCTTCCATACTGTATTGTATTTAGCTAGGAAATTTGCTAACTTTTCTATTGATATTTAATGGGCTTTATAGTCAATACTGAGAAAATCTTTTTTTTTTAATTTTTTTGAAATGTTTTGTATTTTTTCATTTGATATTTTTTCAGTTTTCAGCATTGATTTCCACAAGATTTTGAGTTACAAATTTTCTCCCCATTTCTACCCTCCCCCCACTCCAAGATGGCATATATTCTGATTGCCCCGTTCCCCAGTCAGCCGTCCCTTCTATCACTCCCCTTCCCCTTCCCCCCATCCCTTTTCCCCTTACTTTCTTGTAGGGCAAGATAGATTTCTGTGCCCCATTGCCTGTATATCTTATTTCCCCATTGCATGCAAAAATAACCTTTTTTTTGAGCATCTGCTTTTGAAACTTTGAGTTCCAAATTCTGTCTCCTCTTCTCCCCACCCCCCACTCTCCCTAAGAAGGCAAGCAATTCAACAGGCCACACGTGTATCATTACTCATGTTGTGAAAGACTAACTATATTTCCCTCCCTCCTGTTCTGTCCCCCTTTATTCAATTTTCTCCCTTGACCCTGCCCCTTTTCAAAAGTGTTTGCTTTCGATTACTTCTTCCTCCTATCTTCCCTCCCTTCTATTGTCCCCCTTTTTCATCCCCTTCCCCCTACTTTCATGTGGGGTAAGATACCCAATTGAGTGCATATGTGATTCCCTCCTCAAGTCAAATCCAATGAGAGCAAGATTCACTCTTTCCCCCTCACCTGACCCCTCTTCCCTTCCAATGAACTGCTTTTTCTTGCCACTTTTATGGAAGATAATTTACCCCATTCTATCTCTCCCTTTCTCCCTCTTTCAATATATTTATCTCTCATCCCTTAATTTTATTTTATTTTTTTATATATTGTCCCTTCATGTTCAACTCACTCTGTGCCCTCTGTCTATGTATATGAATATTCCCTTCAACTACCCTAATACTGAGAAAGGTCATGAATTACACACATCATATTTCCATGTAGGAATGTAAGCAAAACAGTTCAACTTTAGTAAGTCCCTTATTATTTCTCTTTCTTGTTTACCTTTTCATGCTTCTCTTGATTCTTGTGTTTGAAAGTCAAAATTTCCATTCGGCTCTGAGAAAGCTTGAAATTCCTCTATTTTATTGAAAATCCATACTTTGCCTTGGAACATTATACTCAGTTTTGTTGGGTAGGTGATTCTTGGTTTAAATCCCAACTCCTTTGACCTCCGGAATATCATATTCCAAGCCCTTCCATCCCTTAATGTAGAAGCTGCTAGATCTTGTGTTATCCTGATTGTGTTTCCACAATACTCAAATTGTTTCTTTCTGGCTGCTTACAGTATTTTCTCCTTGATCTGGGAGCTCTGGAATTCGGTGACAATATTCATAGGAGTTTTCTTTTTGGGATCTTTTTGAGGAGGTGATCTGTGGATTCTTTCAATTTCTATTTTTACCCTGAGGCTCTACAATATTAGGGCAGTTTTCCTTGATAATTTCTTGAAAGATGATGTCTAGGCTCTTTTTTTTTGATCATGGCTTTCAGGTAGTCCAATAATTTTTAAATTATCTCTCCTGGATCTGTTTTCCCAGTCAGTGGTTTTTCCAATGAGATATTTCACATTGTCTTCCACTTTTTCATTCCTTTGGTTCTGTTTTATAATATCTTGATTTCTCATAAAGTCACTAGCTTCCACTTGCTCCAATCTAATTTTTAAGGTAGTATTTTCTTCAGTGGTCTTTTGGACCTCCTTTTCTGTTTGGGTAATTCTGCCTTTCAAGGCATTCTTCTCCTCATTGGTTTTTTGGACCTCTTTTGCCATTCGGGCTAGTCTATTCTTCAAGGTGTTATTTTCTTCAGTATTTTTTGGGTCTCCTTTAGCAAGTCATTGACTTGTTTTTCATGGTTTTCTTGCATCACTCTCATTTCTCTTCCCAATTTTTCCTCTACTGCTCTTACTTGCTTTTCCAAATCCTTTTTGAGCTCTTCCATGGCCTGAGACGAATTCATATTTGTCTTGGAGGCTTTTGATGTAGTCTCTTTGTCTTTGTTGACTTCTTCTGGCTGTATGTTTTGATCTTCTTTGCCACCAAAAAAAGATTCCCAAGTCTGAGTCTGAATCTGAGTCCTTTTTCACTGCCTGTTCATGTTCCCAGCCAATTACTTGACCCTTGAGCTTTTGTAGGGGTATGACTGCTTGTAGAGTAGAGAGTACTTTGTCCCAAGCTTTAGAGGCCTTGTGCTGCTGTTTTCAGAGCTACTTCTGCACAGCAAGCTCTGCCACAGCAGTGCTCCACCTCCCCCAAGAACTGCCAACCCAGACTGAGACTCATATTCAAGCAGGCTCTGCACTCCCACTCTGATTTGCCACTTAATTCCTCCCACCTTGGACCTGGGGCTGGAAGCAACTGTACCTGGAAGCAGCCCCAGGGCAGTGGCCTACTGTGAACTCCTTTCACTCCGTTCTAGCAGTTCTACCCACTAACCTTCTCTGTTGTCTTTGGCGTTTGTGGATTGAGAAGTCTGGTAACTGCCACAGCTCACTGATTCAGGGTACTACACCTATTCCACCGGGATCCTGCTCTTGTTGGTCCTGGCGCAGCCCATGCTGGGTTCTGCTCTGCTCCCAGCTCCATGTGATAGACCCTTCTCCACAACCATCCAGGCTGTTCTGGGCTGGAGCCCTGCTTCCATTTGCTATTTCATGGGTTCTGCAGCTCTAGAATTTGTTCAGAGCCATTTTTATAGGTGTGTGGAGGTACCTAGTGGGGAGCTTATGCAAGTCCCTGCTTTCCAGCTGCCATCTTGGCTCCACCCCCCCCCCCAAATCTTTACTATATAAAGGGGTATTTAACTTTTTTTTTCTCTAGATGATGGAAAATGATAGTAATAATTACTGTGCTGCTAGGTGTTATAGATGGAGTGAAAATGTTATACTGTTCAAAGGGCTTTCTAGTTGCTTACTTTGGGGTAAAGAATCATACTTCTTTACCCTCTTAGGAAAGAATTCTTGAGGAAAATTTCCTTTGAGCAAATAGGACAAGGCATAAGAGAATAGATGTCATTTTAAAGCATTAATGATGGAAAGAGTAGAGACCTTCACAGTCTTCATAGTATTATGCATCCTCCCATTCCTGCAGTCTCTAGTCCAGCCATATTGGCCTACTTTCTATTTCTGATTCATGATATTTGATCTCTAGTCTCTGTGCCTTTTCATGACTGGGAGACAAAAGATCTGGTTCTCCTCTCATTTTGGTCACCCAAGCTGTGACTTCCCAGGGTCTCAGTTTCATTCTCTGGGTTAAATCTGATGATGTTTAGAATATGTTTCTGCTTAACATGCTTTAATTTCCCTTATTACATTATTCTACACCTTGCCTCTAAAGACCAGCATCAAAATTAAAAGCATTTTCCTGAAAGGAGGACTCAGCTTCAAATCCCATTTAGCCACAATCCAGGTCATCTTACCATCTATCTGTTTCCAGTAACCTTCTCCCTGGTGGGAATCTTCTCTTCCTGCTTTCCACCTCCCTGGGACAAAATTCCCCTTCCTGGACATCATTCCCCTATGTGTGTTATCTTCTGCTATTAGAATATAAGCTCCTTGTGAGTAAGGATTGTTTATTTTTTAAAGAAATTGCATCCTCAGAACATAGTCCATGGCTCATAGTAAAAGCTTAATAAATACTTTTTATTCATCATTTCTCAGGGAAATATTTATTTAAATGATATTTTTGAGTTTCGGTGCTGCTGTTGCATTTGCTTCTTAAATGACGTGATTCTTTGTAAAAAAAAAAAAGCTAGGCAATCTTCTGATGCTTCATATTTACAACATGGCATGAGTCTCCCTCTGCTTTCTCACTGTTTTGCTTAAAAGTTGCACTCTCTCCTCCCCACCTCAACCTTATAGAAGCATTAATAGACTAGTGAAGAATCCCAAGACAAACATCTACTTTCTTGAATAATAAAGAAGGAATGATGATTTCTTTTATTTTCCTGCCTGGGTACCTCTCCCAATGAAGGAAATGAAGAGAGTAGAGAAAGAAGAGGAAGGGGGAGAATGATAATTTTTTAAAAAACCAATAAAAAAAACCAGTTTCTAAAAGCTGTTTAGTATGTTGGTCCTTATTTTCAAGGCTAGAATATGGAATTTTGCCTCTTAATTCTGTCAAATGATCAATATCACAAAGTTCTGTGATAAATCCCAGAAACTTGGAATGACTTCAAGGATGGGTCCTTCAATGAGCTCTTGTCCAAGGACTAGCCTAGTTCCAAAAGCCTCATCACTGAAATGTTGTCTGACAGATAAAGAATGTTTTGGCTACAGAAACTTATGAAACTGTCTACTGTGGTATGGAAGGAATACTTACAGATGGGATCACAAACTACCTTTTTGTATTGATAACTAGTTTTCATCTATATACTGTTTTATATTTTTAAAAGTATTTGCTTCACAATAACCCTGTGAGATAGAAGTATGTGTTTTCTTTTTGTTGTTTGTTTTTACTATTTTTGTTCCAGACTGTGATTTCTTTGGTGCAGGACAACTTTCAATGTGCAAAGTCCCCCTGGCCCTGCAGATTAGCTGCTGATTCTATAGTATATGGTCTTCAAGCATTGCTTGGGGACACCAAGAGGTTCAGAATTGCTCAGTTAATACATATCTGAGGCATGGCTTGAATCTAGGTGTTCTTGACTCCAAAGCCAACCCTCCATCCACTACAGTGAAGCTGTTTCTCCATTGCAAGCATTACCCCCATTTTGTGGATGAAGAAGCTGGGGCAATTACTAAGCTTTTTATTTTGTCTTGCAAAATCTACACACACACAATCAGACACGTGTGTGTATAATTTTTCCCAACTACGCTTTAAAACTATTTTTAACATTTTTAAAAAAGTTTTGAGTTCCAAATTCTGATTGCTTACCTCCTCTCTGAGATGGTAAGCAATAAGATACAGATTATGCATGTACAACCATGTAAAACATTTACATATTAGTTGTTTTGTACAAGAAGACTTGAATAAAAGAAAAAATAATGAAAGCTAAAAATAGGATACTTCAATCTGTATTCAAACATTATTAGTTTTTCCTCTGGAGGTTGGGTAGTATGCTTCATCATTGATCCTTTGGGATTGTCTTAGATCATTGTATTGCTGAGAATAGCTGTCATTCACAGTTCTTCATCGTACAATATTGCTATTACTGTGTCCATTGTTCTGGTTCTGTTCACTTCACTTTGCCTCAGTTTATGTAAGTCTTTCTAGATTTTTCTGAAGTCATCCTGCTTGTCATTAATTAATAAACTTTTAATGTATTTTTAATACTTTGGATGAGAAATTAAATCTATTCTCTGCTCCATATTTGCTCATGAATGATCTTAGTTATTTCTATGTACATTAGTATAAAGGCTCTGTTTCCTTTCAAAGAAACTTCAATCACTGATAAGCTAGATTATGTCTTATTGCTAGAAACATGGGAATCATTTAATCTGGTTAATCAAGCCCTTTGGCTTTAGGATTATGTCCAAAAAGATAATGTCTCATCTCTAAGGAAGTCATTTTACTTCTCAGTCGACAGGTAATTCATACCCCAAACATACAGGGGTTTGTTACTGTTGTTTTTAATTTTGTTTTACAACTGACCTGTCCTTAACTTTTTACTTCTTTGTACATAAAGTACATAAACCCGGCCTTACATGCCTTTGTGCTATTAAGGCTTTTATATTTCATCAAGCTCACGTTTCCAACAAAACCAGCCAATTAATCATGGATAGATGTTTAACAAACTTGAATCATGGCTGACATTTAGGCCAAGGACTGCTTTCAAAATCCACTGCTTTCTGTAGTAGATGATGTAAATGAATTCTCATTTTTGAAAAAGCAACTTATTTGAAGGATCTGATAGTATTACGTCTGTCCTCAACCTTCTCCTTGTTAGCAGTTACCTAAGGGGAATAGAGATGGGGAGGACTAGAGATCTTGGGATTGTGTTATAGTGGGCTGTATATTTGTGATTCTATCCACGAGTTTGTGGGAATGTTGTTGTACTGTGTGTTTTATTGCAGCAATAAGAAACCACAGGGTGTGCATCATTCTTTTCGCAATTGCAGGCCTCACATGCCAAGCTCATATGCCACTAGAACTAACAACTATAGGACAAAAAGCCATCCACCTAGCAAGCCTTCTTTAACAGCAAACAACAGATTTTTTTTTAAAGATGGTGGGTTTGTGTATAGGGCAGGGAGAGGGTAAGGTTGGGGATAAGAAAGGGACCTATATAGAATATAATTTAAAAGTCATTTTGGTAGTCAAAGTTATAGTGGAAGATCCATAATTTTGCCTAAAGAAAGTCTTCAGGGACGTTTGAGAAATAGATAGAGGAAATCGTTCTATTTACACAAAGGGAAGCGTGGCAAAAGATTAAGACAAAGGCATTTAGTGTCTTTTTACCTCCTGGGGGAAATTACATACTCCTTTGTTACATTTTGTCTTTTTTGGAAAGTGATTTTATACATGAATTATTTTTGTTGGTATCACAAAGCATTTGGACCTGTGATTTCACTGGCAGAGGAAATTCCAAGTGAAAAAAAAAACCATTCCCTTGACCAATGCCTGCTGGCAACTCTCCTATAGCTCTAGTCTTAGAACATTGCTGGAGCACCCAAAGGTTAAGTGACTTGCCCAAGATCAAACAGTTAGTTACACTGACTCTCAGACTTTATGACAGAAAAACATTTTTAAACCATTGATATCTTTTGTTTTTTATATCATCTACATTTCCCAGTGTATATCCCTCCTCAGTCCTATTCCCAGAGAGCCATCGCTTATAACAAAAATAGAGGGGGGGGAAATTAAAGCAAAACTAATATATTAACCAAGTCCAATAATATATTCAGTGTTCCCCATCTATTCAAAGAAAGGAGGGGTGTGCATTCTTATATCTCATTTGGGGAGGCCAACCTTCTCCATTATAATTTCATAGCATTCATGTTTGTTTATTGTGGTTATATTTTTTCCATTTATATTGTTGTAGTCATTGTATATATTGTTTTTCTTGCTCTACTTCAATTTTATCAGCTCGTATGTCTTCTCATCCTTATTTATCTTCATCATAGTCATTACTTTTTATAGTATAGTAATATTCCATTAAATTCATTTAACATAACTTGGTCATTCTCCTGTTGATGAGCATTTACTTTGTTTCTAGTTCTTTGCTACTGCAAAAGTGCTCTCTGTCTGTCTGTCTGTCTCTCTCTGTCTCTCTGTCTCTCTGTCTCTGTCTCTCTCTCTGTCTCCATATCCTCTCCTCCCCTCCCATCTCTCTCCCTATACATATATAATAGTAATGTGTACTAATATATTAGGATTATATGTAGTAATATACATACAAACATAAATATGGATATATATTGGTATTTAATCTCTTTCTTAGCATAATTCTGAATTGTTTTCTAGAACAGCTGAACAACTTCACAGCTCCACCAAATATATTATTATAGCAACAACAGGAGAGGCTTAGGGGTTATTTCATTCCTAGATTCTTTCTTCATATAATCTTTCTTTGAAGGGTAGTTATTAATAATTTTGTAAGATAGATTTATAGGTATTATTCCCAGTAAGAAGGTTGAAATAAGGGATAACAGAATGTTAGAGAAGCAAAATGACTTGTGCGACGTCATATAATTCGACGTCGGTGTAAATGCTGGAAGAAGACTTTGGGAATAAACTGGTTATTGTCCACATTATGGTAACTTGTTCATTTGAAAATAAAGGTATTAACCCTCAGTTTCCTCTTTTCTATCTGTTCTTCTATCTTTCTCCCTAGGACTTAATTTGTCTGTTTCATTATTGTTATTTTCCTCTAATTTCGCCCTTATTAAATTCAGAGGGAATACCTAGATATCATAGACAAATGAAGGCTTGATCCAGAGCAAGCAAAATAGAAGGATGACTCCCTAATACTAGGGTGTGATGCTCATTATCACATGAGTTTCGGGGGAAAAAAAGAAAAACAGAATCACCTTGTTGATTTCTATTCAGTTTACAATTCCCTGACCACAGGCCTTTGCTGCTCCTTTCTAGCTACTATTTTTACACAGTGTATCTCTACCAAACTTACTATTTTTCAATGGGCCATTTCTTCTAATTTAGTCAGATAACTTTCAATTATCATCCAATCCACCTCCTTTATCAAAAGTGTTTTAGCCGCCCTGTCCAAATTAGTCATTGTAAGCTTACTGCTCCACATCCCTCATTGTTATTATTATTATTATTAATTATTATTATTTTCCACATTATTTATATAATAAGGCTTAGTGTTTCAAGTCTACTTTTACTTTGATTCCTCTTTTGCAACTAGTCCTGCTCTATAGATTAGCAAATAAAAAATAGGCAGGGCCTTGTTTCACATTCGTTGGACCTCTTAAGCTACTATTCCGATATTTTATAATATATAAGCAAATCATTGAGAAGATATGTATAACACCCATTCATCTTGGCAAATGATCCTAGAAATTATCATAATTTTTAAAAAAAGAAAAAATAGTGTGCCCCCATACTAATATGAGTACCACTTTCTTTTATTCACTCTCTGCCCCAGATTTCTCATAACACCTTACCTATATATTTTCTTTGCACTTATCTTTTACTGCCCTGTGTTAGTTATTGGTATTCCTGCCTTCCCTTATTATTAAATCATATGTTTTGTTTCATCAGCATTAAGCATCCAGTCTTGTGCATAGTAGGTGCTTAATTTTTTGAACTTCATTATTTACTCTCTATAATACATTAAGTCCCTTTTCTGTGTCTTGTAGTCAATTTAACAAATACTTCTTTTTTCAACTTCTTTTTTTTTGAGGGGGGAAGGCAAGGCAATTGGGGTTAAGTGACTTGCCCAAGGTCACACACCTAGTGTGTCAAGTGTCTGAGGCCACATTTGAACTCAGGTCCTCCTGATTTCAGGGCCAGTGCGTTACTGTGCCACCTAGCTGCCCCAACAAATACTTCTTAATCCTTTACTATGTGTCAGATACTAAGTTAGAGGCAGAGGATACAAAGACACAGTTTTGAAACAACTTCTAATCTCAAGAAGTTTATATTTACTTGCATAAAGGACATCATCAGGAAATGAATACTGTGGTCCATCAAAAAGCAAAGAATTGTTTCAAGCCTTTTCTCTCTTACATTTTGTTTCTTTATTGAATTTAATAATGGGTAAATGGCAGAGAACATTTACTACTTCCCTGATAGTAACAGATAGCATTTTCCAGTAATGATTGATTAAACATTAAATTCTCTATCTTTGTTCCTGGTGCCTTTCCTGTTATCTTTCTCAATACTCAAGCTCTTGACTAGTGTGTACTAATATGTATGTGTTTTGTATGTGTTTGTGTATGTATTTCCTCTCTCTCCCTCTCCATTTCTTGATCACATCCTTTCCCAACTTATCCAGCATATTATCCTGATCCCCCCTCCAATATTTTCTTTACATGCCAACTATATATTTTGCTTTCATGTCTTTTTTCTCTGATCTTACTGCTCTGACATCTGTTTATCTCTGGGTTACTATTAAACTGAAAGCTTCATGTTGGAAAAGTGAGGCTGATTGCAAGAAACAAAGGACCAAATTCATTCACAGTTACTGTGCTGGGGTAGTATCAGAAGCAGATGGGATGCAGTCAATGGAAGCTGCACGTGCAAGTGAATAGTGAGATGAGGAAAGCTGATAATATTGTTAGCACAATCCTGATAAAATCAAGAGATCTTACAGTTGGGTGGATCAGGTATCAAGTCAGTGAAAAGAGAGGGAAGTTAGTTTTCACTGATATGAGAAACACTGACAAATTTGGAACTATTTAATTAATGATTATATCATTTTACAGTTGGAATGGACCTTAAAGATATAATTTAAACCACCCCATCTTTTTTATTACAGGCTAGGAAACTGAGTCCTAGAAAGTGAAAGTGGTTTGTCCAAACTCATAAAGAGAGTAAGTAGCAGACTCCAAATCCAATGCTCTCTGCTCCTTACCACAAGCACTGGTCTCCTTGTTACCAGGACCTAATAGAGAACCAAGACTGTCCCTGAAGGGTCGAGCCCAAGAAAAATCACATCTCTCCACTCTCTCCTCTCATTTTTATATGGATAAAATCAGGTTAAAATGAACACCAAGAATAACTTTGAAAAGAAAAAAAATCATAAAAGGACAACAAGCAGCTTAAGGGGTGTGTACAAGGGGAGAAATACTTTGAAAGTTCAAACTCTTAAAATGAACAGGGAAATTTAAAATTCAAAACCTTTCCTATGTCGAATACTCATTTGAAAGCTTTAAGGATTGTGTTATTTATCTACATTGGGGCATGGATCTATGCGAATGCAATTGCAGGGCTGACAGAATCATAGCATTGGAAGTTGCCTGGTGAGCTGGAAGAAAGAAAATTAGAGTTGGTTAAGAGACTCCTACAAGATTATATCTGAACCATTATGAACAGATGAGTATCTGTTCTATTTTTAAAAGACTTCTAGATAGTTGGGACTTTGAAGGTTTCTCTTAAAGATCCTACCTTTACCTCCTTGATATATGATTTACAATGGGAAAAAATAGGTGCTAAAACTTCACAAAAATCTGCTTTTTTCTAATTCTAGTTCCCATACTTTGGTCTTTTTATTGTATGGTAGTGGGTGGAAGAGTCATTTTGTAAAAGAAGAACATTTATTTTGGAAACAGTAAATGTGAACCTGACCGGTAAACTATTGAAAAATATCTAGTCATTCTAACCTGAATAGGAGCCTAGTTTTCTCTGTGTTTTGAAACTGACTGGAAGACTACAGATTTAATGAGGAGAGAAAGCTGATCTTTGACTTTGTGATAAGTGGGTGCTGAGAAGAAATCTATGTCTTTGCTCTGAGGGGGGTACAGCTTTGAAGCTCAAAATAATAGTGTCAGTGCCCTGCCATCTGCTTTCTTAATCCAGTTTGTACCAACCTTTTACAAGCCACACATGCACATAGAAAGCATAGCACACACAAAATATGGCCTTTGAAATGCGCAGTGAAATCTGTATGATTCTCACAGTTCTGAGCTGTTGCTATGTTGAAGTTTTCTATGCTAATAGATATTTCATTTATGTTAAGATACTTGCAATAAATAGCAAACAATCCGAGAATTTCCTTTTTTACTCTCTGTGGAAACTCTTCCATGGCTTCTGATGTGGGAGCAAATGTACTTTCAGTTTTTGTTGTTTTTGTTTAATGTTTTAAACCAAATAGAATTTTAGGACTGGAAGGAATCTTAGAAATCAGTTCATTAGCTGATCCCTAAGCCTTAATTTTTATAGGTAAGGAAAATGAGGCCCAGAATATTTTTAAAAACTGACCTAGAGTTATAGAGGTGATTTGTAACTGATCTGGGATGAGGATCCAGATCTATTAAATCATATTCCAGAGAGCCATGATGCCTTCTCCTCTACCAGCCTCCCAAAACAGTTTGCTTTTAAGACTTTTCATTTTTTTGGTTGCTAATATTTTCTTTGCTAGGTGACAGCTGGATTCTACTTTTAATCCATACTCTTTATTCCCTGTCCTGTTGTGAAGCATTCTGGCAGGTTTTTGTTGTTGCTTGGTTTTTTCTTTTCAGGCATGTGGCATTCTAGCTTTGAAACAGAAGCTTAAATTCATGAAAAATAGTGCATAATTTGAGAAAATGCAGAATGCAGAAGGATGTTACCAAAGACATTGGGCTTTTCCACCAATTTGTATATTCCTGTGTCTGTGTTGGGAACAAGTGGAGTGCATCATGTAGGTGAATGTTCATGCTTCAAAAGTGGAAGAAGAGATAAGCGGAGCTTCTGTTTTGAATCTGATTATAGCTAACAAGAAGGAACTGGTGGCTGATTAAATATGACTAAAACTCCAAAGAAAGTGACCACTCTATTTTAGAATTCCTGACAGAGGAGAGGAAAGCTGAATGAGAGTAGTCTGACAGAAACTATAGATTTGAGAAAATCAGATGTCAAAAGGTTTAAAGAAAGGACAGAATCTAATAGCTGAGCATTTTACAGAGGAATGTAGTCAAGAGGGATGAAAAGCTTTCAAGAATGAAATTCTGAAGACACAAACAGAAATAATCCCAATGGGTAAGACAATGGAGGACTCTCTTAAAGAGATGGATGCAGATTATAAGGAGCTCATTGGTCAACCGAGGTTTTGAAAGAACCTACATTGAACAAAAAGGGCAGCTAGGTGGTGCAGTGGATGGAAAATTAGTGTTGGAGTCAGTAAGACTCATCTACCTGAGTTCCAAACTAGCTTAACTAGCTGTGTGACCCTAGGCAAGTCACTTAATCCTGTTTGCCTCAACTTCCTCATCTGTAAAATGAGCTGGAGAAGGAAATGGCAAACCACTCCAGGATCTCTGCTGAGAAAAGCTCAAACTGGGTCATGGAGAGTCAGACAGAATTGAAGCAAGGAAGCAATAATAGTGAATAAAATAGCACAATGGAAATATAAAGTATTACTAGAAAGATATTATAAGAATAGTGTCAGAATAAGTTGGAGGTATGGATGAGTGATAAGGGCAACAACACAAGATTTTTGGAAGGTATTTCAGGAAAAGAAGAGAATAAATGAAGGAATATAACTGTGGCTTAAAGGAATAAAATAATGATGAGTCAGTAAAGAAAAAGCAACATTACTCAACTTATTCTTCTCCTCTCTTCTCCACCAAAGAGAATAATTTGGGGAGTCAAAAAGATAAGACAAAAATGGTCAATATGAAGTATAAACCCAAGATAAGAAAGGAGATCATAAAAGAACACTTAACTACCCCCAGAGAAGTTACAGTTATTAGATCGAAAGAAAATTTATCCCTAGAATCTAACAGAGCCAGCAGGTATAACTGTTGAGTTATTGTCCAAGGTCTCTAAAAGATACAAGAACATACTAACAAGTGCTTTTTAATCTGCCAATTAATATAACCATCTAGAAAGTAATTTGGCATTAGGCAGTTAAAGTGGCTAATATATTCATACTCTATGACTGAGGGATTCCACTGCTAGGCATATGCCCCGAGGAAGTAATTGAACAAACAAAGGCTCCATGTGCCAAAATATGTATAGGAAACAAAGTATAGATAGCCATCAATACAGGAATGGCTTAACAATTTTTGGTACATGAATGTACCAGCCCTTAACACAGTGTCTGGCACACAGTAAGATTCAATAAATGTTTTATCTATCTATGAATTCAATGGCATTATTACTGTGTTGTAAGAAATGATGACTATGATGAAAATGGAGAAACATTGAAAAATAGAACTGATAAAATGTGAAGTAAGCAGACACAAGAAAATGATATACACAATGACTACACCAGTGTAAGGAAAAAATAACCATAAAAAATTAGAATTGAATGTTGCAAAATTATAAATAATGTTTGGCTTCAAGAAAGAAATACCTCTTCTCTACTCTTTTTCAAAGGTGGGAAGGAGGCAGTGTCCACTAGGGTGGAATATTACGTTTATTATCATTATTTTTTTCATGCATTGATTGGTTTTGATGATTTTCTTTCTCTATTTCTTTTTTTTAATCATTTATTATAAGGGATGGTTAATAAGGGGAGAAGAAGGGGTACATGGAGAAATCTAGGTGATGTAAGATCAAAACTTATCTATAAAAGAGTTAATTTTAAAAGAGAAAGATCATGGAGAGTAGAATGGGTGACATAGGACTGAAGAAGGCCAAATGTCCCAATTTTCAAAAAAATGGAAGAAATTGGAGTCTGTTAACTATAGGCCAGTGAGTTTAACTTTGGTTCCTGGCAAAATTTCAGGAGCATTATTAAATAGGTGGTTTGTGAAGAGCTATAAAGGGAATGTGTGATTACTAAAAGTCCGAATACCAACCCCACTTCATCTCAAATAGATCATGCTCACTTCTATTTCCTTTTTAAAACCATTGTGGTGCTCAAACGTTTTGGTCTTAGTACCTCTTTATACTCTTAATGATCACGAAAGACTCCTCCCCCTCCCCAAATAGTTTTTGTTCCTGGGGCTACATCTATTGATATTTATCATATTAGACATTAAAGTATCTTCATATTATTTTGGAAATAGTTTTAACCTTAGGGATTCCCTAAAAGTATTTTAGGGACCCCTTAGAGTACAAATGATATATGTATACACATATACAAACATATTGTTGTTCAGTCATTTAGTTGTGTCTGACTCTTTGTGACACTGTTTGGGGTTTCTTGGCAAAGATACAGGAGCAGTATGCCATTTCCTTCTCCAGCTCATTTTATAGCTAAAAAAATTGAGGCAAACAGGTTAAATGCCTTACCCAGGGTCACAGTGTTCCGAGTGTTCTGAGACCAGATTTGAACTCATGAAGATGAATCTTCCTGATTCCAGGCTTGGCACTCTATTGTGCCACCTAGCTGCCCCCAAGACAGGGTAGGGAGGGGTGGTTTATGGTTGTTATGTAAAACCAAAAGGCATCAATAAACCTTTAAAGAAAGACATTGACATTCAAGGATCAGTTGAAGGAGCTGGGGATAATTAGGTTGGAGAAAAGAAGAGGAGACATGCTCGCTGTTTGAATATTTGAAAATGATCATTTGAAAGAAAGATGAAATAGACTTGTTCTACTTGATTACAAAGGACAAAACTAGAAACTGGGGAGAAATCAGGGGGGCAGATTTGGGCTTGATGGAAAGAAAGCCTTCTCAACAATTAGAGCAATCTGAAAGTGGAATGGACTACCCCAGGAAACAGTAAGGGAAGACTTCAGAAGAAGCTTTTCCATCGAAGGCTAGATGACCAAGGCCTGATTTGGACTGGGTGATTTTTAAAGTCCTTTCAACTTTGAGAATCTTGATTCTGCACTGTGTCTATGCTTTCTTATGAATTCAATGATTGCATATACTTTAAAACTCTAGATACAAGGCTGCTGCTTCTGACTGGACAACTTTGGAACTCAAAGGCTGCATCTGAAACTTACATTTTATAGTGATAAAGAGCCCTTGTTCATTGGTATTAGGTTTAGCCCTCTTGGGACAAATAGTGGCACGGTGGATAGAGCATCTGACCTGGAGTCAAGAAGTCCCAAGTTCAAATCTGGCTTCTGACATTTACCAGCTATGTGACCCTGGGCAAGTCATTTAACCCTGTTTGCCTCAGTTTCCTCATCTGTCAAATGAGCTGGAGAAGGAAATAGCAAATCACTCCAGTATCTTTGCCAAGAGAACCCCAAATGAAGTCACAAAGAATCAGACACAACTGAACAACAACAACTGGCAGCTTGAGACCTGAGTGCAGCAGGGGAAGGAGTTAAAGTAGAGCATCCCCAGGACACAGGTTTAGTGACCAAACAGATAAGAATGCCTTGTTTTCCTTCTTGTATATGCTGAATAACACACTTAAGGGGTAACCTAGTTCTTTTAAAAAATCTCTTCTGTTACTGTTGTTTGTTATGCTCTCTCATTACCAAATCAGTGTAGTCAGTGTCCTTCTCCTCCTCCTCCTTATCTTCTTCTTTCTCCTCCTCCTTATCTTCTTCTTTCTCCTCCTCCTTCTCTTTTTCCTCTCCCTCCTCCTCCTTCTCCTTCCTGTGATTGCATTGTTGTGGATATTCACTGCCAGTACAGATCACAAACTCTCTGTAACTCACTGTGTGGTCTTCAAGAGTTACTATTATTGAAAAATTATCATTGTTATGATTTAACAAATAAATGCCTTGTCACCGTTGTTCATGTGTGGCCAAAATCGAGAAAGATTTTTATGTAAGTAGAATTTTTCCCAAGGAACAAGCCTGAAGGAAGAATGATAGTCTCTTAATGGTCTGTCTGCGAATTTTAATATGCAATTTAAAATGTTCAATTTAACATGTATTGTATATTTTGCAATAGCATTGTGCAAAGCATTGTGATGGACTTTGAGAACTTTAATATTTTGTAACATCCACCATTATAGACCAGACTATATTTTGTGCAAAAATGATTATAATTGTTCTAGAAAAACTGTACCCCCTCTGAAACTTTAGACCTACTAACTCTCTGAAGTCCTTGATTTAGAAAATTCCTATGCCAATATGACTGGATATAATTATACAGTGAACAACGTATTTTTGGGGTTTCCTAGAAGAGATGTCTTGATGAGTTTTTCTCAGAATAACAGTCCCTAATTCTCAATACAAATAACTGTGGCACACTGGATTTTCATCTAGAAATTATAATCAATCAATCAACAAATATTTATTATGCAATTACTCTTTATTGGGCACTGTACTAAGTGCTACGGACACATATCTAATAGTCCGAAGGTATGTATCCTGTTCTTTAATTAAGAACTGCTACTCCCTCTTGGTTAGTCTGTAATCTTCTGAGAGCTCACTTTGTTCCTCATTCCTCCCTTTGGGCAGGACTTTTTCTCTAGTCATGGGCTTTACCTGGGAGTGGGGAGGGGCAGAGTTTCCCATAACCTTTCCTGGAAATAACAGAGGAGCACTTAGGGGTCTAAGGCAGCTATTTACTTCTGAGGGCAGCAACTGCAGCTCTCTACCTCCTTAGCCTTCTCTTCCCACCATCATACTGTCAGCTCATCTGTCTAAGATATTCAGGGGAATTTAAGATTCATTTTGATGTCTGTTTGGGGGGAGTTTAATAATATGCTATGAATCAAAATCTCTTTGCTTTGTCTCAAACCCCAGCTGGTAGAAATCACAGCAACTGAAAGGGGAGAGTCACCTTCTCTCTTGTCCCAAGGCCACCAAGCTTACTACTATAACTTTTTCTCGAAGGACTCAGAAGAACAGAAACTAGAGAAAAGCACCAAAACACACTTAGAGAAACCTGTTTCTTTTGAAAATACATTACTAATACTAAAATTCAAGAGATGCTTATTAAGGGAAAGAAAAATTGGAAGAGGGGGAAGAAAAGAAATAAATTCATTTCTACCTTAAGAAAATAGGGGCAGAAAGAAAATAGAGCACTGGAATAGGGATCACCAATTCCGTCCCCGCCCAGCAGCATGACAAGAATGGTTCCCTGCATCAGCTTTGTCACCATCAACTTTCTAGATTATTTAGATAACTCAGCATCATCTCCTGCTCTGGTATCCCAGGTTGTGGTTTCAGCAGGCTTAGACTTCTTACAACTTTATCACCACAGTTTAGCAATCTCTTGCTCTTCCCCTCTCCTAGGAAAAGGAGGGGGTGAGTTTTCAATCATAGTTCTATGGCTCTCCAGAGATTAAGTAGATAATCATTGGTGAACCCTCTTACACAAAGAAAGCAATTTTGTGCTTAATTTCCTTGCTCCTATTATTTATGATGTTCATTCTAAATCTTTGGAAACAATTCTTTAAAACTATTCATACAACAAAAGAAAATACTTATGAAAATTCAGAAAATGATGATTCTCCAGGTAAGAAAGGAAGAACCCACCTTGCTTTATACATTTGCACATATGCAAAAATAAAATCATTGTTGGGGTTAAGTTCTCTGAGTGATTATAGAGTGAATAGATTTATTTTGGAAGGAATATACACCTGAAAGATTAATTTTAAGTTAGGAGAACACATTGAGCTTGGCAGAGGGCATTGTGAAAAAGCAAAGTCTAATTTCTTCCAAACAAAGCACTGCTTGTTGGAAAGCATGCTTTATTACTTGTAAATTCTATATATATGCAGAGCTGCTCATCAGTTCACCCTTGGGTTTTGTGTGCTTGAGGAGTCCTTTTGTTTGGAAAAATCAAATACTGGAAAAAATGTAGGAGTCTCTCTGCATGTTATGAAGACAGAAGAAACTATATGTGCTATTGGACTTGGTGTTTTGGCAGTCTAGTGTGTTTGGATCAGCTTGTGGACATGTATGTGGGTCTGGGTTTCCTGCAAATACAATGACAGGGTGTACTGTATTTGTGAGCCCATATGACCCTCTAGCAAATGTCTGTCACATCATTTTTAATGTTAACTCCTTTGAACAATGGCTTCTTCTAAAAATGGGCAAATGTTTTTGGATTTGTGGAATAAGTTAGGATCATGCTCTGTAGTTAACACTGATGACTCTTTTGTTCCTGGGTGCAATTCTGGCTCTAGGGATTTGAGTCCTCCATGAATGCTTATGGCAAATGATAACAGTCGGAGTAGCTCAACTTTCCTTAGCATGCTTTCTAATGGCAGTTTTCATCTGCCAGTCGGTGACCTAGTGTCAAGGCAGGGATGTGCCATAAGGTTTTGCCTAGCTCTACAAGAAAAAACAGTCTGTTTGCTTGTGTTAGTTTTTGGCAATCATTTGGATATAATAAATATCCTGGCCTTAATAAAGCAAGAGCCAGGATCTAGATTCTTTAGGAAGTGATAATTTTCTTTGCCATAGTTCTGCATAGAGATGTACCTTGATTTGCATGGTAGATGCTTTTGAAAAGTTGTGCCAAATATATGTAACACCAGTGGATGCAGGTATCATTGCGTTGATTGAAGGTGACAAGTAATGTGATACAAAGTGATATAGTGCCCTTTTCTTCCTACCCACTTTGTTCCTGGAGATATAATCAGTCGTACCCTGTGACAATAATTAGCTCATTTATTGTCCCTCAGATTCACGTGGTTCTCCCTTCCACTGCTTTAGGAAGTTTATATTAAACAAAAAGTTAGAAGTATAATCACAATCTCTCTGAGCCCCTGGTTAGGCAAATTCCTAACATTTAGGCAGAGGTTTGGCTCTGTGCCTTAATTTAAGTTTATATTTTTCCTGACTAAGCTCTAGCCCCTTTGTAGTTGAAGCAAAATTCAGGTTACCAGAAACATTTGGGTGAAGTTGTAAGCAGAGTTCATTAGAGTGTCTGTCAAAGAAAGAATGGACATTTTCTTGGAATTTCTCTCCCTCCTGGAAGAGGTTGTTATACCTCTGGGAGCTTCAGCTTGAGTCTTTTCTCCTCAGTCCCTCCCAGGGTTTAGTCCTGCTTTGTCTTTCTCCTTTCACCTCCTGCTGTTGTGCTGCCAATTCTTCCTCCCAGTCCTTCCTGTCAGTCTATATCCTGCTTGCCAACAATCTTTCTCTCTTCAATTATTTCCTTTATGTCCCTGAGAGGATGCCACAGGATCCATTCTTTATGCTGCCAAACACTCAAATGCATGGGTCCTCAATTGCCTTGCTAGTTTATACAAAACCCAGAGTAGGACCAGGTCTCCTCAACTAACCAATATATACTTCCTATGGAATGTCACTCTAATCCAGCCAATGGGTTTCAAAGACTTCTAAAGTGATCCAGGATTTTTCCCATTTAGTCTAAAGTCTTTGATTGATGATTCATTATGGATGTTCCTTATTCACACCTGTAATTCATATAAGAAATCTTATCTCTATGAAATTATTGAGGTAGGGATATAGGGTGTTCCTCTTATGTATTTATTGAATAAGCAGCATATTCTATTGAAAAGAGAACTCAAAGTAAAGCTAGAAGAATATGTGGACCTGGTTTTGAGCCATGTATCTGCCACTTGTTAATTGCATGACTTTGGACTAATCGGTTACCTCTATTTGCCTCAGTTTCCCCATCTGTAAAAAGGGGATAACAGTAATTGTATTGTCTACCTGTTTTGAGGATACAGTATTGTTTTAGACACCATAAAATACCATATTTAACGACCTAAAAAAATAGAGTGGACGTATGGCTTAGTGGATAGAGAGCCAGCCTGTGTGTTAGGAAGACCAGAGTTCAAGGCCCACCCTAAGACACTTCACCTAACCCCTCAGTGTCTCAGGCAATTTGCTAAATGAATAACTTGCCAGTATGCACTGGTTTAGCTAGCTTCTTCACTGGGAGTCCTTGTATCAGCTTAATTATTAGTTCTGACCAACCACCCTCCACACCCCCCAACAAAACAAACAAAAAGAAAAACCCATCCTTGAACATATATGATTTTTCTTCTAGTCTTAGACCCAAGGCAGGATGCTTTAATGGTGATAATTCAACCCAATACTTTCCCAAGGCAGGAAATCGTATTAAATGAGAATTTGGTTTCCCCTGGAATCCTATTCTTTTACGTCATCATTTTGTGTGGAGGAAAACCTTTGGTCCTTGAAGGCTAAGCCAGCAGAACACAATTTCTGACTTGTCCTACTACCAACTTAAAAAGTCTTCAAGTACTGGTTAGGCCACTAAGATTGGCCTCTGACAACCAGCCCCTCAAAGGGACTCATTGAAAAAGAGGTGGCCAACAAGTGACTATACTTAGCCACAACAACTTGTGAAACCATCTATTTCCTCTAAAAGTAGGGGGTTTACAGTCTGTGCCAGGGAATGGAATACCCACACTAATGAAATCTCAGATATTCTGAAGTAGTGAAATAAGAAATGAGGCAGACAGGAAATTTCCTCATAAGAATAGAACTGAAGGAAACTTTATTAGAATTACCTTGGTACTGTCTTAGATAACAACAGCAAAAACAACATCAAGAGAGACATACTTTTGAGGTACGACCAATGAGGGAGTTTGTTTTTCTTGAATATGCATATTGGTTACGTATTGTTTTGCCTTTTCCCCATGGATGGGAGAGGAAGAAAAAATAAATTTTAGCTAATTTGCTAAAAAAATAAATAAAAACTTATAAAAGAAAAACAATAGTAAGCCATAAAGCTCTAAAGAGGAATGAGGAGTGTTTTATTGGTTTGTTCTTGCCTGTAACTGTTATTACACAATCACCAGCATTTTCAGTAGGATTAGTACCTGAGAATCTTAAAACTGAATGCACCTTAAAAAGTAAAAATGCTGGCAGCCCTACACTGTTAAGCACCTGAATTTTATTTTCATAACTGATTATTAGTGACATTTTTGTAAAGTTAAATTTACTTGTTTTTATCAATACTGATTGATATTCATTTTTGTGTTCCTACACTGATTGAGAAAAGATTCTGAATAAAAAGTCTATGTAGTTTGGAGATATTTAGAAGTGTGTATCACATTTTTAAATGGCATCTGCCATTTTATTTCCTTAGTTCCAGATAAATTTATAATCATTCATTATTTTTTAAGTAACAAATTTTCTTTATGCCTTTTCATAATAGTCATTTCTTATTATATCTCCCCGTTGAATCTTCCCTTTTAAAAATGAAAATTTGGTCAAAGTCAATAGGACTGCATCCAATGGTACCTGCAAATGCTGTATCCCTTGCCTCCCTATCAAAAGGAGAAAGGTGTAAGTCATTCTCTTCTCTCTGGGATCAAGAATGGTCATCAAAATCCATTTGAATTTGGCAGCCTTTTACTGTTGTTTATGTTTACATAACAATAATAATTATTATTACATTACTATGATCGTTGTGAATATTGTTTTCTTGGTTATATTCTTTCTTTGTTCTGAATTATTTCATAAAAGTTATTGAATTCAAAAGTCATTGTCATTGAAAGACAAAAGAATTGGCGTCTGAATTCTCTGTATTTGTCATTTCTTAAGGTGCAATAATAAACATTCTTTTACATTCATATACTTCAATTTGTTGAGCCATTGCCTAATGAATTGGGTACCCACTCATGTTTTGTTTTAGATAGGTAGTGTTTTCTTTATGACATTGACCTTTTGGGGGAATATGCCTAGGAGTGAGATAGCAAAATCAAGATTTTTCTTGAAAATTATAAATTGTTTTTCATAGTGGTTGTACCAATTCACAGCTCCACTAATGGTATAATCACTTTTAAAATGATAGGATACTTCTCAGGAGAGTTAGTTGTGAGCAAAATTGTGAAACAGACTTTTTAGATACACTGATCTGTTCAGTGACCCTAAAACTTTGCACTCAAAAAATTTTGCAGTTTCTACTCTTATTCAAGGGATAACATGACTGATAAATTATAACGTATTGATCTTCTTAAGAGTGTTTGCATTACATTGGGGGAATCTTTAATATGCAATTATGAATTCTCTTATATAAATTCAGCTATCAGTGTAAAATAAAGAAAATATTTTTGGAGGGCTATCCATTCTGTCATGGCAGCCTTCTACTCTGCCTAAACACAATGCCTCCTTGCCCTTAAATAAAGGAGCCATCTGATACAAAAGCAGAATTAATCTGTCATGAATCTACATTGATCATGGGATATTGTGTATCTAATATTTTGTATTGCAGTCTCTCATACCAGTTATTAAAAAGTCTAATTGTTAATATCAAATTCGTGAAATACTCATCCAGCATGTTGTTTTTATATACTGTAAAAAAGAAAAACATTCTTAGCTCAAAAGTCATACAAAAACAGGTGGCAGGCTGGATTTGGCCCATAGGCCAGAGTTTGCCAACCCCTGCTCCAAAATGTGGACAACTTTCTGCTTTTAGTAAAGCTCTAGTTATGTTAATTTTGATTCATCACATCTGGTCCCATCCCTTCATAGTTTGCTGAGATGATTGGATAGAAATCCAATCATCTGTTTTTCCTACATCAGCTTGCCATTTTCTGTGTTTCCAATTACTTGTGTACTTTAATTTAGATTGAATGTAGCAAGTTCAATAAATGAAGAACAAGAATTGTGTTTCCAGCATAACCTTCATTGAGGTTGTGTTATTCAGTAGTATCCCTAGGGCACTTTCTTTTATGACATTCATTTAAGTGTCATTGACCTACTGTGTGCATCTCACCCTAGCAGTTTGAGTGTGCCTAAAAGAAAGTCATTGCTTACTTACCGAAATATACTGAATGGGCAATACCTTCAATGAGTGTAATTTCAGTGAACTACCTGAAATCTCAGCATATCTGAGTAATATTAAAAACATAGAAGTCATGAGCATTTTTGGATGGAGACCCTGAATCTTTATCACAATAAAAATACTGTGAGAATTAGTTAGCCCTAAGAAAAATCATTAAAATAGCCAAATTCCTACATCTCCTTAACCCCAAGTGTTTGGTATTCTCTGGCAAATCATATTAGAAACCATCTCATCTCTTCTCTCTCAAGAAATTTTTTCTCTTATTCCCTCATAGCCCTGTTCTATGTTAGATGACAGCCAGCTAATCTGATAAGCATGTCTGTTTAAAGGAGTACCAATGATATTAACCTTTCCAGATAATTATGGAAAAAACCCTGGACTTGGAGGGAGAAGATCTTGGTTCTGCTACTTATCACTGACTTGACTGTGGCAGATTACTGATATATACTTAACTTTCCTGGGCCACAAATTTCTCCCCTGGAAAATGAGGCAGTTGATCCAGATGACTTTAAAAAGTCCTTTCTGGTTCTAAACCTAGGAGCTGAAAACATGTGGTCTTTCCCAGCATGGGAATTTCAGGTTCCTAAGAAGACTCCAGAGGAAGAGCCTCAGAGACAAAGAGACCTTCAGCTTTTCTCAAATGATGTAATGCATGTGATTGACTCTTTGCTGACATTACTTGAGGCCTCAGTCCCCCCAGTCCACCTAGTGATCTATTGAATAAGATAATAGCGATAATAGCTGACATTTGTGTAGTACTTTAGGACGTGCAGTGCACTTTGTATGCATTTCCTCTTGACTCTCACAACAGCCCTGAGAAATAAGTGCTACCGTTCTCATTATTCCTATCTTTATAGATTAGGAAACTGAAGCTCAGAAGGCATAACTGACTTGTGTATGGTCACACAGTAAATGTCAGAAGGAGATATCATTTTAAAAAAAAACATTCTGCTGATGTTATTTTCTTTTTAAAATATTCACTTCCTAAAGACGCTTCTCTATCCTGACATGAACCATCATACCGTACACTCCCCTTGGGACAGATAAGTATAGTAAAGCAATACAACATATTAGCCATACCATTAGAAGGAGATTAAAATCTAAGTCTCTTTAAACACCAAGACCTCTTTCTAAAACAAAGGTGATGTAGAAGATGAAAGCAAGGACAATTGCTGAGGATAATTACAAAGGAGTAGCACAGTGTCTAGGATTAGTATGAGGAGGTGAGGGTGGGGTGGGAGAAACCCAGAATGAATTGAAGCTAGGGATGATGGCTATGGACAAAACAAAAAGGTTTATTTCATGCTATGTTGTGGCCCAGAGTAAAATCCAAGATGCAGTAGGAGGATAGATGGGATTGCTCAGGATAGATGGGATCATGATCGTGAATGACAGTGAGAAGCCAGAACTAGTCGTCTCATTTTGTTTCTGTTTTCTCTTACAAAGATAATATTTTTGGAATGGGAAGGATAGGAAAAAAGAGTGGCTAACAGGGAATTGAAATCCAAGATAAATAAGGAGATAAGAGAAGCCTGAGCTACTCTTGATTGCATTCAAGTCACCAGGCCCAGACCAATTATCTCTTAGAGCACTGAAAGAAGTTGTAGATGTGATTGATAAAACACTGTCAGTGATTTTTGAAATGAAAAAAAAAAGGAAGGCCGGAGGAAGGGCAAATGTCATGATATTTTTTTTAAAATAAAGGGACAAAGGTAGCATCTACAAAGTATAATCTGGTGAGTTGAACTCTTCATGGCAAAATTCCAAAACACAACTGAGTGGATGGCTTCTGAGCATTTAAAAGTAGGGAAGGCTTCATTCTAGATAGGCCATGACTTGTGATGTTTTGGAAGGAGCATTGGCTCTCTGATCTGTGTTTAAGTCTCATTTCTGGTACTTTTATTGAATTACTTTGGACAAATTGCTTTATCTGTCTGGATCTCAGTTTCCACATCTGTTAATAGAAAGCATTGAACTATGACTTCTACCATTTAAATATTATATGACTAACCTTGCTCCCTTTTTTGACAGGTAAGCTAGACCACTAAACCATGATCTATTTAGATTTCAGCAAAACATCTGACAATGTCTCTCATGCTCCCCTTTTGGATACAATGAAGAAATATGGGCTAGGTAACGGTACAGTTAGGTGAAGTCAGATGTGGTTAAATGCAAGTTTCACAGGTTAATTGATGGGTTTATGTCACCTTGAAAGGACATCATTACTGTAGTAGCCCAGTGATCTATTCTTGGCCTTGTGCTGGTTAGCATTTTTATCAATGGCTTGGATAAAGGAACAGAAGGTACATTTGTCAAATTTTCATGTGACATTAAACTGACAAGGCATGTTGATGACTAAATCAGGGTCCAAAAAGATCTTGCTAGGTTAGAACATTGGGCTGGATTGAATAAGACAGAAACGATGACGATAATCATCATAACAACAACTCACTTTTAGACAGCACCATAATATTTACAAAGTTCTTTATGTGTTGTCTTGATTCTCACAACAGTGGGGTTCCCCTATTCAAGGGTCTTCCAGAAATGGTGTTTTAGAAGGAATTCTCAAGGTGCAGTGCAAATTGGGTTAAGTGGCCTCCTGTCTCCCTTCCAGTTTTGAGATTTTTGTGATCCTCACAGAAAAGCAGTTTGAATTTAGAAAGGATGCCCATAGGGAAAAAATACTGCTGGAACATTCATATTTAAAATAGGACACTGTTACCATTTCCCCACTTGTCTACTGTTCAACATATTAATATTTTTCTAGCTCTGTAAAGTATGGGAGCAAAATACTGCATCAATGTTTCATACCGTATATAGACAACAGAAAGTTTTTGTTGCTGATGTTGAGCCCCAGAGAGGAAAATAAAAGCTTTTAACCTATCCTATGAATATAACCCTTTGGAAATAGTGAGGTACCATGGTGGATAGAGTGCTGGACCTGGGGTCAGAGAGCTCTGAATTCAAATCCCACCTCAGACACTAGTCATGTGACCCTGGCCCCATCACTTAGCCTCCATTTATCTAGGTCGCTTTATCTGTAAAATGAGGATGATAATAACACCTACCTTCTCAGGTTGTTGTGAGCCTCAAACGAGGTGATATTATTGAAGTGTTAGTTGTTATTATTATTGTTTTCCAATAGAAGCAGGGGGTCTCATTTAAAGCATTTTATTACCAAGGTTTTTGAAAAGAGGATGACGTAGGAAGTCACTATGTAAATCTTTTCTACTTTTCCCTTGCTTTCCATGACTCCTACACCTTATTCTTAGGTATTATAGGATTCGAAGCTGGTACTTTAGAGGTGGTGTATTCTAATCTCCATTTTACAGATGAACAAAACTGAGGACCAAAGAGATCATAAGACCACGAGTTCAATGCAGTAGGGGACCTTAAAGATTGTCAAGTCCAACTCCTCTATTTTACCAGTGGGGAAACTGAGGACCAGAGACTTCCTCAGGGTCACATGACTAATAAAATGTCGGAGGAAGGATTCAAACCCAGGTCCTCCTTACTCCAAGTCTAGTGTTCTGTCTACTGTACCATGCTGATCAAGATTACACAGTAAACAGCACAGCCTAAGCTATTTTTTTCAGTGTTCCTGGTCGCTGGAGAAGGAAGTCATTTCTCCAGAAGTCCTTCAGGCTCCCTAGTTGCTTCTCTCTTAATTAACCCAAAGCCTGAGTGAGCAGGGTCCCCTGAACTATGCTTAAAGGAATGCCCTGAAAAATCAGCTGGTCCTCACTCCTGGGCAGAGACCCTACCAATGAGTTTTTCATTCTCATATCTCTCCAATCATTCCCACAGACTTCTGATTTTATCTTCTATTATCTTTTTCTATCAATCTGCTTATCCCAGTCCAAGGATCCCCAATACTTTCTAGCAAAGAAGTACTTCTGATCTCTTACTAGTTTTGTGCTGGCCATTAGGAGGAGGAAGGAAGAAGGGGTGCTGAGAGTTAAATTCAATAAGGGGGCGGCAGTTTCTTCATTGCCTGTTGTTGGAGAGGAGGATGTGGTGGCAGCCACCACTCTAGACTTGCAGCCTTGCCTCCTGTGCCTTCCTTCCAAGGGATTCCCACCAAATACCTTCAGAAGTAAAACCACAGGTCACAAAACCCATGGGATTTGGGCAGCAGCAGAAACTTAGATAAAAGCTTCATGGTATAGTGGGAAAAGGAATGTTGAATCTGGAGTGAAGGGATTTGTGTTCAAATCCCAGCTCTGCCACTTACTACTTGTATAATCTTGGGTAAGTCTCTTAATTTTTCTGGGCCTCAGTTTCCTCATCTGTAAAGCTGAGAGTCTTCCAGAACTAGATGACCTCTAGGGTCCCTTTGGGATATAAATCTCTGACCGTATTGGTGGTTGTACTGGCTATGAGCTCTGGCCAAGCCTCTCAAATCTCAGTCACTCACACAAGGCTCTCCTCTCAAACTCCTATCTTCTTCTCTAGTCTCTAAAAATAGGGATTCTTAACCTACGGTCCATAAACTTGCTTTTAAATATTTTGATAGCTGTATTTCAGCATAATTGATTTCCTTTGTATTCCTATATATTTTGTAATTTTAAAACATTATTTTTAGAAGGGGTCTTTGTGCTTTGCCAGACTGCCAAAGGTATCCATGACAACAAAAAGGTTAAGAACACCCTCTCAGGAAACTCCAAGTTCCTTTTCTCTCCCTCTCTCCCCAGCATTATTGTACCAGGTTCCTAACCAGGTGACTAGGAGGGACACATACACAAACACAGACACAGACACAGACACAGACACACACACACACACACACACCCCACCTCCACCTGGTTCCCAAGAGAGCTATATCTTGAGGCCACTGGGCTACTGTCTTAAATAATATTAGCATAAAATGATGGAACACTTATGATTCAGTTACATTTCAGTTCCTCTAGTTCCAGCCAGAACTAACTCTGATACCCCAGTGATCTGCTGGGACGGGTTTTTTCTTTGTTTTTGCCACTGACTAACATAGTTTTAAAATAGTACATATTTTAAAATCTATCTCTTAGAATTACAGGTTTTTAAAAGGTTTCAAAAATAATTGAAAGTTTATCCTTTACTGTTGATAGAGCATAGGATTGCAGATTTAGCACTAAGAAGGACATTGGAGGCCCTGCCTCCATTTTACAGATGATGGAATTGAGACACTGAAGGGTTGCCCAGGGCCATGTAGCTAGTAAGCATCTAAAGTGGGATTTGAATCCAAGTCTTACTGACTCTAAGTTCCCCATGTTCAGAAGTGGCCATATTAAGATCAAAATCATGACGTTTTCCGGATGACTTTTTTGGTAAACATTTAGATAATTTAATAATAGGATTGTTGTAGTATCTACATGCAAATTTCTCTTTCTTGTCTGCCTTCCTCTGCTCCTTTCCCCCATCATGATTTTGGAAGTATCTTCCTCCTGCTTGGAAAATTGTTTTATTCTTTGAACATAAAAACATACAAAAACAGAAAAAAGAAAAGCATATTAGAAAGTCCATTAAGTGTCTGTTGTTATTTTCCCCTGAAAGCCTCTTTCTCAGGAAGATAACTGTAGATCACATCCCTCTATGTTGGAAATGTATATGCAGGCACATGCATTATGTACCTGTGAATTAGTGATGTAGAGATATGGTTATTCCTTCAAGACCACAGAATAGTCTGTGTTAGCAAGTATCACCAGACAGAAATGGTTGCTATTTTTGTTAGTCCTAGCTGACTGCAATCTAGTACAGAATTGGTAATTAGATTCCTAATTACTAGACTTTGCTGATAAATCTTTCAGATCTGAACTAAATTGCCTTTGAGCCAAATCCACAACCATGTGGCTTCCTTTCAGAAGGCAAAGTGCCAGCATCCCCTGTATAGGTAGTTAACTGGCTCCTACTCAGTCATCCCTTGAATAGACCTCTCTCCCTTAATTATTGTACCAACCAGCCCCAATCTTTCATTGAGTAACATCTGCAGCTTTCCCTAGAATTTCCTGATCTCTTATAGGCAGCTTTCAGGTGTGCATTTGACATAGACCTTCCTGGTAATTTATGGTGTTGCTAGCAGTCATTTGAACAAAAAACTTCATTAACTGTCAACATGCTAGAGATATGGGAGCTTCATACCATGGGGACCCAGATGATATCTCTTAAAGTGTCTAATGTTTTGGTGAATGGCAGCATGTTATTAAAAATTTTTCGGCCTTTCTTTGTATCCCCAGTACTTAACACAGTGCACGGCACATAGTAGTAGCTCCTTAAAAAGTCTTCATTGACTTGATTTGATGAATAAGGGATAGAGCCCTGAGTTTAGAGTCAGAAAGACGTGACCTTGAACTCTTATTAGCTGTGCGAATGTTGACAAATAATTTAACCTCTTGGAGTCTCGGTTTCCTCATCTCTAAACTGGGAATTATAATAATCATTACTTACCTCTCAAGGGCATTATGAGGAAAGCGCTTTACCAACTTTAAAACACTATATTAAATGGATTATTATTTTCATATCTCTTGGCTCGTGTTCTTTCCTTTTCTCACTGGCAGCTTAAAAATTCTAATCCTTTTTCCTTATTGTTTCAAAAGTCTTCTCTTCCTAAATTTGCTGGGTTTTTCTGTTTTATGATTTTTTTTCAATTTTTGTGTGTTTTAAATTTTGTTCACTAACTTTTTTTCCCCTAATGGTATATATAGTACTGTTTGTAGCAACTACAATCCAATAAATGAGAGCAATTGCTAATACAGTTAGGTCCTGATTAGTTTAAATAATGAATCCCATGAAGTGTTCCTATGTATTTGAATTTGCACTATTTGAAGTTATAATTATGTAAAATATGGTAATTGATTGTAGTCCAGTGGAAACATGCAGCACAAGTTCGAATAAGGTGATTGCTTCATGGGATTTATTATTCACACTAATTGGGATTTAGCTATATTAGCAATTGCTAATGGCCTGGCTGTACAAAGAAATTGTTCTAATTCACACAAGATTCCAGAGCCATTTCAGGTGTTGCTATTTTTAAGAAACAACATCTGTATTTCTCTCTGAGTTCAGTCTAATATTTTCAACTTGGATGTGTAGGAACTGAAACCTTTATAGATGGATGGCTTTGCATAAGAGCCTGGGAGAGCAAATGATAAAGCAAAAGGCAATATGTGAATACATTCAGAACCATTATTTTTCTTATACAGTCTTATTCCAGTTAACTATTTCTGCCCTGATTCATATAAGGCATTTTGTAAGGGATGAACACAAAGACTGTGGGCCAATCTTAGCTAATAAGTGTTAGGAAGTACCACTACCTCATTTGAAAATGTGGGTTTTTCATTTCCATGTGTAAAAGTATAAAATCCTCGGTTCTATTTTCCTGATGTTTTCCATAAGATTAACATGTGGAATAATTTTTAATTTGAGGCCATGTTTCCTTCTTATAAACTGGACTGCCTTTTCCACTCTTAGTTAAAATGGGAAGCTTTTTAAACTCCCATTGAGAGAATATTTTGACACCAGGGAGATTAGGTTCGTCTCAAACAATACTTTTCTGCAAAGTGAGATCATCCTATTGAGAAGCAAAGGCAAAGAAGATGGCTTTCAGGGAGTGTCAGGAATCTATGGAACCTCAGGCTATGAACAGTTAGTTCCAGGTGCTTTCCTGGAATTTTTTTTTATTTATTAGCATCTGGTTAGTACTCCAGCATAAGAGTGCTCAACCACTCCTGTTGGATGAGGAAGAAAGTGAAACAGTGTTATAATAAAGAAATAGACAATAAAGTGAAATTTGGCCATTTTCAAGAGGCAGTATTCAGGAATCTTGGATGTTGGCCTGGCCCTCTGGTAATATGAATGGTTAATGAACTCACAGAAAGAAAAATGAAGAAAAAGATACATTTGGCTTGGTTGACTTGGTTTGCATACAGGTGTAAATGTCTTTGCCCTAGAAGAAAAATAAATGAACCAGGAAAATCTTGACTGACATGAGGAAGAAGATTGTGTCTTTTTAGAAAACATCAATGTTACATTACAGACATCATTCAGAGCTACCAAATGGGCCAGATGTTTGCCAGAATCCTTAGTGTTACCAGCTGCCCATCAGAGCAGATGAAGCCTTTCTGCTGACAGTTTATGTAGCCCACAAGCACTATGAAGTGTTGATTCTTTTGATGCTGTTTAATATTTATGTATATTCATAAATATAAACACATAAATATACATGACATTGCACAATAAATAAAAGCTCAGCTTTCATCATGAAAGGGGAGGACCATATTTATTACCTGAGAGGCAGTCTAATATTCATTTTCAGTTCTGTTATGAAACGTCCCCCCACTCGAGTTGGATGCTTCAGGTTGTTTTATGCTCATTTTGGAATTAATTGTACCTAGACCTGTAAATTAAAATAAGTGGTATCATCTATGCAAAGAGTGCAGGGGTATTTCACAGCCTCATCTTCAGAGTTATTTTCTGAATCACTCAGGCTTGAAATCTTATGGTCACCAAGTTTTGCCAATTATTCCTTTACATTTTTTGGCATCTATCTTTCCCTTTCTATTTTCATTGATTCAGCTTCACTTTAGAGGACTGGACTCTCTTAGCAGCTTCTTAACCCTGCCTCCTGTAACCCCTTTCTTAAACCATACTCCATACCACCATTAGGCTAATCTTTTTAAAATAATGTTTTAATCATTCCAGTCTCGTACAAAACTTTCAAAGGCTTTCCATTTCCTGTAGAATAGAAACCCAAGTTTCTTATCACCTGAACTATATATGTTACTCCCTTCTTTCATTATGACCATTTGTGAAATAATAGTTCACATTTTCAGCAGGATTATTTTTGGCATTCTGCTAAATTTGGGTACCTCCATGTTTCCTGAATCTTTGTGTCCCCCTCAGTATTCAACACCATTTTAAATGATAGTGTTCAAGAAATACTAATTGAATTCATGAACTCCTCTACATAGCATCACAGAATTTAAAGTTGAAAAGGACTTCAGAGATAATTTCAACCAGGCTTAGCCAAGGAAAGTAATTTACCTATAAAATGAGGTGTGTCTATGAGGTACTAAGACTGAGTTTCAACAAACATACCAAAATACATCTAAGTAAGTGTTGCTCTTTTCAAAGTCATCATCTCATTATACCAGTGTGCTTTCATAGCTCAGAATATTTGGGAATTCCTTAGAATTTTTGAAATGCCTTCAGAACTTGGAGCATGTTATTTCAAATACCTCAAATCTTCATCCTTGGTTGGTTGATTTGCTCTTTGGAAATATCTCAAAGTCATTTGGAGCCAAGTCTGGTGAATAAAGGCATTTCCTCAACTATAAAATAAGGAGATTGCTGAGTAATTGGCTGCTAAAGTCCCTTACAGGTCAAAATTCTGTGATTAAGATGGTTAATGTTGTTGGTGAAAAAAATGCTATATTGCAAACTCTATCAGGATTGGAGCCATGTAGTTTTGGTCTTTGTATCTCCCCCAGACACTCAATATATGTTTATGGAGCATACAGGACTAATTGTGTCTTTACTAGAGGACAGAAGAAAGATGATACTAGCTCGATTCCGTCCAAAGACTTCTTAGTTAAGCCACGCTATTTTTCTATGTAAGCTTACTAAAAGTTTCTCAGAGGTCACATAATATGCAGGTGTAGAGTATGCATTGAAATAGGTTACTAGTACAAAATCATCTTCTTTGGAAACATCCTCTCTAGAGAAAGGCATTTCTAACTTTTGAAGGAAGCTAATTTGGTGAGATTCACTTATTAAGAAAGAAGTACATTTTTTTGTATGTGCAGCTATTAAAAATTCAAGTGTTGCAATTATTAACTCTTCACATTACTAATAATTGATCCTGTGCAGGAGGGGTGAGAGGGATGTATTCAATCAATCAGCCAGAAATATGTAAATGACATCCTGTGATATAACTCTTGTAGGTGAGAGAATACCCACAATCCTATCCCAGGAGACTTGTTTGAAAGACAGACATATTTTATGTCATCCCAGAGCAAATTTATGGGTCTATAAATATACACCTCAGATGCTTTATGATGTCCAAAGTTGCTATCTTTAAAAGTATAAATCTGTGACTGTTTAAAATGAATAAATGCCAATGTATTTAATTTATCATATTCTCTTTCAGAAATATCGGCAGTATATGGCAGGACTTTTGGCTCCTCCTTATGGTGTTATGGAAACCAGCGCTAACAATGATAGTAAGTAAAGAATTTGAAAATGTTTTGTCTAAAAATTTTAAATACATATGTGATGGTTTCTCGGTGTGATGGATGCAGAGTTGTGAGTACATTCAACTGATTTGAAAAATTAGAGTATGTTTATGGTTTTGCCTTATGCAGAATATGTCTCTATTAGCTGTATATAGCTAACATTTGGGCAGTTAGGGGGTGCAGTGGGTAGAATGCCAATCCTGAAGTCAGGAAGGCTCATCTTCCTGAGTTCAAATCTGGCCTCAGATACATGCTGTGTGACCCTGGTCAAGTCACTTAACCTGTTTGCCTTAGTTTCCTCATCTATAAAAAGAGCTAAAGAAGGAAATGGCAAACATTCCAGGATTTTTGCCAAGAAAACCCCAAATGGGGTCACAAACAGTCGGACATGACTAAAATGACTGAAAAGCAAAGCACTGCAAAGCACTTTAATACATTACCTAATTTGAACCTCTCCACAACTCTGTGAGGTGCTATTATTATCTTCATTTTACCAATGAGAAGACTGAAGCAGAGAGCCCAGAGCCATGCATCTATTGAGTGACTTAAGGTAGGATTCAAACTCAGGTCTTCTGGCCGCAACTCCAATGCCAATGCTCTGTCTGCTGAGCTACTAGCTACCCTGTAAAGACGTATGATACCTATAAATACAAAATACCTTTTCAAAAGGTTTTCATTTTGCAGTAAAACCCTATGGCATTACTGTGCTTCCATTAAAAATGGTATCAGGGGCCATCTTTGCTTTATACAGTTTCTAATACCTAAGAGCTGAGAGCTGCTGGGGCTGCAAAACCAGCTTTTGCTTATTATGCATTTTTTATTATATTGATCAAGCAGAGTATAATGATTCAAATAGCATAATGATTCATTATTTACTGGAATAAAATCAAGGTCTCTGCAAATTCCACACCTTTAGTAAAGGATCAATCTTTACCTAAACATTAAAAGAAGTATGCTCTTCTGTGCCAATATCTGTTTTAGTGGGTAATGCCTGCCTTACTGACTTGATGAAATATTAGAGTAATTGAAGTCTAATTATCCATCGATGTATGACAGGAACTTTTGTTTCTCTTTAGGGTTACTGGAAGTTTTTTAAATAAATTCTAAGAAAATAGAGCATTTCTGATTCTTTAGTAGTATATTTTACACATATATGACACAGCATACATTCTTTAATGTTTTATCATCTCAACACCTAAGTACAAAGGTGTATACAACCCCTGCTTGTTACCCCACGAACCTCAGAGCTTAACTGCAATTGTTTCACTTTAACACATTCATGTCCCCAAATCTACCTCTGCTCCTTTTAATCTTAGCTGGTGATCTTATTCTCTTACCTACTTTAATCTATTAAGCAGATCAAGGCCATCCAATGTGACTCTCCCAGCTCTCCTCCATTTCACCTCATACATTCTTTTATTTTCATCCATACCCTTTTCCTTTGTTCTTGTATCTAGGCAAGGAATGTCCCTCCTCACATCTTCAAGCTTTTCCTCTCCACTGATTCTTTTCTTCAACTTATAAAAATATCCTAAGACCTACCCTGCTGTTTAAAACTCAATGAATTACTTTCCTATCTCTTTCCCCTTGTCACCTCTGAATTTCTCTAAAGAATAATAGTTCAAACTCTCCATCTCTTCTTCAGAACCATGCAGACATTCCTGAACTACTTGCAATGGCTTCTGTCCTTGCCATTTGCCTGGAAGCTTGCTTCCTAAAACTGTATTTATGAAGTCATTTTTAAACCCAATTGTAAGACTTTACGTTTGTCTCTATTGGATTTCATTTCATTGCAATCAGACTAATATTCTAGATATTTTGCGGTTTTGACTCATCCATTGTGTTAAATATTCCTCTCAGCTTTGTGTCAAACCATTGACAAAATTTTCAAACAGCACAGGGCCAAACAGAGGTTCCTGAGGTACTCTACTGGAGACATATATCCTTCCAAGTAGACATTGAACCATTAATGATTACCCTTTGAGTTTGGCCACTCAGCCAGTTCCAAATCCATTTAATTTTATTATCATCTAGGTCACATTTCTCCTTACATCAAGGAAATCACATGTCTAGACCCAGCCATCCCAAGTATAAACATATCCCCATTTCTTCCACATGAGTAGTATTAGATATTTGACCAAATGCTGCTCAAGAGTATCTAAAGCATTTCCTCAATTTACTAGTTTATTATCCCCATCAAAAAAAGAAATAAGCTCAGTATGGTTTGACCCATTCTTGATGATACAATGATGGATCTTCATAATAGCCACTTTTTTTCTAGATGTTTACTAACCACTTATCCTAACACAAACTTAGGGAGGTTCTGAATGTGGTGCTCAGTACGTGAAAATATGACAAGACAACAAGGCAAGATAGCTATATTAGGGGGAAATACTCACAAAGTAAAAGACAATTAAAGACAATGATGGGAACAGGTCCATCGGGCCCCTGGACATAATTGAATACCTTGATGGGGTTCCAGAGGGAATGGGGCAGCCTCCCCTAAACCAATTAAGTCTGAAGCGTTTTTATGGGGTTCTTAATTGGGTCTAGTAGGACCAGGCATTGGGGGAAGGGAGTGAGGAGCCTAGACCTGGACAATAGTACTGACTCATGTTAGTTTGGTGGAGGGAAGACTCCTGAAAAATTAGAAGCTAGTAGATATTAAAGCTCACCACTTTGGGAAAAAGGCTTTTGGCAGCTCCTGCTGGTTTTACTCTGACAGGATTATTCTGGTTTTTGTGCTTCCTATGGCCATATCATATCAGGTTGGGGAGGATATTGTATTCCTTATCCCACTTCTTTATTGATGAACTTCAGTATTTTCCTATGAATCAAAATCAACCTCACCAGTGTCTTCTAATTCTGTTCTCTTACCCTTTTTGAAAATCAGGATGTTTGCCCTTCTCCTGTCCCATAGTACCTTTCCAATTCTGCTCAAACTTTCAAATATCCTTAAACTCAACAATTATATCCACCAGTTCTTTCTCTAACCAAGGATATAGTTTACCTGGGTCAGATGACTTAAGTTCACCAAAGGCAAGTAGGTACTCACACACTATTTCTTCACTTGTCTATCTTGTACATCTCCTTCCAGTTGGCTATTTTTGTTCTGTGATTTCCAGTGCAAAGATGACCTTTCTTGGCAGAAAAAAGTAGAAACAAAAGAATTAGTCAGCTCTTCCTTCTCTCTGTTATTAGTTATCATAACCTCATCTACTCTAATAAAAGCAGTATCAATAACATTTTGTTGTCCTTAATGTTCCTCACCAGCCTCATTCATTTCATTTTGAGTTTAGTACTCCTGAAACTTTTTTGCAAAAATATCTCAAAGTCTTATATTCGTTCTTTGTTATATATGCTTGCTTCCATCTCCTGTCCACATATTTTGTTTTGTTTTATTGTGTTTGAGACTGGATCCCCCTAACTTTCCTAGACTAGAAGTGCAGCTGCACTGATGGGCCCCATCCCATTGCTGATCAGCACGAAAGGTCTGACCTGCTTCCTTTCCATTCTGGGCTGGTTCACCCCTCCTTAGGCAGCCCAGTGGCCCTGTGGTTCTGGGGTTTACCATATTGGCACCACCCTTAGAGTGGAGAACTGATCAGTTTCTGTACACGTATTTTGAACATCTAAGCTCAGTGTATACAAATCAATTTCCAAATAATTTTCTTGTTTTACCTTTTTGCTGTGATTTCCCTTCTTTGTTTCTTCAGAAATTCTCAACTCTCCTGGGCTGACTTTCTCTAGAAAAAACTAACCTAAGAGATCTTATCTATCTTTTTCTTGAAGCCTTCAAAATATGCTTTCCCCAAATCTAGAGTATATATCCAACTGTGTGTGCCTAGCTATCCTCTCCTCTATCATAAATTCTAGGAGGGAGTGGCTACCTCCTTCCAATGTTCTCGTTATTTTTATCCCAGGAACTAGTTCTTTCCTGCCAATGTTCCAACTAGGGCTATTGAGAGGATCAAATGAGATAATATTTGTGAAACTGCACAGTGCCTGGCACACAGTAGGTTCTTAATAAATACTTGTTCCTTGTTCTTAGTGAGACTCAGATCCAGTATGGAAAAGGGACCTTGTTGGTTCCTCCATCTTTTGGACAGTGAAATTATCTTTCAGACAAAGTAAAAAGTTGTGAGCTGCTTTACTTTTGAAAGAGGAAGAAAATGAGCCCTGGACCATCGAAACTGGTCTAGATAATTGAAGTCTCTAATTGTTTCCTCTATGCCAGGGTTTTTATCTATTTCCTGAACTCTTCTGTTTCTTTCTGTTCAGGCAGTCTGTTGTATGCTATGATGATAAAAACCACTTCTGTTTCTTCTTCTATTGATCTTTACCCAAAATACTCTTCTGCTATTCTCCCTTTCTCTAATTCCTGGATTTCATCACATGAGTGATAGATTTTTTTATTTTGTTTTGGAGGCAATCAAGGTTAAGTGACTTGCCCAGGGCTGCACAGCTAGTAAGTGTCTGAAGCTGCATTTGAATTCAGGTTCTCCTGACTCTAGGGGTGGTGCTCTGATTTCTTAATATATTATGCTTCTCTACTTGCCCTCCCTTTTAACTTTCTTACTTCCTTTAAATAAAGAATGCCCATCCAGAACTATATACTAGTCATGGGTTTCTCCCAGCAAGTCCTAGTGATAACTGTAAGGTCAAATTTTCCTCTGTGCATCAGAACCTTATTTACTTTTGCCTTTTCTTAGACCAGAAGTTCTCAAAATGTGGTTGGGTAGGGGTGGAGGTGGGGGGCTCCTTTGGAGTTTTCAGGGTGTTCATGAAGTCAAAACTATTTTAATACTTATATTAAAATGTTTTGATTTCTTGTATCTATAGAAACAACCCCCATAAAACTCTTTGGGGGGAGGTCCTCAATGATGTTTAAGAGTGTAAAGGGCTCCCAAGACCCAAAAGTTTAAGAACTGCTAGCCTAGAGATTGGGAGACTTAGATTTTACTATTGACTTCTTTCTTAGATTTTATTTATTTATTAGTTTATTTATCATTTATATTATTAATAATATAATATATATTATATACTATTTATTTATTGGTATCTCAAGTACTGTTCTTCCTTCATTGTAGCTACTCTCTTATCTTGTTTGGTGGATGTCCATAGGCAGTTTTCACCTTCTGTTGTGATGCTGAAATCTAACCTTCATTCTAGGATATTACTGTCTTAGAAAACTGCTCAGTTCCCTGATCAACCTTTACACGCAGTTAGGCAGGGCAGTGGGATGGAGTGTAGACACTTAATAGCTGTGTGACCCTGGGCAAGTCACTTAACTCTATTTGTGTCAGTTTTCTCAATTATAAAATAGGGATAATAATAGCAACTACTTCCCAGGGTTGAAGAGAGGCTCAAATGAGACAATTTTTATAAAGTGCTTAACGTGACACCCGGCACACAGTGGGTTCTATATGAATATTTGTCCCCTCCCTCCTTCCTTTATCTTCCGCATCCCTTGCTTTCAATGGGCAGCATTGAGGAAAATACTAGCTATGCCCCTGTGGTCTTTAGTTTCTTGCCCAAGGTAACTGGGCGGTGATTTTGTAGCTTCTTTCTCTCATTATTATCATTTGTGTCCAAGTGCATCACCAGAAGTGATTAAGAGTCATCTGATAAATGGTGGGGTTTCTCTGTTATGTCTTAGACAGGAGTCCAGGGAATACAAAAGACATTGCTCTCAGGGCAATAAATGGCTGCTATGGTACCTCTTAACAGGGAGTCACCAGCCACCAAATCTCTTCTCTCTTTCCTCTCACCCTTATTGGAGGATTTCTCCTTCTATAGCTTCTGTGGTTCTACTATATCATTACCTAGACGAGGAGAAAAATAGCTGTTTCTTCTTCACATCATCCAACCCACTTCTCTTTAGTTAGAGGCTCATAATTATTCTGAAAATCTTTTGTTGTTGTTCAGGCATTTTGGTGGTGTCCGACTCTTTATGACCTCATTCAGGATTTTCTTGACAAAGATACTGCAGTGGTTTGCCATTCCCTTTTCCATCTCATTTTGCAGATGAGGAAACTGAGGCAAACAGATTAAGTGACTTGCCTAGGGTCACATAGCTAGTAAGTATCTGGGGCCAGATTTGAACTCAGGTCTATCCACCGTGCTACCTAGCTGATCTCTCTTTAGTCAGAGAAAGCTCATAATTGTTCTGAAAAACTTCCCTATTCCTTTGTGCCCAGTTCTAACGCCATCTCCTCCATGAATGCTTTTTTTGTCATTGCCTCAAACTCTCGGAAGAATTCCCACCACCCTTTAAGGTTCAATAGTTCCAATACTTTGTTTATCACATTCTATCTTGTGTTATAGATAGTCATGTAGAATCCCCATGCAAAAAGCCCTTTTGGAACAAGAACAGTACTTTATTCACCTTTACACCACCCACATTTATTTGCAAAGTGCCCCACATGTAGTTACTATGTAGTCAATCAGATAATGTATTAAAGCACTGGCCTTAAAACATTGTATGTGTTTTGGGAGGCAGCTGGTGGCACAGTGGGTAAGGGCACTGATTTGAATTCAGGAAGACCTGAGCTTGAATCTTGCCTGTGCCTCAGACACTAGTTGTGTGACCCTGGCCAAGTCTCACTTAACTCCTCTCAGGCTCACTATTCTTATCTGTAAAATGTGCATAATAATAGCGTCTACTCACAGGATTGTTTTGAGGCTCAGATCAGATAACATGCACAGTGCTTTGCAAATCATATATATTTTCATCACATATATGTTATTATTACTAATGTGTTATTGAGTGCTTAGGTTTCAGTGAACATTTTTTGGATGAATGAATGATGTTGGTTGCTCACATTGGAGGATCATTACTTTGCATAACAACTAAGATCTGGGGACTCAGTCTCATCCCTGTGCTTCCTACTTGGTAGCTTCTTAGGTCTCCTGCCTAAGTATCTTAAGTGTTTGAGATTTGGGATCAAGGATTCAAAGGGGCAATTAGTGCATTTCCTGTTCCTCTCCAGCTCCTGGAGCTTGCTCCTCTTTTGTCCACTAAGACAATCATAGTTCCTGTAATAGTGATAGAGTAAAACCTACAATATACATGTATTCAATAGTCAGTGGATCTGAGTTTATTGGTTCAGGAATTCCCTCCAACAATGCAATTGCAGCCCATCCATTCTTTCCCAGCCTGATCAACTCTTGTTGGTGTCTTCCCAAAAGTTTGCCACAGGGGGTCCCTCAACCTGCTAGAGGCCTTCTTCACTTTCTCTTGACATTGCAAGTTATCAGTGCAATAGCATGGCTGCCTTGTCATTTCTATTTCTTGCCATGTGATCAGTCCATCTTCTCTTCTTATCCTACAGTCCATGGTGATGTCTGTTATTCCTGCTTTTCTTCAGAGTTCTCTTTGGTTCTATATCACAGCTTCTCACACCCTTCATTCCCCTCACCATTATTCTCAGTGTGTTGATCATTTTCACTTCTTCAGCAATTGCATTCCATATCTTATTATCCATCTATTATCTGTTATCCAATTTCTTATTATCCATCTAGCAACACCAGTGAAATGTTAATATTGAAAAGTTGGACCTTTGCTTTCAGGGAAACTTTGGAATCAGTAAAGGAGCTTGCAATTTATGAAAGCAATCTATTCTTCTGTTCAACTCTGAGCCCAACTCATGTTCATCCAAACTGGCAATCCTAGATATCCGTGCATCATGTGCATTTACAAACAGCATTTTTTGATGTAAAACGATTTAACTATTGCACTCATTTTGCATGCACTAAATTTTAAAATTGCACATTCTACTAAGGCAGAACGCATGAGGTGGCCCCACCCCCTTGAGCTGCGTATGCCTAAGAATGGTTTGCTTCTCTCTTGGTGTAGCTGGCCCTGGCTCCTGTGAACTATTTGCATCATTTTCTGTTTACAAGATAGCTCTTTTTCACTGCTTCCTTCATCATGTCATTCACTCATTGTATTGACCCCGGAGTAGCAATCCTAAGGGTGAAAAGAAGTAGAGGAGAAGTAGGAACTCCATTTAACTGTGTCATGATAGATACATGGACAAGTGTGGCCACTGGTACATTGGAATGAGTCCTGCCTCCTTGGAAAAGTAATGAAAGTCTTAGAACGTATTAAGATGCAAAATTAAAGCCATCTTTTATAATTTGCTAATACTATTTTTAGTCCTACCCTATTTCCCATTCAATATTTATTTTAAAAAAGCATTTTTAAAAGTTGCTGCTATTTTTTAAGATTAAATACCACAGGTAAAGTTTTACCCCACCTAAAATATGAACTAACTGCTACAAATTTGTCCCTTGGTTTGCTAACAGCATTTAAGAGGCTGAGGACTTCAGAGTTTGCAACTTTCCCTGTTAATTCATGTTCTCTTCTTTTTTCCCCTGTAGGGATGCCTGACAAGGAGAATGTGAGTAGAAGCAATCTCTGCTCAGCTTCTAAAAACTGTAATAAGGTAAAAAATAATAATAACTTTACCAGCAGAGAGAGACCCTTAAATTTCTCCATGTTTAAAAAAAAGGCATATCTTCTGATCTCTACATCTTCCCAGCTTTGGTGAAAAATTTTGAAATTGAAAAAAAAAAGCAAAATAGGAAATAGAAGATGAAAAACTTGGTCTGAGGAGTGAATGAGAAGGTAGCATACTTTGCTTGTCATAAATGTGACTCATTTGTCTGGGGGAAAGGATTCATTATGTCATCACCCAACTCAGTTTTTACACCCCTAGTTGGAACAGTCAGCAGTAATACAACTTACCCCCGCTTTGCAGAACATAGAGGACTGTTTTGAGTTGTAGTTGGTGTCTGTTATCGTTACTGTTGTTGGTTTAGTAGGAGCACCTTGAAATCTGAGATCTGAGGTCAAATTCTATGTGGTCCTACCTACAGGTGAGGTCATTCAGCTATTCCTCACGTCCCCTCCCCCAAACATAACAGTCATTTTTTTTTTTTGCGTGTTTCATCTGAGAGTCACCAGTAAAAGGTGAATGGCTCAGTCCAAACCCATCATTTTAATTGGAAAGATAGTACTAAGTCTGTAATCTCATGGTCTCATGATTTATTCAATGGCAGCATCTTTATATACAACTAAATAATTGTTATTGTTTTGTAAAACCTTTGAAAAGGCAAATTACTTGAAGATGACACCATGGACATCTAAATCTCCATGACAACCTAGAAGTGTTAGCAATTGAAACAGAAGGAAAGCAATTAATCTGAAGTTCTATTCAGTGTGATTAGTCTCTCAAATGCTTTACTACTGTTTGCCTGGGTTCCGTTATTGCTCTTATGTGGTAATATTGTAGAATTGTCGTTCTCCTCTTTCTACTTTTTTGCCACATAGAAGAAATTCAGAGAATTTCTTAGTCCCTTCCCTGAAATTTGGCTAAAATTTTTATCAAGTCTCTTTTCTTCGCAGAGGAATGTGTTTAAAAGCTTGTATCACTCCTTTTTAGTGTTCTTCCCTTTTGTGTCTTAGTGCCTTTGTGTCTTCTTTATCAGGGAGAGGTCTTTCATTTTTTTTGTGATGGGCCCCTTTGACAATCTGGTAAAGTTTATAACTCCCTTCTCAGAATAATGTTGCTTAATGCACAAAACAAGATGTACAGAATTATAAATGAAAGAAATTATATTGAAATAAAGTTATAAAAATAATTTTAAAATAAGTTCATGACCTTCAGGTTAAGAATCTTTGTTTTAAACCATACTTTCTCTTCCATATATACAATTGGAATTTTCTCTCTGTCATCAAGTTACTGCCCTTTTATTATTGGTGTCTCCCTTTTCCTATGTAAACCATTTTATTGATCATTTGTCACTAAAAGGTGAATTTTGTACTCTGAATAAAATAAAAACACTATTAAGATTTTATTGTTGATCACTTAAGAAAAGTAAATGAGGATGAATGAACAAACATTAATGCTGATAAGTACTTTAAGGGAGGAACTGAAAATGACTGAGACTTTATGCATTGAAATTAATTAACAGTAAATAGTTACTAAACACATTTAGTTACTTATACTGATGTGTCATATTTTTGATAATGGACTGCTAATAATAACTGGGACAGTTTTGTGAGGCAATATGACTTTCTATTTCATCCTACTCCAAGGGAGCACATCTCAGGTCCAAAAGTTTTTTTCATTCTATTGTACTATATAGTACCATCTGACAATTAGGGGTTATCAATTTGGTTCAATCCTGTGACATTTAACATTTTGGGGAAGTAGGAGGCCAGGGGAAGATGCTACAGAAGCAGGTATTATGTTATCTACCTCCTTAGGGCTTGTCAGGCCACCAGCCCAACCTAGGTCTAGAGTGTGGGACTCAAGCTTTTTTCCATAGGTACTTCATTCATTCATAGCTTCCCTGCTCTTCTCAAGAGTGCTGATACCAACCCCTCTCTCTGGGGAGGCATATTGGCTGCATCTAGAATGTTATGCATATTCTGCTTTGTTGCTTGGGCTTTCCATGCTCTTCCATATACTATAGATGTCAAGTCTCTTTGATGGACACTGAGAAGTCAGAACAACCAATGGTCAACAGTATCTGTATCTATTTGGATGTGACCAACTATGTGTACAGAAAGGTGTGGCATTAGGGTTGGGTGTCCCTTCTGTGTTTTACAGAGCTGTCCAAAGAGATATTATTCTGTAATATTATCATTTGTAAGATTCTCACAATCCAACTCTGTAGACAGAAGGAGAATTGAATTCTCCTGCTCCCTGAACGTACTCTCGAAAGAATTACTTCATGCAGGTTTATGCCTCTTCAATTTCTGGCCACCAGGCTGAAGAATCAGGATCATTTTTCTTCCGCTGGATGTGGTGTCTCACCAACCTCCAAGGAACCCCTGAAAGCTGGTCTTGTCACGGTCCTGGCAGGAGATGTCTCATAGAACCCAGTAATATATTAGTGACCATCACATTCAAGTGTAAATAACAGTACTAGGCCTTTCCTCACTAAAGCATACTCCAAATCAGTTGAATCAGTCGACAAGCATTTATCAAGCACCTAATTTATGCCAGGCATTCTGCTAAGCCCGGAGATACAAAATAAGGCAACAAGCAAACAAACAAAAACCAATCAGTCTCTGTTCTCAAGGAGCTTACAGTCTAATGGGGGAGAGAACATGCAAACAATTGTGTACTGACAAGATATAGACAGGGTAAATTGGGGGTAACCTGACAGGGAAGGCATTAAGATTAAGAAGGACTTAATATGATATATAAGCCTTCTAAGTCTATGCAAGGAGCAGGGAGGACTTCTGGACCCCCGGAGGTCTAAAATGTTACAGACTTCAAAAGCAAGTTCTGTGTCATGGGCACTCAGTGAACTTTTGATTAGATAGTCTTACAGTCGGACAACAGGGTTAGACCTTTAAGGAAAGGTGACATGACATCTGTCATAGTTGGAGTTGTGTGTGTGTGTGTGTGTGTGTGTGTGTGAGAGAGAGAGAGAGAGAGAGAGAGAGAGAGGGAGGGAGGAGAGAATCATAACTGGTAGTTTTCAAAAAGTAAGTTGACATAGGCTGAAATCAAGATGTAGCTCTGAGTTTGTTAGGTAGAAACAGGCTTAGGGGATTTCGAGGGAGATTTCCTTCCAGAATGAGCATCATTAGGCCTTTATATGGGGACATTACATATGGAATCTAAGCAAGATTTCTTAGCAAAGAGACAAATACACACACACACGTACCAACAAGCGTTGTAGATATCCATACCCTCGATTTGCTACTGGGAAACTCCAGCAGCTTGTATATGCTAAACAAGGTGCAAGTAACTAATAAGCAGGCTTTTAGTTGTAGAAGGACAGAAACTAGAGTCAGAACTCTGGGTTGCATTGAGTAAAATACTTCCTTGATAATAGAGACATTGAGCTATGTTGATTTTGTCCTTTACCCTCTCTGACCACATACAGGACCCTCTTATGTTCCCTTTGTTCCTCTGTTTGTGAAATTAAAGTAATTTACAAAATAGCTTCAGTCTCAGAATAGATTATCTGTAGAAAGAATCCACTTCTCCAACACCTACTGGGGATTTCTTTAATTACTCTTTGCAGACACTAATTATGCCGTTCATTTTTTTCCTACTATTATATTTACTGACCCAGTCTCACCTCCCATTAAATTGTGGTGTTTCCATGAACCGCCTTTTTACTAGAAGCAGGTAAACACTTCTTTCACTGGTTGGGATACTGACGGACATGATGCCGAGATTCTGGAAAATATAGTCTAGTTAGAAAAAATAATCAAGTAGAACTAGAACCAAAGAATTACAGTATACAGAGGAATGCTGCAGTGGTGTTCTCTTTTAAGATAAATCAAAGGGTCAATTCTTCATCCATGATAATAGCTAGCATTTAAATAGAACTTTAAGGTTTGCAAAGCATTTTACATATGTTATCTTATTTGATCTTCACAACAACCTCAGGAGGTAGGCGCTATTAATTAGATCCATTTTACGGATAAAGAAACTAAGACTGGATGAGTTTAAATGACTTGGCCAGGGTCACTTATATAGTAAGTGTCTGAGGTAGGATTTGAACTCAGGTCTTTCTGACTCCAAGTCCAGCATTCTATTGTATTGTATCATCTAGCTTTAAATCCTATTAAGGGATAATACTCTATCCAAAGTTTATGGGATTGGGAACTTTCTGTGGATGCCACCTAGCTACCTAGTATAGTAGCTAGAGAGCTGTCCTCAGAGCCACAAAGACATGATTTGCCTCTTGCTGATACTGGCCTTTGTGTCCCTGGGAAAGTCCAGAGGTGTGAAATACACCAGGACCCACAACACTCCTGAGTGGGGCCAGAACCAGAATAGAATGTAATTGGGAAATACTTAACAAAATAAATAAAAATTTAATAAAACAGATATTATGTTTTAAAACTACATCAATATGTGGCTTCTGAGGAGCTTTCCATATGTATTAGTGCCTTCCCATCCACTCACCAACTGCTGTTTCTCTCTGAATTTGACACTATAAGTTGCAGAAAAGGTATTGGTTTACATAGATAGAGGGAATTATTTCAACCATGAGTTCTCTATAACCACGGACAAATTGGATCTTCTATCAATCACAGGTCCTATCCCCAAGTTTTATTTTTTTATTTTTTCGCTCCAATGTCCCAAGTTCATGTTGAATTTGGTAGAAGTATCTTTCAAAATTAAGTCAATGAATATGTAACCCATTAGATAAAGTGAGAAGTGAAGGGAAATTTTATTTTCAAGATGTATGGTCACCACTTTTAGGACTTTTAAAGTTAAATTTCTTCTTGATTTGCTATTTTCTATCATTTAAAAATGAGATTTTTTTTGATATTTTTTAAAGGAAATCAGTTAATTTCTTTGAAAATGCCTTGATCCTAGTGGCAGCTAGGTGGTTTAGTGAGTAGAGCACTGACCCTGGAGTCAGGAGGACCTGAGTTCAAATCCGGGCTCAGACACTGGACATATTTACTAGCTGTGTGTGACCTTGGGCAAGTCACTTAACCCCAATTGCCCTGCCTTCCCCCCTCCAAAAAAATGCCTTAATCCTAATTAAATTCCACTTGCAAGATGCTTCCATGGGACAGGAAAACTTTGCCTTTGAACACAGTGACTAGCCCTTCTCCTGAATATACAGACCCACAGGCTTCCTAATGTAGCCTGGGTCCAGGAGGTTAGACTTGAGGGAACTGACAAGTCACTACAAGATTGAGGCAGGAACCAGAACACAAGTAGAAAAGAGAGTAGCTGTCTCAAACTAGACTTGAGGTTTGGGGAATGGAATCTAGTCATTTCTGATATCTTGCTTCTTGATCTTCTGACCTAGTACTGACTTCCCCACCTGAATTTTTCCTCTTGCAATCTATTTCCTACGAAGCTCCAAACCCTTGAATATGGGGCTCTGCAGGACCCTTTCTACTGACTCAGACTGGTCTTTTGGTTTGCACTGGCTTCTGATTCAAATGCCATTCCTCTTCCCAGGTGGGTACTACCCATCCTCAGCCCTGGTGCTAATCTAACCACTGGCAGTCCTTGGCCCTGATACCACTAAGCACATATCAAGTATCTTAGTCCATGATCATAGATGTAATCTAGGTGGTTCAGTGGATAAAGCCCTGGAGCTGGAGACAGGAAAATATGAGTTCGAATCAAGCCTCAGATGCTTTTTAGCTGTATGACCCTGAGTAAGTAACTTAATTTCTGTCTGCCTTTGTTTACTCATTTGTGAAATGGGGATAATTGTAGCACTCACCTCCCAGGGTGGTTGTGATGATGAAGTGAGATAGTATTTATAAAGTACTTTGCAAACCTTTAAGAAATTTGTAAATTCTAGCTATTATTGTTTGTTGTTAACTCTGTAGGATATGAATGATGCCAGTCATGTTGTTACAGACATAAACAATTCATGTATAACTTGCTGGCGATGTGTAGTGGCAAAAACAGGAGAAACACCCAACAAATACAAGAGCATTAAAAGGATGATGTAATACCAAAGAATTCTGGAATGCAAACAAATTGTTAAGTACATTCAGAGCCTGCTGCTAGGAAGGAGAGCCTGCTTATCATTCATGCAAAGATTAGCCCTAATAATTCTATTGGTCCAAGCTTGTGCATGGTGTGTTGTGTAAATTTTCATTTTCTAAGTTAGCCCATTAGAAAATGCAGAGATGCCTGCCTAAGCGATAGCATGGCTCTCCTTCTGGAAAATACCAGTGGCTTCATGTCTAAGGTGCTCAAGGACAACTTCAACTCTCGTGCCCCTGAGAAAATGTTTGTTCTGGCATTTGTGAGTTATGTACTTTCTGGGGGTGGTAGTGCCCTTCATAATCGTTTTCTTCTTTGGATTCCTGCCTCCCTCCCCACCCCCCACCCCCATCCAAGTTGCTCATTCTACAAGCTGCAGGCAGTGGCTCTTTCTTTAACTCCTGGGTTGACTGTTGTGGATTGCTATGGTTGTGTTGGATGTTGTCTTACATCCAGATATTAAGGGTAAGGGAGCTATTAGGAAGAGTTGAAAGGTAACTTTTTTAATATCTGATTTTCTCCATAGTTGTTTGTTGTGAATTTGGCAGTGCTTGTTGCTTCTAAATATGTTGTATTTATTCTGAACTGAATTAAGGACTTATTTGAAAATTAACTTTTTTTTGGTGAGAGGGCAGAGAGACAAGAATCTGAATCTTCCAGTGTAGGGGGACATATTTGACAGGTGTTTTTGCAAACTCATTTGAGTAATGTTTAACCTGCATTTCCTCCCAAGGTTGGTTTTCCCAATAAATTAAAACAAAAATAGAGTACTGTAATGTATCCAAAATATAAGTTTTGCTATTCAAGGGTTAACTTGCTTCAAGCTTTGCTATTCAAGTTATTGCTATCCACAGTTTGACTAGAATTTCCCAATAGTGTTGTGCAGGGCTTTTTATTTATATGGCTTAAAAACAATAACAACAACAAAACTAGGGTCTGGAAGGGGGTATACGGTAGAAGAAGGAAAGATGTCAGCATGGTATAGGGGAAAAAATGCTGGCTCCAGAGGTCCTGGGTTCAAAGATGACCTCTGACACTTATGTTTAAAGTTGCCTGTGTAACCTTGGCTATCCTGATTCTCAGCTTGCTCCTCTGTAAAATGAAAGGTTTGGACTAGATGACCTTTGTAGTCCCTTCCAGATCTAAATCTATGGTGTTTTTGATCTCTCAGCATCAATTCCTGATTTTTAAAAATGAATACTGATCTGGTGTCCAGTGTGCTCAATTTAAACCCTGCTGCTGAATGTTTATTAAAGCCATAGTTCATGAAAGGAAAATATTCTACTTTCCCTTTCTACTATCAAGCATTGTTTCTGACGCAATTTTTTTTGAAATCTCAAAAAAAACTATACTATTAAGCAATTTAAAAATATATATTTCTAGCTGCATTTTCTACTCTCTGCCCCTCTCTTTTTACCAGTGTTCTTCTAGCTGAGGAATGAATAATTCTCCCAGGAAAGACTGAGATATTATTGCTGATTTTAGAGTTATGAAAGAGTATATTTCTGTCTTCAGAAACATTTTTCTATAGTGACTTCTTTTTCTCAGTTGTTAGATTCAATTGATTATAAGTATAAAATATAGAGTATCATTTACCTTCAATGTATTTGCATCTTCCTTGCTCCTATTTTGAAAAATTGAGGCCAAACTACTTATAAAGTAGGCTTTATTCAGGATTGAAGAATGCAAGGTTTCTTGGGTTGGGTAAATTAATCAAATGATTACATCTTTTAATCTAGATTTAGTCTTTCCTAGTATCAGCTCTGCTATTTGAATGTCAGGAACTGCTGGAAGAAACCTTAAAGCATTATCTAGTCCATTTTACTACCTCTAGGGAAAACTATATTAAACTTATCCAAGGAAGATAGCTATTTATCTTCATAAAAATTGCCCTAGAAGGAAACTCTAAAATCATGATATGTTCTAGTATTGCAGAATTCTGATTGGCAGTTCTTTTAAAATGTCTAAACCTTTCTTATTGCAATTTTAGCCTATTCCCTGTTGTCTTGTATTCAAAGAATTACTCGAAGACACTCATAAAATATCTCTTATGTGGTTTGAGGACTATTAAGATCCCCCTGAGTCTCCACTTTTAAGACTAAGTTCAGTTTCTCTAAACTTTGTTCTATGATCTTTTATTTGAGCCCTTTAATTATTTTCCTAGGTTCCCAAGCTGCATTCCAGTAATTGATCAACTTATCCTAAATATGTAGGGAGAATTTGTTCACAGATCCTCTACAACATCAGTAATGTCAAATCAAATAGAAATGGGGGTCATGTAACTTTACATAAGGATCCCTGCAAAGCTGCCTATTAACTTAGTTTTAAAGTATAACAGCATCTATGTTTTATTATATTTTTACTTGTTCTGTTAAATATTTCCCAATTACATTTTAATCTGCTTCAGGCCAGACTTGGAAATGTTATAAGTCCCATGCAGCCAGCAGGCTGTGTGTTTGGCAGCTCTGCTCAAACATAGGTTATAAGTACTAATATCCTTCTTGCTTCTTTTAATTTTAAAATGCAAAAAATGTTATCACTCCGATTTGGTCCACTATGACCTATGGCTCTCTTCCTGACTGAAGAAGTCAAAACTGCTCTGTATTTTATTGTTCTCCCTTGTGTTTCACTACTAAGTAAATTACTGTGTACTATCCTTATTCACTTAGCCTTTTCCTCTACAAGGTCATTTCAGATTTCAGTCCAGTTCTCTCAAAGTACTCATCCCCACCCCCAGTGCTAAATTTGGTATTATTATCTTTAATGAATATGCTTTCTTTTTTCCCATCCAAGTCATTAGTATTTCTAAAGAACTAGCTTCCTTCTAGGGACTCAAATCATAGCTCTTCCATACTCAATGGCTGTTTTCTTGAGTGTCTATTGTACATATATACACACATACATATACATATATATAGATATATACACACATACATACAAATATACATATATATATACATATGTGTGTATCTATCTCTCTATCACCTGGAACCTTCTGGTAATGAGTCTCTTCAAAGTTAGCTAGGATGGTCCTCATTTGACAGTTTGTCATCAAGTTTGGATTCCAAGCCTTTCCCTTTTGATAGTTTCATTGGCATAGTCTTTGAGAATTCAAAGGGATCTCCAAATGTTATATGATGAGGACATTGATAAATAAGTTCAGTTTAATAGCATTGGCCGCTGGATCTACCCTCATGGTACCTACTTTGTCACTACCGCATTTATAGCTGTGGTAAGACGACCTTGGGCAAATCACTTCATTTTTATGAGTTTCAGTTTCCTCATCTGTAAACTGAAAGGCTTTGACTCAAGGGTATCTAAGATCCCTCCTGGCTCCAAATCCATGGTCCTATGCCTCATCTGTGCATGGAAATGAAACTAAGGAAGAGGTAATATAGAAATCTGGGTACAAATTTAGAAACACATCTGTATTAGCTTGGCAAAATACCTGTTGAGTCTTTATTGCCTTTCAAAGAAATGACTGGATTTTTGTTGGTTTCATTAGCATAATACCTGGCACATTATTAAGTATACAGGTGCTTAATTCATTTTTGCTGATTCATTAGGCATTACTGTGGATAATTGTGCCCCCATCCATTGTCAGCCTTTGTATCTTTTTAGTACTGTTTTCATTTTCATTTAGGGAGAAAATTGGCTTCTTTTGTTGTTCAGAAGTTTGAGTTAGGGCAGCAGCTCTATCCCTGTCTGAACTCTGTCTCTGCCTCATTATTTTGTAGAGGAGAGATGCAGGTGAAGGTGAAAGTTGCTTAAAGATTGTTTTTGTCTGTGCACACGTGGGTGGGGTTTTGTGTGTATACACACATGGCTTTCTTGTGGGTTGGCTTTTAGACTAGCCAATGTTTTCTTTTTCTCCTTTTAGTTTGCCAACAACAGTCCTGGCATTCCACTGTGTAATCTAATGATTTTTATCACCCATTCTGTGGAGGCCTGAGTAATAGCTGAAACGTGCCTGGCAATCTGTGAAGTGTGTAGTATGTGGAAGACAATGTGATAATGTGGCAATGGAATCATGTCAGGCTAGGCCATGTTTATGTGCTGGGGAACAAATCCTAGGTAAGGTAGTCTTCAATGTAAAAGAACATGTTCTTTAAAAGGGAGAAATAATCAAAACTTTCCATTTGCATTTGTCTCACGATAATATCTATGACATTTTTATGTTCTATAAATGGGATTAACAGATGGGCTTGACAAATCTCTAGAAGTTTTCCCCTCATGGGGCCTAACTTCAAGTCTATTCAATTTAATTCAACAAATTAAGCTTTACTACATATAAACCAAAATGTTCAGCCCCAGTCAAAGATTAAAAACTGAGTCAGTCCTTCCCTGTCCTCGAGGAGCTTATAGTCTACCAGATGCACAGGAATGCTGACAGCTAAATATAATATAGAACAATTTACCTAGTTACCTGAATCATGGAATAATATGCTAAGAAGATTAAATGCTACCCCCTACCCCCATTACATCTTGCTACCCTTAGCACAGGTAAGCTGTGGAAGACCATCTAGTCTAAACCCACCATCTCAGGACAGTTTTGTAGTTTATGAAGTCTCTTAGCTTGCTCTTTGGAATCAGGTTCATCCTTGGAGCATGTAAGCCTTAGAACCCTTAGTACTCAATCCAACGCCTGTAGGATCATAGGATTTTAGCAGGAGAGACAATCTTAGAAATGGTCTAGAGCCTTTAGTCCAACACCTCATTTTACAGATGGAGAAACTCAGGCCCAGAGAGATAGTAACTTACCAATACCGCAAAAGTGGGAAGTCAGTCAACAAGTATTTATTAAGAACTTATTATGTTCTGGGAATTGTGACTAGTGCTGGAGATATAAAGAAAGGCAAAAATATGATTTCTTTCCTTAAAGAGCTAACATTCTTCTGGAGAATATAGTATGCAAATATCTACATACAAATAAAGAACAGAAAGTAATTTCAGAGGGAAGGCACTGACTGGAGCAGGGGTGAAAAGGAGTGATTCAGGCCTCTTACAGAAGGTGGGATTTGAGCTGAGTTTTGAAGGAAGCCAGAGAAGTTAGGAGGCTAAGGCAATGGATCATGGATCATGACCGTGCCCTCCAAATATGGAGGACAGCCAATGCAAATCTACAGTTGAGAGATAGGGTTTCATGTGTGAAGAACAATGTTACCAGTGTTACCAGATTGTTGGGTGTATGGAAGGGAATCAAGTATAAGTCTGAAAAAGTAAAAAGAGGTCAGGTTTTATAGTTGATTCTTTAAGTAAGAGGGAGCTACTGGAGTTTATTGAGTGTGTGTGTTTTCCATTTTTAAAAACATTTTTATTTAAAGTTTTGAGTTCTAAATTCTCTCTTGCCCTTCCTCCCAGGCCTGCATTTTAGGAAAATCACTCTGGCAGCTAAGTGGAGAATGGATTGGAGTAGGGAGACCAATTAGAAGGCTATTGCAATAGTCCGGGCAATGAAATCTGAGAGCAGATTAAAGCATCCCTTTTTCACTTTCTTTATTTTTTTTACTTTATCATGTTATAGTTTTTTTTTGTAAATGACTAATATGGGAATATGTTTTGCATGACTTCACATGTATAATTGATATATTGCTTGCCTTCTCAAAGAGTAAGAAAGAAATGAGTAAGGTAGAGAATTCGGAACTCAAAAAAAATGTTTTTAATGTTAAAAATAAATAAATAAAAGTAATGAGTGTCATGAGGGTTGTGGCTATATGAATATGAGCAGAGAGTATACAGGAGAGACGTCATGAAGGTAGAACGGACAAGATTTAGCAGCAGATCGTATATGTAGGATACATGTCAGTATCAGATTGTATATGTAGGATAAGTGTCAGTGAGGAGCCCAGGTTCCAAAACTGGCTAGCTGGGAAGATGGTGGTACCTTCAATGATAATAGTAAAGTTGGGAAGAAGGAAGGGCTTGGGGGGCATATTGAGTTTGAGATACCTACAGGACATCCAATTTGAAGTTCTGTGATCCCAAACCGAGTGCTTTTCCCACAACCCCGCTCCTGCCACAGAGTTGTAAGCAGTCATTCATGTTAACGTCTGAACAGTGTGACTAACTCAACCAAAAGCAAGAAATAAAAATCACTAAGTGCTTACCCAGTATTCTAATTTGATCATTTGGTCATAAACAATAGGAGGAAACCACACCCGAAACTTTCTCCAAAGTTCACAATAAAGATGAACTAGGTCTAGTGGTCACTCCTGTCACTTCGAAGCAATGCATGGAAAGAAAAAGCATGTCCAGGGCTGGCTGGAATGGAGAAGCCTGGGTGTTGGGCTGGTGGTATTCAGCATTAGACCTTGGCTTTTGTTTCTATTTTTATCAACCCCTCTCTTTTAAATGTCAGAGAGTTGTAGTGCCCAGATGTATGATGAAGGACTACTAAGCCTAAATTCAAGAATATTTTTTCCTAGAAGTTAAAAAATTTCCACTAAAAAGGAGGCAATATTCCATGTTTTAGCATTATAACTTTTATGTTCATCTCCTTTTCCATACTCTTGGTGGTTATGTGTACTCATGAAACACTTGGGCTCCCTCTGCTGGTCTCAGAGGTAACTTTACATTTCAAGTATTAAAGCTGGGGCTTAACCGTTGAAAGCCACCTTTGACTAGTGTTCCCTTACAGAATCTTAGAGTTGGAGGGGGCCTCAGAGACCATCCAGTCTAGCCCCAGGCGTGGACTGAACTCTCCTCTCCAACATTCCTAACACTCTCAGTGACCCAGCTCAGTGAGATCCTTGGAAAAATCACACAGGACCTCATTGCAGCTGTTGAGTTCTTCGGCCTGGGAGAAGTATTCCATGGCCTGACTTGTGGAAGGTCTGTTACAAAAGCCGGCTTCATAAGTTTATAGACAGGAATACTGATGCTTACAGGACAAAATGAAAGCCCTCATTCCCTCATGCCTGCAGTCACCCAACAGTGCTAATAGGTCTAAATTGCTATCACACCCTGCCGTGGGAGCCTCCTATCCTTCGCTCAGTTGCCAGAATGATCTTCCCAAAGCACCAGTCTGACCCTCCCCCCAGTAAATTCCAGTGGCTCTCGCTCTATTGCCTCCAGGATAAAAAATAAAATTTTCTGTTTCACATTCAAAGCCCTTCATAGCCTGCCTCCCTTCACCCTTCTAGTTTTCTTAAACATTACGCCCCTTCCCCTCTACATCCCTTCCTCCCCAGGTAGTCTGTGATCCAGTGACACTGGCTTCCTTGCTATTCATCAAACAGGACACTCCATCTCCTCACTGGCATTTTAACTGGCTGTCCCCTGTGGCTGGAATGTTTTCCGTTCTCATCTCTGCATCCTGGCTTCTTTTATGTCCCAGCTAAAACCCCACCCTCTACAGGGAGCCTTTCCCCACCCTCTTAATTCCAGCACTTTCCTTCTGTTGATTATCTTCAATTTATCTTGTACATAGCTTGTTTGTACATAGTTGTTTGCATATTGTCCTCCCCACTAAATCACAAGCTCCTTGAGGGCAGGGTCTACCATACTTTCTTTGTACTCCCAGCCCTTAGCACAGTACCTGGCACAGAGTAGGCACTTTATAAATGTTTATTGACTAGTTAGGTGAATAGCCTAAGGTCAGCAATTTAGTTAGTGGCTGAATTGGCCCTAAAGCTCAGATGTCTTGACTATGAGCCAAACCAGGTAAGGTCACTTTCAGGAAAGTCCAGGAATGGTGCTACTGGTCATTACACCAATGTGGCATACTGGCCAGTATGACTGGAACAAGTAGACAGTTGGGGCAGTACGTGGATCTGTCCTTCAGAAGTAGAGGTAATAAAGGAGAGGGCAGATAGTCATGGAGGCAGGAAGCTAGCTTAGAAACCAGTGGAAGGAAAGGGAGAGGAAACTGCCCCTGATAAAATCTTAAGAACAAATTGCTGGGAAATTTTGAAATCACTGAAATCAGCCCCGGTAGGCTTTCTTGTTACTGATTTGGATCTCAGCTTGGATTGCTCTCTTTACCTCCAGGCTTATTTATTCCCTCCAGACTTGTTCTGCTAATTATCTGACAGTCCTCTGAACCTCAATTTTCCCATGGGAAAACTGTAAAATGAGAATGTTAATAATGTTTATGATACCTTTCTCAGAGGTATACAGGATAGACACTGTAAAGTATTTTGTAAGTCATAAAGTACTATTATCAATATCGGATATCATTATTGTTGTTATTAATATTTAAATAATCATTATGACCACCATGCAGCTTAGTATTATTACTGATTTTTACACTACTACTACTACTCCTACAACTATTATGACTACTACCATGACTATTACCACTACTACTGCTGCTGCTATTACTAGGTAGGTAGGTAAATAGTATAATGTTGATGTAATGGCTAAAGTGTAGGTTTAACGGTGGATAGGGTGGGTATAATGGATAAAATTCTGACTTGGAGTCAGAAAGATCTGAGATCAAATCCTGCCTCAGACACTTCCAGGTTGTCTGACCCTGAGTGAATAACTTAACTTTTCAGCCTCAGTTTCCTTATCTGCAGAAGGGAGATAATAACCTTATAAGATTGTTGTGAGGACCTAGTGGGATAGCATATATAAAGAGCTCTGAAAATCTGAAAATATCATGATTGTCAGCCATTACTTTACTACTACTGAGGGTTGTGAAGTATTTATTCCCCATTGAGTCCTATTTTCTCTCTCCTTTCACTGCTCAACTCTTCTCTGCCTGCCGTCTATTTCTTATTCCCTTGTTTTCTTCTTGAACCCTTACAATAGGGCTTCCAGTCTTAATGGAAAAAACCCCTCTCTTTAATATTACTAGTGTCATTTTTGCTGGCAATTTGAGTGGTCTACTTTTCATTCTCAATTTTCTTTCATGCCTTAGAGTTTATATATTCTTGTAGTGACAATTATCAACACCCACCCTTCCTTCATACTTTTTTTTCCCAAGTCCATGTTTCCAAAGCTGCCCTCTCATATGAGCTCTAGTCCTATGTCTCCAGTCACCTATTGAACATATCTAAATGGAAAATTTACCATCACCTGAGATTCAATATGTCTAAAACTGAATCTTCTAAAACACCTGCCTCTCCCAACTCCTCCATGCTGTCCAGCAGCACTGCCATTTTGTGCATTCTGGGGACATATGTATGAGACACATACATTTGAAAAGAAAACTCCCAACAACAGGTGGTAAATGCTTAAATGCCAATTGAGAGTCCCAGAAAAGAAATACTGTAGAATTCAGATGAGGAAAAGATTACTTCAATGAAATGAGGAGCTTCAATTAGATGACTTTTGGAGGACTCTCTGATCCCTAAATCTGTGATCCTATGATTCTGTGATTTCCATCTGAAGAAGTCAGAGGGGGTTTCATGGAATGAAGGAGATGTGAACTGGGCCTTAAAAGATGACTCAGATGTCAAAAGTCAGGGAGAAAGTAGGAAGGCAGCTCACATTAAGGGGATGACAAGAGCAGAAGTGGGAAATTATATATTGTTTTTCAGGGATAGTGAGGAGGCTGATTTGATTAGAAGAGAGCAGCAGAGATAGGATCAGAAAGCTATGTTGGAGTCAGATTGTGATGAGTCATGAGTACTGGACTAAGCTGAGTTTGGGCTTTAACTTGTGTGAAATAGGGAGCCATCAAAGGTATAAAAAGTTCATTATGAAATGAACTTACATTATTAAATGAACATAAGCGATAAGTTCATTATCCCTTTCCTTGGTATTGGCAAATTTCTTTGGTTGTAATGTTGAATTAGAACTAGTATAGTTATATCATGTCTGGTCATTAGTGACCTTGGACAATTTTAAACTCAATTCTGTAGATCTGAAGTATATCTCTGTCTAACATAATAGACCTCAATACCAGGATAGATAGAGGGTAAAAGATTTAAAATAGGGAAATAGAGCAGTTAGACATCTTTTGGAGTAATACAAGCATGAGATGCTTGAAATATTGTGGAAGATCTAGGAAACTAAGAAGGAATGGGTAGGAGAGCTACTTTGAATGAAGAAATAGACAGGATTGGTGACTGACTGAAGGATGGGAAATAGAAGACTCCAAAGTGACTAAGATTCCTGGCCCTGAGAGAATGTCTGTGAGAATGAAAAATAGGATGTGAAGCTGGATTGGGGAGGGAAAGGCTGGTCAATTTTAAACATCTTGAGTTTGAAGTGATGACAGGATATCCAAATAGAAATTTTCATCATATAGTTGATAATGCAGAACTAGAGCTTGAGGAAGAGGACCAGGTTGGGCATAGATCTGGAGATCATCTGTCTAGAAATGATAGTTGAAGCTGAGGGAATGAATTAATTTATCTAAAAGAGAGACAATGTTGAGACAGAAGTGTAGAAGGCCAAGGACAATACCTTGAGTCATACGGATATTACACAAAACAATTTTAAAGTGTATCTACATGAACCCATAACTTTCGGTCTTTTCATCTTTACTCTGTGTGGGACTCTGTATGGGTATCTGAGTCTGAGATCAGAAAAGGTTTTTATTCCTTCTCATGAGAAAGGACACAGCCCTCGTGGTTCAAGCAGAGTCAGCCAGGGAGTACAAGATGCAGAAGCTCACAGGCTTCCTTTGTTCTAATCCTAACCCCACCTCTAACTCCTATTCTACCTCACCATTGGTTGGTGAGGGAAGCTCACAATCTTCTTACTAATGTCTAACTAAGTGGTACAAAGCAATTTTAATCTGTCATTAACATAATTACTCATAACTAAGCTGTACCTTATCAGACGACTGTGTTTTACAAAACCTCATTAGGCATTTCCTTCTACCAAATTTGGAGGCACCCAGTCAGAAGAGGGCTAGTATGGTTTCCTTTCACGAGTTACTCAGGAAACCAGGCTGAACAAAAAGATACGAGTGTAGCAAGGAGATAATAGTGAGAAAACTTCACTGTGGTCCATCTTCCACAACTCCAAGTCTAAAAGACGCCCAAATAGGTTTTGTGCCCTAGAAAGTCACCGCTTGTTGCTCCCTTATACCCATGCTTTTGCAAGGCCCTTGTCCCATGCTTCCTTTCCAATGTCTTTCATGTTTACTAATAAACCTAAACTAATCGACTCGATTGCAACTCTACCAAACTGCCTCTTCTCTATCTTTAAGGTCTTATTTTTTGTATGGGACCTGTGATTTCCTTAGTCTGGTATCATCCTGAAGAAGAAACTTTCTTTGTTCATGAGGATTAGTACCTCCTCTACAGCTTAAAGTCTTAAAGAGTTGCCAGAAGAAGTGAGAGGTTGAGTAACTTGACCAGTGTAGACCCAGGTCTTCCTGAATTCAAGGCCAGCTCCCTGTCACCTATCCCACCCTGCCTCTCTGCAAAGACTGATTTACTTCAGATCTCATTTCATACTGAACTCAAACAAAATCTACTTCCTGAAACAACTTGCAGCTGAAGAAAGAATGGAAAAGTCTATTTTCCGTACTATGAACAAGGCTAGAGAAAAGCAACTGCACTCATATTCTGTTCCTCAAAGTCTTTTCTTGTTTATTTATGTCAATTGGGAGAGAATTTTGTGTGTATTCCGTACAGTGGAGTTGAGAGGCACCATTGGTATAACAGAAAGAAGTAATGTGGGACCATGGATAAGTCACTGAACTTGTCAGTGTCCCAGAAAACTGAGACAAAAAGATCATAGGGGAGATGATCGGTGGAAGGAGGAAGAGAAAGAAATACACATTTATATATCACCTACTACATGCCACACATTGTACTAAGCCCTTTAAAAATATTATCTCATTTACTAAAAGGAATTGTAGATGAAATTTCAGATCTAGCCCACGATGGGATTGGTATTTTTCTGTCATCTCTATCTTCAAAATGGACATTCATTTCTTTGTGGCTCCCATGTTATTTCCTTAAAGACTCATGTACAAAGGAAGAAGAGTAGGGTTTGAATTAAGGACAGCAATCAATAGGAAATATTCTTCTAAAAATGGCTATACAAATTCAGGAACAGAGCTGGCTAAAATGCTAGCAAACTCTTTTTAGCACCAGTTATCTCTGAGATCTTCAGACATAGGCTGTTTGGATGGGCATTTTACATAGAGAGTCATGAACCTGGAAAGTTAAATTATATAGAGATTAATTACTCTCATTTATATGAAAGACTTTTTAATATTTGAGATTCTGTCATCTTCCCCTTCTCTTCAGTTCTTGTGTAGTATATATTGCCTTACACTTTATAGCTGCTCATTCTATGTTATGCATCCTAAAGATGAGTGAAACACATTCACTTTTCTTTGATCCTTTTGGATTTTATTAACATGGTAAATATTTAAAATGCTATTCTTATTTAGTATACAATGCCCAAAGAATCTAGCAAAACTTCCAGGCTGCACTCCTGACTTTCTCTACCATCCCACAGAAACCTTTTTACACTGGATGCTCACTTCACCCCTGGATATCTTACACTGGAAATGCCCCCTAACCCTGCAACCTCTCCCTTTGATTGGCTGGTGCCTCCCAGAACCTTCATTTTTAAAAGGATGCTCAGATTAGCCATGTTTTCATTCCTCTCCAGGCTACACTCCTGATTCTCTAATCTTTTATCCCTTCTTCTCTTCTCCCACTTTGCAGCTTTTTAAAAAAAATGTGTTTTATTCTCTCATTAGACTGCTCCTTGAGGGCAGGGACTATCTTCCTGCTTATATTTGTATCCCCAATATGTAGTATAGTGCCTGGCACATAGTAAGTACTTAATAAATAAAAAATGCTTGTTGAGTTGACTTAAAAGACCAGTCTGGTTTAGTTTCATCATCTATGTCTATTGCACCATAGCAAGAATGCCATATGTCATCACTTACAGCCAGTCCTGAATTTCTTCAGGAAATTTGCTAATTCTAACTAGCAGCACACATACACTCTTCCAGTGTTCAACTCCTAATACAAGTCAAGGAGATAGTATTGAGACATTTAGTACTTCTTGAAAAAAAGCAAAGCTAGAAACTTAAATCATGTAATGATTCACACCAATCTGTCTGAAAATGTGAATAAAGAAGCTATCAGAACTGTAGACAGAAATAGCTACCTCCTTCTTCAACAGACATTATGATGGTTTGTCCCAAAAGGCTAACACCTAATTCCTGTCTTTCTTCTGAAATAGAAATGCTCCACAAATTCTACTGTAGTCTCTGGACTAAGGTATATTCAAAAAGAGATATCATAATCTTTGAATTCTTTCTCTGCACAGTGCTAGCAAATATTTAAGGCATTCCTAGTCATTTGAAACGATTCATAATAAGCTGACAACACGAAAGTAGAAGTGTCAGTCTTCTCAAGTATGCTCGGAATGCCTCCTACTCAAGTTTTAAGGGTTTATGACTTTTTAATTATTTATTCATGTTAAGCAGTTTCTTTGAGCAAGAAATCCACCCCTATCAACAAATGCAAACCTGTGGTTTAAAAAAAAGTGGGACCAGAGAAAAGGTCAATGGTGCATTACTTTAGACCTAAAATTTAGGAAACTGATTTTTTTATTCTATACTATACTTAACTAAGGGTGACTTTGCTTAGAGTACTTCTCGAAATATATCATAAAATGAAAGGTAAAAATATTCCTATTTTACTGTAGGATTGATAATTTTTGAGTTTAATCACTTACATGGATATTGTCATTACTTTGCTTCAAACCCTATCAGATACAAGCTGGAGGCCAAAGATAGGATGCTTGCTCTTCGGGTCATCCAAAAGCCAATTTAAATTCAATAAAATTTTACTCCTAATAACTTGGCATTTACCTTCTGTTCTTTATGATGCCCAGATCTTGTTATATCTCCTGTCCCAGGATGCAAGACTTTCTCTCCCACTGTTCCCAAGGTGAACCCTCCATTGCAACAAGACAAGTCTAGTTACTAGTTCTCTCTGTATGTCTTGGCTCATGCTGTGTCCCCTACTATGAATACCTTGCTTCTCCCTTTCTATCAATCCAAGTCCTGCCCGTGTTCCCATGTCCAAGTCAAATCCTAATCCATTCATTTAATAAATATTCACTGAGACCCTAGGCTATGTGAAAGTCAGCATGGCATAGTAGATAGAGAAACAACCTCAGAATTGGGACAGCCTGGAGTCCCACCTTTTACATGCACAATACCTGGCACATAGTTAAGCATTCATAAACACTTGTTTACAGGTCATTTGACCTCTCAGCACTCCAGACAGCTCTATAAGACTATAAATTGAAAAATATTTTCTCATCTACATTGGAAGAGGAGTTTCCTGATAAATCAAATGTCCAGGAAAAGAAAAAATGTGCTAAAAGCATTGTGCCAGACACTGAGTGAATTTTAAAGATAAGGGGGAGGGGGAAGTCCATCTCAAAGACCCCACAGATTAGTAAAGAAGACTAGATATATACACAAATAATAATACAAAGACATAATGCATGACAATAGCTTATGTGTATATAACACTCAAAAATGTACACACTTTACATGTATTATACCATTTGTTCCTCACAACAACCATGTGAAATAGGTGCTATTATATTTCAGATGGAGAATCTGATAGAAGCCCCAAGAAGATGCCCAGAGTCACACAGTTAGCAAGTGTCTGAGATAGGATTTAAACCTGAGGCCATGTGATTGCAAGTCTTGGATTCTCTCCATGTTAAGTACATAACAGGGTGCAACTGGAGTGCTGAGCGGGAGCCTCACTACCCCCTCAAAACCTTCCTTGACTATTCTGGGCAGCAGCAGCTTTTTCTCTTCTGAAATCATATAGCATTATATGGTGTGGAAGATAGAATGCTAGACTTGGAGTCAAGCTGACTGGGGTTTGAATCCTACCTATGTCGCCTACTAACTGTGTGGTCATGGGTGAAGTCACTTTTAGTCATTCCTCATCGGTAAAATGGGATAATAATTACACTCACCTCCCAGGGTTGTCATAGAGCTTAAATGATATTAGCTTTGTAAAATACTTTATAAAGGTCAACTATTAGTATTTGGCACCATTAATGACATACTGCTTTGCTTTGTTCTGTTGTTTAATTTTTCAGCGTGTAGTGTGAAGAGCCCTAGATTTGGACTCCCCAGGGTTTGCATCTTCCCTTTAGTGCTCACTGACTATGAACAAGTCACTTAACTTCTCAGCCTCAGTTTGTTCCTCTATAAAATGGGAATACTAATGTTTGATTGTAAGAAAAGTGCTTTGTAAAAAATAAAATGCCATAAAAGTTATTACTATTATATTTTCCAGTGAGATTGTATATTCTTTAAAGAGAGAGATTTTTTTTTGCTTTTTGCTATCTCCCAGTGTACCTAGTAGAGTTCTTTATATATAGTAGGTTGTAAGTAAATATTTTTGTTGATTTATGGGCAAAAAGTTGGAATCTGATCCTATGTAACAAAAAAAAATTTAGCAAAACTAATGATCAACTTTGATGTAAGTCATTCCTTACAATAACATTCCAGGCTGATGCATTGTCTATTGCACTCTACCAATAACTCAAGATTATAAAAGATTCAAAGCTCCTCCTATATCATCCAAATCTTTCCTGTTTCAATTTGAACTCAATCTTTCATGTTCCATAATATAGTCAAATTCAACTCACTTCCCATCTTTCTTGTATTATCAATGATAGTTAACATTTATACAGGGCTTTAAAGTTTGCAAAAGACTTTACATATATCATTTCATTTGATATTTTCTCTGACCCATCTCAACATTAGTTGAAAAAAATAAATATTTTTATTAAGTGAAAGATTCATCACTAAACCAAAAATTACTGCCCAATCCTGTTAAACTTTAAGCATCATTTTCATCATGTCGCCTACGTAATCTACACAAGCTCCTTGTTGTCAATTCCAGATCTCTCAATGCATCTTTTATTTTTTCAGTTTTCAATGATCATCCACCTTCTCAGTCTAGCTTTCCTACTATGTCCTAATACAATGCCGTACCCCATTCAGACAGTCTGTTTCTAGGAACTTGATCAAGCTGTTTTGCTTGTTTGGAATGCCCTCTCCCTGGCCCAATCTAATCCATCCTTCAAGGTCCAACTCATTTCATTTCTTTATGAAGTCATCCTCACTAATATCCCTCTCTTCTGAAGATAGTTTACACCTCATAATTGTTTAACTATATACAATCTCCTATTGGTCACGTGTTTCTCTCCCACCCATTGTAAACTTAGTAAGGGTAGACACTGACCATAAAAATATGTTTTAAATTTCTGTTTTCCCTATTATATCCACCACACTGTTGAGCACAGAGGCAGAATAAGTACTTACTGAGAATTGATGTGAAGTTTGACTCTCTCAGCCCCTTCCCAGCTCAAAACATTCTATAATTCAAAGTAACAATAAGAATTCCAATGTATATAGTACTTTTAGTCTGGCAAAGTGTTTTATATGCATTATTTCATTGTATCCTCTCAACAACAACCTATGAGGTAAATCCTAGTATTATTCCTTTGCTTAAAGGTTAAGTCATTTGCCCAGGGTTACATAACTAATAATTATTTGAAGACAGTTTTTTTCTGATTCCAAATCCAGCATTCTATTCACTATATTATGCTCCCTCTGTACCTATAATAATCCTGCTTCTTTTATGCTATCTCCATGATATCAATAGGTTTAGTGTCTGGGAAACATTTTAGTCATTCAAGCTATTCAATGTATTTCTAGTAGATGTTACATGGTAGCTGAGAAATAGAAAAATGACAGGAAAATAAGGCATTATTAGCTATGTTCTAGGCTTTTGTACACTGGTGCCCTGTCTCAATGTTCTTTTTCCTTTTGACAGTTGTAGTGAAGTATCATTTTTGGTAATTGTTGACTCATTTTGTGCTAAAAATGAAGACATTTATGGGTTGTTGTTGTTTTTTTAAGGATGCATGGTATGCATTGCAAAACACTTGCTTGGCTATGTTAAGATTATTCACATTCATGTCCAGATCTGTCACTGCTCAACTTGGTGAGAGTGGAAATCCACCATATATCAGAACTATCTTGCACTTAACACTTCTATTCTGTCCAAACAACTGGACTATTGGCTTATCCCACCCAATTTTTTACTACCTGGTTGGCCATTTCCGATCCCTTTGGATCTAATTTAAGTCAGATGGTTCATCTATTGTTTGTCATTCTTTTTGTGGGATATGCCCAACATTTCTTCATTTAATGAACTGCCCCTTGTATTCTATTACCCCTGACCTGTGACTCTTAATTTGTCATGTAGTTCTGCTGCAACTACATACAATACTATGCAACATTCTTTCCATTGCATGCAGGGTAAAGAGAGGCTTCTGATTTTTGCTATCTCTTATAAATAAGCCCTGATGTGTTGGATGTCTCTGACCAAATCTGTGATTATTGTTTTCTGGTCTATTCCTCATCCAAGCTGCCATCTTGCTGACATTGGTGACCAAAGTAAAGATATTCAAATACCTCATGCATTTCTAAACTGTTTTTATTATGCCTTGAGATCATTGTCTGTTATGAATTTGCCCCTTTTAAATGAGTTTCAAATATAAGCAGCTTGGCTTTTCTTTGTTGGTCCTTTTTCAAAGAGTTAAACAAATGATAAATAGGAATTCATATATTGCTTTTTCCACCCCCACCTTTTACAATCCCCAAGAGATTCAGATTTGAGATAACTCTTTACCTAGACAAATATAGCAACCAATATCTTTTAGAAAGGCAGAATTTCCAGATTCTTATTTTGGTGCCATGGCTATTGTGTGTGTGTGTATGTTTTTTCGGGGGTGGAACTATTAGGGAAAGGAGTGGGGGGTATGTCGCTTGCACGAGTTTTTGTAATGGGCCCTTCATTGATCCTCTAACTGTATAGCTATACATTTTAAATACATAGTTATTTCCAGGATATGATTTGTTTGTCTAAAAACTGCAGGTGTGAGAGTATAATTCTGTGCCCAATTAGGCACCTGTATTTATGGAATAGCATGGGTAACTTGCTCAGTTGCTTGCTCTGAAACCTTATAACTTAAATGCAACTTTAATATTGTGTTTTGGCAGGTTAGCCCATTGTATGAAAACATGGGTCGAAACAGTTAGGAATTAATGAGCCCCTGAGCAAAAGCATTAACTCCTTTAAGGTAGTAGGTTAATATATACCATAATAGGAAAGATCATTGGCCAAATGGGTCATACAAACTAGAGAAAGTTGATGTCTCTCTAGAAAGTGAACCATGGACCATTGGCTGGATAATCAGAGTATGGCAGGGGGTGGAAAGCTCTCCTAAACTGTAGAGAATCCCCAAAAAGGGTTAGAATTGAGATTAGGGCCCTCCAGAGGTATTTTCCCTTAAATAATCATGGACAGATAATCTTTTGAAGGAAGACTGTATAATGAATGGCATTTTATAGAACATATTATTCTTGATATAATCAGAACTAAAAAAGCAAATCAAATTCTGAAATAGTAGAGGTTGGAGAAGAAAATGTATGGTGTTGTTAATTCTCTGAGGAACATTGTGTCCAGACTGAAAATCCCACTTGAACAAGGATTATTCTGGCAGATTCCTCCCTAGGTCTGACTCTGAGCAGTTTTTAGACCTGTGGATTTAATCAGACTAAATTCTAGAATGCAGAGAGGTTGTTACCACCTTGAGAAGTCCCTTGAACATCAGCTCACCTTTTACTAGTAAAAAGTTTCCTTTTGTGAAGGAAAACAGGTGAATGAAACAAATTTACAAGGTGAGATTTTTGCCAACATCTAGAGCTGGAGTGGGAAATGTGGAAACGTAGCCCTCAGCTTAATTTCATGGGATCTAATGGGACAGGTAATAAGAGATTGGCCCATTGATATCTGTCATTGCAAAAATGCAACATATATATTTAATGCTTTTGAGGTGATACTGTGAAAGACTAAGGAGGCCATTTTACCCCTGTAAAAGAAAATAAATTAAATTCTTCTGTTGAAAGTTTTCTAAATTCAAAAGTGAATTACTTCAAATATTTAGGCAGATATTTTAAATACTTCCCATAATAAATTTTTATCCTGGAAAACTTTTTTAAATCCACAGGTTAGTATTTTTACCATCCAAAAAGAAACAATATCATTAAATAAACTAAATTTTTGCCTTGAAGGACTGACAAATATTGAGATTACTTTTATGTCTCCTGTTGTCAACCTTCCTGTCTTGCCAGAATATAAAATTTTAAGTATATTTTATTATTTATAATATTCATTGGATGATTTTACTTTTTGTTATCTTAATATTTATTTGTATCTTTTTATTTGTCTTTTGTTTTAACACCACATTTATTTCTGAATATATACTTCTCCACTTCCTAAGGCAGCTAGTTCTCTCACAAGAAAGATTTTAATTTTTTTTAACAATTTAGCAAAATGAATTAGTATATCTTTTGTGCTGATAGTACAGCATATGTGATTTTCTACTCCTAAACCTCCTCTACAATGAAGAAGGGAGGAGACCCATTTTCTTAATTCCTTTCCAGGGGCAAGCTTGGTTGTTGTAATTGCATTCGGTTTTACTTCATTTTTCTTTCTGCTTACCTTGTTCTAGTCATTGCATATTGTGTGTGTGTGTATTTTCTGGTTCTGCTGATAACACTCTGCATTAGTTCCTATAAGCCTTTCCATTTTTGTTGTTTCTTATGGTACTATAGCATTATGTTACATTCATGTGCCACAATTTACTAAGTCATTCCTCACCTGAGGGACATTTACAATGCTTCTTGTTCTTTGCTACCACAAAAAAGTGGTAGTGCTGCTCTGAATATTTATTATATATGTGACCCTTCTTTCTATCTTTGGTGTCTTTGAAGTGTGTGTTTAGTAATAGGATCTCTGGATCAAAGGGTATGGACATTTCAGTCAATGTTTTTTTAACGTAATTCCAAATTATTTTTCATAATAAAACAATTTTCATCCCCACTAACATTACATCAGTATTCCTGTCTGTCACGGGCTCCCAAAGCCTCCTGACTACGCTAGGGGTTCCGCCCAAGCCCCAGGCCTCTGCCTAAGCAAAGGGCCTGATCTCCCGGACAATGTACGGGGCGGGAGCCGAACAAGATGGTGAATGACTCCGTTTATTATTTCAGCAAGCAGCACATTTATACCTTTAGTGACATAGGTACACTCTTTGGTTACGTGGGTGAAAGACAGGTAAAGCTAATACACCTGGGTCCTAGGACCGCCCTGACTCCGCCTACTCTCCTCCCCCTCTCCTCCCACACTACCCAAAGCTCCCTGCGGGCAGGCAGTCCAGGCAAAGACCGGAAACTCCACGTGGTCAGGCAGCCGGAAGTTCCACATGCTCTGCCAGAGAGCCGGAAGTTCCACGTGGTCAGGCAGGTTCGACCTGGAATCACTAGGGAGGCAACAAAGGCGAGACCCCTCCTCCTGGCTCCACCCACATCCCAAAGCCCTGAGTCTATCTCAGCAGGCCCCTGGGCCTGGAGGTCTGAGGAGAGCAGGGCTCAGCTCTAACTCAGCCCGTAACACCTGTCTTCCCATATACCCTCTAACATTGACTATTTCCATCTTTAGTAATCTTTATCAAGGTGCTGGATGTGAGGTAAAATTTGAGTTGTTTTAATTTTCATTTATTTTATTATTAATAATTTGGATCAGTTTTTCATAAGGCTATTAATAGTTTACAATGTTCCTTTGGGAAATGTTTGTTTATATTCTTTGACCATTTATCCAGTGCCAGTGGTGTGCTATTAAACGTTTAACAACTGGTTCTCCAAAAATCATATGCATGACACATTTTTAAGCTTAGTCTGTATTATTGACATTTCCTCTCTTACTTTATTCAGTCTAGACAATCAGTAAAACAATAAAAATCAAGTCCCAAGTTGTTATTCAGTTATGTCTGACTCTTCATGACTTCGTGGACTGTAGCATGCCAATACCATCCAATGGAGTTTTCTTGGCAAAGATACTCGAGTGGTTTGCAATTTTCTTCTCCAGTGGATTAAGGCAAACAGAGTTAATTGACTTGCCCAGGGACAGCTCATAACTGTCTGAGGCCAGACTTGAACTCAGGTCTTCCTGACTTCAGGCCCAGCACTATCCACTGAGTCACTTAGATGCCTACTGAATTGTACTATTTACCAATTTCTGAGACATAAATGTTAACAATTAAAATTTAGCAATTGACTCTGGAGAGCCAGTATGAAGCAGCTTGTGCTTGCTCACCACTGATTAGTCCTATTATATTTGTATTAATTCCCAATATATCTTGGATATTGTGTATAACTATGAAGCAGTGTAGCATAGTTAGAGAGAGTGCTGGTTTTGTATCTAGATATCTTATATTCAAGTACTGCTAGTATCTTACTACCTTGGTGACCTTGGTCAAGTCATTTAAACTCTATGGACCTCAGTTTCCTCAGCTGTAAAATGAGAGGGTTGGATTATGTGATTTTTAATATTTCTTCCAGCTAAAAAATCTATAATCCCATGATATCATGATTGGACCCTTATTTAAATTTGATTCAAAGATTTTTCCCTATCAGTTTTCCTTCCCTAGTTGCATTGCTTTTGTTTATATGAAAGTTTTTCAATGTCACATAATCAAAATTATATGTCTTGTCTTCTGTGATCTCTTCTATCCCTTGGTTAGTTAAGAATTGCCCCTTTAACTATAGATACGAAAGATGCCTCTGTCCATTTTATCCAATTTTTTTATCTCCTTAAAGGCAGATAAGCAAAATATCCTATATTTCTCTCTTAAATTAAGTTGACTTTTTGTATGTAGCCATTGTTTGATTTTTTTCCTTCTATGGGACAGTGGACCTCTATAGAAAAAGGTCCCATCCTCCATGCATTCAAAGCATTCCTGATTTTTCCCAAGTTACCCTCAAATCTTGTCTCTCACTACTCTTCAACATGAAACCTCTATCCCAATCATGGACTTTTTTATTCCTCTTTTTCCTTTAGCCCAGCAAATATATACCATACCTATTACCATTCCTGTTCCCTTATTCATGTTGCTCCTCCCTTGTACCACCCACTTGCCCTGCCGAATAATCTTAATTTATCTTAGTGCCTATGGGAACCTTCTTACCTTTAAAGACCACAGAGTCATAGCTTGAGAGTGGGGAGACACCATCAAAAGTCACATAGTTTAAATCTTTTCCTCTAAGATGCCCTCCTTACCTGTGCTGCTGAATAATGATCTCTCTTTTTCTTGGCCTCTTATCACATTTTGATCCTAGATTATTTGTCTTTTATATGTCTTTCCAATTGCATTATGTTTGACATAACACGCTTGTGTACACATTATTGGGATTGAAGCGTATACTTTTTTATATCCCCTATAACACCTAGTGCCATGTTGAGTATTCATTCCATAAGCATTTATTAGATACTTAGTGTGTGGCAGGCACCAGAGACACAAAGACAAAAGCAAAAACACCACATGGCAAGTACTTAATAAATAGTAAATGACTTGAGCTAATTTGTGAATTTTTATACTTAACTGCCATTATCATGTCATAAATTGGGTGTCCCATCTAGTTTATGTGTATGCTTCTAGGCTTAAAATGTTACTCTTTGTAGAGGGTATATGTGTACATTTCTTGTATGAAAAGAATTGTGTCTTCAAAAAAAAGTCTTGAATACGATTTGGTACAGTCTGTTAAAGTTCCTCAGACCTCATTATTAATTAACTTGGAGTGTTGCTTTGCATCTTACAGTATATCTAAATTCTTACTTTTCATTACCTTATAAATATTTTAAGCAACAGAAATGGCAAAAAGGGATCCTTTTTCTTATTATTTTTTCATTTCAGTGGCAAAATAATCATAACGAAAAATGTAGAATTCATTCTCTATCCAAAAACAAGTGGACAAAAACAAATTACAGTCTATCCTAAGAAAAGTTTTATTTGGGAAAGCCAAGAAAACCAAAGAGAAAACTCAATACCTCTGCCTTTATCTGTCCTCCTTGCTTGACTTTAGGATCATTGTTTCATAACATAATTTTTTGGTTCCTTTCATGCACAGGTAGGCAGGGAAGTCGCATTTGTATCCTCAGTGTCTTATGGGACATATTCACTTTATTTAGGAAGGGATCAATTCATTCGTAGGCTATGATACACTAGTAGAAAATAGAACCAGATATAGAGTGCCCATGGCACCATCCTGTTCACCACCATGCCTGCACAGTTTGAACCCCCTAGTTTTTTGCCGATCTTTATCTCTGTTTTCCTTTTGTTTTATCCATTTGACTCTAAAGTGAATTGCTGACTTGAACAGCTTTTGAACATTTCCTGCCCCTAGCCCCTATCTGCTTGCTATTTGTTGATATTTTGGAGGGAACATGAACTATTAAACTCATTGGCCTAGGGAACTCATAGACAGCTAGGTGATGCAGTGGATAGAGTCTGGGACCTGCAGTCAAGAAGACTCTTCTTCCTGAGTTCAAATCTGGCCTTAAACACTTACTAGCTATATAATCCTGGGCAAGTCACTTAACCCTGTTTACCTCAGTTTCCTCATCTGTAAAATAAGCTGGAGAAGAAAATAGCAAACTACTCCAGCATCTTTGTCAAGAAAACCCCAAAGAGTTAGACACAACTGAAAATGACTAATGACAACAACAAAAGGGAAGTCCTGGTGAGAAAACTCCTTTTCTTCAACTTATATCTTAAAGAATTGCTTGAGACAATGTAAGATTAAATTATTTTCCATGGTCCAAGAATGTGTTCAGGACTAGACTAGAACTCAGGTCTTATTTTTTCCAACACCAGTTAATCAATCAATAAGCATTTGTTATGCACTTACTATGTGCAAGGCACTGTGCTAAGTTCTAGGATACAAAAAAAAAGGACAAAAACATGATCCTTTCCCTTGAGGAGCTCATGTTCCATTTGGGAAGACAACATACAAATAATTATGTATCTAAAATATCTCTACTGTGTAAATGGAAGCTAATCTCAGAGGAAAGGCACAAGGATGTAGAAGACAGGGTTTGATCTAAGTCTTGAAGGAAGACAAGAAAGCTAGGGGGCCAAAGTGAAGGGGAGAAGATTTCAGGTACTGGGTACAGCCAGTGCAAAGACACAGTCAGAAGAAGAAGCATTGTTTGGGAGAGACAGCAAGTAGCCAGTGTAGCTGGATTATTGAGTGTGTGGAGGGAAATAAATTAGAAGACCATAAATGTCCCGGGTTGGGAAGGAGCTCAAATGTCAGGCAGAAGCTTTCATATTTGATTCTGCAGGTAATAAGGAGCCACCAGAGTCTATTGAATAGTGAGGTAAAAGGGTCAGACCTGTGCTTTAGGAAAATCATTTTGGCAGCTAAATATAGGATGGACTAAAGTGGAGAGAGACTAGAGATAGAGAAATCAGAAGGCTATTACAATAATTTAGTCAAGAGGTGATGAGGATATGCTAGGATGGTGACTGAGTGAATGGAAAGAAGGGAGATTGTCTGAGATCAGCTTTCATTTTGCATCCTGCCTTAGATACTAACTAGGTGACCCTGGGTAAGTCATTTAACCTCTATTTGCCTCAGTTTCCTGAACTGTAAAATGGGGATAATAATAACACCTACCTTGCAAGGTTGTTGTGAGGATAAAATGAGATAAGATTTGTAAAAAGTACTTGGCATAGTTCCTGGCACATAGCAGGTCCTATAGAAATGCTTAGTTCCTTCCCTTCCTCTTCCCTTCATCCCTATTGGATACACTGGATAGGTGACCACTTGTGCCTTCATAAAAGTACCACTTGTTTCTAACCTTATACCACCAGCTTCTTTACCAAAGCAGATGACATCTGTTGATATGTTCACCTACTCCTGTAGGGTCCAGGGTAACAGCACCCACTGTTTCAATTCCTATTTTTCCTCACTCTTAGTCCATTAGCAACCACACATCAATTTCCATGGATTCAGTTACCATCTTTATGCTGACAGTTCTCAAATCTACCTTTCCTGCCCTAATCTCTCTGATCATCTCCAATCTTGTATCTCCAACTGCTTTTTAGGCATCTCAAAAGGAATGGCCAGTAGACATCTTAAACTCAACATGTCCAAAACAGAACTCATTATCTTTCCGCCAAGTCCTCCCACCTTCTCTATTACCATAGAAAGCAGCATCCTCCTCTCTGTCCCTCAGGTTCACAACCTAGGCGTTATCGTGGACTCCTTGCCATCTCTCATTCCCCATATTCAAACTGTTGCCAAGGCCTGTCCATCTCACCTTTGAAACATCTCTTCAATTTGACCTTTTCTCTCTTCTGACATTGTCACTACTCTAGTGCAGGCCCTCATCACCTTACGCCTGGACTATTTCAATAGGCTGCTGGTGGATCTCCCTGCCTCACTCCCTGTCCATTCCAGTCCATCCTCCAATCAGCTGCTGAAGTGATTTTCCCCCTCAATAAACTCCAGTGGCTTCCTGTTGCCTCTAAGGACAAATACAATGTGCTCAATTTGGCATTCAAAGCCCTTCATAACCTAAACCCCTTCTACCTTTCCAGCCTTGTTATACCTTACTCCCTGCCAGGCACTCTTTAATCCAATGACACTGACCTCCTGGCTGTTCTGGGAACAAGATACCCTCTTGACTCCCAGCATTCTCTCTGTCTGTCCCCCAGGTCTGGAACACTTCCATTCTGACTACTGACCTCCCTAGCTTTCTTTAAGACCTGACTAGAATCAATTCCAGTGCCTTTCCTCTGTTAATTAGCTCCTATTTATCACGTAGATAGCTTGTTTTGTATATGTTTGTTTACATCTTGTCTCCCCCATTAGATTGTAAGCTCCTTAGGGCAGGGACTATATCTTGCCTCTTTCTGTATCCCCAGCACTTAGCACAGTATCTGGCACATAGTATTGAATGTTTATCAATTGATTGATTGATTGACTGATGGAATAGGAAGCAAGGAGTGGCATATATATGTATGTTACAAAACTGGGACAGTCATGATAATGAGATAGAAGGTAATAGTGGGGACTGGGTTGGGATATAAGTGCATACCACATCCTTCTTCTGTCCTTATACGACTTAAGCTCCCATATTTTTTTTCTCAGTTACTGAAAGACGATCCTGAATGTGTGTTATAATGATCAAAGGTCAGGAGACCTAGATTCTAGTTCCCTCTCTACTACTAACTCATAGTGTGAACTTGGCACTTCCCTCCTCCGTTAAAAAAAAAAAATGAGAGCGTCATACTAGAGGATAGCTAAGTTTCCTTTCATTTCTTATGTTCTGTGTCAGCATGGGATGCTGGAAAGATCACTGTACCTGCTAGTCAGAAAAACCTGGGCTCAAGTGCCGGCTTTGCCACTTACTAACTGTATAACCTTGGACAAGTCACTTGACCCCTCTTGAGCATCAGTTCGCTCAACTTTACAATGAGGAAAATAATGCGCTACCTAACTCACAGGGAAAGTAAAAGTGCTTTGTAAACTTTAAAGTATTTTATAGATGTGACCTATTTTTATTATGAATCCAAGTGCTTTGCTATTTCAAGTGACAAAAAAGGGTCAGGCTCAGACCAAGCTGGTGTATGGGCTTGATTTTGATGATGATGCATCTGTAAGATTAAGGCAAAAAATTGATAGGCCAGGAGGATTTCTGTGCAGTTCTGTGGAGAAGCCCAACAGATCATGCCCCACTGACAAGTGACCCTGAGAATAAAAGCTTAGAGTCAAAGGATGCTGAGACGGCTGCCTCCCAGCAGCTAGTCCAGGCTCCCATGCGGGCAATACTGGTGCCCAGGACTACCAAGCTTGAAAGTACCCTTTGATGTTTTCTCTTTAAGAAACTATGATGCTATCAAAGGAATGAAGGACTTGACAGCACGTTGGAACTTACCTTTTAAACACCTGCTCTTGGGACTTTTGTGCTCTTTGGAGTTCCCAGAAACTATAGGCACATGCCAACACAACAAACTAATTTTATAATACAGATTATTTGCATTATTATACTAAAGCTACACATTCTACAAATAATCCAGACAGGATTTTTTCCCCGTGTGGTTGTTTGGTCAGTCAACTAGCATTTAATAAGCACTTACTATGTGCCAGGTGCTACAGCGAGTGCTGAAGATAGGAAGAAAGGCAAAAATAGTCTCTGTCCTCAGGGAGCTCATATTCTAATGGAGACAACACGTAAAAAGCTATGTATATTCAAGATATATAAAGGGGAAATGGAGAGTGATCTCAGAGCAAAGGCACTAGTCAGTTGGGGGAGAGACATTGAGAAAGTCCTCCAGCAGAAGGTCTGATTTGAACTGAGGTTAGAAAGAAGTCAGGAAGCGGTAGCAAAGGTAGAACTGGGGGAAGACATAGTAGGTGCTTAATAAATACCTGTTCATTCACTGACTGGCTAATTCATTGATTCATTACTGGGTGAAGTGGGATGCTAAAACCTTTGATCGTTTGAGGTGAGCTTTTTCCTGTTGTTTCCTGCTCTTATCCTTCAGCTATATTTCCAGAAGCAGCATCTTGGAGTCACTACCTATGCGGGGCCTCCTGGGGTATCTGTGAGATTCCTCCTCTGCTCCCCTCCCACATTTGCCATTGGTACCAGAATTCCTAGTTATGACTCTTGTAGTTGGCTACAGCTTCTTTATACTTCTGAAAAAAACAATAATTAAGACATTCTGGTAACCTCACTGGTCATAGTTGAAATGCCCGGCTGCCCTTTACAGAAAAAAGAACATACTTCTAACTTATATTATGGTTGCTTATATGCATGTTGACATGTTTTAATTTCACAGTCCCTATTTTGGACTCCTCAGGCATGCTGCTACACAGTGATAAGAAAACCATAACATCTTTAACTATGGAGGGCAAAAGGAAGTCTAATTCACTGAAGCTCTTAGAACTGGGAGGAAGGGTCAGCATGGAAGGGATTTGGGAAGGTTGGTTTTGGATGTTGGCGTACTAAGGATAGGTAGGTGCCGTTATCCGACACAAGTTATTTATCTATTACCTTTCAAAAAGGTAGCAATTATTATTGCCCAGAGACCTTTGAGGCATCAATGGGTGCAGTTAGAACTTTCCACATTGCTGGACATTTTCCCTTGAATGTCTCATAAACACCGCAAACTCAACATGTTCAAAACTGAACTCTTCATCTTACTGGTCCTTCCTCCCAACTTTCTGGTTGCTTTCTATTACTTCTTGGATTAATACCAAGACCTCTCTTTGGCATTTAAAACCCTTCATAGCCTGATTCCAAGGAACCTTTCCAGTTTTATTACACATTATTCTTAATGTGCTCTTTGCCAGTTTGGCTTTCTTGTTCTCTTCACACATTCTATTCCATCTCTTATCTCCATGCCTTCATTCCAGCTACCTCTCATGGTTGGAATGTGCATACTCTTCATTTCCACATCTTGGAGTAACTTGTTTCTTTAAAAACTTGGCTCCAGCATCACCTTCCAAATCCTTCCTGTTCCCATCTCCCACCTCCAATTACCTTATATTTTATATCTATCTTTATATAAATGCATGTGCTGTCTCCCCTGATAAGCTCTCCAAGAGTTAAGATTGTTTCATTTCTGCCTTCGCATCTCTACTGCCTAACACAACATCTGGCACCTCATAGATGCTTGCAAGTTGATTGTGATTGTCAACGAGACTTCCATGCCCCTCGTGCTCAATCAATCTCCAACCTCTGCTTATTTTGCCTTGGCACGATCTCTCCTATTAATAGTCTCTATTCCATTCCCTCTGTAACCACCCTGGTTCAGACCTTTATTTCCTCTTCTTAAACTATTTTAATAGTCTGTTAACTCATCTCTCTTTCTCCAGTCTCTCTCCTCTCCAATCCATGCTTCACACTGCTAACAAAAAAAGCTTCCAAACGCATAGATCTAGTCAAGTCAGTCCCCTGTTCAGGAGTTCTCATTGACTTACAGCCAAGGTCTCCTTCCTTACGTACTGAACAAAATGTTACAAACTCTGTAGCTGGCATCTGAGACCCTCCACAAACTAGTTACAACCCACTTTTCTCATACTTTCCTTCATGCACACCAGGCTCTGGGCAAACAGGACAGCTTTTCTTCCCCTTCCACATGTTTGCACGTGCCTAGAAGTGACACTGTCCTCTCCCTTTTCTATCTCTAAAAAATCTTCATACTTCAATGTCCAGTTCAGGTGTTACTTTCTGATTTTTTTTTATTTTAATTTTATTTGGAGGGAGGAAAGCAGGGCAATTGGGGTTAAGTGACTTGCCCAAGGTCGCTTGTGTGTCAAGTTAAGTGTATCAAGTGTCTGAGGTCATATTTGAACTCAGGTCCTCCAGACTCCAGGGCCAGTTCTCTACTCACTGCGCCACCTAGCTGCCACTAGGTGTTACTTCCTCCATGAAACATTCTCTGATCTCTTCAGGCAGAAACCACTCCTCCCTCCTTGAATCTTTCAAGCCACTCTGATAAAGCTCTCCTTTAACATTTTCTAATTTGTGTTAGGCGGCTTAGTGGATAGAATACTGGTCTTGGAGTTAGGAAGACCTGAGTTCAAATCTTGCCTCAGACATTTATTAGCTAGACTTTGGGCAAGTCATCTAATCTTTCTCAGACTCAGTTCCCTCATCCCTAAAATTACCTACCTCATAATGCTGTTATGATGATAAAATAGGATAATACATAAAGTACTGGCTATTGTTATGTATATGTCTTATCTCCTGCACTACTTAGATTGTAATCTCCTTGAGGACCGGGACTATGTTACTTCTCTTTTTTATATTCTTACCCCTTGCTTATACAAGACAAAGCTTTACAACTAGTAGTCGCTTGATGTTTATTGAATTGAATTTTTTGAACAGCTGACTTTCAGAACACAAGTTACACAAGAGCATGTTAACACAATGATGAAATTTTTTTAAATAAATAAGTTGACTTGGGAATTCATCCAGTTCAAATAAATCTTTAACCTTGATACCTGTGTTTCTCTCTATATTCCTCATTTTTCTTCCCCTTGATCTTACTAATGCTGGATCAGCATACACAAAATTTAGTGGTGTATATGTATATGGAAAGTTTACCCCTGACGCATTTATAACTCATCATGACCTTTATTCCCCTCCGCTGATAATTTATTCCTCTTGCTAGGCCTAGGAGAAAGGCTTACCAATTCATTTTCATTTGAATGATTTCCGATTGTGGAGACAGGGCTTTGCTGTAAGAAATAATTTTTTGAATGAAGCTTAATTGCTGGTGTTTCATTTCCTCTGGAAGGGGCAGACACAGGACTGAGCTGGTGGGTTTTTGATGGACCTTTGACTGACTACACTTTGCTCTGCTCTTCTTTGATCAGATGGTAGAGGGTAGTGACATGAGTTCTGTTCTAAAAATCAGAAGACCTGGGTTCTAATCTCAGCCCTCACTTAACCTCTGAGAGCCTCAGTTTTTTTCAATTGCGAAATAGTAAAAACAGTATCTATTCTGGATACCTCACAGGGTTCTTGTGAGGGTGAGTGGAGATAAAGATGTTTAGAAAATTGTATTGTGTGTATTTGAGGTATTATTATTAGAAGAGATATTTCAGTGGGTTCTAGGAATTTGAGGACTCATCTCCCCTGAAAAACTTCAAAAGAATTTCCTGTTTCTAGAAATCTTGATTTCTAGAAAGAGAAGGAAATTGCTTTTCCTCCCTAAAACCATCAATATTTATTTCCTTGGGGCTTGGCATTTTAATCTATTTTTATGTTTATCTTGTTTTTCTTTTTATTCTACTTTGATGTTTGCCACTTTCTGAGTGGGCATTCATTGCCATTACTTTAAACACACCAACATCCAATCATTCTTGTTTGTTTGGTTCGCTCATGTTTTATATAATTTCTATTTAAATCTTGGCAAATAAAATAGTCTAATTTTGCCCTTTGAATGCCCACAGCATGCATATTTCCCAGGCAGGATTTATCTCAGACTGTTATATTTTTTTTAATCTTATTAAACTCTTTAGTTTTAGTGAAATTGCTGTTTCTTGCTGTCTCCCAGCCCACAATTATTTTTAATTAACTTTTTAAAAATTTCTTTTGCTTGACATTTTATTTTTCAGACACCCCTCATAGAACCTCACGTTCCTCTTCGTCCTGCTAAAACCATTACCCAGGTAATGGAATGTAGGTGGGTTGTGTAGCTAAAAGGTCTAAGATTTAAAGTAAACATTAGCGAGGTAGTCTGTATGTCAAAGAATATGTGAGGAAAATATCAATGTATTTGCTAAAGATGTTCGGTGTGTATCTAGGGCTTCTCTCTCATATGTATTTATTATTATGTGCTGTCCAGATGGACACTGTAAGTATGTGGGTGGCTTTCACTTGAAAGAAAGCCAAAAGATCAGATTTGAAAGTGACTTTTGAATTTGTTCAGTTTGCTGTTCTTTAATCCCCTTTTCTCTTTCCCATTTTTCATTCTTCCGCCCCCTTAATTAAAATGTAGGTTCCTTCAGAGAAGATCCTCAGGGCTGGGAAAATTTTACGAAATGCTATCCTCTCCCGAGCACCTCACATGATAAGAGACAGAAAATACCATCTGAAGACTTACAGGTATGTGAACTGCCTCTGAAGATCCAGTAAGGTCTGTGACTGACATTACTGCTGTAGCCTCTCTCTTACAATGAATAGCTTTCTGAATGCCTATACATCTTTAAGGCAGAATTCTATGACAAGGCAACCAGGGCTTTATCTCAGTGCACCAGATTTAAAGATCTCTGACAGCACCTGCAGTCATCATCATACTGGGGCAAGCGCCTTTCTCGTTCCCTTCCCCCTGCTCCCAGTCACTCACACAAACACATACACACACACACACACACACACACACACACACACACACACCCCCTCCATGGTGGCAGTAGAGGCCTCTCACCATGTCCCTGAATTCCTATCTTTCCCTATTATCTCTCAAATTAAGGTAGCCTTTCACAATATTTCTCCCAAGTATAACTTTTCATGCTTGTTTTGAGCATTAAAAACAAACAAACAATAACAAAAAACCCTACCTTTTTATAGCTCTTCATAAGGCTGCTTAAGCTCCCCTTAAGGGGTAGCTAGGTGGTACAGTGGATAGAATGCTGGGCCTGGAGTCAGGAAGGTACATCTTCTTGAGTTCAAATCTGGCCTCAGATACTTATCAGCTGTGTGACCCTGAGAAAGGCACTTAACCCAGTTTCCTCATCTATAGAGTGAGCTGAAGAAGGAAATGGTGAACCACTCCAGTATCTCTGCCAAGAAAACCCCAATGGGATCCTGTAGAGGTGGACATGACTGAACAACAACAAGGCTGCCCAACACTAATTCTTGAGCTAATCTGCTTTGCAATTGATTGTGTCGTGTTGAAGACTGCAAAGACCTTAACATGTCTAGCTACTTGTCCCCATTAGATTTAAGATATAGATAGGATCTTTTATTACACAGGCCAGAAATATTCATTCGTGAAGCCTATCTCTGCCTATTTGGGCCATCATGATGTTCCCCAAATCTCACATGGCTGGAAGGCCATGATATGCAGTCATCTATTTCTTTTTCTGATTTAAACAGTGTGGTTATGCTTTTCTATGTTTTACTCTCACCCCTAGAAAAGCCCATTGAAATAAAACATTTTGGGGGGAATAGAGAATAAAAACTGGAAGTCAGAGATCACAATTTTTCCCTGGGGATCTTTAAGATTATAAGCTCCTAGAGTGCAGGAATTTTTGCCTTCTCTTTGTTAATGATGTCAATGATGAAGAGAATGGGTCTCAGGAGGCTTAGTTTCTCTTCCCTGAGGTTTTTTTGAGCATCTTTCTCCATCAAACCAATACATCTAATCCTGTCACCTTGGTTCCTTGCCTCCACTATTCTCACTGCTATAGAAGAAAAGGAATAAATAGTTTGGATTTCTCCTCCCCTCCACAGAGTCACCATGATAGCAGCAGAGGGCTTCCTATGATTTGAGAGACAGGTAGAGAGTTCACATCTTCACTAACAACCATTCCTGACTTTTTGGAAGGGTAGGTGTTCCTGGTGCTAATTTTCTCCTTCCTGCAACAGGAAGAACAAACATCACACACACACACACACACACACACACACACACACACATTTGCCCTTATTCCATGTTTTCCTCTAAGTGACACGGACCTGGCAGAGAGTATCATAAGTTTTTCACTAGCCCAACTTACCCAGTCTCAAATACTTATCAATTATATGACCCTGGACAAGTCACTTCGTTTTCTCAACTATAAAATGGACATGATGATAACACCTGCCTCCCAGGGTTGTTGTAAGGATCAAATAAGATAATATTTGTAAAGCACTTAGCACACAGCAGGTACTTAATAAATGCTTGTTGCCTTCCTCCCATTGTATAGTCCCATTGTAGCTGGGTCCGATTTTGTCTCTCAATCTAATTACTAAAGGGTAGAGGACTGTCCATGTGATTAGGAGAGACATCATCTCAATGTATTTGATTTAAACTACTTGAGGAGCAGGACTGTGTGCCTCATTTCATCTTTGTATCCACAGTACTGAACTGTGTCTCTGAACACATTAGATAGTTAATAAATGCTTTTTTGAATTGAGTCTATATTTAAAAAGAGCATCACCTTGGGAAGTACCTAGGTCCCATTTTTGCAGCAATGAAAGCATAATCCAAGTATTCTTAGCCTATTTTGTATCATGGACCCCTCTCTGGTGAAGCCTGTGGATCCCTTTTCAGAATAATGTTTTAAGTTCATCAAATAAAATACATAGGATTCAAAAGGAAACTACTTATACCAAAATTGTTGTGATTCCGTTGTTTCAGTTGTGCCTGACTCTTCAAATGGTTTGCCATTTCCTTCTTCAACTCATTTTATAGGTGACGAAACTGAAACAAACAGGGTTAAATGATTTGCTTAGGGTCACACAGCTACTGAGTGTCTGAGGCCGAATTTGAACTCACTAAACTGAATCTTCCTGACTCCAGGCCAAGTACTCTATCCACTGTGCCACCTGCTGTCTCTATGCTAAAGTACTGTTGTCAAAATGTATCAAAAAACAAAAGTCCATGGCCCCTGGTTGTGAACCCCTGGCATAGTCAAATATATAAAGGAGGTGAACCCCACACAGGGGCGGGGCTTACCTCCTATTCTCAAGCCCTGTAGACATTTTAAAGACTCTGGGTCCTCTGTATCACTCACCATTCTGGATGCTTCATTGCCTATCGACGCCTGTTAATGCAGTTAGCTTTCCCAGGAATCCCTCTCTAGATCTGAACTGCCTCCAAGTTTGTAGTGCTGAGGGTTTCTATATAAATTCATAAAACTATACAGACTCCTAGGGCTGGAAAGGACCTTAGAGAACATCTTAAACAACCTTTTAATTTGTAAAGATGATGTGCCTGGGAGCTACAGAGGCTCAATGATTCTCTAAAGGTCATGCTGCTAGTTAGTGGCAAATAAAGGAGACAGTTCTTCTAATTGCCAACCTAGAATTCTTTTCCTTAGTTCTAACCTGTTACATTCATAACACTCTCCTGGGACTTTATCACAGATAATCAAAAGCCTTGCTAGGATCTTGGAACTGATCCATTCTCTTTAAGGAGTGTAGTCCATGCAAATAGTGAACTTCCTTTGGGCCTGAACATTTTCTAGTCACATTTAGTCAATAGTCAGTAAACATTTATTAAGTACCTACTATTTGCTATTCACTGTGCTAAGCACTGGGGATACAAAAACCAAACATAGAAAGACAGTCTGCCCTCAAGGAGCTTATAATCTAATAGCAGGAAAAAAATACACCAAAGGGAGCTGAAAAGCAAGGTGGCAGGACTGTGAAGGGCATGATGGAGAATATAGAGATGTACCAGAGTATTGCTGCCAGGTGAGATTAGATGTCCTGACGCTAACTCCACGGCAGTTTTGGAGTTCATGGCTCCACCTTTCAATAAGATAGGCAGAAGGTAGTGGGGAGGTGGAGTGCTAAGGCTAATGGCATCTTGAAAGATGATGAGGTTTTTCCAATAATGAGCTTCCTAGAGCACAGTGAAGAAGTCAGAGCTGTCCCAGGGTAATGTAGCAGGTCTCATTCCCAAGGGAGGCGTCCAAGCGTCCTTGAGATTTGCTTGCGATACGTCAGTACAGAAAGGCATCCAAGAGCTCTCTGATTATCTCTTTTGTTCTAATGCTCACTGGAATGATCAGTAGGACCAACATTCATTTTGGTCTCTCTTGGCCAGTGATGGAAGAAAAGCCTGTGGGGTTTGTGGTAATCCCAAGAGTGATCCCTGCATTTCTTATCAATAGTGGTGGGGGAAGCTGGCCTATTTCTACTTCCCATTTATGAGACAGGGATATTCTAGGAATTAATGAGTAAATAAATGTACAGAAGCCATTTGGAGCTCTTCTGATGAAAGGCACTGTAAAAGTGGCAGTCCTCATTACACAGAACTTTTTTTTTCTTTAGTGATTTGCATCATCTCTAATTAGTTGTTTCTCCCAAACCCTGCCCTCCCCCGTGAGGAAGACAAGTACTATTACTTGAAAACATAAAGTGCTGCATAATTTTACTTGTACAGCATCTTTCATCTGAGTAGCTCATGAGGCTTTGCAAACCTTCACTCTTTCATCCTGGTCCTTCCCAGCTGAAATAAATTGGCACTTTGGCTTCTTCCATTTTACATAGAGCTTTACTTGGACTTGTCTAAGTACTGGTTCCTCTCTTCCTAGCAATTAGACTACCAGATAATAGTGCTTCTTTAACTGCCCTTAAGTTTCAGAATAGAGCTGGTTCTTCATGTTGCTTCACTTAGCCTGTATTATTACTTCCAGAGTTTTCTCATAATTGCTTTGAGGTGGGGTTGGGGGTCTGGTTAGCTAGAGTTTCAGAAAGTGAGATATATCACATATATCGCACTGAACTTCTCCACATTAGTAATTTAAAGTGACGGGGGGAAGGGAAGGAGAGACTTCCTTTTACTAACTTATTTTAATAATCTGATTTCTACTTATCAGGCCTACTTAATATTCCCCATAGGCAATATTCAAAAGCCTACCTCTATGTCTTTGCATAGGCTGTCCAACATGCCTGTTCCTGGAATGATCTGTCCATCCCTCAATCAGTAAGCATTTATAAAGCACTTTGTATTAAACACACTTATTAAGCCAGACACCATGCTAAGCACTGGAGATTAAAGAGAGACAGAGAGAGAGAGCATGGAGAGAGAGAAGACTGGGCCAGCCCTCAAGGAACTCAAATGGGTTCTACCTTCTTTCCTCTGTCTCTTAGAATCCCTACCTCCCTTTGAGACTCAGACCAGGTATCATCTCCTACATGAAGCCTTCCTTGATCCCTGCCCCTACCCAATGTTAATTCTCTCTACCCCTCAGTATTTTGTATGTGTACGTAGGATGTCCCAAAAGTCTTAGTGCAGTTTTAAGCTATTAAAGCTTATTACTAAATTATTTTTAAATATTACTTTAGTTATCAAAGGTTAAAACTGCACTAAGACTTTTGGGATACTGTATATCTGTGTGTATACATGTATATGTATATACATATATATATATATATATGCACTCAAATATCTGTTTGAAGTATATGCTCTAAATACATACACATATGTGAATATATTATATATCTCTCCATATATATATATAATATATATATGGATCCATACACATGTACCTAAAACAGATGTGTATATGTAAATGTGTGTATTTGTATATATTTATATATTTGTATACGTGCATGTATACACAGTCCTACATACTTAATGTTGGTTTATCTATATAAATGCTGTTTTCCTCTAATAGAAGATAAACTTGAGCACAGGTGTTTTTCTCTCTATTCTCAGTCCTTAGCATAATACCAACTACATTGGGGGGGCAGGGTAGTGAGGGAGTCTAGACCTGTGATTTTATTGCTGTAGGCTCCTCCTGGTAAGTAAACTCCTTCTACCAATGCAGTTCAGCAACTGTTTTGCCCTTAGTCAAAAAGACAGTAAGTATAGTGGCTAACCTTGAACCCAAGTCTTCCTAATTCTGAGGCCAGTTTTATATCTACCACACCATGCCAGCGCTTCCCTTGTACACAGTAGTTGCCTAATCGATGTTTGTTGAATGGTATTTAATTGATGCATTCATTTGCCTCCCTTTTTAGGCAGTGCTGTGTGGGAACAGAATTGGTCGACTGGATGATACAGCAAACTCCATGTGTTCATTCTCGGGCACAGGCCGTGGGCATGTGGCAAGTTCTCTTAGAAGAAGGTGTTCTCAATCACGGTAACATTAAAACTGAATTACTGGAAAATCCACAGCATATCCTACATTGCCAATCAGGGTTTACATAGATCTCTCAAATGGGAAGGGAAAAAAAAGAATCATGATCCCATTAGGGAGCCAGCAGAACTAACATCTTCTTTTAGGAATACAAGTTCAGCCACTGGATAATATTGATTGCTGAGTTCCATCATTATCCCTTCCTAACTCAGGAGAATAAATGAAAGGAAAATGAAATTGTAACCCAAGGGCATCAGTTCCAGTTATGTTTATTAGTTTGTATTCATGGTCCATTGATAGTGTGATTATATTGTGAGCATTGTACAGCCATCCTGATGTAGGACCAACTGAAGAGCATGAAATTTGCTGCTGGGCTGATGACATAAAAGTAGGTAATGAATTTAAAAGCCTCCTTTTAAATGCAGCATTGTGTAAGAGAATCCATTTGTGGACCTACTGTATGACCTCATTGAAAATCATAAACCTTTTGTCAAAGAAACACATGCTACCCAGGGCTCCTATGCCCATGTGATCAATTGTCAAGGATGATGGGTATTTGGTGACTGGGGGAGGGGTGGTGTTGCTGTGAGGTAGTGAGATTGGTGCGAAGAAGAAATTTTCAATAAACTGATCGAACAGTGAGTATGCCCATTCAGCAACACCAGAGGGCCTGTGGATGATTTGTAAACCTAATCTTTATTAGCTGGCAGTGCTGGGGCACCATCAGGCAGGGTCTGAAATATGCCTGACATGTAGGTGATGAAGTCTCCTGGGCTTACTCTCAAACAATATCCAAATCATTTGTTGGTCTTCAAGGCAGAAAGAATTCTCCTCCCTCCTCCCTCCCCCCTTATCCCCCCACTCCTGCCTTTTTCAGAGCTTGGACTGTGAGAATTTCTCCATAGGGACCTTCTAGGAGTATGACCTACTTTGTCTGTAATTTTTACTTGAAAATGTTTACACAAATGTAAAACACATTAGAAATTAAGAAAAGAAAGTCTACTCTGGAAGGAGTAAGTGCTTTAAAAAAATGACAGATCATAGTTTAGTATCCTTTAAATAGAGAGAGCCCTGACAGGACAATTGTACCTTTTTGCTACCTTTCGTACACCCAGAGGAGAAGCAATTCTTACTGGACAAACTGATCAGCATCCTCAGACCTCAGCTACCAGTCATTCTGTGTTTTACAGAATTTGGCAAGTGCTCCTAAAGTGAATTTTAGGGAAATCCCTTGAGAGAGGTGTGTCAGAATAGGATGTAGATGGTCCTCATGACTGCAAACACGAGGTAATGTATTCCAGCTGCAAAACCCTGGGCAAGGCAGACATGGGAAGGGTGTATCAGCCTCATCATTTAGCTGCCATTTGGTTCTGCTTGCTTGGGAAGTTTCGTTTGTTTTTATTGAATTGCAACAGCCACCCCATGTGTCCCTGCAGAGAACAGGCAGGGTCTGTGAGTCAGGTATGTAACAGGAGACATCCCGCTCTTCCATGTTGCCCTTAGTGGATCAGGAGCACCATTTCCAAGATAAATATTTGTTTTATCGATTTCTGGATGACGAGCATGAAGATGCCCCTCTGCCAACCGAGGAAGAAAAGAAGGAATGTGATGAGGAGCTGCAGGACACCATGCTGCTCCTGTCACAGATGGGACCTGATGCACATATGAGGATGATCCTCCGGAAACCGTGAGTGAGAAAATTAGAAGTGACCTATTTTAGACTGTTATCTAAGCAGCCTGGGGGTGGGGGCCTCACAAAGGTTTACCGAGTGGGAGGAAGTATTTATTTCCAAAGCCCTGCCCTCTCACTGAACAAAGGAACATTCATGGGATTTGTGGCACACTAATCTGCTTGTCTTAAACCTGGCACCTTCAGTTCACTTCTGACTTAGTTAAAATTATAGAGATTCTCACTAGCCACTTCAGGTACTGAGTACCTAGGTCTCATTACCTTTGACCATTCCTAGTCTGATGTATCAGTGGGCTGTACTGACTGTCCCAGTGCCAAGCTATAACCAATCCTTTCCTCACTAATGCTACCAGACTAAGCTAAATCAGAACAGAATTGGTCATCTGCCTTCAGTCACTAAAAAAGGACAACTCCATGATTTATTTCTTCTCTGCCCTATTAACTCCATCACCAGCCCCATTCTGTGCTCCAACTATCCATTCCAGACAATCCAAACTAATCCTCATCCATGATCTAGCAGGGTTTGGTTCGGGTTTTGATCCAATTCTGTGATTTCATCAACATAAGGAAATTAATTTCCACCAGGGAAGATCTGGCAACTGCTCAGCCATTTGGTCATAGAAAGTTGACAAGGGGCCCTGAGAGGTTAAGAGACTTACCTAGAGTCACATAGTCCATTTATGTAAGAGGGAGGATGGGAATACAGGTAGTCCTGAGTATTGAGGTCAACCTCTCCACTGTGCACTTCGGTCAGTCTGAATGAATTAAATTAATCTAAGATTAATTCATCCTTTAAGTCAATTAGCACATATTTTTTCACAAAACCCCATCCCAGTAATAGCTCCCACTTCCATAGCTCTTTACAACTTTAACAAAGCACATTCTTGCATACTACCCGCCTCCTGACAGAGTGTGATAGATCCAAGTGGCAGGATGAGAGAGATGTTTGTGGACACCGATCATGTGTGGATTTGTTTTGCTTGACTATGCTTATTTATCACAAGGATTTTAGTTTTATTTTCATGGAGGGGTAGAATTAGGGAGAGAGAGTGGAATTAGCAATACAGTTGCCAAAAAAAAAAAGAGAGAAAAGAAAGAAAGAAGGGGCATCAAAGCATTTCAAAAATATGTACGGAAGAAATTTGAAGGAACTTCAGCAGGGAACACAGACAAGTAGGACAGCTTTGAAATTAACATTGAAGTTTTATATATATTTAAAAAGGCAAGTCCTATGTAATACAAATTCACATATAATCTTTTCCTCTTATTTTTATATGGAAATGTCCTTTTTTGGTGTTTGCTAAATTTAGACTAAATGAAAATTAAATTTTAAAAACTGCTCCTTTTTAAAACAACAATTCTGTGAAGCAATTAGAATGAGTACTATCAATTTCATTTTACAAGTGAGGAAACTGAAGCCCAGAGATATGAGATGGCTTGCCTTGCTTCCACCGGGCTACAAAATAGGGAGACAATGTTTTCTCACACAAAGAACACTGAATTTGGAGCCCAAAGATCTGTGTTCCAATCTAGACTCTGCTACTTACTTACTGTGTAATCTTGAGCAAATCATTTGGCATGCCTGGACCTCATCTATGAGAGAGGTCCCTGATAGCTTCAAATTCATGTAAGTGAGAGAGCAATGACATTGAAATCCAGGTTGACTTGATTCCAAGTCTAACCTCATTCCACTATGCCATCATACCTCTATCAGTCAAGTCACTCAAAAAACATTTAGTAAGCACCTATTATGTTCTAGGCACTGTGCTAAGGATACAAAGAAAGGTAAAAAACAGTAGCTGCACTCAGAGACCTCACAGTCAGATGGAGGAGATGGCATGCAAACATAAGTACAAACAAGTTATATACAGGATACATTGGAAATGACCAACAGGAGGAAGGGACCAGAATTAAGGGGGAATCAGGAAAGGCTTCTATAGAAGGTGTGGTTTTAGCTAGGCCTTGAAGGAGGCCAGGAGGCAGAAATGACATGGGAGAGCATTCCAGGTGTGGGGGACAGCCAGAAAAAAATGTCTGGAGTAAGGAGGAACAGCAAGGAGGCCAGTCTAGAGTGAGGACTGAGGAGGCCAGTGTCACAAGCATGTGGGATGTTGGCCAGGAGAGGCAGAGAGTGTGTGTATGTAAGGTGTAAGAAGACTGGAAAGCTAAGGGGTGGGGCAGATTAGGAAGGGCTTTGAAAACCAAACAGAGAATTATATGTCTGATCCTGTAAGTGACAGGGAGCCTACCAAGTAGGAGGGTGATGTGCTCAGACCTGAGCTTTAGAAAGATTACTTTGATAACTGAGTGGAAGATGGATTAGAGTCTTTAGGTGAGAAGCACCAGAATAGGCATAGGGAAAAATATAAAGGAAATAGGAGACTTTCTGTGAAGTTTTCCTTGATCCTTCCAGTTAGAAGGGATCCTCCCTCTTGGAATCTTTCAGGTGCCTCTGTCTGACATCTCCTAATTACTTAATCATTTTCTAATTCTTCATTACAGTTATTTGTGTACATGTTTCTTAAGGGTAGGGAGGTATAATTTTTCTTTTACCTTCCTATCCTCAGTGCTTTGCACAAAGTAGGCACTCAATAAATTCCTGTTGAATTTAATTAAGCTGTGTTCTACTTAGGGATGATTTGGCAAATTGTTCTGAAGCTATCCACATGCAGGCAGATGTTTTCCTGCTAGAAGTGAAATCATCTCTCCACCCTAAAACCAGTGCCAACCAGATGTAAAAGTTGTCACTGAATCACTAGTCTGGCCTACAATTATTATTGGTGTGTCCCAGACGAGGCTACTGAACTGTATTCTTCATATATTCCCTGGGCTTGATCCAAGATGATCTATCCCTCAGGCCAACTGTCACAATGTTGTCTTTATGAGACTCTTCATTTCCATCCTTCTAATTAATCATACCCACAACTACCAAAATGATTATCTATTTACCAAAAGATACAGCAAAAAGAACTGGCCTGAGTCAGGAGGACCTGGTCTTAAGTCTTCTCTCTGACACATACAGGCTATGTGGCCTCAGGCTGGTGATGCAAGTGAATCTCTGTGACTGTTACTTAGTAGAACTGATTTGCATTTCCTCACTGGGAAATCCCTACATCAAGGGCATCATAGGTCTGATCCCTCCCATAAATACATACACACATATATGTGTATAGGTGTGTATATATTTGTATATGTGTGTGTGCGTGTGTATGTTGATCCTATTTTATCTCCTATCAGAGCTTTCTACAAGCTCCATGTCATCCTCCAAATCAGTAATGTCAAATTCAGATAGAAACAGATCCCTGCAACTACATGTTGAATTAGAAAACCACAAATCAACATTATCTGTGTTGTATAATATTTTCATTTATTTTGTTAAATATTTTTCAATTACATTTTAATTTGATTCCAGATACACTGGGGAGTTTGTGGGATGCTTGGGGGTTGTTTCAGCCTGTGGGCTTCAGGTTTGGTACCTCTGCTCGAAATCATTTTTATTTCCCTTTGTTTCCCTTCCCATGAGCTCCAAAGGGCCCTCTTTCACTTGTTGGTGCCACATAATTTCAAATAATGCCTTCTGTTATAGTCAATTAATCCTCTTTTCTTCATCCTTCTTCCAACTCTGTCTTTGCTTGTTCAGACTGCCTCATACATCTGGGATATTTTCCTCTTTTTCTCCCATCATATTGCTATAGCTATAGTTATTTTTTCTCATAAATCTCTTCCCAATGACTTACCAAGCCAGAGTGGTGAAAACTTCCTCATGATCAAAAGCACTATAATTTTGTTTCAGGGTGGGTATTTTTTCAGCCAATGCAAATGACAGTCCTATACCTCAGTAGTTGGTTTCATGAGTTGCCACGTTCCCCTTGTCCTTTAATTCAGTCCCTGGTCATCAGCTTCTTTAAACGTAGGCTGGTCTTCATATGAGAGTGTGTTGGCTGAGCCCATCCTCAGAGTCATCCCAACTTCATAGAACTTCCCAGTCTGATGCATTTTTACATTACTTTCCAAGGCAAGTCAACGAGCATCTTATAATGCACTCACTATGCGCCAGGCAAATGTTCTAAGTGCTGAGGATACAAAGAAAGGCAAAAAAAACAATCCTTGCTCTCAAAAAGCTCACAGCCCAATGCAAAGTGTAAACAAGTATGTGCAAGCAAGTACGTGCAACAAATAGGTGTGTGTGCATGTGCATGTGTGCGTGTGTGTGTGTGCGCGTGTGTGTTTATAAAATCCAAGGTCACCTTCACAGCATGAAGAGGCATGAAAGTAGAAGCCATAACCAGGATGAGGCTACTGGAGCTTTGTTCCAGTGTAAGAAAGTACTCAATAGTGAAAACGTTACCTGAGGGTGGGAAAACGTAAAGGGCTGCTGACAAGAGCCTCTGTTTGTCTATGGAAGGAGGCAAGAGTGGGACTTTATAAAGTGGTATGGTAGAACCAGGGCCTAGGGGAGCTGCAGTGATGTAGAGCTAGTGAAAAGGTAGCTAAGAGATGAAGAGAGAACACACACCTGCAGGGGCATAGCTTGACCATCTCCCCAGGTTACCTGGGGAAAGGCCAGGACTGGTACAACCAAGCCGACCTAGAGTTGGAAAAGAAGGTCGATCTAGTGATCTAGTCCCCTAAGTTCAGACAGTGAGAGGCCCTTCGGGTGCTATTTCATAGCACAATTTGTCATCCAGGGAGAGAGAACAGCCCAGAGACCATAGAGAGACCTCTCCTCCTCCTGCCTTCCCATGATCAGCCTGTGTAGGCCATGGGTGTGCACAAGTGTGTGTGCATGCGTGTGTGTCTATTTGAGAAGAGGGAATTAGAAGGATACACAGAAGAAGGCAGATAGTACCTCAATACTTGCCAGAGAACTGTGCCTTCCTGTGTCCCTATATACTCCTCTTTCCTTAAAAGTTTAGTCTTTTCCTCAGTGTCCTAACTTTTCCTCAACTAGGGGAATTGGGCAGAAGGATTAGGCTAAAAATTCATTAGGCTTCTCTATGAAAAGAGGGGGTGATCATGCCAGAGGTCCTGCTCCTGTAGGGAACAAGAGTTAGGTCACCTACGGAGGGGAAAATACTTCTAGGCCTTGGAGCTTGCTTCAGCCTCCCAGCACATTCTACCCTAGGAGAGAGGGGTTGCTTGTACTTTAATCAGGGAAAGGCAGAAGACAGAAACAACTCTCAAACATAGCTTAGCTGGCTCTTGGACAGCAGCAAGACAGCTCTCTACTGGACCCATACTCTGGCTTTCCTGACTGGTAGTCCTTCCAGATCTTACGTTCCACTGGTATATATACTTTGAGACTTCAAGGAGACCTCCATATTCCCAATGACATAGAAGTAGAACCTTCACTATCATTAGTGAAAGACAATTTGCAATCCAAATATAAGTAAAGTGAAGTAAAGTAAAATGAATCCCCCAGATCTCACAGGTGGGGTTAAAACCCATTTCTTCTGAATCCAATGAACTTTCACCATGTCATGCACCCTCCATTGAACCCCCTAAAGTGAACCTCTTTGAACTTAGCTAGGCTAGTTCTCAGACAAACAAACCCAATATAGGCTGATATTTGAAGCTCTAATCTCCTCAGCAGAACTTGATGAAGTTTGTGCTACATCATCATAGCATTAATAATCAAAGGAACTACAGTTACCTCACCAGCCTAATATAGCACAGAAAGATTAGTATCTTTAAGTAAACACATTGAACCACTGAGAAATTTAATGACATGTTCCTGACCTCATGCAGAGAGATAGATTACTAGATAGAATTGGCCCTGGGTTGGTACCAATCCATTGTGTAACCAAAAACCTTTGGATACAACAAATGTAGGCTGACAGAATACACTTATTATTATGATTTTTATCATATACCTCTTAGACTTATTACCCATTGCATCCTATCATTCTTCAATGATAGTTGCACTTGAAAGTTGGGTTCCACTTTGTTGCCAATCAAAATCCAGATTTCATCAATTTTGTAAGGTTCTGAGTGTCCTGGGTGTAGGGAAAGATTGTGAATGTTCCATGTTCACATTCTATATACAACAGTGAAAGCAATACAATTGTGCTGGCTGTTATAACTTTGATTCAGTAGTTTCAGATTTATCTATTGGAATGGTGGTCCAACGGAAATGGAAAGTGACCAATAAAGAGAACAATAAAGCTGTATCTATAAAGCACTTAAGATTCCAATCTACATATCCGGATACTTGTTCTTATGTAATCAGACTGGTTGTTGAATCAAACAAAATTATCCTTAAAAAAAAAAAAACAACTTTTGATTACTAGTAAGAATAGGGACTTTCTAATTTATTTATTTGTTTATTTATTCCTAATTTATTTCCCTTAAGGGGAATGAAAACTTTTGGACAAATTCAGTTAGAAGCATCACCACTCTTATCTTTACTTTTCCTGGGTAAGCAACACTGAGTGTTTCACTGCTGACCCTGAAAACATAGGACATCTTCAAAGATCTTGGCAAGACTCACCATTTTGTTGTCCAGCTGCTGAGGACATAACAAGATAGCAGATACATTGACTCTATGACCTGAGCAGGACCCTCCAATTTTTCAACCCAGCACAGCTGCATTTTACAATAGTCACCACTGACAGAGAGGTTGCAGAACTCTGATAATTACTAGGAAAGAAATAACACAATATTCTTTGATGAGAAGATTACTTTGGGAATTTGATTGTATAATGAAGATGTTGCTTTGAAAGGTACTTCCTATTGTTCTGAATCTGAGACTCGCTAGCAAAAAAAAAGTGTCACTTGTTTTGACAGGCTACTTAGAAAAATTCTCTGTTTATTACATTAACTGCAGCATTTTATCTGTCAAACTATGAAAGAATGTCCTATAGTTTAAAAAACAGAATAGAGCTTCAGGGGATTTTTTTTGGCATGCTCTTGTTGCTATTGGTATTGGAAAAAAAACATACATTTTGAATGTGAAATTAGCTTTTTGTGCCATGGCAGGCAGAGTGGTTCACAATGCCCCATTTTGCAGGTGCAGACCTGGAGGGTGTGTGAGGGCAAATGCTGGAGAATGATGACAGTTTGATCATGCAGCTGTTACAGCCCTGAGACAGAGGAATCATCCTAAAAATGGGCTTTTGAATGTTATAGTTTTTATTTTCCATTATTTATAGACTGTGGGAGGTTACCTTATACAAAATTGATGCAAACAAGGCTCCTTTTCCAAGAAACTTATTTGGTTGTTGTTATGTTGTTTTTTAATCACTTTGGGCAAAAAAAACATGGGTGGAGTGGAAATAAATGAATATGTAGGGTGACAACATATTTGGAGTCATAAGTAGGAGACCAGCTGGAACAATGATGCTTAAAGAAGGAAGCAGAGAAAACACTGTGTGCTGACCTCATCATTTAAGTGAAATTGCCCTCTCCAAAGTTCCCAATGACCTCTTCAATTGCTAAATCCAGGGGTCTTTTCTTAATCCTCAACCTCTTCATTTCTCTGCCAAATTTGACATCTCAAGCCCTCTCCCTGGGTATTCTCCATTCTGGGGCTGTTTGTGACACTGCTCTTTTGGAGTTCTCTTTCGTATCTGACTGCTCCTCCTCAGTCTCTGCATGGCTTGTCAACCATATCACATGCTGGAACCACAGGTATACCAGAAGGCTCTTCCCTAGGGTCCCCTTTCTTCTTACGCTACATTTTCTCACGTGGTAAACTCATGGGCTTCCATGGAGTTAATTATCATCTCTATGTTGATGACTCCCTGATCAATCTATCTGGCCCTACTTTCTCTCCCGAGTTCCAGTTCCACATCACCAACTACCTGTTAGACATTTTGAGCTGGATGTTCTAGAGACATCTCAAACTCAGCACGTTGAAAAGAGAACTCGTTATCCTTCCTCCAAAATGTATTCCCCTCTAGGAACAATTAGCCACTTGCCCTTTATTTTCACATATCTCTTCCAAACTTCCCTATTGATGTTGAGGGTGCCACCATCCTTCCAGCCACTGAAATTTGTAACCATGGTGCCATCCTTGACACCTCATTCTCACTCACCCTGCACTTCTGATCAGTGGCCAGATCTTGTATCTGCCTCCACAACAACATCTATCCCATTCTCTTCATCCATACAACTACCACTCCAAGTGAGGACCTCATCATTGCTCACTGACTTTTACAATGGTCTCCCACCTACCATGACTCTCACCATTCCGATTCATCTGGTACACACTGCTAGGTCTGACATTTGCCACTCCCTTTCTCAATAAGCTCCAGCACCTCTGTCTTACTTCTAAGATCAAATATAATCTCTTTTGTTTAATATTTAAAGCCCTTCACAACTTGGCCTCAACTTATCTTTCTAGCCTTTTCACACATCACTCCCCCTTCATATATTCTATGTTTTAGTCAAACCACATTTTTTAACTATTCTTCATAAATGATACACCATTTCTCATTGTCTTGCCTTTCCGGTGTCTGCTCCACAGGCCTGGAATGATATGTGCCTCTGTTCTCTCCTTACTCCTATCTCAGAATCCCTACTGTCCTTTATAGACAACAGGATCCCAGAGTCCTTTAAGACTTAGCTCAAGCACTGCCCTTTCCACAAGGCTTTTCCCGATGTTCCCAGTTGCTAGAGCCACAACCCTGACAAAATCTCCTTATATAAATTTTGTAGATTTTTTTTAATAAATCTAGATATGTACATTTCTATCACTATAAAAATGTAACCCCCCCTTAGAATGGTGACTTTTTCACTTTTGTATTTATATCATCATGATCTAGCATAGTGTTTAGCACATAAGAAACACTTAATCAATTTACAATCTTTGGTTAATTGCGCGAGACACCCAACATTGTTCCTAAAAGTCCAGTCCAGTGAAGCCAAACTCTCTTCTGTGTGCAGTTTTTTTTTTTTTATTTAGGCCTACTTGGTAGCCCTAGAATACAGAAACGCTATCTACTCCAGGGTTAAGATTCTATAATTCGAAAAGAAGCTGAGTTAAGAAATAGGCAAAGAGGAGATTTATTCCAAACAAGGAAAAGGAAAGTAAAATGACATGAGAACAAAATTGTAGTCAGTTGTGAATTTGGGAGCCATATTTGATCTAAAACCAGAGAATTTGAGTTTATTCATCTGAAAAATTATTATTACATGTAACTATTGCTTAAGAGTTTGGAGAAGAACTAACTATAGATAGATCAATACCTAGGGTTTCCCACCGAGAGCAGATTTTCTAATCAGCTAAGGATTTTCTATCCAGCACCTCATTTGGCGGAGTAGTGTTAAGAATGAGGCCCCATTTAAAGGCCTGAGAACAGAGGTGTGCTGGAGACTCCTGAGAGGCAATTGTTAAATTTTCAAGGTGAACATTTACACCTCAGAAATTCACAAAAACTACAAATGAGGGCTTGATTTATTGTTTTGTTGATTGTCTGAAGAAAGTGATGGAGAAAATGTTACTAATGCAGGTTAATCTTAAAAGTATGTCATGAGGCACATTGTTCCACCCTTGGGTTGTTAAACATTTACCAGCACACCCCTCCCTGCCTGGAAGTGAATCCAATTTTAAAGGTCTTTCTGTTTGGTCAGAATGCTTCTGAAGGTACAAACTTTAAAATCCAGATAACTGTGGGGTCATATGGTCTCAGACTTCCTAAAGCCAACAGTGCTTAGCATTATGAGCTTTCAAGCCTTTCTTCAAATAACTGACAAGGCAAAAAGAGAAAGAAACTGACAGAGGCCAGTTTTTGTTAAATAAAAAAATTTGCTGTTTGTCCTTCCATCTACTATGTAACAGATGTTGGTAAGTTTACCACTTAATTCTACCTTAAATTACCACATGAAAAATTGTGGAAGTAAATAATTTCCCTAAAGATCCTTCTAGTGTAATTATCTAACCACCCTGGGAACAATTAACCACTTATCCTTCATTTGCACACACCTAAGGACTAACTAAACTCACACAAATGGAAGATGCAGATAGAGACTTCAAAAAAAATCTTTTGTTTTAAATTTCTCTTACCTATTCTACCCCATCCCCAAAACATAAAGCATCATTATTATCATTGGTCCTAATTGTTGTTATTTGAACCAATTATTTCATCGGTTTAAGAAATTCCTGGTGAGGAAACTGTTTCTACCAATGTAAGTAGACACAGGATCTGCAACTTAGAGACACAAAGAGTTTTCTAAGGTCACTGAGAGACCAAGTGATTTGTCCAGGGCCACACAATCACCGTAGACCAGAAGCAAGACTTGAACCCTGGTTACCTATCACCTATGCCTATCAAGTTGCCATTTCTGTTATTATTAGTGGTTAATAGTTATTTGATAGTTAATTAAATTAATATTAAGAGTTATGTCAAAATTTATGTTTGTATTATGCTTTAAGGTTTACACAGTACTTTCCTCACAACTCTGTGAAGTGATCTAGTTAATATTACTAACATTTATATACTTCTTTAACATTTTGAAAGGCAGGCACTTTACAAATGTTATCCCATTGGATCCTTACAAGAAGCCTGAGAGGTAGGTTACTATTATTATCCCCATTTTGCAGGTGAGGAAACTGAGGCAAACAGAACTTAAGTGACTTAACCAGGATCACAAAGGTCTGACACCAGGTTTGAATTCAGGTCTTCCTGACTTGAAGTCCACTATGCCACTTGGCTACCTCTGATAATTCTATGCAGATATTATTATATTCATTTTACAGACAAAGAAACTGTAGTCCAAAGAATTGAAATGACTTTAGCACAGTGGATGGCACATAGCAGGCACTTAATAAATGTTTTTGGACTGACTAGTTGACTGACTTGCACAGGTTCACACAAGTAGCAGGCATCTGAGTAAGCTTCAGTATTATTCTTCCGTCAGCAGGAACTTTATGTGCCACCTCTTTTATTAAGGTAGAGACCAGTCCTGGGGGTCAAGGGGAACAATCACTCCCCAGAAGTAGGAGGATAGAGCTTAGTCAAGTGATTGTCAGATTTGGGGAAGATGTTTACCTTTGATTTTGCAATAATTACACCTCCATCCCCTCCTAAAACTGATATATAGTATAGGTTATTTTTGGTGAGTGAAAATAAATGGAGATGCCTAAAGATATTGCATGATCAAGATTTGAAATGGCTGATACAGTGGAAATATCATTTGGGATCCTATGTAGCTGTGAGATCTGAATCCAGCCTTGCCTTAGTAACTGACTAGGGGTTCTCTAGCATAGAATCACTGGATTTAAAAATATCTGTCGAGGTTCACTTAGCCCAGCCTTTGCCCAAAGAATGAATTCCTTATCCAACGTGTCCAATCATTTAGCTCTGCTCAAACACCAGCAATAAATCACAAGGGTTACATCAATGAGCGTATTGAACCAAAACTCTCACCTTTTAACTTCTATTCATTGGTTATAGAGCTGCCCTTTGGGCCCACCCAGCATCCATTATACCCTTCAAACAGAGAGTCCTTCCTATTTTGAAGACAGCTATCATCACCCTCTCCCCTCACCCTAGAACTTTTTTTTCTTCCGACTGACACCTCCAAGCATCTCTCGTACAATATGGTTTTGAATCCCTGTACCATTCTGGCAGCTGGTGGCCCTCTCCTAGTTCTTGTTTTGTCTCTCAGAAGAAAACCCAGTGGTGACAAAAGTGGAATCACTAGTGCAGAGGATACCAAAGCTCTCACCTGTTTTGTCTGGGCATGACATTTCTGTTAATGAAGTCTGGGGATGCATTAACTTTTAGGCAGCTAAAATCACTTTGTTGAGTCATAAAGACATTACAATACACCAAAATCTCCAATTATTTTTTCAGCTGAACTGTTTTAATTCACGTTTTCCATATCATAGCATTGCATGGTGGATTTTTTTAAACTCATGTTGGACTTTATATTTATCCATACTAAATATTATTTTATTAAGTTCAGCCCCAAATTATAGCCTGCCAAGCTCTTTTTGAATTCTGTGTCCATCATTGAAAGTACTAGCTGTCAGAGGAACAGTATGGAGTGGCAAATAACAACAACAGCGTGCATTTATATGGTATGTTAAGGTTTGCAAAGCACTTTGTAAATATTATCTTGTTTTAGCCTAGCAAGAACCCTGATAGATTGGTGCTACTATTATCCCCATCTTGTAGATGCATAAACTGAGGTTAAGTGACTTGCTCTGGGTTAAACAGATAGTAACGGTCAGAGATCAGGTTTGACCTCAGGCCTTCCAGACTATAGATCCAGCAGCTGCCTAGATAAAGAGAACTGGCTTCAGAGTCAAGAAGGCATGGGTTCGAGTGCTGACTTTGTGGTTCACATACTGATTTTGTGAACCTTGGCAAGTCACTTAATCACTCATTGTCCTCCAAACAGCCCTGAATCTAAGACAGAATTTCTTACTTTGTGTGTGTGTCATGGACTCCTTTGGCAAACTCAGAAATTGTACAGAACCCTTCTCAGCATGGTGCTTTTAAATGTATAAAATAAAATACATAGGATTTTCAAGGAAATCATTTATATTAAAATAAAGATATTTTTTCCCATCCAAGTCACAGACCCCCTGAAATCTATCCATGGACCTGCTCGGGGTCTTGGACTCCAACTTGAGAACCCTTGCTCCAGGCCTAGCACTATCCACTGTGCCACCTAGATGCCCTGGGTGCTGCATAAATGTTAGCTATTATCATGGTGAGGATGAGGATGATAATGTCCAGATTTTTGTTACCTCCTCTTTGTTACAAAAGCCTCCTGAAATGTTTTTTTTCCCTCTGCTCTGCCACTTTTAGTACATCTTTCACACTGCTGCTGCTACCATAATACTCCTAGTGCATCAATTTGGTCATATTCCTTTTTTTGCTTAAAATTTACAGTGGCTCCCCAATGCTTACTAAATGACATTTGGGATTCTTTTCCTGACATCCAGGGTCCTCCACACTCTGGTACCATTCTGCCTTTCCAGGCTTCTCTCATTCTCCTCTCCATGGCTCTACTAAACTGAATTGCTTCCACACATACCCTGAACTTTCATGCTTTCCACATGTTGTTCACTGTGCCTAGGATGTTTTCCTCCTCCTTTGTCACATGATGAATTTCTGCCCATCCTTTAGAGCCCAATTCAAATACTTCCTCTGCCATAAAGCTTTCCTTAATTCTCCTATTGAGAGTTACTTTCCCTTTGAACATCACATAGATTTTGTTGTGCAATTCCTCCATGCACTTATGTAATAGCAAGTCAGCTAGTTATCTTTGTTTCAGTCTTATCCTCCTGCTAGGCTATAAACTCTATGACAGCAGGGACTGCATTTTATTTAAACTTTATGCCTCCTCCAGATCCTGAAACAGTGTTTTGCCAACAGTAGGTACATAATAAATATTTGAAAGATTAGTATTATTAACAGAAGAAAAATAACAAGGATCCATTACATCTATAAGGTACCTCCTCAGAGCACTTTTGGGTATGTTGGGTCATACATGTATATTTAAGTTGACCCATCCAGGATCGTGTAAGGAGACAATGACACTGTCTTGGCTAGGACCCAATTTCCTTTTCCCAGTCTAATATTTAGCCTTAGAATCATGGAACTTAGAGCGTTGGAACTAGGAGGGATTTTATAAGTCACCTGGTCCACTCCTTTCATTTACAGGTGAGGAAACTGAGGAAGAAAGAAATTATTTTCCTGAGATCACATGATGAAAGGTAGAACTAAGATTAGAAACCGGCCTTCTGACTCCCCATCTAGTATTCTTTCTGGTTATTTTAAAGGAAAGCCTGTTTTGCCTTTTAAGCTTATGTTGAATCTTTAGCTTCAAAGGAGGTTGGTAGAATGGCCATTTTTACTAAAAAGTTGTCAGACACATAATTTTTTTTTTAAAAAAATACACTGGAAAAAAAAGAAAAAATACACTGGAAAACCCTAACCCACAAACACCCAGAACTCAAAGACCCTGAGCTGAGCCGCCCAAACACTAGTGCCTAGATGTGACACTGCAATCCCATAAAATTCCTGCCATTTACTACAGATTTGTGTATTCTGTGTTCCCCAACCTGTAAAGAAGGAATCAAGTTCAGGTTTGTGTAAGCTTCTCCAACAGCCCAGCAGGCTATGGCTCTGCTAAGCCATTGGATTCGGCTCATTATTCTGTTCCATTCCATTCAACTCAGCAAACATTTAGGAACCTTTTATGAGCAAAGCATTATAGGTGAGATGCCTTATTGCACCTGATAAAAGCAAGCATGCTTTTCTGAGCAAAGACAACTAAGGGACAGGCTGAGAACAGACAAGTAAGCCATGTGGGATTGGGAAATGACCCTTTAAAAGCCCTAGATTACCAGATTCTTGGAATACTCCCTTCACTCTCCTTTCCTTTTAAAGGAATCTGCTTTTCTTTTTTCAAGATTGTACCTGATCATGAGCTTCAAATGGAGGATTGTTAGAATGATGAAGCAGAACAAATATGATTTTTGGGAAAGGGAAGAAGAAAAGAAGGGTACAAGAGGGTTTGCTGTGTTGGCATACTCACATTCCCCTCAAGAGAAGTTGAAAAGGGGAGATCTAAATACAGGGAGTAAAGAAATGCTCTTCTAGGCTGAGAAGAAAATCTGGAATTAGAAGTGAGGAAAGCAGGTGATTCAGTAAAGGGCAAATGCATCATGGAAGTCAGCATGAGCCACTTCAGTCCATGATTCTCAAAATGCCAAGCTTGTTCACAGGTGACCATTGTGTAAGTTGTAGCCTTTGCAGAGGGCCCACCCTGGTCTTGTCAGATATTTATACAAATTACCTCTTTGGATGTGAGTCTTATCCATTGTACCCATGGAAACAAGGATACCAGAGGGTTGCTCTGAAGGACCTGGGCAGGCAGCCTTTTCCCCTACAGAGTTCATTAGGTAAGGCCCAAAGTGGGGTGGGGGAGCAAAGCAGAGAGAAAAAGAATGGTAATGCTTGCCAACACCATTCTGCCACTTAGGGGCTGGCTAAATCCCACATTTTAGCCACGTTCCAACAACTGAGGATCTCTGTCTCTGACCTTGATAAATTTCTTGATAAAGCTGTATTTACCAGGAGCTTCCAATATCACCTGAGCCCTCCAAGCCTTTAATGTATAAACTGCTTCTCCATCCATCCCCATTTATTATCCTGTCTGTAACTAGACATTGCCGCCAGAATGCATCCCCTGCGGAAACTAGGCCTTCCCACAGCAGGATCTGACAAATCCACTTCAATGGGGCACCATGCAGGTTTGTAAAGAAGCAGGGATGCCTAATATCTCTCCCTGTGACATCTGGAGAAGGACAAGTAAAGACCAGCTACATCCATGGGCTGCCACTCAGAGAGTAGCTTGAGAGTCGATTCACTTGTCCAAACCTCGTAGGTTGCTCTTATGAAGGTACATGGGAGTTATCTCCTCCTGTTCAGGGCAGAGTGTTCCCTTTACTCTTGAAAGCCAAATTGCTTTCAGTCCTTGGGACCCTTTCATTACCTTTTGAACAAGCTGGTGCTGATTTGCAGAATGTGTGTTCTGCATAGCCTCTCAGTCCTTTCACACCTGCCCCCTCAGTTCTCCATGAAGTATGAAAGAGGGTTAATGCTGCTGTTTGCCAGAAGAAACTATCTTTTAAAGTTATTACTTTGTTCAGTGATTACGGTAAGAGGACACACTGCTTAAAATATTACTTGATGCTCTTGGGGGGAAGGTAGATCAAGAAAAGTACCTGCATCTGATCAGTGGAAAGTAGAGAGGGGTGAACGTTTTCTAAAACACTAGAGGGCAGGACAGTACACGTCCATGGGAGAGTTAGTCTTTACTGCCCAGCTATCGGCGTTGTGGCAGCTGGTTTCTTTCTCCCTGTGCCTATAACATTGCTGAGTCTGGCTTTTATACCTGGGTGTTAAATAATGGGCACCACCAGCATACAAAGAAGAGCCGGAGTGTTTGATTTCCTTTGGTGGGCAGAGGTTGGTCAGTCCCCCTGATGCTTTGCCTGATCTCATCCCTGTGACTTACAGCAAATTTCAGCATCCAGCTGAATTGGTGCTACAGTTGGCCGGGAGTCAAGATCCCCTCTCTCTGCCTCAAGCCTCTCTCATGAATGCCTGCTTTTGCAGTTGGTTAAGCTGGACATAAAAACAAGCAAACTTCTTCATACCTTTAAAGCATAGCTTTTCTAACCGCATTAAAACATTTGCCAGATAATAACCAAAAAGATCACCTTCATCTGAAGATATTTTGAATGCTCTGTTTTCGTGATTGGACTAACTATGCTTTAGATCCTGGCTTCATATTTTGCAAGTTACTTGGATCCCAAGATGAACGGGTGAACTCTTTGTAGCTCAGAAAATTTCTCAGCCTGTTTCCTCTTCAGCTGACCACTCAGTGTGCAGCTCTAATCTTTCTTCCACATTTGGACATCTCTCCTTTGCTTATCCAGTTAGTTTTAGGAGCTCATTTTTTCTTAGGTATATTAGACCATAATCACCTGATAAGAAGATGTATAGAATGGACGCTTTTACTAAAAAGTTGTCACACGTATAATTAAAAAAAAACTTCGCCTAAATCTTAAGCCTAGTAAATCCTCTGTGTACAAAGCTACAGAATATAGTTTCTGTTGGAAAGACATTTGAAATAGAAAGTATAATTGAATGTGGTCAGGGATGACAAGCATTCTGGTTTGGCTTAAGTGTAGGCTACATGTAAATAATGAGAAACAGTAGTGGTGGGATTAGGATACAGTGTTGAAGCACCTTAATTTTAATACTAGGGATTTCAAATTTGATCTCTTCTACAAAGGAGAGCTATTGAAGCTTCTTGATACAATTACACGATGAAAGCTGGGCTTTAAGTATCCTGTATTCCAAATTTACTCATCCACTCTGTGTGGCAATGGTGCTCCCCTCCCCCACTAGTGTCTTGAGCAGACCTTAATAATTCATCACATGTGTAACATCACAGATAAGCAGGTTCAGGGACCACTCAGGTGTGGTTGTTGTTGTTAGGTGGTTCAGTGGATAGAGCAGAAGGTCTAGCATCAGGAAGACTCCTCTTCCTGGGTTTAAATCTGGCCTCAGACATTCACTAGCTACGTGACCCTGAGCAAGTCACTTAACCCTGTTTGCCTCAGTTTCCTCATCTGTAAAATGAGCTGGAGAAGGAAATGGCAAACCACTCCAGTATCTTTGCCAAGAAAGCCCCAAATGAGGTCATGAAGAGTCAGCTATGACTGAAGAAAAACAACTCCCAAATTTACTAATCCACTCTGTGTGGCAATGATGCACCTCTAGTGTGTTGAATAGACCTTGGTCATTCATCACATGTGTCAGAACACAAATAAGCAAGTTCAGGGACCATTCTGGTATAGTTAGAGCCATTCCTATGTGTGTTAGGAGTGACTGGATGACTATGCATGTTCCCTGGTAATACTCCTGTTACTAACAGGTGCAAAGTTCCCAGACAGCCAGTACAAGTCTAACAGTTGGTATGTCATATCCTAAGTGGCAGTGATTAGTCTCCTTCCAGAATAATCCTAGGAGTGCCCATCCCCCGAGAGACACAATATCCTCTCCAGTATAGGGTATCCACAGTGAGATAAAATCAATGTCCCAGGGATATCTCCTATTTGTAGACGTGCATCTCATCCATAATACTTCAGTTTCTGCTCTACCTCACAGGGTCACATGTTTAAATCTAAAAGAGCCTTTAGAGGTCATCTAGTCATTGCCTCTTATTTTATAGATGAGGAAATCGGCACCAGAAACTAGACTTGCCTAAGTTCATAAAAATAGTCAGTGACAGAACTGAGATCGGAAAGCTGACCTTCTCCTTCCGGATCCCTTGCTCTGTCTACAGTATGATGCATCTTCTTGCTGCAAACCAATGGGGTAAATAAAACTCAATATTTGAGCCTATTCACTTCAACAGTGAACATAAATTAACCATCTAAAATGTGGAAGGCACCATGTGAGGTGCTGAGTGTTCAAAGATGAAATGAGTCAAAGACTGCCCAACCAGAGCATAGAATCTGATTGGAGTGGGGGTGGGGGTGGGAGTGGGGAGTATGGTAACAATAAATAAGCATGATACAAGATAAATTATTATAGTGGCAAAGGAGGAGATCCAGAAAAAATGCTCTGAGGTTATTTGAACCTAGCAGCATTTATCTATCTATCTATCTACCTATCTGTTTGTTTATTGACTTATTTTTGTGGCATCAAAGAATTGGGAAGAAAGTGGATTCTCTCAACTGGTCAAAGACTAAACAAACTGTGATATAGGAATGTAGTAGAATAGTCTTGTTCAATAAGCAATTACAAATATGATGAATTCAGAGAAACATGGAAAGATTTGTATGAATTGACAAAAATAACGACTGCGATAATTTAAATGAAAAGGTCACTAAAAGAAAACCAAACTCTTAGAAATTACAATCATCAGTCTTGGTCCTGGAGAACAGATAATGGAACCTGTTTCCTTCCTCTTAGCAGAGAAGTAGGACTCTAAGGATACTTCATAAACAATATTGTCATTATAGCAATTGTCTTTACTGCTTTTTTTGTTGCAAGGAAGGAGCCCCTAACTCCCAGGGTTTTGTTGTAAGGGTCAAATGAAATTATATTTGTAAGGCATTTAGTATGTATGGTGTCTGGCACAAGTAGGCGCTATATAAATACTAGCTACTGTTATTTCTTTCTGTGATCTTGCTCACATAACTGACCCTGTGTTCAAGGTCATTAAAAGGTCCTTTAAAACTCCAAAACACTTGAGGTGACATTTTTATGTACATGTTACGTTCAGTCTGCCTTTTCAGAAGAAGCTCCTGAACAAATGCCATCACTTACTTCCCCATAATATTGTTTTGCCCCTATTTTATTCTAATTCCTTTTTTACACCTATGGTCCTGGTATGATGCATCCTCCCTGTGGTTATTTAGGCAATTAGGTGGAACAATGGACAGAGCACTGCTTTATCTACCAGAAAAACATCAGCATTTGACCAGCTGCCCCCATAAGTCACTACGGAGGGGACTGGATTCTGTTAATTCAAGGATCAAGAATTGTAAGAGTATCTATGGGCTACACTCTGCCTGGGACTGTCTATAAAGTACAGTCTGACCTTAGAACCTCTTACTGGTCCCCATCTCCATTAAATCTGGGCGGAGTTTCACTCAACACTATAAACTTACCTAGTTCACCCTTGTGCCAGTGTAGACTTGCTCCCTCCAGTATTCACAGTTCTAATTTCTCTTTTCTCCTCCTTCCTGCCTTTTCTGCTTTCTACCTCCACCCCCTCTAATAAGCAGATATCCTTCCCAAATCTTTTGTACAAAACACTTTATTGTAAAAGGCTTTTGCATGAGTACTTCAGGGAATGATTACGATAAATTTAAAACATCCTGGCCTTAAGAGAGTTTTTTTTAAAAAAAAATTTTTTTCTATGTATTCCCAAAAGTAGAATAAATTTTACCAGTTTTCTCTTTCTTCTTTCATGTTGTGACATAACCCCTGACTAGACCTCTCATAACTAAAAGACAGGAAGCACAAAGGGAAAAAAGATTCGGGGTGGGGGGAGGGGGTCTGCACAATTCACAAACCCTACCACTGTACAATTTTTAAAAATCCACTCTGATGAGCAGAAACATCAGATTATACTTCCAACTTCAAATAGGGCCCATTTTCCCTAAAAACTGAATTTTGAAAATTATGGATAATATCTTTCTCTTTCTGTGATAGTTTCAGAGATACACCCACATTTCAGAGAGAGCAGAGATTTAAAAACAATTAATAATTGAAAGTTATAAGGGTTTTTGTTTAGGAGTAAGAGTTATTAATACAGTAGCATAACTGATGCAAGCAATCCACAAATCAATTAACAAGCATTTGTTAAGAATTTAGACACCTAGGTGGTGCAGTGAGCGGAGCATCAGGCCTGAAGTCTGGAAGACATGAGTTCATATGTGGCCTCAGACACTTACTAGATGTATGACCCCAGGCAAGTCATTTTACCTTATTTGTCTCAGTTTCTTAATCTGTAAAATGAGCTGGCACTGTGTAAAGTACTGGAAACAAAATGTGCGAGGCACTGTACTAGGTAATGGAAATTTAAAGACAAAGGTAACATAGTCCCTGCCCTTAAGGAGTTTATATTTCAATGTGGGAGGTGGGAGCATGGGCACACACTCACACACATACACATTTTCATAGGTGAGATCCAAAAGGAATACAAGTTCATTTTAGAAAGGATTACATCTGTAGGTAAGGGGATCACGAAAGACTTATTTTAGAAGGTAACACTTAAATTGAGTCTTAAAGGGAATTATAGATTCCAAAGGGCAGTGGTGAGGAAGTAGAGCATTCTATGCCAATGAGACAGTCTGAGCAAAGGCAGACAGGTTGGATGTGTGGAACAGTGGGCAGGCCAGGGTGGCTGGATCTCAGACTACAAGGAGGGGAATGATGTATAAATGGACTGGGAATGTAGGAAAAGACTTGGGGGTGAAGGAATTTAAACATCAAAGTTTTTATTTAATCATAGAGGCAATAGAAGTTACTAGAGTTTGGGGAAATGGAGATTGCTATAGTCAGACCTACTCTTCAGGAAAATCACTTAGAGTAGCTGCATTAAATAAGGTTTGAGTCAAGTAACTTTCAGTTAAACAAACATTTTAATAAGTGCTTACTTTGTGCCAGGCATTAGGACAATGTCTCCCATTTCTCTGGTGATTTAATATTTACTGGGAGATTTTCTCCAACCACCCTGTGAAGCAGGTAGAACAAGTATTTTGAATTCCCATTTCACAGCCCAGGCTTAGTGAGGTCAATTAATTTGTTTCAGGACAAACAGCTGCTATACATCAAGAATTTGAACACAAGGCCGTTGAACCCGAGGCCAGTGTGCTTTTTGCACATTCTCCTTAGAGAATCCATCAGTATTTTCAAGATGCTACTTAAGTACCTTCTTCTCCACAAAGCTTTTCCTGGTACCCCCACATGCTAGTGCCATCTTGCTCAGGCTACTGTTTATTTGTGTTTATTCACATATGAATGTTTTTATATATTTATTCTATATATTCTTATCTATGTATATGTCGTGTCCTCTAACAGAATGTAAGACTAGAGAAGGCTTTGTTTCATTTTTTGGTCTTTATATCTCTAGCACTTGGCACAGCGCTTGGCACATAGTCAGTTACTAAATGATTGTTGATTGATTATACTATGAATATTGTGTGCCATTCTCTCAAAAATGAGAAAGAAAAATTCCTCTATTTCCTCTTTGTATCTTCTGGATCCAAGACTGACTTTCTTTCTATTCCATTATGCTTTTCCCCATCTGACTCTGACCACAGATAAAGTGGTAAATATCAAAGTAACCAAGCAGTGGATTGGACCAGTACAAAGCATTCAGTAGTATTCTTTTTTGAGAATTTGAAGTAAACAACTTATCCAAATACTTAGCCTATGGATAGTCTTCCATGATATGGAAGTAGCTTTGTGTAAAGAGCCCTTCTTTGCAGCACTGTTTACTATATGGATTATGTGAAATAGGTCTTAGGAGATCTGGGCTCTAGTCCTGGCTCTGCTGCTGGCTAGCTGTGTGACTTTGGCAAGTCATTTAACCTAATTGCAAAATCTTGGGGCTTGTGGTCAGCCTTCCTTGTCCTTGACATTTCTGCAGCTTTTAAAAATTGTTATCCCTCCTGTCCTTCTGGATATTCTCCAAGAGCATCAGAAATTCTCTTGGTTCACCTCCTACCTCCTTGACTACTATTTATTGTGTCCTTAGCCTTTCCTGGATCTCTTTGTGTGACTATTCCACAAATCCATCCTTGACCCCATTTTCTCTATTGACTATTTAGTTTGCTTTTATGTTTCCCATTTTATGAATCTCTACCTTCAGTCTTTCCAGTATTTAGCTCGGCAAAAATCTGTTCTGAGTCCCAGTCTCCCTTCAGAGATCCAGACTTGTATCGCCAGACGTGCCAACATTCTATCTTTACCTAAATATCTCTTCAGCATGTCAAACTCAAAATGGGGCTCATGATCTTTCCCCCTAACCTTGTTCCTCTTTCTACCTTTATTAGCTCTGTCTATGGTGTCTATAGCTCCACAATCCGATCTGCTGTTTTCTTGAACTGTATCTTGACTCTTCCTTCTCACTCATCTGTCATATCCCTGGTTACCTCTGCAGCATCTTTTTTTTCTCATTTACCCTATTTTTTGCCCTACTACAAGTCCTTATCATCACTGACCTCGACTTTCAAAGTAATCTCCACACAGGTTTTCTCACTCTCATCTTCTCCTTCCAATCTATCCTTCATACCACTGCTGAAATCTAATTTCTTATGCATATATCTTGTCATTTCACTGCTGCTCAAATGTTGCCTTTCAGATAAACTATGAAGTCTACAGCCTGACATTTAAGGTCTTCCACAATCAGATACCCCTTACCTTGGCCCATACTATTCTCCTCTACACATTTCATATTCCAACCAAGCTAGACTACATCCTCTGTCCCTCAAATACGGACTCTACTTACATACCTCTGTAATTTTTTTCATAGCATTCCCAATGCCTGGAATAGCCTCTTGCTCCATCTTTGCCTACCTTTAAAGCCCAGTTCAAATGCCACCTCTTCTGGCAACCCTTCCTTGATTATCTCTCCTCCTTCACTTTGTAACTCCACAATAATGCTATCCTATAATAACTTCTTTTGTTGTTTGGTCGTTTTGGCCATGTCTGACCCTTTGTGACACTATTCAGGATTTACTTGGCAAAGATATTGGAGTGGTTTGCCATTTCCTTCTCCAATGGATACAGTGGATCCATTTTGTCAGGCAGTCAGAGGTTAAGAGACTTGCCCAGGATCACACAGTAGGAAATATCTGAGGCTGGATTTGAACTCAGGTCTTCCTGACTCCAGGCCCAGTGCTCAATCCACTGAGTCATCAGCTGCCTCATGATATCTTGTATTATAGCTATTTGTGTATTTATTGTTATTATTGTGTTGTATTAAGTTATGTGCTTTTGTTTAGCACCTGGAACTGATAAAGATTTAGGTCCCAGGTTTGGGGCTTATTAGCCTCACCATATTCTAGGGAAATATTCTATGCACACACCCAACTTCAGCCATTTTCTCAAAAACACATGCTATTTGTCACAAAGGGGATTGGTTACATAGGTGTCTAAAGCATTTCATTAGGTGGCATAGTGGATAGAATTTTGGACCTGGGTTCGAATCCTGCCTCTGATACTTAGCTGTGTGACCCTGGGCAAGTCACTTCACAGCCCCAGTTTCATCATCTATAAAAATGGGGATAATAATAGCACCTATCTCATAACATTATTGTGAGGGTTCAATAAAATGTCATATGTTGCTTTGTAAACTTGAAAATGCTATATAACTCTTAGCTGCCATTATTATTTCTATTACTGGTAAAATAGCTGAGCATGAATACCCTCTGATAGTAGTTCAGTAGCTTACACCCACTTTAAAGGACAGTGCATCTTTGAAACCTTAAGAGTAAATCTGCATGCCCATTTCAGTTTCTCTCTCTCTCTCTCTCTCTCTTGCGCGCGCGCACACACACACACACACATTATAAGGAGCCTTCCTGCCAAACTTTAGAAAGGCACAGGCCAGACATCCCATAACCTGAGTTATATTCTTTACTCTTAGAGATTTAATTTTGGCCCTTCCTTCCCCCACTTTAATTCCTTCCTTCCTCCCTCCGTGACATCACACCCCACAGAGGTGTGAATGAGGCTTGGTTGCTGCTTTTGCTCTTAGCAAGATTTCTAGTCTGGTTACCTTGGTATTTGCAGCTAGTGTAGAGAAGGGGAGCAGCGGGGTTGCTCCTTGTACTGAAGAACCATAATCCTATTACACCTACCTGGAATCTTTCACTTTAGCTGCCTTTAAAGTGGGGGGATGGATGGAGGTGACTCAATTGACTTTTAAATCCTTAAGGGTCCTACTTCCAAAACCCCCATGTGTAAGTCAAGTAGTAGATTAGGCTCCCTACGAAGAAGGCCCCGGCTGCATTAGAGACCTTTCTAATTGAGCCTTGTCCTATAGGTATATCCCCATATGGGGCCTGCACCTTCTAGGTCCCACCATGTCACATGAGATTGGCATGTGATTATGTCTCTCATTGGTGATCCATGGCAGGGCCTAAATGTGGATACTTCTTACTGGATCTCAGATCCCGTGGCTTATTCTTGATCACCTTATGGGGGATGAACTAGGAAATGCAAATCTAGCTGGATTTATGTACCATAGCTTTTGATTTGTATTGAAAAAAAATAATGAGATATAAAGTGTACTCTTGCCTATACAATTCTTTATCTGTCACCACACTCATAAAATCTGTATTAAAATATGTCTTAACCCTATTTTCTATTATGGGATGTTTTGATTCACCTTTAGTCATGTAAAGGTTTTAAAAACATTTTATTACTTTGTTTTTTATATTACAGCAACAGTCAGACTAAACCAACGGATAGAGCAATAGAGTCTTTGTCAAATTTGACGTTTGTAGTTATCTGGCCTTTGGATTCAGTGTTGGTCATTGCATTTATTCTGAATTCAGCCACCATGTTGTTCTCCTGGTTCTACCCACTCCACTCTGCATCAATTCATATTAGTCTTCTTGTGTTTCTTTGAATTCTTTATGTTCATCATTTCTCATAGCTCTATAATATTCCATTGTATTCATTATCATAACTCAGAAAATAGGGATTGCTATTTCCCATCACACAGAAAATTCGATGCCACACAATGCCCAGTTCTCTGAAATTCATAAGAGATTATCCTCTTGCTTTTCCTTCTCCCTTTCTGTTAGTATCTTCACTCTGTTTATTATTTTCCATTTATCCTACAAATAGCTTGTCTGTTCACCCATTCCCTAGTTGCTGGGCAGCTGCCTGTTCCCAGTTCTTTTCTTACCACAAAAAAGTGCTTGCTGATTCACAGATGGTTGAGCTGCTTAACTAAGCACCTGAACAAAAGGTGATCTTATCGCCTTCCCATTTTGTTGGGTGATCTAGTGCATAAACCATTGGACCTGGAGTCAGGAAGACCAGACTTTAAATCTGGCCCCTAGCTCTGTAACCCTGGGCAAGTCAGTTTCCTCATCTATAAAATAGAATAATAATAGCACCTACCACCCAGGGTTATCATGAAGATAGAATGAGAGAATATTTGTAAAGTACTTTGCAAGCCTTAAGATGCTATATGACTTCTAGTATAGTTATTATTATTAATTAATTATTAAATTTATTTTCTTTTCACTTGAGGGTGCATTTCTTTTTCTATGTCTGAATGGGGTATATCGTCTTTCTCAAATCATCATCTAATATTCCTTGTTCATTCCTCCTTGAATCTCCCTCATACTCCTTTCTCCTCCCCTCTGAATAATTCCATCTGCCCCCTTCTCAGGAGTGAAGGGAAATAGTGGGGGTTTTAGAACCATTTCGACCCCTTAATTCAAATAATGATCACCATTACTTTTATTATTAACCCATACTGAAAGAATAACAAAGGATCCCAAGGAATTAGGGTTGAGCAAACACACATCTAGTTAATTATCTCAATTACATTTTGTGCTATTTCAAGTTTTTAATCAAAAAAGAAATAATTTCTATATCCTGAAGTAATCAGCAATGTCATGTGGGAGGTGACTTTCCATGCTGTAGCCTGAGTATGGAGCCAGGAAGACCTGTATTCAAATCCCACTTCTCAGACACTTACTAGCTGTGTAACCCTGGGCAAGACATCTCACTTCTGAGTGCTGAAAAATGAAGGGGCAGGGAGTGAAGGCCTCTCAGGTCACTTCCAGCATGAAATCTAGGAGTCTATGGCCCTGGGTATTTCCTTTTCTAAAACAAAGGAAGAGAAGAGGCTGAGTTGTTTTTTTTCTTTTTCATTTGATTTATTTCATTTCCTTCCACCAACAAGCATATTTATTTCAACAGTTCCTTTTGGAATTGTAATGGCATAAATCTCTCCTTCTGTTGATTTCAATTTAATGAGAAGACATTCCCAACCACTTTACTGGCCTGTAAATCTATTTCCATAAACAGCATATTTCAGTCCACTCAGATTTTTTGTAATATGTTCTTTCCCTTCATCACTTCCTTTATGCTCCCCACTTGCAGGCCTGGCCAGAGGACTGTAGATGATCTGGAGATTATCTATGAAGAACTGCTTCACATTAAGGCCTTATCACATCTTTCCACAACAGTAAGTTGTTTTTTCAATTCAGTAACGTTTTTGAGTCAACAGAAATGGTCGGGGGATGATGTGTGTATGAGTAATATTTCATTGGTACTGTTGTTCCCACGCCCTTTACAAAAGCCGTGTGTGCCAATACAAAGAATCAATCAATGAATGAACAAGCTTGCATTTGTTAAGTGCCTACTGTGTGATAGGCACCTGGGTTAGATGCTAGGGATACAAAAATAATGACATAATTATTACTCTCAAGGAATACATCTTACATTCTGATGGGCAAGACCACAAATAAATACGTAAGTATATACGGAATAATTACCAATAAGTATAGAATAGTTCAATAAAAGTTGGAGAAGTATAAATTGAGCACTGAAAATCATACCTCAAGGGAGCAAAAATAATGTGGTAAAGTCCAAAATACTCAAAAAACTGATTTTTTAAAGAGTGTAAACTCCATGAAGGCAGAGACTGTCTTTCTATTTGCATTTGTATTTCCAGAACTCAGCGCAATTCTTGGTATGCAGTAAATGTTTAATAAATGCTAGTTTGACTGGTTTTTAAATTAGCTCTTATAGGAGCTTTAAGAAAGGAAAGGAAAATTCACCCTGAAGAAGCAGGCAGCAGAAAAGTCTGTGGACCAAGAAAGCATAAAATTAGCATCACAGTAAAAAGCAAATATGATATAAATAAGCCTGCCTTTTCTGAATTGCCTCCTCTCTTTCTTTTAGGTGAAACGAGAGTTAGCCGGGGTTCTCATCTTTGAGTCCCATGCCAAAGGAGGGACCGTATGTAAGTGAGGCCCCCTTGTTGAAGGTGCTGACTAGTTAGGGATTCTTAAAAGCATACACCCTGAGAAGCTATTTGCAGAGTCTAGTAGCCATTTGGGAGAGAAGGGAGGGGTGGTACATGAAGCTTTTCTATTTCTGGCTCTCAGCTAGAATGATTTCTACCAGTCATTAAGATTCTAAAGCATTTGGCCTACAAGTGCTCTCACTTCCTGTCTAGATTGGCTACAGAAGTTGTGAGCAAAGCCTAGAGCATGGGGGAGCGAAGCAAGTTACCTCTATGATTCTTTTACTGTTGTTGCTGTCCAGTTGCGTAAGACTCTTTGTGACCCCATTTGGAATTTTTTTTTTTTTGGCAAAGATGCGAGAGTGGTTTGCCATTTCCTTCTCCTGCTCATTTTACAGAGAGGAAACTGAGGCCACAAGGTTAAGAGACCTGCCTAGGGTCACACAGCTAGTAAGTGTCTGAGGCAGGATTTGAACTTAGATCTTGTCTACTGTGCCACCTAGCTGCCCCATGATTCTTCTAGGGAGGGCTCTAAACTAGCTCTCCTTGCCTACCTCTGCCAATAACTAGCTATTGTAACCTTGGGCTCTGGTCATTCTCACTCTCTGAAGCTCTTATTCTTCGTCTGTAAAATCCTGCAGTTGGAATAGATGGTCTCTAGCACTGAGAGTTTAAGGGACTTGACTAGGGTCACATGTGTCACAGGGGGGGACTCATACCCAGCTTGTCCTGACTTGGAGGCTAAAATTTTATCCACAATGTAAGGGGTTATTAACCTTTTTTTCCTTTATTTTTATGTGACGGACCCCTAGCCAGTCTGAGGAAGGCTGACGACCACTTCTCAGAATACTGTTTCTAGTTCTAATATTTTTGTGACTCCATAGTTCTCCAGTTGCAATGATATACAAAACCCTCTGCTCCTCCACATACTTCCACCCTTTAAGCTCTCTGTGTCACAGTGACCTTGTTTGTAAAGTGGGGATAATAGTCGTATCACTGGCCTCGCAGGGTGGTTGTGAGGAATGTGCATTATAAGCCTCAAAGTGTTAGATAGAATGTCCCAAAAGTCTTAGGGCAGTTAAGCTTCCAACTATCCTCAGACTTTTAGGACACCCCATGTAAATGTGAGCTTTTGAGTCATAAGAACTCACGCTCATCAAGTGCTTAGAGATCATCTAATCCAAGCCTCTTATTTTCAAATGAGGAAACTGAGGGCTAGAGATGTTAAGTGATGTTCCCAATTTGACACAGCTGGAGTCCAGATTTGAACTAAAATCCTTTAACTCTAAATCCAGTGCCAGCGGAGTCAGGAAGAACTGAGTTCAAAACCTATCTGGGACACATACTAGCTCTATTACTCTGCGCAAGTCACTTACTCTCTGTGTGTCTCAGTTTCCTCATCTATAAAATGGGGATAAAAACAGCAATTACCTCCCAGGGTTGTTGTGAGGTTTGAACGAGATAATAATTGTAAAATGCCTGGCACAGAGCAAGAGCTACAAATGTTAGCTATTATTATTATTGATACCGTAATATACTTTTTATATTTCCTTCACAAACTATAAATTTTTTAAAATTCTCTGGAGGTATACTGCTTTTCCTGCTTTATGGAAAGTAGCATTCATCTAGAAAATGAAGGATTACTAGTAAACTGATATTTAAGAAAAAATAAATTAATGAATGAGTGAATAATAGATAAATAAATAGATGACAAATGGAGAAATGTTTCTGTTTCCTTTATATGTATTAAACTTCAGTACATCAAGGACCCATGATTTCATGATCATGGGTATTCTTTTTCGCTCAATTTTTCTATACCATGATACCCTGTGGCATGAAAGCATTTATACTTTTATAACCTTAACATGACCTGGCCAATGTCTTAACTATAAGCCTCTCCATACGGGTAGGCTGGCCCTCAGTCAATGGTCACACCAGCCTCAGTGGTCTATACTTGAGGCATTTCCAGCTTGGATAGAACCTACCAGGCTTATGGTCTGAGTCTAGAATAAGGATCAGCAAACCATGGCCCCCAGGTCAAAGCTGGTCTGCTGCCAGTTTTGGTAAGGTCCTCAAGCTAAGAAAGGTTTTACATTTCTAAATAAAACTTTGTTGTATTTTAAGACTTACAAACCATTCTTAGCTCACTGGCTGTACAAAAACAGACAGAGACAGAATTTGGCCCTCATGTGATAGTTTGCCAACCCTTATGCTAGATAAATAGTTATTAAGGGGAAAAATACCTGGACTAATATTTGAAAGTTTATGACCCCCCCCCCCCACACCAGTATGAGGTACCAGAGTAGGAGGTTGGTGGAAGTCCAGAAACATTTTATTTTTATCTACTTGAATAGGTTAAAGTTTTCTAGTAATGTTTTTCCTTTTGGAATAAATGTATAATGTCAGGGTGTTGATTTTTTAAAAATCATAATTGGATAGGCTGCAATTTATATTGATGTACTTCTATTATTATTATAAGTATTTTCTTTCTTTTCTACTTTTTCTTGCAGTGTTTAACCAGGGTGAAGAAGGTACCTCCTGGTATATTATCCTAAAAGGATCAGTGAATGTAGTCATTTATGGCAAGGTATTTTTCCCCCTTTTTGAAACCTTAATATGCTCCATTTGCTGCTGTAATTGTAAGAATTAACACCAAAGTACTAGCATTGAGCTTGCAACAACACTGTTATCTGATTTAATAAAGAGAATATAGCTTCTCTTATAGAAATGATCCCACTTTATCATAGTGCTGTATGGTATTATCTTTTCTGGTGCTCTCCTCCCTGTTGATTATAGTGTATGAATTTCTTAAGGTAGGTCCTAGACCATGTGAATATAACTCAAGGTGGTTTCATCTGTTGGAGAAAGCTAATTTAAAACAGTGTAGAGAGGAAAATGAAACTGAATTCTTACGAAACACCCTCCCTCAGGCACCCTGAGACAGGTAGAACTCAGTAAAATGCATCTATATTCTTATTGCTTGAGCACCAGATAGACTACAGAGGCTCTGGGGGTGGGGGTGGTGCTCTAACAGCTCCTTTAGAATCTCCCATTGTGTTTAGGGAGTGGTGTGCACCCTACACGAAGGAGACGACTTCGGGAAGTTAGCCCTGGTAAACGATGCGCCACGAGCGGCCTCCATCGTCTTACGAGAAGATAACTGCCATTTCTTAAGAGTGGACAAAGAAGATTTCAACCGGATCCTAAGGGTGAGTGGAGAGCAGGCCCCTGACGGTGGGGAATCCTATCTTTGTATGGTCACTAAGAACTCCTTTCCCCACAAAATTCATGTATATTTTGAATCTGACAAATTAATTCTCTGGGAACAAATCTCCGTTATGACAAATTCAATCACATTTTGAAAAAGAGAGAGAAGAACAGATTTAGAAAGATAAAGTAGAAGGGGATAGTGGAAAGACCACTGAACCACCAGCCCTTAAATGGTCAGGATTAAAATCCTGTCTCTGTCCCTTAAAATACTACTCAGTATTTTATGTATGTAGCATATAGTAATATGGGCAAGTAACCTAACCTCTCTGGTTAACTTACCTCACCTGTAAAATAAGGTGCCCAATGCAGGATATTTGATTCATGTGAATATAAAAAAATTCCTTTGTAAAATATTAAATTAATGTATTTAGTTGCATTTGGAATACACACATATACATATACATATGTGTACATATACATATACATACATAAATTCATATGTGTGTATGTGTGTGTGTGTCTATATATATATGTATATATATATATATATATATATATATACACACAGGATAGATAAGAGGCCTCTTAGGTCCTCTTCCAGTTCTATCTTATAGAAGGGCAACAAAAAACGAGAGAAGAAATGAAACCTCCACATGATGAGAAGCAGCAGCATATAGTTGGGAGTATACCACAACCAATTCGAATTGTCATGAGAGAGAGAGTAGATGGTTAAATTTTCAGTGTGAGCATTTAGATTTCTGCAATCAGCAAAGGCTACAAATCAGAGCTTGATTTATTATTTAGTTAACTGTCTAGAAGACTTAAGAAAGCTATAGAGAAAATGTTAATAATGCAGATGAAACTTAAGAGTGTGTCAAGCCTACTTTTTTCCCCTTGGAGTGCCACTTGTTAAATATTGACCAGTATGTCCACCCCTGCATTTAGTTCATTATCATCCTCCTCTTCCTCCTCCTCCTCCTCCTTCTCCTCCTCATCATGGCTAGCACTAACATAGTCCTTTAAGGCTGACAAAGTACTTTGCAAATGTTATCTCAATCTAGCCTCACAACAACAAGGGATAGTAATACATTTTACAGATGAGAAAACTGAGACTAAGAGGTTAAATGACTTAGCCAAGGTCTAAGCCCAGTGCTAGAAGCCTGTACTTTCTGCTCTTTTCCCCATTTGGTAGGGACCCTTCCTTCCCCACCACCTTTCTGTATCTCAGTGCCCTGCTTTCTAACTCTTCCTCTCGTGTAAATGAGAAAGGACCTGATATGAGGTAATTCAGCCTTCATGCTTACCATTGTCTCTACTCAGTACCTCACTACCTCTAGTGCAGGACCCAGGACCTTCCTGATCTCCCTGCCTTCTCTTATCAAACCCATAAATAACCCGCCCTTCATCATTTAGGTCAGAAATGAGCTGGAGAAGGAAATGGCCAATCATTCCAGTATCTCTGCCAAGAAAACCCCCAATGGGGTCTTCATGACACGACTGAAAATGAGTGTTGTTGTCAACACTCTCAACAACAACAACGCTGTCGATGTGAGATCATTGCCCATCAACCAGGGAGTCCACATACTGTTTGGCCCTAGGTTCCAATCCTGACTCTGCCATTTACTGCCTGTGTGACCTTGAGCACATCATTTGACTTCTCAGGGTCTCAGTTTCGCCCTAAGCTCCCTTCCAGCTCTATAGTGAGGATCCTCACAAGCCCCATTTGAATGTCTGAATGGTTTCAAGTATTTCTGTCATTTTCTAAATAAATGGCATTGGTATGTGATGTGATTTGTATTTCTAGGATGTTGAGGCGAACACAGTAAGACTTAAAGAACATGACCAAGATGTCTTGGTGTTGGAGAAGGTCCCAGCAGGAAACAGAGCTTCTAATCAAGGAAACTCACAGCCTCAGCCAAAGTATGTTTTCATCCAACCCTGCAATTGCCAGGCAGTGATTAACCTTTGCACGTGGTATCATCATCTCTATAATAGCATATTCTCCTCTGTGGAAGATCGCTGGGCATGTCACTTTTCTTTTTAATTTTTTTAATATGATAGACTAAATCACACGTCTCATAAATCATAATGTATCAATTTCTGACTATGTATAAGGTCTAGTGCTATCTGAAATCACTCTCTAAAGAATATCGCCTTAGACTAAAATCTCTCACTCTTTGCCATACTTTAGAGAGATGCCTTTAAAGAAGAAAACAGGAGAGAAGGGAGAGAAGAAAGGGTATCAATCATCTAAGAGGGCCAGTAGGTAACTGTACAATAGGAAGAAATGAGGTTTCGCTCAGAAATTTGGGAATGCAAAGAAGCATTATTGTTTTTGTCAACAGAATGGATGGCTAGAATTAGAATTCAGTGTTTAGAATTCCGTCTGCTGAGCACGGGACAGTAGGTGTTAGTGATTTTTGTCAACACCCACCTGCCTGTTAAATTCAAAACTACATCTGATTCTTATTCCTCTGACCCTCTATCTGACTCACAGTCTCTTAAAAAATAATCTGTTTTAGTTCTGCTTTTATCTGCATCTTCCTACACAAGATGTCTATCAAATGTGTTTGCTTTGCAGGTTTATAAGATATGTTTGGCTTCCTTAGTAGACTCTAGAAACATGTTTTTATAGAATCTTAAAACATTCCTTCAGAAACTGAAAAGGCATATTCTAATATGGAGATGAGTATTAAATTTGTGAATGAAAGCAAATTCATGTACTAACTAGGAGAAATATCACCAAATCCTTATGCGGCCAGAGGGAATGAATTGCAAGTATTTTCATAGGCATACTGAACAAATAAGGACCATAGAGTCACAGAATGCTAATAGTTAGAAAGAACTTTCAAAGTCATCTAGTATTACCTCCCCATTTGTAAGATGAGCAAATGGAGGCTTAATGAGATTAGACTGTTTGCTTAGTCCCTCAGTATAACCAGGACTAAAAATGGGAAATCCAGACTTTGCCAACCCCCCCCCCAAATAACCAATATAAAAACCTGTTTTCAAGCCTTCTCTGATACATGTAAACCATTATAGCACATTATAATAGCATCACTATGATGTAAAAATGCCAGTATAAATTTATTTTTAAATATTAGGAATCGTTTCTAAATCATGGATATCTGTACAGTTAAAGTATCAGCCTATTAAAACAAAGACAAAAGTCCCTATGAAACTCAAAGAATAAAAATGAGAAGCTATGGTATATACTTGAGGCAACTCCAACCTGACTTATTTAAACTATCTGTTGATTACCTCAGAATGGGAAATGGATAAAAGAAAAGACATTGGCACCACTATTATATTTCCTAATCAAGTTTAACTAATGTAACCAGTTGCCACAATGAGGAAGCTGAAGCAGCCCAACTTGATTTCCTTGTTAAGCAGAGATATACTACAACCAAGAACACCAAATTAGAGTAGACATGCATTTATACAACTTTATGGAGAAGGATGGTGAAACATTATCAACAATATTCTTTCATAAAATAGCAAGGGGAAGTGGAGTGAAAATCAAATTTGCTAAAATCTTGATGGGAGTAAATTTAGCACATGTTCCTCCTCAACAATGAGAGATATGACTGGAAGAAGAACAGAAAACAAATGAAATATAGAAAAGATCTGTAAAGATTTTTATAACAAACCCTTTTCTCCATCAATTACAGTGGAGCCACCACATTTGGACTCTAACATCACAGTCCCTGATGTGCTTCATGAAATGGCAATACAGAAAAGAAAGATGAGAAGAATGGCTGGACTAGACCAAGTTTACAGACAGGAGGTCTGTGCTGAAGATAACATAATTTTGAGGTTGTTATGTAATGATTCTAAAAATATTTAAAAGAGGGGAGAATAGCAAAGGTTAAAATCTAAGTTTTTTTTAACTATCACCTAAAAAAGTGATCAAGAGAAGATTAATAACAACTCAACCATTTGCTTTCTTTGTCATCTCTACAAAGTTTTTAGGAGGATATATGTACAGCAAGGGAATCCTTGATGAAGGAAAGAGAAGGGAATAGGCAGGGTTTCATAAATGATATTCTATAATAGACAACATTTTTATAGTCACACATTTGACTGAGAGTTGTAAAGAATTCAGAATCTACTGTTTATTTCTTGTTAATTATAAAATGCATTTGATTTGATATGGTAAAACTCCACCTTAGAGGCTCTCCTCAAAAAAAAGCTGTCTTTCAGGCATATATCAAAATCATACAAGATTCTTGTAGTATCTTGAAGTATCTAACATCAGAAATAGCTTTGTTTGATAACCCGCTGGTTATTAATACCAAACAAGGCATAAACAGGGAGATAGTATTCACTATATGTATCTACTACTTTCATGGACAGAGAACGTCTACTACAGAGTCCAAATGGAAGAGAGATTCCAAAGATGATGAGGTACTCTAGGTGTTCCCATTTGTGGATCACATTATATTAAGTATACCTTGCAGAGCCTCTTCAAGAAGATTCATAGTGATTCTCTAAAGAGTTCAGTGGAACCATGCACATAGGGAAAATCAAGTGAATAAAGATTGCCTATCGTCCAGAATGACATTCATTTGGGTGGACAACTGATAGAGGTGTTCCATCAGTATGTATATGATAGATAGATAGATACATCACATATACAGGCCTGGGAGGACAGCAGGCTGAATTGCCTTTAGGAAATTGCACAATAGTACAAAGGTAGAGAACCAGGCCTGGAGTCATAAAGACTTATCTTCCTGAGTTCAAATCTGGCCTCAGATTCTTACTAGTTGTTTGACTCTGGCAAGTCACTTAACCTTGTTTGCCTCAGTAAAGACAGGAGGCCTCCAAGCCAGTAAGACCCACCTCTGACATAAATTGACTATGTAATACTGGGCAAACTATTTAACCTCTCAGGACTCTGTGATACTCTCTATAAATTGCAGAGAAGGTGCCAACTTATGTTTATAGAGGAAATTTCCTCTGCTAAGAATTTCTTACATGAGTGAAATCATAGGTCCAGGCCTTATCCTTAACCTTTTAATAATCTCAACCTTTCCCGAGAAACAAAGACCCATCTTATAAATAATAGTATTCCTCCAATGATTCCATATGACTACAAATCATATGATGTCTCTATCTCCTAAGAATTAAAGCTGAGAGTCACCCAAAAGGCAATGGAGAAGTACCTGGTGGGCATGAGCAGACTGTAATACATTACAAATGAAGAAACGTTCAAGAGAAGTGGAGTGAAGGACAGTCATCAGAAAGATGCCTGACTGAGAAGGAAGAGCTAATCATGTGGCAAGAGCACAAGATAACTGATGAACAGGCCAAATGCTCTACTGGTACCCATGCAACATCAAGAGATATTGAGGAAGGAGCCAACCCAGAACATTGGGCAAACCTCTTTTGGAGGATTTATGGGAACATAGAGATCTAAGGGTCATGTAGGTTGAGAAGATAGCATCAGTGTCTGTCTGCACTGTTGGAGGGAATCCACAGATCTTCTGAGATCACAGATCCATCAAAATGTCAGAACATTTTATGGCCTGTACTTCTTTGTCTTCCAAATACAGTCTTTGAATGAGCCTCGACCTCCTGGAGGATTAAAAACAAAGAGACATTTTCTAGTTTGTGTTGAGGCACCTGCTAGTGATTTTCTTCAATCCTAAAAATAAAATTGAACCAACTACCCAAGACATTTTTACATTCTAGTGTATTCTTTTGTAATGATCCTGATATCATAAGGAGCCTTGTAAGTGATTTGTCTTTTAACCATTAGACTTCTAAAAATTGACCTGAAACTCTTGAGTTCCAATTCTTCCTCTGGCTCCGGTTGTATTGCCAAGAGTGAGTCCCCTCAAACTCTCTGAGCCTCAGTTTACTCTTCCAAAACTGAAGATATTAGTGCCTGCATCTTCTGTCTTACACTTCTACTGTGACACTGAAGGAGCATGTAAAAGGCTTCACAAATGTTAAGTTTTAAAGTGCTATGTAAATGTCCGTCATCCTCATGGCTCAGCCTCTGCTCCTGTGTGGTCATCTCTCAATTATTTATGCTCTTGGAGGGGGACCATAGAGTAGAGCTTCTGAAGTAATAGATAATACAAAATTATATTTACCTTTATAATAAACAGCATGATTTTTTCCTACACTTTTAAAATTTCCCTCCAAAGTTATGATTTTGGTCTGTTTTACGTCAGTTTATTTGTTTTTTAATTACCTTGCATTCTCAAAGCTTATACCGGCTAATAGCGAGAAAAGCCATCCAGAAGTAGATAGAAGGAGCCAGTGTGGAACAAAAGAATTCCTATAAAACAACCACATACGGATGTTCCAGATTTGATCTGGCATTAGCCAGTCTTCTCTTCTCCTCCAAACCTCTGTATTGAATTGCCTGAATTGTACCGGGACTTAAATGTGTTATTGCATCGCCCTCTAGAACATTATTGATCTCTTAGTTCTCAATCTTCTAATGTTTGGCTTTTCTCCAGTTCCTTTTAGTCCTTGCAGCCAAAGAGTTTGGTTTTTTGGGGAAAGGATGATCAATCAGAAAATCTGCTTCAAATGGTTTCCCCATTACCTTTTAGTATGGTTTTGTCAAATTACTTTATCTCTCTGTAAAGTGAGAGACTATTGAATTAAAGTTTCATAAGGTTCTTTGAATTTCTCCAATTTAAAAACATCTTTAATACACCACAAATTATTATACGACATTTTTTCTGCTTTGGAAAAAAACTGACCATTTTTTTTTCCTTCTCCAGGTACACTGTGATGTCAGGGACACCTGAAAAAATTTTAGAGCATTTCCTAGAAACAGTACGCCTTGAGCAACCTTTAAATGAAGCGACAGGTGTGTTTTCATAATTAGACACATCTATTATAAATGTTTATAGTGAAACAGGATGGGCCTGAACCAGAGTTCAGTCTGATATTTTTAAGCCTGACTGGAATGTCAGTGGTGATTGGAATGGTAGAGATTTCTCTTTCTCTTGCTTCTCTAGTGCCCTCTTACTCTCCCTCCCTCCCTACCTTAATGATGCTTGCAGCTACCTAAATTTAAACCATGCATGTGAGGGGTTGCCTTACACAATTCAAAATTTGCTCTAATCAGTATGGATTCTTAGACAGCTTCAGAGTGTAAGGAATCTCACAGTGGGATGGACCGGACCCCCATGTATGTTGCAGATGATGAAGACACTCTCAACATCGAACTAACAATTCAAAATTAGGAAATTTTGTCTTTTCTTCATTACCAGTTTACTAAGTGGCTCTGTTCAAGTTACTTAATCTTAAGTCTTTGTGCCAAGCGGAGTCTACTGCTTAGGCAACATGGCATAACAGGAAATTGGAGTCAGAATACCTGAGTTAAAATGGGTCTATTCAGCTTACTACCTAAGTGACCTTGGGCAAATCATTTGACTTCTTAATTGCCTTAATTGCCTCATCTGCAAAACAAGAGGGTTGAAGTAGATAATTCCTCAGGTCCTTTCCACCTCTATGATCCTGTGAGTTCATATTTGTTTCAAAGAACAAAGCTCTTTGTGATTACAAAGTACATTTTCACAATTAAATTTGCCAACATCCTTGCAGGATGACCTATTTTTGTTATTGTTTAACTGCTCAAAACATCTTTGGCACTTCTTATTTCCATCTCCTATTCCATTTTCTATGTCTGTAGGCAGACGCCCTGACACTCCATTCATACAAATTAAAGAGGGAGTTATGGGACAGAAAAAACGTACCTGCTGGATGCCAGACCATATAACCTACTAAATAAATCTAAACAGGATAACCCAATTATCAGAGATGTGTAGGTCCATACTTCAAAATGTTATGATTTCATCAGAGTACTCTCCTTACCCCCAAGCCCCAAATCATACCCCGCTCTGTGACTTGCTTACTACATAGTCTTCCAAAGTTTCTCTGAAAAATATATTACCCTAAAACACAACCTGATGCTGATCTTAATTAGGTTGGTACTTGCACACCCAATCCATCACCAAGCCTGAGCTCAGAGCTTTGCCAACATGGTAAGGACTACTGTAGCTTGTGCTCCACTGACATAGCTTTTGAGAATTCTTTAGGGTGACCTCCGTGTCAGGAGGAGGTATTAGAGTGGGTAGAATATTAATGGCATTTCAGTTGCATGTCCATAAAATGCTACCTTTTCTCCCTCTAATTTGGCTTTTATATGTGGCATTTTATTTGTGTGTATATATTCATATAAACACATATATAAATACACATATGCACATATATATATATGTGTGTGTGTGTGTGTGTGTAAATACGTATATATATATATGTATATATATATATATACATATATATATATATATTGGAGAGGGGGTGGTAGAGTTAGGTGGCAAAATATAAATTGTTGGACTTGGGAGTCCATATGACCTGAGTGCAAATCCTGTCTCACATACTTACCAGCTATTTGACCCTGGGCAAGTTTCTTAGCCTTTCCCTACCTCAGTTTCCTCATTTATAAAAACAGATATAATAATAACACTTAGCTCACAGGGCTGTTGTGAGGATTAAATGAGACAATACATGTAAAGCTCTTTGCAAACCTTGGATTGCTATATAAATGTCAGCTTTTATTCTTAGCTATTATTTATGTTTATTTGATTGTGTCATAGGTTTCATGGGTATATCTACATCTCTCAGTTTGGTACAAGACACAGACCTCTCTATAATCTGAATATTGACTGAAAAGAAAGTTTCTGTTTACATTGGCAAGTACCTTATCTAAGAAGAGATCTGTAAGGTTTTTACTGTCTATGAAAAGAAAACAGTGCCTTTCCTTTTAAGGTCTCCTCTGAAGGGACTGTTCTTTTAAGGAAATTTAATTTTATTGGCTTTTGAACAGTAAAGAGTAGAAGTCAAGAAATCAATCTATTTTGTGGTTGTTATATAGATCATTAACCTTGCCTCTGACCAAAGAAAAGATACAGAATGTTCTGATTCAGTCCTTCCAAAGTAAGAAAATGCTACATAAAGTACAGTTGCCCTGATTTAACATTTCAATATCCTTTTCTGGGAAGACTCTGGTATTAGGCCAGTATTACAAGCAGTTAAACAATATAGGAAATTTTATGCACCAGAGTTATTCCTAAAAGAAAGACCTGGACATAACAAACATATGCCTAAAATGCACCAAAGAACTGGGTTAAGTAGTAGGACAAACTGACATTCATTCATTAAGTCAGTCAATGTGCAATTATTAAATACCTCTTGTATGCCAGGCACAAACATTTATCAAGTCCCAAGCAATAATCTGACAAATGAAAATGAGTCTTTTTGTATTTTTTTGCTATAATTTGTCAGTTTTTTAACTTTGCGTCAATATTCATTTATTGCATTATTTTGATGTTTTAAAACCATGTGTCTGATCTGAGAAACAGAGTGTCATTGTATTCCATTCACACAAGGCTAGAAGCCTATTAATTAATCAGACAATAATTTTGAATACATAAAAAAATTAATACCAGTATGAACTCTACTCTTCCTTTTCTCCTCTTCCCATTTTGCTTTTCTGGTATTGTCTAGATTTACATAAAGAAAAATTATTTGTTTATCATTTCAACTTTGGTCTAGATTAGATAATAAAAATTATGAATATTGTACAATTATTCAGTACAGAGACTTAATACATGTTTGATTGATTTCCTGATGTTCTTACACTTTTTCTCAGTGATCTCATTACCTCCCATGGATTCAATTATCATCTATATCTACAGGGAGTCCCAAAGTCTTAATGTAGTTTTAGATTCTGATAGCCTAAAACTGCACCAAGACTTTTGGGACTCTCATCCATATTTATACATTTGTGTATACACATATGTATGTATATTCATATATAAGTATGCATACATAATGCACATGCATGTATATGTGTATGTGTATGTATGTTATACCTCAACTGTGGATAGACCAAGCCCTTTGTTTCTTCAGTAGGTTCTTGATAAACACTTCATGGATTTGGGGGAAGTTGCTCCTAAGACAGTACAGAGAAGCTATTTTTTTTTCTACTTGGAAAGCTTCTATTTGTCAGTGTTAGAGCTCCCCTTACTGACATGGAAATAATTCCGAAAGTAGACCTTTTTCTCAGATTCTCACCACATATTTCCTTCTAAGACTTTAGGGATTTGATGAAGCATGCAGCATCTAGATCACATTTAGAGATTGGGGAGACCTTAAAGCTTTTAAGTTACAAACTCGAGTATCTACTCAGTAAGTGCCTGACTCCAAGTCTAGCACTTTATCCACTGTGCCTCCTACACTATAAAAAATAGTGCATATGATGAATGCAGAAAAGCATGGGAAGACTTACATGAACAGATGCAATGGTAGGATTTGAACCCAGGGCCTCCAACTCTAAATCCAGAATTTCTCCACTGTACCACACCGCCTCCTCAATTCCTGGGCATACAACAGAGGGGAATATTTTAGGGTTCTAAACATTCACCATCTGACCAAATAGCTTTGGAGATAAGTGAGGGGTTAAAAAGAGGTCAGTGTTACAGACAAGGGATGCGAAAGATGAGGAGTAATGTATCATAGGCATTTAAGACTCATTATGTCCAATATGTAATTACTCCTCCTCCTCTCAACACTACTCTTTCCAAACTTATGAATAAGGGATTAGGAAAGAACATTACAGTAACTGTAGAAAGACAGGTTCACTAATGCACTACTGGAGGGGCAGTGAATTGGTTCAATCATCTGGAGCCACTTGGAATTATGCAAAAGTGACTAAAATAGTCAGTCTTTGACCCACAGATCTCACTGCCTCAAGGAATAATAATCTTCAGGGAAGTTCATGACAAAAATAAAGGTCCTCTATCTGCCAAAAATATTTATAGCAGTTTTTATAGTAGCAAAATATTGGAAATAAAGTAGATGGCTAATTTTTGGAAAATGGATTGTTGATGATGATGACAATGATGATGATGACGATGACTACGATGATTAGCTGACATTCATATAGCACTATAAGGTATTCAAAGTACCTTATAAATACTATGTAATTTTATCCTCATAACAACCTTTAGAGGTTTCTTCTTGTTGTTCAGTCATTTTAGTCATTGTCCAACTCTTCATGTCCCCATTTGGGGTTTTCTTGGTGAAGATACTGGAGTGGTTTCCCATTTCCTTTTCCAGTTCATTTTACAGATGAGGAAACTGAAGTAAACAGGGTTAAGTGACTTGGCCAGAGTCGCACACTTAGTAAGTGCCTGAGGCAGAATCTGAACTCACAAAGGTGAGTCTTCTGACTGCAGCCCCATCATTCTATCCACTGTGCCATCTATGAAACATGGGAGGTAGATTCAATTATTTTCCCATTTTACATATGAGGAAATCAAGACAGATAGATAGTAAATGTCTGAGACCAGATTTGAACACAGATCTTCCTGACTTCTGACTTCCTTTAACCATTGTGCATACCACATTATAAAAAATAGTGCATGTAATGAATGCAGAAAAGCATAGGAAGACTTATGTGAACAGATGCAAAGTGAAGTAAGCAGAATCTGGAAAACGATGCACACAAGAGCTACAATACTGTGAATAGAAAGACCAATGACAAAATTTAAATTTTGGCTGTGACAGTTTATAATGACTAATCCTAGCCCCAATGAGTATGAAACACTGATATTGGACTTGAGTGATATGTTGGTTTGCTAGGCTATTTTTCCTCTTTTTTATTTGTTCTTATGAAAGATAATTACAAGGAGGGAAGGGAAGAAGTATATTGGGAAATTTAAGTGACATAAAAACCAAGCAGAGGCAGTTTCATAATGTAGTGTTAGAGTGAGAGACTTGGAGTCAAGAAGACCTGAGTTCAAAATCTGCCTCAGATGTTCACTATCTGTGGGACCCTGTGCAAGTCACTTAATGTCTGTCTACCTGAGGTTCCTCATTTTATGGGCACAATAATAGAACCTACCTCTCAGGACTGTTGGGAGACTCAAATGAGATATCATATGTAAAACTCTTTGTAAACCTTAAAGCATGATTTAAGTACCAGCTATTATCATTGTTGGGGCAGCAACATGGCGCAATTGATAGAGCACTGGGCCTGGAATGAGGAAGACTCATCTTTATAAGTTCAAATCTGCCTCAGATGCTTACTGGCTGTGTGACCATGGACAAGTCACGTAACTCTCTTTGCCTCTGTTTCCTCATCTGTAAAATGAGCTGGAGAAGGAAATGACAAATCACTCCAATATCTCTGCCAAGAAAATCCCAAATGGGGTCGTGAAGAGTTGGACATGACTGAACAACAACAAAAATTATCATTATTATTTTTATTAAAGATGAAATAAGTAGTATTAACTCCTGTAAATGGAAGGCACTCTCTAAATGCAGTGCTGAGATATATCATAAACCCTTCAGAGTTGCAGAGTCCATCCCCATAATTAAATTTTCTGTTATACTTGTGAAATGAGGTGTCTTATTATTTACTACTTTAATTTTTTCAATGCTTCACCTTTGTGGTTCATTCATTGGAGTAACTTCCCTCTGGTGGAGGGAACTTTGGCAGTTTGGGGCAGCCATGGGGAGCAGCGGCATTCAGGCTCGCAAGCCTTGCTTTTGTGCTCCTCAGGTCATTCATTTGCCTGTTCATTAATTCATCCATTCATTCAGCAATGATTTCTTGAGTGTTGGTAACAGCAAGCACCCTGGCACATCCAGGATGGGCTGCTAGCACAGGTTCTTTGATCTTCTTTTAAAGGAAAGGCAGCTTTTTAAAGGGGTCAACAATCTTACTTTAATTACATTCACTAGTTCAAGAGGAAGGTCAGTTCCCTAAATGTGGAGAAAATACAAGCAGAGAAATTAGCACAAAGGCCAACAGATAGGGCTCCAGCTGTCTGATCAAAGTAGTACAACATATACCACTGGATCAGGGGAGCACAGATACATCTGAGTAGTCGGGGGGCTCTAAACAAATGGCTACTCAAGAGTCCCATCCAGGGAATCAAAAGGTCCTTCTCATAAGCAAACCCCCAAAGCAAACTACCAACCTCAGAATATATACACATTTCTCGGAGCCAGAAGGCATCACAACCCTTCTGACTCAGTGCCTAATTAGCTTGGTACCAAAAGGTACTACAATCAAGCTTCTCCTAAGCAAGTTCTCCCTTTAAGCAAGTTCCTCTCCCAGTGGGCTCTATGTGACTCAGGCCGTATCATAGCTGTGATTGAACACATGTGGTCACATAGGTCTACTAATGGATGGGGAAGATCTTCCTATTCCATTAATATTACAGTGTTTGATAAATGCAAGATCCAGATCAAAGCAAGAAGACTAGTGACTGCTTCTCAAGATATCTTGGGACTATGCTGTGTTCATAAATTGAGAATCTTTCTATCTCCCAGGCCTATCCATGAGCTGTGTAAAGCTGCATCCAAAACAAATTTCTAAGAAACATTGGAGTAAGAACTACAGATTACTTAGTGTTTTTAGACAAAGGATTTTTACAAGAAGCTAATTCTTCTATTCTGTTCTTGTTTTCTCCCTCCAGATTCAGTTTTAAATGACTTCATCATGATGCACTGTGTTTTCATGCCCAATTCTCAGCTTTGCCCAGCCCTGGTGGCCCAATATCCTTTTATTTTGAAAAGTCACTTCCCCTAAGAACTACCTTTCGCAGAAAAGATTCACAATCACCACGATGCCCTGTAATCATCTTCTGGTAAGTCGTGACCTCAGGTCGAGGTTTGTACTGTAAGCCTATACTAAAATCCAGGACTTTTCCCCATTCACAGAACTTTGGAGCTACCCACAATGACCCTAACTATCATGTACTGGGGGAATTCCCCAATTCATCTATACTGATTTCAGGAAAGATGTTGATGATAATCACATTGGATAAGAAGACATGCATGGGCTGTGGTCTGTCACAGCATAGTGCCTGGCACATAGTTGGCACTTGAGAAATGCTTGTTGACTGATTGACTAACTATACAGGTGAAGGAAGTACCAATGATCCATAATAAAACATGACTCCATGGATGTTTTGAAATACTATCCATTAACTCGTTTTATACATAATGAAATGTAGTGAATACCAGTGATTGCACAGGAAGAAAATGGAAATTGAATCCAGAAGAATGTGCATGACTGCATAGGTGGCAAAGCCCAGGGGCAGGGGGTGGGGGAGAGAGAGAGAGAGAGAGAAAGAGAGAGAGAGAGAGAGACAGAGAGAGAGAGACAGACAGAGAGAGAGAGAGAGAGAGAGAGAGAGAAAGAGAGAGAGAGAGAGAGAGAGAGAGAGAGGGAGAGAGAGAGAGATGTATTCAGAATGGTTTTCTGACTCAGTGGTGTCATTAACTGCTACCACATCATCTCTGGGCTCCCCTTCTAGAGATAGAATGACAACTCTTAGGCTTTTACAGAAAAGTGATATTACTGCGAATTCCTGATATGCTCAGATAGCCAGATGTGGAATAGCAAACCTAACAGTGTAGTATTATTCTTGCCTTTCTATTTGAGCTGTGCATCATTGGGGAGAGTAGTCATATCAATTAGACCACAGATCCATGGATGTATTGGAGTTTATCACAATCCCTCTTTTCCCTTCTTAGATATGTGTCAACTACCTTATCCTTTCACTAATGATATTTTACTCTCATATTGATTTTTTAAAAAATACTGTACATTTTAATAGTGAGACTCATTGTCCCTCATAGAAGACAACTTGGAAATGGTTTTTGTTTTAGGCAATTGCTTAAGGTTCATTAGTGGAGTTGGTTGAGAGGATATTAACAAGTCCCACATCCCAACACTGAAATATGAAAGGGGTAATTTACCACTAACGGCAACAAAATTTTGAAATTAAAAGCAAGTTGACTTTAGGTAGCAAAATGTGTTGAAGAAGAGAGAATGGCTTTCACTGATATTCCTTTCCTTGTTTCAAAGCAGTCCAATCACTGTTGACATGCAATTTTTTCTTTTTTTATTACAATTAATCTGCCTGATTCTCATTTTCCTGCATACCCATAATTCTCTTTGAAATCAGCAGAATGCATGAGGGTGAGAGATTTGAGCTGAATATGTTACTCAGTGGGAGCTGCAAGAGTGAGATTTGAGTGTTTATTTGTCTGGGAAACTATCTTTCCAAATAATGACAGCTTAATGAGACTTACATATATAATATGGTCTTTCTGGCTCATATTCAATTTTTCTGAGACAAATGGACAATTCCATGCTCACACTGTTCTCTTTTAACTGTACACATAGGAGTCATTATTAGACTTGGGGTTGTAGGGAAGACTAAAAAACACCTTTGAGAATAGGCATTTTCCTTGCCATAGTTGGCCAGTTTTGTATAAACATTAACCAAAGGAAAACACAATCAAACTATGTGCAAGGAGGAATATAGGAAAAGCATTTTTTCCCTTTTTCAATCTCAAAACTCCAATATTCAAGCTTAGGCATTTTATAAGTTTAAAAATTTCATTTGTCCTCTTGCTTTTTTATCTGATCTCTTACAAAGATGCATGTTAGGATACCTACATCACTGTCTTTCTTAAAACATAAGCATCTACTGGGTGAGTATCAAATTAGCTTTACTCTAAGTACAATGTCATGTCCACATAGGAATTTAATAAATACTTTGTAATGGAAAAAATAAGGAGAAAAAAAACAGGAAATGTGAGCAACAAAATCAAAAGGTAAATTGACACTAAAGTCTGATTGTCATATTCAGTGATACTAGAAACCTAGGTGTTATCTATACCACACCATACCCCGTATTTCTCGACCCCTATAGAATCCTTAGATCTCTGGTGTAAGTTAATGCCTGACATCAAAGAGACAACAAGATTAACTTAGAAATGCATCTTATATGACAGAGTTTTATCATGTATCATGTATTTTGTCATGTATCATGATACATAAGTTGCAAGTGATCCTTTTAAAAGATCCCTGCAGAAGTTTCTTGTAGGATTGAATAGAACAACAGCAGTTCCTATGGTCAAATACCAGCCCTTCCCCCTTCCCCAGTACCTCTGCTAACCTTAAGTACCTATGCTGGTAGCAAGGCCCTTGCACACTGGATACTGAACTCAGGATCATTTCCTTGCATCCCACCAATCTTTTCATCCGCTTTTTCTCCCTCCAAAAAAATTCCCTGCTTTCTAAGTGCTTATATTCTACTAGAAAGAAATAATATGTTTAAGATTGTGGTTTGCTCCTCCCTAGATTACCTGACTCCTGGAAATGCATATAGTAAGTGAACTGATTTAATATTCTTTCCAGTGATCATGCCACATAGTGCCTTCTCCTTCTTTCTCTAGGCATTCTCATGCATGATCCACAGCCCACACAGTTAATTTGGTGACAGTGTGGTCTAAATGGAGCATTGAATGAGGAACAGAGAGGAGTATTCTGAGAAGACTGACTTGTCTATTCCATTCTACCCCTCTTTCCTATAGACACTATTTTTGCTACCCAGTTATTCAGTGAATAGCAGGTTGTGGGGGAGTAGTAGTGAATTGAGGGAGTTAATGACCTGGTACTAGTTGCTACCAATGCAAGGATTGCCAAAATCTTACTTCAGGGTGTCAAAGTAGTGGTGGCACTGCTCCCTTTAAAGTTAGAAAGGAGCATTTGTTTCTATGATGACAATAAGGAGATGTGATGGACAGAGAGAAACTCACCCTTCCAAACCCCTGGCATGATGGAGCTTGGCCTTTCATGGCACTGTAGCCATGGCCACTCACAAACTTGGAGGACTTGTCTGATCTCTGATTCATAAGCCAATAGCAATAGGTTGTGTGAGGTTAAGTGACTAAGTAAACCTCATTGTACCTCCATTTTTTTATCTGTGAGATAAAGAGAATAGAGAGGATTTCACCTATGACATGCAACCTCAACCCTTCCTAATGTCTAACAACTCTTTACACTGTCACTTTCTTTAGTCTCCAAGGCAATTACTTGAACATTTACCTTCTCTTCTAAACTGCACTTTCCCCCCATCTAAATATACACACCTACACACACACACACACACACACACACACACACACACACACACACACACACATAAAACAATGAAGCAGATAACTTGGATTCCTACTTCATCAGGAAGATTGAAGCCATATAGCATGAATCCACATGAACCTATCTCTCTTCCACCATTCCTCCAACCTGATTAACATCATCACTATCTATCTTCTACTCCCTTCATCACAGAAACAGAGTTATATGTACTCAGTTCAACAAATACTTGCCAAATGCCTAGTCTCTGATAGGCACTGGGACTACAAAGATAAGAATGAAACACATCTTGCTTTCAGGGAGCTTCCATTCTATTATAGGGAAACAACATTTATAAACATAAATTCATAAAATATACAGAATATGTTCAAAATAATTTCAGGCCACTCACACCTGGAGGAATCAGCAAAGGACTCCTATAAGGGAAAGCACCAGGGCTGTGCCTCAAAGGGAGGGAGGGGCTGCAAGCTGCAGGTGAGAAAAGAGAGTGTGCCAGGTGGGAGAACAACCTGTGTAAAAAACATACAGAGTGAGGAGAGGCAGAATTATTACTGGGATATTAAGATCATTGACATAATTCCAGGAATTCTTTAGCTAGTCCTTATCTAGTCTGCCTCTCTCATTTTACAGTTGAGAAAACTGAGGCCCAACGGCCTGAAGTGATTTTTCCAAGGTGGCCCAGGTAGTGAGTAATAGAGCAACAAGTTGGCCAGTGAACAGAGGAGTAAGAGGGTCAGTTGTATGCTTTTGGAAGATCAATTTGGCAGCTGTGTGGGGGATGGAAAGAGTATGTCAAACTGGTGTCGAACCTATAGTAATGGGGGTCGCCAAACCGTGCAAACTGTGGCTGCACATTGACTTAGAAAACCATATATTAACATGATGTTCTAATGTGAATTTATTGTGTTAAACACTTCCCAATTGCATTTTAATCTGGTTCAACAGGTCATGTATTTGACACTTCTGGTCTACATGATAGGTGATGAGGGCCTGAAGCAGGAAAAGTGAAAAGGAGACAAATAATAATAATAATAATAATAATAGGTAGCATTTATTTAATGCTTTGATATTTGAAAAACACTTTGCAAATACTATTCCATTTGATCGTCCCAACAACCCTGGGAGATAGGTGATAGCGTTATCTCCATTTTTCAGATGAGGACATTGAGGCTGAGAGATTGAGTAACTTGCCCATGCTAAGTAGGTAAGCAAGTAAATGTCTGAGGCAGAACTTAAACTCATGTCTTCCTGACTCTAAATCCACCGGGTTGCCCACTTGGTCTTCAGTAATCGCAGGATTATAGAGACCCTAAGCATTTTAAGCACCTCTTACCAGAGTGGAGGGCATGGGAATAGATCTGTATGGTGATTACTAGGAGGCACTGTTTTAGGGATGCAACAACAAAGCAGCAGAACAGTCCCTGCCTTCAAGCAGTTTACCTTCTACTGCTTAGCACAGTGCCTGGTGCATAGTGGGTACTTAATAAATTTCAATGACGAGTTGGCATCTTAGTTGGATTTTAAAGGATAAGTAGGATTCAACCGACTAAGAGAAAAGAGTTCACATAGTAGCCCTGAGTCTCAGTTTTCTCATCTGTAAAATGGGAGAGTCAGGCTAAATTATCTCTAAGATTCTTTGCTTCTCTAAATCTCATGTTGCTATAGTGCTTTTTCTTTGTAAACAAGGGCAATTGCTCCATCTCCATTCAATCTCCTCTACTTGTCCAGAGTCATGGGTGAGAAATTTGGTTTATTTAGCTAGAAAATTCTCTCTCTCTTATTCTTACCAGCCAAAATCCTTCCGTAGTCAGTGGGCAGATGACCCCCAAAGTTTGTTTTCATCTCTAAGCACAGATGTTGTATGCAAAGCAGACATTCAAGGCACAACAACACTGAAGAGGATCAGTTTGGATGTTGATTAGTGTTTTATAAATAGCTGCATAATTAACATGTACTTACTGCAAAAAGGTATACATAATATTGTATTCCCTGTTGTAGGCTGTAATGAATCTGCCGCCCGTTCGTCCTAGGAGGTTTTCACTTACTTTCACCATGATAATTTTAATATGTGGAGCCATTATTAGCTGAATTAAAAATAAGTAAATGAGCAGTAAAAATACAGAAAAATTACAGGTGCCTGTGGTGAGTAAGATAATAACTAGGTAAAAATATATGAAATAATTACAGTGTCTGAAAGGCAGAGCCGGCATGAGGAAAATGACTCAATGGAATATTAAACCTGCAGTTGGCAGTGTTCAGAAGGCACAGTCTACATCATGTTCTTCATCTCTCCTGATCCTCATCTCACATGTCTTATTATAAACAGCTCCAATCTATCAGAATGTGCCTAGCCAAAATAGCTGGCCTTTTAAATCCAAAATTTTGTCATACCTAGATTTGACATCCTGTAAACTAAGCATCCAAGTGGGTAGTTGAAGCATTGACTCAGTGGACTAAATTTGTCAAATATTTTGTATTCTTATAGCTTAACTCTGCTGGTCCCATTGGGTCCTTTATGAGCTTCGTTAGCATGCTGATTTCAGCTTATTTTGGAATCTTGGTGGTTTGGGAACTTTTCTAGGCAATTATAATGAAAGATAAACCATAGAGGCAGGTTTTTGGTAGTTTTAAGGATTTTTAGAAAATGACATTGCCCTTGGTTTCCCCAAAGGGATGATTTTGTTTTTAAAGTCAATAAATTTTAAAAACTATTGAAAAGTCTAAAACTCTGGTGGAAATTATGGAGATTCAAAAGACATGGTCTCAGTTCTCAAGAAGTGTACAGCTTATTTGGGAAGACAAAGCCTGAACACTCAATATAGTAGTGAATACATAGTTAAACATAGGAATTGTGAGGAGAGAGAGGGGGGAAGGGGGAGAGAGAGAGAGAAAGAGAGAGAGAGAGAGAGAGAAAGGAGTTGGCTGGAGTTACCAGTGAAGATTACTAGGTTAAGAGGTAACTTGAAGGGATGCATAGATGGGAAATTTAATAAGGTTAGGTTGGTAGGAAAGAATAGCCCATCTTTGTGTCTACCCAAGGTATGGGAAGACAGAAATCACTTAAGCTACAGTAGGAATGACTTAATTTGTGTACCAAAAAGAAGTTCCTGACTATAAGTACTGTAAAATTGGAATATATCAATCAGCTTCTGATTTTCTATGTGTGGTTTTACCACTTGTTGGATTATTAATAGCAGTCTCCTCTCCCAGATACTCCTTTTCCTCCTTTCATCCAGCGAACTTTTAGGTCAACTGCTTCTGCATTAAGTATGTTTGGGTAATTCGTATTATCTTTGATATGAGACAAATAAAAACTTAATAGGAAGATAAATGAGCTAAAAAATATTACTACTACTAATAATTCACATGCACACCAATGTACTGTTATTGGAGATGTGAACTGGTCCAAGAATTGGTTCAAGGATTAGTTTATTCTTGAAAATAATATCTAACTATATACCCTCCATAGTCACTAACCCATCCTCTATGATCCAGTGATATTATTACAAATCCTATACCCCAACATGATTAAAGAAAGAAGAAAAGAACCTATTTGTACAAAAATATTTATAGTGGTTATTATTATAGCAAAGAACTAGACACTTCGGGAGCACCCATAAATTGGGGGATGGCAAAACAAATTATAGTGTATGAATGTAATGAAAACTTATTGCACCATTAGAAATGATGAAAATGATGGTTGCAGGGAAACCTGGAGAAGACTTCCATGAACTAATAGAGAATAAGGAGATTAAAACCAGGAGAACAATTATAGCATAACAACTGTATTGATCAATTCAATGGCCACCCAATATTCCAGAAGACTGATGATGCTTTCCACTTCCTGGCAGACAAGATGATGAATAAGACATACATGGTCAGAAAGAATCAGAGAGAAGCAAGACAGCAATGAAAGGGACATGTTGAGTTTATTGTTTTAAAAGAAAAGCAAGCCATACGTAATAGAAATTCACAGTATCATAAAGAATTCTCTTTTTCCACTCTACTAGGTATATGGAAAAGCTCATTTTGTTTGGGCTTTGTTAAGTTTAGAATAAATAAATTCCAAATAATTCTGATAATAATGTACATGATGGAATGCAAACAGCCTGGGAATTAGGAGTCCCGAGTCTGAGTTCTGGCTCTGCTACTAACTAAACTGAGTGACTTTAAGCAAGTAACAAACTCTTGCCTGTTGGATAATCTATAAAGCTTTTTTTGGCTTTAACACAGAAATGAGCCTATGATTTGTGGCTTGTATGCTCTTTACTTTTCTAAATTATCTCCCTCCAGTGAGGATTATAAAAAATTGACTGTTGACTGAGGGTAGTAGAGGAAACTCAGGGAATTATGTGGGTCTCTGCTGTGCTGGTGGGGAGAGTACCAGGGTATACAGCCACTCTTACTTGCCCCTGCCTGTGTACAAGTTTGGTGACTTCTCTCCTTTCTACTCCAACCCAAACTGGAGAAAATGGCAGAGCTCCCTCTCAGGACTTACTCAACTTGTCCCAATAGACCCAACCCCTGCTTTTAATTCATTGCCTAGGAGGATCTTGATATAAATATTTTCTCTGTCCTGAGGTATTGTAAAAATGATTCAACAACTCTTTTCTATAGCTCTTAACTTCCAGCTGGAGACCCAACTTTGGTAAAAATACTGCAATTTCAATTCTATCTTTGTTAACCTTCCTGGTCACAGCCCCTAACCTTTCTTTAAACTGCATTCCTGGCGATACATTCAGATTAACTATTTAAGTAGTTAAAAGTGTGTGTCCCAGACACCAGTTTAAGAGACAAGGTGAATATTTAAACAGATTTTTAAGAAGTAATGTAAACCTGCATGCCCCAGTGAAGGCATTAGTAGTCTCTTGCCCTGTCTGGAGGGATGGGGTGAGAGAGAAACAGAAAGACAGACAGAGACACAGAGACAGAGAGAAATAGAATGAAGGTCATTGGCTTTGGTGTCAGGAATCCTAATCAGTTCCATCAACAGAGCATCTGCCTTTGTCTCACACATGATTCAAACATTCCGCCTTGGGCCTAGAGTCCACTGGTAACAAACTCTTGATAGCTGCTCTCCTAAAACTCTTGTTTGTACTTTCCTCCCTGGAGTTTCTCAGTCTCTTCTGCCCACAGTCTTTAAGGATGGGCAAACTAGCTTGTTAATCAGTCAGGCCCTGACAGCGTCAGGGTCAGAATGAAACTCCCTGAGGTCAGGGAGGAAGACACTGGGGATTTCTGTTGACCAGGAGGGCATTTGCCTCTAGCATTCTATTATATTTTTGGGGAAAAAGAACTATCTTCTGAGAGAAAAAGTACATGATCTCTTGAGATCCTTTCCAATCAATTGTTCTATAATTTCTAAGCATTTTGCTTCTGATCTCCACTAAATTATTTCTCTAAAACCTCATCTTGACATGGAAGTGTCCCTAGGTTCTTGAAGGCTATGCTAGCAGAAGTCAGTCAATGGCCAGTTACTATCAAGGTAGAAAGATTTTAAATACCTCCAGCCAGAGATAAAGCATGTCTTTTGTCCACAGACCAGTCTAGCTAAGTTTAGAGACCAGGCTTGCCAAAGATGCTGAACTTTTTGACCACAACAACTCTTAATGACTAACTACTTTATTAATAGAGATAGCCTTGTATATCAGTGAAGGTGGTACTATCACAATGAAACTAGAGAGCCTTGGAATATTAAAGTATAAATATTTTATTTTCAAAGGACAGCTTAATATCTTAAAATTTCACTTGAAGTTAACTGATCAGTTATACCTACCTTACTTACCTTTACAGGATTGCTTTAAGGATCAGATAGACAATGTTTTTAAGGCACTTGGCAAACATTAAAGCACCCTATAACTACCTGTTATTGTCATCATCATCATATTGTTCTTCATAGCTTTTGTGATGGAGTTAATGGTCTAGGGTAAAGTTGGCTCTCTTGATATCTTTCTTTTATATTTAATGTCAGGTTGGCTGTTGTCCAGGTGGATAAAGTGGTTTTTTTGGTCATTATTGTTGTTGTCACCTACTCATTTCAGCCAGTACTTTATTTTTTCAGAAGTGTTTAAAATTTTCAATAGGTTTCAGAAGGGACTTATAAAAACCAATGGCCATCCTGTCCTTCTGTCTTTTCCGTAACCTGGGATAATAAGAGTTTCATATTGGGTAAAATGCTTTCAGATCTTCTGATCTTGCTCATTTGCGTAGTAAAACATCTTCAGGAAAAAGGGGTGGTAGGGAAGTTAACATCCAACATCCTGGCTTCCTTGCTGTTTCTAGAGCAACACATTCCCGTCTCCTGATTCTGGGCATTTTCGCTAGCTTTCCCACAACCTTGGAATGCTCTCCCTCCTCAATTCTGTCTCTTGGCTTCCCTGGCATCCTTCAAGTCACAGTTAAAATCCCACCTTCTACAGGAAGGCTTTTCCCATCCCTCTTAATGCCAGTGCCTTTCCTCTATTGATTATTTCCAATTTATTCTATATGTAACTTCCTCGTATGTTGTCTCCTTTGTTAGATCATGAGCTCCTTGAGGACAAGGGTGGTCTTTTGCTCTCCTTTGTACCCCCAAGCACTTAGCACCATTTCTATCCTTCTAGTCTTTTTAGACTTCATTCCCCCTACTCCATATCCCATGATTCAGTGACATTGGCTTTCCTTGCTGTTCCTTACACCAATACACCATATTGCAACCCTGTGAATTTTCACTAGTTGTCCTTCATACCTGAATTTTTCTCCCCAGAAAAGGGAAATGCTGGAAGTACTGTAGTCTGGATTCACTGCTATTCTCAAGGTTCATCCTGGGATATATCTATCAGGGCCTGTTGGTAGTTTGACAAAGGTACATGCTGCCTCCTGCTTCTTCCTCAGGATGCCTCATACTTTAGCTAGTAATGATTGAGGAGAGTATTCTGGAAGAGCAGAAGAGATTAAGTTCTTGAATGATAAAGAATATCACATGAATGGAATAAATTTCAAGAATTAATTAGTAACAGCAGTAACAATTTTAAAAATCAAAAGTTTGGGATACATAGGCTCAGGAGACAGGAAAAGTTGGGAGTTGTGGTACTTGAAAGTCAAATTCAGATATCAATGAAGGTTCAGAAATTAGCTAAAGCTGAAGGCCCTGGAGTGAAGGCAAAGGTTCCCTGGATCATTACTGTGAAAGAATTGGAATCCATAAAAAGCTTATTAAAGTTCAGCAAGGCCTAGGGCTGAATCCTTCAGAAAGTAATACTATGGTCTGCAGTTTCATACCATAGTAGGCTGAATAAGCTGTAGTCAACTTAAGTCTTAGTCAAGAGACCAAATTGCTTTCCCATTAAATCCATATGCTCCCCAGCCTCTAATGCAACTTGTTTTCCTGAAATTGTTTTTTGAGAATTTCAGATATCCTAGCAACAATTTATAGAAACAAAAGGCTTGGGAAACCTTGTTTGTCATTTTGTACAGACAGGAGACAAATTTTTCAAATACAAAATGGGAAAAGATATACCTTCCTTTTGTCCCGCAGTCTGGTATAGTGGGCAAGGAACTTTAGCATCTACAACCAGATTCACATGAAGTTTAGTTATAGACATACTGCTGATGTTATAAGGTCCTGCTTCTATCTGCTTTGTGAAACAGGGCCTCCTTGATTAGATGACAATGACCTTGGAATTCTAGACTAGATCCAATGCAACTGCAGTGGGGAGGGGTATGTGTATGCTACATTTTTGTGTTTGGATCACATGTTGCCTTGACAGTCAGTTCAAGCTAATCTTAAAAGGAAGAATAAATACTCTGAATATGTCTCTAATGGATTATTTAGCATCTTGATAGTCCAAAACATTTGTTCTCATCTAAGTAACAAGAAAATCCCTCTCCTCAAACCTGTAAAATGATATTCCCTCAGTGAATTTTGTTGGAAGTATTTTAGGTTATTTTTTAAACTAGAAAACATGGGAAGTACACTAACATTTTTCTTAATGATCCAGTCTCTCAAAAGCCACATTATTAGAATAATTAAGCCATTTCCTAGAGACATTTTCCTAAACTCTGATTCCAGGCTCCAAAAATTAAATAATTACTGAGGAAAAAGGACTCATTTTCTATATGAGGTTTGACCATGCAAAAGTGGTTATTAATGTACTTGCTCAACATTCTATACATGTGTACTGTTTTATTATCTTAATTTATTTAATAATAATTTTGGGGTTTTTATAAAAGTAGTAATGGCATAACTTAAAATAAAAACATGGCCTGAAAATTTTACACAGCAAAGTATATTAGAAGATACCCATCTTTCAGGATTTACTAATAAACTTAACTATAGAATTCACAATTTACATAGAGCTTTAAGGTTTTCAAAATGGCTTAAAAATACTGTCTCATTTTATCTATACAATAACCCTGGGATGTAGGTACTATAATTTTCCTCACTTCACAGATGGGCAAATTGAGGCAAATGGGGTTAAATGACTTGGCCATAGTCATACATCTAACAAGTGACTGAGGCAGGTTTTGAATTGCGATCTTCCAGACTCCATGTTCAGTATTCTATAGACCGGGGCTGTCCAACCTTAGGTTTTTATTGAAACGATAGACAATATATTTTGATTTGCCATTTTAGTGAGAGCTCCGTGGTAGCTCGGCTTCATTTACTAAAGCATTTATGTAAATTTCTATGCTCATAGGCAGGCCGCATAAATCACACTGCAGACCACAACAGGCTGCATTTTGGACAGCCCTGCTATGTAGACCATACCACCTACCTGACTAAGAATTTATAAAGTTGTCATACAAGATCAAAGAAACGGCTGGCAATGTTGGGTCTAGATTGTGTGGTATGAGGGAGAAGAACATTGACATGTTCTGCATTGGTTATCAGGATTGTGGTTGGGCATTCTGCATTAAGGAGAGTGGTAGCAGAGCCTTGCTTTCAAACATCATCAGGTTGAAACAAACACTACTTTATTTGGCCATCTTAATCTATATTGAATGTACTCATATTTGCTGTGGTCACTTTCCTCCCTTCTTTCTAACCATCCTTCCCTCACCCTACTGCTTCTTTATCATTAGACTCAAACACTTCAAGGATCAGAGAATGTTGTCCCCAACTGCTATCCTGACACAATTTCATAGATATGATTAATGAATTGCTGTGGTCAAAAAAACTTCATCAGGGGCTCACTTTCCAGTGATGACAGGCTTTTAGAACTTGGCCAGACTGATTCAAAGATGAAAGATAGGCTGTCCATGGTCAGGCCCATATGGGGGTAGTTCCAGCTTGGTAAGACCTTTCCAAGCCTGGACTTTGGCTGATGTAGCCATCAAAACTAGAATGAACACCGCACTACAATAAGGCATCAAAGATTTTAGTGAAGGTTCAATGTCAGTGAAATAAGAAAATGAATTAATTTCCCCAAACCAGATATATCTGAGCTACTTCACAATCACAAACTACCATAAAAACCAAACAAAAAAGAGGAATGGGGGCAGGGAGGGAAGAATCTACATGAACAATATATTTAAATTATCTTACTTCTACTTTCCAGTTCTTATAAGTCTTTGTTACTATTAGGTTTGGATATGATGGTTGACTGTGGTATTTATTTTCAGTTGAACAGTAAATTAATAAGCAATTTTTATTGAATACTCACCCAGTTCTCTATTAAGTACTACATGCACATTATAATGTCTTGTGAGAGCAGGGACCCTGCCATTATACCTCTTAGAAAAGAAAAAAATAGAATAAAAATACTAAAAAAAACCAAGAGACTGAATGGGTTAATCAAAAAAGAAATCATTTTCATAGACAGTGCATGTATTTCTCCATTTTTTTCCCTAGTCAACTCCGAGAGAATTGTAGTAATACAGGCAGACCAATTTCCTTTTTTATGAATCCAGTGCTCAATTTATGAAAACCATTTTGTAACCCATTTACATGCAGGAAACCTTTGCTTTAAGGTTCTGTCATTTACTTTGATCATGATTATTTATAACCCCTCTTGAAAATGCCTTTTACCGGTGTGGCTCTCAGGAATAACATTCCTGAGAGGCTGTTTTCTACAATGCTTTAAAATGGTGGTAGTGGAGCCAAGGGAGGATCCGGTCTTTTTTACCCAGTTAGAAACTAAAGGGCTCTCTGTTTTATTAGTAACTTGAGGGAGAAGGGTATGTTAAATGAAAATGGGCAAATAATTAAGCGCCTACTCTTTGCAAGGCATTATGATTTGCTCTGTGGGAGACATAAAAAAAAGTAAGGCAGCACAGTCCCTGCTTTGTGCAATATGAAGCATGCTGGCTCAAGTCAGAGGACCTGGGCTGAAATCTCACCTCTGACAATTATGACCTTGATGACCTTGGGCAAACCGCAAACTCTCCGGGCTTCAGAATCCTTATCTATGCTATAAGCAATGGCTAGATGGCCTGTGGGGGTCCCTTCGAGCCCTAAATTTATGTTATATGATTCTCCAGGTTATTTGCAGTCTGGTAAGGAAGTGCAAAGGGATGATGTTTGGAAGCCTGGGGAACTTTGGTTGAAACAAGTAATTTGTCTTGTGGAGCTATAGAAGGTAAGTCTGGAAAGATTGTTTAGGCAAGATTATGGAGGGATTTGAAGATTAGGACAAGGAATTTTATATTTAACCTGTGGGAAATAGAGAGGCTTTCTGTCATTTTTAGCACCAATGATCAACATGTTTGAAGAAAGACTTTTGGAAGATCGGTCTGGTGACAATGTGCAAGGCAGGTTGGAGAGGAAGAGAGACCATAGGTACAGATACACCACGTATGGCAGGTCCCATAACAGCCTAGTAGAATGTGATTTAATTCTGGCACTTTACAAATACTTCTCTGAAGAGTAGGTTTCAAATTGCTGAATGTTTTCCTTGACCCCTCGGCACTTACCATGCACAGCCTTCCCAAGGTACAGAACAGGACAAAATGGATTATGCCCTCAACAACAAAAGACGAGTCATCCGCCTAGTCCTCCAGTGGGCTGCTTTGTATGGAGACTTACTCCAAGAAGATGAAGTAGCAATGGCCTTCCTAGAGGTACGCTAGAATGATTCCTTCTCTTACCATCCCCTTTCTCAGCAGCATGGTTATATAAAGTTACTTATTCTAGAAGCAAGACACAATGGACAAGGAGCCCATTTTGCAAATTTTAGAGTGATATTACCATTTCAAAGAAGATAAGCAAGGAATTTTAAAGATGTTATTAAAATTAGGTAGCCTATTACTTCTTCTGGTCATGGAGGTGAGGGAGGAGGAATGAGGTGGTCCTGAAGAGTCGCAGAGGTAGAGCCATGATTGGATACAGCTTTCAAGCTAAAGACTATCCAGTTTGAAGAGAGTTCCTCTCTTCCAATCCATGACCCTAACTCTCCATTATGTCTTTTGTCCCCATTTACATCTCTTATTAATAACTCCCCTCCATTATTCAATTGGGCACCTTACAATGATAATACCTCACCCACCTGAAGTCAAGGGCCAGAAGAACAAGATGATTTTTTAAAAATTCCTTCTAGCACAAATGCTTATGATCCTATGGTCTCTGTACTGGATGAACTAAAACAAAGTAAACTTTGGCTGTTTATTCTTCTCTTCTCCTCAGCAGCACATTTTGGGTCAGACGGAACGATATAGGGATAGTGAGGCATAAGGATCCCTTAGAGTAATGGAATGGAATATATTTTCCTTCAATGCAGAATGATCACAAGAGTTTGAATTTTACAGGTGAATCTGTGGCCTTCATGCACTGGATGTGAGTGATATACACCATAGGCCTACATTAAGATAACCATTACAGATCATTCAAGACAAGGGTTGAGCTGATGCTGAAATACTTGCCATTCCTTTGGCTTCTTCCCATCTCCCCACCTTGGCTAACCAGAATAAAGATGGCTTTATTCAAAATTGCTTTTGTTGACACCCTTTCTACCTCCTCACCTTGGTGAGGGTAAAACTGCCCCTGAGGAATGACAATATTGAATAAAGTTGTCTAAGGAACTGATGGATCAGGGCAGGGATCTCAAACTGATGAAACACAATATGTGGGAAGGAGACTTGAGAACCTGACTGAGCAGTAGGAAATCTCGAAGCAAGAAGCTTAATGAAACTGAGTGATGGGAAATTCCTCTGATAAAAAGACCATTAATTTTATTAGTGGGAGCTCCCTTCCATCAATGCAAATCAGCAATTTATCTCTAATTTATAGTCTTAAAAATTGCCTGGAACACTGAAGAGTTAAGTGACATGCCTGGGGTCACGCAGCCAGCAGATGTTAAAGGCAAGACTTGAACCTAGACCGTCCTGATGCCAAAGGCCAGGCTTCTCTATACCCTTTCACACTCTTCTTTAGGGAGACAAAAGTGCAGGGGAAACAGATCCTCTATGTATATTGATCAGGAATTGATTTTTATTTTTAAAAGTTGACCATCAAGTTGGCAGCTGAAAGTCTGTCTTTGAAAGTGGGTGCCTGAAACTTGTATAGACAGACTTTTGACATATAAGGTGTTCCTGAAGTCTTAGTTCAGTTTTAAAGTATCAGACTCCTCTAATACTTTGGGGGTCCCTGTCTATTTGATGGTGATATACTGAATACTTAATTATTTCAAGGGGTGAACTTTAAGTTGAACTTCAGAATTTATTTTAATGGCCCTAATATCAAATAAACAAAAATGACCTATAGAGCTGAGTTGAACTATTTGCTGAGCCCTGTAGCTCTGCTAAATTTTTTAATAACATTATTCATTTTTAATAACAATAATCAATGTAACATATGAAAAAGTCTCCTATTTTTTTAAGAAAAAAATTTTATAGAATTAATCAGAAAAGTGATCTTAAAATGAAAAGCATCATAAAAACAGCTCTATATAGGAGTGTGAAAAACCCTGGAGGAAAATGATATATATGCTGAAATAGTTTTTCCTTTGTTCAGCTCATTAAATAAAGGCCAGGTGACTAGCCAGTGAAAATAAATTATGGAACCTACTTCTTAATCTTTGCAGAATAACATATCTGTATTATGGCTAAACAGTGTGTTCTTCACTAATTTCAGGAGTTTTATGTATCTGTATCAGATGATAGCCGGATGATCGCAGCCCTCAAGGAGCAGCTTCCAGAGTTAGAAAAGACAGTCAAGCAAATGTAAGGAAAGTCTTGGCTTTCTTTGTTTTATAATGAAATAAGTGCACAACCTTTAATCACAATCTCCTTTGCCCTTCTGACAAACCTTTATATATTAAAGTTTTAACACAGTTTAAAAGCAATCATGAAACGTTTTAGAATTGAGGGACCTTAGTCCGATGGGACAGGCAGTCACGATGTAGAAGACAAAGAAAGGGATGAGAATATACTAAGCTCCATTCCATGTTGGAGGGCATCTAGGAGGTACAGCGGATAGAGTTCTGGGCCTGGAATCAGAAGTACACGAGTTCAAATCCAGCCTCAAACACTTACTAGCTGTGGGACCTTGGGCAAGTCCCTTAACCTCTGTCTGCTTCTATTTCCTCATCTGTAAAATGAGGATAATAAAAGCACCAACCTCTTGGGGTTGTTATGAGGATCAAAGGAGGGGATATCTGCAAAGTGCCTTGCAAGCCTTAAAGGGCTTTGTAAATGCTAGCTGTTGTTACCAGGTCTAAATATTGGGGTAGCAGTATCAATTGCTTCCTTTCATCCTAGAGCTAGATGAACAAAATGAGGCCTCTCTGGTCTTAAGCTTCAAATTCCAGAATCAGAACAGCTAATGGCCAGATATTTATTTAAATAATTATAGCAAAATAATAATGATAATGGCTAACAATTGATATGGTGTACTATGTGCCAGGCACTGTGCTAAACATTTTACAGCTATTGTCTCATTTGATCCTAGTAACAACCCTGGGAGATGTGTGCTATTGTTATCCCATTTTAAAGATAAGGAAAATGAGGCAAACAGGGATTAAGTGACTTGCCCAGGGTCATACAGCTAGGAAGTATCTAAGCCTGGATTTGAACTCAGGTCTGTCTTGACTCCAGGCCCAACACTCTATCCACTGTGCCACCCAGATGCCCCAAATGGTGTAGATGAATACTTAATGAGAGAAGTACTTGACATGAAACTTCCCTCCAGCCCAATCCTGTTTAGTACTAATATTTTCATCACATAAACACAGAAGGCTGGAAGATGAAGCTTGAGCTACATTTTAAATCCTGAGAGGAGCACTAGCTAATGAAATCAGGGATCCTGGTTGTTAATGTCATTTCTGCCTCCGTCTCAGCTGGTCTCTTTATCACCTCCCATGCCCTAGTTTCCTTAGCCCAAAATGAGGCTGATCCTCTCTTCTTGTGAGAGTGTTATCTCATTGCACTTTGTAAGGTAAGACTGATGTCTTATCTAAGAACAAAGATATAAAAGTGGAATTTACGAAAGATATTGAATAATGGGTTCTCTCTCCTTCTACATTTTAGCTCAGAAGATGGCAAGGCTCCACAAAAGAAGGTGGGTAAGAGGCTTTTAATTGCAATATGTCGTTCTGTGCACAGTAGGACACAGTTCGTCCTGAACATTTAAATACACCATTTAAAAACATAGTGAATATTTTTTTAAATAGCAACGTATTTTTCACTCACTTGTTTTTCTGAACCTGATTGTCCAGGTATACTTCTCCTGATGCTTCAAGACAAAGTGGCTGTTCACCCCTATAGCATTTAATACCATTGCTTTTTTCCCCAGCACAAAGTTCTTTTGCAACAATTCAACCCTGTTGAAGACAGAGCACAAAAACGCCAACCTGTCCGAGGATCTGATGAAAGTAAGCACTATCTGTTTTATATGGCTCATTGCAGGTCAGCTAGGTGGCACAGTGGATAGAGTGCTGGGCCTGGAGTCAGAAAGACTCATCTTTCTGAGTTCAAAGCTGGCCTCAGACTTACTGACCCTCTATGACCCTGGGCAAGTCACTTAATCCTGTTTACCTCAGTTTCCTTATCTGTAAAATGAGCTGGAGGAGGAAATGGCAAACCACTCCAGTATCTTTGTCAAGAAAACCCCAAATGGCATCATGAAGAGTCAGATACACATGAAAAACAACTGGATAGCAGCCACATCGCAGGTCAGGATAAAATCTTCCTTCCCACAATAATCAGCTTGGGTCTTCTCTGATCAGAACTGGTCATCTTTGGCAGCTAGGTGGAACACTGCATAGAGAGAGTTGGGCTTGGAAACAAGGAAACTTGAGTTCAAACCCTGCCTTAGGGTTTATTTATTAACTGTGTAATCCTGGGCAAAACTCTTAACCTCACTGTGCTTCAGTTTCATCTGTAAAATGCGAGTCATAATAGCGTAATAGTCCAGGGTTGTTACGAGAATCAAGTGAGATAACATATATAAAGTTCTTCGCAAAACTTAAAATGCTACATAAATACTAGCCACTATTAGGGGCCCTCTTCAATCCACGTAGCTCAGTTATTTGTGCTTCTCATCTTTTGGTTGGAGTGAGGTTATTGTCCCACCGCACTAGAGTCAAGCATAATCCCCTGGTTTTATCTCACACCTGTATGAACATGGGTGAGATGCCAGGGTGTCTGTCATCAGATGCCTCCTCTGGGGGGTAGAGCATTTGGTATCATAGGTGCTTTGCAGATGCCAAGGAGAATGGAGCTGCCTTGAATACTTTTGGGTCGAACCTACTCAGTGACCTCAGAGAGATTGAATTGCTTCCCTCTCACCCGTTCACCCTCAAAGATTCACCAAAAGCATTGTGAGGGAGGGGGAAAAAGGCTTAACGTTTTTCATTTCAAATTGTTAATACGTCGTAGGGCTGTGGGGAGGCAGGGAAGGCTTAAGACAGCAAACATGGCAGCTGAAACTGGTTCTGTGACAATGACTCAGGAGTGATAATGAACAGCACGTCACAACTCTCTGCTGCTCCAAATAGAAAGTGAGGTGTCCTTCTTACGACAAATGGCATTAAACCAAAGTATACATGCAAATGAACCGGGTGAATGAGAAATTTCAAACCCCAAACATTCTTATAAAAATGTGTCACAGAACTCATGCTCCAGGCAGGGGAACAGAATGGGGGCATCAGGGGGCTGCAAGGTGCTGCCTCTGTACCAGTTTGGAAGAGCCATCACAAGGGCACCTGGTAATCATTATCATTCAGTGTCTATAGTGTGGCACCTTAGGTCTGTCTAGTGCAGTTTTTACAATAGCCGTGAAAGGGTCAGAGTCTTCAGGCAGGCCCAGATTATGGACCTAGAAAACGATTAGCATTCTTATCCCCCTATTTGCTTTTGGGGTTTTCACAGGCATCTGAATTGAGGGGCAGAGGGAGGAAGAAGTCATGAATAAATTTGTTATAAATAGCAGCTTATGCCATTTTGTATATTTAGCTCAGTCCTTTCTGGATAAGTAAAAATGTGGATCTATGGGAACATTAGCATGGAAAACAGCAGACTAAAAGAGTAAAAAAAAAATTCAGGATGAAGAAAATATTTCTAAAACTGGTGATTTTTAAAAAGTATGTTCTAGACTGAAATACTGTAGTTAAATTTCTCTCTTTCTCATAGTTCTGTTCAAAGTCTACTGCCTAGACCACACATACACCACTATCCGTGTGCCTGTGTCAGCTTCCGTGAAAGAAGTTCTTAGTGCCGTAGCAGACAAACTGGGTTCTGGAGAAGGACTGATAATAGTCAAGATGAGCTCCGGAGGAGGTAAAGACTTAAGCTAGATGTTAGGCTTGTCCGCAAAATGGAAAATCGCAGCTGAACAGGAGGACTGAGGTCAGGATTTGGTAGTGTCCTTTCACGCTAATTTAGGTGGATTAAGTGAGCGCTCACACTAATAATATATTTTTTGTCATTATCCTCAATAATAATATTGTATTTATTTTACTAGTGTCTTCACATTGGTGGTCACATTTGAGCCTCACAACAACTCTGAAATAGATATCATAGTTGTGATTATTTCCATTTCGTAAAATTGAAACCAAGATAGAAGAAGATACAATAACTTTAGAAGGTACTGCATTTGGACATGGACCAGTCCTGGATTCAGATCTTGGCTTTACTATTTGTGGGTCCTTAGAGAATTCTGCAATTGATTTTAATTCAATAAGAATTTAGTAAAAACCTTCTGTATTATGGACCTCTGGTGAAGCAGACTGCAAAATGGACCTATTCTCAGAATATTTTTAAACGCATAAAATAAAATGTATAGGATTTCAATGGAAACCAATTATACTGAAATCCAGTTATCAAAATTTTTTTTTAAAACTTCAAGCCCCCCAAGTTAAGAATTCCTACTTTGGAAAGGATGTTGTTTGTGAAGAAGAAATAAGGGAAATTATAAGAAACTATTTTGAACAACTATATACCAATAAACCTGACAACTTAAATGAAATATATACATATTCATAAAAATATAAATGGCCCAGATTAACAAAATAAGAAATAGAGAGTTTAAGTTGCCTAATCTCAGAATAATAAATAATCCATAAATTAAAACAAAAGATGAAAAGAAATAAACAAAACTAACCAAGACCAGATAGATCACAGATCCATCTAAATATCAAAGTATTTTTTAAAATACATAAGTAAAGGAAATAATTCGAACCAATTGCGCTGAAAGTCTTTTAGAAATGTAAATACTATGTATTCAAAGTCCAATGTTAAAACAGAAGCCATCTGAGTTTTGTAAAGTTTTCACCTCCTTTCCAACCATTCTGCATTATTGCTGAGTAAAAACAGCATGTTTGATAGGTGGCAAATGTACTTTATGTATATGATTACAATAGCAGCTTGGAATTGAATAAATTGACCCTTTGGTATTTTGATCCCTGTTTTATGGTTATTTCTGATGGGGTTTTCTTTCTTATCACTGAGGGCTTGAGTATATGATGTCTTTTTTATTCAGTGAGTCCTTTAGTAATGTGTTTCACACAGTCACTACCCACGTTCAGGTAATTCACATGGCTTACAATTTGTTGGTGTGATTAGGGCAGTGCAGTGAATTTCAGATGCATTTAATGGGCAGTCTTGTGCTTTTATGTTCACAGAAAAGGTGGTGCTCAAACCTAACGATGTTTCGGTATTTACAACGCTCACTGTTAATGGACGTCTGTTTGCTTGCCCGAGAGAGCAATTTGATTCACTGGTATGTATGGATGCTGTTCTCATAACAACATCTTCAGTCAAAAAGCTTGTGTAATCTTAGTGCTTAAAAAAGGAAAAGAAATACTTTGAATGCTGTTTGGTCTTTCCTACCAAAAAATAATTTTAAAGCATATTTGGGGTAAAGAGCATTTTTAAAAGATGCTCCAAACTACAGATTTGGGGCTCTGGTATTTATTGAAGAGCATTACTACAAAGGCATTATTCCTACCGTTTCTACATCAAAAACATATCTATCTTTCCAGGTACTTTGAAATTTGAAAATTAAAATAAACCTTTTTCAACATAAATGTGCCATATGTCAGACACAGTAGTGACTTCTGTGAACTCATTAAGGTGAAATCACCATTCAGGAATGGTTAATAGTTTTCTACTGTAACTGTTCTAATTTGTCATTGCTAAGATTTTAGATATTATTATATTGACCCTTTTTATGCAATCCTCAGCAAAATACCCAAATCACACAGAACTTTTATATGACTATCAAAATAGCCCTGAAACAATCCATGTAACTGTTACTATCCCAGTTACTATTACTTGTCAAAGGTACTATCATGTTCCTAATTATCCAGGCTTAACGTCTCATTGTCATCCTCAACTCTTCACTCTCAGCCTGTAGAGAGATAGAAAGATGGAAAGATAGGTAGATAGAAAGACAGACAGACAGATAGACAGACAGATAGATAGACAGATAATAGATATTCTTCTCTAACACAATTCTACCCTAGTTCAGGCCCTCATCCCCTCTTGCCTGTATTATTGCAATAAGCTTCTAATTGATTTCCCTCCCTCAAGTCTCTGCCCACTCCAATACATCCTCCGCTCAGTGGCCAAATGATTTTTCTGAAGGGAAGAGCTGATTATGTTACTCTCCAGTGCCCCAATGGTTTCATATTGCCTCTAGAATTGAACATAAAGTACCCTGTTTCCCATTAAGGGCAGCTGGCTGGCACAATAGATAGAACACTGGACCTGGAGTCAAGAAGAAATGAGTTCAAATAAGAACTCAGATAATTCCTAGCTGTGTGATCATGGACAAGTCACTCAAACCCCATCTTCCTCAGTCTTCTCATGTGTGAAATAGTGTACCTACTTCGCAAGGTTGTTGTGAAACTTAAAGGAGATTTTTGCAAACTTTAAAGCACTGTATAAATGCCAGCTATTATTCTCTGCCATTTAAAGCTCTTCACAATCTGTTTGTTATGCTTTGCTCTCTTCCACATTCTCTCCTGTCCAGCCACACTGGCTTCCTCACACCTGCCGCTCCATCTTACATCTCTGTGCCTGGCACCATCCCTGGAATTCTCTCCATCCTCCCTTCTGCCTCTTAATCTCCCTACGTTCCTTCAAGCCTCAGCTAAAATCCGTCTTCTGCAGGAGTCCTTGCCCAGTCTCCACAATGGCTAGTTCCATCCTCTATTACCTTGTATCTACTCTGGACATATCTTGTATTTCCAGTTCCCCCTTTCCATTTATGTTGGTAGAATCCATGACCTCTTCTTTTAGACCAGCAGCTTATTAAGCCTGACCATCCTCCTATCTGTATATTTTTCAGTCATCTACTGAGTAAACTTAATTTTTTAAAAATTCTAAACTTGAACTTCAACTGAAATGACTATTTCAATATATACAGTAGAACTGAGAGGCTATCTTGTACATGAAACAATGAATCCATTATGCAAATCTTCCTTTTCTTTTTAAGTATATAATCAATTCAATATTACTTTCAAAGCTGCCCTGCTTGTTAGACGATTTCTTCTTTTATCTTTTATGCATTTCAAAAACATGTTTTAATGACTCCCCCTTTTGTCTTTTTTTTTTCATTTTCTTTCTAGGTCCCCTCTTTCTCCTCACTCTGCCCCCTCCCACATACATTCATTTGCAAAGAAAGAAAAACAAAACCTTTGTAACAAATGTGCACAGTCGATCAAAATTAATCCTCATATCGACTGTATCCAAAAATGTACTTCTCATTCTGCAACTTGAATCCATCACGTCTCCCTCCATCTGGTAGCATGCTTCATTACCAGTTCTCTGGAATTGTGGTTGGTCATTGCATTGATCAGAGTTTAAACATTTCCAATAGCAAGTCATTTTTCAAAGAGGAAACCAGAACTGGAAGAGAAATGCTCCCATGGAACACTATTTAAGGTGCTATGTGATGTGTTTACAACATGAAAGCAAATGGGGGTTTCTCTTGCCAGTTTATTCTTTTCTAGTGTGTCAAATGGCTTTGGCACGAAGATATAAAGCATGGCCATCTCCACTTCCCTGTAGGGAAGACACTAACTTTTTAAGCCTCTGTTTATTCACAGATGATCCTGCATCCTTAGAAGCCATTATTGCTTGTCAGGATCATTCTTCCATTTGAACCCTTGAGTGGTGGAAAGGAATTTGTACCCTCTTTGAAATGGATGCCCATGTGTGCTTCTTGGGGCCAAATTCCTCTTCCTGACAAATAGCTCTTTATTAGTATTACTGTGAGTTACATCATCACGCAAAGGGGTGGTCTGCATACAATATGTGAACATTTAGGCCGTGAAGCACAGTTCTGAGTCCAAAAGCAATTACCTTTTGGAAGACTTCATGGATATCATCTATGAAGTAACGCTCCTGACTGGATTTGGGCTAAGTCCATCAATCAATCATTTATTCAAAGTGTATTTACTAAGTGCCAGCTATGTGCTCAGCAGCACACAAGGCTCCGTATGGGTTGTAGAGAAGTGCAACACATAATCCCCACTCTCAAGGAGTTCATCATCTAAGGAGAGAGACAAGAATAGCATATCTAACAAACAGTGCCAGGTGATGCTAAGTACAAACTGGACCTCATCCAGAGAAAGGCAACTGGGATAGGGAGGGCATTGGTGGCTATCATGGAGAAATGTTTGGAAGAATTAAGAGAAGCAACCAAGAGAGGACTGAACATCTGTCTAAATGTACTTGGAGGGTTGTCATGCAGAAGAGGGATGATTAAGCCTTGGGGTACTTGTCCTCCAAGGACTGGAGTAGGAGAGCTGGGAGGAAGTTGTACGGAGTCAGATTTAGGCTCAAAGTAAGGAAAAACTTCTAGCAATTAGAGGTTTCCCAAAATGGGAGGAAATGGGGTAACTATTCCTGTAAATCTTCAAACCCAGATCAGATGGGAATTTGTTTATAGTTTAGGTTCCCTTCTGGTCCTGGGTGGATGAGATAGCTTCTGAGACCCCTTCCTGCTCTTAACATTTTACAATTCTGTATATAATCACATGCTGAAATGTACAGAACAACTTAGAAGTCCTTAAATAGTCCAGAGGAGAACATTGAATATATTGGTAAGAAATGGGGGGGGGGGGGTCCTCTGGCCACTTCTCGATGTCCTATTCAATAATATGGGGGGAGTCAAGGGACTGTTGTTCCATTGTTTCAGTTGTGTCTGACTCTTTGGGATTTTCTTGGCAAAGGTACTGAAGTGGTTTGTCACTTCCTTCTCCAGCTTATTTTACAGGTGAGGAACTGAGGCAAACAGGGATAAGTCACTTGTCCAGGGTCATACAGCTAGTGAGTGTCTGAGGCCAGATTTGAACTCAGTAGGTCTGTCTTCCTGACTTCAGGCCCAGCACTCTATCCACTGCACCACCTAGCCGTCTAATCAAGAGATCACAGAACTACAGAAATGCAGGCATTCCATTGTACGTGTTTTTCAGTTTACATGGAAACATACATGCTAGGTAGTGTTAGGGCCCAGGCTAATGAAGTGTCATAAGGCAACCCAGATAATGGGTGGTCATCATGTAGAAGCAGTTGTAAGAAAGAAGGGGGATGAGGAGGGAAGGGAGGCAGAGAGAGAGAGACAGAGGGAGAGAGACAGAGACAGAGAGAGAGACAGAGACAGAGAGAAAGAGAGACAGAGAGACAGAGAATGAATATCTTTGGGGCTACTTGGCACATGGGCCCTAAAAGAAGTCTGTCATCTTTATCCAGGCATTTTCCAGGACTGCATTTCCATCCCAGACCACTCATTAACCGAGGCATATCACTGGCTGTTGAGTCTTTCTATGTGTAGCCCCAAATGGCTAACACTAAACAAAACTCATTCCTCCACAAGCTGGTCCAATCTCCTGCCTCTCTCCATCAATTTTAATAGCATTGCCCTCCGGCTCATTATCTAGGGCTAGCTCAGGTCCTTGGAATCATCTTTCATTCATCTTTTTCCTTTGTTTCCCTCCTCCTTCCCTTGGTTTATTTTTTTGTAAATTGGTAAATACCTACTGTATGCAAAATCCTGAGCTAGATGTTGAAGGTAATATAAGAAAACGAAGATTGCTGGTGCCCTCAAAGCTTATAAAGAGAAGACAAGAAGATAATGGGATATTGTCAGAGGGCGAAATCACTCTTGTTTAAGGGATCAAAAATGGCTGTTAATATTTGTGCTGAATATTGACGAATGAAAAAGAGGGAAGGGAAGACACTACAGGTATGGGGAATGATGTCAATAGGAGGTGGGAAAGACTATATTGTGATAAGTGAACAAGCAATCAAGTTTAATGAGGGTACAAAGTGTCTGAAGAGAAGGAAAGTGGTATACATATAAATGGTCAACAATCATCCATCAATGAGCATTTATTAAATTCCTACTATATGCAAGGAACTCTTCTAAGTATTGGGGATATAACAACAACAATGAAACATTCCCTTGCTCTCAAGAAGATTACATTCTACGGATGAAGACAATTTGTTCACCAATAAATGTATGCAAAATCAACACAAAGTAAATTTTTTGGATGGAAGGGCAGTAGCAACTAGGGGCATAAGGAAAGGCTTAATGTAAAATATGTCACTTGAGTAGTTTGAAAGATGGGATTCTAGGAGGCAGAGGAGAGGGACATTTCAGGCACAGGGACAGCCAGTGCCAAAAAAAATCAAAGAGGAAAGAGATAGAGTGATCAGTGTGAAAAACAGGAAAGAGGATACTTTGGCTTGGCCATATAGTATATGAAGAAAAGTTAATAGATAGTAACAGTAGAAAGGTAGATAGGAGCCAAGTTATGAAGGACTTTAAAAGGTAAATAGAAGAGCTTATATTTAAATCCTAGAGTCAATAAGAAACCAGTAGAGTTTGTTGAGTGGAAGAGAGATATCATAGCTGAACTTTAGAAAATCATTTTGATAGCTATTTAGAAGGTGAGACACTTGAAGCAAGGATGCCAATTAGGAGGCTATTTTAATGGTTTAGCTAAATGTAGATGAGAGGTAGGGTGGTAGCCCTGGAAGTAGAAAGGAGACCACTACAAAAGATATTGTCGAAGTAGAAATGGCAGAATTTGGCAGCTGGTTGAATATGTAGGGTAAGGAGAATGAGAAGTCAGGGATAATGCCAAGGTAATAGATGTGGGTAACTGGAAAGACACTGGTGTCCTGGACAAAAATAGGGATGTTCAGAAGCAAGGGTGTGATTGGAAGGGAAGATAAAGAGTTCTGATTTGGAAATGTTGAAAGATATCTTGCCACTACACTCAGATTTCCTGGCAAAGGGGATGGTACAGCAAAGGCTTGAAGGCTAAGAAGGGATTACTTGTGTCATGTGGCATCTCTCTCTATACACTGAATTGAGATATATTCATTCCCTTTGCCATAGCTGTTTTCTAGGCACTGGACATCTTTCATCTGACCTATGGTAGGTAGTCTGCCTGCCTCCGCCCCTCTGTCCCTGTACATTGTCTTAAATATTGCTGTTGACAACATTCTTCAAGTAGCCCTCCTACCACATCCCATCAATCCTTAAATATCTATTATGACCCCCTTATTTATCTTCTGTACCAATTTATCTTACTGATCCCTGAGCCCCAGAGTTCACTCAAAGTTGGCATTCCTGTTTGCATGCACTTTATCTCTCAGTAGTCTTTCTCTTACTACTTCTGTTTCATTTATTCATAACTTATTATTATAATTACAAATAATTATAGCAAAATCATTAATGAATTATCATATATTCTTCCCATCACTAATCCTCCCTCCTTGGACTCCCCTTTACCAGGAAAAACAGAATTTAATGGAAAGGGCACTGCACTCAGAGGCATGAAGGAACTCGATTCAAATCCTGCCTCCAACACTTCCTAGCTCTGGGACCACTTGCAAGTCAATTAACCTCCCTGAGTTTTAGTTTTGTCTTCCCCCCTTCCCTGCCCCGTGGGGACAATGATATCCAAAATACTTAGCTCACAGGGTTGTTTGGGGATTTAATGGGATAATGTATGAAAAGCACTTTGTAAATTGTAAAATGCTCCATCATAATTCCATCAAATCTAGAACCTAGCTTCGATCTCCACAAACCTCCGTATACCCACTAGAAACTGATGCCACACCTTTGCCCTGTGTATCCTGCTGATTCTCAAAGAAATTTCTCTTCTCTTTCAGCGACCCGTTCATGTTCGTGCTCCTACAAATTATTCATTTATGTGTCACTAATTTAAAGCATATTTATATATATACAAATACGTCTATGCACATCTCTATTTATCCATGTGTTGAACTATATAGGTTAATCTGACTTGTCTTCCTCAGCCCCCTGTAGATTATAAGCTTTTTGAGGGTAAGGACTGATTGCACTCTGAATAATTAATCCCCATGCATTTAACATGGTACACACAATCCATGCATACTGTCAATGGTGACAGAAAAATCACATTATCAAGATTCTCGAAGTAAAGTATTTTCATTTATTACCACTAGTAATAAGTCTTATGTGAATCCTTAGCAATAGAGTTAAGACTAAGGATAGGCAAGGATGGCAGCAGCCTAGGGTGCAACAGGCCAAGGGGCAAAAAGAGACATTTTGATATTATCGTTTAGAAATATACTCATTTCTGATGGAGGATCATTTCACTCTGGAATGTATTTATTGTGTGAGAAGTCAAGCTGAATGTGTGAATTCCTCCTTACAGCAAAGGTTTGAGAGTCTGGTAGGCGGTAACTCACAGGGGGCACAATTTTCAAATGCAAGAGTATGCAATTTTCAAACCCTATCTAAAATATATAGATGCCTCATCCTGACTACTGAACAGAATTTCCAGAAGAAAAAGAAGTAAATTCTAACTAAGAAATAAGATGGTATTGTGAGTGGACTTGATTAAAACTTTTGTGACCTTTTCAACTTTGTGAAATAGTTATGTGTATATTAACATGATGGACACCATACGGAACTGTCAGGAAGTCGTTGTCGTTCGGTTGTCTTTCAGTTGTGTCTGACTCTTCATGACCCTATTTGTTGTTTTCTTGGCAAAGATACTGAAGTGGTTTCCATTTCCTTCTCCAGCTCATTTTACAGATGAGGAAACTGAGGCAAACAGGGTGAAATGACTTGCCCAGGGTCACACAGCTAGTGAGTGTCTGAGGCTGGATTTGAAGGAAGATGAGTCTTCCTGACTCCAGGCCTGTGATTGTGCCACCTAGCTGCCCACTGTCAGAAAGACTTGGGTTCAAATCCTATCTCAGCTCTTTATTAGCTGTGACAATAGATAAGTTGCTTAATGTCTCTGAGCCTCACTTTCTTGATCTGTCAAAAGGGAAGAATAATGGCATATGTATCACAGGGTTGTTGAGAGGATCAAACGAGGTGAGGCACATCTGTAAACCTTAAAACACTATATAAAATGCCAGATATGGTTAGGGCTGTGATTATGTTGAACTGAATGGGAATTATGTACTTTATTTCATTCAGTAACCCGAAAGTACTTCAGATGGTTTCACAGGCATAACCACGCACTGAATAGTGTGATATTCTTTTAATAGGTAAAGAAATCAACATATGGGAATGGTAGGGAGTGATCCAAGCTTGCGAGGAAGTCAATAGCAGAGCCATGATCAGACCCTTGGTCTTCTAACTTCTAACCCAGCCCTGCACTTTAGTGAGCAGCACTGCTTTGGCCCAGCATTGCCTGTGGGGTGAGGAGACTGGGTTTAATGCCGGAGAATGCCCCTGACCCACTCCCTGGCTGTTTCAATGTTCTGAGTTGCATGCTGCCTAAAGAGGCACAGCTGGGATGTTGCCGAGAATGGAAATACAGTTATTCCTATGAGAGTCACCAGTGCCTTCAACAGGAGGGTTATGATCAGATGTCACAAACTCCTCTGTCAGCCACTGCTTTGGGTTGACTCCAGGGAAGAAACATTGAAGCAAAAGAAAATTCTCCCACCTCCACCTCTCAGGAGTTGCCAAAATCCTTTCAGAAAACAATTTATCGGAATGAGGAACTACAGTTGTCACTCTTTGCAGCCAAAGTAAATTACTTGGCCCTCTTCACAGAGTAAATCCAATATATGAATTTAGGGGCAATGCTGATTTTTATGTTTGGATTAGGTAATGCAGCTGTTCTGACAGTGTTTTCTGGGACTTCTGACTGAGGGTCCTCAAAAGAATTTTAGAGGGTCCGTGAGGTCAAAATTATTTTCTTAATGACACTATGACATTTTAATTTCTAATATTGCAAATATAAATTGATGTAACCCATGTGAACGAAAGCTCGTGGGGGTCTTCACTAATTTTTAAGCATAAAAAGAAGTCCAGAAATAAAAATGAAAAAGTTTGAGAACCATTGCTTATATGTGACAATGGCAGGTTTTATTATCATGCTGACCATAAAGTGACCACTGAAGTTAAGATCATCTTACTGCTGTGACTAAAATCAAAACCTAAGAATTTTGCTTAAAAAACAACAATAGAATCTAGATGTATTCAGCCTCTCAGAGTAGAGCTCAGCACCGCACAGTGCAATGGAAAGAACATTGGCTAGGCAATCAGAAGAATCAGAGGACTTTGGTTTGAAGTCTGACTCAGGCAACTTGTATCCATGTCACAACAGCACTGTGCCTCAGTTTCCACATCTGTAAAATAAGGGAGGTTGAACTAGATGATCTCAAATGTCCTTTCTATCTCTAAATCTATGATCCATGTATGTTATTCATAGACGCCCTTACCAGAACAAGAGGGCCCAACTACTGGAACAGTGGGAACTTTTGAGCTGATGAGTTCTAAAGATTTAGCATACCAGATGACGATTTATGATTGGGAGCTCTTCAACTGTGTACATGAGGTAAGGAATCCCAATACCAAATTGTGTATTTTTATTCATAGCTCTGGGCTATAGCTGCTGGAGTAACTCAACAATGAGTTTTAGTTTATGTTACATTGGGCGTGTGTGTGTGTATGTGTGCGTGTGTGTGTGTGTGTGTGTGTGTGTGTGTGTGTGTGTGTGTTTTCCCACCTGAACCTGACTCCCTGTGAGGAAACTGCTTTTACCTGCCAATGAGCACCAACTATGCAAATTGCAGTCCAAGAGAATTGTCTCTAAGTTCTATTACAATAAGGAAGCTAAATGACAGTTCTGTGAGCATCGAACATATTTAAGTCAGCTCTAACATCTTTGTTGCTAAAATCAGACAAAGGAGGAGTGAATGAAATCCCGACTTGAATACCTTTGTATGTATTGAATCACACTGATGTGTCTTTCTGAGTATATTAAGCCTTTAATACATAATCTATACTTATATGATTAACATAAATGTCACAGTGAGCCTCTATGAACTTGCAATAAAGTGGAATCCTTATCCACTAAAGGGAACTCACATTTTCTACCTGGCAAGATTGTCTTGAGAAAAAAGGGGGACCTACCTATTGCTTTTCTTTATGTAAATAAAAAGATAAGCAAATATGACAACTTTGGATTGTTCTTTTCTAGCTGGAGTTAATCTACCACACATTTGGAAGGCACAATTTCAAGAAGACCACTGCAAACTTGGATTTGTTCCTGAGGAGGTTTAATGAGATTCAGTTTTGGGTCGTCACCGAAATCTGCCTTTGTGCCCAACTCAGCAAGCGAGTTCAGCTCCTAAAGAAATTTATTAAGATAGCAGCCCAGTAAGTACCTTTGGCATATGCAAGAGAAATGCTCGAGCTGTGTGCCAAGCATAGAATCTGTCTGCTGCTTTCTTTAGTCTTTCTCCAAGACAAAAAAAAAACAAACTCCGAACTACCCACCCTGTCTTTACTCTGTGTCATGCACACAGTCCTGTCCAGAGGCTCAGAGAAGAACTTAATCTTACTTTCTTCAGAGAAATGCCATTCTCACCTTTTTCTAATGCTCAACATCCAGGCCTCATAAACTAGCAGCAGTTCCACACTTGTGCTGGCCCTAGGGAACTGGAGCTCACGATTTGTCTTTGCCTGCTCTTGAGGTACTCACTCTTTTGGCCAATCACCTAAAGAAAACACCGTTAAGCAGTGGGCAGGTATGTCCAAAGAGATGGAAATGAGTTAGCCAGCATGGCACATTGTGTCCAGGAGAGGGCAGTAGAGCACACGCCGAGAAATCAGTGAACTGAGACTGACATAGAATGAAATGCCCCAAAGCATAAAGGCAAGCAAACCAATACAAGAGAATCCTCTCCATAAAACTCAGGATAAAAATCAAGCATCTTATAAATATTCCATTTAGGAGCACTTCATGGGAAACAATTTATGTACTGGCGGGCCAGTTAGATTTCCCTCTCACATGAATTTAATCTTCTCTTGCTATTTAGATATGCTTGACAACCCCCTGTTTACTTCCATGTTTCCAGTATCACTACAACGCTAAAAATAAATTGCTAAACGTGGCCTGTGGCACTGAAAATCTTTTCCCTTCTAAATTCTAGGAGCACAAAGGTTGGGAAGAAAAACAACCTCCTCTAGGCTGCTTTCTGAAACTCAAAATTCGAGAGCCTGCTTAGTCTGGTTTCTAGAGAGCTAAACAAAAGAAAGCAAACTCTGAGCCGTGTTTTCCCTTTGCCAAATGTCTCAAATTATCCTGCCAAAACAGGAAGGTCAGCGAAAACTCCCACTGCGTGTAGCTCGCAGACCTGTTTTCTTGTCATTTTCCAGCTTCAGGTTCTTTCAGGGGGGATGTAATAAAAATGTTACTAAGGAAGTGAGGAAGAATGGTACAACCCCTTGGCCTAGGAGCAGAGAGCAGCCTTTTTTCCAGGTGAAAAAGGCAGCCAGGGTCTCTTATGTATTTGGTTCAAGTCTCCCAAGCATGGTGCTTATTGAAACCTGTGAACTGATATTGCTTCCAAATCTGAAAGAGCTCATTTTCCTCTTCCCACAGTGGTGAGTGTCAGTGGAGGAGAAAACACAAAAGCATTTCTACATGAAAATGGGCAAAGTCAGGAAAACATACAAAGGCTTTTTACTGCTACATTGGGCTCCTACCCATTTTGTTGTTTTTTGTAAGAAAGAAGATGGAGCCTGAAAGTGAGAATTCTTTAAAAAAAAATAGTAACATCAACATAAAACCTAAAGAAATGTAGCGATTGGCAGCAGGGGAGTCATGGGCTCGTTTTTCCATTTCTCCCCTCTCTGTATGAAGTATATATGATGGGGAATATGGGTTTCTATATTAACTCCCTTCACCTAATTAGTGCCATTCTGGGCTCAACATGGATAATGAATCCCCTCTGACTTCAATAAACTTGCTTCTCAAATATGAAACATACATGTTATAATAACACCTTTCATTTTGCTTGTTTTCCTGTGTTTTCCTCTTGCTTTTTAAAGTACTTTCACACATGTTATCTCCTTACCCCCCCCCCTTACACACACACACACAACCTATGAAGGGAGGATGTAACACTATCCTCACTGAGAAAGCTTAAATAGAGAGCTTATATGCCCGGCTCAGGACCCAAAGATACTTAGAGGGCTAGCTTCGGAGCTACTGATTCTTGGCCAAGTAGGAATTCTATTATGCTTCTGCCTCCCAAGATAAAACACATATGGACAGACGCAATGCCTGGCATGTAGTGAAAAAAATGTTTTTCACTCAATCCCCACTCTTCTCTCTTGGCTTTTTCCTTTCATCTCAGTTCTCTTTCCTGTCCCCCTCTTTCGTGGTGCTTAGGGCACAGAGCCGGAATATGGCGGACTTAGGGATAGGCGTTATCATCAGCCCTCTGTGTTCCCTTTATAGCAGGGCCAGCGGTGATGATCTCCCTGCTTGCTCTCCCAGCACACCCCTCAGGGGAGGGAGGTGCCAGCACAGGCAGATCCATGTTCTATGCATGCCTAAGTTCATACATGACTTCTAAGCTTCTTTCCAGTTCTAACTCTATGATCCGATGATTCTTTTTCTCTCTCCCCACCTCTTTCACCCAAAGTGTCTATTTGGTTAATTACCTCCTTTGGCCTAAAGCACTTACAGCCAATGCAGAGGTAAGCCCTTCACTCCTATCTCTCTCATAGGATCGGGTCCATTATTCTGTACTCTTATTTTTTTTTTCTGTTTCAGAACAGACAATTTAAGATTTACTAGAGGCTGATTGTTCAGTCTGATCCCTGGCAACACACCAAACAACTTAATTTAGCCTTTTATAAAAATGCTAATCCGTGTTGGGTTTAACTAAGATTTAGCCAACTTGGGTAGCTATTGATTTTTGGTAGAGGATTTGTCCCTACCACAAGGGTACTACCCTCCCTTCTCCTCCTGATAAGCTGATGTTCGAGAAGTTGAGAAGCGAAGTACACTTGAGTCAAGCCAAGTACCTGGGCTGCTCAGCGACATCCTGACTGAGGATTTTGTTCATATCTTCCATTTGTTTCCTCTCTTAGATATTCAGTCATCAAACTTAAATAGACCAGCAAATAGCAAAGCGATGGGCTCAAACATTAGCGGCTCGATCCGATGGAGCAAACTGGTGGGGGGAGGGGCAGGAATCAGTGATTTCACATCTATTTTCAGTAAAGTATGTATCATCTACTACTAAAAACGTCCTAGAAAATGAGTGCCTAGTACATAACTCATAACTCCAGCAAAACCTTTTGAGGGGACAGGTGCACTCCTTATTCGCTGTAGTGGGTGAGAACAGAAGGGAGGGCAATGGCTTCTCTCAGCAATTACGAGAATGAAGAACCACAAAGGGTTCCTCCTCTGCCTTCCAGATGGGGTACTAGTCAGCCATGTCCATCCATAGGTTAGAGATCCTATCCTCCCAAAGGGCATCTTATACCCTCTTCAGGTTTGTCGGAGTTTTCAAACGGAAGCAAAGCTTTGAAAACGTGTTGCAATTCCAATTTACCAGGGGACTTAATTTTTAACCCTCTAACAAAACTAATTCATTCTTAGAGTCAAGTTATCATTAAATGGTATACAAAAATGCTACTGAAAAAGGGAGCAAAGGCGAAAAATGCTAAAGTTCATCCGTCTGAAAGTATAGATAGAAGCCAGGTAACAACAATGTAGCCACTCAACTGGAACTTATCCGGCACATTAGACATGGTCTTTCCCGTTCATTTAAGGAAAGCCCCCAAATATTAATGACTGCCTTAGGCAGAGCTCTGATCTTATGTGTCCCCCAGAGGTGCATTTTACTCAAACATAAACTTTTTGTGTTTTAGCTGTAAGGAGTACAAAAATCTGAATTCCTTCTTTGCCATCGTCATGGGACTCAGTAATGTTGCTGTGAGCCGCCTGGCACTAACGTGGGAGGTAAGCCTTGGCTGAAATCTAATTGTCATATTTGCCTGAAGCATGGTCTAGACCAGGATTCTTAACCTTTTTTATGTTATGGACCTCTTTGGCATTCAGGTGAAGCCTTGGGATAGACTACATTTCAAAAAAATGTTTTGAATAATTGAAGGAAATGCTAAATTTCATTTAGATGTTACCGAAAAAAAAATGTGTGTGTATATTATATATGTGTGTGTGTATTTTTATTTATATATAATACACACACACACACTCACGCGCATGCACACACACACACACACACATATATTGTTCAGTCATTTTGGTTGTATCCAACTCTTCGTGACCCCATTTGGGGGTTTTCTTGGTAAAGATACTGGAGTGGTTTTGCCATTTCCTTCTCTGGCTCATTTTACATATGAGGAAACTAAGGCGAACAGGGTTAAGTGACTTGCCCAGGGTCACACAGCTAGAAAGTGTCTGGGGCCAAATTTGAACTCAGGTCTTCCTGACTCTGAGCCAGGTGCTCTATGCACCGCACCACCTAGCTGCCATATGTGTGTGTACATATATATGTATGTGTATATATATATATATATGTGTGTGTGTGTGTGTGTGTGTGTGTACATTCAAGTTCACAAACCTCCTGAAATCTTTCTATAGACCCTTTGGGAGTTTGTGGATCCCTGGTTAGGATCCCTGGTATATACATAGTAAGGTTTTGTGAGAGTGGCATAACAGGTAAGAGCCTGGGCCTTTTTATGCTAGTTTCCCAGCTATCTGAATATGATTAAGAATTGTCTTCTCTCTAGGCCTCAGTCTTACTATCTATAGAATGGAAGTAATAATAGTCTCCCAATAGGATATGGTAAAAAGCTGTCAGATGTTCACAGGAATGATGCGAGGCAAGTTTCTGCTAACCACTTAAACGGGAGACCAAGGCAGACATTCCACTATTGAGGGAGTAAGCTGTGAGGAAAACTGTCTGGGACCCACTGTGAACTGTGTCTCTTAGCTATGTGGCAGATCTGTCCTGTTTGGATAAAGAACAAATGGCCAAAAGTCAATATTCGATTTGACGAGCATTTATGAAGTGAGCAGTTTTGCTGGTTTGACTATTGGTGGTCCTAGAAGGTGCCTGCATTTCACATTGGTCCAAACTTTCACAAAGCAATATATGTTCATCGTATACCATACATTTACATAATTAAAGAAATACTCTTCTTACAGGCAACAATGCTGAAATAAATTTCCACCCAAAGTAGAAATATTCAAAATTAATGAATAGATAAATAGAGAGATAGAGATAGATGATAGATGGATAGAAAGATGATTGATAGGTAGGTAGATAGATGTTGGAGATAGACATTGAGAGAGAGACAGACAGACATACAGACAGAGTGCTTACTATGTGCCAAGTACTGAGTTAAGTCCTCTGGATACAAAGTCAAGCAAACAAGCTAGAACCCAAATGGCAAAAGAAGAAGGTGGGGAAGGGAAACAGGGAACAGAAGGGGCAATTGAAGGTAAACCTGAAAGCTGCCCATTTTGAAGGCTGTCCTGAAAAATCCTTTTATGCCCCTTAAACTACCATCCCCTAACTCTCCTAAATGCTTTAATTGCCGTCAGAGCGTGCTGTCCCAATTCCTTCTCTCTTAAGTTTCTCTGTACATGCCAGGCAGGTGTGGCACACAGCAGCTCATCTTCTGAATATAGGAGTGAGAGAATTGGTGAGGCCTGCGTGTAATGAAGCTGTATCAGCTTCCATCTGGCAAAGGAACTGAGTTAATGCTTCAAGTAAATAAAGCAATCAAGTCATCTGGCAGTTTCCCCTGTCTTGCATCAGAAGGCTTATGGGGGTCATTAAAGACACTTGTACGGGCGTGTTTGGGTTGGAGCAGGCCCAGGAGACCCTTTTGGGTAGGCAGCCATGGCCCTGTATTTAGTGATTCCTGCCCCTTCACTGACCTGGCACCACTTTTTTCTCAGTGGTTCCATACCACTCTGGAGCAGGCCTTTTGAATCCAAGGAAGCTAAGGGAACCTGCAGCAAGGCTAGAATGGAATGATAAGAAGCAGGTATCTCAGAGAAGTCATCCTGAGTACACCTAAAACAGGTTTTGTGCCATAGAACCCTTTGACAGTCTGGTGAATCCTATGGACCCTTTCTCCAAATAATGTTTTGAAATGCATTAAATAAAATATGTAGGATTACAAAGGAGACCAATTACATTGAAATACAGTTATCAAAGTTTAAAAACAAATTCATAGACCTCAGGTTAAGAACGCCTGGCCTAGAGCTTGTCAAGGGCCATGCTAGCTGTGGATAGGGGACTTTCTGCAACATCCCAGATGTTGGCACTATAGTATATAGGATAGAGGAGCCACTGTCCTCAGCCTCCCCCATCCACCTGGAAGAAATTGCAAATGTCAGGAGGCTTAATGAGCAGCCTGGGCAGAACCAAGCACAATAGGATTCAGTTAAGTCTTTCTTTTTTTTTTTTGCTGCTTTATTTTTTTTTAATTTTTATTTTTAGTTTGCAACACATGGTTCTACATAATTTTGAGTTCCAGATTTTCTCCTCTCCTTCCCCCCTCCCTCCCCAAGACGGCATGGAATCTCATATAACTACCATGTATAACTTCACATTGAATTAATTTATACACTAGTCAAGTTGTGGAGAAGAATTATGACCAATGGAATGAATCATGAGAAAGAAGAAACAGAACCAAAAAAAAACCCCAAAAACAAAAACAAAAGGGAACAAAAAAGGGGGAAAAAAGGCAAGCATGAAGTGTGCCTCAATCTGCATTCAAACTTCATAGTTCTTTCTCTGGATGTAGATAGCATTCTCCATCGTGAGTCCTTGTACCTTGTGTTGCTGAGAAGAGCGAAGTCTGTCAGGGTTGGTCCTCATGGAATCCATATATCTGTGGTTGTGTATAATGTTCTCCTGGCTCTGCTCCACTCACTCAGCATTATGTCGTGTAGGTTTTTCCAGGTTGTTATGAAGTCCGTATCATCCCCATTTCTTATGGCACAATAGTATTCCATTACCTTCATATACCACAGCTTGTTCAGCCATTCCCCAATTGATGGGCATCCCTTTGATTTCCAATTCTTGGCTACCACAAAAAGAACCGCTATAAATATCCTTGTACATATGGGTCCTTTTCCCCCTTGTGTGATTTCTTTGGGATACAACCTTAGAAGTGGTATTGCTGGGTCAAAGGGTATGAACATTTTTATGGCCCTTTGGGGATAGTTCCAAATTACTCTCCAAAATGGCTGGATCATCTCACAACTCCACCAGCAATGTAACAATGTTCCAATTTTCCCACATCCTCTCCAGCATTTATCATTTTCCTGTTTTGTTATTTTAGCCAATCCGACAGGAGAGGTGTGGTATCTAAGAGTTGTTTTGATTTGCATTTCTCTAATCAGTAGTGATTTAGAGCATTTTTTCATATGCCTATAGATAGCTTTAATTTCTTCCTCTGAAAACTGCCTGTTCATATCCTTTGACCATTTCTCAATTGGGGAATGGCTTGTATTCCTATATATTTGGCTCAGTTCCCTGTATAGTTTAGAAATGAGGCCTTTATCAGTGACACTAGTTGTAAAGATTTTCTCCCAATTTTCTGCTTCCCTCCTAATTTTTGTTGCATTGGCTTTTTTTTGTATAAAAACATTTCATTTTAACATAATCAAAATTATCCATTTTGCGTTTTGTAATGCTCTCTATCTCTTGTTGGGTCATGAATTCTTTTCTTTTCCATAAATCTGATAAATAAACTATTCCTTGCTCTCCCAAATCACTTATAGTATCAGCCTTTACTCCTAAATCATGAACCCATTTTGACTTTATTTTGGCATATGGTGAAATATATAGGTCTGTGCCCAGTTTCTGACCTACCATTTTCCAATTTTCTCAACAGTTTTTGTGAAATAGTGAATTCTTAGCCCAGAAGCTGGCCTCTTTGGGTTTATCAAAGAGTAGATTGCTATAGTTGTTGACTTCTCCATCTTGTATTCCTATCCTATTCCACTGATCCACACCTCTGTTTCTTAGCCAGTACCAGGTAGTTTTGATGACCGCTGCTCTCTTAAGTCTTTCTACTCCAGTGGGAGAAAGAAAAGACTACACCATTTAAGCCAAAAGAGATTCTTGTCTCATCCTTAGTAAAACTCCTTCTTAAGGTAACATCTTTACTTCATTTCTCTTAGAAATGCTTCAACTCATATAGATTCTTGAGTTTAATCAAATAGACCTATGGTCCTATTGTGGGCCTATACTCACCTGGAATTATGAGGTATGGTCTCTGTCTCATGAAATTTACAATACTATAGGGACATATGACATGTACATACGAAACTATTAGAGAACGAGACAAGATACAACGAAAATACAAAGCCATGTGGTTCAGACAATATATACAAATTAAAGACAGGTCTATTCCTCAGCTTACCTACAGGCATTTATCTACATTTCTGACATACAAATATCTAACTGTGAATAGCTCCTTACTGGCTAAAATACAGTTCACTAAGCATTCGTTCATGCCTACTGTGTGTAAGGCACTGAGTTAGAAGCTGAGGATACAAAGACAGAGCAAAAGAGTACCCTTCCTCAAGGAACTTATATTTTACTGGGAAGAATATAACTGATAAACAGATAATTATATATGCTTTATTTGGAAGAGTGTGGAGAAAATATGAACAACTAAGGGGATAAGGGAAGGCTTCCCATTGGACTGAGTGGGGGAGTACGTGTGATGATTAATTCCACTAAGTTTTCAGCTCTTTTTAATTAGGATTGCCCCATCTCTCTTACTCTCATTCCCCCTCACCTCCAACAACCCACCTCCCCATCCCCAGTCCCTTGATTCTCAGTTTTTCAATAATCCAGGTCCAGGATAAGGTGTTCAGTGGCTAGACTGTTTGTGGCAGGGGGGAGGTGAGGGATGAGATGGGGACTGAATCTTAGTATCTGTTCCCACTTTCCCCTTCCCACTGCCACTTCCTTCCTTCCTGCTCTAGGAATGGTTTCATAAACAGCTTGGAAATCTCTATCCTGTTTCTTATTTCTGGGCCCCACTTCTGAAAAAAAAATTCTTGGAATACTAGTTGAACCTGTTGAACTTGAATGTTGATGGGCCTGTGCTACATTAGTCTCCCTTTATAGGAATTTGACTCACAGAATCCTAGGACCCTGGAGCTAGAGAATGCTTCAGAGGCTCTCTAGTCCAATCCCCTCAATGCCTGATACAGACCCAGAGAGGAGAGGTAGAATTTGAATCTAGACCTTCTTACTCCAAAGCCAGTGCTTTTTTCCCCTTGTATCTCCACCTCCCTCTTTGGAGTCAGCTAAATTCCACAAACATTTCTTAAGCATCTACTTTGTACAAAGCACAGTGTTAGATGCTGGGTTTGCAAAAATAAGAATGAAACAATCCTTGGTCTTAAGGAACTTATAGTCTTCTGAGAATGGAGAAGACACAAGGAGTCCTTTACCACCACCACCACCCCATTATGTTTTCCAATAAAAGCAGAAGGCATGGTCTTTTCTGTGATAAACTTTATGCTGTTTGTTTAGCAGTGAAAAGAGAAATTCTGGGAAACCTCAAAAGCACTGTATGTTTGCTGCTTGGCCAGGGTTAAAGGAGGAGTAGTGACATTGTGTTTATTCTATAGCAAATCAGAAGAGGAAAGAAAACCTGGTTGGAAATAATAGGGAAAGAGAAATTCAGCTTAACTTCTGGGAGTTGAAGGGAGTAAGGGAGGGTGATTGTCTTCATTTTTTCCTGAATTTAGCTTCTTTGGACATAGCTATTTGCCTGTTTTCTCCCCCATCAGACTGTGAGCTTCTTGAGGGCAGGGACTATCTTTTCCTTTCTTTGTATCCGCAGTGCTTTGCATGGTGCCTGGCACACAACAGGCACTTAATAAACATTTATTGACTGACTGTGTGACTGGGAAGCTGGCCTGGGGCAGAAGACTGTCTTTGGAGGGTTATACACAAGCAGGGATCCCCCACACAATGCCCCCTCCTCTTCTATCCCTGCCCCATCCCTCATCCTTGCCTTGCTGGTAGTATCCCTGCTCCAGATCACAGAAGCCATCACAGAGGGCCTGAAGCTGGGGAGGTTATTCCTCCTTTCCATGTCCTAGAAAAGAGGGAGGAGGAGGAGCCACAGAAGGAGAAGGGATAGGAACAGATTCTCACTCTCAGAGCTGCAGTAAGAGAAAGATGTTGGCATCCCAAGTTGCAGTCCAGAATATTAGATGATATGCTATTTTAGCACTTGAGTGCTTCAGTAAATCTGTGAGTTCATTGATTTAGTATTCAGCGAATATCTTAATTAATCTGTGCCTTTTTCATGCTTTGTAGTTCTTACCCATGTTCTACCATAGATCTTCCAAATTTGTGTTTGTCCTTCATTCTGGAAGAGGACCATGATATCACTGATTTGAGTGAGGGAGGGCTGTGCAAGGTCACCAGCGTCACTTTCTCCTCCAGAGCCATCTGGGCCCAGTGGCCTGATATTCACTAGGATGACTGAAGATGGCCCAGGTTGCATTGGGAGACACTGGCCCTTTCAGGCTAAGGTCTTTCCAGGTTCTCACTTTGAGTGAGGTAATGCCCATTTGGTGAATAGGGGAGAAGAAAGAGAAGATCCTCCAAAGAGCATCCCTTCAATGTGCTACAGTAGACATGTAGGGTTTTTTGTTTCTTTGTTTCTCAACATTTCATAGTTGCCAGTAAACCACTCAGGCTATCAGTGATTATTCATTCCGCCTATATGCCTGACCCACTTCCTTTTCTAACTGTAATTTCCTAAATGATATCCCTTTTGCCACTTTTTGTATGAAAGTCACCATAGGAAACATGCTTCAGCACACTTGAATATACTGTATTTTTTTTATTGTCTTCTGGGGATGCTATTCTTAGGAAAGTGTCACATCTGTACCATCCTATATCATGGTGCTGTTGTGAGGATCACATAAAATCATGGGCTTAAAGTATTTTATAAACCACAAACTGCCATATTGGTTAAATACGCTTTTGTAGGTTGATCTGGAAGCCTAACTATCATGTCTTGTTGATTCTGTGGGAAAATGAAGCACAAATTCCAAATAATTCATTTACAAATAAACATTAGGAGTTAACTATAAATTTCTTGTTAGTCATTTTTTAGTCATGCCTGAATATTCTCGACCCCATTTGGGTTTTTTTTGACAAAAATACTGGAGTGGTTTGCCATTTCCTTCTCCAACTCATTTTACAGATGAGGAAACTGAGGCAAACAGTTAAGTGACTTGTCCAGGTTCACACAGCCAGCAAGTGTCTGAGGCCAGATTTGAACTCAGGAAGAAGAGTCTTCCTGACTTCAGGCCCAGCCTTCTGTCCATTGTACCATCTAACTATTCGTAAGTTGGGGACTGCCTATATAGATAAGACAGAGATCAGTGTGAGCTAGTCTACTTGGGGTCTTTTATAGTAGGGGTCTTAAACTTGACTCAAAGTGGGTCATAAAAGGTAGGTAGGATTGGGCTAGAATGAGGGTGGAAATTCTATTTTTACAGGCAGGTGGTAGCAATATAGGAGTAAACTAATTTTACAGATGACAGAACTGAGCCTCACGGAAATGACAGCACCATCAACTTTTGATTCTCTGTGCTAATGGAGAGGAGGGGTAAATATAATAGAAAATGATGAATCATCTTTTATATTTGGTCATGGAATGTAACATGAGACATACACTAGATTAGAGAGACACATTCAGCCTCATCCAAATTAGACTCAGTGCCCCCACTTGACTTAGCTCTATGGCTTATGAACCAACTGGGTGATGAGGAAAAAGTCTAGTAATCAATTAATTCATTTATGAATAATTTAACACTTACTAGATTACTTAAAAACCCTCCTGTGACATGGGAATTCAGGTTGAGAACTTTTATCCCCGAATGCCCTAGACCAGAATTCAAACCACAACTCTTTATCATATTCTTTTGAAATAATAAAATCAAAACCTATCTTCAAAATGAGGATTTAGGGGAAAGGACCATACCACCTAAAGTACACTTAGCTTCTTTTAAAAACAGATTGATAAGAATTTGCAATTAGTTCATATTTGGAATGAGAGGAGAAAAATCTATTTATGCATAATGTAAAAATTAATGAAATTCAGGACGTATTTATCAAAGGTGAAATTTACAAAGGAAAGAAGGAAATTGGAAACCTCTGACATCCAGGACATTGCCAATCCTGTTAATGTTGCGTGATAGAAAAGACAAATCATAAAGCCCATCACGCTCTGCTTTGTGATGAGACCACCACTCTTAATTTGGAGACCTTCAGAAGGGGGAAAAGCATTTGCTCAGTTTTACTGAAAACCTGGTACTTATAGAATGGTGGACAACAGATTGAACCATGAATAACAATCCTGGCCTTTGTGTTATAGAATTGTGGTTTGGATTCACAGGTCAAAATGAGAAAGAAAATTAAGAGATCAGTAGGACAACATTAACTTTTGTATTGTGTGCAGCCAAATAAATCAGGCAATTTGAATCTACTCCATTTTGAGAAACATACAACATAATCTAGGGGAGGCAAAGTGATATAGTAGCAGAAATCCTCCAAACAGGACACGAGGTCAAAGTCTGCTTCTGCCACGAAACATGTATGTGCCTTTAGGCAAATCACAACCTTCTTGGGTTTTAGTTTTCTTCTCTGTAAAATTATAGAGTTTGATTAGATCAGTTCCATGCTCTGTGAGAGGAGTTCTTTAATATTTTGGGGGGTGTGGACATGATATCGTTTGGCATTTTGATCTCAGAATAATCTTTCTAAATGCATAAAAAGTACTTAGAATTATGAAGAAAATCTCTCCTCACCCCCAAAATCTATCCATGGACCCTTTCCATGAATCCCAGATAACGAACCCCTGTTCTGTGATGTAAATTCCTACTTGTGGAAATCAGAGAGTTAAAAAAACTTACCAGTCTAGTTGTGAGCCCAGAAAGCTATCATCTTTAAGAATCATCCTGTATGGATAACAGTGTTAAATACCGTAAGACCCAAGCATTCATAAGTTACTTTTGGTTCACCTAAGTTAAAAGACTTTTGGAAGGATGGTTTTTGTTATTGTAAAGTACTTTGAAATGGAAAAACCTATTACAGCCTTTGCCTGGTTGTTTGATTAAGAGCCGGGGTAGGCAGGGAACATTTCATACAGAAATGATAGGGTATCTATATAGACTGAGTGTGACAAAGAGTGTTGGTATTTTGATTTTGTCAACAGAAACTTCCAAGCAAGTTCAAGAAGATCTATGCTGAGTTTGAAAGCCTAATGGTAAGTGGCAGTGGCCCCTTTATTCTGTTCACTGTCTGTATTAATCCATTTGCTGATGAACTAATTTGAAGTCCTCATTTCGGAATATTTTATCTGTCCTTGTCTGACTTTAAGAAGTTTATGATCCCATTTTAGTGCTGCTAAAACAAGCATGTATGACTAATGAATTACACTCTTAGGAACCAACTTAAAGAGGACTTATGCCCCACATAAGGTCGATTTGTGTAATTAAGAAAAGCAGTGTGATATGCTTTTTTCTCATATCAGACGTTGGATGGTTATGTGCTCTGAGTTTCATTTTTCTTGCCTCACTCAAAATCACTTTTCCCCATGAGCTGGAATATGTTTGCAGTTGAAAAATAATTGAGTAGGATTTGGCAAGAATGTTTGGGTGGTGCCAGGAGAGGTGCATGTTTGGACTGGTAGTGCAAGACAGGCAGAGGCGAATCAAGGAACGTGTGGATAACCCTGGAATAGGGGTAAGATCCTGTCGGTAACAGAGGGCCACATAATCTGGACTTTATTGTAAATTTAATATTTGAATTCAAGCAGACAGCTCCCTGATAAGCAAATAATCTTGGCCCATCATCATGAATATCAAGAAAGAAGAGAAATGGAAAGACTTTATATATGAAATGTTTTGTTTTAATACATGAATTATATTTAACTAAAGCTATTGTGATTTTGCATTCACCACCAATCTAAAAACACAGAAGATTAGACTTATCTGAAAATTGTCTCTTTTACCAATATTCAATATGGTGTATTTGCTGTTGTTTTTGTTTGTTCCCTCTTAAGGATCCATCCAGGAACCATAGGGCTTACAGGCTTACTGTTGCAAAGCTGGATCCGCCTCTCATTCCCTTCATGCCCTTACTCATTAAAGGTAATCCAAATGAGCAGGTAATAAATATTTGAGGAGTCAAGAGACGATAAAATAGAGCTCTTTGGAAAAGGGGGAAGAAGGTAGCATCATCCTTCCACCTGCTTTGGGATTTTTTGTTTGTTTGTTTTTCGAGGGCTAAGAGGGTTAGGAGAAGCAGTGATCTAGGATTTTGAAAGTCTCCCTGGCTGAACTAAGCACTAGTTTAGCAATTTTACTAATCTCAAGTAAAGAGATTTTAAAAGTTAAACACCTGACATAAAAGGAACCATTGTTAGCCTTGTACAATTACATTATGCAAATCAGTTGGTGTAATCTAGTGCGGTGCCATTGTGCTTTCTTTCTATGACAAATTTCAATTGGTTATTAGCTTGTGGCTTTTTATTTCCATACAGATATGACATTTACTCATGAGGGGAACAAGACGTTCATTGACAATCTAGTAAACTTTGAAAAAATGGTACGTACTCTATATAACCTCACCTCAAATGTTGGGAGGGAGTATTTCTCTCCACTTACCCCCCCCCCCAAAAAAAAAAACCTCAACAAATTTACATTCATTCGAATAAAAGAGGTAATTTCCTCATATGCTGTTATGTAGAAACTCAAGGAAGTTATACATAAAGGATTTTGCGAGCTTTGGCGCAGAGTGACTCCCATTTTATTCTGTCAGTTCTTTTTTGTGGAGCTGAATTGTATTTGTGTGGTTGCTCACAGTGGCCTGGCTTTTATGCTCCTGGTTTCTCCTGGGGCTGCCTGTTGCTATAATGTAGAAACGCGACAGACTGACTTCCATGTTGTTGTTTTCGTCACAAGGTTTGTGGAGCTAGCCTGCCCCAGGATGCCAGAGAAATGTTTATCTGCCTAACCTGACTTTGCTGCACAAAAGTAGGCAAAAGTCAAATTCTACAAATAAATTTCCACTGGATTGTTATACTTCATGGGCACAGTTTGTACAATTTTCCTTAGGCATGGAGAGAAAAATTTTAAAAACCTTCAAGATAGAGGGTCTGTCTGTTTCTAAAATAGCAGGCTTCAAGTTTGCACCTTTCTAGGAGTTGGCAAAAAGGGTGTCTGAAAGCTAATTTTCTTCTGTTGTATAAAGCAAGAATGAGGCAAGAGGTGGGTGGTGACCCCACAGTTTAAGAACTGCTGACCAGGCAGCAAGTGGGAAAAGTTTAAAAGGCCCTGGGTAGAGAGCACTGGATAGAGAGCCACCTTGAAAGCAGGAAAACCTAGGCTGAAGTCCTGTCTTTGACACATACTGGCTGAGTGATAATAAGCTGAGTTATTTAACCTCTCAGTGCCCCAACCTACTAGCTAAGATTGTAATTTGCAACTCTAGACTTGAAGCTATGGAAGAGTTGCCATTAGGCATCCATCAGTAGAGGGAATTCCTACACCAATGTGGGTGAGTCTAGGTTCCCAAAAAGGAAAAATAAAGACGTAAGAACAAGACTTCTAATCTTGTAGGTTGGATGTGAGTATTGGTATATGTTCTACTAAATTTTTTATGGATTATGTAATATAAATAAAAGGCCATGACACCTTTATCGTTTTCCAAGCTCATATAAATATGATAATGTTCATTGCAGCAAACTGGAAAGTTTGATATATGGTATATGATATATGGTACCATATGACTCTACATAAGTTAAGAATTCTTTATGCATAAACCTGAGGTTTGATAAAATTTTCCACAGCTTTTTTTCCTTTTAGTTAAACTCATGTTAAGTTAAATTTCTTATTGGGCGAACAAATGCTTTTGTATTTCTATTACCATAAAATTTGGACCCACTGTGGGTCTAAAGGATATTTGACCCCTTCATTTTTTTATAGAGTAAACCTCAACCATCTAAAACCTTCTGGAAAGGAATTGTTCTAGGTAGCCAAGTTTTCCACATAGCTGAGAGTTTATCCCATTAAGCACCAAGTCATAATTTATTTTTACCATTTGGGATGGAAATCTTTCTAAAAGGTATTACATAGTTTCTTCTCTGCCTTCATAAATAAGTGTATATAGAGAGGAACATAACCTTTTCTTGATGATTCTAAGACATCATTATTAACACCAATTATTTTACCATGCAATTAAGCAGTAAGAGCTTCAAGTATGGAAGACTTCCAAGAAAGCTCATTTAGTCTTGAGCTTACTGAGAGGTATAGCGTCCAGGAATAGGAAGGTGACTCGCATACTGTCCTCTGCCTTGGTCATACAACATCTGAAATATTGGACTCAGTTCTGAGCATCATATTTAAGGGATGACATTGATAAGTTGGAGAGCATCCAGAGGAGGTCAACCAGGATGGCAAAGGGCCCCAAGCTGATACCATCTGAGGAGAAGTTGAAATAACTGAACAAGGAAAATGAAGACTTAGGGAGAAGGATAATTGCTATATCGGAAGGGTCATCATATAGTCGAAGAATTAGATTGTATCTACTCATGCCCAGATGCCGGAATTAGGAACAGTGCATCATTCAATTTTGCAAAGAGGCAAGTTTGGCTTGATTTTAGGAAAAACTTCTTAACAAGTAGAGCTATGTGAAAGCTGAATGGCTGCCTCCAGAAGTAGTGATTTCCCTCTCACTGGAGGTCATTGATCAAGTTTGGATGCACACATGTGGACAGTGCTGTAGCATCAATTCTTATTCAGGAATGAGATGGACTAGCCAGCCTCTAAGGTTCCTTTCAGTTGTGAGACTCTGACTATTTGCCTCTATATTTAAATGTCTCCAATTTTCAAATTATTGCCTCTGCTTTTTTTTTTCCTCTCCTTCCTAGCTATTCAATCTGTTTGCTTAAATTAGCCTCTGTTTTGTTTTTTCCTTGTAGCTTCTTATCTAGTATGGAATCAGAAACCTTAAGGCCAAGTTTGCTAGAATGTGTCAATCAGTTGACAATATTTATTGAGTGCCTACTATGTGACTAACACTGTAAAATAAAACTAAATAGCCTTGGAATGAAGGCTTAGGGTCTCTCCTCTGAGTGAAGCATATGATTTAACACATGTACTTTGTGATATCTATTTTGTGTTCTCAGAGACTTTTCTTGCTATTTCCTCATTCTCCACAGAGTCCTGGTAAGGTGAGGTTGCTAGTTAGCTGAGTTCTAGGTAGGATTTGGTCCAATTTCTTGCTAGTTTAAAAAAAATAGGAAAACTATAGCACTAAAGTTGAAAAAACAAATTCCATATCGCAGAAAAACGTGGGAAATCCTATAGCGATTCTAGATGAGTCAGCACCGTGTAGCTTTGGGAATCAGCCAAGCACAGATTATAACCGTGCAAAGAAAATCAACCATTGCTTAGTCCAGGGTTTCTGGATTTTGAGCATCTTGGAAAATTGTGTATATGCTCAGACTTCTTGAAGACGTTTATTCCTGAGGTCCAGTTCTTCATCTGTACTTCTTGTCAAAAGTGATATGCAGTGATTGCTTTTATTCTTTCTGCTGTTTGAGTCACAATTGAGCACCGAGATCAGCATTCTTCACACATTTCTTAACTTACACGTTTTAAAATATTTTGCCAACTTAAAAAATAAATCAAATGGCTACTCAGAAATAGAAAGCAAAAAAAGCATCCTAGAAGTCAGTGGCCAAATTATACAAAAATAATTTAAAAGGTTGGCACAGTCATTTAATATCATTTTTCTCATCAGAAAGGATATCTACATTTGGATTCTTCATCATCATCATCATCATCATCACCATCATAGCTAGTGTTTATATTGCAGTGCCTTACAATTTCCAAAGTAATTTGCAACTGGATTTTTTAAAAAAAAATGTATTTTCATAACAACTCTGGGAGGTAGGAGCTATTATTATCCCCATTTTATAGATGAGGAAAGACAGAACTTAAGTGATTTGTCCAATATCACACAGCTGGCGAGTATGGGAAGCATAATTTGAACTCAAAGTAACACATCTGTCAACATCTGACGTGACTATTAGCAACTGTCCAAGCCAAGATATGGCTGGGGGATGGAATTCAACACATGCAACAACTATTAAGCACCTGCTGTGTGAAGTTGGAATTAGACTACATGGGGTGTAGTCCCTATGCTGACACAGTATCCATATGACCTTGGGCAAGACCTCTGGGCTTTAGTTTCCTCACCTGTGAAATAAGGGGATTTGGACTAGATGTCCTCCAAAGACCCTTCCCGCTCTAAGTCTATGACCCAATGATCCCTTATGAAACATAACGTGCCAGCTGCCATGGAGTCCATTATAAGCTTGGGGAATGACGTGGACAATGCTACGGACACATGAAAAGGCAAGACAGTGTAAAACCAGCTGCATGGAAAAACACGAACAAGGTCTTGGAATTTCTAGATTCCTAAGATCTCCAGCTGCAAGTAATAATTTAAAATATCGAGCCATGTGACTGAATGATGATGATTGGCGATGGCCAACATTTATACATGGCTTTAAAGTTTGCAAAGTGCTTTACATCCATGATCTCATTGGAGCCCCGTGATAGTAAGTGCCCTCGTAATATTAGACTTAGAGGTGGAAGGGTCCTTAGAGGTTGTTTTACAGGTGAAGAAAATGAGGCTTGGAAAGGCTGAGCTGAGGCAGGATTCAAGCCCAGGTCTTCCTGACCCCAAGTCCAGAACCCTATCTGTTATATTATGTTGCCTTCCCCTCTCAGGAACTGAGATTACCATAGAATGAACAACGCCTCATGACTTTTGATTCACGGAGTAAGACAAAGATTTTTTTTTCGTTTTAAAAGTATAGCCACCAGCCACATTTCTGCATAACCAGCAAAGTAAAATGCAGTGACTACTGTTCAAACACAATTAGGCAAGTACAATCCATTTTCAATGTTGACAATAAGGATGATGATGATAACATTTATATAGCACCTACTGTGTACCAGGCACTGCACTAGCATTTTACAAGTATCTCCTTTTATCCTCACAATGACCCTGGGAGGTAGGTGCCACTTTTATGCCCATTTTACAGTTGAGGAAACTTAGGCAAAAATAGAGGCTAAGTGACTTGCCGGTTGGATTTGAACCCAGGTCTTCGCAGCTTTATCCATTATGACACCTGCCTGCCTGGCTGCCTTTCTCTGTGCTGCAGTATTTGTGCACCCTCGGCAACAAGGTAAAAGGACTATTGTCAGGTGTGTTCATGTTGGGCTAAAGCAAATTTTGCCACACATAAATAACCCTCCAGCTCTCCAGCTATGATACTTTCATGGGAAAAGTGGATCTGTTTTTGGAATTGCCCTTCCACAAATTGGGCGGCTCAAAAAGAAGGAATGGAAGTCCCAAAAGGCATTCCACATCAGCATCTCTACAAAAACTGGCCTTTCTTTCCCCGGCCTCCATCCCAAGTGCCGGAAGCACTTGCTCACAAGTTATTTTCTCAGCCGTCACCTTCTACAGCATCACATGCCCTGTTTGCAGAAGAAATCCCCTTCCTCCTGCACATCATAATAGTCTATCAGGGAGACCAATATGATCAGTGGTTCTTGGTGTCTCGGTGACTGTGACTCTAGAAGTCGCGCCTCTATATGGAGCTGAAGTCACCAGGACCTTCAAGAGCCCAGGTTGCTTTGCCTTCTACAGAGTAGAGCAGGAGGCCACTGTGCCAGTGCCCCGCACCCTCTCTGGCTCTTTATTGAGCCTCTCCACCCTTGAGGTGTGAAATGAGGATTAGGGAATTTGTTGCATATTGGTGTTCAGGTTTTGTGGATAAGAACAAAAGAGAATTCACACTCTGATCCTTATGCAAAAAAAAAGGGGGGGCAGACATTCTTTCATTTTTTTTGGAACATAAAGGGGTATTCGAAAAGTGTTTGAATAAAGCCCTTAGTAGCTTTCTATGGCATCCATGAATATTTATAAAATTTAGGAGCCTAGACTAGGAATGGATTAGCAGATAATGTGTTGGCCTGCTGCCACCATACCAGGCTGCATAAAGCTGAAAGGGTATTGTTGCATATATATAGCATGCTGATAGTCACAGTTGCTACTGTATTATGCTCTTGGTTCTATTTCAGACATACCCATATTTAGGTTTATTTATTTATGAATATCATTTTTAAACTAATAGTTTTATTTGGCATGAGAAGACTGGTGCAAACTTCTAAACATGCATCATCTCTCCTTGAACGAAAAAGAATGTTTTGAACCATTATTTTTAGCTTTACAAAATTGTAACTGAAATCCAGCCCTTCCATCCTGCCAAGAGTGGAGAAATAAAAGATCCTACCTACCCAGCCCCACTGTACCAGCTGAATCTACCAAAAAAAAAGCTATAAAATTATTTGTGAAGTTTACTTTTTGTGGTACATAAAGTAGTCTAAATTCAGGTCTTACAAATGCTTTAAATTAAATCAAGACGTATTTATTGAATGTCTGTTCTAGTTGAGGCATTGTCCAAGGATGTACATGTGAGTCATGTCTTAAGGTTCCTTCCTGCCTCAAGAAGCTCGTGATCTAGTCGCTGAGACAGAAATAATGAACGTGGGCAAAATAAGCTGAATAGCCATGATATGTTTACATCAGAGTTCAGCAATCCCATTGAAAAGATTAAGTGTCTTAGATGTATAACAAATACTGGGAAATAAGGATGTAAAAAGAAAATAAGGCACACTTGTTGTCTAGAAAAACTTCTCCTGGCCTTAATAGAAAGAGAGCTCTCTGAGGGCAGGGATCGTCTTTGGTTTTGTCTTTGTATAGCACCCAATGCATATGCCTAGAACTGTATCTTGTACATTAAATACTTGCACTTTTAAAAAATTGTTAAATCGACTTTTCCTCAAGGTCTAGCATGAGGGATAAGACAAATTACCTATGATACAAAATAGAAGATAAAAAGTACTAAAGCAAAACAGTTTATGTGATTCAATTCACTCAATCAATCAGCAAACATTTATCAGGTAATTAAATTCACGGGAGCTCATGAGACCACCAAATGAAGTGGTATATAGGGAGAAGATGGCCCAAGACAGGACCCCGAGAGTCACCTACAGTTAGAGGGAACGATCTGAATATTGTTGTTGTTTATGTATTTTTTTTTCAAAAAGCTGGGACTGTCCTACACAGTTTTCATTTTTTATTTCTTGAAATATAGCTCCGAAAAAATAGGCTTTAAAAAAGCCCATTGTGTTTTAAATGGAGCTAACTTGACCAAGTCTTTAAAGCCAAATCACTCTGGGTTTCACTGAATGGCTAATGATAAAACCAACCCCCTAAACCATCCTGTGTGTCCTTCTAGGTCTTTGAATGCAGCCTTTTGACTGAGTAAAACAAACCCTTTTATTATGGGGATTTGTTTTGTGAAGTTTGGATTCAGTGGAAGGGCTACACTTGAGGACCTAAACGGCCACATGTGGCCTTGAGGCCACAGGTTCCTCATCCCTGCCCTAAACTCATTGTTTAGATTTTGATGGCTTAGAATAAGTGTAAACAGTAATTGTTTTCTGTTCAGAAAACTCTTCAGGTTTTTCCCCTACAAGATTAATATTTTTGCAATGGCAAATTAGACCATCTTTTGTCTCAATTCTTACCTAGCCCTTAGTCATAGAATGGGCTTGGCCTCAGACAAACTGAGATTTGGGAAAGACCTTAATTTAGAAAGGCCAAGGTCACCCACTGCGTCCAGGGCCATCACCAGTCTACCTTTGTCTTATTACTGCCCTTTGATCATTCTAGAGGAGAGAGTGAGGCTTATGACTTTGCATAGACCTACCTCACTTAAATCCAATCCATTCTCAAGTCAAGACATCACCCCCATGATGTCATTGGTCCTCTTTGAGAATGAAAGATGAACAACAAAAATAGTCCTATCCAACTCTTCATGACCCCCTTTGGGGTTTTCTTGACAAAGATACTGGAGTGGTTTAGCATTTCCTTCTCGAGCTCATTTTACAGATGAGGAAACTGAGGCAAACAAGTGACTTGGCCAGGGTTATACAGCTAGTAAGTGTCTGAGGCTGGTTTTGAATTCAGATCTTCCTGACTCCAGACCAGGTGCTCTCTCTATCTACTATACTACCTAGCTTCCCTGTGATCTGATGATAAAGAAAAGGAGACAGAAAGAATGGTCGGAGAGGAAGGAGAACCAGGAAAGAGTAGCATCCTAAAAACCTGTATCAAGTGTTAAAAACTGCAGAGAGGTCAAGGAGAGGGAGAATTGAGAAAAGGCCACTGGGTTACAACTAAGAGGACATTAGTTACTTTAGAGAGTGCAGTTTCAGTGGAATGATAAGGTTGGAAGCTAGATCGTCAAGGGGTAGAAAAGAGAGTGAGAGGAGGGAAATGGGAGTGTAGAAGCATCTATTGCATATGGTAAGGAGCTTAGCTTGCAAAGAGTAAAAGAGACGTAGGATGATGGAAGATAGGGGAGATATGGGCGTGTTTGTAAGCTGTAGGAAATGAGCCAGTAGAGAGGGAGAGGTTGAAAATGAATGATTGGTTATAATTCTTCTTTGCAATATGCCTAATGCGAAAATATGTTTAATGTGAATGTACTGATTATATCAGATTGCATGCCATTTTGGGGAAGGGCAGAAAATTTGGAACTCAGAAGCTTGTGGAACTGAATGTTGTAAGCTCAAAAAAAATTAATTAAAAAGAAAAGAAAAAAAGAAAATGAATGATAGAGTGAGGGTGACAAGAAGGGCACTATGTTGGAGGAGATGGGCTGCAATGGGATCACTTGAACAAATAGAGGGGTCAGCTTGAGAAAGGAGTAAGGCCATTCCATCATGTGGGACAGAGGTGAAGGAGGAGAGAGTGGCAGAAAGCCCCTGAGAGATAGGAGATGAAGAGGAGGAGAGAAGAGAGAGTTCACAATGAATGGCATCCATTTTTTTTCTGTAATATATGCGACAAAGTTCTCAGCTGAGAGAGTGGAGGGTAGGGGAGCCACAAGAGGTTTGAGAAGGGATTAAAAGTTTTGCAAGAGCCTCTATGAAGAGGGATAGGGAGGTATAGTAGGACTGCCTAGCAGCAATGAGGGCCAGTTGAGATTGTGTAACGTACATTTGTAGTGGACCCAGTCAGATTGGTTGTGTGATCATTCAGCAGCATGTATGTGGGAGTGAAGAGTGAGCCAAGGCTGAGGCCTTCAAGACAGGAGAACCCTGTGGAGTTGAATTAATTCACCAAGGAGTCAAGATGGGGAGAAGACAGGGATACAGGGGAGGTGGCCTGGGAGAAGATGGAGGGGTCAAGGGATCAAAGGTCACAGTGCAGAAGAAAACTAGTGTTATGTAAGAGAAGGCAGAGAGAGAGAGAGAGAGAGGTGAAAAGCTAATAGATTATGGTCAGATAAGGGGATTTCAGAGTTCTTGAACACGGAAGTGACACGTTTGTGGGTGATGGCAAGATCAAGGACATGACCATCTCTGTGTGTGACTGGGATGGGGTGGAGGAGTAACTCATGGAAGTGCTTACTAGATGCTTGTTGACTTGTTGGGACTTCTGAGTGTTAAAGTTGATTCCAAGCAGAGGCACATGGCAATAGAGATGGGCCTCATAAGGTACTGGATTGAACGCTCATCTCAGTCAGAAAGACAATCGCTATTAATGTGAAATATGGAATCCCGAAGGGGCAGCCCCTTTTATAATTTTGTGGCTAAAACTCTGGAACAGGGACAAGGTTGGATTTGCTCATGAAATAAGACAACATTTGTTGGGTGGACACTGGGAGGCAAAACCTATGTATTTTGTTTTTTTTTTTTTACTTTTCAGTTGCCCAGCATCCCAGGAACTTGTTGGATTTGCTTCATGGAGACCATCCCTTTGGGCAGGGGTGGGAAGTCTCCGGTAATGCTACTTAGCTCTGTCTTGCCGTGAGGTCATAAAGTCTACATAATTTCAACCTCAGTTACTTCCAAAATAAATGTGAACAGCAACCTGCTGTTTGCCCAACGTGAAGATTAGAGAGTTGAAAAATATTGCTGAAGCTTCATGGTACAATGGAAAGACCCAAGAGTTTGGAGTCAGACCTGGCTGCAAGTCTTGTCTTCCCTACTTAGTACCAAAGCAATCCTGACTGGGCCTCACGTTCCCCAACTATAAAATGAGGGGGTTGGATTAGGTCTCCAAGGTCCCTTTCAGCTCCAAATTGCTGGTCCTGTATTTCAGCTCTTTAGCCCAAGTCTATTCTGATGTACTTTGAGGGGAAGAGCTGTCTGCTGATGATCGGAGGACTACCTAAACTTAAAATGTTTAGTCCAGTCCTTCTTCTGCATGATAAAACCCTACCAGAGTTATGTGTTTTTTACAGAGGCATTTTCAAGGTTCATACCAGGCTACATACCACTGCAGTATTATGCTGACCTAATGAAGCAAAGAAATAGACCCCCATGCAAGAGCAAGGTTTGAATTTTGAAGATGTAACTAAAGTTATCTTTGAGTGCAATTAAAAAGGATACATCAAAATTAAAACCATTGTTAAAATTAATCAAAGATTTAGAAAGGTAGAACCGAACTCTCGAGCTGAAAATTACTGATTTAAACAATTGTTCTCACATTTTAAACTACATAATGAGGTAAAAATTACGAAGCCTCAGAGCATAAGCTCTAAAGACTAGTCTAAAACTGAAGTCAGAATGAAATGTTTTAGCTTTCAAAACTAAAAAGCAGAACAATTACTTCCTACAAAATGGTATAGGAAGAGGTTTCTGACCCCTGCTAATTGTTTTATTATTCTTCAGAGGGGAATACAGGCAGCATTTCCCAGGGTTTCCAGTAATTACACTCCATTCAATATCAGAAGAATTACAATAATTCTGCATGGAATATACTTGTGCCCTTCAGATGCAAAGCCTTTGGAGAAGTGGAAAAAACAACTTAAAGTAAATTAGCATGAAAATTATCGTAGTTACTGTTTATTTGAGGGCTCCATATATCAGAGGCTAATTATACATTGTATGCCACATTTTCTTGGAGGTATTGTAATATATTTCTTGTGCTGACCAAAAGACGTATGAGTTTTAGGATCCTTTATAAAAGTACACTTGAACTTTACCAGTTCTGCCTTTGTCCATGAGAAAATGTCTGGGCATGGACAGTTCAGACTTAGAGTAGCAGCAGTCACCAAGATCTTACAAGTATTCTTTTTAATATAAAAAATTGGGAATCTTCTATGAATCATTTTCATCTTGTATGAATTGATTTTTTGAAGACCATTGAGTCTCTCTCAGATTCATTTTCTATAGTCTGGTAAAGTGAGAGGCCAGGGGGAGGTATAGGGGGTGGGGGGAACACAGCGGCTCCAGAGCTTGAGAGTCACTTTCCCTGTGTGGAGTCTTATCAATTTTCTTGCTATTGTTAAAGGTAATTCACCATCTCTATGGAGCCACCTTTAGAATATAAGCAGCAAAAGCCTCGTTGAAACAGCACACAAAGATTGAGGGGTACTCGCTAGTGTTAAAATGCCACATTCAAAAAAAATTCCATATTCTCTGCTGTGGAATGATGTTTTGTCTCACAGATTAAAAATACATATCTGGGCTTTTTTAAAAAAAGAATTTAAACTAGTTAGAAGTGAAAACACAAAAGATTTCCTTCCAATCATCTGAATTTGATCAAAAGATTTTAAAAAGAATTAGTATTAACCTTGAAACACACTTTAACCTAGAAGGCTAATAGACTTGAAAGGACAGTAAATCACACATCACTGTGAAACAGCACATCAGAGGTAGAATGTTTTTTTACAGATAGAGAGAGATTGACTGGATCCGTGATTTCGTTGTTACAGGGAACTCCCAAGTGTACAACCTCAGTCTTTCCCAGTCTTAGTTGCCTAGAGCACTGAGAGGTTAAGCAATTTGGCCACAGTCACCCAGCCAGTTTGTGTCCGGAGCAGGACTTGAACCCAGGTATTTCTGGCTTCAGAGCTCTCTGTCCACTACTCTGTACTACCTGTTACCCACATCTACAACCACACCTACCCACCTTACTGCCTACTTACCTGCCTGCAGATCAGCTTAACTAGTGTTTCTCGAGCACCAGCTATGGACCTAGGACTTGTTTTTGTTCATCTGACCAAGACTATATAAAGCTGCTGAAGGGGACAAAGAAGAAGTCTATAGTGGGTCTCTGCCCTCCAGAGCCTTATGATGAGTCGATTGAAACTGTCATGAGTAAAACGAGCTGTTTGAGCACTTCCTAGAAGACCGCAGCACTTTAAAAAGGGTTCGATGTTTTGAGCTTTTTAGTACTTGTCTCATTACACCTAGGACTGGGACTGTTTCTACTGATTTTTACAAGATATTTTAAAGTATGGCTTGAGCCTCGGAGTGAAAGAATAAGAGAAGAGTTTACTAAATGATAGCAATATCATTGTAATAAATGTAAAGCATCATGTATAGTAGCACAGTATAGCTGTTGTTGTTTTAACTTGGCATCAGAAGATCTGGGTTTGAATCTTGCCTCTGTCATTTCCTGCCTTTGTGACCTTAGGCAAACAACTGACCTACTGGTGCTCAATTCCTAATCTGAAGAAATAGGGCAACGTGGGGGTTGGACCAGGTGGTCTCTAAAGGCCCTTCCAGTTATAAATCTATTATCCTATGATAATGATATTAAATAATATTAAATTAAATAAATATTAAATAATATTAAAAATAATGGGACTCATTTAGCCACTTTCTGTAAGAAGTCCAAGTGAAAGATGAGCATATTGACATACCTATGAGATGCCTCACTGCTAGCTCATTAACCCTGATTTTTGGTGAAAAAGGAATTTGCAAATATCCAAGGCAGAAAATTTCCCAAGAAGGGGGTCCTCCACAAAAAATTCCCAGTTCCATAAACTTTGTATCTCACATTTTCCCTTCCTTGGATTTAGAGCTAGGTGGAATAGGAGACAAATGCTAGATTTGGAGTCAGTTCAGGCACTAGCTGAGTGACCCCTTAGTAAGTCACTTAAAACTCTCTCAGCCTTGGTTTTCTGATCTGTAAGATGGGGATAATAATATCACCTGTCTCCCAGGGTTGTAATGAGGATGAAATGAGATATTATGTATAATGTGTTTTTCAAACCTTAAAGTGCTATACAGGTTTAAACTAGCTTAAAACTGTAGTAGGACTTTTGGAACATTTTGCATAAATGCTAGTCGTCATCATCATTATGTTACTAATCTTCTATTATATTTATTTACTTATTTTTAACATTCATTTTTTAAAAGATTTGAGTTCCCAATTCTCTCCCTCCCTCACCCATTGAGAAGGCAAGCAATAGGATACAAATTATATATATGAAATTATGGAAAACATATTTCTGTAATAGCCATGTTCCAAAGAAAGCAAGAAAAAATTAAGCTTCAATTTGCATTGAGTTCATCGGTTCTCTTTCTGGAGGTGGATAGCACTTTTTATCGTGAATTCTTCAGAACCATCTTGGATCATTGTATGGATCAGAGAAGCTAAGTCTTTCACAGATGATCATCATTACAATATTGTTATGGTGTACAGTGTTCTGGTTCTACTTACTTCTCTTTGCATCTTACTATTATTATTAATAAAAACCGGGAAATAAGTATAGAAATACACTAGGTGATGTTGGTTGCTATAATATCAACCTGGCAGATAGATTTTTTAAATCTCCAAAATTCTCAACTACCTTTCCTAAAGAGTGTCCTACAAACAGAGCTTCTGTCAGGCAAATATCAATAACTTGTGGAAATACAGAACCAAAGCTGGAGGCCAGATTTTCAATATATACTTTCACTCAAAGCTCTACTGTTGTTTAAAAAAAACCTCTAAATTTTTTTATTTGTTTATTTGCCTTTTAAACTGGGTCCCGCTGGCACCAACCTATAGCCGTTGCTAATCTGTATGACTTCCCAAAACAACAGATGATTTGATAGGTCCCCTAGTTGTCTATGTAATCTCCACACTGCTTTCTGGCTCTATACCCTACAATTCCATGAGCCTGTCATCCCATATCCTGAAGTCTATCCAGCGCCTGTCTGCAAACCTCTTTCTTCCACAGAGCTTGACTTCTTAGAAACTGGCAGACATAAACCTGACTCTTTCTTGATCCTATGCCTTTTCTTCCCTTTTGGTGTTTGATTTGCTCACAGTCTTGTTTAGATTGGGAAATACTGTTCTACATCATAAAACCTTCTGTAGTCACCATGTGAAGGTTCAGCCCTAGAGCTTCAGCATCGACCCTCAAGTTCCATATTTCAGCAGATATCACCATACCAGCTGCAGGCCACAGGCAAAAGAATCAAGAGGAGGAAACAGAGGGCTCCCCCACATCCTCTTTCTGTGTCATTTTTTTTGTTCCCAGCCCCTCCCAGATGCCCTGTCTACAGATGACCTCCCCTATCCCATGACTAAAGTTCTCCATCCAGTCCTCCTCTCTCTGGGAGGCAGCCCCCCACTCAACCTCTCTGGGAGGTAACTCCTCTCACCACCCTCCTTATCAAAACTTCCTTTTAATGAGCAGTCCTCAGCCAGCTGTTAGAAAGGCTTTGATCAGCTCCTTCCAGTATGGTGTCAATAGCTTCACGGAGTTCAATGTGTTACTCCAATATACTCCAGGTATATTTGCAATAAATAGCAAATGCTACAGTTACTTAACTCAAAGGAATGGGGGCACTTCTGGCATCAGAACAGACAAGTGGAAGAGATTATTTCTTTGGGAAGGGGAGATCATCAGCTATAAATATACCACGTGTGAATAAGGCCAGCCTGGCCATATAGCTAACTGAGGAATTTAATTGAAATAATGTTTAGTTGTATTTTTAAAACTCTTGCATGTGTTTTTGTAGGTCAACTCCCAAATATTGTATGAATTTTATAGTATATATTGGCTTTTTTAACTAAACAAAGAAGCTCAGAACCTGAGAATCTGAAGGAACTTCAGAGGTCATCTTTTCTAATCTGTAAACTGAACTCTGTAGCATCCCCCCAAAGCAATCACCCTTATCTATATTTGAAGACCCCTCCCCCCCACACAGAGAAGGGAACCTTCTGTCTCCCAAAGTAACTCATTTCTCTTTTGTATAGCTCTAATTGGTTAGGAATTTTCCCTTTTAAATCAACCTAAATTTATCTCTTTGTAACTTTCAATTATTGCTTTTAGCTCCATCTTTTGGGACCAAACAGAATCAGCTTAATGCCTCTTCTTCAAAACAATCCTTCAAATGTCGCTCTTAAAGACAGACTTCACATTCCCCCTAATTAATATTTCCCTTCTCGTGGTTAACACCCCCACCAATTCTTCCAAGTGAGTTCTATTAAAGTCTCCTGAAATATTTCTCAACCCCAAACTCTATCCCAGTATGCTCCCTCTGTGATAGCAGAATGCCTTTGGAAGGCAGTAAAATGTTAACTAATGGGGAGATTAAAAAGGTACTATTCGTGAAGACTCTTAAATCTTAGGTTATGGGGGCAGCTTTAAAAACCTGTCTCCCACTCATCCTTCCATACTTCTTTAATATTGCCTCCTTAACAAACTCTATGGTCTAGCAAACTTAACAGGTCTACTGTTGTTGTTGATAGGTTGTGTCCGATTCTTCATGACCCTCAGTTGGTATTTTCTTGGCAAAGATACTGGAGTGGTTTGCCATTTCCTTCTCCAGCTCATATAGCGTTAAGTGACTTGCTCGGGGTCACAGAGCTAGTAAGTATATGAGGCTGGATTTGAACTCAAGAAGATGAGTCTTCATGACTTCAGGCCATCTTTCTGTCCACTGAGCCACTTAGCTGCCCACAGTGAGGCATAGCTCCAGGAATAATGCTGGTTTGGCTTTTTTTTCACTTTGCTTTGTTATCCACAAAAAATAAGGGCAACACAGATGCAGAATGAGATTAGACCTCCTCCTGAACATCTTCCCTTACCTTAGTTCACAAACATGAATTTCTCGTTGATCTTTAGTTTCTCCCAAAAGTAATGTAATTTGAATCAATATTATTTTTAAATTTTTACTGAGAAGCGTCTGGGTCATATATATTACAAAAGATATGATTTCTCATCACACCAACTGTAGCTACAATAAATAATGATTGTTTTTCTTGGTAGGTTCCATCACTTGCTACACTGATGTGTTTTTTTTTTCCTTTTTAGCGCATGATTGCTAATACGGTCAGAACGGCAAGATACTGCAGGAGCCAGCCCTTCAGTAAGTTACATGCTATATCTGCCATCTGGGTCTCAATGGCATGACTGGTTTTTAATGAGAATACTAATAAAGCCTGAGATGCCAGGTAACTTGGTGACTGCATCAAACACTTTGGACTTCAAACTCCAAGAGGACTCAGGGACTTCCCTTACTTTTAGGTTGTTGCAAAGCTAAACAGTAAAAACAGGAAGACTATTCTAAGAATGAATTTGGTGGGGAGGGAAGAGATACAAATTTAAGAGTACTATTTTGATGTTCCTAGAGTGGCCTTTGAAGCTATATAGGAAAAGATTAAGAGAAGCTTGCCTGGCTAATCCAGCCTTATCCTAGCTCTTCCTCTGACTCATTGTTTGATGTTGGGTAATTCACTTAAACTCTTTATGACTCAGTTCCATCATTTATAAATAGGGGAAGATAATATTTATCATCTGTCCAGGAGTGTTGCGATAATGTTTGCAATATATTTGCAAAAGGTGCTGTGCAAAGAAGCAGTATTTTCTGTTCCCAGTATCACCATATGGGTTTAATGTTTTTTTTTTAATTTTTGTAAAGGCACCAGAGTAATTGGCACAATAAAATGCATGATCAGAATCACAATAGAGTGGTGTCACTGGATGCAGTCTGGGGCACTATGTTATCATGGCACCTTGGTTCTAGCTTTGATGTGGGTCCTGTGTAGGTGGGCTGGTAGGTAGGTGAGAGAAATTTGGCTCCCTAGAACCGGTCTGGAGAAGGAAGGAGGTGTATTTTATGGTATTTTTTGGTTGTTTACTTTATTTCATTAATCATTTTCAGAAATTTGGGCATTAACTCACAATTAATATGTCATAGAGGTGACCCCATAAGTCTACTTGGTGCCATTCTTGCTGGTAAATGCTATGAATAGTAGTTGCCTTCATAGACATAAAGATTGTCATTATCACGAAGCATCACTGTGACTTCTGTCACTGTGATACATGACAATAAACATAATTAACATTTGTGTGGTGCTTTATGGTTTGCAAAGCAGTTCACATATGTTATTTCATTTGTTCTTCACAATAGCCCTGTGAGAGAAGTGCCATAAATATTATCCCCACTGTATAAATGAGGAAACTGAGGCACAGAGTGGTTAAGTGACTTGCCAAGCTTGCGTCAGAGGTCCATCTAAGCCCTGCTCTCCCTTACTCCAAGTCCAGTACTCTAACCACGAGGCAACACTGCATCTCTATCAATATATCCTAGTAGATATGACATGGGGCGGACTTGTCAGGACTTCAGGTGGGTAGAATCACAGAAGATGCTGATGTCCTATTAGCACCTATTTTTTATTTTAGATTCAGCGCCAGAGGAGAGAAGGGACTGGGGGAAAAATAACATGGATTAGCATGGTGAAGACAGACACCTTTGAGGAATTGGGGTTTAGGATGGGCAAGCAGACACTATCTCTAAAGGACAGATACTCTTGCTTTCTCAAGCCCTTGTGATCTGCTCCCCCGTGGCCATAGGCCAAACATGCCAGAGGAGTCACCAAACTGTCCCACACAGTTTCTCTCAGAATCTGTGAGTGGCTGGTGTTCCTCAAGGAATAGTAATTAGATAATGAAGGAAGAGGCAGCTCTGGAACCACCTATTGACAATCCCATAGGCCTTCCTGGAAACATACCCTGCAAGAAAGAGAGGGCAGGCCCTGGGGATTTGAACATTTGCATTCTGCTCCATTTTCTCCAAGAAGAGAAGGAAAACCAGTCTGTAAGATAACGTGTACTGCATTTGTCGAAGTTATCCGTAGCTGCTGGTAAACAACAGCTGCTCGGCTCTGAAGTCAACAATCTATAGATAAAGATATAGGGGTAGAGTTATAAACATTGCGAGACTATGGACAATGTAATTACAGTATATTGTACGTGGAGGGTATATTGCCAGCAAAAAGAGATGAAATTAAACACAATGCGCTCCTTGTTCAGTCCAGGGAGGGATTAATTCTGGATGATTAGTATCCTGATGAGTTTCTTCTTATACCAAGTAAGTGCTTCTGAATCCACATGGTGTTCTCTGTCCAGCCCTAAAATGTTCTCTTTCACCCTTTGTGCAAAAAGTGCAATCCTTTTGCCTCTGGGAATGGTGAGAGGAAAGGGAAAAGGGACCCTCTGTGTGTGTATATGTGTATGTGCGCGCGGTGGGGGTGATTGGAGTGGGGGAGAATAAGAGAAGCAAAGGGTCTGCAAGAGGGGCAGCATGGCATAAGGGAAGGAGCCTGAAGTGGGATGCGTAGTCCTGGCTCTAACCACTAATCCATCTTGTGACCTTAGACACAAGTGACAGCTCTGTGGGTCTCTTATATATAGAAGAGGGTTGGACTAGATGATCCATAGACCTCCTTTCCCTGTGGAGGTATAAGTAGGAGTAGTACAGTGCCCTCTGGAATACCATACACCAGCTGGGTCAGGGGATGGTGCCCTCAATCCTCTAGGCTGGGGCTTTATTTTTTTCAAGCAGAGAAGAGTAGTATAATAAAAAAAGAGCCTTGAACTATGAAACACTTGAAACCACATCCTGATGGCACCACCCACCAGCTGTTTTTACCTTGGTCAAGTCGCAGAGGCTCAATTTTCTCATCAGTAAAATGAGAATGATGCCCGTACCACCTACATCCCAGGGATATTAGAAAAGAGATTTATGAACCACAGTGGAAAGGCAAGCTTCTCTTAAGTACAGAGGCCTCAATAAGGTCAAACCAGGTACCTTTATAGCAAGAGAAGTGAACATTTGGTATCATGAATCCAGCCACTCTATGAGTGGCATTGGAGCAGAAGTAAGTATTTCAATTTTGTAGGCAGGTCATACAAGCAAGAGAGGAAATTGCTTCTTCAAACTCAGGGCTTATTTCTTTAACCTTGGCCCAAATGGAAATTAAAAACAGTAGTCAGTAAACAGTGAAACATTCAGCTAGCATAGGCTAGACTGATTCTTACCTAGGGAAGAAAGAAAGGATCTATTTTTAGACTTAATGTTAGATTGATGGGAAGAAGGAAAAAGACAAGTCAATAGATTCAGTATGTTATCAGAATTAGATGTGCCCTCAGATGGTTGCTTTGATTTTCACTCAGGTAAGATGGCAGGGAAAACATCAAACAAGGAAGTTTGGAATAGGAAGAGAAAATAATTAGGAGAAATTACTTTTAATGTCTCCCATTAAAATTTTAATAAATCAAAATATTAAAATAGTACAGTGATAATTATTAAATAGTATGTTGCCTGACCATGAAAATAGTATAGTAGCAACTTATCAGCCTTACTGACTCCCAGCATTAAAAGTAGTAAATAAGTGAAAAGAATAAAATCGGTAGGGATTGAACAGGTTGAGTATGTAATAACCTGTGCTCTTTTCCTGTGTCATCAGATCCTGATGCAGCCCTTGCTAATAAGAACCATCAGGACGTCCGGGGTTACGTACGACAATTAAACGTGATTGACAACCAGAGAACGTTATCCCAGATGTCGCACAGATTAGAGCCTCGTCGAGCATGAACATTTAAAGGGACTAAAACAATGGTTCATTTCCAGTCTGCTGTCTGCTAAAAAAAAAATGCCATTTCTATTACAACTGTAAAATTAGTGAAAACAATCCCTGGGCCTTGCCCAGCACACCAGCTACATGGTGATGAGGGCAGTGTGGCATTGTGGAAAGAGTATTAAACTAGGTGCCAGAAGACCTCTGTTCTAGTCTCAGCTCTGCCCCTAACTAGCTGTGTGGCCTTGGGCAACTCACTTAACCTCTCTGAGCCTCCGTCTCCTCATCGATAAAATGGGGATAAAAAAAGCTGTTTCCGCCTACCTCACAGGGCTGTTGTGAGGACCAAAAGAGATCATTTATGTGAAAATGCTTTGAAGACTCTCAAGCGCCATCCGGACATTAGCTAGTATAAGGAGAGGAACACATGTGGCTTATGAAACGCTTGTACACTGTAGCTTCAGGAATGCCCGGTTGGTATGCAGCTTTATTCATTTTGAAGTCTTTACTGTACTATAAATAAAAACCATAGTAAAACCCAATAGATCTACAGTCAGTGATGGGCACATGGCAAAATCCTATACACCTTTGTATAGGAGTAAGATAGATCACTGGCAGGATAAGTGGGGAGCTTCTCTAAGAAAGGCCAGTAGTAATATTATCCCATGGTTTGGATCCGCAAGGTTATTTGTTGTTAACAAAGATCGATGGAAGCTCAAGATAGAGGTGGCCATGATGTTCTCATCCTCGTGGCCTCGCCTCTGAGAGAACCTGACTTTGCATACTACTGTACAACACCGGGGCTGTTTATGTGAACTTGAAAGAACTGGTCTCTAATTTTTGAAGGATAACTAGAATTGTATTTATGTTTACAATATAACCTTTTTTAAAAAACTGACCAATCAGGATTACATAGAAATTCCAGTACTGAGGCTGTTAAAAATTGCTACAGCAAAGGTAGAAAATGACATTGAAAAAGAGCACAATATGCACAAAGCATTTTTTTTCAAACTGAGAATATTTTCCTGGGCATTAAAAAAAAAACAAAAAAAACTTTACTATCAACTGCAAATTGTTGTTACTGGCAAAAAAAACATATTTTCTGGACTTAAGCATTATTACAGATATCTTAATTTTCAGCAATCGTTTTGCACTTTCAGGTAGAATGTAAATAAAAGTGTTTATTCAATTAAAGTTATAAAGTATTTATTTGCTACATATCCAGTAGTGTGCCAAAATCATTACTTTTTTATTTATTTTATTAGCATGTAATTGGAGTACAGGTTTTTATTTCATCTTCATAATTTGACAGCATTTAATGTGCAGGAATCATGTGATGTGTGTGTATCTTCTGTAAATAATATCCAGGAGCTTCATTAAATAGAAATACTGAAAAGATGTGCTTGAGCCTTTATTTTAAAAAAATGATGGTAGATAGGGGTAGTCCAGACCTATGATTTCATCACTTTAGGGAATTCCTGGTGGGTAATCTCTCTCTACCAATGCAGATCGGCTTTTGTTCTGCAACTTAACATCTTAGAGCCCTGAGAGGTTAAATGATTAACCAGGTTCACACAACCAGTATGTTTCAGGGGTAGGATCTGAACTGAGGTCTTCCTGACTTTGAGCCTGGCTCTCTATTTTCTACCCCATGCTTCCTCTCCTTATCAGACATTTATTTACTCTCTTCCTATACTACCAAGGTTGCCACTTGGCTAGTATGAGTGAATTGGATTTAGTCCAGAGGTTCCCAAACTTATTTTTAAAAAACTACTCAGCACCCCCCTGGAAATCTACTTTCTTTTATCTTTTAATGTTTTTTTTAAATTTGTGTCATTTCACATATATGTATATATGTGTGTTAAATGATGCATCTTAAATTTAATAATTTATTGTAAATTTGTGGGTCTTTCCTGCATTGAAATCTTGATGACACAATATTACATCATGTAACCATATAGTACTGTATTGTAAATAAGTCATTATGTGCACATATTCCTGCAGATGCATGCTGGACTTCCTAACAATGCGAGACTTGATCACCTGTCAACACTTGCTTATTAAGACCTGTCAGCAGATTTGACCACCGATCAGTTATAACTTGCATTTTGTGTGTTTATTTGGAAAATAATGTAATTACTATGACTTTAACTCTATTACACAACAGATGAAACAGGTACAAAAGGTTTTTCAAAATTTTCTTGTCTTCTCTTCTTTCCTTATGCTTCCACTGTCCCCTTATTTTTATTCAACGACCCCCCAATTGCACCCAAGGCTACTGCCAATCCCCTAGATGGTTCCAGCACCCCACCCAGGGGGCAGCATTACCCACTTTGGGAACCTATGATTCTAGAGAGCATCTACAATTGTCTTCTTTGTCTGCCCCATTTCTCGCAGTTTGAAAAGAAGATAGCCACAAATACCACCCCTCAGGCTCCCTGTCAGAAATGAAATCTAAAGCTACCCTGAATTCAAGGCAACTTTAGGTTAGCAAACTATAGCTCGTGAGGCCCCTTCTTGATGTTTTCCTTTCACCAGAAAAAGCCAGGAGACATATTACCTTAAATTGTTAAACTTTTTGATTAAACAGCATTGGAAAGTAAATAACAAGGGAAAATCTACACTGTCCCACAGATTCTCACACACACAAGAGTCTGTAGAACTCGTATTGCTAGAACACCTCTCAAGCCCTGAAGCTGATGTTTCTTGCTCTCTGCGAAGCTGCTGATGTCGTTTGATGGGCTTTCTTCACTAGATTTTTCCTTTAGAGGACAGGTCTATCAAAACCATCGGGGTGCTTAGTAAATAGTTTATAAATTACTCCTTTGATTCTACAGTAGGTCCTATCATCACCTTCCAGATGCTTAATAAAATATTTTATGAAGAGGAAGAGATTTCCAAAGCTCTTAAAATTCCAGACAGAATACTCCATGAATTAACAGAGAAAAAAACCACCATTCATATTGCTTTAAATTTCATGTGTAGTCTGCATCAGAGTCCTTCTCTGGTGTCTTAGTCAGGCATGGAAGTAATCTTGTGTTCCTGGAGGAAATGTCTTTAAACACAAACTTTGGTGAGTACCTCCAAGCTGACATTTTTCATCCATGGCAATTCATGAAGATTGATTCAGGGGTTACAGAAAGGTTGTATTTGTGTGAATAGAGAATCCACAGAAACACACACACACACACACACACACACACACACACACATGTATTCCTTTCTCCCTTGAAGGATGAAGTAAGTTTGTTTGCACAGTTAGATTTCATAAGAGTGCTAGTGCTAGAATTATATGTGGTTGACAAATGAAAGCCAAGAAAAATGTTTTTGACTCTTGAAAGTAGTAATAATAATAGCTAGGATTTATGGAGAGTTTTTAATTAAGATTTAAAAAGTACGTGTGTTATTTTATTTCATCCTCACAAAAACCCTATAAAGTAGGTGTTGTTATCACTATTTTAGAGATGAAGAAATTGAGGCTAAGAGGTTAAATGATTTAGCAAGATTTGAACTCAGGCTTTCAAGACTTCAAGACCAACCCTCTATCTGCTGTGCCAACCAATGCTTCAGTAAATTTTAACTTACAGAAGCTGTTATTTGGCATTAAATCCAAGTAAATCTTCAAATCATTGGCATCCATGTTAACATTTTATGAACTACTACAACTAGAAACATTGAGAATGAGCCCTAAAGGTGTGGCAATTGATTTATGTACAGAATACAATCTAAATACATCAGGAAAGCATAGATCTATGCCTGTGTTTATACAGTTACCAAAACTGATATTCTGGTCTGATAACTGTATTTCCTTGCTCCAGAAGGTTCAGTCACTCACTGTTGCTCCTTGGATAAACTACTGCTTCCTCTGTTAGTCATTTAAAACCTTTCACTGTCTGGTTCCAATCTATCTTTCCAGATTGATTTCCCATTACTCCCTTTCCTGCATTCTCTGTTGGCAGCCAAGCTGGCTTGCTTGGATTCTCCATAGACCATATTCCTTGTACCATCTCCATCCATTCTCCCAGACTCTTTCCTCTCTCCATCCCTGCACCCTGCCTTACCTCAAGCCCTTAGAATCTTCAGCCCCCTTCAAGGCTCAGCTCAAGGACTAACTTCTACAAGAGGGGGGAGAAGCCTTCAAGACCTGATTCCCCAAGTGTTTCTGCATCACAAATTAACCTATATTTTATATATCTATATATATATGTATATATATATATATTCTGTTTCCTTATCTTTGTAGCATGTTCTTTTCCTCCAATAAAATGTAAACTCCTTAAAGGTAAAGACTAATTTCTTAAAATGTTACATACCTAGCACATACATAGCACAGAACCTGGCACCTAGAAGGTATTCAGCAAATGACTGTGAAATTGAATTGAAATGGCCTGCTACAATCAGGCCATATCATGAAAACATGGGCACCTTTCAGTATATAGTCTAGTTAGACATGAGGTAAGAGTAACAAGGTGGCTTTACAATATTAGGAAGTAACATTAGGATTGCCACCATAAGTGCCCATTGGCTGTTAATATAAGATGATAATTGCCGGAGAGGATTGGATCCATGATGCTTCCAGGATTCTACCCAATAGTGTAACCCAAGGGACATTTTTTCAGGAGGGGCAGAATGTTTAGTTTTCCTGGCATGAACCTCAAAAGCTAATGACATTCCCTTGCCCCCAGTCATCTGCAAAATATGTAACTCTCCTCAATAACTCATAATTTATAATACAATATATGACCTAACCATTTTTAAATTTATATTTTCAGTTAAACAGTCTTTAGGAAAAATGAACTCTATTAATTTATTATTCATTATCTAAAGTGGTATTTGTTCCCATACCAATATTCGAAGTGTATTCTCTAACTCAAGTATCCTAGATTGGTATTTCCATGTTAGCACTATTCTATCAATTAATCAGGAAAAAAAGCATTTATTAAATGCATACTGTAGTAGACTTGGGGATAAAAAGAATATGTTGTACTAACTATTTTTGCTAGGCCTATTTAGTAAAATACCTTTTGTAGAGCTATTTAAATCTGGCTGACAATCAATGAGAAGCACCCTGGTGGGGGTTCATAACCAACAATACTAGAAATCCAACCCCTCAAGGTTACCCCTAGAATAATGAGTAGTAGGCAGCCCAGAGGGGCTGTTGCACACGTGTAGAGGCAACTTTGAATGCAAAACACATTCAAGAGAACCTTAGGAGGGAAAAGCATTAGCTACTGGAGGGCACCAGGAAAGGCCTCATGCAGAAGTTAGTGCTTGAGCTGAGCCTAGAAGAAAACTAGGAATTCCAAGAGAGGGCAATAAGGAGGCAGAACATTCCTTTGATGAGATTTCGAGGCTTTGAGATTTCATTTGAATCTCATCACAACTCTTTGAGGTTGATACTACAGATGTTGTTATCTCTATTTTTACAGATGAAGAAACAAACTTGGAGAAGCATAGGGATTTTCTCAGCTACTAAGTGTCATGGGAAGGGTTCAGACTGCAGTTGTTGCTGCCTCCAAGTGTAGAGAATGTGATTCATTATTCTGTATAGCCCCTGGTCAGCATTAGTATTTCTAGACCTTACCTTTTAAAAATCTACTTTCAGCCACACACACACACACACACACACACACACACACACACACATCCATGTTTTTAATTGTTTTAGACATTCTGGATCTTCATTGGCTCCATTTTGTTTTTTCCACGAGGGGTCGGGAGTGGGCAAGGAGGGACGGCAATCAGAACCACAGGCAGTATTCTGAGTATAAACTCATCAAGACTTGAACAAAAGTAAAAACGCTTTCTGTTTATCTTACAATATTTGAACATGCTCCATACTTTAATAGTACTTTTGGCCACAGGAATATACTGAGAAAGTGCCTTTTGTAAATAGTTTATAACAGAGGTGTTGAATATGTGAACTGTATGTGGCCCACACTGAATCAGGTTAAAATAGAATATATAAATAATAAATAATATTATATAATATATAAATAATAAAATATGATATATAATTAACAAATTAAAATGCTATAAAACATAGACAATATATTTTTAAATTAAGTCAATATGCAGCCTGCAGGAATTCTTATGTATGGATTAATGCCTCCCTTTTCTATTTGAATTTGACATCACTGGTCTATGGGGGTTTTGAGACATGACAGTGAATAGAGCATCAAGCCTGGAGTCAGGAACACCTGAGTTCAAGTCTAGCTTCAGACATTTATTGGGCAAGTTGCTTAACCTGTTTGCCTCAGTTTCCTCACCTATAAAATGCGTATAATAATACTTCCCAAGTTGATCCTCACAACAACCTCCCAGGTACCTTTGTTCAAGATTGTTATGAGGATCAGATGAGATAATAATGGTAAAGTGCTCATCATAATGCCTTGTGCACAGTAAGCACTATGTTATTGTAAATGTTAGTTGCTATTATTATGATGATGTAATCTTAAATCCCTTTGGGGGTTTTAGCTAATGTACAGAGGCCATGATCTAACAAACAGAATCAGGGTTCTTTCTACTAATTGAATTCCCTCATGCTTCACCATACCAAGCTCACGTGCCACTTTTCTGCATGCTGACATAGCATTACAGGATCTGCTGGCATTTAATTGGCTTGGCATACTACTTTCTGAAAGACCTTGGTGTCATCCGTGAGGACTGAATTATGTGCTCTTCCTTACGTGCTCCTCTTCCAGGTACTTCATAAAAATATTAATACTAATTCTTGCTCTATTCGAAGAAGTGGCTATTATTTTATTAAGTGACCGGCCTTTGTTTCTTAAGGCAAGGCCAATTCCAAATCCATTAAAAAATATTCCCTCCTCTGCCACCTGGAACCATGTTGCTCTCAACATTCTGTGACCATATTCTGACTTAGATTCCATGTTGTTTAAAATAAACACATAATTTATAAAATTAATATATGATTTTGAATAAATTTATCATTCCTTTAGTTTTCATTTCATTCAATAAGCATGTATTAAGCACCACCCATAAGTACTTAAAATATTTATAGTGTATGAATATTAGTTTTTTTTTTGCTGGACCTGTGGTTTCTCCAGTGGAGAGAACTCACAATGAGGAACTTCTCAGAATGTAGATTGAGCCTTACTCTGCCATTAAGAGAGAAGTACTTGGGGACTCTAAGAGTTTAAGGGACTTCCCTAGGGCCACACAGCCAGTATATGGCAGAAGCAGGAGGCTTCCTGACTCAAAAACCAAGTCTCTCCGTGATAACCCCACTACCTCTCAAACTTTAGTTAATTAATAAAAATGCTTCAGCACTAATAAAATGATGTATAGTAACAACAATATTGTTTTAGGAACAACTTTGAGCAAATCAGTTGTTTTGCCTATTATAAATACTCAAATTAACTACAAAGGGCCTATGAAGGAAGACACCGTCTGCATCCAGAGAAAGAACTGCTTAGTAGAAGTATGCATAGAATGGTTTTTCATATCTATTCCTATTTGTGTGGAATGGTAGCCATGAGGGGTGGGGAGAGGAAAGGAATAAAGCGGGAAAAAATTACATGATAATTTTCTTGTATATTTGAAAGGAATAGCAAGTTGTGCATAGTAGATTTGCAGTTTCATGTACAATCCTCGTTTTTATTGTATTATGTTAAGGAAATGCTCGTTTTATCCCCTAATTTTTTAAAAAATTTTATCAGTGTAGTCATTCCCTTCACTGGTGATTATCATAATCTGTCCAAGCTATCCAGGGGGTCTCATCCTAAGCAATTCTTGTCCAGGTCTGTTTATAATTCCTCTGCAGAAAATCTACCCAAGATGGTGAAGGGCTCCAATCGTTAATATTTCCTAGATACAAGGGCAATAATCGTAGTAATAATTATGCAAGCGCTTTACAGATATTATCTCATTTGATCCTCACAACAACCCTGGGAGGGAGATGCCATTATTCCTCCTATTTTACAAATGAGGGAACTGAGGCAGACAGAAGAGAAGACTAGCCCAGGGCTAACTAGTGTCTGAGGTCAGATTTGAATTCAGGTCTTCCTGATTCCAAGTCCAGCATTCTACCCACTATGCCACCTTGCTGAACCTACGGTGTATAATTAGCACACCCTCCTTTTCTTGTATGTTCTTAATAATGTTCTTTACATCATTCACTTCTTTCATAGAAATAATTGCTTATTACATTCACTCTGAGCCAACGGGGCCCAAACAATGACCAAGTAGGGCTTGGCCTGGGACCTATTGTTGGCCAATCAATGAAGGCCAGAGTGATTTGGGTTCAAGGCATGATCCTTAAGAAAGGAACCTAGACTGTAAACCACAAGATATCTTGCAAGGTCTCAATGATTGAAATTTACATTCCTTTGGGTAGAGCACCTACAGGTAAGGGTATAATGTCCTATGTGAAGAGAGGGAACGGAAGGGAAGGGAAGGGAAGGGAAGGGAAGGGAAGGGAAGGGAAGGGAAGGGAAGGGAAGGGAAGGGAAGGGAAGGGAAGGGAAGGAAGAAAGGAAGGAAGGAAGGAAGGGAAGGGAAAGAAGGAAGGAAGGAAGGAAGGGAAGGGAAGGGAAGGGAAGGAAGGAAGGAAGGAAGGAAGGAAGGAAGGAAGGAAGGAAGGAAGGAAGGAAGGAAGGGAGGGAGGGAGGAAGAAAAGAAAGAAGGAAGGAAAGAGGGAAGGAAGGAAGGAAGGAAGGATGGAAGGAAGGAAAGGAGGAAGGAAGGAAGAGCTGTGTTGACCAACTGGCCAGTTCCCTGGCCCATATGGACAAAACAACCCACCTTCATGCTCATCATAGAGACACGATTGGCCAAGAAACCCTATCAAGGCAAGAGCTGTAGTTAATATTTGAAAACTTGCAAACAAAAGAAAAGAAAATGAAGGGTCTTACAGGGTCATAAGAAAGATAGTGACCTTGACTGGAAGAAGAAGAAAAGAAGAAATTTTTTTTGTTTTAACCAATTGCAACTATGGAAAATGGTCCATCTAAGTGGTTAACATCCCCACTTAACAAGGCCACTGACAGCCTGAAGAGGAGTTAAGCTTTTTCTGGCAGTTTCTGATAACCATGTAGGTGAAATTGGCTTCTCAATTCAACAGCATTTCTTCTTGAAGATTTGAATGTAAATCAGTGACTGTCAGTGAGAAAAAATTGAAACAAGCACCGTTTTCATTTCATTTTGCACTAATAATAAAATGTAAAATATCAGGCCAGGAGATTTATTGCAGTAAAAATGAACCCTTACATTGAAGTGTTTAATTTTTAGTCCTTTTTTGAGTAAGCAGAATTTTCTCTAGTTGTAGATACAAGCATGTCACGAAATGAACAGATAGGCCACAGTATTCCTGATATACTGGAAACTTGAGAAAAGCCTTTAAATTAACCTCAGTTATCAGTTACCTTTTAATGTGTATGTGTCTTTTCTTTCCAAATAGACTGTAGGCTTCATGAGAACTGAGGATTTTGCATCTCATGCCCTGTTTCATACAGGGTTCCTAATGTCCCTCTAAGATCCCCCACTTTTCTTTCACCATCAAGCCACTGGCAATTGGCTCTATGGCTTTGCAAGCTAATTTTCTCTGGTCTCATCCTTTCTTCCAACTTGGCTTCCCACCATCCAGAGTTGTCTGCAGGAAAAGACACAGGTATTCATTTCTCTCCTCACTTACTCACTAAAATCATCTCACCAATCAGCAAGCAGAAGAAGAGAAATCAGTAAAGGAGACAAGAGTAGTAGCACTCAGAGAAGGCAGGAAAAGAAAGGATCAGGACAGCCACAATACAAAAGCCAAGGTGACAAAGAGAAGCAAGGGAAAGAGAGTAGCCAATGGTTGCAGAGGTCAAGGATGAGAAGAGCTGAGAAAAGCCCATTGTACCTGGAAAATTAGGAGGCTACTGGGGACCCCTAAGAGAGCTATTTCAATAGACTGCTTCAGACAGAAACCAGATTCCAAGAGATTAAGAGATAACTGGGTAGTATAGATATGGAGATCAAAGGAGGACACTGAGTTCAATATTCCAGTAGATCCCACCTCTGACACCCAGTCATCTATGTGACCTTGGAAGGTCACTTAATTTCACCAAGCATGGGCCGAATCGTTTTTAAAATGGAAATTATGATAATTGCTGAACTAAGCTTACATGGCTTTTGTGAAGGTCAACTGAAAGAATTCATAGATGCACACATGAGGGCTCCTTCAGTCTTCCACTCATGGGCTTCAGGCTGCCAGAAAGGGACAGTGGTATGTTTTAGAAAGAGTGGCGCACATCTGGGATCAGAAGAGGCTTCAGTTCAAATCCCTCCTATGCAACTATGGCCAAATCATTTAACCTCTTTACTGCATAGAGATGATAATACCTGCCTCATAGCTGTTAAGAAAACCAAGTGAGATAACATATGAAAAGTTCTTTGCCAACTACACTACCAAACCGAAAGTCTACAGAGCTCTGGTGCTGACCTCATTGTTGTATGCCTGTGAAACCTGGACAGTCTACCAGTACCATGAAAGGAAACTGAATCACTTCCATTTGAATTGTCTTAGGAAGACTCTGAAGACCACCTGGCAGGATAAGGTACCAAACACTGAGGTCCTTACTCGAGCTAAACTGCCAAGCATTCAAACTACTGCAGAGAATGCAGCTCCGATGGGCTGGCCATGTTGTTCAAATACAAAACATACACTTGCCAAAAAAACTGTTTTATGGAGAACTCACACAGAGCAAGCACTCTCATGGTGGTCAGAAGAAGTAATGCAAGGACACTCTCAAGGTCTCTCTCAAGAATTTTGGATTTGATTGTGCGACATGGGAGACACTGGCACAGGACCACTCAGCATGGCGTGCCCACATCAGAGAAGGTGCTGTGCTCTTTGAGCAAAGCAGAATTGAAACAGCCCAAAGAAAACACAGGATGCACAAATTTAGAGAATCCACGCCAAATGTTCACATGGACTATTTGTGCCCAACCTGTGGCAGAGCATTCTGAGCTCATATTGGTCTGATCAGCCACAGTTGGAAACACTGAAACTTGACTCTAGCATAGTGATGTCATTTTGGTCTTCTTCGAGAACAAAGTACAACAATGAATCGATGATAATATACTTAAGTACATATATATCAGATATTGTCCTGCAATTCACCTTCTTAGCTAGCTTTCCACCTTTTTGGCCAGAGGTCCATTAGAAGTACAACTTTCGCCCTTGGATTCCTAGACAATATATCCGAACTTCCTTTAAAACTCAACTCAAATGCTGCTTGAATCTTCCCTGCCCCCTCACTGATAATGAACTTCCACATCCCCTCTACATAGCCCTTTGTTTTGTAATTCCCTAAAGTGGACTTGTAACTGTGGACTTGTAACAATATCATGTAATATTATATTCAGTGTGTTCCAAAATTCTTAATGCATCTTTATGCTACTATGCACTAAGAATTTTGGGACAACCTGTGCCCCACAGATAGCCATCTGTGTAGATGTCTTTTCTTCCTAGTAGATGACAAGCTGATTGAAGGCAAGAGATTTTAAATGTGTATCTCTACCCAGTACCCTGCACACAGTAATTATTTAATAAAGTACTAATTTTGTAGAAAAAAAGACCCTTCACTTTCAGCATGCCAGGTGGGGTGGTTATAGTACAGAAGTCAATTGGTTCTTACTGGTATGTCATGCTATAGTTATTGTTGTGTTTGTTTTTAATTCTATTTTTGCTAACCCTACTTTCAAGCTACTGACCTACAAGCTACCCCTTCCTCACCCAGAGATTCTAGCAGTTCTACCCCATGGAAGTTCTAATTCCCCTTTGACCAAAACATCTCTGATGTTCCTAGAAGAAATTCACTTGCTGAGGCTTTTATGTGAAGCCTTGTTTTCATCATGTGTTTTCTTGGGTCTGGATGGCTTTAAGGCCTGGGTGATCACGAGTCCTCTCTTTGAGCCTGTTACTCTTAGCAAAAGGCATCAAACTGATTGTATTTTTTTCTGTTCAAAGCCCATAGCCCCTGCTAGATCTCCTGTCCCCACCCCATCCTATTTCCCCAGTTGTGTCTGGCTCCCAGATTATTGGTGGAACAAAAGTTATGGAAAGGTCCTGCATTCTGTATATAAGATTGCAGGGGGCCTTGAGTGCCGGAGTAAGAAGTCAAGATTTCATCCTATAGACAGTAGGGAGACAGACTGGTTAGGCAAATGATCCATTTGTACAGTTTGCAAAAACATATGCAGTATCTGAGAAGCTCCTTCTGAGAATGTGGCCCTTCACTATTACGTCTTGCTCTTCCCCCATCTGGTACTCACAAACCATTATCGAAATCATTTGTGTTTCTGGCTTCAGAAATTAAATTGTAGGTATGAGCCAAAATATGCATTAAATTAGGGATTATTGAGTGTGGCACTGTATGTGGGCCAGGCAATGTTGGGACCATGTTATTAATAACTCATTTTCAATGACAACACAACCAAATGAATAGCATCAAGTCAACATTTAAACTGTTGTGGGGAGGGGTTTGGGGATAGCGCCAAGAGAGGCACAGTTGTTTTATAGGCTTATCAATCAGATTTCACTTATGCATTAGAAAAGAAAACCCTGAAGTAACAGTATAAACTCTTTTGTGTAGCATCTGGCTTAGAAATGCTTTGAGCATCCGGAAAAGATTACGGTTGGCAAAAAAAATGAAAGCCCAGACAATTCTGCACTTTACTGGGAAGGATGAGGGGAGCAACCCTGCTAAGGAGTGCAGGGTGTTCAATGATGATGTTCTGAATATTGAGTGTCAGGAAAGATTTGGGGGAATTACGGAGGTTTAATAATAGCTGCTTTGTTAAACTAGGAAGTCTGATCCTCTGGTCTTATTGACTCCAAGTATTCAAATGACAATAAAAGCTTCAATCAGGGGCATCAGAACATAAGAGTAAGGTTTGACATCAGAATGGAAGAAAAGAAAACCTAAATAAAAGGGTCATATCATTTGTGGGGACGGGGGGGGGGGGCGGGAAGGAAACAGGGAAAAGGTACATTTCAGATCTATGGTTAAGAGTGAATATTTAAAATATCTTTTATTATGAACTTTGGGACCATCAAAAAACACGAACATTTCAATAAATGAAGAAGAAAAGAGGATTTTATATGAAGCTGTGAGCTTCTGTTACATACAAATTTTCTAAAGTATAATATTAAAAGCCATTCCTCAATAGAAAAGTGGTCAAAGGATATGAACAACCAGTTCTTAAAAGAATTGCACACTATTAATAACTATATGAAAGAATATTTCAAATCAAAACGACCCTGAAGTTCCAGCTCACAACCAGCAAGTTGGCAAAGATGATAAAGGATGAAAATAGTCAATCTTGGAAGGATTTGCTTCAACAATCTAGCCAGCAGCTGTTGTGGGGGTGAAAGACCAGCACAAGCCCAACAACAAGAATGCTGCCAAAACCCAGGTTCTTTTGATCTGCTTTACTAAGGAAAGCAACGTTAAGGGGTTAACAAGCTTATTTGAAATCAGCATACAAATGCCATTCACTTAGTTCAGGGGAAAAATCCAGCACCCTGAACTTCAGAGCAAAACACAGACAAATTACAGGCATTGACAGACAGACCAAATACAATTCATAGTTACCAACATCCAAGTTCAGCCCGGGAGCTCATAACAAGGGCTGGCCCAGAGTCACTTGCACCACCATGGCTGTGGGTAAGAGCTCTGAAAAAGAGAAAACCAACCCCTGGTTTTATATTTTTTTTCAGGGTCAAGGGTGAGTCACACGTGCAACTCACCCACGTGACCTAAAATCATCACAAAGAGGTGATTTAAACCCACATGGTCTAAAAGCCTCTGATGTCCCAAACATGTCACTCAAACTCATGTGTAAACTAGGCCCTCCCCTGAGGCAAGGAGGTCACCAAGGACTCCCAATCTAATCAAGTAAACAAAGGCCAAACTCTTCAAGGGCACTTGGTTGAACCGAGTGCTAAGAGCCCATTTTGTCTACCAACACAGGATTGTAGAAAAACAGATGCACTAATACATTGTTGGTGGAATTGTGAATTCTTACAAGAATTGTGGAAGACAATTGAAAATCATATTAGTGGTAATTAGTAACATATACACCACTATATTTCAAGCATCGCTTTCTGGGATAGGAAAAAACTGGGAACAAAGTAGACACCATAGATTGGACAATAGCTAAATAAATTGTGATACATGAATATAATAGAATACTATGATATTTAAGAAACAAAAATGATAAATAAAGAAAAGCATGAAAAAATTTTCTGGACCTGATGCAAGTTAAAGTAAGTAGAGCCAGGAAAACAATATAAACAAAGACTGTAAGATACTACCTTGTTAAAGAGCCTTTAATTATGTGTTTTACTCTACTGAGTCAAATGCTTTTTTGTAAACATCTCTCTCTCTCTCTCTCTCTCTCTCTCTCTCTCTCTCTCTCTCTCTCCCCTTCTCTCCTCTCTCCCCCTGTGTGTATGTATGTGTGTGTGTGTGTGTGTGTGTGTGTGTATGTAACCAGGATTTTGGATTCAATTAATTTTTTTAATTTATTTTTTTATTTTTAGTTTACAACACTGTGTTCCACAAGTTTTGGGGTTCCAAATTTTCTCTCCCTCTCGCTCCTCCCCCCAAACCCCCAAGAGGGCATGTAATCCAATGTAGGTTCTACATATACCTTCACGTTGAACTTTGTGAATAATAGTCCAGTTGTAATGAAGAATTACAACCAATGGAATGAATCATGAGAAGGGAGAAATGAAACAAAAAAAAAAGAGAGCAAAAAGTTTGCCTCAATCTACATTCAGACTCCATAATTCTTTCTCTGGATGTGCATAGCTTTTTCTATCATGAGTCTTTTGGAACTTGCATTGATGAGAGGAGTCAAGTCTATCAAAGTTAGTCCTTAAAGACACCATGTGTCTGTAATCATGTACAATAATCTCCTGGTTCTGATCCCCGCACTCACCATCAGTTCATATAAATCATTCCAGGTTATAATGAAGTCTGTCTGCTCCTCATTTCTTATAGCACAATAGCATTCCATTACATTCATATACCACAATTTGTTTAGCTATTCCCCGATTGATGGGTATCCCCTTGATTTCCAGTTCTTTGCCACCACAAAAAAAAAGCTGCTATAAATATTTTTGTACATACAGGTTCCTTTCCCGCTTGTATGATCTCTTTGGGATATAGGTCTAGAAGTGGTATTTCTGGGTCAAAGGGTATGCACATTTTTATAGCCCTTTGGGCATAGTTCCAAATTGCTCTCCAGAATGACTGGATCAGTTCACAACTCCACCAACAATGTGATAATGTTCCAATTTTCCCACATCCTCTCCAGCATTTATCATTTTCCCGTTTTGTCATGTTAGCAAATCTGACAGGAGAGATGTGGTACTTAAGAGTTGTTTTGATTTGCATTTCTCTAATCAATAGTGATTTAAAGCATTTTTATATGACTAGATATATTTAATTTCTTCCTCTGAAAACTGCCTGATCATATCCTTTGACCATTTCTCAATTGAGGAATGACTTGTATTCCTATAAATTTGGCTCAGTTCCCTGTATATTTTTGATATGAGGCCTTTCTCAGAGACACTGGTTGTAAAGATTTCCTTTCAGTTTTCTGCTTCCCTCCTTATCTTGGCAAAAATACTAGAGCGGTTTGCCATTTCTTTCTCCAGCTCATTTTACAAATGGGGAACTGAGGCAAATGAGGTTAAGTGACTTTCCCACAATCACGCAGCTAGCAAATGTCTCAGGCCAGATTTGAACTCATGAAGATGAGTCTTCCTGATTCCAAACCCAGTGCTCTATTTGTTTATACAAAAACTTTTCAATTTAACATAATCAAAGTTATCCATTTTGCATTTTGTAACGCTCTCTATCTCTTGTTGGGTCATGAATTCTTCCCTTTCCCATAAATCTGCCAGGCAAACTATTCCTTGCTCTCCCAAATTGCTTATAGTATCAGCCTTTACTCCTAAATCATGAACCCATTTTTAACTTTATTTTGATATATGGTGTAAGGTTATTGGTCTATGCCCAGTTTCTGCCCTATCAGATCCCAATTTTCCCAGCAGTTTTTGTGAAATAGTGAATTCTTAGCCCAGGAGCTGGATTCTTTGGGTTTATCAAAGAGTAGATTGCTATAGTCATTGACTACTGTGTTTTGTGTACCTAATCTATTCCACTGATCCACCACTTGGTTTCTTAGCCAGTACCAAGCAGATTCCATGAATTTTTAACCCAATTATGTGAGTGTGGACATATGGTCTATGGAAAATCATCTGCAAAGGTGTCTTTTCATCAGCAATCTAAATAATACATAGACCCTATCAAATAGATATGGGAAGGAAAGGCTATAGGATTGTGGTTGCTGATTTCTTCCTGATGTCTTTTTCTTTTCCCTCTCTCTTTTATTCTTTGTTACAGTTGCTTCCTGAGTCAGGGAAAGAAGAGCGCTATATTTGGCCTAGTTTTGTTGTTTGTTCAGTTTTTTTTCAGTCCTGTCCAACTCTTCATGACCCCATTTGGGATTTTCTTGGCAAAAATACTAGAGTGGTTTGCCATTTCTTTCTCCAGCTCATTTTACAAATGGGGAACTGAGGCAAATGAGGTTAAGTGACTTTCCCACAATCACGCAGCTAGCAAATGTCTCAGGCCAGATTTGAACTCATGAAGATGAGTCTTCCTGATTCCAAACCCAGTGCTCTATCTGCTGGGCCTCCTATTGGCTTAGTTAGTTTCAAATAGAATGGGAAAACATTTATGAAGTTCTTAATAGATGGGACCCACTGGAACTTGGCAGTGGGGACTGGGGAAATGTTTCCCTACCACCTGTTCCTGTTGGGCCTTTCAGAGCCTCTGGGGATCTGGACTGCTGCAGCTGCTGCTGCTGTGTTTAGCCCAGGGCAGAAGAGAGGAAGTTCTTGGGTCTGTCTGGGCCCTCAGACTCCTGTTGCAGAAGGGCTGGTTATACTGAGAACCTTAACAGAGAACTTTCCATCTCCTGCCCCTGCCCACCTAATTAGGGGGGTCCTGGAGTGCCATTGGTATGCTGAACTTCCCACAGATTTGTCTTCCCATCCGCTGATTGTCTTCTGTCTTGTGCTCCTCAAAAAAATTTTCAGAGGCTCTGCAAGATCTTGTGTTTATTGGCTGAGGTTCTTGAGGCCTTCTTATTGTGGTATTTGGTTTTTATTGTTTAAACTTCTTCATGAAATGGTGGTAATCAGAGTTAGGTCTTTACTGATATCCAAATCCCATTTTTCAGAGTTGACAACTTACTGAACTAAGTCAAGGTCAAACTGTCATAACTGGAAGTGGGATCTCATCACTAGTCTTCCTTCTAATTTGATTTTGATCTGTGCTGATTTGGATCTTCGCTCTAAACAGCCAATAATCTGACTATAAAGAAAGTACTGATTCCCATAAGGTAAAAGGAGCTTGTGTTTAGTAGGTGCTTAATAAATGCTTCTTGCTATTTGTTAAGTTAGAGTACATTTAATTTTTTATGATGCTATTTATAATTATGCATATCTACCACCTTTTAACTCTTGAAGAAAATATTTGTGACATAAAGCTGGGAAGACAAAACCTTCGGTCCTGTTTTGTTTTAATCAGCTAGGTTATACAGCATATAGAGCACTGAGCTTGGAGTCAGGAGGCCCTGAATTCAAAGCTGGCTTTAGACACTTACTGGATACGTGACCCTGGGCAAGTTCCTTAACTTGTTTACCTTAGTTTCCTCAACTGCAAAATAGGGATAATAATAACCTACTTCCCAGGGTTGTCATCAGGATCAAATGAGATGATATTTGCAAAGCGCTTAATACACTCTCTGACATTTACTAGGCACTTAAGAAATGCTTGTTTCCTTCTTTCTTTCCTTCCTTTCTTCTTTCTTCCAAAACCTACTTTCCTACATGAGAGGTAATGTGGGGCAGTAGATAGTGTGCTAGCCTTGGAGTCAGGAGGACCCAGGCTTGAACTCCACCTCTGTCATGGTCACTAGCTGAGTGACCATGGGTTACTTAATGTCTCTGGGCCTCAGTTTTCTCATCTATACCACAAAGCTGTCAGAAGACTAACACGAGTTAATGTAGGTGAAGTTCTTTGAAAAGTTGAAGGCATTGTATAAAAGTCAACTAGTATTATTACATAATTATCGCTGCCCTCCCCTGTACCTGACTTCACATCGAAGGCCTAAAGTATGAAAATAGATGTTGATTTGCTTTGGAAGATAGGAACAAAATCCTCCTGCTTCCTGATCCTTCACAACATGGCAATAGTTAAGTTGTGTCATTTTCATGGTGATTTGTTAGCTTACACTCGTGATCACCGAGAGGTGACATATCAAATGTTCCACCTGGTCTGCCAACTCCTTCGCTTGTCTCTTCAAGGGGAACTTGGGAGTGTTTGTCCTTGACATATCAATTGATTGGCATGTGTTTAAGTGCCTACCATGTGCCAGGCAATGTAGTAGGCACTGTTGTGATAAAAATCAAAACAGTCCTTGCTCTAAAGGAGTATATATTCTATAAGGCGAAACAATACATACACGCAGACTTCTCTGTAAGCAACGGTGCTATATATCCCAAGATCCTTAGCTAGCCCTTGCATTTTTATACATACATATGTACACATGTATATGAATGGATATACATATACATATATGTAGGTGTAGGGATATGCGCATAGGTGTGTATGTATATGTACACACATGTATTGTATATACATGAATATGTATACACGTGTTTGTTGTGTGTATGTATTGATACAAATGTGTATATGTATATATCTGTATCTGTATATGTGTATATATATATATACACATTTATTATTTTTATTTTTCTATACATATAAAAGAAGCATCCAGGGCCTAGATAAGGCTCTTGGGATTTATTCTATGGTTGCATATGCATGTATGTATGTGTGCTTATATACGTGTATGTAAACACACATATATACATATATTAACACATAGGGAAAAGAACATAAATCCTTAATGAAAAGAGAAGATATGTTTGTTTTTTAAATTAAATCTATACAAAGTAGGTCCAAGGTAATTTGAGGGTGGGGAGGCGCTGGCCCTTGGAGGAATCAGGAAACGCTTCATGTAGGAGCGGGTATCTGAGCTGAGCTGAGAAGGAACTTATGGTTTCTCAGCAAGGGAGGTAAGCAGAGAGCACATTCCAGATAGAGAGAGAAGTCTATTTTAAGGCATGGAGACAGGAGACAGACTGTGATGTATGAGGAACAGCAAACAGGCCATCGAGTTAGAACACAGCACACAAAGAGGAGTAATACCTAATGAGCCTGGAAAGTTAAGCCAGGCTGTGATGGGCTTTAAATGCCTGTAAACAATGGATTGGGTATTTTATCCTAGAGGCAAGCTGGAGCCATTGGAACTTCTGGAGTTGGGGAATGTCTTGGTCAGACCTCCTCTTTGGGAACACGATTTTGGCAGCAGTGTGGAGGATGAATTTTAGTGAGGAGAAATGAAGCCTGAAGACAAATTTCAATATGCTATTTCAATAGTCTGGGAAAGAGGTGATAAGTACCTGAACTACAGTGAAGACTATGGGATGGGAGAGAGGGGAAGAGATGGACTATGTGTAAAACCATCAAGATCTGGCAGCTGATTGTATATGGTGGTGAAAGGCATGGCCTTTCAGCTCTAGGATCCTATGGATGCCAAAGTCGAGGATAACTCCAAAGGTATAAACCTGGTTGACTTAAGTGACTTGTCCAGGGTCACACAGCTAGTAAATGTTTGACTCTAGGTTAGCGCTTTATCCACTGTACCTATTAGTTACTATGAAAGAGAGGAGAAAGTGCTATTGTTTAGAGAGAATGAGAGGCTCTGTTAAGGGATTTTATTTTATTTTTAGGGTGGGAACATGCTTTCATAAGTAGCAAAGATGAAGCCAGGAGATAGGGAGAGGATGAAGATGAGAGATGAGGCTGGACATCATAGAAACAAACTCCCAGGGAGAGGAAATGGAACAGGAAGAAGGGCTGAAGTAAGTGGGTTGACCTTGATGAGTAGAGGGGACGCTTCTTAATCAGATTCTAAGTAAGGGAGGAGGAAATATAGAATGATGTCTAGGGGTTTGAGCATATAGAGAAGTGGAGAAGAAAGAGCTTATAGCAAATGTCCTCTGTTTTCTCAGTAAAGGATAACAAGTCTTCTGATGAACGGAGGAACAGAGCTGTGGAGGAGTGTGGCAAAATAACAGGCACGAAATTGACTGCATTTGACATGTATAACAATGAGTTCCTCCACAGGCCTCCTGCCAGAGTTAGAGTTGGGCCCTGTAAATATGACCCTCTCTATGGCCCAGCCTGAGCTCTGTTGGCTGCAAAGACATACTCCTCATTGAGCCAAAAGAAAGTTATCACCAAATTCTGCCCATTTGATAAGCCACCCAAAAAACCAAAGAGAACCATTTTTCCTGAAAATAGTAACTAAAAAGATGAAATTAGTTGCAATGCATGATGCTTTTTAAATTCCAACATATGGAAATAGCTGTTTAGTGGCAGGGAACACGTTAGAGTCTTCACCTCCTCAAAGATGTTGTTTTTGCTCAGTTGTGTCTGACTCCTTGTGACTCCATTTGGGGTTTTCTGGGCAAAGATACTGGAGTGATTTACCATTTCCTTCTCCAGCTCATTTTATAGATGAGGAAACTGAAGCAAACAGGGTTAAGTGACTTGCCCAGGGTCGCGTAGCAAGTGTCAGGCTGGATTTGAACTCAGGAAAAGTGCCACCTAACTATCAAAGGCCCAATAAAAGATTGGGTTTTTTTGTTTTGTTTTGTGTTTGCAGGGGTGGGAGGAGTGGAGGAGGAGCAGAACTATACTTTCATTAGGGTAGGGAACTTCCACTGGAAAATCTCTCTAGTAGTGCAGATTAGTAATTTATCCATAATCGATAGTCCTAGAAGGTTAGCTAACTGGGAGGTTAATTCACAGAATCATTGAATCAAAAATTGGCTTGCCTAAAGTCACACAGGCTAGGCTGTGTCAAAAACAGGACTCTAACCCGGGTCCTTTAGTATCCATTATGGGTTACCTCTCCAAATGAAGTCATATTTCATAAAAAATAACAATAAAGATCATCCTCTGATTTTGGAGGTGGTATGGTTGTTGCTAATGTAATGAACATGGTGGTCTCCGATTTACCCCAGATTCACTGGAAGATAGTGAGCAAATTTCTTACCCTAATTATTGAGGTATGTGTAAGATATGGTTGCTCCTGCTAGTTAAGAGTAAGATTGGATTCTTTTTCTTTTTAGAACAGTGAGAATACAAATTAAGAAATCAGATATGGTGGTTATAATGCAATTTAGTTAATGTGGGTTACTTTTCTTAAATCAGTGGAAGAATATTGAGAAAAAAGTCTTCATTTTCCTGTTTATAAATAGTTATGGCTTAGTGCATAACAATAGTTCTATCTCTGCTGTTGCAGTGCATTTAAAACCCAGATGATGACTGTATTGAAAAAGAAGTAAGAGAAAATCAATAGATTATTGCTTCAGTGGAGCTTACAACAGTGCTGATTAGAGAACACAAATGGATTGCATAATAGTAAAATAACTATAAACTTGGTATGGATTTAAGCCCGTGTTAAGACCATTCTTAACCACATTGTATCTTTAGAAAACATGCATTGAAATTAGAACAGCAAATTAAATTTATTCGACCGCAAAATCTAATACATAAGAAATAGCATTTATTAATGATCTGGAAGAGGGAGCAAATAGCATGTTAATGAAAATTGCAGATGGTATTAAATTGGAAGGTGTTACAAACAACTATGCAGACAGCAGTGGGCTATGAATGGACCTTAAAAAGTTAGAAAACATAATGGGGGGGATAGATTAAGTTTTAAATGCAAATTATTATAACTCAGAGAGATTTAAATTGCCAAAAGACCATTTGGGGGTGTGCCATGGAAGATATATTGGAAAATGCCCTAGGTCAAGAAATAGAGTCAGAGATAGTAATACAATCAGCTCAAGGCAGGACCTGGACTAGACGCAGACACTTTGGTCCTAGGGAAAATGAAGAAAAATTGGAGGCTGAGAAGAGTGCTAAAATGGGTATGGACATGGAGAGATCGAGGAAAGGAGTACATATGTCAATCAGCCAATCAATCAACAAGCAATTATTAAGCTCCCACTATGTACCAGACACTATGTTGGGAGCTGTAGATGTAAAGACAGAAGTGAAACAATTTGCCCTTGAGGACCTTACAGGTGCCATTGAGCCATCTCCTCTGAATCTGCCATCGTCCTCAAACAGGTCCTTATCACCTCACACCTAGGCTACTGCAATAGCCTGCTTGTGGGGCTGTCTACCACAAGTCTCTCCCTAGTCCAGTCCATCCTCCACTCAGCTATGCAAGTGATCTTCTTAAAGCACTGATCTGACCAAGCCACCCTCCTACTCAATAAACCTATCACTGCCAGGATTAAATATAGAATCATCTGCTTGGCATTCAAAGCCCTTCCTAACCTTCTCCTCCCCCCACTTCCTAGTCTTCTTATATCTCACACTGCTTCCTTCTCCTCCACTTCAATCCAGTAACACTGGTACCCTGGCTTTTCATCTCACAAGATACATCGTCTCCCCCACCCTAAGCATTTTCCCTGACTGTCCCCTATGCCTGGAATGCTCTCCCTCCTTATCTCTCCCTCCTGGCTTCCTTCTAGCTCCAGCTAAAAGCCTTTCTACATCCCCCCCTAGTGCCTTCGCTCTGCTGACTATTTCCAATTTATCCTGTACCTAACTTGTTTATATATAATTGTTTTCATGTTGTCTCTCCCACTAGACTGTATATATTCCAATTTATCCTGTATAGACAATGTGTTTGCGTATAATTGTTTTCATGTTGTCTCTCCCACTAGACTGTGAGCTTGTCTTTTGCCTTTCTTTCTGGTGTTTAGAATGGTGTCTGGCACTTAGGAGGTGCTTAATATATTCATTAACCAATTAACTCAATTAATACAATAATCTTCTATAAATATTTGAAGTTAAAGATAAATAACTTCTATATCTAACAGTTAACACACATCGTTCATCTTAACTGCACAGTAATCCAATGAGATATGTATTGCAAAGATTATTGTTCTCATTCTGTAGGTGAGGAAAGAGGCTTTGGGAGCTGAATTGACTTCTTCATGGTCACCCAACTATTAGGAGTTAGACATGGAATTTGAACTCAGGTTTTTTAAATTATCTGTAATCCAATAAGCCTACATAGTCAATAAATTGGCCTGGGATCACAGATTTAGAGCTAAAAATCTAGTTCAACCCCTTCATGTTAGAGATGAGGAAATTGAAGACAGGAAGGTCAAAAAATTGCCCAAGTAACACAATGTGAACTCAGATCTTCTTGACTTTAAGTAACAGTATTTTATGCTCTATGCCACTAAAGCTATTAATTGATATATAGCGAGGAAATATAATGTGAAGTTTTAAAAAAGACTTTTTAAAAATAAATTATTTAAATTAGTTACCTCTTCCCCCATCCCTGTCCCCTCCCTTCCCCCTTTGCTGGAATCAACCAGTTTAAAAAGGCCCTTCCTACCCTTGTATCTTTATCTTAAATGGAAGGGTCTAAAGATATCAATAGTTAGAGCAAAGGGATGTGATGGAATGACCACTGTTCCAGCAGAAGCAATGGACCTCAATGGATCATCTGTATCTCAGGTTCTTAACCCAAGACCCACACACCCCCAAGAAGTTCATAGATAAATTTCAGGTTGTTCATGAACTTGCATGGGGAAAAAAACCAAGTTACATCTTTATTTTTGTTAACCTTTGGTTTCCTTTGTAATCTTAGTATTTTGTTTTATGCATTTAAAATCATTCTGAGAAGGGATCCATAGGCTTGAATGGACTGCCAAAGGGGCCCACAACATGAATAAGGTAAAGAATCTCTGATTTATATGAACCAATATCCTTCTTCTTCTTCAGAACTTCCAAAAAGGTGTTAGTTTCATGTTCTCTTTATAGCCTTGGGATGAAAATCCTTATATGTGAGCTGGTTCTGTACTCTTCAGGTTCCTCTTTCAAAGAAAGAAGAAAGGGCTCAGTTTTTCAGAATAGGTAAGCTTCATTAGCAATAAGCAATTATTAAAGGTGAGCTCTGGGGTCATTTCATTCCCTGTCATACACAAGAAAAAGGGAAGACTGTCTGGTTCAACCCCAAAGGCTCCTGAAGCATCTTCCAGGTAGGTATTTTTGGCTACCTGAAGTTATCTCTGTGAGGTATGACTCAATCACACTTTAGCTGCTTGTTTTTCACTTATTAATTGGCAGCTGACAAAAGAGGGAACCTGTGACCCAGTTATTCAAAACTGAATCTCTCTTTTGGAAAAAAAATATAAGAAATAACTTTTATTTCTTTTATTTTAAAACAACAACCCCTTGTCTGATTCTAAACTGAAATCACTTCTTTATTATTTGGATAACTGAATGAGATTTCCCCCTTAATTTTATTTTAATAAAGCAGGCAGAAAAAGCAGAGCCTTCAAGGGAAATTCTCCATTTGAAGAGAATATAACGTATTTAGAAAACAGTGAACAAGATGATTTTTAGCCCCTAACTGGGGGCTAAAATCTTGATGTCAATATTTTTAAATTTTCTGAGTTTTCCTCTAATTTTTACCCCAACCACACAGTTTAATATGAGAAAGAACCGCAGGAAGAAAAAAATAGGTGCTTCCATACTCTGTAGAAGTGTTTCCGTATTAATTTGGCCACAAAACATTTTTGGCCTTGATATATAAACCATACATAAGCCATGATACATAAACCATAAGAAAGAGGAAATATCTAGTCATATAAAACACTTAAAATAAAAGTTAATTGGAGACATTTTGAAGCAAAATAGAACAAATTAAGCCGTTTTTCACAATGAGAAATTGCCACACAGAAAACATACTTTTTGATACATACACTATTTTATCCTCCATGCAAGTCTCCCTTGAAGTTTCATCACAAAATTGAGTCTAGATTTTCAAAAGCTATGACAACAAAACACAAAGCTTTAAGTATATATTTGGTAAAAGAGAACATCTGCTGTCTAAGAACCAGCCTAAGGAAAGACTCATCACAAGGAGCTGGGCACTAGGTGATGAATTTTTTGGCCACTGTGGCTCAGGAAACAAAAAGTAGTACAGAAAATCCTGTGCATTGAAGTGATAGAAGACAACACAAGGGCACTCAGAATTTTATATTTCTTAGATTGTCTGGAAACACTAATTCAATTATTTTATTATTCTTTAAGTGTGTTCTTTGTTTAATAATCAAGGATTTGACATACTATGTGAAGAAATAAATTATGTATGTGTGTATAGTATGTTTGTATATACATATAGAGAGAGAAACAGGGAGAAACAGAGAGAGAGAGAGAGAGAGAGAGAGAGAGAGGAGAACGGAGGGAGGGGTGAAGGGAGGGAGTATGTAATACATGCCAATTCCTTTATTTTTCACTCTAAGGAAGACCTGTGAATACTCCATCTATTAAGCTGAGCTAAAGGACAGCTAGGTAACAGAGTAAATAGAGCACCAAGCCAGGAGTCAGGAAGATCTGAGGTCAAATCTGACCACATACACTTACTAGCTGTGTGACCCTGGGTGAGTCATTTAACCCTGTTTGCCTCAGTTTCCTCATCTGTAAAATGAGCTGGAGAAGAATATTGCAAACCACTCCAGTGTCTTTGCCAAAATAACCCCAAGTGGGGTCACGAAGAGTTGGACAAGCTGAAACAACTGAACAACAACAAAGGACAGCTCACAGGTCTACCTTGAAGTGGCAAATAAAGGAATTGGCAGGGCTGGTTTCATTGGATGCCAAAAGGAAACCAGAACATCATTTCATGGAACACTTGGTCATCTCGCTTTACAGTGCTTATGGGGAGCAAACACATCATCATCAAGATAATTACAACAGAGTCTTTCATCTCAGTATCTGCCAGCAAAGGGCTGCTCTCAGAGAGACTCCTCTCTCCTGCTCTCCCCTGCCACTGATGTTGCCTGGACCTTTGCCTATGGATCCTCACACTCCATCCCCTAGTCATGTGCCACCACCATGGTGAAGCTTCGGAAGATTGCTAAAGATCAAGGTGATCCAAAGAAAATGCCTCCTCCCCCAAAGGAGATAGAAGAGAGTGAGGATGGGGACATGTCAGAAGATGAAGAGAAAGCAGTGGAGAAGTTGTGGTCCATCAGAAGAATGGCAAGAAGGCTGTGGCTACACCAGCAAAAAAGGTACCATCAGTCAAAATAGCTGTTGTTTCCACCTGCAGAAAGAAGTAATGATTCCTAGTGAGAAAGTCTTCATGTCCCTGACAAGAAAGTGACTACCCCAGTCGAAGCTGTCATCAGAGCAGACCAGAAGGGAGCCACTTCAGCTAAGGCAACCCCTCCCCTTTCATCAAAGGGGCAAAAAATTGGAAGAATGTCAAGAAAGAAGACAGTGAATCTGAAGAAGAGAACAGTGAAGATGAGGAGAATGAAGAATCTGAGCCACCAGAGGCCACAAAAATGAGAGTAGCTCCAAACAAGACTCTGAGAATGAGGAGGAAGAGGAAGTGATGAAGGTGAAGAAGATGAGAATGACTCTGAAGAAGAAGCTGCCACATCTGCCAAAGGGAAAGCTACTTCTGTGAAATCTGCCCTTGACAAAGTTGGGAAAGCCACAGAATCAGAGGAGGAAGATGAAGAGGAAGATGAGGAGGAAGATGAGGAAGAAAAGGAAGTTCCCACCAACAAAGGACCAAGGAGGAGAAAAAAGGAAATAGGCAAACAGGAAGTCCCCAAAGCCAAGAAATAGACTTTGCAAGCTGAAGCAGCTACAAATTTCAAACTCTTTGCTGGTAAACTGAACGTCAACAAAACCACGTCTGAACTAAAACTGGCATCATGGACTTCTCTGCCAGAAAAGGACCTTACAATTGTGGATGACCACAATGGTGCCACCAGGAAGTTTGGCTATTTTGAATTAAAACCAGCTGAAGACTTGCAAAAAGCCCTGGAACTCAGTGGCTCCAAAGTTCTTGGCTCTGAAATGAAACTAGAAAAAGCAAAAAGAAAACAGAAAAGATTGAGATGCAATGAGGCTTTTGTCAAGAATCTGCCTTACAAAGTAACTCAGGAGGAAATTAAGGAAGTGTTTGATGATGCTGTTGAGGTTAGACTGATCTGCCCCAAGGATGGGACACCCAAAGGAATTGCCTACATTTAATTTAAGACAGAAGCAGATGTGGATAAGACCTTGGAAGAGAAACAGGGAACTGAGATTGATGGTCAGGAGCTCATTTTGGACTACACAGGGGAGAAAAATCAAAGACAAGAAAATTCAAGAGGTGGGAAGATTAATTCCTTGAGCAAGAATAACAGCAAGCTGGCAAACTAAAGATACTGGTGCTGAGTAACCTTGCCTAGAGTGCCACCGAGAAAAGCCTGCAGGAGGTGTCTGAGAAGGCAATATCTATCTGCTTGCCCCAGAACAACCAAGGCAGATCCAGAGGGTGCACAACCATTGAATTTGCCTCTATGGAAGATACAAAAGGAGCTTGGAATTTTTGTTAACTATAATATAGAAATTGGAGGCAGAGTGATCAGGCTAAAGAGACAGAAGACAACCAATGTACCACCACAGATCCAGTCCTACAAAACTTTGTCAAAGGTCCGTCTGAAGACACAAAAGAAGAAACATTGAAAGATTCATTTGGTGGCTTTATGCGTGCCAGGAAGAGCCACAGACAGAGAGACAAGGTCATCCAAACGCTTTGGTTTTGCAGACTTTAATTCAGAAGAAGATGCTAAAGCTGCAAGAGGCCATGGAAGATGGGGAGATTGAGGAAAAGTAAGTAACTCTGAATTTAGCCAAACCCAGTGACCCTAGAGGCCATGGTGGCAGTCATGGCATTGGTGGTCATGAAAGCGTCAGTGGCTGAGGAGGCAGTAGAGGAAGCCAAGGGGGCTTTGTCGCCAGAGGCCGAGGAAACTTTTGAGGTTAGGGTGGTTTCAAAGGAGGCTGAGGAGGAGGAGATGACAAGGAAAGAAGACAAAGTTTGAATAGCTTCTCCCCCATTCTCTTTTCTCCTGCTATTTGAACAGACCCTGGGGGTTTTATCTAATCATCTAATCACTAACAGAGCCTTCTGAGGGCATTCCAAGACAAACATGCAGTCCAGAGGTCTTTTCAGAAAAACCTGGATAAAATTTCAAGGGAGGGAGGGTGTTGGTTTTTACTGGATAAATGTTCCATATAAACTTTTTGCAGAGATGAGTGATAGCTGTGGGAGTTAACCTCTTTGTCTATGAGTTGTCTTGAGTTTATAATGTTCTACCCCACTTATGAAACTATTTTTTCCTACAAAAAAAGAGATGAGCTTGATAACCCTAATATGCATTACTCAGCATGAACTAGGGAAATTCTATAAAGAACTTAACAAGGTTCTTTAAAACAAATAAGCATATATGTTGGCACTTGGTGACTTTAATGAGAAGGTAAGCCAGTAGGAGGACAATTAAAACTATGGTGGAAAATAAAGTTTAGGATTAAGAAATGAAAGAAGTCACAGGCTTGAAGAGGCTACACCTATATATCATGAATACTTTCTTCAAGAAGAGAGTCAGATAGTTTTAGATGACTCAAGAACCAAATATTATCATGCAAAAAAAAAGCTATATCTGAATAGAGAAGAAATAACTATGTCCTGACACAAGAATCCTTTTCAATTAGCCAATTATGTACAGTCAGATCATTGATAACTTGAACCAAAGTCAAAATCAATAACATCTGGCTAAGCCAGCTCATTTCTAGAATATTTAAAGATCAAACTGGAGAAAGGTCAATGAATAGACATAGAATATGTAACAGATCTGTCAGAATTTCTATAGTGATCTAATCCTATTAGTGCTGATAGTAGAACTACTGCATTTAAATTCTACCACCTCACTATGCAATGTCCTAAGTGGCAAAAATATTCAAAAGATGAAAGTGGGAGGACCCAACCAAATACATTCAGAAGAAATGTATGTTAGGTACAGTAAAATCTTCCTTGAAGAACATCCTTAATGAAAACAAGAAAAGAAAACACTCAGCTTTACCAAAATAATTTTCCATAATATTTCACATCTTCACAATTATACAAATAGGAAGAATAGAGAATACAATATTTTACTCTGCATTATTTCCTTATTTTTTTTCAAAAAGCATTGATTCAGCTAAACAAAATTAAGCTTTAAAGGTTTTCAATAAAGGTGTCTCTCACATTTAGACTAAAATCTTAGAAGATTCTATGATAGTCACAACTATTGAGGTTACCTTGTTCCGGATTCTGCTAAGGATCAGAACCTCAACTATTCCATTGCCATGAAAGAAATTTCCTTCGGCTTCAAACAGAATTCAGGTTCTTTTTTGATGGCGAAATTCTCTAAAAGTTATCACATTTAGAACTGACATTATACTTATTGAATCATCCCTCCACAACACAACACTACAAAATGTCTTCAATGAAATGCATACTCATTTGAAAGAGATGAGCTTAGTCACATTGGAGAAACAAAGTGGATGAAAAATTCATATAGTCAGAATTATGATATGCAGTTGAATGGGAAGTCTACTAAGTTATTCCATCAGTAGATGCATCTTGGATAGGAGGTACAGATGGACAATGAGCTGGGATCAGATTTTAATGGGAGGAGATCAGGATGTATCACTTTTGACTGCTACAGAAGATCCTGAATTTGCCCTAGGTATTGTAGTTCCTAATGAATACTCTCCATCATGGACATATGTAACCAGATAAGGAAACATACTAGTCTTGTAGAGAGAGTAGATGGCACAAGTATTACAGAGTTATCTCTGACCTATTAAAATAATGTCGGGAAGTTTTCTTGAAACTTTGTGTACTCTTTAAGTAAGATTTACTGAAATAAATGGACAAGAATTACACAGGATTATAAGGCTTGGAGGATTGTTATCATCCGTGTAGGAAAAATCTACATTGACAAAGTCACAAATTCATTGAAGTTTGAAAGTACAAATTTCATACTTTAAAGTAAAATAGAACTATAAATAACAATTAAATGTTTTACCCAGCATTGCTTTTCACATTGCATCCATCACCAAATTTCCATGTATCATCATTTAGGAAATGCTGCATTGTACTTTCTAGATGGTAAGCTACCATTAATCTATCTTGCTTAGGACATCACAAATGTCCTAGCCATTTAAATGTCACTTTTTTCAACATATTCTAATAAAGAATTCAGTTTGTGTTATGTGCTATATTTTCTCCTCTCTCTAATCTGGGATTGTTTATACATATATATATATATATATATACACACACACACACACACACACACACACACACACATATGTGTGTATGTGTATATATACATACACACATATATGTATACATATATGTGTGTATACAAATATATTAGTCTACCTTATATGAAATGTTGTCTCCCAAGGGTGACCTTATTAGCATCCCTTAGTAGCATAGGTGCACCACCAGAAAGCAGAACTTGCCCTTTTTACATGTCTTTGAAGTCATGAAAGTACCACATATAAAGGCAATACTTCGATTAAAAAATAATTATAGAGAACAATGAAGAGTTCGTTAGTGACTGTGGCAAGTAAATTGATTAATTATGTAACTATTTGATGACTTGGGGCAGAATAATGAGTTTTCAGCAGGAAGTAGCACATTGGAGCTTATGAAGTATAGCTCTGGTAAGGTCCACAGTTAAGTTACAGAAATGTTTTGTCTTAGACAGTGAGTGGCACCATAAGATGGAACTTTATTAACCTTTCTAGCTACAACACCACAACAGAGTGATGTTCTGAATGAACAATGGCTCTTAGCCCCCTGTCCTGAACCCTCACTTGTGCCTCATCACTTCACAACTATTCTGTAGCCAGGGTGATTTTTTCATGGATGTATTACCCCATACTTGCCTGTGCTTAAGCTCACCTGCCATTTTCCACCCTCCTCAAATAGCCTTTCACGGACTCCCTGGAGATCCTTGGTTTCTTGGCCTGGAATTCACTGCCTGGAAGAGCTCAGTGTCATCTATAAACCCAGAGATGTTGCTGTGAACTCCCTCTTTCAGATCATTTGTAAAACTGTTAACTAAGACCAGTCCTGGCGCAGCTCCCTGGAGGGATAAACATAGAGAACCAGCATGGGATAAGTGTAAAAAACCAGGAATGAATGAAGTAACAGGCATAGTTGGGGCAAAATCAGGGGTGAGAAGCCACAGCAGTTAGGAAAATAAGTAACAGTGAGACTAATAGGATGACATTAAGCAGTGTTTTAAAGGGAAAAGGAGAGCAGACAGCATCTATTGGGGAACAACAGGATAGCATAGTGATGAAATTCAGTAATGGAAGACACATTACAGTAACCTCTTGATTATTAGTTCTGGAAAACGAGACCATTGGTGTTCGTGGTATAGGATGATGGATAATAAGCTAGCACACAGCAGGAAAGATAATCTTTATCTTTGGGCATCAGCTATGAGGTGTTGAGTTAGCAATGAGGAATTCATCCCCAGAACCCATGACAAGTAAAGATGGAGGTGGTGATGAGGAAAAGGTGAGGCAGAAAGAGTTCTATATGGAGCCCAGAGATGGACATTGGAATCCTAGCTTGGCTACTTTGGACCTGTATGTTCTTAGGCATACCATTTACCCTCTGTGTGCCTCAGTGTCCTAACATGTAAAATGGGTTTGACTTCACGATCCCTAAAGTCTTTTTTGACTCAAACGTTTTATGATTTTGTGGGGAGCAGGGGAAGGGACTGCAGAATAAAGCTATGTAGCAAGGAAGGGGGAGGTAGGGCTGTGGGGAGTAGGGAGTGGGGAGATAACTTGAACCTCAATCTGAGCACAGATAATAGGAATTAGACTGTGTTGTATCTGAAGGCAGTGACAATAACCTTTTGATTGAATGAAAGGGAAAAACCATAGTATGGAGAAAGGACTGATAAAAAGGTTGTCAGAGGATAATCAGGGTTTTGGCAATTCTAAGGGAAAGGAATGGAAAGATTTGGTATTTGCCTGGGTGTGCAGAAAAGAGAAGAAAGCGGAATAGAAAGATACCAGATTGGCAGGTTGACAGAAAGGGAAGAGAAAGGATAGTAACCTCAGCTTGATTTTATACTTAAAATTCTGGACTTAGAAATCCAAGGAAAGCTGATATTTGGTGATGAAGGCACTACCGTGGAACAATGGACCTCCTGTGCCCTTTGCTTCAGAGTGATTTGGATGTAGCTAAAATGATCACAATTCTTGATCTGTCAATGATATCCTCTCTGTCTCCTGCTGCTCCTCTCCCTGGTTGAAAGTCTTCTCCCCTTCCTCAGATTTTCTTAGAGTAATATGTCTGGATTGCTTGTTGGCCCCCATCATTTCCTACTTTGAATTATCCCTGACTATGCCCATATCTATCATCATAGAAAGTAAACTTCCAGAGGGCAAGAACTAGGCCATTTAAAAGAAAATCTTTGTTCTTATCAAGGGCCTGACACAGTGCCATGCATATAATTGTTAAATTTATTTAAATAATTTTGGGGGTTATTCTGCAATAGTGCCAGTCTACAAGTCGGTCAGCAATATTTATTCAATGCCTGAACTATGATGAAACACAAAAGGTTTTTAAAAATGTAGTTCCTTGGGTGGAGCCAAGATGGTGGCTAGAAAGCAGGGACTCGCTTAAGCTCTCCCCCAGGTCTCTCCAAACATCTGTAGAAAATGGCTCTGAACAAACTTTAGAGCTGTGGAACCCATGAAATAACAGAGAGAGACAGTACAGCCTGGATGATCACTGGGAAGGGTCTATCACACTGCACTGGTAGCAGAGCACAGCCCAGCACGGGGCGCCAGGACAGACCAGACTGGGAGTCGGGTGGAGCAGGCTGTAGAGCCCTGAATCACTGAGCTGTGGCAATTGCCAGACTTCTCAATCCACCAAAGACAGTGGAACAGGTTAGTGGGAAAACTGTTGGATCGGGGCAAGGGAAGTGCATGGTCCCAGCCTTGGGGGTGGCAGAGCTGTGGGAAGCTCCTGTGCTGCTTCCAGAGCTCCAGCATCAGCAGCTTCCAGAGTCTCTGGCCCACATGGTGGGAGGAATTGAGCAGTGGATAAGAGTGGGAGTACAGGAAGTGCTTTGCTGGTGCAGAGGCAGGGATCTCTTGCTTCACCCTGCTCAGATCTGGGTCACGGACCTGGGTGGTGTTTCTTGGGGGAGGAAGAGTGTGGGTGTGGCAGAGCTTGCTGTGTAGAAGCAGCTCTGAAAACACCAGCACAGCCCCTCAAGCTTGGGACAAAGTATTCTCTACTCTACAAGCAGTCATACCTCGACAAAAAGCTCAAGGGTCAAGTAGTTGGATGGGAACATGACCAAGAAGCAAAAAAAGACTCCGACTATAGAATCCCTTTTTAGTTGCAAAGATCAAAACATACAGCCAGAAGATGACAAGAAAGTCAAAGAGCCTACATCAAAAGCCTCCAAAAAATATATGAATTGGTCTCAGGCTATGGAAGAGCTTAAAAAGGATTTGGAAAAGCAAGTAAGAGAAGTAGAGGAAAAATTGGGAAGAGAAATGAGAATGATGCAAGAAAATTATGAAAAACAAGTCAATGACTTGCTAAAGGAGACCCAAAAAAATACTGAAGAAAATAACACCTTAAAAAATAGACTAACCTAAACAGCAAAAGAACTCCAAAAAGACAATGAGGAGAAGAATGCCTTGAAAGGCAGAATTAGCCAAATGGAAAAAGAGGTCCAAAAGACCACTGAAGAAAATACTACCTTAAAAATTAGATTGGAGCAAGTGGAAGCTAGTGACTTTATGAGAAATCAAGATATTATAAAATAGAACCAAAGAAATGAGAAAAATAGAAGACAATGTGAAATATCTCATTGGAAAAACCACTGACCTGGAAAACAGATCCAGGAGAGATAATTTAAAAATTATTGGACTACCTGAAAGTCATGATCAAAAAAAGATCCTAGACATCATCTTTCAAGAAATTATCAAGGAAAGCTTCCCTGATATTCTAGAACCAGAGGCTAAAATAGAAATTGAAAGAATCCACCAATCACCTCTTGGAAAAGATCCCAAAAAGAAAACTCCTAGGAATATTATAGCCAAATTTCAGAGTTCCTAGGTCAAAGAGAAAATACTGCAAGCAGCCAGGAAGAAACAATTTGAGTATTGTGGAAACGCAATCAGGATAATACAAGATCTAGCAGCTTCTACATTAAGGGATGGAAGGGCTTAGAATATGATATTCCAGAAGTCAAAGGAGCTAGGATTAAAACCAAGAATCACCTATCCAGCAAAACTGAGTATAATGCTCCAAGGCAAAAGATATGTTTTCAATAAAATAGAGGACTTTTGAGCTGTCTCAGTGAAAAGACCAGAGCTGAATAGAAAATTTGACTTTCAAACATAAGAATCAAGAGAAACATGAAAAGGTGAACAAGAAAGAGAAATCGTAAGGGACTTACTAAAGTTTAACTGTTTCATTTACATTCCTACATGAAAAGATGATGTTTGTAATTCATGAGACCTTTCTCAGTATTAGGGTAGTTGAAGGGAATATACATACATACATACATACACACACAGACATATGTGTGTGTATATATATATATATATATATATATATATATATATATATAGACAGAGGGCACAGGGTGAGCTGAATATGAAGGGATGATATCTAAAAAATTAAATTAAATTAAGGGGTGAGAGAGGAATATATCGAGAGAGGGGGAAAGGGAGAGATAGAATGGGGTAAATTATCTCACATAAAAGTGGCAAGAAAAAGCAGTTCTGTTGGAAGGGAAGAGGCAGCAGATGAGGGGGAATGAGTGGATCTTGCTCTCATTGAATTTGACTTGAGGAGGGAATAACATACACATTCAATTGGGTATCTTACCCCACAGGAAAGTAGGGGGAAGGGGATAAGAAAGGGGGGATGATAGAAGGGAGGGCAGATAAGGGGAGGAGGTAATCAAAAGCAAACACCTTTGAAAAGGGACAGGGTTAAGGGAGAAAATTGAATAAAAGGGGACAGGATAGGATGCAGGGAAATATATAGTTAGTCTTTCACAACATAATTATTGCAGAAGTGTTTTGCATAATGATACATGTGTGGCTTATGTTGAATTGCTTGCCTTCTTAGGGAGGGTGGGTGGGGAGGGAAGAGGGGAGAGAATCTGGAACTCAAAGTTCTAAAAGTGTATGCTCAAAAAAAGTTGTTTTGCATGCAACTGGGAAATAAAATATACAGGCAATGGGGTATAGAAATCTATCTTGCCCTACAAGAAAGTAAGGTGAAAAGGGATGGGGTAGATGGGGTGGCAGAAGGGAGGGCTGACTGGGGAACAGGGCAATCAGAATATATGCCATCTTGGAGTAGGGGGAGGGTAGAAATGGGGAGAAAATTAGTAACTCAAAATCTTGCGGAATCAATGTTGAAAACTAAAAATATCAAATAATAAAATAAATTAAAAAATTTAAAACAATATATAGCTCCTTACAGAGGCGCTTATAGTCTAATTGAGAACACACATGCACACACACACACGCTGAAGAAAATATTTTGTTGTTGTTCTCATTCAGTCATGTCTGACTCTTCCCGACCCCACTCAGGGTTTTCTTGGCAAAGATACTGGAGTGGTTTGCCATTTCCTTTTCCAGCTCATTTTACAGATGAGGAAACTGAGGCTGACTTGGTGAAGTGACTAGCCCAGGAAGTACATGCAGAGTCATAAATCAACAAATGAAAATTAATGAGATAGAAACTAACAATATGCATTCTGTAAAAGTTCTGAGTAGGGAAGTGAACAGACTCACAATGGACCAACAGTTGAAGATGCCCAGAGATCTCAGTTTGTATCACATTTTTAAGGTGGTAAAAAAAAATATAGATCATCAGAGAGGGAAGAACATTTCATATGTCCTATACATATGCAAAGGCAAAGGTTAAAATGGCATGTATATAGGCAAAGGCTTAAAAGGTGGACAAAATCTGTATATTAGACAAAAACATAAAGTGACACGACAGAGCACTACTAAATAAGAAAAATTAAATAAAAATACAACATTGTCAATTGAATATAGTGCTAATGAAGAAAAAACATTCTATTTATCCTTTGATTTATTTATTTCTATTTTATCCTATTTTAATCTTTCAAAAAATAGCTTATTATTTAAATCCATGGTGACTGTGAGCAGTGATTTTCCCAGGATTTCAGGGATGCAAAGGAGCTCAAATGCCATCCTTTTCATGTTAGCACAGTAATTTATGGTTGGGAGCCAGACACAGAATTACATGTATCCCTAATCTAAGATGACTATCTGTGATGGCTAGAGAAGGTGCCTTTGGGTATGAGCTTGCACCATAGTTCTTAGTGCTAGAGGGTAAGAGGAAGACTACTTGGGGAGCTTTCTCTCTTCTGATTTGCTGATCTTTCTGTCATAATGAGATTTATATCTGACACTCTGCACCACTAATGACAGTGGACCTTTAAAAAATGGAATCATTCAAAGTGAGGGATGAGCTCAATGAGCAAGGATTGGTTAGGTTCCTTTTGGTTTTGAAACTAACACAGACTCTGGTTGGCCTAGCACTCAGGAGACTGGGAGGATTAAACAGCAACTAATAATAAAATTGACAGATTGAAAATGCAAAGGTATCAGGGAAATAAACACTAACCTATATATGTCCTTAAGATTAGCAAAACAGGTTAATCTTAAAATGAATTAGTCAGCAGTCTGAATGAAGAGGCTGATGTGTATGTGAAGAAGCTATTGGAAATATGATATTAATCAACAAATATTTATTGAGCATCGCTATGTGTTTAACACGGTTCTAGGTTCTATGAGTGAATATGGAAATGTAATATTTACGTGTGATTTTATCTTAGCTATTTATGTCTATATGTATAAACACATGTGTATGTTGTATATATATATATACATACATTGCATGTATATATGTGTGTATGTATGCATATATATGTGTACGTGTGTGTAATCTCTATAAAGGTTCAGATGTATTTTAGTGAAACTTTGCGTCTCACACAAGGCCTTGATTTCAATGCTCTGGGCAGTATATTTAAAATAAATATTTCATAAGGTGAATTGTTGAAGATGTGGTCTACGACTTCAAAAGAGGGAGTTCACTATCTGGTTGGAGAAACAAGACTAAAACCATTCTCTCCCCTAATTGTGAGGTAGTGATGAGATCTGTGTTTGTAGCGTTATGCTTCAGTATAATGTCTTTGCTCTGGACAGATTGGTTGGTTGTCTTAGATTATTACCAGAGGGAGAGGTGGTAGAAAGAAGCAACAAAAGATGACTGGGAAGGTGATAGAATAGGGATTAAGAATGTTGCAAAAAGTAAAATGCATTTTTAAAAAAGCTTCATGATTGTTAAAGCTGCCCAATATATATCTGGGTTAAAAATTAGAGAATTTAGTTTTCTAAGTATATTTTAGTTTTTAGTATTTTCTATCACATTGGGAACTGCTTCCTCATTACCTGTTTTTCATCCGTATCTTTCCTTCTAAGTTTTACCTCTTCCATTAAGCTTTCCCTTGTCATTCCAGCCCAAGGAGATCCCTTTCACCTTTAGACTCCTATAATAATAATTAGGGCAGCAGGGTGACAGAGTACCAGGCCTGAAGTCATGAAGACCTGAGTTCAAATCTGGCTTCAGACACTTACTAGCTGTGGGACCCTGGGTAAGTCACTTAACCTTGTTTGTCTCAGTTTCATTGTCTGTAAAATGAGCTGGAGAAAGAAATGGCAAACCACTCCAGTATCTTTGCCAAGAAAACCCCAAAATGGGGTCACAATGAGTTGAACATGTCTGAAACAATCAACAATAACAACGCTGCCTGTTTAGCACAAAGTGAAGTACATAGTAAACATGTATTAATTTGATTCAATTTGAGAAACATTTATTATGCATCTATAGCAAAGTGCTCTTCCTGAACTGTTTCTGGTGTCCCCTAAGAGCACTATTAAGACTTTGTTCTCACTCTGATGTTGCAAAAAGAACAATAACTGCAGATTCAGAAGACCTGGGGTAAAATCTCACCTGTAAGTAATAGTTACTCTCTGTGCCATCTTTAGCAAAGTCGTTTAACTTCCCTGGACCTGAGATTCCTCATCCATAAAATGAGAGGGTTGGACTAGATGTCCTCTAAGGGACCTTCCAGTACTAAATTGACGATGCTATGATTTCTCTCTTTAAACTCTGTTCCTTAGAAATCTCGCCCATTTCTGCAGCTGTAAAAGATTCCCAAATCCACACTCCCATTCTTCATTTCTCCCTTTATTTCTTTATCTGCAATTGCTGACTGGACGTGTCTATCTGCATAGAAGTTATCACCTTTCCCCCAAACCCTGGCCGTTCTGACTTTTAAGTAGATAGCCTGGATGTTCCATAAAGTATCCACTCAATGTCTGGGGGTGTATGGAGTGTTCCAGGAGGACTAGCACCTCTGGTGTGAGGGCTTGCCAAGCCCTTTTCAGGGCAGCTCATTTTCCTTTGGTTTCTACCTGCCACTCAGCCCATAGCCCCAAGAAGCTGTAGACAATACATTTTTTCTCAGCAGATGAGCTTAATCTGGTTGAGAGGTAACTGATGGGTTTCAAACCGGTTGGTGAGTTAGGAAGGTATCTACCCCAAGCATGCAAAGACTTCCCCAACAGAATGGGCAGATGAGAATAATTTATTCCCACAGGCCATGAAGGTGGTTGAAGCAGGTGCTATGGGGCACCTAGAGCTTGGTCAGGCACCAAAGGTTCAAAGACACCAAGGTTATCCACTGCATCCAGGGCTATGGCTAGTGACCTTGACTTTTGTTCTGTCATTGGTTTTCAGCGACTCTAGAAGAGAAATGAAGTTGAAGATTTTGTGCAAGTCTGCCTCACTTAAATCCAACACAAGTCAAGAGTGGTCCTTTTGGAAAACAAAGAACTAGCAACAACAAACTCAGTGTCTAGAAATCATTTAAGAGGAAGTTTCACGGAATATTAAGTAGATCATCCTATGGCAGATTGATATAGGATTGGATAAGAATTGCCCAAGATGTGAGGAATGGATGGGTTTCTTTTTGGTGCGCCCTAGTGAATGTACTGTCACAGATGGGAGCACAGATCCATCAACCTGGAAGTATTTCTAATATTATTGATGAAATGCACAGTGGCACTTCCAAAAATACATATTTATAGAGGAGTGAAAGGGATTCAATAATAGGATTTTTTTTTCTCCTTGCTTTTTCTCTTTCCTAGCCCTCCAGTCTGCAGGGAGCACTATGACATTTCTGAGGACTCTTATTGAACTTGCACTTTTCTCTCCTGTATAACAAGAGCAGGCTGCTGGCTTCAGCCTTCGATGGGCTGGGATTTGGGTGGTTTTTATTCCTTAATGTCAAGGTGAAAAAAACTCAGTGAGGCTTCAGCTTGGAACCAGGAGGCTCAAAGGGATGGTTCTGGTTCGTGTGCGCGAGAGTTGGCTGCACAGCAGTTTTCCCACATCTCAAGACTAGACGGACTCGTTTAAGTGGCTCCTGAGTTTCTCCAAGCTCGGCTGCCTTCTTTCTTCCCAAGGGTTGGAGAGTCAGAGCAGTGCGAGGGTCTGGGGCACAACTCCGCCAGTGCCAGCCAGGTCCTGATGTTCCGAGCCGGGGTCATAGCTGCTGCCAGAGGGTAGGTGGTGCTGTTGCCGTGACTGTGGCTTCCTCATTGGAGCGGGGAAGAGAGGCGGAATGTTTAACTCCGTGACATGAAGCGGAAGCGTGGGAGAGCCACCACACTCACGCCGCCTGCCTGGAACTCCCGCCGCCTCGGACCCTCCGCTTGAGCTCGCGCTTGCCGGGCCGCCTGCTGCTCGCTCCTGGCCAGGCTCTCTCCGCTCCTGGAGCTGGGCTTCTTGCGCTAGGTTCAGAGGGGGAGGCAGGTAAGAGGCGTTTGGGTTGGAGGGAAGAGAAGAGAGGGGTCCTGCCCGGTGTCCTCATCTCCTAGGGGAAGGCGCACCCGGGACACCATTGCTGGCCAGCGATGGGGGGTGATCCTTCTGCTATCACCTTCTCCCAGGCCAGAGGCGTCCGTCGGGCCCCTCACTTGTAGGCCTCGGCCGGGACTGCAGCGTGCGCCCAGGCTGTCCGGGGACCGAGAGGCCTGAGGGGGCCTCCCCAAAGAGCGGGTGCGGGGTAGGGGAGAGGACTGGGCTCCCGAGCTCCCGAACTCCCGGCTGCGGGTGGCAGCTTCGGGAGGGCGCTTCCCGGAACGGGGCCAAGCCTTGGGAATCGAGTAGAGAGCTCAAGAAAGAAAAGGGGAGGCGAGGGAAGTCCCGACGCAACTTTGATTACTGGGAAGTTCAATGTTCGGACGGCGGCCTTGACTTTGGCTCGGGCTGGGCAAAGTTTCCTGCACTGAAGTGCAGATTGCGTCTTCTCTTCTGGAAGGGTGACGCGGGCCAAGAGTGAACTACACTTTCTGCCTTTCCCATCCTTTAAAGCACTTTCCTGACGTCCAGAGCATTTAACAGAGCAAGTGAACCCGCGGGTGTGACCGGAGGAAGCTTCCAACTTTCTTGCATATTCTACAGTTTTTCTCCTCTCGTCTGCCTCCTCTCTGCCGGCGCTCTAACCCTCCTCTCCCTGGCTCCCACCCTTACCGCTTTAGGGAGACACCGGGCTTTTCCTGTTCGTGATCCTAACCTCCTCTCCCCCCACCCCCGCCCGAATTTTGGAAAGAGTACGTTTACAAAAAGTAAAAGAAACAAAATAAACCAAAAAAGGACTTTGTAGTTGGTCTTTTGTTCAGTTTTGTTCAGGCAACTTTGTGCCTGTCCAATTGGGGCAGCATGTCCTCTAAGTGGAGATTATAGGGCATTTACTTGCCCTTCAGAATCCCATATACGTGGATACATCCAATTATTGTATATTGCTGCAAAATTAGAATGATATAAAGGACACTTTGGCCTCTTAAGCAATTATAAAAAGAAAAGCCACTTTTGGTGCTTTCTCTATACCCCTAATCTTGAGGTTTCTTTTCTCTTCAAGTTTCAGAAAGCAAGCAATACCGTATAGTCCGATTGATCTCTGGAGTTGAGTCTGGTGTTTTCATATCAAGTGAATTCACCCACTTTACACCGTTTAGTAAGCCCAACCAACGTGGGATTCCTTATCTAACTGATCTCCTTCATCTTTTGTAAAACTTTAATGGATATTTTGATAATATTGAATTGCTGTCAAAAAATAAAGTTGCTGTCCCTAAGTCGTGGAGCTTAAGAATCAGTGTTTGTGAAGTATTTTGGAGTCCTCTAAGACATGATAATTTTCATTACTATTGTTTTTAGTAGTAAGGTGAAACTGACAACAAGATTGGACAATTCCAAAAATGTGGCAATAACTAATTTCCATGTTTTGTGTTGTCATCCTATTATAGAAAAAAAAAAGTTGGGATTTTCCATGAAATGTTTTTTCCATTAAAACATATGTTTATTTTAATGTTCATGCTGATTTCAGAATATCTAAATTCAAACTCCTCCCCAGCTTCATTTGAAATACTCTAGAAACATTTCTGTAAAGCAAAGACAATAAAGGCATTCAAGACTGGCTAATTTTTTTCTTCCTGTGCAGCAAGTCCATTTCAGGCAGTTTCATTCCTTTTTAATTTTCAAAGACAAAAGAGATGACTGCATTATAATTATAGCACTGGTCCCTTGTAGAGCCTTTGTTCTAAACTCAAGCTACACTAGTGAGAGATTTTACAGAATTATGGAATTTTCTATAAGTTGGAAGATAGCTCAGAAATCATGGAGTCCAACCTCCTCGTTTTAGAGAAGAGGCCCGGGGACTTGAAGGGACTTGCATGGGGTCATGAAACTAGATGGGAGCATCTCCAAGTGTAGAAACTGTGGCTTTTGGTCTCTATCCAGCATACTTTCTATACACTCCACTGCAAATCTGTAAATTTGGATGAATTAAAGAGTAGCATGTATTAAGTTTCTTTAATCTTTTGCAGTTTAATCTTCTTAAGGTGAATGTGTTTTTATTTTTTAAACAGAGAAAGGAGAATTAATATTTAGCTCCTCAGTTTTGGCAAATCTGTATATTTTCCTGAGTGGTTGGTAACATAATTAAACAGCAAGGATTTTTCTTTATCAGAGAAGAAAAAGGTAACTAGCTTACTTTTCCCTACCATTGAAGGCAGTGTCAGGATATTTTAAAGACTGAAAGCAATATCCAAATATTAAGTACAAAGATTTGGGTCTAAAAATGGATGGTCAAAGATCTTGGGAACCAAGGAAGCTTCTTGCCAAATAAGGAAACTTGGCAAGTAGTCCTGTGTATTTTAAGTTAGCGCAAGAGTGAGTGTTATTGGCAATATATTGGCAGTGTGCCTATCTGGAATGAGCAGAGAAACTGACTTTGACAGTGTTACAAAAGTTTAAACTGAAGTAGTCAGGGGTGTGGGATGAATAATCTAATTATCAGAGAAAGCACTTGAGAAATTAGAATGAGGGTAATAGGATGAGAGGCCAGAAGCAGAGTAAAGCTATTATAGTGTTCAGTGTAGCTAGGTGGTGCAGTGGATAGGGCTCTAGGCCTGAAGTCAGGAAGACTCATCTTCCTGAGTTCAAATTTGGCCTCAGGCAGAGTAACCCCGGCAAATCACATAACCCTGTTTGCCTCAGTTTCCTCATCTGTAAAATGAGCTAAAGAAGGAAATAGCAATCCACTCCAGTATCCCCAAAAGGGGTCACAAAGAGTCAGTCATGATTGAACAACAAAATGATAGTGTTTGGTGCAAAAATGAGGTAGACATTTGATTCCAGTGAAGATATCTAATGAGGTTGTGAATCCAGATCATGAAGACAGAGAAGAAAAGAATCACAAGTCTCAATGGAGAGATCTGTACAAATACTCCTAAAAGAATTAGAATGAGATAATCAAATGCTAAGCCCCTAGAATTAAAGGTAGTGATTTAGGTCATCTGTTTTTCATTTTCTTACAACCCAGTACAGCTTGACAGTCAGATTTTCTTGTCTACCAAAGGAAAGTCAAAGTCAATCTTGGCCTGACTTGGGTAGTTGGATTGGAGGAGGTGACATTCTCCTGAGGTGCGGGTCTCTATCTTCCCAGATCTCACATATTGATATCAGTGAAAAATTCAGTCAAAATACATCCCTCAAATGTATCAGCAGTAACTAGAACGCCATACCTGGTTTGGGAGGAAAGTTTTGAATGTCTGAGGTTTATGTAGGTTTCTTTAATATTCAGAACTGCTGTCCCAGCTTTTCCTAGGACAGTTGCTTGCTGTAACAGCAGGTTAGGGATAAAGACAAGACCTGGGATTTTATCGATAGAGGAAACTCCCAGATGAGGAAATTCTCTCTTCCTGTGAATTCTTTGCAACTTAAGAGTATAAGAGAGTTGCCTAGTGCTCCGCAAGTTTAAGTGATTTGCCCACAATCACACAGCCAGTATGTGTGAGAGGCTGATTGGAATAGCTAAATAACCCTAAATAAAAAGTTTTGTGGAGCAAAGTGTTTACAACTTTTCTAACATCCCAGGTCAAACTTTAGGTGGACAATGTATCAATGGAAGTATTTTGGAAGGTATGAAATTAATCTGTATGCAAAAGAAAAAACAAAATAGGTTTAGGATGAGATGATTTTGAGGGGTACAGTTTTAAGTCAGGGCCTGTCTTGTTAAAGTGATGAACTTGACATTTATCTTTAGCATTGTTCCCTCTACCTTCTCCCTACCCTCACTGGACATACACATTACCCAGCACCTTCCTTCTGCCTCCCAAGTGCTTGGGGTCTCTGTTAACAATCTCTAGACTTTTCTTCCTTTTTTCTTACCTGTTTTTCATCCTATGTCCTAAGGGCCCTGTGCCCTCTTCTAGGAAACTGTGATGAACTAATTCTTTTTTAATTTTTTTCTGTATTTATTTTTAGTTTGCAACATTCACTTTTATAAGATTTTGAGTTCTAAATTTTCCCCTTTCCTCTCTTCTGCCTCCCCAAGACAGCATGTAATCTGATATAGGTTATACATGTATAATCATATATTTCCATATTAGTTATGTTGTGAAAGAAGAGTCAGAACAAAAGGGGAAAACCATGAGAAAGAGAAAAAAGAGAGAGAAAATAATATGCTTTGATCTACATCCAGACTCCATAGTTCTTTCTCTGGATATGGATGGCATTTTCCATCATGAGTCTTTTGGAGTTGTCTTGAATCATTATATTGCTGAGAGGAGCTAAGCCCATCAAAATTGATCATTGCACAATGTTGCTGTTACTGTGTACAGTGTTTTCCTGGTTCTGCTCGCTTCACTCAGCATCAGTTCATGTAAGTCTTTCCAGATTTTTCTGAAGTCTGCCTGCTCATCATTTCTTATGGAACAACAGTATTCCATTACATTTGTGTACCACAACTTGTTCAGCCATCCCTCAATTGATGGGCATTCCGCTCAATTTCCGATTCTTGCCACCACAAAGAGAGCTGCTATAAATATTTTTGTCCACGTGGGTCATTTTCCCTTTTTTAGGACCTCTTTGGGATACAGACCTAATAGTGATTGTTGTTGTTTGTCCTTTGTTCTCAAAGAGGACCATGACATCAGGAAGGAGATGGCATCACTTGCAAGTGAATTGGTTTTAAGTGAGGGAGGGCTGTGCAAAGTCACCAGGCTGACTTTCTCCTCTGGAGCCATCTTGGTCCAGTGGCGAGATATAGATCAGGACGACTGGAGGTGCCCCCTTCCCCCCGCCGTTGTCTAGCTAGTGCCTGGCACAGAGTTAGTGCTGAGTAATTAAGTGCTTGCTGATTAATGATTGTCATCATAAAAGTTCACATTTAAAAAACTTTAAAGTTTGCAAATCATTTTACACGTTATCTCTGGACTACCACTTGTTGAAAATGTTCTAGAGTTGATTTTTGTATGATTTAGAAAAAGTCCCTTACTATTCTAAAATTATGTTACTGTTATTAAAAGTGATGAAATAATTAAAATTCTAGACATATTTTATTTAATCCTATCTACAAATGACATGTCAAAACTTAATTCCAAAGAATTTAAATATAGATAAAACACTTAGCAACTTGTGATGAAATATGCCACAAAAAGCTTTCACTGGGGAACTCTTTCTACCATATGGACCTAGCAATTCTTATAGTGACCTCATTTCTTACATGTATTGCTGGATCAAAGGGTATGAACAGTTTTATCACCCTTTGGGCACGGTTCCAAATTGCTTTTCAGAATGGTTGGATCAACTGATGAAGTAGTTCTTGCTGATGACTTAGTCAATTCAATTCAATTAATACTTATTAAGAGCCTACTATGTGCAAGTTGATTAGTCAGCCAATATACTAAGTACCCTCCCACATAACCAAATTCCTTAAGCAGGGAAATTGTATGTTGCTCTAAAAAAGCCATTTTCAGTAGTAGAAAGGCAAAGTGAATAGGGCTACAAAGCCTTGGCTCTTAGAGCTTAGGGAGATGTTCTTAAGCAAAAGAACTTGTCAACTGGTTAATGCCCCTGCAAGGGGCAGGTTGAAAGGAAAGTAATTCCCCAAAACAGTTTTAGTGGGAGATGCTGTGTCAGAACATACACCTTATCACTTTATGTGAAAGCAAGTGGGGGGAGTGGTCTCAGATTTGGCTTGCCGATATGACTTCACCACAGTTAATATTAGGTTTCTCGGCCCCAGTGCTAGGGTATGCATTTCTGTTTCCTCAGAGTTTGATCAGCTGAGTATAGTATCCAATCCTTGTCTTTTTTTCTTTGATAGAGTTGGCTCTGGCAGTTCCCCTAACCATGTAAGTTCAGGGCTGTGGAAATAGTGGAATAGAAGTTGAGGAAATCAATAGATACTTGCCATCTTGGAGGGAAGTACACCATGGATATGTTCTTTTTAAGGAATTAGCTCCTGGACTATTTGACATTTTGACAGTGACTTAGATAAAGACATACATGCATAATTATCAAATTTTGGGTGACATAAAACAGAGATGAATGGATAGCAGGGTCTAGATCCCAAGAGGGCTGGCAGGTTAGAACCATCTGCCAATTCAAATATAGTGAAATTTAATAGAGATAAATGTCAAGTCCTACACTTCAGAAATAGCCCATAATTACAAGATCAAGGTAGAATGGTTATACAGTAGTTCACGTGAAAGAGATCTGGGGGTTTTAATGCATTTTCTTGTTGTTGTTCAGGCGTTCCAGTCCTGTCTGACTCTTCATGACCCTATTTGAGGTTCTGTTGGCAAAGATGACAAGTGGTTTGCCATTTCCTTCTCCAGCTCATTTTACAGATAAGGAAACTGAGGCAAAGAGGGTTAAGTGACTTGTCCAGGGTCATACAGCTAATGTCTGAGGCTGGATTTGAACACTGGTCTCCTTGACTCTGGCACTCCCTCCACTGTACCACCTAGCTGCATAGTGAGGTTAATATAATTCAGCTGTGTGATGTCAATGGCAAAAGGTAACATGATATTAGACTATGGCTCAAAAGGCATAATGTCCAGCTGTAGTACAGTGCAAAAAGAATATTGACTCTGGAGACCAAGTTCCTAAATTTAAAACCTGTATGACCTTAGGCAAGTCACTTTGCCACCCTTAACCTCAGTCCCCTCATGTGTAAAAGGAGGAGGATGGATAAAAAGACCCCTGAGGTTCTTCCAGCCTTAGATCTATTATCCTGTTCCAGTCAGACTACATCTGGAGTACTATATTTAATTATGACCACCATAGTTTAGGATTGTTGACAAGTTGGAAGAAAAAGGTGACCAGAATAATGAGGCCATGTCATAGGATGGTCAGTCAGATGGCGTAGAGGGTGAGTGGTGGACTGGAAAGTCAAGAAGACCTAAATTCAAATTCCACCTCAGACACTTCCCAGCTGTGTGACCTTGGGCAAGTCACTTAATCTCCCTCACCTTTGGGGCAGTTACTGTTATTGTTATCAGCTGAAAGAACTGGAGATGTTTAGCTCGAAGAAGAGCAGATTTATCCATATTCAAATAGTTGAAGGACTGTCACATGGAAGACATAGCAGAGGTGGATTTAGGTTTGATATAGAGGATGGGGGAAGAAAGAAAAAACACAACATAAGACAAAACAAAATGACAAGAACAGCGATGACAACAACCAAAAAAACCAAACCTCACCCCTTCCTAATGATTAGAGATATCCAAATGTAGAAGGGGCTGCTTTAGAAGTGATCATGGTAGTTTTCCCCTTACTCAGGGTCTTTATGGTAAACCTGTATGATCACGTGTTGATTGCTTGTCGGGATATTGTAGAAAAGAGCAGCTAGGTGGTACAGTGGATAGAATGCCAGGCCTGGAGTCAGGAAGACCTGAGGTCAAATTTGGCCCCAGATACTTATTAGCCATATGAGTCTGGGCAAATCACTTAACCTTGTTTGCCTCAGTTTCTCCACCTATATAATGGACTAGAGAAGGAAATGGCAAACCACTCTAGTATCTTTGCCAAAAAGAGTTGAGCATGACTGAACAACCGAACAACGACTTTTTGTAGGGAGGATTCATGCACAGGTGTTAGGGCCTCTGAGGTCCCTTCCAACTCTGAGAGTCTTTGCAGTTCTGTGAATTGCCTTTGAGATCTGCTTGCCTACTCTGAGCCTGAGCACCTTTACCAAGCTGTTTCTCTATGCATAGGGAAAATTTTTTTTCTCTTTAAAAAATTGTGTGTGTGTGTGTGTGTGTGTGTGTACATGTGTAACTCCTTAGGCAATTTGGCAAAACCCATAGACCCTCTCTTAAACTAATATTAAATGTATAAAATAAAATACATAGGATTCCAAAGGAAACAATTAGGTTAAAATAGTTATCAAACTTATTTTTTAAAAGGCTAAGAAGCCCTGCTCTAGAGTATTTCCTATAATAGAATTGCGGGATTTTAAAATTGAAAGGGGCTTCAGCTGCCATTTAATCTGACCTCTACCTGTAAAAAGAACCCTCTCTATGAGTTATCTGCCAAAAGCATACCCAGCCACTCTGTACAGTCCTCCAATGAGAGGAACCCCCCTACCTTCCAAAGTAACTTCAGCCTCTGACAAGTCATAAAGCTATTCAGGCTGATGATCATTGTGGACTACTGAGGGAAAGATTGCCCCTCAAATTACATCATATAGGTATCTGCCCACTCCACCCAGAGGGAGGCCTGTTAAAGTTAAATTAAAGTGTTCTGTCCTATTGCTATACACGTGTGTGTTTCGGGAGCTAACTCCTCCCCTGACTGTTAATATCATCATATTCTAAAATAATCTGTTGTTCAGACCCTCGAGAGAACTATAAGGGTATAGAGAGATGGGTTTCTAAATTGGACTTAGATATATCAATATTGAAGTGTTTATTTCTAGTGTGTGAAGTATGGGGAAGTTGTTTTCCAATATAAAATCTATTCTGTGAAGGATATTATTAATGCACTTAGTATCTATATAAAGAGTATGAGAAATAGTCAGAAAGAACTCAGAGATTATATAAATAGGGGAACCTATGACCCTGAGGTCATAACTTAAACTTAGTGGGACCATTTTCATAGCTGGTTCTTCTTAGCATAGTTTAGTATAATCTTGTTTTGAGGGGAACCAGAAAGATGAAGAAATCTGTCATGGAGCATAATTTTTATCAGATGTCAGAAGTCATGGGAGCAATGAGGCAGGGTGATGGAGCTACAAGAGCACTGGACTCAAAGTCAGAGGACTTGGTCCAGTGTTTCTCCTTGCTCACTATTAGTCAGGTCACCTCTCTGGGTCTCAGTTTCCTCATCTGTCGAATAAGATGTTTGCTAAGGCCACTTACAGCACTAAATCTATGATCTCATGTCCTAATAAAGGCCCACATATTCTGGGGAGCCCAGCCTGACCTTGGCCTAGACTTGCAGTGTTAGATCAACGCGATACTGTTCAATAGTGAGGAATGCAGGACTGAGTTAGGATCCAAGGAATGAAAAACAAAACAGAAATTTCATTAAACTTTGGACCAGTCACACGGAGACTTTAAAGGCGTATTTTGCTCTCTACATTTGGAGAATGTGGGGGAAGGCTTGTAGGAAAAAGTTTCTCATGTGGCTCTCAGGACCCACTACCCCATTTCCAAATGATATAATAGACCTTCATCATAATAGCTATTACTGTGCTCCTTTGGGGCTGTCATAAGGCTCTCACTGCATCCGTGAGAAAAGAAGGAGCAGTGCTGGATCAGAGTCAGGGAATTATATGGTCTTAAAATCAGAAGGGACCTTAAAGATTTTCTAGTCCAACTTTCATTCCTCCCCCTGCCCCATCAAATGCTGGAATGTCTTCAACATCTGACTGTCCCCCATCTTCCACTTGAGCACTTCCAATAACAAGGAACACACATATTCACAAGACTGTCTATTCTGTTATTGAACAGCTTCAATTGTTAGGAAATTCTTTCTATTGAACTGAAATCTGCCTCCTCTTAACTCTCCCCCATTTGCTCTTCGTTCTGTCCTCTTGAACTATAAGGAATAAATCAAATTCTTCTATGACAGACCTTCAAATATATTTGAAGGCAGCTATGTTTCCTCTTATTTATCTCTTCTCCAAGCCAACTATTCTCCACTTTCCTCAATCATTCCTCATTTGCATCTCTTACTGTTCTAGTCTCCCTCCTCTTAGCATGTTTTGATTCAAGTGACCCCCCGCCACTGAAATGTAATATTCAGAATTTAGCATGTTGCTCAAAGCAGCCACTATGACTATCTTCTCCTTTCCCTATAGGGTACAGTCACATATTAAACTTGCACACTTTCATCTGTGTATGCTAAGCCAAAAGAAAGAAAAATCATAAATTGAATAATGAAGTCATTTTCACCTTGTTATTCTATTTATGAGTGAGTCTGAGATGGAAGTGGGTCCCAGTACCTGGGTGTTCTCTTGGAATTGTAGAATCATAGATTTAGAGCTGGAAGGGACCTTAGAGACCAATCTCCCTCATTTTATAGATAGCAAAACTGAAGCACAGAAAAGTTAAATGACTTGCCTAAGATCACACAATTAGCATCAGGCAGGTTTGACCTTGGGTAAGTCACTTAATGCTGTTTGCCTCAGTTTCCTCATCTGTCAAATGAGCTGGAGAAGGAAATGGCAAACCACTCTACTGTCTCTGCTAAGAAAACCCCAAATGGGGTCATGAAGAGTCAGACAGAACTGAAACAATTGAACAATAACAGGATTTGAAACTACGTCTTCCTGAGTTCAAGTCTAGTGTCCAAGCTACTCTATTTGGCCACCTCTGTTATTTTCCTGTGCTGAGTGTGACTCTAGAATCTCATTCATCATACCTATAAAGTATTCTGCTTAGGTTGATCTTAGCATTCTGGGGACTCCTTTGTGCACACTCTTGCCTCTTGGGGAAGCAGAAAGAATAAAGTCACATGAGTGTGTGACACCCCTCTAATATAATTACAATGTGAGGTCCTTTTCAGTATCTTTCCTTTTTCTTTGCATTTTCTCTCAGCTAAGTCTTTCCCTGTTTTTGTTTACTTGTACTTGAGTAGAAGATCTGATTCCTGGCTTTCTCTTATCAGTAGCTTAGCTAGGTGTAGTTAAAAAAAAAAATTCAGTTGTTCCTATAGTAACCATCTCAGATCTATCTGATCTTTGATATAAACTGTCACCTTTTAAAGAGACCTTAGTCTCTTTCTAGCTATAACTATTTAAAGATTTGCTTAAATTAAATCTTTATCTTCCATGCTGACTTTAGGCCCAAGACTCTATCTGCATTAGACGTGAATCCATTATAACAGAAAATAGAGTGTTGGGGTAGAGTTCATAGGAGGACTGCGAAAATATAGGTGGAAGTGAAGATGATGGAAGCTACGGGCACCACTTCGAACCTACTGATACCTCCCAGATAATTGCTCTTTCTACCCATTCACCCATGAGTTGCTTTTTTTTAACAAACCCAAAAGAGTCTAATCCATAATTACATAACCTACTCTTCCCTGTCCCCTCCAAAATCTTTAGCAACAAAGAATCAGGCAGTATTACTGCACCATAAAGGATAGCAACTTACTGTGCAATAAGTGAGCCAGAAAATGAAATATATTTGCTTCATATTGACTAGTCCAGCTTTAGTGTCAATGGCAGACCCTATCAAAATGGGATTTTTATGACGTAAAACTACTTTCTGATGTTCTAGACATCAGTCATTCGTTGTGTCATTGTATTTACCTACTTTGGATGTGTAATATATAAAAATAGTGCCATTTCATTTGATACATTGTACCAATTTAACTACATTGTGTAGATATGTATGTATATATATATAACTATGTTTATGTTGTACATATTTTATAAGTACTAATTCTCTCCCCTATTAGAATATAATTTTATCATGAGGAGCTAGTATTTCATTCTTTGTACTAGTATCCCCAGTAACTACCACACTGCCTGGCACATAGTAGTCACTTAATAAATACTTGTTAGTTGATTGATTTCTACCTCTAGTAAAAGAAAAAAATTGATAAGAAAGTAGTACATTGTAATATCTGTTATTGTTTAAAAAAAAGTAATATTCTTTGTTTTTACATTACTTACATTTTCTCCCCGCAGGTACTCTGGCCTGTTCTACTACTTATTTCCAAAATTCCAGGCTTCTAATGAGTTTTTGGTATACTATCCATACTCAAATAATCAAATAGTTAAAAGGATCTGTGTGTTTTCTCCAATTGTGTAGATTGCCCCCTTTTTATGCCTACCACTAAGTTTGCCACAAAGAATTCACCTAATTGTTGAGTGCCTTTCTCACTTCCTTTTGGTTTCAAAGATGCAGCATGCAGGCTTTCCTTAGCTCTCCCTTGTCTTTGCCCTGGGAGCAGCCTATCTTCTTTAATCATATATTTCTTTGATGACATCCTTCATCCAGTTCTTCATAGTTCCTTTTGTTGTGTCACAATCTCCTCACACCCACCATTGCCATTTGTGATATACATTTTCAGTTCTTGGGAGACAGAAGTGTTCCATGAGCTCCATCCATACAATGACCTCAGTAGGATAATGATATTAAAAAGATTCTTTCCAAGAGACATATAGAGTGATTAAAGGAGCTGTATAATTTTCCAAAGTCAATCCAGGCTCCGCTCATGTTTCTAGGTAATCACAAAGCTAACTAGATCTCTATCCAGTGCAGGAGAAAGAAAGGACTATCTATACAATTATAGTTTATCTCATCACTTAAAAAAGAGAATACAACACCCCTCTGAAATCACCCAGAGACAAGCTCGTCTGGCATATTTAATTACTGCATGTCTGAGCATGTGGTATTCAGAAGAACATATGAAGTTAGCAGTGCTGTCACAGTTTTCAAAATGGCCGTTGTTCTTCCATTTGAACATCAAAGTGTTGTTAGGGCTTTTACTGTCAGAAGTTAAAAATCAAATGCAGTTTGCTATAGAATGCATGCCTAATATGGGGACAGTTGTTTATTGTCCAAAAATGTAGACAGGGGCTACAAACTGATCAGAAACATAAATGCACCATAATATCCCTGGTGGTAGAAACAAAAGCATCCAATGGAAATGTACATTTCTCCACCTGAAAATAAATCCAACTCCAACAATGATCGTTTTGGGTGTAGTGCAGTGCTAGTCATGCTCTTCTGCAAAAGATTAGACTATCATGATAAATATCTTCTGTTTTGAATTTTTCGTGGAACTGGGAAGTTAGCAATATAGCCAAAATGGCTCAGTCCAGAAAAATAGGAATTATCCTGCAATAAGGTACTATTTACCTCTGCATTGCCACTACAATTTTATAGTGTTTCTAGACATTGAAATTTGAGACCTAAATTTGTCTACCACAAAGTCCTGTTCTAATGATTTACACTGTTTGTTGTTGTTCAGTTGTTTCAGTGGACTCTTTGTGACCCCATTTAGGGTTTTCTTGGCAAAGTTACTGGAGTGGTTGCATTTCTTTCTCCAGCTCATTTTTGTAGATAAGGAAACTGAAGCAAACAGGGTTAAGTGACTGGTCCAGGGTCACACAGTTAGTGTCTGACTCTAGGCCTGGCACTCTATCCACTGGGACACCTAGCTGCCCCTATTTTATTTGATATAGCTTATACATGTACAGTCATGCAAAACATATGTCTATACTAGTCATGTTGTGAAAGAAAACACAGACCAAAAAAAAAAAAACAAAAAGTAAAACCATGGAAAAAAAAAAGTAAGCTTCAATCTGCATTCAGACTCCACCTCTCTGGAGGTGGATAGAGTTTTTCATCACAGGTCCTTTGGAAATTGTCTTGAAACTTTGTATTAGCAAGCCTTTATTAAATGCTGCCTAGGAGCCAGGTACCATGCTAAGTGCTTTGCATACGAAGAATGGGGGGGAAATGTATTTCCTGCCTTCTAATGGGAGAGATAATATGCAAATTACTTTGCCATGCAGTGTAAATCAAAGGTAATCTTAAAGGGAAAATATTGGAGGGGGGTGGGGATTAGAGGATGAGGAGACCTGGAAAGCCTTTTGCAGAAGGAGGGCAAGAAGAACCTTAGCTGCCAGCATATTTTATATTTGATCCTGGAAGTCACAGGGGGCCACTAGAATTTGTTGAATGGAAAGGGGATCATGGGGTCAGGCCTGCCTTTTAGAAAAATAACTTTGACATCTGCATGAAGGATGGATTGGAATGGAGTAAGACTTGAGGCAGGGATACCAAAGAGAAGGCTATCACAGTATTCCAGGGATAGGGTAATGAGAGTCTGTACCAGGGTGGTGGCTGAGCGTAGAGAGAAAAGGATGTATTGGGAGATGTCGTGAATGTATAAACAAAAAGATTTGGCAATAAATTTGGGTATTTGGGGTGATTATTAGTGAGGAGTTCAGTCTGACACTGAAGTTATGAATCTGGATGGGTAAGACCAGGGGTGGTACCCCTCACAGTAATAGAGAAGTTCAGGAGAATGGAGGGCTTGGGAGGAAAGATGAGTTCAGTGAGTTTAAGTTGCCTATGAGATAACCAATTAAGATGTCCAAAAGGTGGGGTGGGGGGGGGGGGGGGAGAGAAGAGGGAAGAAGAGAGAGAGAGAGAGAGAGAGAGAGAGAAAGAGAGAGAGAGAGAGAGAGAGAGAGAGAGAGAGAGATAGAGAGAGAGAGAAGTAGAGAGAAAGAGATTGCTGTGGATTTAGGACAGAGCCTTGAAGGATGGAGGTCTATTGAAGGAGGCTGAGAAGGAATGGTCAGAAAGGTAGGAGAAGAACCAGGAGAAAAGGAGAAAGTATCCAGAAGAAGAAGGTGATCGATATTGCCCAAGCCTACAGAGAAATCAAGAGGGATAGAGACTGAGAAAAACCATTAGATTTGATGGTTAAGAGCTCATTGTCAACTTTGAAGACATTTGTTTCAGTTGAATAATGAGGTTGGAAGCCTGCTTGCAAAGGGTTTAGAAGTAAGTGGTGAAGAAGCAGCAGCTAGTGTAAATGGCTTTCCCCAGTGGTTTGGCCAAGAAAAGGAGAAAAGATATAGGAAAATTGAGAGTATAGTGAGATCAAATGGGGGTTGGTTTTTTTGTTTGTTTTTTAAAGAATAGAAAAGACGTTGGCATTTCTTTTATAGGTAGTGTGAAAGGAACCAGTAGATAAAGAGAGACCGACAGTGGACAAAGTAGGAATGATAGAGAGGGGAACTGGACCAAGGATGCATGTACTTGCCTTGGCAAGGAATAAGGTCACCTCTTCATATGAAAACAAGTAGAGTTTTTAGTAAATTTTGAGTAAAATGTCTGATTGGTGTGAAATGAGGAGGGAAGCAGAGAGAGTTTTCAGTGAAAGTATAGTGTGAGGTTCTTGGCTGAGACAGTAGGGACAAGGTGTGCCTTGGGAGGATTGAGGAGGTATGAAAAGGTTTGGAGTAGCCACTATGGTGAGTGGAATAGCAAACGGGTTAGGGAGGAAAAGAATACCTGCCTTTCTTCAGTGAGAGCCCTATCGATAATATGTAATAAAAATATACAGTGGCTCTAGTCATGTGCAGGATGGTGACTATTGTACAATACAAATTCATAGTTAAGATATTTGAAAATGTAAACTGAAGAGGGGAACTTTCCCAGAACGTCAATGAAAGGAAAAACCTTGAGAAAAGACAAGATTAGTTTCAAAGAAATAGCATCATCAATGACAAGAGTTCTGGATTTAGACAGAGGTGAAAACTGTAGGAAGATTAAGCGTCTTTCCTAATGTCACGTAGGTGAAAATAATAATAGTTAACATTTATGTAGCACTTACTGTATGCCAGGCATTGTGCAAAGTGCTTTACAGTTATTATCCCACTTAATTCTCCCTGGAATGTAGGTGCTATTACTACCCCCATTTTACAGATGAGAAAACTGAAGCAAACAGAGGTTAAGCAACTTGCCCAGGGTCACACAGCTAGTAAGTATCTGTGGCCAGATTTGAATTCAAGTCTTTTTGATGCCAAACCCTATGCTCTACCGACCACGCCATCTGGCTACCAAGTTGCAATAAGTGGTAAAGCCAAGATTAGAACTCACACCTTCTTATTCCAAAGCCAGCATTCTTACCACTGCATGACCAGTATAGCTGCAGTTTCACATTTAGTTTTGAAGCTTTCAGAACAGGAAAAGGTATATATGAAGGCCAAGACCCAAAAGTTATTCACAAAGTCTGTCATTATGTCTTAACGGTTTAAGTCAGAGGATGCAAAGAACTGAAGGGAAATGGAGTTACTGTAAAATAAGGGCTTTCCAAAAAGCCTAATAATATTGTGTAATTGAGGTAGTTTAGGTGAGCAATGTGTGATGGGAGAAAATTATTTAGACTTTCAAAATTACTGGGTTTGGAAATACCATACTCCTGAAATTGTGCTAAGTCTATTTCTTTAAGTCTTTTTTATAAGCAGACATTAGTGCAAAATCATATGTACTCTGAGTGATGATTGGTGCAACAGATGGGGATTTGGAGGCACTTTATGAATGTAATGGATGCTTAATAACCAGAAAGACTATGGGTCTTTTCAGACCATTGGTGCTTTAAGATGGAATTCCAGACAAGAGTGTGAAAAGCAACATTTTCTGAGTTCTACTGCTGAAATAAATACAGCGACAGAAATCATAAATAGAAAGATTGGATCGAATCCTAAAATTGTCTGTCTTTGGTTTTGATTTATGTGAATTAATAAGACATTAATAGTTCCTGGGATTTGAATGGTTTCTTCAAATACTTGAAATTCAGTGTGTCACTGATCCCTTAGCACTATCTGTCAGTAAGCTCAAAGTCAATCTACACAGATTTTCCTATCATCTGTCTACATGCTAGACCTTTGCATTGTTGATATTTTTGAACGATAGAACCATGGAATGAATCCTAAAACCCAACATATTTGTACTAACCATCAGTTAACCTGAAGAGTCAAAAGGTAAAGTGGCAAATTCTAAAACAGAGAAACCAAGGTCACATGTTTACCCCTGAAAAATGAAAGCTTTAATTTGGTTCCCTAATGCTCTAGGGATTTCTGCTAAAACTGGAAGGTTTAGGTCCAGATTCATCATTCGACTCCTGAGACAAAATAAATTTAAAGCAAGATGACGGCTTAATTATTGACTGAAAAGAATAGTTTTCTCACACAATGATACCGGTTTACTTCAATGGATGACTTCAATCACAAAATCAACTATTTCCATCTCTTTGGAAGTTGTGAAAACCCTATCAGTCTTTGATTATTGTGATAGCTTTCCTCCAACATCAGCCTTAATTACTGTATATGTGTGTATACATATGTATGTATGTGTGTATATCTATACACACACAGACTACATATATATATATATATATATATATATACGTTATATATATATCTTTATATGTAAGAAGATTAATAGAAAAATAGGGAAGGGAATATTTATTAAGCACCTAATATGTGCCAGGCATTGTACTAAGCACTTTACAAATATTACACGTTTACAAATATTATCTCATTTGATCCTCACAACAACCCTGAGAGGTAAGTGCTATAATTACCCTCATTTGCAGTTGAGGAAACCAAGGCAGGTAGGTTAAGTGACATGCCCAGGGTCACACAGCTAAGCGTTTGAGGCCAGATTTGAATTTACGTCTTCTTAACTCCAGGCCCAGCACTTTATCCACTGTGAAACTGGCTGCCAAGTGACTTTTGCTTTAAGACTTTTGTGACATTGGAAACAACTGGGGTGCTGAAAACCCAAAAAAGAGACAGTGGACTTACCCTTCTTTTGGGGGGGGGGGGAGCAGCTTCTGCTACTTGATGTATTGGAATACCAGCTAACATGGTTCTTCTGTATCAGATTCAGGTATGCAAAACTCCAGAGTGCAGCCGAACCAGGTTAAAATGCAATTGGGAAATGTTTAACAAAATTCCTACAAATCTAATGCAGCATAAAGTTAATTTAAGGTCAATGTGGCCCTTAGGGATATGTTTCTGAGTTTGACACAACTGCTCTACATAATCAATCCTAGGTTATTTTCTATAGCTAACTATCCTTATTTGATCAGTTAATATTCTTACAAAATTACCATAGTATGATTATCAACTCAGATTTCCTTGTGCTAATGAGTATAAATTGTTTAGTCAACCACCCTAAATGCTGGTTCATAAATAAAGTAGGAAAAACACAATTGGGGAAAAATTGTATATTAATTGCCTGTATTCTTATAGGCAAGAGATTCTCAATTGGCCAAATTTTCCGGCAAAGTCTCATATACTTTGTCAGGTTCAAGAGGAACTTTGAGCATAAGGCTTCCTTTTTAATGTCCACAGAATTCAAATGGGGCCTCATCACTTTGTTTTTAAGTCTCAATAAAATATGCAAGTAACTGCATGGTTCCACTCGTACATACTCAATTTCCAGATGTCAGGCTGAAATTCCAAAGTGGGTCATAGCAGTTCTAGAGAAGTATCTGACCAGATGTGTCATATCATGGAATGAATGCCCTGGCAAATAACATTTCAGCCTTCAGAGCTCAGTTTCCTTCAGAGAGCCCACTGATGTTACAATTGAGTTCAGGGATTTAGTCCTGTTTTTAATCACCCCTAATCTTGGGGTCCTAGAACAAGGAATTCAGATAAAGATCCAAAACTTTCCTTTAAGAAGATTCATACTTGGGGCAGCTGGGTGGTGCAGTGAATAGAGCACTGACCCTGGAGTCAGGAAGACCTGAGTTCAAATCTGGCCTCAGACAATTGCCCTCCCCCCTCCAAAAAGAAAAAAAATTAGAGCCAAGAAGATTCATACTCTTAGGACCAGGACAGCCTTATGGCTTAAGAAGGCCTTCTTGGACTTGGAAGGATCTGCATCTGAGGAGTAACCCGAAAGGCCCACAACGATTCCAGATCTAGACATGGAATCAATCTTTAGAAATATTTGGAGATGTAGTATAAGGTAAGATGAAGGTGGGGTGAAATTTGCTAGGATATGCACCAAGGAGTATTTGTGTCAGTGTCAGACTTCTGTTTTGAAGCTTTTGTTTTTGTTGTTCAGTCGTTTTCCAGTCCTGTCTGACTCTTTGTGATCCCATTTGGGGTTTTCTTGGCAATGACAGTGCAGTGGTTTGCCATTTCCTTCTCCAGCTCATTTTGCAAATGAGGAAACAGAGGCAAAGTGGGTTAGGTGACTTACCCAGGGTCATATAGCTAGCATATGGGATATGCACAAACATAAAAACAAAGATCAGGAATAGAGTATGTTTGGGAAAGTATATGTCTCTCTCTATATACATTATATATGTATATGCATATGTGTATGTATATATCTATAGCTATAGAGAAACATAGCCAAACTTAATTGTAGCCTTCTGGGGATGGGGGTGGGGGGTGGGGAAGAAAAAAGTAAAAAAGTGCACAGCAGAGAACAAAAGAAAACTTACAAGGAAGCAGAGAAAAGATGTATAGCTCTTAATACACTGTGTATTATTTATCATACAGACTTTCTTGAAGTGAAAATTTTTGTTACATATTTTGAATCTTCTCCTATGTTCTGCTATGCATATGATGTGATTTTTTTCTTACTATTTAAGTTCCAATATTTAAGTTTATGATATGTTTTTGTTTCTTTTCTCTATTCTGTATTTGTGTTCTGGCCTTCAGGTCAAAAATTAAAAAAAAGAAATGAGTCAAACAGTAATGTATTCAGTGAAGGAAGACCGTAAGGGCCCCCAAGGCTCTGTCCTGGGCCCACTTCTCCTATACTATTTCATTTTCTCATTACCTCCCATGGGTTCAATTACCACACCTATGCAGGTGACTCTCGGATCTATTTTTTCCAGCCTTAACCTCTCTCCTGATTTCCAGTTTCTCGTCTCTAACTGCCTATTCCAGACTTTTCAGTCTGGATGTCCCATAGATATCTTAAACTACATGTCCAAAACTGAATTCATTATCTTCCCCCTCCCCAAAAGCTCCCCTCTTGTTAACTTCCATATTGCTGTCAAGTGTACCACTACTCAGGCTGGAAAGTTAGGTGTCATCCTCAACTCCTCATTCTCTTACATGCCCCACCCCCAACTTTCCCCCACCATATCCTTCTGCCTTCTCACACTGCCACTGCCCCCAGGCAGCTCTCATCAACTCACAACTGTACAATTGCACAACACTACTGATTGCTCTCCCTGCCTCAAGTCTCTCCCTCTTCTAATTTGTTCTCCGCTTGGCTGTTAAATTGATCTTCCTAAAGTGGTCTGACCAAATCACTGTCCTTCCTCCCTTCCCTCCATTTAATACACTCTTTTGACTCTCTATTTTTTCCAGGTTCAAATGGCAAATTCTCTTTTTTTTTTAAGGCTTTCCATAATCTTGTCCCTTTCTACTTTTCCTGTCTTCTTGCACCTTATTTTCCTTCACATGCTGTGCTATCTAGTGATGTATTTTTGCTGTTCCTCTAACACTAGGCTCCATATCCCTACTCCAAGCATTTTTATGGACTGTCCCTCGTGCCCAGAACTTTTTCCTCATTGCTACTCTTAGCTTCCCTGGCTTCCTTGAGGCCTCAGCTAAAGTCCGCTTCCTATAAGAAGTCTTTTCCAGTGCTTAGTACTTTCCCTCAGAGACTACCCCCAATTTATCCTGTATGTATCTTGTCTGTAAAAGGTTGTTTGCATGCTGTCTCCCCTTTTGGAACGTGAACTCCTTAAGAGTAGGGACTGGTTTTGCCATTTTTTTGTATTCCCAATGCTTAGCACAATGCCTGGCACATAGTAGATGCTTAATAAATGCTACTTGACTTGGCTGACTTGACTTAGATCATGAATGGTCTAGTAATCAGGTCCTTGGAGGAAGAGCTAAAGGATTAGATATGATTTTTATACAAAGGTCAAGATTTTTGTGTTTTTGGGGAAGGGGAGGGTTATAGGAAGTCAAGAACAAGAATTGATTTCCATTATGAATAAAACTGTTCTACAGAAAACAGACTCATAATCTACAAAGCTCCATGAGGCAGAATTAGCTACAATTAGAAGAAGCTACAGGAAGGTAGATTAAGGCTCAATATAAATAATAACTTCCTAACAATGAGGGATTTCTAAAAGTAACATGCACTTCCTTGTGAGTTCTCTGGCATTGGAAGTGTTCAGCCATAAACTGAATGGCTACCAGTCAGAAGGGTTGTAGAGTGCATTGACCTCCTATCCATAGCTCTTTGACCTTTATCCTTTCCCCATAATATCAGACTGCAAGCCAAGAGCTCCAAGCCCCAAGTGTCCTTCCCTAAATCAAAGTGATAAAGCACACCTGGAGGAGAAATGTGGTGGAGGCATATTCTATAACATCCAAAAATCCAAATTTGATTCAAAATTCAGGGGCAGATTAACTCTATAAATCCTGTTGGTTAAGTTCTCCTTAAGGAACATACCATACTAATTTGCCTTCTGGTGTACTGGCTCTCAAATCCCTGTTATTAAGTCTCATTGCCTTCCTTCCAATAGCATGTCCACACTACCTCTTCCTAAATCTTCATTCCTATTTTAATCAGCTCATCTCCCCTTATGCCCCATTCAACTTGGACCACCCATTGCCGAGCACACTCTACTGTGTCCTTTGGAATGCCTGCTTGATTGTCAATAAATGCTTCTACATATGTGAACTTTTACCAACATTCATTCCATATTTTTACTTTAATGGAAACATGACTCTTCTCTGAAGACATCACATCCCTTGAAACCCTCTGTAGACCAGTTCTCTTCTTCTTCTTAGCTCATAGGACCAGGAGGAGTGCTGTATATGCTTCTCATTCTTTACTCTGGCTCCCAGGCAATTCCTCTACCACCATTCTCCATGGTCTTTCCTCATATAAGCTCCACAGGATCTTACTGTACCATATGTTTCCCACTTTTTTTGTATTGTTGACCAATTTCTAAATATTCTCCTAGTTTGTTCAGTGATTTATTGCCCATCTCATGCTCCTTCCTTTCCCTTCCAGCCCTTTCCATGAGTTGGGGGGAACCTTAATATTTATGCCAATAACAATTCTGAAAACATAACCACACAACACCAAACTTCTTCCATTGCATCGTCTGCAATTAAGATAATTTTGCCCCTTTGCCAAATCTCACTCCTCCCATTTCTTTTTTGTCTTCTTGCTATGTTATATTTCAATAAAGTATAGGTATATTTACAATACTAAATTAGTTACCTTTTCCACCCAGCTTCAGCCACACACTGCCAAATGACCACTCTTTAGGCCTTTACAAGTTCCCCAAACTGCTACATCTGCAAAGTCTCGAAGTCTGAAATTTCACTCTCTGCCCAACTTCCTCTTTCACTAAACCTACTCTTCACTCTACAGTTCCTTGAGCCATCCCTATTCTCTTAGTCCATCCTTCCCAATAGGCTTTGTTTCTATACCACCCTTAATGCCATGGTCTTACCATTTTAGTGGTTCATTAGCTGCTATCTTAGAATCCCTTGCTGCCCTGGTCTTCCACTGTTGCTGACTGGTGAATCCTCATCACAGGTCAGCTAGGAATAGTCCTGATGATATCTCTTCTTCAGGCTGCCAGGAGAACGAGTGTACAATTCCAATTGGACTCAGCCTCTAACAGAAAGGCACCTCCTCTCCAGTATGACTATTGTGTCTATGTTAAGAATGTGATCCTTCTCTCCCTATCTATTTGCTGGAGGTGAGTAACCCCATTCCCAAAGGACAAAGTATCTTCTAGAATTTTGTGTTTCTTAGAGAAATACCCTACAAGGGTATTTACCATTCAGGTAAATAAGATAATTCAAGAAAGTGGAGAAAGAAAAGTGTGTTGTGGGCAATAACTCTCAGGGGAAATGAACTAACTTCTATTAACTAATTTCTCTTATTTTGATTTTAGACTGTAAGTTTGGGTAACTGACAGGAATTTGTACTGTTTACATCAACCCAAGTGAAAACAGGAAAATGAATACCTGGCAATAGTTTTAAAAAAGTCAGCAGATGGAATACATGTATTCATTTCAATTATAAGACATGAGGGATGGTGGGTTTTTCTTTAATTTACAACATTAATTCTTTTTGAAAAGTCATTGACTGTCAAATATATTAATTTTTGGTAATCAATATTTTTATATACAAGGTGCCACTAGGTTTGCCAACAAAATTTCCTCTTCCCCCTCCACTGTTCTAACAGAATGTCACAAAGAGAATGACAAAAACCAAAGTGTTCTTAAATAACCAGACAACAAACTAGATAATATTTTCCATATTTATTCAGGTAATTTACTAAATTACTAATCGCTGCTGAATTTCAATTCACACTTTTAAGTTATCTTCTATTATTGTTAAGAAAAAGGTGTTATCAGAAATTTTCGCTATGAACAGTCAAGATTATAAACCCCTTTGGGGCAAGACCTATGTCTGATGTTTATGTAACACTTTAGGGTTTGCAAAGCCCTTTATGTACATTATTCATTTAAGACTCAGAACAACCCTGTCAGTTAAAGCCAGTTTTCATAGGTCCATTTTGTGGATGATGAAAATGAGGCTCAGAAGTTAAGTGATTTGCCTGTAGACTACTAGTGTCAGAGGAAGGATCATAACCCACTTCTTCCTAGGTCTAAATCCAGCACTCTATCCATTATGCTACGCTGCCTCATTCTCTTACAGAGACTAACAGGTGCCTTATACAAGGCTGCTGATTAATAGATATTTCTTTCATTGAAACTCAGAACAACTTGAGAAGCTGGTTCTCTTCCAACCTCTTCCTCTAGCATGGTGAAGCTTTCTTATTCATGAAAAATAATTTTATTCACTGAACAGATACATGTGTGAGTAGTTACTGTGTGCAGGATACTGTTTTGGCTTCGTGAGAGCTACAAAGACATATAGGACGTGGTCCCCACCCTCCAGAATCTGTTGAGCAAATGGAATAGAATTCCAAGCCCCTGTCTTTTCTACCTGTGTGTCTCCTTTTTAGGAGGTGGTAGGAGGCATGTTTTTTTTTAATAAATGACCAACCTTTTCAAAGCCAAGAAGGAATACTTGCGGCTTTGATCTAATGATCTTTACAGAATTCTTGAGCTGGATGTAACTTAGGTACATACCTCTGCCTCTAGGCCAGATCATACCTAAACGTTCCTGAACAAGTGAGTAACTATTCTCTTAAAGAAGACCTCCAGGAAATGAGATCAACTTCCCTCATTAACCCATGCTAGTGTCTCAGTAGTTTTACCAGTTTTTCCTCTAGCAGCAATTCAAGTTCAGTAGATGTTCTTAAGTGAAGAAATCATTAATTATGATATGAGGCAATTTTTCAAGTGGTAGTTTCTTTTCATTTGAAAACCAATGTCATTTTCATTAAGTGATTTTTTTTTTCATTGCATCCTATGGTACCTGGGACATAGTAGGCATAAATGCTCATTGTTTGATTGTCTCCCATTGCTGTGCACAGCTAACGATATCCTAACTTTTTGTCTTGTTACCCTATATTGACTTAACTGGTTTTGTCTTGAAATAAAAAGGTGATTGTAGCCAATTAGGGATAAAACTAAAGAATTGTAATTGTATCTGATTTAGTCCACAATAGCTAGACCTTAAAATGTTCATCATTTTATTCTTCTGTGTTCTCCAACATGTGGGGTAAGGAAGGTAACAAAATCCCCATCTAGACTTGATCTTAACTCTGAATTTGATTTTACATCTGGGACCTGTGTTCTTTGGTGACCCAGGGTTCCTAACATTGGCTTCCTAGTCTGTTCCACGGTAAGAGTCTCGAGGAGCCGTGCACATAGTCAGGCAATGCTTTTGTACTCCCTTTCAGTGATAACACTTCTGTCATCTCATATCAGCAAAACCTTCATAGCCTGAAGTTTTAAGCTGTCATCACTTGCACCTATGTCCAGCGATGTTGTCACTGTGCAGTAGTTAACATTTATGTACCTGGGCAGTAGTAAAACCGCTTAGACTACAGAAGGTATCACTGTTATAATCTGTGGGTGGGGTATTCTGTTCCTTTGGCAACAAACATAATAAAAATTTTAACAACCATAAGATTCACTCTTGGCAATGTTCTTTGCGATGATTTAATATACTGTAATCAAGGGAAACTATTCTGCTCTTTAATTAAACCTTGCTATGGTATACAGACCAGGGAGATACTTGTGGAAAACATTTGGCCAGACTTATAGTATCTTTGTAACTGAAAGGTTGCTTTTATCCTCTTGAGCACTCTTTGCATGTTTGGTTTTGCCAGGTTTTGGCTGTAATTTTGCCAGGATGTTCAGTTGCTTAGGCTATGTATATTTTGTGTAAAGTGATCACAACAGGGAGAGATTGCATGCTTTGGATTCCAGAACAGCTATGCAAGCTTGCAATTGAAAGCACGTTTCCAGTTTGTCAGGGCTTCATGATAGACCTGGTGACACACTAGCCTTTTCACAGAGCTCCTCCGTGTGTGCGTGAGTGCAGGAAGTGTGGCTTCAAATCTGCTGTGGGAGAAATCTGAGCCACTTCTCTGTAGGCAGCTGTGTGGCAAAGCCTGGATGAGTTGTTTTTAAATTTTTCATAGGCTGCCAGGGTGAGTTTTGTTTTGATTTTTTAGAAAACATACATTTGCAGGCTCCTTTCTTGCCCTTCTTTCTCTTCAGTTAATGTAGTATCCTCTGAGTGTTCTAAAAGACACATTCTGTGTTATCTAAAATGGTGTTCTGGGGCTACCCTAATAGGAGGTGAACTAACTGGACTCTTTGTTTTCTCTTTGCAGATTTTGCGAAGGTATATTACTTTGTCATTATGAGATGTCGTCTCTCGGCCCTTCCTTTGTGCAAATCAAATTTGATGACTTGCAGTTTTTTGAAAACTGCGGCGGAGGGAGTTTTGGGAGTGTTTATCGAGCCAGATGGATATCACAAGACAAGGAAGTGGCTGTAAAGAAGCTGCTGAAGATAGAGAAAGAGGTAAGGCTTTTGCTTACCTTTTTTTTCTTCTACTATCAGAGCTGGCTTTGATGACATTTCTGTATGCTTCTCCTATGAGAGGGGACATGAAGTAGTGCGTGGGGCTGATCCATGGAACTTTCCTGTTCTCATCCTGGGAGCCCCATAAATAGAAATTATTGCAGTGAGTGTGCTTTGAGGTTGCATTCTGCTAGGGGTCATCTCAACTGAGAAGATTTCTTTGCATGTTATAAAAGACTTTGTGTTCCCTGGCCCTTACATAGGGAGCAAGGTGAGATTCAAATCCTTCTTGGAAGCAAGGTTTTCACTCCCCTGGCTAGTTAGGGGGTCGCTAGAGAGCAGTGCATGAAATTCATGTTCCCCTTTACCCTTTTCTCTCTTTGTGTACTATGAGACTTTAATACAGATTACAGCAGCCTTAGAATGTTGGCCACATTTAGTCAGTTTTGAAAGTTATATTTTGTCCCTGAGACTTAACTCCCCAGCTTTAGGTGCATACCCTCTATCAGCACCTGTCATCGCTTTATTCTGCTACCAACTAAAAGAGAAATCCTACTCTTGAATTAGGCCAAAGACAAGGATCTCTCCAGGAAGGAAATTGAAATGTATCTGAGCAGTCTGAGACTTCATCTTATACACCTTAGTAATTTAATGCAGCATCTTTTAACGTTCAAATTTATGTTGGAGACAATATCCAAATTTGGCCTTTCTTGTACAAAGCCACAATTGTAAAGTCGGCCTTTATGTGCAACCTTCCATGTGCAAACCCAATTTCTACCAACTCCAAGCAAAATCCTTTTTTCTCTCAGAGCCTCATAGTTCTTCCCCACTATAGGGGATCTCAGAACTATGCCAGTCCCATATTTACATTGGCCAAAGCATGGTCATCCCAATTCCCAAAATGCTTCTTTCTTTCCATGAAAAGGCACTAAAATTCAGAGAGAGTCACAGCCAGCCTCAGGATTTGAAACACCAGTAAAACATGCCAGCCTTCATAAGCCTCAGTCAGTATTCATTTATGTTCCTGTAAATCCATGTGCAATTCCCAAGATGCTCATACTGTGAAGAAATACGTCTTCATTCTGCCCATATATCCAATCACCTTTCCTCACAGAGGCACACTGATTCAGTTACTTTCTCTCTTCCTAACCACTATTTTACTTCATTCATTCAATTACTGTACCACAATCCCCTACAAACACACCCAAGGGCTGCCTCTCACTACCAGGCCAATGCATGATCACCAAGGTTGACATCTTGATGCTCTTTTATAGGCCAGGGAGTAATTACCCATTATGGGAAGCTGTGCAACTCTTTTGCCTTTTATACACAGTTATTTGCCTTTCAAGTTGGGGCTTCCCCAGAGCCTAATACCTTTCTGTGCTAAGCCTCTTCACCTAGAACATATTAAGGATTGCTTTTAATAGCTTGATTTTGGTGGTTCCAGTCACATCACTTATTAGATACTGGTGCAATTTCCTCATTTTGGCTAAGTATTGTTGTTCCAGATATCTTTATAAACTGAATGTTTCCAGAAATAATCTTTCAATCTCCCCGACTGTTACCATTTTTCCCATTAATTACTGCCAATAGCCATACCAATTGATTAGGAAAGACAACCTAAAGGGTAGGACCATAAGGATTTTTTTCCTAGCTGTGCCATGTGATTACCAACTGTGTTTCCACTGGGTGAAGCCAGGTCAGAAGGGCTAGGTTGCTAGGATAACTCTCCCTTAGGGTATCTGTAGGATTTCTAAAGCACTTAAGACATGGGAGTTCTTAAAACGAGTATATACCTAAAACAGGAGAGCAGTGTGAAGCAAAATTATAGGGTTTGGCTCTTTCTTTCCTTCTAGATCAAAAAAAAAATAATTATTTGAATGCTAGCCAAGTAATAAAAGTCTTTTACTCTATGCTGCACCTAGGGCCTTTCATCTGATCAACTCAAAGAGCTTTATAGGGATTAGGGACTGGACCTGTCATTTCATTGATATATAGAAGTCTTGAATGAGGAAACTCATTCTATCAGTGCAGGGTAGAACCTTCTTTGCAACTTATAGGCTTAGAGCAAGGGTTTTTAACCTGGGAACCCCAAGGTCCTTGGATAGATTTCGGAGACTCCATGAATTTGGATGAGGAAAATTTACCTTTTTATTTTCGCTAATCTCTAGGTGGCACAGTAAATTAAGTGCTGGGCCCAGAGTCAGAAAGACTCCTCTTCCTGAGTTCATATCTGGCCTCTGACACTAGCTGTGTGACACTGGACAAGTCACTTAACCTTGTTTGCCTCAGTTTTCTCATCTGTCAAGTGAGCTGGAGGAGGAAATGGCAAACCACTCTAGTATCTCTGCCAAGAAAACCCCAAATGGGGTCACAAAGAGTTGTACACAACTGAAAAAAATTACTTAACCACAATATCTCTAAATGAAAATTAACATTTCCTTCAATTATTTTAGAATATTAGTCAGCGGAGGGGTCCATAGGTTTCGCTATCTTTACCAAAAGGGTCCATGACGTCAAAAAAGGTTAAATGCCCCTGACTTAGAGGGTTGCCTAAGAGATTAAGTGACTTGTCCAGGGTCACACTGCCAGTGTGTGTAGGAAACTGAATGCGCGTCTTCGTGGCTAGCTCTTTATCCACTTAGTCATGCTATCTCTTAAAGTTCTTTAAAGACAATTTCTGCCCATTTTTTAGATTGGGAAATTTATCTCAGATCCTACTTCATGTTGGAGATCAAACTAGTGATGACGAAAGGAATAGAAACAAGCTTCAGAATTCCTTTCCCTTAACTTTACTTTTCTACTGAATAAACACCTACTCAAATATCACTTCCAGCATCAAATATAAAACGCGGTTGGTAAGCCTTCTCTACTTCAAAACGTCTCTCTACTCCAGACTTTCCATTCTTCTTACATATTATGTCCCTTCAGCTGCTCCTTCCTCCCTCACCAGGCATGATGCCATCCAGTGACACTGGGCTCCTTGATATTCCTCAAACAAGTTAGTCCATCCCCAACATTTTCGCTGGCTGTCCCTTATGCATGGAATTCTCCCATTCCTCACCTTCACCTCCTGGCTTCCCTGGCTTTCTTCAAGTCCCAGCTAAAATCTTACCTTCTATAGGAAACTGTTCCCAATCTCTCTTTGTTGGTTATCACCAATTTATCATGTATATATCTTGTTTGTACATAGTTGTACAAACTCTCATGTTAGATTATGAGATCCTTGAAAGCAAAGACTATCTTTTGCCTTTATTTGTATCCTACCACTTAGCATAGTAGACTTTTAAGAAATGTTGATTGACTACCTGACTTTTAATATAAGAACTGCTATTTTAAAATAAAATAAAATAAAATCAATCAAATGCAGGCAGTTTTCATCACATATTTATTCTGAGAGGCATATCAATGTGTTAATATTGTCAGCATCTGTCATACAACTTAATTAGGGAGGCAACATGATATAGCAGATACTGACTTGGAGTCAGGAAGACCTGTGTTCAGATCCCACCAATTAAGATCCTCACTGTGTGATCTCAGACAAGTCAAATATCCTCTCTATGCCTCAGTTTCTTCATCTATAAAATGAGGAGGTTTGAGTTGGAGGCCTCTGACGGTCCTTCCAGCTCTGATCTGTTATCCTGTTACACTAGTTTTATACAACTGTGGGAAGGACTGTATGAGGTATGAAACAATCTTTGGTATAACAGCATTAAATGCCACATCCAAATTCATATATTAACATAAATGCATTATTATTGAGAGTGTGGCATGTGTGTTTACAGGTATATAAGCACATGGATAAAAAGAATCATCACAGAGAGATGCTGTGTACTATGTTGACTTAAATGTCCAACTTGGCTATTTCAGGAGTTAATTCCAGTGATAACTTAAATACTTGAAAGCACCCAGTTGTACAGGGAAAATTTAATTTAATCTTTGGTATATAATTCAGAATTTTTTATTGTTATTGAAAGGGTATTAACTTCTTCCCTGAGTTCTTTATCTTTTGTGTGTCCCTTTTGGAGTCCAAAGAGCTCTTCTCAGAATAGAGTTTTTAAATTCACAAAAGAAAAACAAAAAGTGTTAGTAAGAAAACCAATTATATTGAAATATAGTTATTATATATGTATATATTTGACAAAACAAGTTTATAGACCCAAGGTTAAGGACTCATACCCTAAAATTACCTTTATCTATTTTCTATTGACATATATATGTATATATGTATAAGGGCAGCCAGGTGGCACAGTGGAGAGAGTGCCTGGACCTGAAATCAGGAAGACTCACCTTTCTGAGTTCAAATTAAATCTCAGAGACATCCTAGCTATGTGATCCTGGGCAAGTCACTTAACCTATTTGCCTCAGTGTATTCATCTGGAAAGTAAGCTGGGGAAGAAAATGGCAAACCACTCTAGTATCTCTGCCAAGAAAACCCCAAATGGGGTCACTAAGAGTCAGACATGACTGAAAATAACTGGACACCAAATATATTTATATATTGTGTTCCTTGTCAGAACATAAACTCCTTTAGGGCAGGGAATATTTTACTTTTCTCTTTGTATCCCTAAAACTAAGCATAGTACCTGGCACATAATATGTATTTAATAAATGCTTATTGACTGATTGTAAATTATATTGAAGGAGTCAACATTTACTGAATTAATGGGAGTCGAATGGCATCTAAGATAGTCAGATACAGCAACATTAATTATTGGAAAGGCAAAATATATTTACTTTATAAATTATCAATATACTGTATGGCACATGTTCATATTAGCTGTTAGAATATTGTTAAGGTAGCTAGGTGCCGCCGTGGATAGAGCACTCAATTGGTGTCCCAAGTTTGACTCCTATGCTTTTTAGCTGTGTGGCCTACCAGAGACAGAGTAGGCAAAGTAGGCCTACTTACCCTCTCAGCCCCATCTGTAAAATGGGGATGATCATAGGGACTTCCTCACAGGGTTGTTGTGAAGACCAGATGAGATAACATGTAAAATGCCTTACAGAGCCTTAAAGCACCACTTAAGTGCTAGCAGTTGTTTCTGTTACTATTGTATTACTGACATATATTCTGATAATAATTGTGAGGATGTGAGGGGAAGAATGGGTTCCTAGTCTTGTGTTTATGCTTTAGCTGCATTAAAACTAATAGCTCACCTTTGTACTTTTTTTCACATTTTATAAAGTGCTTCCCCCCAGTCTTGTGAAGTAGACAGTGCAAGCATTATTAGGATGCAACTGTGGCTTTAGGGAGATTAGGGAGGTCAAGTGTTATCACTGTTAGAGATAGATCCAGTTTTTGAAGCTAAATGTTCTGATGCTAAAGCTTTCTCTTGCACACTGAGTCTTTCTGCTACACCAGGATGCATGGAGGACTAAATCAGAAACCTGTTTTCACCTGGCAGAAATGTTTACTGCACCTGGTTATTTTTTACCCAATGTGACTTTCCTTTGTGAGAAGACATAAACATTCCAAGGGAGAAAGTACATGAATAAGCAGCAACCACTTTTGGAAGCTGTGGAGCATTATCTCACGCAAAACATACTCATGTAATTAGAAATATAGTAGAAATATAGTGTCGCTCACTCCCCATAAATCTTTAACTTAGAATTACATCTAGAGAAAATGTATTTCTTCTTTTGAAGCAGCCTTTTGTCCTTATTGCAAAAAATGGTGGTTACAGATAAATATTAGGTTTGGAAGCATTTAATTAAAAACCCTACTTCTGCCAACCATTGTTATGATAAATTACTTTCCATATCTATTCACATAAATTATTTTTTAAACTTTTTCTATACTAATGGATGTACTGGAGAACAGATAATAAAACATAGTATCATATAGCAGAGGGGTGGAGGGTTACTAGTACAGAATAATGTATACATTGCTAGATGTGGTTACGGTGTTGGATGTTTTTGCTTGGTTGTTGTGGTTGTTATTGCCAGAGAGATTTTTATGGGGGTGGGAAGTGGGAAAGTGGGAAATGCCAGTGATGTAAAGACAAAAAAAAAACAATAAAACAGAGCAAAAATAAATAAAATCCCCTTCATGTATCACGTTTCATCACTTTTCCTGTTTCTGCATGTGCCTCTGAAGTGCTTAATGTTGATTTCAACAGGGCTGTTCTGGAGCCAAAGCTCTGTTGTGCGTCAGCCATGGTTCTGCTAACTTGTTTATGTTATTTGCAGATTTGTTTACAATATCCTTTTATTTCGTAAGAAATATTTAAGGCAGAAAAGAACAACATGTTCCCAGGGATAGCTACATACCAGAAGTATGTGTGTGTATGTATATATGTGTATATGTATGTATGTGTATGTGTATGTATGTATGGTTATATTATTATGTTTGTATGTATACGTATTTAAATATAGACAAATCTATCTATTTGCTAAATTCCAGATGAGATAGAATGATCTCTTTGGAAAGAAATGAAAGCAGTGGGGGAGGGGTGTGGATAGGGTAGAATTGAAAAACCCAAAAGGCCAACCAAGTAAACAGTGCTGTTACTGAAAACATTCAAAGGGGAAAGAACCGTGCTCTCACAAGTATAAATGGTTCATCAGCTTCGCAATGCGATTTTTTAAAAGTTCATTTCCCGATTTAATTCTCCTCTGGTACTACTATGTTTTATTTGATGACATTTTGCTTGAGACATGTCTGTGCAGGCTTTTGCTTTGGGATTCTGAAAGCCTGTGTGTTTCCTTGAATTCTGTTAGTGTTAAAATAGTGTCAGGAAAAGAGATTTATGAACTAGTAGGGAAGAAACAAGATGTGTTATTTTTAAAGAATGTCTGGAAAGAAATGGAATTCTTGTGTATTAAAATATAAAGGCTTCTCTTCGTTTTGCCTAACTTTGCAACTTACTTACTTACAACTTACTTCAACCCTGAATTTCTTCCAAAACCTAACAAGGGAAGTAATGTTGGAAGGCAGAGAAATTAGTTTCACAATTTTGTGTATCACTGGGTTGTAATACGAATGTTTGTAGATGAGGAGAGAGGATTGTTATGTAAAATCTGTATCTCAGCAAAAGGACTTAACTACTTTTATCAGCAGAAGGAAAAAAAATAACAGTAAAACAAAAGACAAAAATGGAAAATGAAATGGATACTGAACTTGGGCAGCACTAAAAATAGAGGCGCTCTTTTTTATACACAGTTTATAGATATTGAGTGCTTGCTGCTGGTTCTGAATGACCTCCCTTCTGGGAAGTTTTCCATTAGAGGGCAGGTTTAATGTTGTTATCATTTTATTAGATCATTAGACGAGCTTCCCTCCCCACCCTTCCCCACCCTACTTCATAGATTTATAGGCTAAAGATTGATTTTGAAAGATCTCTTTTCTTACAACCAGAGTTACAGGAATCCCATTTTAACTCCCCATTCCCTTCTGATCTTTTCTCAAGAATGCAGTAGACAAGGAAAAGAAAACTGGATTGTTTGCCTTTGTAACTCCTTCAAAAGTCTAATCTTGCACTTGTACACATTATGCTTATCAAGCACATGTGTTTGATAAATATTGTTGACAAATTGGCATCACTTCTATGATACACCAAGATCCTCCTTATAAAGCATGGTTTTTTTTTTCAAGATGTCATAGAGTGAGTAGAGAAAGATCATAAATCTAGGGCTAGAAGCATGGTCAGAGGCCATCTAGTCCAATTTCCTATAACTGATAATAAGATGATTAATCCTCATCCATAACTAAGCCCCAGGAAGATTCTGTCCCCTGTTTCTGGAATTCTCTCCCTTCTCATCTCCACCTCCTGGCTTTTCTGGCTTCTTCAAGTCCCAGCTAAAGTCCAACTTTCTACAGGAAACTTTTCCCCATCCCTTTTAATACTAGTACCTTCCTTTTGTTGACTATCTCCAATTTATTCTGTATGTATAATACATATTTGTATATATGCATGTACATGTATAATATATATCCTTGTTTGTACATAGTTACTTGCATGTTGTCTCCCTTTGAAAATAGAGACTGTCTTTTGCCTTTATTTGTATCTCCAGTGTTTGGCATAGTGCCTGACACATAGCAGGTGCTTAAGAAATTTATATTGACTGACTAAAGTGCACAAGATCATATAGGGAGTTGACATCACTCATGGGATTGTAGCCCAAGTCCTCTGACTCCCAGGCCAATGCTCTTTCCACAAGGCTATAGCTTCTACCTGCAGAAGAATTCCACTACTATTTACCTATTTCTATCTAGCCTTTTTGTTTTAGAAGCTATCGTATTTAAAGGCAGTAACAGATACTTTTGGCAGAATAAACAATGCTTTGCCCACCCCCCCGCACCTCCCTCTCTTATATTTCATCATCTTATTTGGCTAAATCTGCCAAGATATAACCTGGCATATTCACTTAGGCAGTAATGACATAAAATAAGAGGTTTGAATTAAATGAATTTAAGCACTCTTCCAGTTCTGAACCTACAATCTTATGTCTGATAGGACTTATTTTGCTTTCATCCCGTTGAATCTTACCCACACTATATCACTCCCCTTCAATGCTCAACTAGCTAATCTGATTGAAATAATTCCTGCTAATGAATGACCATGACTTAATAGTTTATTCCTACCCAACATTTTGAGTTAGACCTTCTATGTATAATTCAAAGGAATGAATTCAATACCCATTGGCAGGACAAGTTAGAAGACATAATTTGAAAAGACTAACTCTTAGGTCACAACATCCCTCCATGTAAATGAGGCCTACCTTCACCTATGTAAGTATCAGGTCTCTCTTGGCATAATATAGCACAGTAAACTCAAGCTTAAGAATTGCAAGCATAATACTTTCAGGATAAATAATAATAATAACTACATTTGTGTGGTACCTTCAACATAGTCCTGTGCAGTAGGTAGCATAAATATCAATATTCCCATGTTGTGCATGAAAATTGAATCTCAGAGAGAAAAAGTGGCTTTCCCAAGATTACACATGTAGTAAGTGGCAGAGTCATATCTTGAGCCCTGTCTGGACAATTCCAAATGAGTGTTGTTTCATAATGGTCCTCAGTCAAGACTCTCCTTAATCTGACCCCAAATTGCCTTTCAAGAAGTATCTCCCAATAGGAGTTGCCATTTTAAATTTCTGTCCTAACTGATCTACTCCCAGACCCTTTAAATTTAACCATATTTCACACTTCTGTACTTTTCTCAATCTGTTTCCCTACCTAAAGTTCTCCCTCTTTTGTCCCTTTACGTAAATTCTGCCCTCCATGAAATCCATTGAACTCCTTTTGATTCACAATAATCTCCTCTCATAGCAAGAGTAGAATAAATTCAGATCCCAGCTCTGACACTTAAACTTTTGACCATAGACCTCAGTTTTCTCATCTTTAAGATAGGAATTTATAGTATCCCATCTCAATAGATTGTTGTTATGAAGCTACATCATAACCTGTAAAGCTCTATAGCAGTATAGGTTATTTTTTATGGCACTCATTGATTTGGTTCCTAATCCTACACTAGCTTATGAAATCTCATATTTTATCATCTTGTATAGTCATTTAACTTTTTGTGTATTGATGCCAAGTCTCTTTAATAGACTGTAAACTTCTTGAGGACAGGGAATTTGCCTTATGTTATATTTTTATCCTCCAAAGTACCTAGTACAGTGCCTTTTGCAAGGTGTCCCATCAATACTTTTTTTACTCGATTTTTAAAGTTTCATATATCTTATTCTGAATTGAAATGCGAAAAAAGAGATCCTTTCCATTGACATAACCATACACAATAAGATGATTTTATAGGAAAACATGAAACTCTGTTTCCTACCACTCAGCCAATACTTCCTCCCTGGTTAATTGAGATCATAGCTAACTCTAATAAGGATAAACTAAAAATGAAAGACCATAACTTTCTTAATTGCCTTTGTCTTTGATGAGCTCTAGTTTCTTTTGAAGGGTAACCTAGGCATTAAGTACCAATTTCTGTGTTGGATATGTAATTTCATCACTGTATCCAGAATACTCCCTGGATTTTAATATGCCTAATAATTGATTACTGGAAGTGGCACATCTTTGTCTAGGGATAGAGGAGGAAGAGGGGCAAATGTGATTTCACTGATATAGGGAACTCCTTGGTGAGGAAATTCGCTCTTCCAGAACAGGTGGACATGTTATCTGCAGCCTTTCATTTTGGAGAGCTGCCTGTGTCATTGAGACACAATGTAAGTGCCTTACACAAGGTCATACAGCCAGTAGTATATGCCAGAGGGAGATCTTGAACCCAGGTTGTCTTGTTTCCTAAACAGTATCCGCTAGTCTGCCTCTTGTATTTTCTTTACCTAGGCCATCACATATTTATAGTTGAAGGGACTTTAGAGATGTCCTAGTCTAACCCTTTGGTTTTATAGATGAGGAGACTGAAGCCTTGAGGGCTGGACTGACCTGCACAAAGGTCACGCAGGTTGTAGGTAACAGTGTATGGATTTGAATGAAGGTCTTCCACAATGTTCTTTTCCTTACACTAGGCTGCATTTAACTTACTGCTGCTGCTGTTGTTCAGTTGTTTTCAGTTGTGTCTAACTCTTTGTGACCCCATTTGGGGTTTTCCTGAAAAAAAAAATACTGCAGTGGTTTGCAATTTACTTCTCTAGCTCATTTTACATATGAAGAAACTGAGGCAAACAGGGTTAAGTGACTTGCTTGGGGTCACATATCTAGTGAGTGTCTAAGGCCAGATTTGAAATCAGGAAGATGACTCCAGGTTTGGTGCTCTGTCTAGGCACTTCTAGCTGCCTGCTACATTTAAGACATATACCTAATTTCTCCAGAAGGAATTGTAAAAATTGCTTTATAAAAGGGGAATACATATTTCACTGTGCCTTACTGAAAAATTGTAAGCTCTTCATGAACTATCCTGATAACTTAGGAGCAGCATGGTGTTTGGTTTTAGTAATTAGCACCATCCATCAGTCATCCCAAAGCATATATTGAAAACTTTGCATAGCACTTTACAAAGAATTTACAGACATTCTGCCATCTGGAACTTTACAATCTAAGATACGACCTGAGGTAAGCAGTTGCAAAAGAGATACAAACCATCAAACGCATACTGAACAAGGGCATAGAACCTCAGAACTGGAAGGGCCCTCAGAAATCCTTTAGTCCAACCCCCTCATTGTGCAGACGAAACAGGTGCAGGGTAGCCCAAGGTCATGTGGCTAACCCATGGCAGAGGTAGAAGGATCTAAGGCTCCCAGTCTAGAACTCTTTGATATATTCCCTGAATTAAATGATTAAATATCATGCATTTACAATATGTACTGCAGATATTAATGTCCATATTCTTAGGGTGATTGGTAAGGGGGAGTAATTAGAGAGCTATATTTAGATGGCATGGGGTCATGGGAAGTGTGATAAACAAAAAGAAATGAATCATATGATGTACAGTATCTGCTTGGATAGTACCCGTCTCCCTGATTCTAAGGAGACAGCCATTGCACCAGTCAACAAGCATTTATTAAGTCGGGTCAACAAACATTTATTAAGCATCTACTATCTGCCAGGTGCTGTGCTAAGCACAGTATAAACACCAGAGAGCTCATTTAAAAACACATGTTATATGCTTAGCTCCTTTGGATATTACATTTGATTTTTTAAACAATTGGTGTGGTCAGAAAAATATATTATCCAAAAACCATCTTGCAAGATGAAGCTCTTCTTACTCTATGGCTCTGCTAAGGCAAGCTAAAGTGTGAGGAAACAAAGAAAGACTTAAGGGACTGGGGAGGTAGGGTAGAGAGTAGAACAATTAAGCTGAGTATGAATACTGCCTTTGCTTTAGTTTTCCCTGAAAAATTTTATTGGCCTCACACTTGGAGTTATCAGGAAGCCTAAAAGATGCATTCTAACAGACTCAGATGTATGACACTGTTGCAGTTAAAGTGACAAGTGTGTCCAGTCGAAATATATATACTGTAACATTCGTCTTATGCAAGTCTAGGAGAAAATTAAGTTGCATCATATAACTGAAATAGTTTCTAAGGAACTCAAAACCTGAAATCAAAGCCCAATATGGAAGGAGAAATGAACACTTCCTCCCTTGCCCACTTTTAAAAATTTCGTAAGAGCTTTGGTTCAACTTCTGTTTTAAAAATAAAATCAATTTCTTTGGTTTAATAAAAAGCCTTGTAGTCTTAAGGTCCTTTGAGAAATTCTCTTTGTATTTCTTGTCAAATTGTATCCAAACTACTTTTCTCTCCCTCTAAAAACAGCCCCCATACCACCAAAATCCATTGTGACCACAGGGAGTCATTTCCTTGATATGTAGCAACCATATGACCAAAGTAATGAGAGCAACAGTGGAATGCTGGAAGATAACATCAAGGAGTTTGTTGGAGGAGCTCAGTGATGACTTTCCTTTTCATGGATAATATTTTATTTTTTCCCCAATTACATGTTAAAACAATTTTTAAAACATTTGTTAAAATGTTTTGAGTTCCTCTGTGATGATTTTCAATAGGCTACTGAAGCTTTCTGGCTGAGTCTGGCCTTCTTAAAGTCATCTCATAATTCATAGTTCATGTTTCCCAATCTCAACTGTGCCCTTACTACATTAAGGCAAACACTCTATTCCTTCCTAATCAGTTTACTATCTTACCCCCCACAGTGGCTGTTCCAGACTTTTTCATCTGTCCTCTAGCTTCCCATTGTACCCCTTGTCCTCCTGTCTAAGCTGAAGACCTTGCCACTCACTACACACACACACACACACACACACACACACACACACACACAAATTGTGGCCATTTGCTGAGAGCTCCCTTTCTCCCCTCCTCATCTCATGCCATTCAGACATCTTCCTCCACTACCTCCTTCTTTAATCCTGTCTTGGATAAACAGGAATTCCTTTTTCTTGCTAAAGCCAAACCCTCAACAAACACCCTTTTGATCCCAACCCCTCCCAACTTCTTCAGAAGATTGGACCCACTTTTGTCCAAACTCATTCTCTGATCTTCGGTGTCTCCCTATCTATTGGCTCTTTCTATGCTGCTTGAAAATACCCCCATGTCTCCTCTATCCTTAAAATGGTCATCTGACCATCCTAGCTAGCCATCTTCCTCTATCTCTCCTCCCCTTCTTGACTAAAGTCCTTGATAAAGTCACATACATTTGCTGCTTCCACTTTCTCTCTTCTCCCTCTTCTAAATCCTCCGCACTCTGGCTTCTAATCCCATCTGTCGACTGAAACTGCCTTCTTCAAAGTTACCAATGGTCTCTTTATTGTGAAATCAAGAGGGCTTTTCTCTGCATCATTTGACAATGGAAACCATCTTCTCCTTCTGGATACTTTCTTCTCTGTAGATTTTTGTGACACTTTCTCCTGGCTCTCTTCTTAGATTTGACTCCTCTTCAGTCTCCTTTGATTGTTCTTCATCCTCCAAGGCTTTGTCTTGGTTCTTCTTCTTTTCTCCTGGTCTATACTATCCACTTTAGTGATCTCAAGAGTATTGAGTTATCAGTTCTAAGGAAATGATTCCCAGATCTAGAAATTTAACCCTAGTATCTCCTGAGCTTTAGTCTCACATTGCCAATTACCTTTTTTTTATTTTTAAACTTTTTAAAAATTAAATTGGATGCATAAAAGACATACATTTATCACTTGGACAATCCTTGTTATGAATAAAGGCAACAAAAATGTGGCAATGGTGGGCTGTGCTTCACAAAGTAATCATTTTGGAAGGAAAAAATAATCTGAATTTCTGTACAATGCAATTATAAAGGTTAGGAAATAATGTGAATGACCAATTGCCTTTTGGACATTTTGATTTGGATATCCCACAGGCATCTCAAACTCAACATATCCAAGACAGAATTCTTTATATTTTCCCCACAAACCTTTCATTTTCCCAACTTCTCTAATATTGTTGAGGCTACCACCATCCTGCCAGTCACTCAGTCTTGCAACCAAGACATCATATGTGACCTCTCACTTCGCATATTCAATCCATTATTGTTTCTACCTTCAAGGTCTCTCCTGTACATCACCTTGTACAAAACCACCACCCTGGTACAAGGACTCATCATCTCCCCCCTGAACTATTGCAGTAGCCTCTTGATGGGTCTGCCCACCACCAGTCTTTCTCCATTCCATCCACCACTCAGCCAACGTCAAGGTGATTCTTTTAAAATGTAGGTATGACCACATCACCTTCCTGTTCAGTGAACTCAAATGACTTTCTAGGATCAAATACAAACTGCTTTGTTTGGCACTTTAAGCACTCCATAACCTAGCCCCTTCCTACCATTCCAATTTTCTTATACTTCACTTACCTCCACACCCTTTATGTTCTAGCAACACTGGCCTCCTTGCAGTGCCTCAAGTAACCCTCCATCTCCTATCTCTGATTCTTTTCACTAGGTGTCTCTCAAGTCTGAAATGTTCTTCCTTTGGCCTCAGCTTTCCTGACTTCTTTCAGGACTTAGCTCAAATTTCACCTTCTCTATATGACTCTGAGCCATATAACTGAGAACCTCCCCAGCCTGATAGCTTTCCATCTTCCCTGTGTATATTTCCTCTGCCTACTTGTTGTCTCCCAGATTAAAATGTAAAATCCTTGAGGGCAGACTGTATCCTCAGCTCTCAGCCGCATACCTGGCACATAGTAAGAGTTTAATAATGTTTGTTGACTTGACCTCATAATTCTTCCAAAGGCCTGAAACTGCTTACTACAATGCAAACACTGCTTCTGTTTTAAGGTAAAACCTCAGATTTATTTTCAGGGTTAATTCTTAGGGAGAACTTATTGTGTGGATGGAAACATAAGAATATTTATCAGTGCCTAATCATGTTAGCAAGTAGCTTATTGACTCTTTTGGAGACCTAGTTGATTATAATGCTATACTTTTCTCCTCATTCCAAGGGCATATAGGAGAATAAATGACCACAACTATATCATGAATACTTTTTTTTTGAGAACCCAGTTTTGGAAACTGTGATGGATAGTAGCTGACAATTCTATGGCATTTTGAAGTTTTCAACATGTTTCATATTGTTTCATTTGATCCTAACAACAGATCATTTGGTTACCTATCTAGGCAGAATGAGCATTATTATTCCCCTTTTTCAGTTGAGGAAACTGAAGTTGAAAGAGGTGGAGTAGCTTTCCTAAAGTCATACAACTAATTAAGCAGGAAGGAAAGGAAGATATAGTGGAAAGGGTGCTAACTGTGGAGTCAGAAGAGACCTGGCTTCAAATCTCACTTGCAATTCTCAATAGCTGCGTAACACTGGGCAAGTCACTTTGACATCTGAGCCTCAGTTTACTCATCTGTAAAGGGGGCTAATGACACCTGTAGTACTGATGAGGGTTTGGGGTAAGAGGTGCTCGACACCCCAAAGTACCGACACACCGGGTCCTGCCGAAAGAATTCGACTCAAGCTTTCTCAGCCAGGGGAAAAGATAAAGTTTATTAAGAGTTAGCCACACAGGCCTGCCCCCAAGACATCCCACCCCTTGGTCTGGAAAGCAGGCCAGACCAATCTGAGCTAGATTGGATCTGACCACCTTCATGGAGGCAAGATGGAGATTATATACACAAAGGTTGTGGGAGGGATTGAGGGGTGGTCTGGGGTGGCCAGAGGAGGGGTCTAGGGAAGGACTTAAGGAGGAGTCTAAGGAGGAGCCTGAAAGGACTGGGATCAGATCAGACTCCCGGGTGGGGGAAATAGCTGAAGGCTATATGGAAATGACAACCCATAAAGGGCTGGGGTAGCGAGCTAGGGTATAGATATTTTGATCAGGTTTAAGGATGGGAAACAGGATTAAGGGCGGGAGGTCATTGGGAAGACAAGATTAAGGGTAGGAAACAGCTGGACAATAGAGGACTGGGCAAGGTAGGCATTTGGGCTTAATGGTTATAGCCTCAGGCCAAGGCCAGGTAGAGTGGGAAGATTCAAGGAGAGTTCAAGGGTTCAAGGGGTTCCCAGAGACTGTGCCCTCATCAGTACTTATATCACAGCATTGTTGTGAGGATCAAATGAATGATATATGCAAAGCACTATATAAATATCAGTTCTGTGCTTTGAATTCTCTCCCTCGTTGTTTCTATAGACCTTGTATCTTCCCTAGATTCCTTTAAGGCTTAGCCAAAGTCCCATTTCTGGCCAGAAGCTTTCCCCAGGATTCCTTCATTTTAGTGCCTTCCCTCTGAGATACACTCAATTTATCCTGTATATAGCTGGTTTTTACATAGTGTTTACATGTTGTCTCCATCATTAGAATGGTAAGCACCTTGAGGGCAGGGACTCTTTTTGCCTTTGTTTATATCCACAGCACAGTGATTGGCATATGGTAGGCACTTAATAAATGCTAGTTGACTGACAATTATTATTGCTATTTATTATTATTTAGTTACAGAGCCAGGACTAACAATGTGCAGATCTTCTGCCTCCAAGTGCAGTGGTCTGTATGCAATTTAATTTAATTCGGCAAGCATTTAGTAAGTACCTGCTCTATGGAAGGCCAAGATCTGGGAATGCAAGAACAAAAACCAAAGATAGTCCTTGCCTCCAAGGAGCTTACATTCTACTGAAGAGGTTCAGGGTGTACATAGAAACATAAATGCCAGGTATTCATGAAATAGTAACAAAATAATTTCAAGAAGGAGAGAGTACTTATAACATGGAGGATCATCAATGGACCCCTGTAGGAGATGGCATCTAAACTGTGATTTGAGGAAGCTAGGAATCCTGAGGTACTGATAAGGATAGAGTACATTCCAAGAATAAGGAGCCATGTTTGCAACAGCACAGAAGTAGGAGATATATAGAGTGTCACTTAAGAGCTCGTAGGTCCATTGTACTGGAAAGTGGGTGAAGGACAATAATACAAAATAAAACTGGAAAAGTAAAGCTAGGAACTACATTGTGAAGGGCTTTAAAAGGCGGTAGGAGGCCACTGAAGATTTTTGAGTAAGGTGAGGGGTTTAAAGAATGACATAATCAGATCTGGTCATTTCTAAGTGTGGTAGCCACGTGGAGAATAGATTAGAGAGGGAAGAAAATGGATTTAGTTCATCTGGTTAGAAGGCTTTTGTGATCCTCCAGTGAGAGTTGATAAAGGCTCCCACGTGGCTGATAATCCCTCTCCTTCAGATTACCAGAAGTACAAAAAGACATTTCTTTGGACAGAGGCCTTAGACAAATTATTCTTATCTTAAGTTTAGTTGTTTCCAAGGAGTGTTCCCAGTATGATATATCTTGGATCTGCTTACATATCCACTATCTCTAAATGAATAACCCATGGATCCTTGGGCGAGCCACAAGGAAGTATTTGATTTCATGGAAAGATTTGTTTCCTTAAAACTCTACTCATCTAAGATAACAGTGAAACTTCCTAGTTTGACTTGAGTTGTGGAGTATTTTGAGTAAATATGATCTGGCATTAGTTTGACTTTGAATGAATGACCCTAATCAAGTCATATCCAGGAATGCCTATTCTGGCTGGTTTGTCTTTGAAAAAATATTTGAGAGGGAAAAAAAGAATGAGTTGCTTTTTCATAGCTGTTCTAATTAGAAAGTGTTCACAGGTTCATGATCTGAGAGGAATTAAGCTACCTAAATGAAACTGACTCTGAGCAAGAAATAATTTTGATAATTTAAAAATATGTCCTTATATCACCAGTCTGGGCAATTTCAGGAAAAAAAATAGAGCTCAAAACAATAGATAGATGGATAGCTAGCTAGCTAGACATAGATATATGTATATAGATATTATGGCACACATGTCTACATTATGCTATGTGTACATACATATACATATACATATACATATACATGCCATAGCTATATAATCTGGTCATTTTGCAACTGAGGAACTTTTTCAAAACAATTAATAGACAGAGGCTTCCTGACTCATTATGGTGTTTAAAAAAATGATGGGGTTTAGACTGTGGGAATCCTGTTGGACCCCAAAAGAATTTGGGTCCTATTTGTTTGAGGGGCGAATGATGAGGGCACAGTCTCTCATTATCATTGGGCCCAAGTCTCTGCCTAGCCCTCTGTTGTCCAGCTGTTTCCCACCCTTAATCCTGATCAAAATATCTATACCCTAGCTCTGTTACCCTAGCCCTCTATTGCCTGTCATCTCCATGTAGCCTTCAGCTATTTCCCCCCCTGGAGTCTAACTTCGTCTCAGTCCCATCAAGCTCCTCCTTAGACTCCTCCTCAAAGCCCTCCCTAAACCCCTAGTCACCCCAGACCACCCCTCAATCCCTCCCACAATCTTTGTGTATACAATCTCCATCTTGCCTCCGTGAAGGTACTCCGATTCAATCTAGCTCACTAGATTGAATCTGGCCCGCTTGTGAAAACAGGCGTCACAAAGGGTGGCATTTCTTAAGACAACCCATTATGGTGAATCCTTAGACTTTGTCATTTCCCTTGGCTGAGAAGGCTTGAGTTGAATTCTTTTGGCAGGACCCAGCTTGTCAGGACTTCAGGGTATCGAGCACCCCTCAACCCCAAACCTCTTCAGTAGTACACAAGGATTTATATATCTATCCATGGAAAACTAAGCTACTTCTGGGATGTTGTCTGAATTTTCCATTAAAAAGGAAAAAATTACTTTTCCTTATCCATACATTTTAAGAAATACTTTGCTGTGTTTGCTTGAGAGTTTGTCATCTAAGTCTGTCCAAAGTTACTTTGTACTTTTATTCTGAAGATGTAGATAGTACTTCAAGGTCATAGGGAAGGTCATAACCAAATATATTGGGCATTCAAGATTCATGCAGGACCTCCCTTATAATCCATGGAATGTCTATGAGAGAATCCTGACTCTAGATCCAGAAACACAATGCTATTGGCAGATTCCCAACTGACCTTAGGAGTAGAGGAATTGGATGACCATCCCTCTGATGTAATTTGAGGGAGAAGTGGGAAAATCCCATTTCCCTCCAAAATTGTTTCCAGTTAAAATGTAGGTTTTTCTAGGGAAGATAAAATATTAAGTAGTATTGGTCATTTATAATTTTGATTATTTTTACCAAATACTTCCCTACAGAGTTTTGAACAAAGGGAATTAAATATTTAGACACTGGATACTTAGGAGGTTGGCATACCAAAACAGAAGAAAAAAAATACTTAGCAAGGGGAGACTAGGTATAGTGAATGCAGACTTCATATATAGTATAACAGACTTGAAGAGAATGCAGAGGTTGTTAGCTCCACCGAGGATTTTTAGGAAGCTTTCCTATCTGAGTTCAGCAGCAGATACGAGGAGCGAGGTATAGCCACGTTTGGGACGAACACTCTCTTGAAGACAGGGCCAAGAACCAGAGCCTGGGCTTTCTTGATTCAGGTCTGTGTACTCTCTGGGAATCACCTTCTTTTTAAAAACATAGTGTTCAAAATATTTACCAAAAACCCTACTTGGAAATTTCAAGTACAGTGTTTAAAAAGAAAACATACTCAATTTAAAACAGAACTATGCCATTGGCTGCAGACATACTTATTTAGGTTAGGAAACAACTTTGCTATGGAGTTGTAGGGATAATAGTAGTGATGTTTATATAACACTTTAAAGTTTACAAAATGCTTTTTATACGCTCAATCGATCCTCACAACAACGCTGTGTGTGTTAATGCGGTTATTAAGGCACAAAGTAGCCCTGCCTGTCTTTGCCAGACTTGCTTGCAAACATGAAATTGATGTTCTCTTTGCTGTTTTCCTGAAGGTCTGGAGAACAAATAAGATAACCATTAGCCTGTAGCCTTTGTATATTGAATACACATTTAGTTCACCTCCCTGGTTCTTGCAATAAGCCAAAGCATCCCCAAATAATGTGTGTGTGTGTGTGTGTGTGTGTGTGTGTGTGTGTGTGTGTCTTACATATACTGCTATTAGTAGTATCCCTAGTTTTAGATATTTTCTTCTTATACTTTTCTAGACCATGGTAGGAAACAATTTAAAAATTATCCTTATGCCATTTTATTTTTCTGAAGTTTTTCCTCTTGTCAAACAGAATACACATAGAAAGGTACAGACTTGTGGGTTAGGAGTTTTGCAGTCTTAAGTTAAGGGATTTTATAGATAAACCCAGAACTTAGTGTGATTTGACCTTTTCTCAGTTTTGGGTACCCTTCCTGTTCCCATCCCCAACCCCAACCCCAACCCCTTCAATGATTATAAATTGAGAACTTTTGAATTTTGTTGACAGATGCCTCCCTCCTGCTAGCAGAACTGTGATGTGCATGGGAATCATCATTAGGGGGAAATCAGTAGGGGAAAGCAGCAAGAAATTTCAGGATCTAGGCCTTCCTGGTATATTGAAGTCTTTCCTTTATCATGTTTTATTTTCACAAATCCTGGGATGTTTACCTACTGCCATTTGTCAGAATGAGTAGGAAGAAAATTTCCCTTTTAAGAACACTATAAACAATTGGAAACATTCAACACCTGTTTATCTTAGCAGATCCCTGCAGGGAGAGAAGGGCAGATTCTCCATTAACTTTTACATTCAGAAATGGTTTCAAAGAAGAGAAAGAATTTCTTTCCTTCTGTACACTTGGTTATGATTAAGAGGCACAAAAAGCAAGATTGATGTACTGATATCTTGCATAATCTGCCCTGAAGTTCTCCACGTTTCTTTTGAACTATGTGCAAGGCTATTTCAAAACGAAAGAGTACTAATCAGTGCTCACATGAGTTAGACATTTGTATAATGTACAACACATTGGTGTTTAGCTTTCTTCTTAGGATAATTACCTTTGAGACAGGTTTTCAGTTCCTGCTACCATTTGAAAGATAAGAGATGATTAGGGAGTCAGGGTTCAACAGCTAGATACCTGGGCTGAAGACAGGACAAAAATGGGCCAAGTCAAGAATGCAGGTGCTAATATTTTCAAATCATATTGAAGGAGTGGGCAGACTGAATGGGGTCGATTGTAGGAGTTGAGACAGTAAATTGTGAGACAGGTAGATTTCTTTATTTTGGCGGTTTTTCCTATATTACATCAGGGTCCCACTAACTTGAATATACTAGGATTAACCATTGCCACATTTCGTACATTTAGGTGGAGGTCTAATTTTCAAACTTTGTTTAGACTATCCTAAAGTATTTTTTCATAAGATCATAAAGCTAGATCTGAAAGGGACCTCAGAAGCTATTTAGTTCAACCTCGTGATTGAACATATGAGGAAACAGGCCCAGGAAGGGTAAGTGATTTGCCCAATTTTTATCTTCCTCTCATTATTACCCTGGAACAAACCCTACACGAAAACTTTAGTCCCCTGCCATTTCTTTTTCTATGCTATTCCTCCTACTTGGATAAATATAATATAGTCAAAAGATTAATTTGGTATTTATCCACAAAAGCAAGTAATGTTGAAACCAAATCTAATATGAATGCCCAGATGATATTTTATTGGTGGCATAGACACAGCAACATTTAAATGTCATTTTAAAAACCATTTTATTTTTTGATACAGCATATTGAAGCTTTGTCTCAGAGAGGATATTTGGAACTTAAATTTTAAAACAGGGCTCACCAAGCAAATTGGTTCAACACACACACACACACACACACACACACACACACACACCCTGCAAAGCCTATTTAGGCAGGAAATAACTTTTGCAAATGCAAATATAGTTTCCATATCTCCTTATTGTTAATGCCTGGTTTCCTTCTGATCTTATAAGGGGTACTTTCCATTCCTGGGATTGACTTCTGTAAACCACGCAGTGTGGAAGAGGGAAAGCAGAAATCAAAGCATCAACCTTCTCTGACCTTAGATGATTGTTTTTTTGTTTTGTTTTGTGTGTGTGTGTGTGTGTGTGTGTGTGTGTGTATGACAAAGTGTTGTCATGTTGATTCCTTTGTTCCAGTTCAGTCATAGAAATAAATTAATGGGACAAAACTGAGGAAAAGAAAGGAGTTTGTCTGCCTTGCTTGTTACCTTTTCCCAGGGAAAGCTACCTTCTACCCACAGAAAGAGGAGTAAAAGGCTTTTCCAAGAGGAATCCTCTTGGCAGAATCTGATTGTGGAACATTCTGGGATGGTTGGACTCTGTTTTTACTGTTTATCATTTCTGAAATGGAAAGTTAAATCCTGTGTCATGTCTTGTAGATATAATAGTAGTGTTAGATTTGCAGACATCTTTTCATTTAAAGGCTTCACCTCCCTTTCTTCCCAAGTGATTTTGGAGGTTTCCCCCAAAATGTTACAAATACTTCGGCTAATATGATAGTTTTTATTTGAGAACATAGTAAAAAGGAAATGAAAAAAAAATTATCACCACCAAAGGAAAGATTTTAATCAAAAGTATCCATTCAGGGATAGCTTGTTTTCTCCAATATATATAGGTAAAATATTCTATTTTCTTTCCAAAGAAAAGAAAATTGCAAACCTCTTATATATTCCTGACTTATTTTGCAGGTTTCCCCCCCACCCCTTTGCTTAGTGAGATTTCCTTGTTTGAGTGTGTTAATTGAAACACCTATAGTCATTCGCAGGAAAATATGTTATTAATTTTTAATTGTTATTTCTAATTGTGCAGAAGGGTATAAATCCTAAAATATTTTAAAATAGTACTTATCTATGGGACTGTGTCTGAAAGAATGCTGTAGTATCAGGTATACATTTCTTATGGTTACAGATATCTTTATTAAACTTGTCATACATGTTATCCAGAATTCTCTGTTCTACCAAGACAATACCTATATTATGGACTTGTCCTGTTGTTGCACAAGCAACTACAGTATAAGAGGCATAATTTGACACCTTCCTGGGGAATACAAATTAAATCTGTGGTATAGCTAGACACTAAAAAAAAAGTGCATTTATGCATTTTAATTCAAGTCATCTGAACATTTGGACCTGAAAGCATATTATCTAGTGTTAGAACAAAGATTCTCCTCTTCCAACTGGAGAAACCAAGTCATTTGATTGACTTCAGAGTTATTTTATTGCTTCTCTGGAACTATCTATTTTAATAATTGGTAAATGCTTTGAGGCAAGATAATTGCATATAAAATCACAATAATGATGACAACAATAGTAGGAGTAGCAGATGACATGTAGCCCTATTAGGGCTGATACTTTACACACACCCCTTCTCATTAGAGCCTACAACAGCCTTATGAGGTGGGCACTGTTACAGGCATTGCTATCTCCATTTTGTCAATGGGGAAAGTGAGGCACAAAGATTTAATGATTTAGTATGATCAGGCTGGATGTGGTCCAACAGGAAATGGAAAGATTAAACGTTGACATCTTGGGTGAACATTTAAGGACAGAAATGGGTGAATTTAATTCAGGTGATCATTACATACACTAACCTCTATGGGCAAGAATCCCTTAGAACAGAGATGGGGAACCTGGGGCCTTGAGGCCACATGTGGCCCTCTAGGTCCTCCAATGAGGCCCTTTGACTGAATAATAAATCCTTAATAAAAGAATTTGTTCAGTAAAACTTGGACTCAGTCCAAAGGCCTCACCTAAGGACCGAGAAGGCCACATGTGGCCTCAAGGCCCTAGGTTCCCCACTCCTGCCTTAGAAGAAATGGCATGGCCCTCATAGTCAACAAAACGGTGAGAAAAGCAATAATGGGGTATAATCTCAAAAAATGATGAACCATTCAATATCACAGTAATATAAGTCTATGCTAAAACCACTGATGCTAAAGAGGCCAAAGTTTATCAGTTCTATGAATTCCTACAACATCTTCTAGAATAACACCTATGGAATGGACTAAGAGATTAAAAAAATCATTCGAATAACAAGAAAGTTTGGCCTTGGAGTACAAAATGAAGGACGGCAGAGACTAATAGACCTTTGTCAAGATAACCCACTGGTCATAGCAAACACTTTTTTTTAACGACCGAAAAGGAGACTTTACACATGGACATCACCAGATGGTCAATGTCAAAATCAAATTGATTACATACTTTTCAACCAAATGTAGAGAAGCTCAGTTAAAACAAGATGTGGAACTGACTGTGGCTCAGATAATGAGCTTCTTATTGCAAAATCAGACTTAAACTGAAGAAAGTAGGGAAAGTCATCAGACCACATACACATGACCTACATAACATCCCTTATAAATAGGAAGTAGAAGTGATAAATAGATCTAAGGGATTAGACGTGGTAGATAGAGTGCCTGAAGAACTATGGACAGAGATTCAAAATATTGTACTGGAGGCAGCAAGAAAAAAACATTCCAGTGAAAAAGAACAAGAAAGCAAAATGGCATCCTGATGAGGCTTTACAAGTAGCAGAGGAAAGAAGGAAAGTGAAAGGTAAAGGAAAAATGGGAAAGATCTACCCAATTGAATGCAGAATTCCAGAGAACAGGAAGGTGAAATGAGAAGATTTTCTTAAATGGGTAGTGCAAAGAAACAGAAGAAAACAGTAGAATGGAAAAGATAAGTGATCTCTTCAAGAAAATTAGAGATAGTAAGGTAATAAAAGACAAAAATGGTCAGGACTTAATAGAAGTAGAAGGGATTAAAAAGAGGTGGCAAAAATGTACAGAACTATACCAGAAAGATGTTAACATTACCCCATGATGGCGTGGTTTCTCATCTAAAGCCAGACATCCTGGAGAATGAAGTCAAGTGGGCATTGGGAAGCATTGCTAACAACAAGGCTAGTGGAGGTAACAGAATTCCATCTGAACTATTTAAGATCCTGAAAGATGATGCTATTAACGTGCTGCATTCAGTATGCCATCAAATTTGGAAAACTCAACAGTGGTCACTGGACTGGAAAAGATTAGTGTGCTTCCCAATCCCAAAGAAAAACAATGCCAAGGAATGTTCAAATTACTGAACAATTTGCCTTCATCTCACATGCCAGCAAGGTTATGCTTAAGTTTCTGCAAGCTAGGTTTCAGCAATATATGAACCAAGAATTACCAGAAGAGCAGCCTGATTTTCGAAGAGGCAGGGGAACCAGAGAGCAGATTGCCAACATTTGCTGTATTGTGGAAAAAGCAAAGGAGTTACAAAAAAAAAATCTACTTCTACTTCATTGACAACACTAAAGCCTTTGACTGTGTGGATCACAACAAAATGGGGCAAATCCCCAAAGAGATGGGAGTACCAGATCATCTTACTAGTCTCCTAAGGAACTTTTATGTAGGCCAAGAAGCAAAAATTAGAACCTAACATGAAACAACTAATTGGTTTAAGATTGGAAAAGGAGTACGATAAAGCTGTACGTTGTCACCTTATTTATTCAGCTTATACGCAGAGTACATCATGCAAAATGCCAGGCTGGACAAACCAAAAGCCAGAATAAAGGTTACTGGGAGAAATGGCAACAATCTCAGATGCAGATGATACTACTCAGAAGGCAGAAAATGAAGAAGAATTAAGCATCTTGATGAGAGTGAAAGAAGAGAGTGCAAAAGCTGGTTTGAAACTTAACATCAAAAAAACTAAGATCTTGGCAACTGATCCCATTACTCCCTAGCAAATAGAGCCAGGAGAAATGGAAGCACTGTCAGATATTATATTCTTGGGCTCATGTATCAATGCAGAGGGCAACTGCAGCCATGAAATTAGAAGATACTTGTTCCTTAGGAGGAGAGCTATGGAAAATCTAAAAAGCATACTAAAAAGCAGAGACATCATCTTGCTGACAAAGGTCCACATAGTCAATGCTATGGTTTTTCCAGTAGCATGAGAGTTGAAGTATAAGGTAAGCTGAGTGGAACAGAACTGATGCTCTTGAGTTGTGGTGCTGGAGAAGACTTTAGAGAGTCCCTTGGACAGCAAGGAGGTCAAATCAGTCAATGCTTAAAGAAATTAATTCAGGCTATTCATTGGAAGGTCAAATACTGAAGCTGAAACTTATATACTTTGGCCACATAGTGAGAAGACGGTACTCATTGGAAAAGACCCTGGTGTTGGGAAAGTTTGAAGGCAAAAGGAAAAGGGGACAGCAGAGGATGAGATGAATAGATAGTGTGATGGAAGCAATGAACATGAGCTTGGACAGCCTTTGGGGATAGTAGAGGATAGATGGGCATAGGCCATGGGGTCATGAAGAGTTGGATAAGACTGAATGACTGAATAACAAACAGCTAAAAGTTGTTGGAGGCAGGATTTGTAGAATATTTCTTATGTTGTTAGGGCATTTAGGTCTAAAAGGAAGAAAAATATATTTTAAATTGATATTCCTAAAATAAAAAAATCTGAAGTCATCTCTTAAAGTTATGAGATTATAAAATGTATAGTTGGAAGGGACATTAGAAACGACCTAGTCCAACCCCTCATTTCACACAGAAAACTAAGGTGTAGAAAATGACTTGCTATGACCTCATGGTAGTAAATAGCAAAGACAGAATTTAAACTCAGGTCCTCTGATGATTCCAATAGGGAAGAAAATACTAACCAAATATTTTTATGGACCAGTTACTTTTTGGAAACTACTTCAGTAGATGGATTAAGGGGACACATAAGAATAGTTTAAGGAATTGTGCAGGTAAAAATTTTATATGTTACCTATGTTTTTGATGGACAAGTGAATGTAGATGTGTGCATGTATTTATAAGTTAAGACTCTCTAAGATGACAGAAAGAGTTTCTATCTATAAACACAGAACTTTTAGGAATGCCCAGTGAGGAAACTTTCTACCAGAGTAGGTCTGCACTGGTCCTGTAACTTATAGTTTTAGAAAGGTGACTAGGGTGCTGAGAGGCAGAGATTTGTCCAGAGTAACAGCCAATACTTTGCATGTTAGAGGAAGGATTTGAAGTGAAGTCTTCTTGAATCTGAAGCCAGCTCTTTATCCCCTCTGCCACACTGCCTCTCATATAACTATATATCACATATACATACATACTCATTTATATATATGTATGTAGCTAAATGAATTTAAAGTAATTCTGTTGTATACTAACCGGGTACATGTACAGTATGAGAGGAAAAGGATATATTTGACAAGGAGATGTATTGGATTCCTTAAAGATCAGAGAGTATTTAATGGAAAAGCTTTGGCTAGAATTTGATATTAATTAGAACAGTTCACTATCATTTTTTCTGTATTAGAAGGGCAAATTGGAGCTGAGTTCAGTCTCTCTTTCCTTTTGCCCGGGGGATTACAAGACCTTCTTTATAGATCCAGTTTTTAAAAAAAAAATGAACATTAGAATGTTGTAATTAATTGCAAGAAGTTTTGGCTTACAGTTTGTGTGTTATGTGTCCTGATAGATTCAGGAACTGGGGAGATGTCTCAGCAATGGAGGTGGGGGTGGGGGAAAAGGGATTGTAGAATAGGAGTCCTAGGCTCCTCTGTGTAGGAACAAAGGTGATGCTATTCCTCCCTTCAGTGAGGGTCAACTACATAGTCCTTGATTTACCCGTTTGGTAGAAGTATGTGTTTCATGCTTCCTCAGATATATCTGTGTAAGGCTTAGATTCTCATTTCCATTACCTGCTTTAGGAAGCACCTTTTTTTCATACAGTACAATTCTCACCCACACTTTTTCAGATATAGACTATTTTCTTCCAGTAGTTCATGGGATACAACTAAAATAGAGAGGTGGCTTTGCAGAATCTTAGCTTGGGGAGAGAGATCCACACACTCTGATAATGACCTCCCCTTAGCCTTGGGCTCATCTGCTGCACCCTTTAAACATGGATTTTTTTTTCAACTGAAAAGCCTCAAGCCACATCACAGTTTGAAAATAGAAAATGAGGTTCATTTTCAAATAATTCACTGATGTTTCTAATGGTCTTTGATGTAGAACCTTATGTTATTGAATGTAGTAATGTTGAATAAGTCTCTTATCAAAAAAGGAACAGTGCCAGAAAACTAAAAATAAAAATCATTTCAGAGGGAGGTTTTCTAAGAGGGATTATTTTTTCTTGCTTCCTTTTCAGTTTTCTAAAAGTGATGTCCATTCTCTTATTCTGTTTTGCAATAATCTGTTAAGTTAGAAAATTATAAGAAAAATTCTACTACCAGAATGAGAGGTGGTAAATGCTTTGAGGCAGGATAATTGATTATAATAACAACAATAATAGATGATATCTAGCCCTATTAGGACTGGTGATTTACATACATCATCTCCTTAAAGCTTCACAGTTACCTTATGAGGTAGGTACTATAGGTGTCATTAGCTTCATTTTAAACATAAGGGGAATGAGGCACAGAGATTCAATAATTTAGCATGATCATACAGCTAAAAATTGTAAGAGGCAGAATTTGAACCCATATCTTTCCTTACTGTAAATCAGTTGTACCACATTGCCTCTTTAAAGCATCGGCTTAGAGGTACACCATGTCTGATGTAAAGAATTTTCTATTCCAGATATTTTTCCCTTTGTGGCATCTGAAAATGTTGGTTAAAGTTGAGACTATACAGGACTTTAGATCTAGTTTCTTGTAGCTGGTACAAGGAAAGTGATAGGAAATGTGTGTGTGTTGATATATGGGCTAACAATGCAATGCTTCAATAGCATTATGTGAAAACAAATAAAAACAAAAACCCACTCCAGGTATGATGAGATTTATTCTTGGAAGTTATGTTCCCTCCTAATGTAGTCCATGCTTGCATTAGCTTTTCTGGATGCCACATCATACTGCTCACTCATAATTTAGCTGGCAATTCACCAAGCCCGCCCCCCCTGATTTTTTTCAGAACAATTACTGCCTCATTTCACCCATTATATACTTAGGAAGTTGATATATTTTTCTACCTGAGTGCAAGACTTTATATTTATCACTATTAAATTTCATCTTATTAGATTCATCACAATCCTTTTGAATCCTGACCGTTATATATCATGTTGTCTATCTCTCCCAGCATTATGTCATCTGTAAATCTGAGAAGCATACCTTATTGGATAAGGCATTAACATATGGCCTTATCCAAATCATTAATAAAAATGTTAAAAAAAAAAACAGGGCCAAGCACAGATCTCCTATCACACTAACACTGAATCATTAACAACTCTTCTTTGAGTCCAGCCATCTAACCAAGTCTGAATCCATCTAAAATTGTATGATTGTCTATTCCATATTCTCCTCAAGAATCATATAAATTACTTTATCAAAAGCTTTGTTAAAATCTAGGCGAACTCTATCTACAGTATTCCTAATCTTCTAGTTTAGTAATTCTAAACAAAAAGGAGATGACGTTAGTTTGCCATGACCTATTCTTGATGAAGCCATGATGGCCCTTTGTAATCATACCTTCCTTTTTTGGATTTTTGCCAGTAATTTTGTGAGGAATTGAAGTCAAGTTCACTAGAATACAGTTTGCAGATTCTATTCTCTTTCTTCTTTTGAAAGTTGGTACATTTGTCCTTCTCCAGTCTTGTGGTACCTTTCCTATTTTACATAATCTTTCATTTATCACTGCTAGTGGTTCAGCAGTCACATCTGCCACTTTTTTCAGGCCCAAACGATGTAATTCATCTTGGCTGATGGACTTGAATTCATAAAGGGAAGCTAGGTACCCTCTTACTATTGTCTAACTTACCCTGGGTTACATTTCCCGTTAGCCATTTTTGTTCCATCATTTCCATTGTAAGAATCATTCTCCTTTGCAGGGAAAACAAAGACAAAAACAAAAAAAAATAGAAGCTAAAGCCAGAAAAGTAAAGTAACTTGACCAGAGTCATGCAGGTAGTAAGTGAGAGATAGTAAGTACAAATCTAACCCTAAATTCAGTGTTCTTTCCAAAGTGCCACATTGAGTTTTAAAGATGTTTATTTTACATATATACTGACCATACAGAAGAAAGGAGAATTAGCCCCACTGTTGTGCCAATTTGCCATTGTTAACTCTGCCATGCCATAGGAAGAATGGACATTCTTGTGGTCAGTGTACCAGCACTGAACTGCCCTTCCATGGGTCTTGCCTTGGATCAGGTGTAGACTTCTTGCTCAGCTGAGGCAGCTATTCTCATTCTGTTTTGTTCATTATATGTGGTTTGGAGATGTCTGTTTCCTCAATAAAACACAAACTTAATGGGGTATTTAAGCTTTTATGATTCCTTTCAGAATTTCAACTGGACAGTAAAGACCCATGTTTCCCATCAATAATAATCAATGCTGTAATGTCAAAGAAAGAAACCAGATTGTTAACCCTCCCCACCCCACCCTCCATTCCACAGCCCTACAAAACTCACTTTGATTCAGTTTGACAAACATTTATTGTTTATGTGTAAAGTACTCTTTAAGAGCAAGGGAACACAGATACAAAAAAAAATGGTCACTATCCTCAAGGATCTTACATTCTACTAGGAAGAATACATATACACATAAGTAAGTACAAGGTAATATGAGGAGAGAGAGAAGTAGACAGAGACAAAGAAAAAGAGAGAGACAGAAAGAGAGACAGAAGGGAAAGAGAGAGAGACAGAGAAAGAGAGATACAGAGAAAGAGAGAGAGACAGAAGGGAAAGAAAGATGGGGGGGGTGAGAGAGACAGACAGACAGAGAGACAGAGAGTGAAACATTGAGATGTGGGACTTGGAGTCAGGAAGTCTGAGTTCAAATCCAGCCTTAGACACTCATTAGTTATGTGACCCAGCACAAGTCCCTTAACCTCGATCTGCCTCAGTTTCCTCATCTATAACATGTATATCACAATAGCCCTGACCTCCCAGAGTTGTGAGGATCAAATGAGATAATATTTGTAAAGTGCTTTGCAAACCTTAAAGAGTTATAAAATGCTATTATTATTTAGGGAAGCTAAGCATTTTAAGAGATGGGGAGGGAGTACAGTCCAGGCATGAGGAATAACTTGTAAGAGATCACTGAGTCAGGGGATGGAATGTAAAATTTCAAGATCCTCAGGTATTCCAGTTTCACTAGACTATAGATGGTGTGAAGGAGGGTAATGTGAAATAAGGCTGAAAGGGTAGGTTAGAGCCCAGTCTTTAAAGGACTTTGAACATGAAGGTAAGGTTTTTATTGTATACTTGAGGCAACAAATAGCCATCGAAGGTATTTAAGCAGGAGAGTGATGATATGGTCAGAACTGTGCCTTAGGAAAATAATTTTGCTGGCTACATAGAGGATGGATTTGAACAACAGGAAAAAAAGAAGAAAGTAAGACCAATCAGAAGGCTATTACAATAATCCAGAAAAGATGTGTTGAGGACCAGAGAACTGGGTGGGTGCCAGTGATATTTTGGAAATGGAATTGCCGAAACCTCAAGATTGATTAGATATTGGGAGGGGGAGGTGTAGGGCAGGAAGAGTAAAGAGTCAAGGATGATTCTAAAGTTCCTGGAAGGATAGTAGTAGCCTCAATAGAAATTTGGGATTTTAGAAGAGAAGTTTGGGGCAGAGTCATTAACAAGCTAGGAGATGAGAGCAATTTCTGGGAAACATCAAGAAGGGATGAGCTGGAACAAGCTTATTTCACTTTACATTTGTCTTTACTGTCGTAAATGTGTTTCAGCCTATTGAATGAATTCTTTGAGGTTACGCTGAGGGGGGAAGAGGAGTGTGGGCTCCAAGTTGGTAGGGACATGTGAGCTAAGAGAGTTATGAATTATTATTAGAATATCCATACCCCTAGAGAGGAAAGGGGAAAATCTAGAAAATAATGAGAAGGGGAAATGCTGGAGAGATATTGGAAATGGCAGATGCTACCTTTCTTGCATAGGGTGCACAATCTGGTAGCTAAAGGCTGGGAGAGCCAAGTACATTTACTCATGCTCCATTAAGTGAGCATGCTAGTAAGCTTTGAGTGTCAACCCACACACCTTAGTATTAGTAAAAACACTATTCTTAGAAGGATAAGAGAGAAACAAAATTGTTTCACTCATCAAGTCTACTTATCTCCACAAAAAATCAAAAAATCTTACTAACATAGAACTCCCTAGCCAAATCTAAAGCAGAGGAACCAGGAGATACATTGTGGACAAGGTGGCTCAGAGCTGAGACTGGAAAGATAATAAGAATTCAGTGTGATGGTATTGAGAAGAAAATGCATGCATTCTAGACCACCAAAAGAAAACATTTTATGCCATTTTTAAAACAGGGAAATAATGATATATTTGTACAGTTTTATGAGTTACAAAGTGTTTTGTATAAAGGATTATCATTTGGTCATCAAAATGACTCTGTGAGGCAGGTAGTTTAAGTATTCTCATTTTAAAGAATAGGAAACTAGGCCCAGAGAAACACGATAACTTGTCCAAGGTCATATAGAGAGCAACTGGAAAAGTGGGGATTTGAAACCAGGTCCTCTGACTCCTTGTCCTATAGTGTTTGGAAAACAAAATTCACAAGTTCCAAAATGACACATCAGAGCAACACAACATCAGAGCAAACACAATAGTATAAATAAAACTAATCTACTTGGACCTAGACCATAAACCTCTAAGCTTTCTAAGTTATTCTGTCTAGCTACAGTTCCTCAGACTTAGTTTAGCCCATAAAGATTCACCCCAGGGCAGCAGTCTGGCTAGGTAAGAATTGTATATCTCATATCACAACCACCTATCCTTAAGCTAATTTTGTTTTCTTTTTTTTATTTAAAAAAATACCTTTCGTTTTTGTATCACCTTTGTTTCTAAATACCTACCTCTTCTCCCTCCCCTTGGCTCTTACAATTATATAGCATTCAATTTGTTGCTTTTAGTAGTTTCCATTTGCATTGTTGTAGTCATTGGTTATAGTCTCTTCCTGGTTTTACTTACTTCACTTTTCATTAGCTCTGCTTTGAGAATGATTTTACATGTGTGTATATATCTATTTGGGTCTAATGGTAGCCATATCTGGGGGAGGAGAAAAAAGAGGAAAAAAAGAAATTTACATGACAACTTTTTATATATTTAAAAGAAATAGCATGTTGTACATAATAGATTTTCAGTTTCATATGTGATCATGTTTTTTTTCAAATTCAACTATGTTATGCAAATGCATGTTTTATTTCATAAATTAAAATAAAATAAATAAAATTTTGAAAAAAAGACTTCACATTCTTTTCTGAATTCTTCTCTGTCTTATTATTCCATTCCATTCATGTAGCATAATTTGTTTAGTCATTCTCTGGTCAATGAGCTCCTACTTTGCGTATCATTATTTGTCATAAAAAAACTATGAATATTTTAGTGTACATGAGACTTTTCTTTTTGACCTTGAACTCCTTTGGCCAGGTGCCTTGGAGTAGAGACTCTGGGTCAAAGAGTATGGACATTTTGGACTGCCCATCTGTTATCCCTCGGGCTTCCCATATGACTAACCTACATTCATTTCCAGTCATACATTTCTGTGATGATCTCCTTTATGCTGCTCCTTCTACTCATTTCTTCCCTGAACACATGTTGCAACCTACTTATTACCATCATGTGACTCTACTCTCATTTCAGTGGCCCATAGTTTTAATTCTTCGGACACTCTCATTTTCCATGTCTTGGATACAGCATCAACAAATGAATACTGGTGTTTAAAAATGAGGCTTTGTTTGAGAGAGAAGCTTGTGGCCATCGAAAGCATGACACTTCCCCTGCCCCAGCCTGCTTTGATATAGAGATTTTCCACATCATGAGTTCCCTAAAAGAAAAAAATCACAGAAACCCTCCACCCCCAAAAAATACATATGCACACAATATAAAATTTGGCTGTGTGCTCATATATTTATATGCATATATATGTGTTTGTGTGTATGTACATTTTTATATGTAGGAGACAATGTTTCATAGTGGAGAGACAGCTACCTTTGGAGTTAGGATGACCTAGATTCAAGACCTGCCTCTGATTCATCTTAGCTGTGTGGCTCTGAACAAGTCTCTTAACCAGACTGTCAACAGTTCTGCAAAGAACTCGGAATGGTAAAGAGAGCCCAGTTAGTTCAATTGCCTGTCAGGAAGTGAAGTCATATTGTCACCCTGTCATGAAGATCATGAAGTCACTCGATATGCAGAGTGTCTCTAGAGTTTTAACTAATGTCATAAGGTGATCCTTGGGTAAAAAGCAGTAGAAACAGAATGTTTCAGTGAAAAAAAGTATTTATTTTGTAGGGATCCTTTGAGAATCAGTATATTCAATTTTTTTAAAATTCTGTTGAGGGGAGGAATTATCTTAAAATCAAAATATTCAAATTTTATTAGTACTTTTATTTTTTCTAATTTTATTTAATAAAAGGTAAAATTTTAAATGGTCATCTAAACTCTTTAATGGAGTTATTGTTGTTGTTCAATTGTTCAGTCTTGTCCAACTCTTAGTGACCCCATGGATATGCCAATGCTGTTCATGGGGTTTTCTTGGCAAAGATACTGGGGCATTTTGCCATTTTCCTCTCCAGTGTATTAAGGCAAACAGAGGTTAAGTGAATTGCCCAGGGTCACAGTCAGTAAATGTCTGATGCAGGATTTAAACTCAGGTCTTCCTGATTCCAGGCCCAGCACTCTATCCACTAATAGCTGCCTCATATTGGAAGCTATATAATATTAATAAAGTCATCTTTAGAAACTTTTGGACTATGAGTGTACAACTGTGAATAATTGAAGAATATTGAAAAAAATTCACTTGATCTGATTCATTGGCCTGTCTCCATACCCCACATATCGAAGAGTTTCAACTTGAGCTCAGCAGCTTTAGCTGGTACTATAACCAACCTTAAGAATATAGTGAATCACAATGATTTTTCTTTTCCTTTATGTACTCGCTTAACTAATAAAGGAGAAAGAAGATTTCTATGCCATAACAGAGATTGATGCTAAATTCTTCACACTATACCTCACAAGAGATTTTAGTTAGATTAAGATATCACAAAAGATCTCATTATAGTGGTAGCCCAAGGTATAGTCTATATACATAATAAAGCTCCTGTGCACTTTTGAAAGTCCTAGAGATGAACAAGGGAATGGTGAGAAAAAATGATACTAGGACAGATGACCAGCACTCCATATTCAACTGATGTTTCATTACTGTTGACTAGTAAGTCAGTTGTTGAGAATTATTAACAAGACAAAAGGTTGAATGGATGGAGGGAGGTGGAGGATATGAGTGAGACTATAATTAGGAAGAGTCATTATTGTTGAAGAAAAAGTTTTATTGAAGACTGTGACTTTCACCCAACTATCACTAAATAGTTGTCCAGAGCTCTAAGAGTCTAGTCTGTCTGAAACTTTTAGAATTTTCCTGAAGCTCCTATTCTGAGAGAGCTTGTTTTAAGCATTGGGAACTGTCATGATTGGGTCATTTTTTTATTTTAAATTTTAAAAATAACTTCATTTGCAACTAGATTCGGTGTTTTAAAAACATTTCTGGATCCAATAAATGTCTTTCAGAACCTCTGTTGTAACTGAGATAGGTCTAAAAATAGACTTTGGGCTTCATTTCAACAAAGACCTTTGACAGGTGTTTTTCTCTTGGCCTTTGGTCAGTGCATGTGTGAGTTGTATTTGAGATTATAATTGCTTTCTTTTTAGAAGCATTTCAGAGATTTTCTTGTCTGCCTTAATAAGAAATTCAGAGATTCCCCCTTGCTCAGTTCAGTTAATAGCAACTAGATGGCAAAACACTGTGTATATTGTCTCATTCTGATTCTTCTCTAGTGTCCCAATTCCCAATAATTTCTTCTATAAAGGAGGGGAATATGAATTAGCTCCTGGGAGGTGAAACAATTCATACAGGTGCAAACATATGGGTAAGGAAGGTTCATGAGATAAAACAACAGGATATTATAATTCCCCAAAGGTTGAAAACACCAGCCTAAATCCTGAAAATCTACCTCTGAGACAGAACATGGTACAACAGAACCCTGGACTTGTGAATCAAAGGACCTGGGTTCAACTTATGGCATGATATAATGAAAAAAAAACTACAGTATTTGGAAGATTTAAGATTTAAATCCCAGTGTTGCTACATATTAGTTATATGACTTTGGACAAGTCCTTTTCCTCCTCCTTAGAATGAGGGGATTGAACTAGATAATTTCCAAAGCTATTTTTGTATCTAAACTCTATGATCCTTTAAGCTGTGTTAATTGAGAATTAATTAATTTTTTAAATTGCCATCAGATTCCCTATTGTCTTTAGTGTTCGTGTCTATAAGTCATTTTGCCACAGATGCCCAATTTGACTGAGGAGTTGGAGAGAAAATTGCTTAGGAATTTAGTGCTTTCATTTTTGATGTATAATGAAAAAAAAGACAGACAAACCATCATCTATCTTACCAATCTTGTAACAAGTAACCATCAAATTAGGTGCATATAATGGAGAAAGAATATTAGTCTCTAAGTAACCATATATTCAACTGTACTATATGTATTTTATCCTCTTTATTTTTACATATTTTATTTCTGTTATTCTCATAGTCTTATATATTTACTTGTTTTCTCACCTACTAGAACATAAGCTCTTTATGCATAGAGATTATTTTATTCTTTGTTTCTATAGTATCAAATGCCATGTAACATAGGACTGGGTGGCCTGTGTGTAGCAGACATTAATAGTAAACCTGGAATGCCCTTCTCCATGGCTCAGGGAGACTGGAGTTCTGTCTTTGTGAGAACAGCCAAGGTTGGGCGATCCCTTCTTTGCTGTGGTATCTTCAAAGGGGTTAAGGTTCTTGGAAAAATTTCTATCAATCATATACAAGATGTTTGAAGTCTAAAGGTACAAGTCTTTTTTGTGGGTGTTCAGGATTAAAGCCACTTTACTTGGTCACTATAACAGAATTGTTCTGCCCCAGCCTGGAAGGTAACAGCTTAATCTTGTCCAGCTTAGCTTTCACTGCCCACTGCATGCTTATTATATAAAAAGCAATGATGGATAACAAGCAAACATTTATTAAAGCAAGTAGTAGAACAGTGTCTGGAGAGTTATATAGATTAATTTAGGATATAGAATACATGAAAGGCAAGATACTCCGGGATCCTGGAGTGAAATGAAATCTCAGCTCAACCTGGAAGAGAATACTTGCTCTATAACCCCATTCTTAACATCTCTAGAGTTATAGGCACTGGGAATCAATGAATATATTGGGCTGCCAGTTTCCCAACATGCCTGTGGTGAGGGAAGTTCCCCTTCACCCTTCAGAATTTATACCTTGCCTTCTTTCTCTTTCTGTGCTTCTCCCAGATGTTGGACCATCAGTCAATCAGGAACCACAGCTCTGTGTACATATGCAGCTTCACAGCACTGTTTTTCAGAGTAACGCCAGACCCAACTGGGAATGGAGCCACATATTTGTATCCCCAGTAGCTAACCTAATGCCCATAATTGTTTATTGATTTCTTGGTTGCACTGTTAAAATGTTATTAGATAACAATATAAAACAATTATTTTAAAACATGGTAGTTACAATGATGACAATAGGTTTTCATTTTTTTATTTTTTGCATCAATGCATATTTATGGCTTTGTTACTCATTGGGCATTGGGATGGGTACAGTTCTCCTCCCTAGTTAGCAAGGTGAAAAAGACAAGTACAAAGTAGAAAATAAGATGGACATAATGTATATCAAGAAGAATGGCTGATTAAGAGAAATATGGTTCAGGCCCTTGTGGGTGCCATCTTGTGTCATTTGGATGGTGATTGACCTGAGAATACTTCCCAGTTCAGCCATAGAGTGAAGGGGACCTTCTGGTTTTGTCCTAGCTTGGAACTTTGTCTTCCACAGTTGGACTGATTCTAAATCAGAATCCATGAGGGAGGTTATGACATGTTCCATGGAAAAAAATGGCTATTCATCTTGCCATGCCATGCCATATCATGGATTTTGAAGAAGTATTGAAAGAAGTTTGTTGGAATGGTAGTAGAAACTAGAAATAAAAAGGGGAAATAAACCAGAAATGTTTATACCTGGAGTGTCAGTCTATTTAACTGGTGATTTACTAGACACCAAACAATTAGTGTTTACAGCAACGTGTGGGCCATTTCTGGAGAATTTTCTAAATTGTTTTTGGGTGACAAGATATATCTTTCAATGAAACCGTTTTGTTAAGAAAATAAAACTGATTATAGTTTGTGCACCTAAAATAATGAGATGCAGTTTTAAAATATCACGTAGTTTTTCTTTAAATACTAAAATTTGAGGATAAAACGGAGTGCATAAAGATGCACCTGTATTAATTATCCTTAATGATCAAGACAGTGTTGATGCCAGAATTGTTTACATTAGTAAAAAAATACACAAAAAACAGGTGAGATAAGAAAATAGATGGAGTATTGGGAATATGAAAAGACAGAACACCAATCTTGTTGGCAGAAGCTACCAGGAAGGAGGCTCTTTCCTTAAATCTGTGGAAGAGTAAGGGCATGATAAAGAGTTAAAAGAGGCCCAAATGAGTAGAAAATCAAGCAGAGTGTGTAATATAGCTTGTAATGAGAACATATGCCTTGAAAATGTAAACGGCAAATGTGAATGGTATCCTAAAATTGAGAGACTTGGAGAGGTGTTTGTAGATGACAGAATTTGAGCCATATACCTTGTTATTGAAGTAAGCAATATTTGACATGTTATCTAGTTATTCTCTTCGTGTGGTTTTCTCAATTTTTCTTTCACAATTTTCTTCACAAATCATTTTAAGCATTCTATTCTTTTAAACTTTTCCAACTATTTTTATGTCCTCTAACTTCCTCCCTCACCCCATGCTGTAGTCTTTTTGTTCTTCCACATGGACATGGCTGATCTTGGGAAATTCACCGTTTTCACAAACCACTTGTAACCTAAATACAGTTTCACATATATAGCCCCCTTTTCTCTTTTTCTTTGTATGTTGAAAAGTTTATGATTTTTTATTTTAAAAAATAAAGGCACAGTAGAAGGGGAAATATGAGCAACAAAAAGGAAATACACCATTTTCCATTCATTCAACTTAGAAAGGAGAGGCATTTTTCTGAGAGAGGTCTCCTGACACCTGGGTTCTAATCATGTCTATTACTAACTAGTTGCATAACTATGAGTAAGTCACTTTTCTCATCTGTGCCTCAGTTTCCTCCTCTGTAAAATGTGCATCATCAACCCTTTATCCTGATGGATCTTTTAGAACTCTTATATGACTTGTTGTCTTGTTAACTTTCACTAACTTGGATTTTTTTTAGAACTGACTTCTTGCATGGTAAAACTTCCGTCAAGGAGACTGATGTTGGACTTCATTGTTCTGCAGAAATTTGGGGATCAAAATGGGAAAATGAGGAATGGTTTTCCAGCTCTTTTGGTTTATATATTCATCAGAAGCCCAGTATGCTAAACTGGCAAGGGTCTTCTGGAATAAGTGCCATTGAATACCTTAACAGCATCAGCTCTGAGATTAGCTGGTGCAAAAGCAGCATGATCTACCTTTCTGAATGGCAGCGTGCATTCCACTTTTAGGGGAAAAGGATGCCCCAGAGGCATGGGGAGAGAACAGAGAGGTAGCTTTCTTTAACTGGATTTGTTGTTCCTCTCCCTTTTGGCTTATTCACAGCTAGAACAACAACAAAAAAGAACCCAAAACCAAGATCAAGATCCAGCAGATAACAGTCCTTTCTAATTATGTTTTAAGCCTAAACATTAAAATTAGAATCCTTTTGTGCACAATATGCCAGTTTTCCATCCTGCCTTAAATTGGCATTTTGGATTGTGTTTCTCTCCAACCAGCAAAGAGCTTCAGCAGAGAAGGAAGGAGGCAGAGGGAGAAAAAGAAAGAAGCAAGAGAAATTCTAAATGATAACCTTTGAATGGTGCAAGTTCAATCCCTAAAACAAAAAGCTGAATCTTTTTTTTCCTTCTAAATAATGTGCTCTCCAGCTTCACCTCTCATCCTGAGAAACATGAAAGGAAAAGTAAAAGAGGTGACCCAAATCACAGAGTTCCTTTGATAGAAGAAATTCAGCTGTTTTGAACACTTACAATCAAAGGAAGTGGTTTCCCTAATTACATGAACTATGTGAAATCTCTCAGAATAGCTCTTCCACCCCAGGATTCCTTGCACTTTAGAAGTTTGCATAAAAGCTCACATGGAGAATCAGATGCAGAGTGTTTGATTCAGATTTTATTAGGCAGAAGTGTGCCGACATCCATCGTATGTAGTTTGTCGCTTGGCTGCTCAGGTTTGGACCACTATACCTGGTTTTGATGTAAATGTCTTTCAGACCTGAACTATTAAGATCTTTGTTCATTCTTTTTCTTCTAAGAAGTGCTCCTTTTCAGAGACTGTGGCAATGAAAATATTCAGAAAGTTGGTCCACCTGATTCATTACCTGAATTATGAAGACTACTTGGTATTATGTTTCTGCAAGTCTTAAAAGAGGAAAATAAAATCTTCTGTGTGTATGTGCATGTGTGAATGTTGAGATGTGTTAAAATATTACATTTTATCAAACTCTTAATCACACAAAAATGTGTAGAGTTTTTGTTATTATCTTAAAAGTACAAGTTTAAAGCCTAAAAATACATGTCCTGAATATTTTGCTTGCTGTGATCTGGAAGAAACCAGAAAATTGAGAGTAGGAATCTGCCAAAACACTTGCCCCAAAATTCAATTCAATTCAACGAGCATTTATGACTGCATTAAATCTTTTGTATTTTGACAGCCACCTTGGTATTGAGGCATACTGTGTTGTGCAGGTGTGTAAAGATGAGAATTATAAATACCCCAAGTTCCCTGTTTAGTGAGGCAGGCGTCAGTATGGAGGTGGGAAAAGACAGAAGCAGCAATTTTCATTAAGATGTCAATTTAAGAAGTAATTTTTCCCCCCTGAGCTAGTCATTTTGATATGTTGTTCCTGTAAAAGGAATCAAGGAACATTTTCCAATAATAGAAATGACAGTGTGCTTTGCCTAAAATTCCTTTAAAAATTTTAGTGACAGATACTTTGCTCCTACTGTACTGTTATTAAATGTACTTATAAAATTCTCCAGGTCCTAAGAAGTGCATGACCATGATTCACACCAAAGGGAAGGTTTTTTTTTTCATCCAGTGATTGTTATAGTAGCCTGAGTTTATAACATTTGTATAACATACTAATGCTTAAACTGTTAACAAAAATACAAATGTGAAGAAAAAAATAATAGCTGAACCAACCCACAAATTTGGTTTATCTGTTTTCCTAGAATTCTTCATTTTCTTCTTCAAGACTCATCCTGGGAAAAGTGCCATAAAAATGTGAATGCAGACATTGCAGGTGTTCACAGCTTTAAGGAAGAACTTTAAGTTGTTTTTATTTATGAATATCTTATGTTTTTCACATTCTGAACTTCAAGATATATATTGGCAAGGTTCTGCGGTTGTATGTATTTCTGGAGATGGTTGCTAGTAAGAAAGGAGAGACAATGGGAGAAAAGAGAGTGGTAAAAACAATTTGGGAGGATGATAGGGCTAGGTGGGATAGGTAGAGATTTGTCTATAATATTGACCACAGATTTGTTTACCTAACATACTGTACTGATATTTTATGTGATAATCACCTTCCTAATGTCTTCCTTTTTAGCCATGCACAGTGATCTAAGCCTATATTCCCTGATATTGGGGAGGCTGAGGCTGGTGAAATGCTTGAATTTAGGAGTTCTAAGTTTCCATAGAGCAAGCTAATAGGTTTGTGCATGTGCTAAATCTACCACCGATATGGTGAGAATGGGGAGGAGACCTGTCTAAGGAGGAGCACATAAATGCAAGTTGGAAATGGCTCCAATACCGATCAGTGGGATTGAGCCCAAGGGTGGCTATTGCACTTCCAGCCTGGATGAGATAAAATAGACCCACTCTCAAAAAAAAAAAAAAAAACCAACTTTCTTTTATTCATGAAAGTTCTCATTTTAAGGGAGAAATTTACCTATACTTGAAAAGTTGTGTATGTATGACCATCTCAGCATTAATAACAAATGGTCATTTTATTGCTTTTCTTCATCCGTAATACCTAGCAGCTAAGGACAGGCTGATCCTTAAATTACAGTTCAATGTGTTTTAGGGCTATACCTAAACTATCTTAGATAAAGAAGCATATATCTTTTATTAAAATTCTTCAACTTCTCTTGGCAGTAAGTTCTATAATCCTCATCACCAGAAAATTCTTTTTAATTTCTAATTTGAGTTTCTTTGATAAAGTTTAAGCTTGAACTGTAATTGAGAACTTAATTCTGTTGTACTGCCCTCAGTAGAAATGGCTGACAATATCCCTTCATATCAAACATGTAAGGATTAATAAAATATTTAAAATCATATTATGAAATAAAATGCTGAAGTACGGGTATAAAAGCACTTATCATTAAACCATTAAAAATATTTATTATTGAATTGCTTCTCACTCTGACTTCTGTTAGGCCAAATAATCTCATTTGGGTAACTCTTTCCCAGCTCTTTTATTTTTTTCTTTTGGATCATTGCCAGAAGATTCAAAATATTCCTAAATTCTTTTCCATGTATAGAATCCCAAATTAGATAAATACTAGGATAACTGTTCAGAAAAGTATTTTTCTATCTGCATTAGTTTCTTTTATGCAGTATATTCATTCATTTAGCCATTCACTAGTTCAATAAACAATCATTGGTCTAGATTTTCTGGGAAATAAATAAAAGAAATTAGACCCAATCTTTGCTTTCACAGAATTTACAGCCAGGTAGAAGTTACTTACCAGCTAGGAATAGGTTACTTACATAATTAACTATAATATAAAGTAGAATATATTGTTATAGGAGTGTTATTAACAATTGCCCAGATAGGAGGAAAAGGGTACTTCCAACTTGGTGTGTTTGGTGGGGTTGGGGAGGGGAAGCGGGAAGGGAGGAAAGGATCAATTCTTGGAGGAATTGCTGTTTGTATTGAAGATAGGTACGGTTTAGTAAAGCAGAATGGTGGAGAGGGATTACCTTTTAGGAAGTGAGAATGATGTAAGCAAAGGCATGGAAGTGGGAAAAGATGTAGATGTAGTCAGTAAATCAGTCAGTAAACACTTAAGTACCTACCCATGTGTCAGGCACTGTGCTAAGTGCTGGGGATACAAAAAGAAGCAAAATATAGCTCCTCAAGGCGCTCACAATTTAGTAGGTAAGACAATAAGTAAAAAAATATGTAAATGTATTTTTTGTTGTTGTTCAGTCATTTTTCAGGTGTATATGACTCTTTATGACCTAATTTTAGGTTTTCTTGGCAAAGATACTGCAGCGGTTTGCCATTTCCTTCTCCAGCTCATTTTATAGACAAGGAAACTAAGGCAAATGTGGTTAAGTGACTTGCCCAAGGTCACTAAGTTAGTGTTTGAGGCCAGATTTGAACTCAGGAAGATGGGTCTTTCTAATTCCATGTCCAGCGCTTTGTCCATTGTGCCATCTAGCTGCCAGCCTCTCCCCGCCCCCCACCCCCCACAGAGAAACAGAGAGAGAGAGAGAGAGACTGAGAGAGAGAGAGAGAGAGAGAGAGAGAGAGAGAGAGAGAAAGAGAGAGAGAGCATACTTAAAAGAGGGAAGGCACTAGAATTAAGAAGGATTTGGAAAGTCTTCCTGTAGAAGATGGGATATGTGTATCCCATATGTGTGTGTGTGTGTGTGTGTGTGTGTGTGTGTGGATATGCATATATGTACTTGGACAATGGCAAATAATCAAATAGTCCATTTCGGTTAGAGTAGAGGATATATAATCAAGCAATTAATCAATAAACATTTATTAAGCACCATTTATTTACCAGACTGTATGTTAAGTGCTTGGGATACAAAGAAAGGCGAAAGATAGTTCTTTCTCTCAAGGAGGTCTCAGCCCAATGAGAGAGAAGTTTAGAAAGATAAGTTGAGGTCACTTTGCAGAGGGTCTTGAATGACAGGCTGAGAAACTTAGGCTTTATGTTATATGTTATGAGGAACCATTGAGAAAGAATGAGGAACCAAGGAAAGGGAAAGGTGAGGGACCAAGAGAAAGAAGGTAACATTCTTACAGGTGTGCCTTAGGAAGATTGATCTGGCAGTAGTGTGCAATTTTGTAGGGGTAAAATATTTAGAGATAGGAATTCCAGGTAGGAGACTAATAATAATCAAGGCAGATTAGGGCTTGGAATAAGGTAATGATAACAGCAATGGAGAAGATGATATGGATGCCAAGTATATAATGGAGTCAGAATCAGCAGGACATGGTGACTACTTGTGTGTAGGGGTGAGAGAGAAAAGCTGTTTCCATGGTTCTTTTATATTAAAAAAAAAAACTCTTGCAAATAATTGTAAGGATTCTTTTAGTTCTAAATCTGTATTCATCCTGTATTACCTTTTGAGCTTTAATAGTTTAAGACTTTTGGCATACCCCGTATAATACTATGCTATGATACCGATGTTTATCTTGTCTTTTGTGACCTTCAACCCTTTCTACACCATGAATACTTACTGCATTTATCTGTATTATACATAATCTAACTTTAATAGTTTTTAATTGATACTTATTATTCCTGTTGTCCAAAAATGTTCAACATACAAAAATCTTTATTTGAAAATTATTAATGATAACATTAATTATATGCTAAATTTTGATCATAGTAGAGTACTTTCCACCCCAGCTCCCTTACTTCTCCTTCCATATTCTTTCACAATTGTGAAGGATTTTGTTTTGCAGCTACAGTCTTGGATTTATTCGGACAAATTGTGTTTTCCTCTAGTTTTTCAGCTCTTTAAAATTTTAAAAGTAATTTTTACCAATGTTTGTTCTGTTGGCAAAAAAGACAGTTTATCTTATAATTTTCTAAGGTACCATTATATTTGATAGCAGTTTTGATCTAAGTTACTCATTACCTCCTATGATTTTATTAATTCAAAATTTAGATTTTCTGTCTATCTGATATGAAGAGGAAGAAAAGGAGAAAGAAAGAGAGGAGGGAGAGAAGAAACTGAATTTGCAATCCCTTCATATATACTAGGGTCTTTATTGACATACAGTAGGAATTTGGTAACTATTGTTACCTAACTTCACAATACCTTATTTTCCTTACTTATGGAGCTAAGATAGTCTTCTATGCTGTCTACCTCTTAATGGCCACATACTCAAATGGATCTGTGAACTTATTGATGTGGCTATACCCATATAAAGAAAGCAGCTTTCTATGCCTTCTTATCTTGTGCAATACTTGTTCATGTCCTCTCATAAATTGGCTAAAGGGGATACACCCAATTTTCTGAGGTTCTTCCTTACTTTGTCTTAATATTATAAGTACACCAGTAAAGCACATGGGTTATCCAGCATTTATTCCTCTTTCTTGCCTAGTGATTAGTTTATCTTCTTTAATACTCATACATTTATTTGTTAATATCCTTTATGTCAGTTCTCCTTAACTAAATAATAAGTAAATTCCGTGTTTGTAGTACAGCTTATGTAATACCCACCATAGAATGTTGGGGTAATTTTCATTTGGGTCTTTTGAGTAATCTTTATTTCCAATTCATTAAGGATTGTCTCCAAAAGCTAAATAAGTCTGTAGTATCTTCTAAATAAGATTCATAATCACTCAAAAGAGTTTGAACTAACTATCCATAATGGAAAAATTAAGTGGATTAAGAATGCATTTTCTCCATACTTTTTGATGACAACACTCTACCTATGCATTATGGCAGTGGCACATGGAATACAACCATCTCCAAAGAATTATCACCTAGAGAGCAATGGAAAGATAAATGTGAGTGGGCACCAAACACTAAAGAAGAACAAGAGTTAAAGATATCATCAAGTAGTCATTTGATGGGAAGAAAAGATGGGCTGGTAATGTGGCAGAGGAGAAAGACATCAGGTAGACAACCATTGTGTTCCACATATATTCCTCCCAGTGTCAAGCAAAAACAAGAAAGGGCCACTGGAATAATGGATAGGCTCCTTTCTACGGGGAACTAAGGGTAGGATGCAGACAGGGATGAGTTAAGATCTCCATCAATGGAGGGAACTTCCAAATCAGTGGCTGAGAATGTGAATTTTATGAGGTAATATGGAATAGTGCAAAGACCATTACATTGGACTTGGTATTCATAAACCTGAGGTTCATGTCCCAGCTCTAACAGTTGCTAGCTACATGATTGTAGGTGAGTCATTTAACCTTTATTTTCCTCATAGCTAAAATGAAGATGATAATATTTGGAGTACCTACTTCACTTGGTTTCTCTGAGGAAAGCATTTTATAAATGTCAAAGTTTATAAATGTGAGTTGTTACCATGATTATTACCTAATTAAACTCTATGTTTTATTTTGGTAATGAAAAGTAAAGGCTCATAAGTTCCTCAAGTGACCTCTGTGGTCCCCTCCATGCAAATGATCATATTTAACTCGGAAAAGAATTCATCTAAACTTAGAATCATCAGATTTAGAGCTGGAAAAAATGGTTAAGAGCCTTGCTGACATATCCATTTATCAGAACAAACAATTGCTATATATTTCAGTTAAGAAATTCATTGAGCCAATCCTTATGAGTCCTCTGACTCCTCATCCCCCAACCCCATCCACTCCTGCCTTCTACAGTTTTCATTTTACTTTGCTAATAATGCATGTGGTTTAATGGATTTAACATACCCTTAATTAGATGACAGTTGGCTTCTTCTGAAAAAAAACTTTAAAGATTCTTGTGGTATCCTGGGTATGAAAATCATTGACCCTTATTACTAAAACTTTATGGTAAGATGGGCAAGATGGTAAATGACTTTCAGGATGAGCTATAATGTGAAGATCTACTTTTCTCCCTACCCTGTTCTCTTTAGTGACCAAAACTGATATTTTGATTACTTGATGTTTATTAAACATCTCACCTCCTTAGTATTGTAAGGATGATGGCAGATCTGACTTATATGATTACCACATGTACTTTTCTGAGCATTGGTGGCAAAGCTGAGATTATTTACATCTGGGAGCTGGAAGCCAATGGGGGAAAGGGAATACTCCTGTCCCCATGTCTACAGTGAGTATTTCTGTCCTTCCTTCTGGTATGGGGGCTGCTCTAGCCCTGTGTCATTAGGAGGCTGCCATCAGAAGTTGTATGGTATGGTTAATGGGCTGATTTGAAAGGCATAAGAAGTTGGGCTTGTCTCATTCTACATGCCACAGTTTGGCAGATTTGGCTCCAGCCCCTTTGGCTATAGTGCTTCGGAAACATCAGATCTTAGCTGGGAGCAGGCGCCTTAAAAATAGCTTATCTCAGTCGCATGGGACTCTGCTGGGGGTGCTTAGGAAATGGTGATAATTGCTCACAAGGTTAAGTAGGGATGCCTTCTGAAAGTCCAATTAGAATTCCTGACTCTACTGTGCCTTTTTCTTGCCGACCAGACAGCTAATGTTGAAGAGATATGAGGGAAGTAGATGTGTTCATGAATGTAAGGTCATAGTCAGTCCCTATACTTTTAAGTTATCTTCTACCTCATACCCTCATGTATAATGTTTTCCAGCTGGATGTTTTGAAAACGTGTAGTTTTTTCTGTTTGTTTATTTTAAGGCTTTTGTTGTTGCTCTGGGATCTTTGATATCATTCAAGTTATGAGAATCCCCTCTACTTATTTGCCATTTATCTGTAATTCATTGTAAGCAGGCAAGTAAGGGGACTATGGGAGTAGAATACTGCATATACCATCAGATATGGTTGATATGTTGCTTTGTTTTGTTGAATTCTTTTTCCTCTTTTTAATCTTTTTTATTAGAGATGGTTTTCTGTGGGGAGGAGGGGAGGAGAAATAGCACCAGTGGGTATATGAGAAATGAAGGTGAGGTAAAAAAAATATATATTGATAAAAACATGATTTTAAAAAGGGAAAGTTGCCTGAGGCACTTAAAGGTTAAAATAACTTGCAGGATGGTAATTAGTATGTCAAAGGTGGATCTTGAACCCAGGTCTTCCAGATATCAAGGTCAGCTCTTTATAGATCATCACACTGCTGTGTGACCTTGATACCAAGGTCATCACACTGCCTTCAGAACTCATCACTGTTACTGGAAAAACACTTCATGACCTTGAGTTGCTAGCATTGCATTTGAATACAAAGGACATCCAGCGTTTCTGTAATTACTTTAAATATTTAACTAAGCAAATAGAACAAACTACTTTCTCTTAGCTAAGAGGAAGAAAAACTGAAAACCAGTGACTGACAAGAGCATCAGTAGAACTTATTGGAAAAGGCTCATAGTATTGGTCTTGAGTGAACTGTAGCATTAAAAGCTAATAGACAGAAAAGAGAAATAGAGGTCCTGTCCCATCAAATCCTGGTTAGCTTTGCAAATTCAATAATCAATGATAGGGCTAACAATGGCTAGCTAGATTCCTAACATTGATATTGTCACTCTTAGGTTTTCAAAGTCCTGTGCATACGTAATCTCACTTTATCTTCACAATGACCCAGTGAAGGAGAGACATTTACTTAGAAGCCTGAAGAATTAAACTTGTTAAATTGAGATATTCTTTGCATAGAATTTTCGTATTTAGTGATGCCACAGTGGCTGTGATATTACCTAATTAGACACAGAGGATGAAATGAAGAGTAATGCCCACCTAATTGTTCATCGACTCCTAGATCCTTAGGAATAGGGTCTAAGGCAGGCTTGCACCACATATGCCCTGCAGGCTGCTTATGGCCTTCAAAGGATTTTGGGTGGCTGGGGGAAAAATGTAGGGTTGCCACTGCCCAGGCTCCTGTTTGTCACATGACCTGCAGCAACCAATCATCATCAGCAAGACTCTAGTCTAACCTATCTGTGGCCCAAAGAAGTTTACAAGTTGTGCAGGTCCGTGTAAGGTCGATGGGGAATAAGATCTTCCCCGCTCATCCATAGGCCTCCTGTGGAGCCCATTAAAGGAAGCTTGCTTACTTGTAGGAAGGCTTACACACTTTTTGTTCATTTCTAACTAGGCTCTGAGTTAGGAGGGTTCTAGCTCTGACCCTATTAGCTGAAAGAGTATATATTCTGAGAAGTGAGATTTATATGTGCATATATATGTGTGTGTGCGTGTGTGTGTGTGTGTACATATATATGTATATACCATATGTATAGATATGGATGGATAGATAGATAGATATCAGTTTTGCTTTGATTCAGGCAGTAGAGCCCTGTCTGTTGGTCTTTATTTCTCTTCTCTGTATTTTTTCTGTTTAAAGAAGATTGCTGACCCCTGAGACAGCTGTCTTTCCTAGTAAAGCAGATAAAAGAAGCTGCACTAGCAGCCATCATGGATATGCCAGGGTGGTTGCCATTACACTCTGGCCTAAGGGTAGGACCTTAGAGATCTAGGCCAATTCCTTCATTTTACATATAAGGAAACTGATGTCTAAGAGGGAAAGTAACTTAATCTAAAGGTAATGGCAATCTCTTGACTTCAAATCCAGTACTCTGTCCACTCTACTAGATTCTCTCAACATTACTATACTGTTCTTTAGCTTATAACTATAGCTATTCTTTGTAAAACTTTATTGACATTGGGGCTAATGTCCTACCAACCTTCCATGAACATCATAATAACTTTGTTCACTCAATTTACCCTTCCATTACCTTTCTTCCCTTAGCAACATGCAGTTTCATCATCATTTGAAATTTTTCTTCTGTACAGTTCTGCCTCTCTCCACTCCATTTACCGTCTTACCACTTAAGATCACCATGTAACAACTGTCTAAGTATCCTGCTATGTATAGCCTTACATGCCCTGTCCAGTAGGGGTGTACTTAGAAAAGCTTGGATTCTCTATTGGTGATCTGTGTTCTCTGTTAAGAATACCTCATTCCTTAAGGCCTTAAATACCTTGCTGTACCTGTTCATGTCTCTTTCACCTGCTCTTGGCTTCAGGAGAAGTTCTGAAGGCCCAGAATCTCTCTAGATCCTCACATTACATTGCCCAAACTGCTCTACCATTTTCAAGTTTGACCCTACTAATAGTGCACCCATCATGCTTTGGTAAGATCAATGAATCACAATTGTTTTCCAGACTTTTCCAGGATCAACATTTTGGTACAGGCTTCCTTAAACATGCCTTTAATCTCAAGCTGCAAGAATGTGAGTGATGTGAGGGATGATTAAAATGTTGGGAATGCATTATTTCCTTTGCTACAAATAGCTACATATTCTCATACACATGCCAGTTCTTGTTAGCATCAATTGATGGTGCCTAGAGTGAGGATGGCTGCAGACAGAATCTTTAATAATCATGTGACCGCCCTTGAAAAGATCGTAGAATTCTAGAGTTGGGGAAGATCTTAGAAGACATTTAGATCAACATCAATCTAAGGTGTGAATCCAGTCTACAACAGCATTCCTAGCTACTGGTCATCTAGCCTCCCTTTCAACATCTGCATGATGGGAGGGATAATGTCTTCTAAGGCAGATTATTCTAGTTTTGGACAGCTGTAAGTGCTGTCCCTTATATTGAGCTAAACTCTATTCACTTTCGTGCACTGATACAAGTTCTACCTTATGAGGCTAATTGACATCTGAACACAATACACTCCAGAAGTGGTGTAACCAGAGCAAAGTATAGCAGAACTCTTACCTCCCTCCTTCTGGAAATTCTGTTTTTATCTATACAGCTTGAGATAATAATTTTAGATTGCCATTTTGCAGTGCTAACTCATCAAACTTAGACAATAAAATCTTTCTACCTTACATCTCCCCTGTTTTATACTTATGCAATTTATTTTTTCAGCCCAAAGACTGAACTTTACTTCAATGATATGTGATTTTGTTGGCACAGGTGTTTCAGTTTAGTCCCAGAGACATGGGGTTTAGGCTCTGCCCATGCCAAAACTTTTGGGGCTTCATGATGTGTTGTGGTGGAACTGTCTCAAAGAATTCAGAGTCAGAGCACCTCTAATCCAAGTATAGGCATTTATTGAGATTGACGCCTCTCTGCAACTCAAGAGAAAGCAAGTTGGATTTTTACAGAGTAAACATGTGATTACATAATCAAAATTTACATAGAATATAGGAATATGATTAATATTAAAAAGGCAGGAGGAGTTTGTTAAGGGATAAGTTAATGGAGGAGGGATCCCAGCCATAGTAGAACTGCACATGCAATTATCCACAATACATACAGAAAAACCCATTGGGGGGTGCCTATGTATGATAATGATATTATAATAAGCCTCTCTATATCATAAATTTACTCTAGGTCAGCTCTTTACTATAACTGCACAGGTACCTACTTAGGGAAAGTCCCTTCTATTGTTTTGGGGTCCATATCCTGCTTGAGCACCCTGGTGGTGCTGCTTTCTGATTGGCTGACTATTGTGGTCTGTCTAAGGCTAGATGGATGTAGTTGTGGTTGAGTGCATGGACATACCTGCTGGTTCATGGGAAATAAGAGGAATGGGTCTGGGGGCAGTGCGTAGCTAGAGGCAGTGGCTGGGATCCCATCACATGGACATACCTGCTGTTCTGTGAGAAATTATGAGTTCATGGACACGCCTGTTGTTCTAGTGAGTGGTGAGGCATATATGAAGAAGTTAGGATATTGAAGTCAGGCAGGGGCAGTGAGTGTCTAGGTAGGGGCAGTGGACCTGCTATTCAGTGGGGCCTGTAAGGAAGTTAGAATACTGGGGTTGGGGGCAGCTTTATTAGGATTCCGTCACAGGTATTCATTCTGCCAAGATAGGAGAGTTGTGATCAGTAACTTAGTAGACAATCTTCAAGAATTCATGTGATCTGATTTATCATTCTGGGCCAACCTGTCAATGAGTCTGTTTGAATTTAGCCAAACTGGTCCTCAGATGACAGGCTTATAATCTATTACAGAGCCTATATTCAAGGCCTTTCCAAATTGGTAGTACCTACGAGAAGCTGTACTTCCCTGGAACAGCCTTTAATGATGGAGAGTCACCTCCACAGTACAATGAAGGTTCAGAATAAAGCTTTATTAGGGCATAGGACTTTATAATTAGCCTCTTCCACTCTGACTATTCACCTCCCTGTCTTTCTTTAAGTCCTAACCAAAATCCCACCTTCTACAAGAAGCCTTCCCCCTCTTAATTCCTAATGCCCTCTCTCTTTTAATTATCTACTATTTATCCTATATATAGCTCACTTTGCATATATTTGTTTGCATGTTGTCTTCCCCATTAGATTGTAAACTCCTTGAGGGCAGGGATTGTATTCCTCCTCTCTTGTATCCCCAGCACTTAGCACAGTGCCTGGCACATGGTAGACACTTAAAGTTTAATTTTTTTATTTCATCTTATTAGCTTCCGTCTATTCCTCTAACCTGTTGAGATTCTTTTCTCCCACTTTATTCTCAAATTTGGAAAGCATGCCTTTATGTCTTTATCAAAATCATTGATATGAATGTTTACCAGGACCAAAGAGAATTCCACTGTAGCACTCCACTAGAGAGCTTATATTATTGCAATAAGAGTTTGCATTCAGTTTTTCAACTGGTCCCACATCTACCTATTATTGGCTTTTCACCATCTCATACACAAGTCTTAGACATTTGATAAAATTTCTTCCTGAAATACAGATATCTTATGTCCATGGTATGACTATGATGTAAGCTTTTCCAGACAGGAGCTTCTTTTCATTCTATAAACCAAGTACTTTGCACAATGCTCGGAACACAGTAGGCACTTAATAAATGCTTGGGGGTGATTTTCTAATTGATGGCGTTACCCTGAGCTAGAAACCCTGCCTGAAGGAAATAAAGTTCATCTTGAATGACTTTATCAACTCTTGCTAGCTCTTAGTAATCACTTCTTTTTAGTGTTTACAAACCAACTCATTAATAATTCAATCCACAATGTATTAGCAATTAGTGTAAAAGCTTACTGGTCCCCAGTTTGAAATATTTGCCCCCGTAAAAAATCACTTTTCTCATAGCAGGCCACCTGCTGACCACAATGCTGCAAACATCATGGGTTCAGCAACCTCGCTCAGTTCATTTAAGACTAGTCAGTTAAACTACCTGCCCTCTTATCTTCTCTTGCATTTAAAAATTTCTTTTAAACTATTTTTGTTTTATTACCGATACACTTTCCAATGTAGAGAAAATTACAAAATTAAGAGTTAAGTAGTTCTGCCTTCTCTTATTTCTTCATTATTATTTTCCTATCCATTTGAAGCAGAGGATTCTGTCCCTTTTATGGAAAATGAGGAGGTATATGCTGGAGCCAGCTCTAACTGGCTTGTGAGCATCAATTGTTAAATTTTCCTCATGAGCATTTACACCTTAGAAATTGGAAATTGCTTCAAATCTAGGTTTAGTTTATTGTTCTGTTGATTGCCAAGACTTAAGAAAGTGTTAATAGTGAAGATTAAACTTAAAAGTGTGTGTGTATCCTCACCCTGCCCCCTCCACCTCTCTAGCCTGGGTGTTAAATATTTACCAAATCATATCTCTATTACTTGATAAATATTGTTTGAGTTCAGTAGGAGTGTAGTAGAAGGTTTAGATAATGAAATCGTCACTAGATTGGAGGCCTGGTGACTGTAGGCTAATAATAATCATAATAACTGGCATTTATATTGAAATTTAAAGTTGGCAGAGTGCTTTCCATCTATTATCTCATTTGAGCCTTACAATACCTTTGATTAAAACCATGGAGACCTGGGCTTGAGTCCTATAGCCACCATTTTCTACCTTTGTGATCAAGGGCAAGGCATTTAATTGATCTAAATTTCAATTTCCACAGTATAATGTGTGTTTTGGCTAAATGGCTTCTAATGTACCTTCTAACCCTAAAATTCTATAAGCCTTTTGAAAATGTTCTGTTGGGGGCAGAGAAGGCCAGGAAGACTGATGGGCTAGGTATCCCTCAGCCAGCTAGTCGGTCAGCTGCTGTATCTGTCAAACAATTGGCATTAACTGTCAGTCACCAATTCAGTGAAAGCCAGAGTGGGGTCTGATCAGAATGAGGCAGTGAATGATCAATGTAGAAGGAGAGTGGGGTCTATTTACTTAGAGTTCCTGCTGAGCTTCAGCTAGAGCTAGTCAGAACAGGGATATATAGAGCAGATATAATAGGATCATGTACCTGGAGCTTTGAAGACAGGCCTAAAAGGTAAATATGGATGGAAAGCAAAGCAGAAAACAAGTCAGAGTCATTGTGGGCATACAAGTCCACAGGGTTCCAAGGATGGAGTTGCTGCAGCAGAGCAGTGGCCAGGGCTGGAGACAATCAAAAGTCCAAGTTCTCCTTTCATATTTGCTCTTTAAAGAAACTTGTGGTTACTCTGGCTTGAGGATTTGGATTATCTGAATCTTAAGGGGGAATCCCTAGGAACACAGAGGACAGAATAACATTTCCAGATGATTGGAGCAGGGTCCTTGACGGCTAGCTTGTACATCCTGATAGAATAGATGAGGGCAGAGGTATCAAATAGTGCTCTGGTTTGGACAAGGAAGGTAGCTGAATGTCATTTGGACTGATAAGAATGAGATACAAGAGCTAATGTGTTGGTGTGGATCTCCAGGTATTAGGGACGAGCCTTTTTTTTTCCCTGAGACTCTACTCACATTGAGTCTCTTTATCTGTGGGCAGAATGGAGCAGTGTGGACTGACTATGATAGTATAGTTTAGTGAAGTCTTACTTTATTTAAACAACCATACTCTATCCAAAGAAATTTATTTAGTTAGATGGATATCAGTCTGCATGGAGGTCTCTAATAGTAAGTAACAGAGCTCTTTCTTCAGCCCTGTTCTATTAAAAAATCTTATCAATGATTTGAACAAATCTACAGAAGGCAGTCCTATCAAGTCTACAGATGACACAATGACAATTAGATGATAATGGCACACAGAAAAAAAAATGGATTTTAAAAGAAGCTGACAGGTTAGAATAAGGGACTACAGCAAGATAAATGTGAAGAGGGATATGAAAGGTTTTGTGTTTAGGCTTTAAAAAATCAATTACATGTGTAACTGATAGAAGAGACCTGGCTTCATTTCAACAGCCATTAATAAAATGCCTATTCAGTGAGAGCACTGAATAAGATATAAAGTTTTACTTTAGGTAAAAACAGGTTCCCACCCTCATGTATTTTGTAGCCTATTAGGGGAAATTATATACACTATGTAACCGAAAAGAACTAATATTTGGCAGTGGGGGGGGGGGGTCAGGGAGGGGAGAGGCTGTTACTGATTGCGAGAGAGTGAGGAGGTTGGCCAACAGTTCATGGAGTAAGTGCATTGAATTATTCTTTAAGGGATGGGAAGGATGACATTTCAGGCATAGGAAAAATTGTAATCAAAGGCACAGGGGTCGTAAATTATTGGAGTCTAGCAGACAGGGAGGAAAGTCATATGAAATAAGACTAGAAGGTAAGATACTATGAAATTCTGTAGGGCCTTGAATGCTAGGAAAGGGATTATCTACTTTATTCAGTCAAAAGAGAGCTACTGAAAATTTTTGAGCAGATGAGTGATATGAGCAGACCAAAGTATAAGTGTAATTTACCTGGATAAATTGGAAGGGGCAGTTTGGAAGAATGTTAGATTGGAAAGAAGAGAGCCTGAATTCAAATCCCAGCTTGATCCAGTCATTTCATTTCTCTTAACCTTGATTTCCTCATCTATAAAATAAATGAGTTGGATGAAATGACTTCTAGGGTTCCTTCTAGCTCCAAATCTGTGCTATTGTGGGGGAAAAGTGTAGTTGGGAAGATACTTCAGCAGGCTGTTGTTAAAGTACAAGAAAGTGGTAATGAAGGCACATGTTCTAGGACTTTTGGCATTAGAAATAGAGACATTAATGGGATTGAGAGGTAGAAGGAACTGTGGATATAATCAATTTGCAGATGATGGAACTGAAACTCAACTAGGTTGAGTGACTTGTCCAGGGTCCAACAGGTAACAACCAACAGAACCGAGATTCAAGCTCTGGTCCTGTCCTGGTCTTTCCAGGTTTTTCCTCTTGTGGTTTGATAGGACAACAAATACATTAAGTTTATAGTACAGTATATATTACATATTATGTTATGCCTTGTATCACATATCATAATATATATTGACATTGAACAAACAGAGATTAATAGCATTCCAAAGCATTGATGGTTGTAACTGAAGCCCTGAGGTGAATGAAATTGCTAAAGGAAACACTTGGGGAACTTCCACTCCAAGGGGTCAAGAAAAGAAAAAGGAGATTCCTACCCCCCTCCAGAAAAAAAAATACTTAGAAAAATAGAAATATAATCAGCACATGCCTTTGAAACCAAGGCGGAAGAGAGTATTGAGAAAGAAGAAAGCAGATGGTCAATGGTTCCAAAGCTTCAGAAGTCAGAGGATGAGGACTAGAAAAGAACAGTTAATGGGATTTGGAGATTAGAAGATGGTTTGGTAACTTTCGAGGTGACTTTTGGTGATATTTTCTGTGTATGTGTGTGTTGGGAGGGTGAGGGGGTTGGAGAGGGTAGTGCATCCAGATAAATTGGCTTGATCTGTACATTTGAAAAAGTTCTGAGGTATTGAGTTGAAAAACATGCACAATTTGAGCCAATAAAGTGATATGATTTTCAAAGAAGTAATGAATTTTTTTAACTTTAAGAAGTTAAGAGTGAGCTCCTAGGCTCCAATAATAGAAGAATAATGTCTAGTACAAGGAAATTAATAACCCCAGCTCTGTATTGGTTAGACCAAGTTTATAAAATTTTGTGTCCAGGCATGAGCCACAATTAAGAACAAATAAAGATTATTTGGAAGAAGGTGGCCAGCAAATGTGTCTAAAATCCGTGTTTTATGAGACATGGTCAAATGTTAGAGGTGGAAGGAAATTTAGGAACAAAGAGTGTTTAACATAGAAAAGACCAAGGATAGACATCATTTTTATTCATCAAAATGAGTAAAACAGTGTCTTACACATAGTACGAGTTCAGTGAATATTTGTTAAATTGGCGCACTGAGTTGGCCTAGTTCCTTGGAGTAACTTTTATTCTACTTACCAAGTCACGGTGTTAGCACAGATGCTAAGCATGGATCAGATGGCTAGGTGGTATAGTGGACTGAGCTCCAGGTCTGGAGTCCAGAAGATGAGTTCAAATCTGGCTCTATTTGCCTCAGTTTACCCAACTATAAAATGGGATAATAACAGCACCTGCCTTGAAATGTTGTTGTGAGAATTAAATGAGAGAATATTTGTAAAGCACTTAGCATACTGCCTGGCACGTAGTAGGTACTATATCAATACTTAATCCCTTCTCTTCAGCATAATGCAGTGAAGTTTCTGTTTTTAGGGTAGAGACAGTATTTTCCAGTTTCTTTAGCTTGGACTTTCACTATGTAGAATATTTGATAGGAATAATATGAATTCAAAGGAACTGTCATAAACTGGAAAGACAAAGATCAATAAGGACTAATCTAAGGTTATAATCATCACTATTTTATATAGCAGTTTGCCGTAAAATTTGTGTATCACCTCATTTGATCCAGACAACAGCCTTGTAAGTTGCCCCCTATGACACAACCATTATTATGCACATTTTTACAAATGAGAAAGAAATCCAGACCTGAGTTTTCATTGATATAGGAGACCTCCATTGAGGAAACTTCCTCTGTCAATGAATACTTGCTCTTCAATTTATAGTCTTAGAACTTAAGAGCCCTGATCAATGCAAACAAATAGCCATGATTCCAAGGTACCAATAAGGAAGATGTTACCTCCTTCTGAGAGAGAGATGATGGTGTCAATATGCAGAACAAGGCATACATTTTTGAATGTGGCTAATGTTGGAATTTTTATTGTTTGACTATACATATTGTCATGAGTGTTTTGGTGGTTTTTTTTCTAATGTAGGAGGGGAATGGGAGGGATAGAAAATAAATACTTGTAATTGAAAAAAATGTAAATTATGGTCTCAAAGAGTTATTGTTTGTGGAATTGAGAGATTAAGTAGCATGCCTTATCTCACAGTATGTGTTAGAGGCAAGTCTTTAACTAAGGTAAGTATTCCTGATATAGGGGCAGGCTCTCTATCTACTACAATGCTGCCTACAAAAAAAAATAAAAAGCACAGATATAGAGGAAGGATGAACTAAATATGTACAAATACAAAGATTTAGAGAAGATGATAGATATAAAAGCTGAACACAAGTTTTTAGGCACACGTTTTTTAGGAAAGAAGTACTTAAGTTTAAAGGGGAAATATGATAGTGATGCACAGAAGTACAGAAATAGTATGTAGGGACATCTGATCCTTTCATTATACAAAGACCTATAATTCTGTATCCTTCAAAGGGATAGTGATATGGAGATTTCTGAGATGGTTCACAGGGGAACCACAAAGACACAAACCTGTATACAGCTCCAAAGCTTCTAGATAAAATGAAAAATTCAGACAGTCATCTGGATGCTTTATCTATACAACTCCAGACATTTGGATGTTTCATCTACATTTTTGGTATTGTGCAATTATCTAGACAGCCAAAAAATGATTAAGGTCCTGGACAAAATTTGTCTGGAAAGATTGAAGGGATTGGAATTATTCAGCCTGAAGAAGAGGAGGTTGAAATTCAATGTAATAATGTCTTCGTGTTGGTTTAATGATGATGTACAAGTGTCACCAGGAGATTAGAAATGTTAGACATGTACACTGACCAAAAATGGGTGACGAGGAGGGAGGAAAGAAGCTCGCCCTTCAACAAGTGGGATATAGGTTAGTTAAAAGCAAAGATGGGTTGATAAGTGTTTAATGGGGGTTGTGGATACATGCACACACTTTTAAGTTTAATCTGTGTGATTAACACTTTCTTAAGTCGAGACAATCAGCCAAATAGTAAATCTGTCACTGATTTGTAACGATGTTGATTTCTGTGGGTATAAATGCTTATAGTGAAAATTTAAGTCAGTTCTGCCAGCAAGATAGAGCTGACACTAGAACACCCTTGGTTAAAAGGCAGGATTTTCTAGTTGGCGATGGTTGGTTGATTGGTTGTTGTCCTTCATTCTCAATGAGGACCAAAATGACATCACTATATTGGAGTCAAGGTACAGTGTGCTGACTGTGGCTGATTAGACAAGTATAAGCTGTGAAGGCTCTACCACAGGTCAGGCACAAATAGTGCACATGAACATTTGGAGTGGAGATGCCTCTAGATTTGCATATCTTATGTATCTTTTGAGCTACTGAAATTCTGCTTCACTCATAGAGCACAATACCTTCTTTGTGGTGGGCACACCATGCTGGGCAGTCATTTGTCAGTGTCTCCCATGTCTCACAATCAATACCAAAGTTCTTCAGAGAGATCTTGAGACTGTCCTTGTATCACTTCTTCTGACCTCTATATGCTCGTGTACAATGCTGATGAACTCTGGGCAACCAAATTTTGCCATAATTTTCCACAAGCCTTCATGACTGATAGCATCAAAGGCCTTGGTCAAATCAATGAATGTTATGTACTGATCTCTGTTCTGCTCCTGGCATTTCTTCTGGAGTTGTTGGGCAGTAAACACCATATCAACCATTCCTCTGCCCTTTCTGAAGCCATACTGGCTCTCAGGTAGGTGACCATCTTCTAGGGCAAGTATCAGCCTATTAAGGACTCTGGAAACAATCTTGACAGCAGGGACTAAGAGAGAGACACTCCGGTGATTGTCACAGGACAACCTATTTCCATAGAGGCATCTTTGAGCTCCTGGGAGATAACCTCCTCTTGCCATACAACCCAGAAAATTTTCATCAGCTTTTGTATGAGCAGTGGACCCAGGCCTTGTAAATCTCAGCTGGAATAAAAGCAGCACTAGGTGCTTTGCCTCACAAGAGTAGCTTAATGGCATTTAAAACGCTTTCTTCAGTTGGAAGTTTGGCTAGAGAGTAATTGACTTCAAGCTGATGTATACAGTCAGTTGCTTCAGCATTGATTGATGATACTCCGGTGAGAACACTATGGAAATGTTCAGCCCATCTCTCCAGGATCATGTCCTTATCACTAATCAATGTGGCTCCATCAGCACTGAACAGTTGAGATGCACTATTGGTCTTTGCCCCATAAATAGCCTTCAGGGCATCATAAAAGTACTTTGGATTGTTACAATCAATATGCAACTGAATATAATCTGCCTTCTTACTGAGCCAAAAATCCTGTGTTCCTCTAAGCTTCATGTGTACTTTACTTTCGGTGGAGTTAAACTCTGCCTTCTTAGAGACAGACAAGCTATCTTGATGGTAAACTCTGTGGAGTTCTCGTTTTTTGTTTAGCAGTGTCTGAATTTCCCCATCATTTTTGTTAAACCAGTCTTGATGCTTGTGAGTGTTTTGATCCAGATGAGTAAATGCAGTGCTGTACACTAAGTCTCTGAAAGCTGCCCACTCTTTTTCTGCTTCACTGTTGCCAATTGTATGATGGCTTAGCTTTTCCTCCAAGTTAAGCTTGGAGAAGCACTCTAATCTGCTTACATTAAGTCTTCTGGTAGTTATCTTTCCTTGGGGCTGCTGCTTTTATTGAATGCAAATATTTAGCCTGGAAAGGATGAATCTATGATTAGTTTAGCACTCTGCACATTGTCTTTGTCACTTTCACATCCTGTATATGATAGTTATCAAATACTAAAATAACTTATTAAGGGAGGTAATGGGACCTCCTTCTCTAGAGGCTTTTGAAAATAAAATTTTGATCTGTTTTCTGTTTGTGGGGGACTGAGGGAGCATCTCTAAGAATAAAGGCTAGAGTTGAAGGTCAAAGAAGGGAAAGACTTTGAGGTCTCTTCCATTCCAAAAACTATCATTTTTATTAGGGGTTTATTAAGATTTTGTATCTATTCTTGACAATTAATAAAAAAGAAAATGGCAAGCAATTGTTTATGGTGGGCAGTTCTCATTAGTCACTATTCAAACATACAATAACTTACCTTAGGAATAATACAATCATTAATCTAGTTCTAGCCTAAGGATAGATTGATACTCAAGAGCCACTCTAATCAGAGCACTCAGGCTCCTGTGGGACTTTTCAGACTTTTAAAAAAGAATCGAGTTTGCCTAAATTCTTCTAAATGATTTTGTAGATTTCCATGTGTAGATTGCCAAATGTGGCAAACATGTCTTTTCTGGAATGTAAACAATCAAATTCTGGTGCTTAGTTGAGTAACATTATAGAGCACTTAGGGGTGTTCAGCTAATCAGATTGCTGGAGCAGCTGAAAATCCCTCAACCTGTAATTTTGCATAGAGAGAGAGTGCCTCATGCTGTGCAATTAACTAGTTTTATTAGAAATAAATTTATTTGCTTCTGGCTGGCCCTGTGGTCTGCTGCAGTAAAGAGCATTCTGAACTTGATCCTGAACTAACCAAGTATCAGAGCCAGCTAGCGGGGTCATGGTAATTCCAAAGAGGAATTCATACTTACCTTGTGTGACTAGTCATTGACATTTCTTAAGAGGGAGACATTAACGGCCGAGTACCCCAGGAAAGCCTTAAGGGCAGGATGGGGAAAACCTGTGGATGTGGCCCTCTAGGTCTTCAAGTGTGGCCCTTTGATTGAATCTAAACTTCACTCTGTGAGGACCTCTGCACTTGAGGACCTAGAGGGCCACATGTGGCCTGAGGCCACAGGTTGCCCACTCCTGTTTAAGGATTTTTCAGGTCCATTGCATCTTTATAAGGTAAGAATCTGCCCTTCTAGTTTAGAGCATGCAGATATTCAAATTTATTAACATTTATCAGCCACTATGCTAAGCACTGGGGATGCAAGTAAGAAAAAAAAAAGGTGTTTCCTCTATAGGAGCTTACAATCTAATGGGGGAAGACAGCACACAAAAGGAAGCTGGGAGGACATCACCAGGAGGTACTTGACAAAGGAGAATCCTGTTCCATGAAGTTGACACCCAGCAGAGCTGCCGATGGGCAGTGGAGTGAGCTGGAAGTTCAATTTCTGCCCCAATTAAAAAAAAACTTTGAGAGAAGTTTAGTGTTCCATTTTCCAGCCCTCCAATCAGAGGGGAGAGGAATCTGAGGGAATTGGAAAGGCATTGATTATACAAGGCTGAGTTAGCAGAGTAGTGATGAGATATGTTTAAATGTAAGCTTATTAGACTCATTTTAGGTAATGGCAGTTTCTATTAATGGATCATCTGGTCAAAAACATTTTCTCTTTTTAATCTTTTTTAAGAGAGAAAAAAGAGCATAAGAGCACAATTCTTAGTCAAAGTCTATATGAGATTATTAAAAATAAGCAAAATATAAGGGGAAGGGGAGGGAGGAAAGGAAGGATAGAATTTGGAACTCAAAACTTGAAATAATTTTTTTAAAAAATAAGCAGTCTTAGTGCAGTTTTAAGCTATTAAAGCTAATAAAACATTAAGAATGATAATAATAAAGTTTTCATTAATCATAATAATAAAGCTTTAATAATTATTTAAGCTATTAAAGCTTAAAACTGTAATAAAACTTAAGGGACATCCTTACAGTAAATTCCATTATTGAATCATATTTATTCAGCACGTTTAATTCAACAAACATCAAGTACTTATTTGTGCAGAGCTAAGAAAAAAAAAACAAGCTTAAATTTGATATTGTTATTGTCCTTATGGAGCCTACAGGTTTTTTTTTTTTTTTTGGTGGGGGGCATATACTATGCGAGGAATGAAGGAGTGTGGTTCATGCATGCCTCAACTTTCCCTGTGAAGTAGATTAGATAACTTAAGTCTGGTGGGAAGATCAGAGAAGATCGGGGTGAGGAGAGAGAAGAAAAGATTTGGACCAATTGCTATAGAAATTAAGATAAGGAAGCAAAAGAATAGAGAAGTTTTATTGAGTAATATTAAGAGAGCCTAAATGATGACAGGAATGATAAATTTGTAATGGGCAAAATCAGTTCAGTTTCATGATTTTTACTCAGAAACCTTGATGCAGAAACAGAGAAATCAAGTAATAGAGATTACTGTAAAATGAGGGTTTAACAAGCACTTCTTAAGTACCAACTATGTGCCATTGTATAAAGTGACAATGTCAGGAATGAAGATCATCAGGGCAAGAAATTCTAATGCAATGACTAGTAAAACATGGTAGATGCAGATAGACCAAGATATATGTAATATATATGCATATATATTATATATATACACACACATATACATATATGTATATGTATCTATATATGGAAATAATTTAAGCCATAGATGGATTAGAAGATGAATCAACGGACCCAAAAGTTATAATAGAGACAAAGGGTATGTTTAGTGTGAATGACAGAATGGATGAAGTGGAAAGATGATGGAACTCTAGATCTTGTAAAGGGTGCAGTTTTGAGAAGTTGTGTGTGACCAAAATTTTGTTGTTTTATTCAGTTGTTCAGGCATGTCCCACTCTTCATGACCCCATACAGGGTTTTCTTGGCAAAGACACTGGAGTGGTTTCCCATTTCCTTCTCCAGTGAATTAGACAGAGTTTAAGTGACTTGCCCAGGGTCACACAGCTAGTGGGTATCTGAAGCCAGATTTTAACTCAGATCTTCTTGGCTCCAGGCCCAGTGCTCTATCCACTGAGCTACCTGCCTTCTTCCTGTAACCAAAATGTGAATAGAGAAAGACGTTTTTGTTGTTTGAGGAATTTGTGGTCAGACTGTTAGTGGGTTCTGGAACAGACTGAAGAAGTCCTCAAAGGTCCCTTCCACCATTAAATCTGTGATTGTATAGTCCAGTAAGTCATCTTGTCCAACCCCCTCATTGTGTGAATGAGGAAATTAGTATTTGGAGAGGTTAAATCACTTGCCCAAGGTCATACAGTGAGTTAATTACAGAGCCAAGTCTAGATTAATGAGAGAACTTTGTCTACATTTGTTTGTATTTTACTGTTCACAAAATGGTTTCATGCCTGTTATCTCACCAAATTCTTATGCCAACCTTGCAAGAGAGGCTAGTCAACAATTATTATCTACATTTTATGGATAGGAAGCTAAAAGTCTGAAAATTTAGTGATTTGACCAAAATCACATAGCTAGTATAACTAGAATTAGAACTCAGGTCTCTTGATTGTCCTTTCAGATCTCTTCCTTGTTAGGCAATATTTGACAAAAAGCTGATCTTTCAAAAGTTCTTATTTACAATTAAACTCAAGGCCTCGCATTACAAAATATTAGCAATAGTCTTATGAAGGGAAAAAATGGAAAAAGTCCTCCTTAGTCATATCTCAGCTTTTAGCACCAAAAGCAATTTTGTTGGCAGCATTACAGAGCTGGATATTTGGAGGTACATTTGCACACTAAACTGCTTCTAACTCCTAGATAAAATATTTTTGCTCCTCGTGCTGTCAGAATGACATTCTACACAAGCACCATATTTGTATAAATCTAGTTTACCTTTCTTTGACTTTTTATGGTCTCCAAATGTTAAGTGTTCGCCGTTTATTTCATTCAATTTCAGCTCCTCTCCAGTCTCGCCAGGTTAGCTTGCCCTTAGTAGGATATGTAACCAAAGAGCCCACTCTTTACTAGAGCAGCATGTTCCTTGGAATATAGCTTGAGCTGTTCTCTAAGAGGATGCCAAATGAAGAAAGAATAAGCTTTGATGATCCATAAAAAATCATTGAGTTCTAATTTATGTAGGTTCACAACATAAATGATTAAATGAAATTCCTCACCAGTCCTTCTTCATCTTCCAAAGCATAGCACCAAAATGAGAGTAATGGCTGGTCAATTTAATCACTTTAGCTATGGCAGTTAAGGATGTATCTCCAGGGGGAATTTCTTCATGGAACTAAGGAAAGCTACTTATTTGGTTAGTTTAAAAGAAAAGAAATTTCTTTTCCCCAAAGGGAATCTACTTGGCAAGGGCTTAGATGCCAACCAACACTCCTTTTGATTTGAAGAGCATTTATCATGAGCACATTAGATTTCAGCCACAGAGACAGGCTGCAGGTATGTAAAGACAAAAAAAAAATGCCTGCCCTCAAGGATCTACATTCTTCTGTGGGGAAAGAACATGTAACATAGATAAATAAATATAGAGCATATACAAAATAAATACAAAGTCATTGAAAGGAGGAAGAAGAACACTAGCAATCAGGATCATCAGGAAAGGCTTTGGAGCAGTTGAGCCTTGCAGGGAGCTAGGACATAAACACAAGACCAAAGACAAATATCTACAAAAATATTCCTAAGACCATAGACCTTAGAGCTGGAAGGGACCCGAGAGGTCATCCAATCTAACTCCCTCATTTTACACATGAAGAAACTGATGCCCAGAGATTGAGTGACTTGTCCAAGCTCACATAGATTATCAGTAGCAGAACTATGCCTTTAATTGAAAGAGACAGTATATGTTTTATTACTGTACCTGCCATGCCCCAGTCTAGCAGATGAGAAATTCTCCTGAGCACACTCACTACAAGTAGCATATCTCTGATATATTATATTTTTACTTCAGTACTTCAGAGGCCTAGGATTTTTTCAGCGTGAGATCTTCCTCCACCACTGAACACAACTCCCTCTGCCTTAATCTATGGGCTTCCTAAGTTGCTGGGACCAAATCCATTCATTACTCAATAGCCAACTATCCGGTGGCGAGCCTCTCTATATTCATCCAGGTTAATGTTTTTATGATGGCCATGTCCATTGTTGGGGCAATCCTTGAAGCCTTTCCAAATTGTAGGATTCATTGACCAGATAGTCTGCTAACAGAGAAGCCAGGATTACTCCCATGCTACTAGGAATCTTTAGAGGAGCACTTTGGTGAAGGATGCTTTATTATGGTGGAATGAAATAATCCAGTAAACTTCATTGATGATCTTAAGGATCTTCCAGTCACATTTTGGGAGGAGAAAAGACCAACCATTTTCTTTATAGGTTTAAAGTTTACTATTTGTCAGTTTATCTGGGCTACTGAAGTGGCCTCTAAATCTACAGTGACACATGTGTGACACTGATCACTAAATATAGGACAAAAAGTGTTTTGGAAATAGTGCAAGCCTGCTCTTTAGGTTCTACTTGTAGTATATAGCATTGCTAGGAGTTAGTCGAGGGGCTGGTTTTCTCCCTTTCTGTACAAGTAGGGAGGAAGTTTTTCTTTTTTTCCTTTTTCCTTTTTTTTTTGAGGGAGGGAGTAGATTAGTAATGGTAGTGGTAGGGTAAAAGTGCAATGAAACTATATTTAGCATAGTAAATAAAAATAAAGTAAATGAAACAATATGTAGTTTTCTAAAGTCAATAAGCAGCCTGCAGGGATCCTTAAGTATAGTTTAGTGACCTCCATTTGTATTTGAGTTTAACTCTGCTGCCTTTGGCAGCTAGGTGGCAGTGGAAAAAGTCTGGAGCACCGGGCCTGGAGTCAGAAAGACCTGAGTTCAAATCTGGCCTCAGACACTTACTAGCTGTGTGACCTTGGGCAAGTCACTTAACCCTTTTGCCTCAGTTTTCTCATCTGTCAAATGAACTGGAGAAGGAAATGGTGAACCACTCCAATATCTTTCCCAAGAAAATCCCAAATGGGGACATGACTGAGACAACAGAACAACAAGAAGAAACTGCTGCCTTAGGGGATTCTTAAATAGTACTAAGCATCAAAGGTGTGTCTCATACATAATACAAATATTCGTGGAGAGCAGAGCCATCTACAATTGTTCTGATCTATATATTTCCAATCGACCAGTGAGGCTGCTGACTTTGTACAGCTCTCCCTAACTTAAATCCAATTCACTTGCATGTCATGGCATCACCTCCCTGATGTCATGGTCCTCTTTGAAAATGAAGGACAAACAACAACATTCATGGAGAACATTAGTCCTATAAGAGGCTCTCAAGAAGGTAAATGTTTTTGAAAACCTTAGAAGCTAGGCGTGATGGTACCCTTGACAATCCTTTGTGGCCAGAGTGGCCTTTGTTTTCCTTGAGTGACTCAGCTTACCTCATTGAGCCTTGCTGGTTGCTGCTGCTTCTCTTCTGGGAAGTGGAGAACTTCCTGTGTGATGAGTCATGGGACTGGCTGAGGGGAGGTGTTAACTCCAGAGTCATGCCCTATTGGGTGTTAACCTGGTCTACGCTAGGGGGAGGGGCCAACTCAAGAACCAACCGGCCCTGGTCATTCAGGCGGCTCTTGAGGATATCAAAAACTCTATAAGAGGGGAGAGGACAGCTTGAAGAGCTCTCTCTTTCCTTTTGCGGTTGGCGTGGGAACAGTGGGAAGCGTGATTCTGGGCCAGCCCTTGCTCTCAGGCTGAGCCCAGATGTTGGTAACTATGAATTGTATTGGGTCTGTCTGTTGATATTTGTAGTTTGTTTGTATTTAGTTCTGAAGTTTGGGATGGTGGTTTTGTTTTCCCCTGAACTAAATGAATGTTCTGAACTTCAGGGTGCTGGATGTTTGTTCCCCTGAACTAACTGACTGTAATCTGTATTTGGCCTGTCTTTTGATGCTTGCCCCAATGCTCCCCTGAACTAACTGAATGCTGGCATTTTTTCCCCTGAACTAAATGAATGTTGTCTGTACACTAACTGAATGCTGGATTAAAGTAAGCTGGTCAACCCCTTCACTGTGCTTTTCTTGTTTAAGCAGATAAAAAGAACCTGTGCTTTTCCAGCGTGCCAGCAGCCTCCTGGGTGCATCTTACGCCCCCACAGAAGCTGCTAGCTGATTGTTAAAACATCCTTGCACTAGGGAAAGTTCAGGCTGGTGGATCATTTGAATTTCGGAGGTCTGAACTGCATTAGGCTAAGCCAAGAAGCACCTACTTCCCTTCTCCATGATATTACTAGAGGATCTACAAAATGAATCAGCAAGTATGGCACCAATATTGTGAGTCTTCATTTGGGGGTGATGGGATAGGGAACCAGGCAAACCAGCTCAGGTTGAAGCCAGACCAGGTCAGATCCCCAGTGCTGATCATCAGTTGGATAGGGCCCATGAATGATTGCTGTATTTCCAGCCTGGGTCAGATTGGGAAACTCAGTCTCAATAAACCAAAACAAAACAAAAACAAAAAACTTGGACTTCACTCTGACTGAAAAGAGCCACAGTGTCCTCATTAAAATTCAGTCCCCAAACTGGATTTTATACTCATCCACAGTGAACTAATGAAGCTAAATTCCAAGTCTAGGACTGGGGTTATATAATCAATTGTACTACCATACTTAAGGAACATAAAGTTAATAAATCCTATATGTCCATTTTCAGGAAGAATATTGTAAACTCCCATCTTTCACAATCTTCTGTTCCCCTTTTCTGAGTAAACATTTACAGATTTAAGTAGATGCCATATCTACAACATTATTTTCACGCTGAATATCACTATCACCTGATAATATGAAGAAAACCTCTTTCCTTCTCTGATATCATTAGAGTTAAAAGAAGCATATAATGGCAGAAGAATCTACCAGGATCGTATATTTCAGAGTAGTTAAAGGAAGCAGATGCTCCAGCAATAGGCAAACACCAAGAGTTATGGATGGTGGTAGGTGGAAAATATAGGAACTCTGTTTTTAGCACCCAAAAGAGCCTCAGATCCACCCTAGAGATGATCTTGTTAATTGCTAGTCTGATCCAGAGTAATGCTGGGAGCATTGTCCAAGTTCATGGATATATCTGTGCTGATTATGGTATGCTTCTGGGCAGGCCTGGGACAAGTGAAGAAAGAGTTTTATTCAGTGGGTTGACCAGTCCTAGGGAGGACTAAAATCCATGCCCACGCATTCTAAGCTCCTGTGAGATCATACTTCTAGGAGTGAAGACCATACGTAACTACTTGAAATGACCCTGAAATGTATGGGGACTCTTAATGACACTGTTTGCTATCATTAGAGGTTGTCAAACTCCACTTGTCCTGGGGTCAGGAAGACACATCTTCCTGAGTTCAAATCAGGCCTCAGATACTTGCTAGCTGTGTGACCCTGGAGAACTCACTTAACCCTGTTTGCCTCAGTTTCCTCATCTGTCAAATGAACTGGAGAAGGAAATGGCAAACGACTCCAATAACTCTGCCAAGAAAACCCCAAAATGGGGTCACAAAGAGTTGAACACAACTTAAATGACTGAACAACAACAAATCAGTATGGAACTGCAGGGAACTGTTACTATTTTGTTTTTGATATCACTGGTCTAGAGTACCTTGGGCCATGGAAAGGGATCCTATTTGGCATTCTTGGTGTTCATTGGAGCCAAAGCCAGATGGCTCTGGAGGAGAGAATAAGGCTGGTGACTTTGCACATCCTGCCTCGTTTAAACCTAATTCACTTGCAAGTCAGGACATCACCATCCTGATGTCACTGGTGTTCTTCAAGAATGAAAGACAAAGAACAACAATTCATTGGAGCAATGATGACCTAGGTTGGAACCTTTCCCCTTCCTCCTCTACATTTCTGTCTGGAGATTTAAGGCTATAGAATGTTCAAAGAAACAACAGCAATGAAAGTAACCAACAACTTTCCCTTAAAACAGAAGTAATATATCTTTGACTCTTTTATTAAAATCTGTATTTATGATGAATTCCTGTTGTGGAAACTCCTATAGATGCAGGTCTGCAACTGGGCTATTTAATAACATATAGTCTTACAGAGTTGCCTGGGGCAATAAGAAATCAAGTGACTTGCCTGTGCTCACCTAGTTAAGTAGATGTCACAAGCAGAATTTGAAAGCTAAGTCTTCCCGATTTTAAGGCCAGTTCTATGTCCAACCATGCCCTGATGCCTTTTTTTACCCTTGGACTCATAGGATCAAAAATTTAGAGCCAAAAAGGATATTAGAGATTATCTAATTTAACTCCTTCATTCTACAGATTACAGAATTGCTATTCAGAGTTTAAATGACTTACTTATGGTCACAAGGGTAGTAAGCAGCAGAGCTGGGGAATTTAACCCATATTCTGAAATTCAAAATCCAGTACTCTTTGTAGTACTCTTCGCCCTGCCTCATTGTCAGTGCCAGGTCATGATTAGAGTGGTGGATTCTCCAAAATAATTCGAGATAAAGTGAGAGAGCAATTGACAGTTGAAGAGATAAGCCAGTCTGGCATAAGATAGAGGATGTGAATATAACTGATGGACCAGGTTATCTGAATCATCTTAAATATCAATAGGCTGCTTTCAGTATCTTTCCTTTCTTTCACCAAAAGAGCTGAACTTCCTTTTCCCTAAATGTATTTAAGAGAATGTAGTATTTATAAACTAAGTCTTTACAGACTGTTTGTAAGACACATGAATTTAGCATGCATGCCTAGTTGAAAGTAGGGCAAACCAGAAAGTTGGAGAGAGACTGCACTGTCAACCAGCAAGTGACTGCTTTTTCTTAAAGAAATCAGGATAATACTCAGCATTTACTAATTCAATGTTCTGTTGAAGATGTTTCACAAGGATTCCAAAAGAAGGGTGTTAAAACCATGAGACTGACCAGTGTATCCATCTTGGTGGTGGAGGTTGGTGTAGCAGAAATCATGAATCTTGCTACAGGCTAAATCATCAATTTCCAAATCCATAGATGAACTGGTTGGAAAAAATCATCTCTAAAATCCCTTTCATCTATAACAATCCATGAATCTGTTACTCTATTTGTAAGGTATAGTCATAAGGCAAAAACTACTGAAATCCTGTGTTGATAGATCCTTGGTCACTCAGGCACTACTATCAGATTAGGACCTCTTGAGTTCGTGGGAAGACTCAGACACATGGTTTTACAAGGTACATCGTTCCTGCATCCTTCATTATTTCATAATACCACATGTTTATATTCTGCTCAATGGTTTTCAAAGATATATATATGTGTGTGTATATATATATATACATACATACATACATATATACATATATATATATATATGTATATAGTGTACAAACCCAGTTCTGCTAACTCTAAATCCAGTGTTGTTTCACATACACCATACTAGCCTTTCAAAGGACAATGATGGCCATATCAGGGCTATTGAATTACACCCACTTTTTCTAGTGCTTGTCTAATTTTAATAAACTAGATGTAGTACCAAAAGGATATTTTATTTTAAAAACATTAATATTAATATATTATAATATTTATAATTATTTATTTGAGTATATATTTATTCATATTAACACTTTCTAATTACATTTTAAAAAATCTTTAACATTCATTTTTTTTAAATTTTAAGTTCCAGATTCTCTCCTGCCTGCTCACCCCTCTCTCACTTCTTGAGAAAGCAAGCAATATGATATCAGTTATACACATGAAGTCATGCAAAATGTATTTCCATATTAGACATTTACAAAAGAAAACATACACATACACATAACAAAAAGAAAGTGAAAAATGTATACTTCAATCTGCACACAGTTCATCAGTTCTCTGGAGGTGAATAGCATTTTTCATCATGATTTGGAATTGTCTGGGATCATTGCCTATCAGAATAGCTAAATCTTTTACAATTGATAATTTTTATAATATTGTTGTTACTGTGTACAGTGTTCTCCTGGTTCTGCTCACTTCACTTTGCATCAGTTCATATAAGACTTTCCAGGTTTTTGTGAAGCCATCCTACTCATCATTTCTTATAGCATAATAATATTCCATTACATTGATACACCACAACTTGTTCAGCCATTCCCCCATTGATGAGCATCCCCTTAATTTTTAATTCTTTGTCACCACAAAAAGAGTTGCTATAAATATTTTTGTACAGATAGATCATTTTCGCTTTTCTCTGATCTCTTTGGTTTACAGACCTAGTAATGGTATTGCTGGGTCAAAAGAAAGTCATGGTTTTATAGCCCTTTGAGCATAGTTCAAGTTATTTCCAGGATGGTTGTACCAGTTTACAAGTCCACCAATAATGCATTAATGTCCCTATTTTCCCACATCTCCTTGAGCATTTGTCATTTTCCTTTTCTGTTCTGTTAGCCAATCTGATAGGTGTGAAGTGGTATCTTAGAATAGTTTTAATTTACATTTCTCTAATCAATAGTGATTTTGATCATTTTTTTCGTGTGACTATTGATGGTTTTAATTTTTTCTTCTGAAAACTGCCTGTTCGTATCTTTTGACCATTTATCAATTGGAAATTAACTCATATTTTCATAAATTTGGCTCAGTATAAAATATATTTGAGAAATGAGGCCCTAATCAGAGAAACTAGCTATTAAAAAAATTTTCCTTCAGTTTCCTGCTTTCCTTCCAACTTTGGCTGCATTAGTTTTGTTTGTGCAAAACCTTTTTAATATCGTGTAATCAAAATCATACATTTTGCTTCCCATTCACTTCTCTGTCTCTTATTTGGTCATGAATTCTTACCTTATTCAGAAATCTGAGAGGTAGATTTTTCAATGCTCCCCTAATTTACTTATGATATCCTCCTTCATATCCAAATCATTTATCCATTTTGACATTATCTTTGCATACGGTATGAGGCGTTGGTCTATTTCTAGTTTTTGTCAAAATGCTTTCCAATTTTCCCAGCAATTTTTGTCAAATGGTGAATTCTTGCCCCCGAAGCTTGGATCTTTGAGTTTAGCACTAGATAACCATGGTCATCTACTATGTGTATTGTGTACCTAATCTATTCCACTAACAAAAGGATATTTTTAGAATTTATTTTTGCTCCTACAGAAAGAGGAAACTCTTTAGACTACTCTGTTGGCTAAGATAAGCACAGTATATTTAACAAAATAAACAAAACAAAAAAAATCTGTCCAGGAAGAAAGACTACAAAGGAATGTATCATGCATTCCTATACACCAGTCTGGTCTCTAAAAGACATAGAACATAGCAGAGGTAAAAGCATTTAGATGTATCACTGAGTTAAAATTCGAGAAAGCTCTTAGTATATAGTTACAACCCTTCAACATATTGTAGTACACTTAGCATTGCAAAAGTACCTGCCAACATGTTTCTATTCTAAATACATAATGCAAATTTTTATTTCCTAGAGTGCTATAAAAGACAGTTTTTCTAAAGTCAACAGGCTTTTGCATAAAGAATTTGTGTATATAGAAGGAAAACAAAAGACTGAGAGATGATCAGAAATTGAACAATTCTGATTTATTAGAACATTGTGTAACTATGAAAAATGCACTGTTATACAAGTTTGTCTTTGATTTTTCAACAGGCAGAAATACTCAGTATCCTCAGTCACAGAAACATCATCCAGTTTTATGGAGTAATTCTTGAACCTCCCAACTATGGTATCGTAACAGGTAAGAATGCCTTTATTAGTACAGAGGCTTTCCCCCTCCCCACCCCAGTTTACAAGGCTTTTTTGCTCCAAATATGTTAAAATGCTAGATACAGTTATGAACTGTATTCTACTGTCAGATGTCACTTTTGTTGCCATAAAGCATTAATAAAACTGATTATATCAATATAATTAGGAATGGTGTTTCTACTTCTACCCATGTTTAATTGTGCTAATTATATCTGAGTAAATGCTATTTAAATGCACTTGCAGCTGCAATACCAATATTTGAAGGTGCTGTTTAACTAAAATTTCATTTAATTAGTTGAAATGAGCAATGCTTTTTGCAACTCTGTGACCTTTTGCAAATTAAGATTTCTTGAGCTATTCATGTTATAATTCTTTGCAAGGCATTTTAATCCCATTAGAGCATTCTTACTTCAAGGTCTCTGACATGAGAACAGTATTTTTCACGTTTGGTCATTTGAGTTGATAATGACCTTGATCTAAATCATCAGTTAATTAGGAACAGCAGTTTAGAACTAGGTGAAAATATATTTTCTAAAATGGAACATGTAGAAAATTTTACACCTTTTTTGTACTTTGTGCTTGTATATATTCCTATTCTGCAGTGAGAAACTGTTAAGATTACAGTGTTGGCTATGATAACCACAGGATTTAATTTTAAAGAGCCTCTGACATTTCTAACAAGAAGATCCTTAAAATAGTATAGCCTTCTCTTTTAGAATCATGTAAAGAGTTTGGGAGATGTTGGTTCGAGTTGGATATAAAAATTTTAATTACTAGACATTATCATGTAGCAAAAGTAAATGTGATAAGTAATTTAATCCCTTCTTCACAGGTCTAATTTTAATTAATATCCCACTTTTTTAAGACTAACATTAATAATCTTAGATACTTAGACCTAGTAGGATGTCATTGAGTTGTTGAGTTCATTGGTCCACCCTAAGATAGGACTACATAAGGCTTTTCCTCATTCCCAAATATTTCTCCAGTTTCCAAAATAACTTATAACTTAGTGGCAATAATAGAAGTGGTAGTAGCAGTAGTGGTGTCAGTGGTAGCAGTGGTAGTGGTAGTAGTGGCAGTAGTGGTAGTAGTAGCAGTAGTAGCAGCAGTGGTCGTAAAAGTATAGTAGCAGTAGTAGTGGTGGTAGTGGTAGCAACAGCAGTAGTAGTAGCAGTGGTATTAGTAGCAGTGGTCGTAATTGCAGTGGTAGTAGTAATTGTGGTGGTGGTAGTGGTAGTAGTGGTGGTGGTGGTGGTGGTGGTAGTAGTAGTAGTAGTGGAAATAGTAGTGTTTAACATGGCAAGGGATAGAGAGCTGGCCTCAGGGGCCAGAAGACCTGAGTTCAAGTCTTTCCTCTGGCATATACTATCTTTGTGACCCTAGACAAGAAATTTAACTTCTCAGTGCCTCAGGGCACTCTATAACAACTTTAAGACCCAGAGAAGATGCTTACCTCCACTGCTAAAGGGAATTCATTTCTTCTCTTGAGTTTCCTCTACCAATGACACCACAGATATTATTCCTGTAGGGCTTTAAAGTCTGCAGAATGATTTTACGTACATTATCTCATTTGAGCCTTACAATTACCCTGTGAGATAGGAGCTGTGGATATTACCCGTTTTGTTGTAGCTGTTCAGTGGCATCTGATTCTTCGTGACCCCATTGGGGGTTTTCCTGGCAAATATACTAGAGTGGTTTGCCATCTCCTTCTCCAGCTGCTTTTACAGATGAGAAAACAGACAAACAGGGTTAAGTGACTTGCCCAGGGTCACACAGCTAGGAGGTATCTGAGGCCAGATTTGAACTAAGGAAGAGGAGTCTTCCTGACTCTAGGCCTGTTGCTCTATCCACTGCACCACCTAGCTGCCTATTGTTACTCATTTTATAGATGAATAATCTGAGTCTCAGAGAGGTTACTACAGTCAAATAATCAGGTATATGCTGGAGCTGGCTTATACTAGCTTGCAAGAGCCAGTCATTATATTTTCAGTGTGAGCATTCATGCTTTGTAAATCAGCAAGCACTACAAATCGGTACTTTATTTTTTGTTGATTATCTAGACTTAAGAAAGGGATGAAGATTATGTTAATGCTTCAGATTAAATTTAAAATGTATGGTAAAAATGTAAAAGAGACAGTTGCTAAACATTTATCAGCACATCCCTATGACAGCAAGTGTCAAAGATAAGAGTCTAATCTAGGTCCTCCTGACTCCAGGTCCAGCATGCTGCATTCGGCTAGGCTACCTCTCAACTGACTACATTTTAAAGCTGGGGAAATTGAGGCATACCCAGAGATAAGCTGCACAGAACCTGTAGCCAGGTCCCTTACATAAAATTCAAATGCCTCCATTTTGTTTCTTATTAGTATCTTAACACTGTTGAGTCTGGATCATTGCCTAACATGTTGGATTTTTAAAGTTATCTGTGGATTTTAATTGCTATAATTTTAATTATATACATAGCATCTGTGCTCTGCATTAACTTGAAAAGCTATTTCCTGCTGGCAAGGAGTGACATTTATGAGTGAAATTTAAACTTTTTGAACTTTAAAACACTAAGCATCTGCTAATATCATCATCATCACAAAAATCACTACTATCATTATCATCTCTGATAGCCTTCTGCATTTCTCTCCTTTTTTCCCAAATCTTTATGTTCTTTGTTCTACTTGGGCTCAATCTGCAGAAATGCATCCAGTTTGAGGACGACAAAGCAGGCTTACACCTAAGTCACCTACATCAAAGGGACTGGTGCTCTTCTGTTTAAACCAAAAAGCTTTCTTTCTTCTTCTTTGGGTATTTGAGAGAGGGGCTTTCATTTAAATAGGAGAAACTATTCCTGGTGTTGTCTGGAGGGACAGAAACAAAGATGAAGCTGGAGGAAGGGTGCGGATTACTTATTCCACAAGTTTGTTTGTAGATAAGACAGTTTCATTTCCAACTATCTCCCTCACATTTAAAAATGTCTAATCACGTTTTTATTGTTAGGTATGCTTCATTTTATTCTTTATTAATATCACAGTAGGCCAAAGCTTTAATTTCATCTGACTCTATGGCAGGATGGCAAAATGTAAAGACCACTGGATTTAGGGTCAGGAGACCTAGGTTCAAATTCTGACTTTGCTGCTAACTTCTGGAATGAAATCGGGCAACTCAACCTCTCAGGCCTTCAATTTTCTCTCAAATGAGAAGGTTGAATTTGATTACCCCTAACATCCCTTCCTGCTCCAAGTCCTCCAATCACCTGTAATCTCTGCCCCTCGCATCCCACTTATAACACACTTCTGGGGGGAAAATCCTTTTCCCAGGATAGAAATTCATAGGATTATAGATTTAGAGCTGGAAGAGACCTAGGATGTCATTGAGTCCAATCCCCTCACTTTAAAGAAGAGGAAACTACTATGCAGAGAAATTAATCAACTTGCATAGGGTCCCATGACTAGTATTTCAGGCAGGATTTGAACCCCCGTCTTCCTGGCTCCAACTCCAGTGCCCTGTGCGCTACACCTTATGGACTCTCAATTGGTCAACAAGAGTCTTGTTTTCTATTTCACTTTAGAACAGACAAATAAATCAGCATCTCTGCATGCACTTAACATTTTTCTTTTAAAGCAAGAAAGACAAAGTGTAAAAGTTTAAATCCCAAGAGGCTACATGGAACCTTGAAGTGGAGTGATCTCTGGCCTAGAAGGCATTATTCCCCATTACCAGAAAACAGATGCTTATCTTCCTGCTCTCTGTGTTTACAGTATTTGATTTTCAGGCATCAGCCAAAAGCATTGCATGAACGTTTCCAACATGCCTTTCATAAACTCAAGACCCAATCAGAATGATATATTATCTCCATCACTGCCTGTTCAGAGTATGCCAAGTTGTGGAAAGAAAAGATGTTAGATAGGCAAGAAAGGATATTGCTAACCCCACCTAAAATATGAATGTAGGTTGATATGATATGATATGATATGATGTAAATATAGGTTATCTTTGAAAGAGATTAAATCCAGCTCAACCAGCTTCCAGTCACTGGTAGTCCTGCCTTTCTGTCAGAGGCTGGAGGATTAGAAGGAAGTTAGACTGGTTTACTGTTTCACTCAGTCCTTTGTTGATGGAAAAGATTTGATTGTTGCAGGAAACCATAGGCATCTTGAGTTAGGGCTTGGGGTGGGGGAAATCCTTATCAAAGGATTTTATTTGGGGTAGTTTTATTTTTTGTTTGTTTGTTTTATATGTGTATGGCCTTTCTCTTGCTTATAAAAATCTTTAGGAGTGTGAAGAGGAAGTCTGAGACAGAGAGGATAAGAGGTGAGCCAAGCGGAATGTGGGCCTGGCTCTTTATCAAAAAAAAAAAAATGAAGTTAGATTTACAAGTAGACCTTTGAGCCCCAAGAAAGAACAGAAACATCAGAACAGAAAATCATGTCCTTTTTACTTGAGGTCCAGGAGACAGACTTGCTGTGATTACTCTGCTTTTGTTTTATCATCTCTTTGTTCCCCATTCTAAGGGACATGGGGGTGATCAGAGGAGATGCTGATCTATTTATTGAAAACTTCTAATTAGCTTGACATTATATGGTGTGGGCCTTTGTTTGAGGGACACTCCTCTTAAAATGAAACCTAATCACTAGTTGCCAATCATAGGGCTTCCTGGAATCCTCTCAGTAAGGTGCTAAGGTAAGTGGTAGTCTGTCCCGCCCCAACAAGGGCCACAACCTGTAATTCCATTAACTTGATTATAGGATGGAGATAAGGGTCCCCCCCCCCCACACACACCCCTTATACTTTGTTCTAGAAGATAGAAACTAGACCTGTGATTTCAGTGGAATAGGGAGCTCCCAGGTAAGGAAATTCTCTCTAGCAATGTAGGTCACTACCTTCTCTGCAACTTGTGGTCATCTAGTTTGGAAGAGTAATGAAAGGTTAAACGACTTGCCCATGGGTAACATAGCCAAGTGTGCATCAAAGGTAGGACTTGAAATCAGATTGTCTAGGCTTCAAAGACAGTTCTGTCCATTGCGCCATCCTGTTTTTGCTAGCTGTAATTATTTAGAAAAGGGCATCTAGGTGGTGTGGTGGATAGAGTGCTGGGCCTGAAGTTAGGAAGACCTGGGTTTAAATCTAGCCTCAGACATTTACTAGCCTTGTGATCGTGGGAAAGTCAATTAACCTTATTTGCCTCAGTTTCCTCATCTGTAAAATGAGCTGCAGGAGGAAAAGGCAAACTTTGCCAAGAAAACCACAAATGGGGTCATGAAGTGTCAGTCACAACTGAGAACACCTCAACAACAACAATTACTTAGAAAAACATGGTAGGCAACAAGATAAACCCAACCCTACTTCCAGATCACAGTTAGCCAGGAGGAAAAAAAAATTCAAACCCCACCTGAAGTATCAATCGCTGACCAATATAGAAGCCCACAAATCAGACCTTGAGGCCCAAAGAAAAAGAAGGTCCCTGATCAAGCTGGTCTAGAACTCTGATCTAGAAATCAGAAGCTGTATCTGAGGAGTCATAATGCCACACTGTTGTACACATTTTCAACGACCTGTGAAAAATTTCAAAGCCTTCATATATTTACTCATCTCCAACTGACTCTGCGCCACATGCCACACATAGGCTGTTTCAAACTTTAAACACGTGCACAAAAACACTACAGAATTTCACATTGGCTTTCCAGTCATTTTTCTTCCTATTCAATTCTAGGCCTGGTTCTATCCCAGTATTTATTTGCATAGTGTGTGTGTGCCTGTGTGTTTATGTGTGTGTTTATTTGTGTAGTTTATGATTGCATTATATCTATGTGTGTAGGATATACATATATATCCAAAGATTTAAATTGCAGTAGGACTTTTAGGACATGCTGCATATGTATCTGTACACACGTATATACTGATAGATCGGTTCTATGAAGAGTTCATATAATTGTATAGCATCATCTGAACAATAGACATTCCTCAGAACTTGATTTTTTTATAGATAGTTAATCCAAACTCTTGAGTACTTGTGGATTTTGTTAGGAGGCTTTGCAATGCTGAAGGGCTTGATGCTTTCAATATCTGAGGGCCTCATCATCTATACAGAATCTGTCTTCCATTTGGACTTCACTGCTGTCTACTAGATAGACCGCACAACCCTGGTAAGCACCATTTGTGAGCATATGTGCCCCTATTTTATGCCTCACATAATCTTTCAAAGAATCTCATATAATTCTTCATGCACATGGGAGACACATTGTTTAAGGAAAGCCTTTAAAGTGGCATTTTGTTCTGCCAGTTCAAATGCTTTCTTATAGTCAACACACAATAAGTATAATGTGATCTTTTGTATCTTCCACAAGACAATCATTTGTCAGTAGGGTGACTGTATAGATGTGGTCAGCCATAGAATATTATTTGTAAAAGTCTACCTCATTTCTGAGATTCTATCTCACATTTATTAGATTCGGAATTGACAAAAAGGAAAATTACAAATATTGGAAGGGCTGTGGGAAAATAGGCCCATCAATGCACTGTTGAAGGAACTATGAATTGGGGCAACCATTCTAGAAAGCAATTTAGAACTAAGCCCAGAAAGTTACTAAACTGTATACCCCATGACCTTGCAATACCACCCCTAGGCTTATACCCCCAAAGAGATCAAAGAAAGGAAAAGGAACCATATGTCCAAAAATATTTATAACAGCTCTTATTATGGTGGCAAAGAATTGGAAACTAAAGGGGTGGGCCATCAATCTGGAAATGGCTGAATAAAATATGGCATGTGAATGTAAAGTATATTATGCCATAAGAAATGATTAAATGGATGGTTCTAGGAAAACCAGGAAAACTTACATGAACTGATGCCAAGTAAAGTGAGCAGAATTAGGAAAACAGTTTGTATCATAATAACGACAATTGTAAAAACAAACAAATTAGAAGCAATTAAGAACTCAGGTCAACAGGATGACCAGCTCTTAGGGAATTCCTCAGCCCAGGGATATAAGATCCTTCTGAAGAGTAATTCTTCTCACCTGAGTCCATTTCATTGGAAATCAATAAACCTAGAAATGAAGCTAGAGCCTAAAACTTAATTAGCATCAGCTGATGGTCAGTTGTTTGGTGGCTAGGGACTCCAACAAAACATGGAGAGATACACACATCTATAGGGTTTTACACAGCTAGGTGGCTCAGTGGTTAGAGTTCTGGACCTGGAGTCAGGAATACTCAACCTCCTGAGTTCAAATCTGGCTGCAGACATTTACTAGCTATGTGACCCTTAGCAAGTCACTTAATCCTGTTTGCCTCATTTTCCTTATATATAAAATGAGCTGGAGAAAGAAATGGCAAACTAGTCCAGTATCTCTGCCAGAAAAACCCCAAATGGGGTCACGAGGAGTCAGACACAACTGAAAAAACTGAGAAGACTGGATAACAAACAGCTTTAGGGCAGATAGCAAAAGAAGCCTATCAGGTGAGGCTGCTCAGCCTTTTTCCTTATTTGTGAGGTTGACAGATTGTCAGGTGATTTGGGGAAGGAGGAGAATGCTGAGAATGTCTAAATTTTGGGGTGACCTTGATGTCTTATACCCTAGATCAGGTCTTTTCTCACAGGGATGTTTCTCTGTAGTTAATTTCATCAGACCCACAGAACGTCTAGATGGGACCAAAGGAGTAAGATAGTGGAAACCTCCTTTTGAGGTAGAATGAGACTGAGAGTCTGTCTTCATTTATACAGCCCTGCAGGCTACCTTTCTTTGACCTCTAAGGGTACTGTTTCTGGCACAGCACAAAGGTTTGGTGCATTTCCTTCATATAACCTTGATTCTAGAGGACTGATGATAAAGAATACTATCCATTTCCTGACCAAGAAGTGAAGGACTAAATATGTAGAAATGAAATAGATATTTTCATACATGGCCAATGGGAGAATTTGTTTTTCTTGACTGTACAGAGTGTTCCTAAAGTCTGGACATATAGGCAAAAATGCATATTTTCAAGAAATGAAATGATTGAAATTTTCAACAACATTTTATTTAATTGGAATATTAACAAATAACGTCTTCAACTTCAAATAACATCATATGATTTCATATTCCTATTCCAAGAGTGAATGTGCTAAAATTGACGGCAATGTGGTGTTGTTGAGCTATTGCATTGAGTTCACGTGAATCTTGCAAAGTGCATCGACCTTTGCATCACAAATGATGGAAATAGTATCGAAGATGTTATGTGTTAATATTCCAATTAAATAAAATGTTGTTGAAAATTTCAATCATTTCATTTCTTGAAAATATGCATTTTTGCCTATGTGTCCAGACTTTAGGAACACCCTGTATATTTGTTACAAGAGTTTTATGTTACTTTTTTTTCATTTGGAGGAAGGAGATAAGGAGAAAAACAATGCTTGTTCCTTGAAAAAAATAATTTAATAAAAAACAACCAAATTAAGAAGAAAGTCTCTATATCCTCAAAGATGCCCTCAAAACATGTTTGTGTTCATAAGTAGTTCATGGAGATGGGAAAGTAAGCAAATGAGTCAGCAGTTATTGATTTTTCTCAATCTCCTTTTCTACTAGTTAATTTTTTGAGTCATTTGATAGCCTCCATTTCTTATGATATCCCCAATCCTCCTTTGTATAACTTGGACTAGTCCATTCCTGTCTTTGTTTTCTTAGTTACATTTCTAATTTTTCAAGCAGATTTTAGAGGCCAAATGTAGCAGATTCATTGTCATTGGTGGAAAAAAAGGTTCATTGTAAAATCTTAACTGATCTTTTTCAGTTTTCACCTGTTTGGTGTTGTCCCCATTTCATGCTGTTAGTATTATCTGGTCTAAATGAATCACTTGTAACACTTTTGGTAAACTTGCCTCTCCTTCTATAGCTAAGCACTACCCTTTCTTCCATAAGATTTTATAAATAAGTTTATATTTTAATTTTATGTTAACCTTATCTGTCACACTTTTTCCCTTGGCAAGAAAATCAAGTTTTGCTGGTTAAGGATGTTTCTCAGCTCTTCTGGTCACCTTGTTGTGGCATTTGCTTTTTGTAGGTTAAATTTCCTTGCTAAACAGTCAGAGTTTGTGTTGATGTCTATTGTTTTGTCCATTTCCCATTTTTGCAGCATAGATTATTAAATAGATCATGTTAGAAATGTTTTAGTTGCATGCTCTTTCTTCACATTTTTATCTTTTCTCCTAATTTGTATTAATTTTCACCTGTGTTATATACACAGAAAGCTGATTGAAAACACTCTCATGTTAGTAATCCAGGTTTTTCCTATAAGTTAAAATATGGTCAGTTTCATTAGATAGATGCTTGGTGGCTCTTGCTATACCCAGAGCCTCATAATTCTGTAAAGAAAATATATGTGCGAGACTTCTCTGTAGTCTATGAGCCTTTGACTCCTATTCTTTCTTATTACTAAGCCATCTTTCCCAATATAAATACATTTTTGCCAAGCTCTTCCATAGCCTCTTTTTCATTTAAATCACTGAGTATCAAAATATATGTTAATTGAATCTTGGGTTTCTTATTAATTCTTTGTGGAATTTTTCTCCCTCCTCATTCTGCAATAGATATTGGCTCGTAAGATGCAATTATCTTCATTGTGGTCTTTTTATAAATGTTCATCAAGAGTGCTTTCATATGAGATGATGAAATATCCCATGAAATCATGTTACTAGATGTTTGTTGAAGCCTGATTAAAACCAACTCCACCAGTTCCTTTATTCGCCTCTCAAGAGGACCTGTGAGATAGCCTTCCATTTAGCTGCAACTTCCATTTGTCTTTTTATAGAGAGAATTTCAATATCGAGATGATTTAGTTTCTCTAGAGATGTGTCCACCAAAAAAGAAATCTCACACTTAAAGAACCAACAATCAAGTTAATATTAATAGATGTTCTAAAAATTGTGTGATTTTTAGCAACCTCTGCCACCGCTCTGCAGAAACATAGAGGTTTTGCACAGGCGTGGTAGTCATTTTATATTTTTCTGTGTTTTATAGTTTGCTATTGCCAAAGAATTCATAACCTAGTGGCCAGCCCATGAGAAGTGATCCCTTCTGAACTTAGTTACATTGGTTCTTGGGAAGTAAACACTATGTTACCAGGTCTCTGTGTGAAGCTCATTCTATATGGTAGAACCTACGAGAGATCCTAAAGGTCCAAGGTCCTAAAGGTCCTTTAAGGACCAAGGCTATCATTAAACCGTGTTGAGACATTGCGGCAGTATTTTGTGGAGAATTTCATGTCCTTTGCCCTTTGCAAAGACACTTTTCAATTTTGAAAAAAAGTGGAATTGTGTGTTATGATAGTGTTAAGTAACAATCATTAAAACTATGAAGAGTAAAACTGAAATGCCTCATCTGAAGAACTGCCTTTTGCCAATTCTGCCCCTTCATGTAAACAAGAATTTTGAGAATTAGTCTCATTATTATCCTACATATGCTCTGATGTACATATTTAACAATCTGTGTAATGAAAATAGAAGTTTTTTAATGTCCCTTTTTGCATACATACCTTTATTCCAAACATACTCTTCAAGGAGCCATTACTTTTATTTCTTTCATTTCTATATAGCAGATTTTTCCCCCTCTTTGCTTGTAAATCCATTAAAATTTATTGTGTAAAGTCAGTAATAATGGATTTTACCTTTGAGATGTTTTTTCTAGAACAACCTTAATTTTTAGGAAATTTAGCATAGCGAATTGATAATTTTTCTAGTATACCTATAAAGCTTTTTAAATAAATCATTTTACCATAGGGCTCAATTATGCTTTAATATTTCAGGAGTTCAAGGCTTGTTTCTGAATCACCAAATTCAAGTTCAGAAGAGCATCTGTGGTTCTAATATGCATATCTTTTTTTTTTCAGAGTATGCTTCTCTAGGATCATTATATGATTACATAAACAGTAATAGAAGTGAAGAAATGGATATGGAGCATATTATGACTTGGGCCACTGATGTAGCTAAAGGTAAGAGAGTTTTATGATTTTAAATCTGTCCTGAAACAAGAACATAATGAGAAAAATATTCTTTTCCTGCAGAGTGTCTCGTGTCCTGTTGTACTATATCATTAAATGCTTTTCCTTTTCCAGAATGAATATACTAATACTCAACTGATTCCTATAACAAAATTTAAACTTACTGTCTTCTGCTTTTTTCTTCATCATTTCCACTCTCGTCCTTTTCCAGTTCCTTTTTTCTTTTCCCTGCCTCTGCTCTCTTTTTTCCACTCTACTTTTCCTTTCCTTATCTCCTCATTTACATTCCTTCATTTCTCTCCAACCAGCATCAACAATTCAGTATAAACCAGCATCACATGACAGGGTAATTGACCATCTTACCACTCTAACTTCTTAACACATTAGTTGGAGAAACCATAATGCCATTGGTCTGCAAGACTTGATTTATACTCAGGCCAAAGGAGAAACTGATTTATCACTGGATTAGTTTTACCAATTTTGTATACATGGTATATGCTAAAAATAGGAATCACTTTCAAAAAATATATTATTCATGCTGCCATATAAAAACAATTCAGATTTCATTTTATATTTAATACAGTCTTGGAAATCACTCTTGGAAATTAAATATTTTTAACCTACAAAATCCCCAGAATACTAGCCAATAAAATGTCTAATCCTTTTTTTCCCTCATAAATTCATGTACAACCTAATGCTTTCTGAAGTAATTCAAATTCCATTTATTTTTATCTTTTTTTTCCATTTTCACAACCGTGAACCTTTTGGAGTTTTATTTATAACTATCCAAGTTGCTCTGGAAACAACTTGACCTAAATAATGAAGGCTGATAGTTACATTTGTATTCCAGCAACTCCTAGGATGCCAATGTCCAAATTTCCTTGGAGCAGTTAACTCTATATAGCTCATCTAAAGGCATAACAGGAGAAACAGTAAATTAAGACTCAACAAGAGTTTGAGTCTTGCCTCAGACATTTCGTAGCTCTGTGATTGTGGACAAGTTCCTTTCATTTCAGTTTCTTCATCTGTAAAATGGGGACAATTATATTTGCTTTACTTGCTTTACATGGTTGTTGGGAAGAAACCTGGTTTTGAATTAGTAAGTTACTGATTGTTGTCCTTCATACTCAAAGAGGACCCAAATGATGTCACTAGATTGAGGTCAATATTGTGTCTGACTGATCAAACCAATATGAGCTCAAAAGACTCTGCCGCAGTCAGGCACAAATAGTCCATATGAACATTTAGAGTGGAGATATCTAAATTTGCACATCAAAAGAAAAAGAAAGTTATATTGACTATCAGAAGCAACACATTCATTTTGTGATTATCCTATTTGGGGCTCAGCTTGGAAGATAATGTACCTAGAATTGGTGAATTCTATTTCAGAATTTAATCCTTTTCAAGGCATTTTGCTGTAATAACATAGTCATCTTTCTGTGGGTCCATATGATATCACAAAGGGCTGGCTCATCTTTAAGCAAAGATCAAACAGCTTATTAGAAGTCCTGCTGCAACAAAGATCATACTATTTAGCCTAACATAAGAATGACAGTAGTGTTAACATGAAGGCCTCCCCTTCCTGCCACTGGATTTACCTAGATTTTTATTTACATTATTCATTTATATCCATTATACACAAATGAACTTGGCCATTTTGCATCCTGATAAGCTTTTCCTAAGTATGAAGATAGCTACAAGCTTCGGACTATCCCAGAATAGCCCCTAGTTCAACCTAGAAATCCTATTTATAGAGGTCATTTGGCTCTAAGCTAACAACATCACAGTCCTTCTCTAGGGGATCCTCTGGGTATATTGGCAACAGTACAGGGATGAAAAGACTAAGCAAACCAGGACGGAATATATGAAGAGGAAGTTAAAAGAGCATTGGAATTAGAGTAAGAGAGTCTAAGTTCAAATTCCAGCTATACTATTTAGTAACCTGTGTAATTTTATGGATATTATTTCACCTCTTTGACTTTAGTTTCCTCATCTGTAAAATTATTGGGTTGGCTGTCAGTCAAGAAACATTTATTAAGCACCTACTTTGTTGTACAGGCACTATGCTAAGGGTTGAACCAAACAATATCTGAGGACCTCACTAATTCAAAATCCTCTCAACTGACCAGATAGAGGAAGTGTGTCCTGAACTGTAACCTGGTTTTTGGGGCATTTCCCCTTCAAAATTTCAAAATATGTTCTGAACAATAGCAGTAGTATTCGAATAATTCACCATAGTAACTGCTGTGTTATTTAAATCCATAAGTTTCAATTTGTCTGGGGGAGAGAACCAACCTTGATACTTTAAAGTCACATTTCCATAAAAGAAAGAAAGTTATATTATTTTCTAAAAATAGAGGGGAAAAGGGAAGAAAGAGTGCTATCGTCATGGCTTTAGTCTACTATTATAAGGAAACATGTAGGACTTATAGCTTAGATGGAAAGACTTGGTTTTATACCTTAAGGATCAAACATTGTGGGCTTTTGAATTTGACCATCATACCTGCCAAAAGCTTTAAGAATTTTCAATACTTTGAGGTGGTGAGAGACCAAAAGATGAAAAATTCAGTGCAACTAAAAATTCTCATACATTTTAAAGGAATGGGTACCTTGCACTTCTCTGATGAGGTAGCGGTTTAAGAAAGCAGAAAGGCTGTCTTGTTTTTAAAGACAGAAAAACCAACAACCTGATCTTGAACACTTAGACATCTATAGGTCAATTCTCTAAAAGTATGAAATAACCTCAAGTTTCCACAAAAGTCTCCTCAAAAGACACATATCAAAATCTTCCCCAAAACTAATATGAACCCAGAAAAGGTATTATTTCATCTTCAAATTTATTGCATTTTTTAAAAGCAAAAAAGAGTAGAACTTGAAAAAAAGTTAAAACTTATATAGTAAATATTGATACTGTAACACTAAATATAATTTTGCGTGATAGATTGTGTGTGTTCAGTCATTTCAGTCATGACCAACTTTTTGTGATCCCATTTTGGGATTTTCTTGGCAAAGATACTGGAGTGGTTTGCTGTTTCCTTCTCTAGTTCATTTTAAGATGAGGAAACTGAGGCAAACAGGTTTAAGTGACTTACCCAGGGTCACACAGCTAGCATGTGCATGAGGCCAGATTTAAACTCAGGAAGATGAGTCTTCTTGATTCCAAGCCCAGAGCTCTATCCATTGAATCACCTAGCTGCCCATGATTACTGATATGTTACTTACTTCATTTCTATAGATATAATAAGTCTTACATTTTGCAATATACAGAATTATAATATATAGTATTTGCTGTCATTTGTGTAAAATTTAAGTATCAAACTCTTGTTCAGGATTTTAAACTCCCATTCATAATATTATACTATGGAAAAATCAAGTTTATCCTGAGTCGTTGGATTATAGTGCCTTATCTAGGAACATGATCCATCATAAATGTATGATGATTGCCTTTGTATTTAGAATCATATTCTTTATAAAGTGTGGCATAATTCAAAAGTAAAGACAATAACGAATATATCTTTGTCTTTTGTAGTGTTTGAAACAATTTTGCTTGGCAATTTTTTTCAGAAATTTATCTTAGTTATTATTGTCAGTATAATTTTTCACTTCAGTTAATATATTAATAAAGGAATAATAGCAAGAAAGAAGCAACAAATTCAATGAGCAAGATTTGAAATGCACATTCTAATCATAGGCATTTCACTTTAACAATTCAAGAATATTAAAAGTATTATATTCACTCAGTAAATAAGCAATCAATATTATATTCAAAAGATTTCATTTGAAAAAAAGGGGAGGGGGTGGAACCTGTATATTGACATTCAAATTTGTAAGAGAGACTTCCTTTATCATAGTTTCATCTTTGTTTAGAACATTTAAATTGTTAACCTTTTCTTAACTTGTCTTTAGTTGTTTGTCAATTCAGTTATGTTTGAGAAGAGTTCATTCTATCTATAGCTTTTAGATATTTTAAAATACAGAAATGTCAAAGATTAAATAAATTTTAACAAAAATAATAAAATAGTTGACATTTAAGATTTAGAAAGTACTTTATATGCATAGTCATTTGATTTTATTTGTCCTTTTACTACTATAAAAATAATTCCTGGAAAAAAACAATTTAGTAGTAAGAATATAGTTTTAAAAAGGGAGGGATACAACAAAAATAATTTTATATAATTGGAATTTTCAAAAAGTTTAAAAAATTAACCAAACACTATTTTGAGGGATATATAAACTTGAGCAATTGTATAAGTAGGGAGGTATTCCTTGGGCTCCCATTTTCTCCTCTTCACATGAAAGGAACATTTGAATAGCTTAAATATAGGGGAAGAAAGTTTTCTTCTATTTTTATATTTGCATTTTGCAAAAATAGCACATCTGTCAAAGCACTTACATACTGTAGAGATAGACAGTATGTAAATTCAGGCAGCAAGAGAACAAAAAAAAAATCTCTCTGGGAAAACTGACCCAAATCTGGACTTTTCCGCACTAAGTGAATTCCTTATTGGCAAAACTTCATTTATTTACTATGTGTTCAATTTACAGAGTTAAATAGATTTACTTTTAGCCAAAATATGTAGAAGAGAATTTTTGTTCAAATTTATATACAAATTTCTTCAGAGACTAAGCCTTTGGGAAAATAATAAAATACTTAATTATATATGATATAGCTCTGTCTAAGCATCATCAATTGCCCTATAAATGATAGTTCATTAATTCTTACTCCTCTTCTTAATGCCCAGGTGTAATGAATACGAGGGAAAGAAATCCTTGCTGGATCTAGATCATTCCAGAGAGTCAGATGAAACCTTAAAAATTTAGTCAACAATCTAGATTTTCTAAACATTAAGGATATTGATTATTTGTAACAACAAACAATAGTAGTAGACATATGTATGGAAGACTTTAAGGTTTACATGTTTTACGTACATTTTCATAGTATGTTTATAACAATCCTGAGTCAAGAATTACAAGTACTATCATCATTTCCATTTGGCAGATAAGAGAATTGAGGCTCGGAAAGGTAAATTTACCATAATTTGGTAACAAATAAATATTGGAGATTCAAGTCAAACCCAAGTGTCTCCAGACTTTTATTCCAGAACTCTTGCTACTATACTACTTGTCACAGGATAGATTCCCCAATTCATAGTAAGCACATTTGGACTGCTGGTAGTAGGATATTGAATGCCTAGGGTACTTAACCTTAGGTCACACTTTTGGCCAATTACTTTGATGAGAGGCTTAGATTCATCCAAATCCAGAAAAAAGAAGTGCCCATAGACATCACCTTTAATCCTAATCCAACATGTAACAGATCAAAGTACACCGATGTGACTGTGCCATGATTTCCTGTCTCCACTCCATCAATTGTAGAATAACACAGTCCAGAAATCCAGTTTGTGCTGTTGTCATCTTTGTTTAAAAAAGCAATGTGATACTGATACAATGTCATGAAACTAACAGTGGTGATCCCTTTTTTCCCTTCTCAAACAAATAGGAATGCATTATTTACATATGGAGGCTCCAGTCAAAGTGATTCACAGAGATCTCAAATCAAGAAATGGTAAAGTAGCCATGGACCTTTATTCTTCTTGTTCCTAAGGCTATTTTGGAAGCTTGGCTTTTCCGCACTAACAGTTCTGAGCTCATTCTTGTTTGAAATTTCATGTTACTTTTGGATTATTTGGATTTAGTTTTTCTTTGAGTCACTCATGCTTGTATGAGCTGAAGTTGTGATGAAAGTAACTTGAAGAATTAGCATCCATTCACTGCATCACTTAAAATATGTCCAAGGGGACCAAGGTATTACTGTTATTTTTCAGATTGCAGAGCTAGCCGAAGTTTGGTGGTTAGCTATTAAAAAGTCTTCATCTACCACATCGATAGCTCTGTCAATGGCATAGTCCTTTTGAAGTGTTTGTTCTACGTCAAGGGAATTGCTACCCTTTTTCCCCCTGTAACCTTTAGAACTCTAGGCTTGTAGTGGATGATGAGATACCATTCTTGGACAGGTCTTCACATAGTTGGATGTGGGGTAAGGTAGAGGAGCTTCCTTTGAGGGGGAGTTGCTATTTATTTCCAATCACACCCTCCTCCCACCTAGAAAAACAAAGGTGAAAAATGGGGCAGAGGCTATTGTGGTAGCTGCCACTTCATGACCAAGCAAGTCAAGCTCCATAATCCACCAATTTTCAGTTGATCATTAACTTCCCCTTGTTTTAGGTGATTTTAGGTACTTGCTAAATAAGCTCCTTTAGAGTAGGTACTATGGATTTTCTATTTTGTTTACAATGTTTTGCCTAAAATAAATGGTTATTGGACTGTCTTGATTCCAGTGGAAATAATCAGACTTTTAAAGCACCATTGTGACCTCAAAATTTTTAGGACACACTTAGGATTGCCAAAAAATCAAAGTGTTTGAAATCTCCCCTTTTCATTTGACTTCTTGATTACTCTAGGGGGAAAATGTCAGTCTTGTCCATAAGTCACCTGGTGATTTCAATCCACTAAAATTGCTCTGTAAGAAAAATAAATTAAAATTCTTTGTATCCCTATTCCCAGCCTCAACAGTGAAAAACTCATAATACCATTTAAAGGTTGTTTGAAATCTAGTTAATTGCTTAAATGTGTATTGTTTAGAGATGGACATGTAAGGAATTAAAAATTTCCACCAAAGCAGAAATAAGAACAAAAGAAAAGGGAGCAGATTCCTATTTGTGAGCTTAATTTATAATAATGTATTGTGTGCATCAAAACTAAATTTGACTTCTAGATCTTCCTCAATATCTTGCCTATATTCCTCAAGATATAATGTCTGTATGCAAAACTGGGCAAATCTTCTGATTTCAATGTTTAAAATTTGATTGTTTAAAAAAATCCTGCCTATTGTTGTATCATTAAACCTGAGTCAAGGCTAAAATACTACCACAAGGTGAGGCTTGATCTTCCATTCATCTTAATAGCATATTAACTTTGAAGACTAATTATGACCATTTAAAGGTCAACACTGCTAATCATTTCACTGGTGATCATCATACCAGAACTTTCCAGCTAATGCCTTTGTACAATACATACCTTGTCCCCTGGCAAATTAATCTGAATGGATGTCCCAGGGGAGAATTATGAGTATGACAAGAGTTAAATGTGTGGGAACCTCATGATTTTTCTGAAGTCCCATAAAAAATGTCTCAATAGAAGGGACTGCATTAGGTATTCCAATAGTTGTTTAAGTTTTTTCATAATATTGAAAAGAATTAACCATTTTCTCCTTTTTGTTTGAACTGTTTTAATATAATTTATTGACAATCAAATCTTTCTTTTGAACAACAAAGTTTTTTGCCTACATCATCTGGTCTTTATATAGTGATTTAAGCTTTTCAACCTCATATTATTTCATTTAATCTATTCTTAATCTCATTTGATTTATTCTTAGGATATATTTGGGAGATAAGTTATAGAGATATTATTATCCCTCATCAATAATAGTAAATATTCATTGAATTCTTATGATGCATAAGATACAGAGCACTGCTCTGCGGAATACAGAAAGGGATACTACACAAACCCTTGCTCTTCTAGCGCTTAAAATTTATTTGGAGGAGAAAAGTAGTTTATCTAGTCTGATCCAGGATCACATGAAACAAAGATACAGCCCTTTGCTCAGCAGTTCTAAATATAGGGTTTGTTGATGATATATAAACTAGTCTTTAGTAAATACATAAAAGCATATAAGGTTACATCTCCCAGCCTGACTTACTGCTTCCTGGGTCTGAGTATAAATTCTGCTTCTCAGAAAAAAATAATCAGTATACATAATAGTACCAGGAAACAAACACGGCCCCAGAAGTGAAGTCCGCTTAATAGCCTAACATGCTCGGGACTATGTTATGCTCATGAGGCCAAAAAGAACTGAAATCTTTTAAAAATTTATCAGTGTAGGATAAGCAAATCCCAAACATCTTTGACTATACTAGTAATGAGTAGACTAGATAGGGATGAACACAAGGGGTAGTATTCATTCCTTTGGCATTAAGGACTGTACTTAGGGACTCATTAGTCATTTTAGCTGTTTCTGTCTCCCTCTTTCCTCCTTGCTCCAGAAGGAACCTGGTATAGCCAGACTACATCACACGTACAACATGAAAAAAAATAATTTATGGTTGAGGACAATTAGGCATGGAGCAGTTAATGACATCTTCAAAGTCACACAAAGTAGCTACTGACAGAACCAAGACCAGACTTTAACTGCTAATCTGGTACTTTTTTTCCTTTTTTCCACTGGGCAGTGCCATTTTCTGATGAATAAAAGACTTTGTAGACTTTTCATCGCCTGTACTTTAGTTTATAAACCAAGGCCAGCTTACCTTTGCAAAATCCTTATTACAGCCTTACTATTTTCTCCTTTTTGTAAATCTCCCAAGTGACTTAGTTATAAGTACTAATAAAGAACACATAAATTTTAGGTTTTCATCAATATCTAGCTACTTTAAAGAGATGAGATTGATAGTCATATAATTCTCTTTTTCTTTTTACTTGTAGTTGTCATAGCTGCTGATGGAGTATTAAAGGTAGGAATGTTTTGTTTTAAAATATGTAATTTAAAGATCTCGTTGTTATTTGATCAGAAATAAATACAAAATTCATTTGTGATTTTGTGTTTTCCAGATCTGCGACTTTGGTGCCTCACGGTTCCATAACCATACAACACATATGTCCTTGGTAGGCACTTTTCCATGGATGGCCCCAGAAGTTATCCAGAGTCTTCCAGTTTCTGAAACATGTGATACATATTCCTATGGTGTGGTGAGTTGATTTAATATGCCATTATAGGTATAGAAAGCACAAAGCATGATAGCTCTGGAGTTAGAGGAATTATGCTCAAATCTCATCTCTGCTTTGTGCTACCTTTGTGACTTTGAGTAAGTTAGTTTCCTCATCTTTAAAAAAAGGGGATTGGACTAGATTATTTTCATGATCCTCTCTAGCTAAAAGTCTATGAGCCTATGAACCAACTTAAAGGAGCACATAGAAGGAACACTTATCATTCTCTCTTTTTAATAGTCTTCATGTTCTACTGAATTCGAAAGAAAAGGAGCATCATAGAGAGCTCTAGGTGACTAGTAAAATAAACTTTTAATTTAGTGTCAATTCTGAATGATATGTACACCATAATGCTTCTCTTCTCTCTAGAGGGAAAAAATGCTATCTCATGGGAATACACTAGAGGAGGAGAGACCTAGGATAATACTACTGGCCCTGATGCTCTAAGTTGTAACCCCAGAAAAGTATCTGTTTTTCTGGGTGGGACTTGAGTATCACTGAAATGATGCTGGGAAAAAGTGAATCATTTGGAACACGATTTACCTAAAAAGTAACTGGAACCAGCAATAGAACAGTGAGATCTGCTAACTGAGTGAGTTAGTGGACTTTTTTTAGTGATAATTATATTTAGAGCTCTGGTTTAGGATATTATGGAGGAGAAGGTATAAAATCAAAAGGACATAATATCCCTAAAAGTGTTGAAAACCTAACTAAGGAATACAAACCTATGTCCACAAAACAGTTTAACAACATGAAAAGAGTATATTGGTCAGATAATATACCCTTATTAAGATGTTAATTAAGATTTCATAAGCTGTTAGAGTTGGCAGGAACCTTGGAGATTGTCTTGTCCAGAGGTGTCAAATATGAGACCTATCACATGAAGCTCCCAACACTCCCAAGTGTGGCCTGGACCAGATTAAAAAGTAATTAGGAGGGGCAGCTAGATGGCGCAGTGAGTAGAGCACCGGCCCTGGAGTCAGGAGGACCTGAGTTCAAATCCGGCCTCAGACACTTGACACATGTACTAGCTGTGTGACCTTGGGCAAGTCACTTAACCCCAATTGCCCTGCCAAAAAGCAAAAAAAAAAAAAAAAGTAATTAGGAAATATTTAGCAAAATGTTTAAAAATATTTTTGTTAATAATGTAGATATATATAGAAATAATACATAGATAATATTACACATTAATACTAAGTAAATATCTGTTCTGTAAGGATCCTTATGTATGGTTTAGTGGCCTCAGTTTTAATTTGAGTTTGAAACCACTGGTTTAATCCAACCCCCTCATTTTGTAGATGAGAAAATTATAACCTAGGACTAGTTAGTTGGTAACAAGGTCACTCGGCCAGGACTTGAGCCTGGGTCATATCAACAAAAGCAAAAAGGTATAGTATTAAGTCAATTTTTGAAATAATTAATAAAATATAGAATTAAGCAGAGTCACAATAAGAAAAGGCACAAGATTAATCAGAGAAAAGTTCTAAAGAAGGCGAGGTCTTAAAAAGTCTAATGGGCATGGATGGAAAGAAGGCACTTTTTGAGGGGCTTTGTTTTGTGATTTTAAAAGCAAAGCTATGAGTAACAATTTAAATATGGGTGATTTACTTCAACTCCTAACATGGCATATTGCAAACTCTTTGGCTTGGACTGAGGTATATTCTCCTACCACCAGCCCTTTTCCTCTTCTCTAGCTATATCATCTTTTAATTCTGCAGAGAAAAGTCCTGTCTGATTAGGACAAGAAGCTGACTTACTGCCTTAGACTACAGGGATCTCTGCGGAGCTTCCCTAGATGAATCAGACTGAAAAAAGCAGTTGACAGAGGATATAAAGACACCTCCCACTCCCAGCCAAAAACCAAACAAAACAGATATTTCCCTCTTCCTTTCTGATTGGTTAAATATCCTTCTCTACCATTTACTGCTAACTCTTTAGCCAACTTTTGGATATGCTTTCACTTGTCTAGATTCTATTAAAACTTGTCATTTATAACTAAATTGATGACATAATGGAAGATGAATTTTGTTGTCTATTAAGAAACCATGTTTGCTGAAAATTAAGCTAGAAACAATGTGTGTGTATATGTGTGTGTGTGTGTGTGTGTGTGTGTGTGTGTGTGTTTGTGTGTAAAGGCTAGAATTTAAGTTTGGAAGACAATACTGGCATCTGACCAAAGATCTAATGTCACTTAACTGAGCCAGTTACTAAAAATGAGAGATGTAAACCATTACTGGGAATGAACAAATAAATTTTATTGAAGGGAGGAGGGTAGAAGGAACATCTAAGTTCTGAGAGAAAGTAGTCTTTAAGTGGTCTCTTGATTCAAAGGCACATTCTAACTTTGAGAGTTGAAGTAGAGAAATATTTAAAATGTAAGAATCCATTGTAGATACTGTCTTCCATAATCTATGAGGTATTACAGAATCATTCAGAGGAGTCCCTTAAGATAAGTTTAGCTATAATTTTCTATGTGAAAAAAGGAGTATTTATTTCATCTCATGAACCAGAAAGCAGTGAGAGATAAGTAAGACAGAAATGCTCTGAAAAATGATCCCTTAGCTAATTTTCTAGGTCCCTCTGGCAGTTGTATGTTTTGGCTGAAATGTTCAATCTTCACTCTTCTCTCTTTGTTTCTCATACATATTTGCATAAGTATATACATTTGGGTACTCATAGCTTTACATTTTGAGGGGGAAAATTGAATATGGTATTGAAAACTCTATTGAAAAATCCAAAGTGAATATTTTAATAATTCAGTTCACCAAGCGCTTATGGTTAAGCTTGGAATCTCTTCTCAAATCTTGACTGACCACTCAAGAGCATTCATTGGTCATAAAAAAACTGACCATGTTTCAAAATAACCTCATTTACTTTCAAAGCCTAATATTTTTATGGATCTTTGCATGAGATAAAAAAACCTACTTTTGTTCAATTGAATTGGACTTTAAATGCTAACTAAAACCAAATACTTCAGATGTAAATTAGAAAGACTTTAGGGAAAAAAACAACTTTATGCTTAAACACTGAAACGCGTATTCCACCTTAGTAGCATGGTGGGGACTACAAGTTCACAATGTGGGTTACCCTGTCATTCCCAGATTTGCTGTGTTTTCTTTGTTACTATAAAGAGTTAAATTGGAGATAGACAGAGTGGGGCAAGCCTCCTTTTCTAACCCTGCCTTTTTTTCAGTGGGCTTTTATTTGCAAACCTTTCTGTGACTGTAAATGTCGAGTTTACTGTGGAAAAAAGGTTTTCCACTCAAGTGACTAAACACTATTCATCACCGCATAGGTCTGAACTTTATCTGTGAGTCAGACAGAAATAAGGAAGATCTCTGTGTAGATCTTACCTCATTATTGCAGGATCTTGCTTTGGGGCTAGGTTCACTCCCTTTTGTTTCCATTTGGAGACTTAGTAAATATTTAACAAATCATTCCAACAAATAGTTTAACAATATAAAGCAAATACTTCACCTATCCCCTACCCCATTTCCAAATTCATTTTCTAAACCCATGGGACTCTTCAAATTCTGTCCCCCCCCCCCACACACACACACATACTCTCTCACATTCACATCCTTCACATTCTTTTGAAGGCCAGTTATGTCCACAAGAAAATATTATTCTCTTGACTGGTAGATACAGAAATGCTCCCAGAGTGACTTTGTTTGCAGCCATTGCTATTTTAAAGTCTTAAAGAGTGTCACTTAAAATGTCTGGTTATTCTTGCCTAAAAAGCTACATCAGCAGAATCCCATTCAGAGCAGTATTTCATAGAGTGAATTTAATTATAGTCAAGGGTGTTTATTTTTCTCAGGCAAAGCACTTGCAGTGACCAAACAAATACCCCAGTAGTCAGGGTTTTTAAGTAGGGAAAGGGAAAGCAGAAGTAACATTTTCCAGACTCTTATCTGTGGTCACCTACAAAATGATATCAGGTCTAAAAGGTAGTGTTGGGGAGGGTGACAGATAAGAGTAAGATGCCTGTGGATTTTGTAGAGAATGTAATCCTGTTGTAGATGCTTTTAGAAATGAGCTATGTTTGGGAGGGAATATTTGCCAAGACTGCAGGTGAATGTCTCTAATTCTTCAGAAAGTAAAGTGGATCTCAGAGATAACCAGAAAAGTTGGCATTCATCTCAATTGCCTTGATGACTACTCTTCATTCAAAAAGCACTCATAGATTACCTACTAGATGCCAGGCACTATGCTAAGTAAGTGCTGAGGTTGGAGAGACAAAAAATTAAACCACCCTTGCCCTCAAGGAGTTTACATTCTATTGAGGGAAATAATGAATACACATATCAGTGAATACCAAATAAATGAAAAATCAAAACAAAGTCTTCACATTTCTCTTTGTTTCTTGTCTTCAAGGCATTAGAGTAAAAACTTCACTAATTGGAACTAATTGAGGAGAAGAATTATCTGAATTAGTGAAAAATCTGGACTATGATATATTTTTAAATACCTATGGCAACATGTACTGTTAACAAAGCTTTTCATATAGATCATTTTTGAAACATTAAGCAGGCAAGATTCATGCAAAGAGCAGTATCCACTTGGCCATGATAAAACTAAAAATTTTTAAATTATCTCTTTTTAAATAAAATTTAGAAATAAATAGTTCTTAAGCATCTAAAAAGAAATAGTAAATATATTTAAATATGTTATGTTGAGTTCATTCATCATGGAATAGTGGTAGAGAATGGGCCTGGATGCCAAGAAGACTTGATTTGGAGTCCCTCCTCTGACACATATTGCCTTTGTGATCCTAGGCAAAGGATCTTAACCTTTCATGGATCTAGGCCAGTGGTATCAAACTCAAATAGAAACTGGGGCCAATAAACAATACAGAAGGATCCTCTTAGTATATATTGACTTAGAAAACCACATAGATATGATCTATGTTTTATTATATTTTTATTTATTTTGTTAAATATTTCTTAATTATATTTTAATTAGGTTCTGGTACACTCTGGAATGATGCAGGGCCATACCTCTGTTCTAAGCATGTCTCTAAGACTTTAAGTTACAGGGAAGGTGGCTGACCTGATTTTTTTCTCTTGTTTTCTTCTGTTTTATTTTTTATTTTATTTTTTAAAATTTTATTGATTTTATTCTGAACTTAAGAAATAAAACAAGCATTTCCATAACATAGAATACCAAGTTGTACATGAAACTGAAAGTTTGTTATGTACAACTTGCTATTCCTTTTAAATATATAATATAGTTATTATGTAACCTTTTTTTCTTCCCCGCCCCCCCCACCCCAGACATGGCTAATGACTCATATATGTATAATATGTAAAATCATTCTATACATACTTCTATTTATCAATTCTTTCTCTGGATGCAGAGATTCGTATGTCCTTTGTAGTTTATAATAGTCAAAATCACTTAGTCACTCAAAGTTTGTTTTTAAAATAATATTGTTACCGAATACAACATTCTCTTGGTTCTACTCATTTTGCTCTTCATTATTTCGTGCAAGTCTATGCATGTTTTAAGTAAGGGGACTTTTCCTTGCCTAGAAGGTTGCCTATACAATAAAATCACAGATCTAGTCCCTATCCCCTATAATCTTATTTAAATATATCCTCTATAATTTTCAAGTCAAATCATTTACAAGCATTTATTAAGCTCTTACTAGGTGCCAGGAACTATGTTAAGCACTAGTGGTAAAAATAAAATATTATGAGAGTTCCTGCCCGAAAGGAGCTTACATTCCAATGGGGAAAGATATCATATTAAAGGAAACTAAGAAGTGTGTGGCCAGGTACCTGGGGAATTGGGAGGCAAATTGTAGAGAACTGAAGAGAAATCCAGGAGGGTCAGGAGTATATATGTAGCAGGCATTGGTTGTCCTTTTTAGAATAGAAGTTTTTTTGGAGGAAACAGTCAATTAGAAGAAGAGGCCACAAGGGTGCTCTAGAGTGTGAAGTCTAGGATAGAATGAACTTCCAGGATGAAGAGATTTCTGGGGCACTGTAGAAAAAGTCTGGGAGAGTTAGGGGTGTAGCATGGAGAGGAATAACTAAATCTATTCCTAATAATCTTATTTAAACTATTTAAAACAACAATTGACACTGTAATTTCTATATGTACAGATGTATGCAAATAAGGCAGATTTTTACCCAAGTAAAATGATCACAAATTCCATGTTAGTTTAGTTTGAATTAATGACATAACTATTTTTGGCAAACAATAAATATTTCCAAGAATTACTTTAGATCTGTAATAACTCTTAATAAATATTTGATCACTGACTGATATTCAGATATTTTGATTAGTGGATCTTCCCACTTTCTACCTTTTGATTCTCCTTGAAAGGTTCACATGGCAGTTAAAAACCAATTGGCTATTTTGCAAAACTCTACAAAAATTAATTGGATTTTGGGGAGCTAGGAGTGGAGATCTATTTCCGTTTTGCCTTACATCCCAGAAAACTATGTCTCCCAGGTGTAAAAACTGGCAGCAAGCCTTAAAAAAAAAAATATATATATATATATATATGTGTGTGTGTGTGTGTGTGTGTGTGTGTATTCATTATAGAGAAATGGTTAGTAAATGACTCAGTGACCCCACCCCTTGTCAAGTAAACTATAGCAAGTGGTTCTTCCCTGGCCAACAAATAACATTTCTTTAAGAACCTAAACTAGATAGATGGATGGATAGATGATAGATAGATAGATAGATAGATAGATAGACAGACAGACACCTATATAGATGTTTGTATATGATGGTAATTCTAAAGGCAGAAGTCTGAACCTTAAGTCACCACTTGAAGGGCCTCTTTGGGATTAAGTGAGAAGTGTTGATTATTTGATCTGGTACCCTTTTATAGAAAAATAGACTTTGATTAGAGGGAAAGAAAGTTCTATGATCCTTCTAAGAACAATCAGGCATTCTTTTCCCCACTTAAAAATCAATAACATGCCAAATGACTTTTGGAAGAGATTATATATTAGGAACCTCTGAAGCACAACAAGCTTTAAAAATAGAGTCACTTAGGAGAGAAAATACCAGCCCTGGTTGTCTGATCCATGTTTCAGAAAATAGTCATTGCTCAATTAATAACTTCTCTTTGTTGGTAAAAGGAAAAGTAGAGAAAATATGCCATTTTTTCCCAAACCATCATTCCCCAAATAGAAACTAGAATTTTTTTCTTAGCAAAAATTATTTCAACAAGTAAGTTCTGTAAAACAAATGACCTCAAAAAAAAAACCAAATAACCTCATTCTTTATGGGAAAAGAGACGGAGAAAACTTTCTAAGGAAGATTTCTATACTGTTTGGGCAGCAGAGGACTAAGTTGTAAAGAATAGACATTAGGGTACATATTCACTTGGTTTGTTGTTGACCACAGTAATTCACCTATTTTGCTGTGACCTCAGAATCTCTCAGAATACTAGGAGACATATGAAGGTTGCCTTGCCTCCTTAGGCTCACTGAAAGAATTTGGTCTGGCTTTTTCGAAACCAAAGTAGTGCCTCAGCTAGTTTATTGTGGGGGTTTGATAGGGTGAGAAATGGAGAATGGTGACCTGAGGTTACAGTCAAGCTTGGTCAGATGGCTTTGTTTCAGATGCATACTAATAATTGACTTTTTTAGACCCCTTAAAGTCTTCCTAGACACTGTTGCTCAACTTTCTTCTGACATTTGCTATCGTAGATAGGACACAAAAATCCATTGGGCTTTTGTGTGCTAGGAACTTGAGCTAGGAAATCACAGAGATGTGCTGGTATTAATTAAACTAAACTAATTAAAAAACATCATCAGGCACTCAGAACACTGCTATTAATGGCTCGATCCTCGATTGTTTTACATCCATTTATGTCCTACAACCACTGCACGTGTAAGAAGAGAAAAATTTTTTAAAAGTTTTGTTTTCTCAAGTTAAAGGCTTTAGAATAAATCCGGTAAGTATTAATTAAATGCTAGCAATGTTCCAGACACTGTGTTAGGTGCCTGAAATTCAAAGACAAAAACAAAACAGTCCCTTACCTCAAGGAGCTTACTTTCTTTTGCGCAGAGAAATATAACTTCCATGCAATTTTTTGGAAATCATCCAATTGGGTACTTTTGTATATAGACTCGTATCAATTTTTTTTTAAAAAATGATCTCCAAATTTTTTATCATGCACATTATCTCAAAATGTTATCAGCCAAATTTTCAATTGAAGTTTGCTGTGTGTAAGAAAGTCCTTGGGAAAAATGGCCATAGACTTATATGGTCATAGACTTAAGGTTTGGTGGTCTGAGGCTTTTAATTTATTCTGGGCTGATTCCTTTGCCCATTCTCTAATAGGAATATTAAATCATTTCATGCATGTTCTCTTCCTAGCTCTTACATTCCTGAGTCTTACCACCAGTTGAGTGGTAATTGGAATAATGAATTGAGGAGTTTCATTTTTTTCCTCCCTTTTACCCTTACCCTACTCTATCCTACCTCATATCCCCTGAGCCTACTGTTAGGCTAGACAGAGGTGATTGGATATCTCTTCTCATTCTGCTCTTGTCCTGAAAATATTGGATAAAAATGCCCCTTCTAAGATACTCCTACCTTTCCTAATAAGCTCTGTGACTCAAATAGAATTATTCAGTAGCTCTTCTGAAGAAGCACCTCGCACACTTGATTAAAAGCCCAAATATGCTTCACTGGATTTTTTCCCCCTGCTTGAACAGCATCTGCCAATTTCCCTGGTTTTCTGCTAATTACTTTCAGTATTAGCCAGAATTCTTTCAACAGGATGTGCCTGAATAAGATTGAGTACTGGCTAAGGCAACATTGGACATAGACTTAGAGGATGCTGCTAAGAGCCTTTGCCTGAGTGATATCTAATGCTCAATCTGTGTTCTTTTTATTTAGGAAAAGAGCATGTTTTGTATTTAGGACAGAGCACTAGAAGTCAAAACTACTGAATTTTCCTCTTGCCTCTATGACTGATTCCATGTGTATGGAATACAAAAATTACAGTTGTGCCACTGTATCACTTGCTTTAAAAAAAAAAACCTCAGTTTGCCCTTCTGTAAAGTGGGCCTGATTCTTGAGGTGCTGGGAACCTTAATTCTTTTGATTGCCGTCAAAGAGAAAAGTAGCTTAATGTCTCAACCTCCATTACTTAGTCTTTAGAACCATCCTTATTTCTTTCAGCACTCTTGATCTTGTCATGTACTTAGAAAGTCATTCAGAAGCTTAGTCATTTCTGAGAAAATAGAGTAGTAGCTATCTAAACAGGGGGTCTATCCATATGGAAGTAAAGGGTTTGGTGAATTTGTAAATTTAGTTTGATAAAAGATGTTTTAGGTAGAGGAAAGTGAAAATGTTAATATCCCACATGGACCAGTCACTAAGAAGATTCATCTTGGCTAGAGATATCTCCAAAACTGGAAACCTAGAAGTTATACTCTTTCAAGTGCCTGCCATTTTGGGTTAAGTATTTTGGCACAGGTATGGATTTTGAGCAAAATACATTTGATGAGACCTTTACTAAGCCTTTAAAAGATATATTAGATTTGGATTGAATTATTAAACCTTTAAAACATACATCAGATATTGAGTGATTCTCTTATAAAGGTATCTCTCAAAGTCGGGGTGGGAGTGACAAGGTAGAGGCAGGAAAAATATATTACTTCATAAATATCAAGTAACCAAATGCAAAATTCAATTTAGGGGAATAAATGGGAAATTTAGTAGATTATAGTAAGATGAGGATGCTTACTCAGACCCATTGGTTTGATAAAAATTTTAAGTCCTCTGACTCTTTATGTCCCAGTTTCTAAATCCAAATTTCTTAATAAAGGACAGAAACAACATAAAAATGTTTAGAGGTAATCTTATTTATATATATGCTCATTTGCTCAAGTTTTTATAGATGGGATCTGATGTGCTGGTAACTGGTCACAGATATATGCTATAACCAAGTTTCAATAATATACCAAAAATACAAAGTACAGGAATAAAAATTATATATTTTTTTGTTCCAGGTTCTCTGGGAGATGCTAACAAGGGAGGTCCCCTTTAAAGGTTTGGAAGGATTACAAGTAGCTTGGCTTGTAGTGGAAAAAAACGAGGTAAGACTACGTTTCTACATTCAGGTACATAGATCAGAAAACAGTATTGGGGTTTTGCAAAAGACTTTTTCATCTTCTTCAAATTGAAAGTAAGTTCACGCTTATGGAAAGATTAGCAGTAGGAGCTAACACAAAGGGTCAAAGTGATGTTATTCCTCATGAATGGACCCTTTACATCTAATTGTTGCAGCTTCACGTCGTGATGCTGTAGATCAAAAATTGTACTAGTACTGTACTAGTTTCTCAGTCTCAATTGTAAAACCTAGGGGTTTGTTCTTAGTGATGAAAGAAGCCATTGCGTCCAAGGTAGGGGAACAGTTTAACTCCATCTCCTGCGTTTAGGACATCTTTTTACTGGCCGGGAGTTGATCTATCTGTAAGAGACCTTCAGCTACTTCAACTTAACTCTCCCAGCAGGAGTCACTATAGTACAAGAAACTGTCGCTTAGATGAGAATTTCAAAATAAAAGAAGAAAAAATAGTTTCAAAAAAGGGGAAAAATTACAGTTTTGCCACCTACGTTCACCACGACATTGAAGATGAGCTCCTCACTGGAATTGGCGAGGCAGTGGCATAACTGTTCCCTTCTTCACGCAGAGCCTTTCCATTTCAAAAGGACTTCAGTGGCGTAAACACCGTTTGTGCTGTGTCCCCAGCCTCGCTTTTCTTCTTTCCACAAATTGAGGCTTTCAGTTAGTTGGACCTATGAGCCTACATCAGAGAACATGGCACATTCATATCAAAGGGAGCAACTACATTTTGAAAAGGTTTAAAATTGTGACTGAAACGTACAGCCATGGAAATTCTCAGCATAAGGATGAAGCATTCAATATCAAGGTATTATGGGAACGTAGATAACCTTATGGAAGCATGCCATTGTCTTTGCAATACAATATAGCTTTATTTCATATAGTTTCATGATTTTCAAATCTTCTCTAACCAGTTCCCAGAAGTGGCTAAGGCAACTATAGAATAAATTAACAAATAGTCAAAAAAGAGGAAGATCTGGGATTAGTACACTTTAGACTTTTAAAAATATGCTTTAAATATATTAGATTGCTTCTTATCTCCGTGAACTCACAGGAAGAAGTTAGAGTAAACCAAAAAAAGTACTGTTGACTAGGAGTAACCAAGTTTCTATCTCTTCAAACACTTAATATAGGATAACCTTGCAAATATGTCCTTCAGAGTCATTGGGAATGGCTGAAGTTTTCTGGTTCACTAATTAAATGAGGGGAAATATATTTGCTGATTATAAGAGGGAAAAAAAACATTAAAATGAATTTGTGATTGATAATATGCCTTTATTTTTGTTTAATAAGGATTTTTCAGCTTTAATTAATTGTGATGTTGTTTCCTGGTGTACCATTAGATAAGTGGTCACACATTCACAAGAGAACTGACATCTTAAGCATATGAGATGTAACTGAGGAGCTTGACAATTGGATCTTTGCTAGTGAGGTGGCTAGATGTTTCATACTGACATTACAAATGAAAGTGAAGAAAATGGCTGATGTTCAAAATGAAATGCAATCTCTTCATTTTAACTTTTCTTGCAATAAATCTGAGAAAAAATACTTCCAAGGATAAATGTATTCTCCAAATGTGTGCAGTACAAGAGAATGCTTGAAATCAGAAAACAACATTCCACATGAATGATGGTAAGGTACAGCTGTGGATCCGAAGCTTAGTCAAGACAATGGAGTAGTTGTAAAGGATGTGAAAGGGAATTTGAAAGCTGACTTTGGAGAATTAGCTCTAGGATTTGGGGATCACCATTTTTAAAGTCCTTCTTACCTCTCAGACTTTGTAACAGAGCTATGGGCTGGTCATGCAACTATTTTATTAAGTAGAAAATTCCTTTATGTCTTCAAGGTTCACTTCTAGCTCACTCGTGCATGAGCCATTGCTTACATGTTCTAGTTGGTTTATGGGAAATGTGACCTATAAGATTATGAGACAAAGTACCTGATAGGCTATGTTAATTAAATAAATGTATGCCAATCAAAGAAGGAATATTGTTAAGTTCTCTTAACAAGATGGAAGAAAATTATTCTCTATAAAGATGTTTGTTTTCCTCCCTTTTCATATGACTAACTTACCAAAAGTATCAAACTCAAATTTTCAATAATTTCCATTATCATCTTTCAAAAGGAGGATAAAGATCTCATTAGATTACTAGAGGCAATCATTCTAGTACATTAAGTTTTCCTGTTGGCATAATGTGAGGAGTTCAGGAGGGATAATTTTATTTCCTGTTGAAATTGTGATGCTGCACCGGTACTTCTCAATCTGGGGTCCATGAACTTTAAAAAAAAATATTTTGATAACTGCATTTCAATATTATTGGTTTCCTTTGTAATCTTATTTTATGTAATTAAAAACATTTAATACTCTGAGAAAAGAACGACCATAGGCTCCGCCAAACTGCCAAAGGGACCATGGCACAAAAAAAGGATAAAAACCCCTTTCTACATTAAAGAAAATAAAATTTTTGGAGTTCCCTGACATCCTAAAAAAGATTCTACATGAAACACCTATTGAACTAGTGGATATCAGAAATAAAATCCAAAGCAATGCTGAATTAGCACTGAATTCTTTAAGGAACCCAGCAGCCAGGAAATTGATTGGGCATTACCAAGAAGTTCAAGTTTGTAACAAATTTGGAAATCCACTCTAGTCATTTTAATGAGATTGAACCAACGATTCATTCAGAATGTTATGACAGCACAATTCCTGCTTTATAAATATTTAACTTCTTGCTTACTTTAAAGTATGTTTAACCCAAACAGCAGAATTACCATCCATATTTAAGATAGCTCATAAAACTTAGTCTATTGCTTTGAGATATATTTTATAAAAAAAAATTTAAGCAAATTTTTAAATGGTATATATATCTAGAAACTCATTCTGAAAAAGGGACAACATAATTTTGGGGAAAATCCATTTCTAAACAAATATTTAAAAATATATTTTAACTTAACATCCAAATATGTTTTAATTTGTTACAAACATTAAATATTTTTATTTACTATTTTATCTTTCCCAGATACATGTACAAACAAATTTAACATTCTTTTTTTTAAAGCTTTGAGTTCAAAATTCTCTTCCTTTCTCCCTCCACACCACCCCCACTTTGAGAAGGCAAGCAGTTTGATATGGGTAATACATGTGTAATCATGCAAAACATTTCCATATTAGGTACATTGTGAAAGAAAGCAGAGCAAAAACAAAACACAACAAAAACCCCAAACCTCAAGAAAAATAAAGTAAAAAAAGTATACTTCAATCTGTATTCAGACATCATCACTTCTTTCTCTGGGGACAGATAGCATTTTTCATCATAAGTCCAGAGTTGTCTTGGGTCACTGTATTATTGAGGATAGCTAAGTCATTCACAGCTGATCATCTTACAATATTGCTGTTACTTTGTACACAGTACATTAGTACACTTTGCATTAGCTTGTATAAGTCTTTCCAGGTTTTTCGGAGAGCATCCTACTCATCATTTCTCATAGCACAATAGTATTCTATCATAATCACATACCACAATTTGTTCAGCCATTCCCCAATTGTTGGGTATCCCCCCAATTTCCAATTCTTTACCACCAAAAAGAGCTGCTATAAATATTTTTGTACATATAGGTCCTTTTCCTTTTGGGGTTTTTTTATCTCTTTTAGGATACAGACCTAATAGTGGTATTGCTAGGTAAAAGGGCATGTATGATTTTATAACTCTTTGGGCATAATTCCAAATTGCTCTACAGAATGGTTGAATCAGTTTACAACTCCACCAACAGTGCATTAATGTCTCATTTTTCCCACATCCTCTCCAGCATTTGTTATTTTTCTTTTCTGTCCTATTAGCCAATCTAATAGGTATGAAGTAGTATCTCAGAATTGTTTTAACTTGCATTTCTGCAGTCAATAGTGAGGTGGAGCATTTTTTCATATGGCTATAGATAGCTTTGATTACTTCATCTGAAAACTCTTCATATCTTTTGATCATTTATCAATTGGGGAATGGCTCTTATTTTTTTTATAAATTTGACTTAGTTCTCTATATGTCTGAGAAATGAGGTCTTTATCAGAGAAACTTGCTTCAAATTTTTTTCACAGTTACTATCGTTAACTGTATTTCCCTCCCTCCTATTTCCACCCCCCCCATTTGTTCCATTCTCTCTCCTTTCACCCTGTTCCTCATCAAAAGTGTTTTGCTTCTGACTACCCACTCCTCCAATCTGTCACTCTCTCCTCTTATCGTCTTGCCTTCCTACTTTCCTATAGGGTAAGATAGATTTCTATACCCAGTTGAGTGTGTGTGTTATTCCATCTTTGAGCCAATTTTGATGAGAGTAAGGTTCACTTACTCCCCCTCATCTCCCTCCTCTTCCGCTCCACAGTAAAAACTTTTTCTTGCCTCTTTTATGTGAGATAATTTACCCCATTATACCTCTCCTTTTCCCTTTCTCCAAGTACATTCTTCTCTCACTCCATAACTTAATTTTTTATATCATCCCTCCATATTCAACTCATACCTGTGCCTTCTGTCTATATATACTCCTTCTATCTTCCCTAATAATGAGAAAGTTCTTATGAGTTACAAGAATCATATTCCCATGTAGGAATGTAAACAGTTTAACCTTATTAAATCTCTTATGATTTCCCTTTCCTGTTTACTTTTTTATGCTTCTCTTAAATCCTGTATTTGAAAGTCATATTTTTTATTCAGCTCTGCTTGAAAGTCCTATATTTCATTGAATGTTTATTTTTTTCCCCTGAAGGATTATACTCAGTTTTTCCTGGGTAGGTGATTCTTGGTTGTAATCCTAGCTCCTTTGCCCTCCAGAATATTACATATTCCAAGCCCTCTGAATCTTTAAGTAGAAGCTGCTAAATCTTGTGGTATCCCGAGTGTGTCTTCATGTACTTGAATTGTTTCTTTCTGGTTGCTTGAAATGTTTTCTCCTTGACCTTGGAGCTCTGGAATTTGGCTATAATGTTCCTGGGAGTTATCATTTTGGGATCTCTTTCTGGAGGCGATCAATGGATTCTTTCAATTTCTATTATACCCTCTGGTTATAAGATTTCAGGGCAATTTTCCTTGATAATTTCTTGAAGGATGGTGTCTAGGCTCTTTTTTGATTGTGGCTTTTAGGTAATCCACTAATTTTTAAATTATCTCTCCTGGATCTATTTTCCAGGTCAGTTGTTTTTCTAATGAGATATTTCACATTGTCTTCTATTTTTTCATTCTTTTGGTTTTGTTTTATTGTTTTTTGACTTCTCGAAAGTCATTAGCTTCCATTTACTCAATTCAAATTTTTAAGAAATCATTTTCTTCAGTGAGCTTTTCTACCTCCTTTTCAATTTGGCCCATTCTTTTTAAGGACTTTTTTTCTTCAGGGAATTTTTGTGCCTCTTTTTCCATTTTGCTTAGTCTATTTATAAGGTGTTACTTTCTTCAGGATTTTGTGTGTCTCCTTTTCCAAGCCGTTGACTTGTTTTTCATGATTTTCTTACCTCACTCTCATTTCTCTTCCCAATTTTTCCTCTACCTTGATTTTCAAATCCTTTCTGAGCTTGATTTTCAAAATCCCATGGTCTGAGACCAATTCATATTTTTCTTTGAGGCTTTGAATGTAGGAGCTTTGACTTTGTTATCTTTTTCTGAGTATGTGCTTTGCTCTTCCTTGTCACCATAGAAACTTTGTATGGTCAGAACTTTTTTTCTGTTGTTTGCTCATTTTCCCAGCCTATTTCTTGTCCTTTAATTCTTTGTTAAAGTGGGGCTCTGCTTGGCACTCCGCCAAACTTGCTTCAGAGGTTTTGTGTAGCTGTTTTCAGAGATTCTTCTAGGGACCTGTAAGTTTTCAGTTCTTCCAAGGTGGCATGATCTGAAGAGAGGTGTTTACTCCTCTCCTGGCCTGTTCTCTGGTCTGTGAGTGACCACAAGCACTCTTTTCTACCCTGGAATTGTGACAAGGGTCCCTGCTCCACTGTGGTGGCAAACTCTACTGTGTTAGTGTTCCTCCTTGCTCTAGAACTGCCACCCAGGACTGTGGCCCAGAACCAAGTACAGGCAAGGCAACAGAATCCTGCCTCAGTGCTAACAAAGAGACCCCTGTAATACCATTCTGACCAGTTGTTCGGCACCCTTACCATCTGTGGGCTGAGAGCTCTGGAAGCAGCTACTGCCACTATTTTGCTGGTTTGCTGGGGCTGGGGCTGAGGCTGTGCTGATTTGGCCTGCATTGGACTGTGCTCCACTCTCACCCAGGTGTGACAAACCTTTCCTGCTGACCTAATAAGCTGTCTTTGGTGTCTATAGACTGAGAGTCTGGAAACTGCCATTGTTGCCACGGATTCAGTCACCCCAAGGCCTGCTCCTGGTTTGCTGGGGCTGCGACTGGGGCTGTGCTGGTGTGGCCTGTGCTGGACTCTCACCCAGGTGCAACAGATCTTTCTTGCCAGCCTTCTAAATGTCTTTGGCTGGAAAATAATTTCACCCTGACCTTTTGTGGGTTCTGCTGCTCCAGTAATTGTTTTATGGCATTATTTAAAGGTGTTCAGAGGGGTTTTGGGGAGAGCTCAGTCAAGTCACTGCCTTTTCCCCACCATCTTGCCTCCACCCACATTAAAATTTGTATTAGTCTTATAAGCATGGTACTAAAATGTTATTATTTCAGAATGCTTTTAAATATATTATAGAAATCTTCAGAAAGTATAATCATAATGGAAATGTCTTTAGGCTATTTTAAAGCAATTTAAACCACTAACCTAAATATAAATATGAAATATCTGATTGTAGATTTATCCAATTTTTCCAAATGCACGTTTTCTAGAGACAAATAAGTTATATTGCATATTGCCTCCTACAAAACTAGCTGAAAAGTTACTGTAGTTAAGAAATAATGGGAGTGATAGGTTCTACTATCTAATTTTTCAAGTATTGGAAAAACAAGAGACATATGCAGCTGCCATGCCAAGATAATTCTTTAAATAATATTTTAAACTTAACATTTCTACTTGAGTGAATTAAAAGATACATTTGATTTCATACTTATAATTAGACAATGTATTTATTTTATAGGGCTTTCCCCCCTCTGTAAATAGCTTACATTTTTAAAAGGAAAAGTAAAAATGCCTGGCTGTTTTAATAATCTAAGTGTTTATAAAGTTTTCTGTATGTTATATAATGTTGGAGTTTTTAAGGTACAATTTAATGCATCTTATTCCACTATGCTAGCTAGCAAAGTGTCAAGATTAGAATATATATATATATATATATATATATATATATATATATATATATATATATATATATATATATATATATATATATAAAATCTGGCATTCCCTCTGATAAAGTGGGAGTTTCTTTGTTTTTATTATTGTAGCTTCTTAAAGATATTTTAAACTAGATATAGACCATCAACCTGTAGCTGATTTTTATAAAGAAAACAACTCCTCTCCCCAAAATTTGTAGCCCCTTCCAAGTCTGACTGAGTCCATTATTTAAAATCTGGATTCGGAAAATCCCTTTTGTAAAACACACAGTAGAACCCCTCCATAACTCTGAGACAGAATTGTTCTTCTTAACATGGGCTAATTGTATTTTATCAGACTTTCATGGAATGTGGTTGCTATATTTTGGGAGACGTGCTTTGACCCAGGGTGTGTCCCAAGCAATGTAATAGTGAATCAAGCTACAATAGGTTTCTCCAGTTCTGGTTTTCTCATCCATTTCTTTAGTGTGTCTACACATACTGCTGCAAAATGTGTAGATCTTTAAGTTTATCTCTCTGATCTCCCAGGCTAAAGATCCTTTCCCACCCACCCCCAGTCATATTCTTCCTGCCAAAAGCCAAACTGCTTTCCTTGCTGTCTGGCTTGTTTTCCTATGGTTTGAAACTCTATCAGTAACCTGAAGAAATACAGTGATAGAGCTGTGGGTTTTATTTTCATTGTTGATGTAAGTTCCAACTTGCCCACAATCTGGATTCTTTCAGACCTGTCACAATTCCTTTTAGACTTGCTCCTATGTTGACTTCTATTTCTTGGATTTTACCTGTTGCCCTCCTGTGACTTAACTGAAGAGGAAAGATTTATATAAAGCAGTCATTATGAATCTTTTTCTAGTCTATATTAATAGTAGCTTTACATTGCTAATCTTACTCAAGCTACTGTTCACTTTGTTAAAAAATAGCATTAGTTAAACTAGCCATTCTTTGTTCTTAACTAACAAGTATATCCTGTTTCTAATGCAGAGATTAACCATTCCCAGCAGTTGCCCCAGAAGCTTTGCTGAATTGCTGCATCAGTGTTGGGAAGCAGATTCAAAGGTATGTTGAAGTGTTAATGATTTTAAGTGTTTTTCAGGTTAGATTTTACATTTGACAATGTAAACAGTATCCCTAGCTCTTCACCCCACAGGAAAGCTAAAGTGTTGCTCCTGTTGGAATCTAAGCCCTGTAGCAGTCAAATTATTTGTTCATTCCAATGCATTACATTTTGACCTTTAAGAACTATGGTTCTCTCTTTCTTAACATTTTTATGTCAGAACTTTTGACTGCCAGTCAAAAGAAGCTTATAGTTTCTCTAATATTCTCTTGTGGAGGAAAAAGATCCAGAGAAGTAAAAATTGGGACAATAAACTGGTTCTATTACCTTATTTACTTCAGTTGAGAAATCAAAATTTTTTCTTTGCAACTTTCAGTATCAATGACTTAAGGATATGTCCACGAAATTCATTAAATGCCGAAGTCAGCAGCCTACTCAAAACATTGTGAATGAAGGGCTGTCATTTTAACAGAGTTGGCATGTTAAACCAGTAAACCTTTAAGTGATTGAGCTCCTGTACTGTTGAAGATACTGGCTGTCAGGTTTTAGTGTTGCTATAACAGCCAATGATCACACAAATAACAGACCTTTAAAAGAATAGGCATATTCCATACAATATTGCCCAGAGAAATGTTTCACAATAACATCTTCAATATATTGTAGCAAAATATACCCCCCACAAGCCCACTAAAATGCCTTTACATTGTAATATTTATGACATTGTTCCTATGAAACTTACTGCCCCCTGTAATGTTGTTTCATTTAACAGTATGTCTTCTCAGAATCAATGAAATCATGTGGGGATGTGCCTGATTATGATTTTTATTCCATGTTCAGTCTCAGTGGTTTGAAAGCATGCTAGAATTTAATTTGAAGAATTCTAATCAGTCAGCCAACCAGAATTTATTAAACACCCACTATCTACCAGGCACTGTGTTAAGTACTGGGGACCCAAAAACAAAAAAGATAGTCGTTAAGTCTTCCCTGTCCTCAAAGAACTTTCTACTGTGGTCATTCAGTTAATGAACATTTTTAAGAGCCTACTATGAACCAGACATTGTGCTAAGGGCTGGGAATTCAAAGAAAAGCAAAAGAGCTCACAGTCTAATGGGGGAGACAACACGCAAACAACAATGTACAAATAAGCTATATGCAGAATAAATTGGAGATAATCAATAGAGGAAAGGGATTACGGAGATCGAGAAAAGGACTTCAGGTAGACAGTGGGATTTCATCTGAAACCTGAAGGAACCCAGAGAAGGCAGGAGGCAGAGATGAGGAGGGAAACCACTGCAGGCAAAGGAGACAAGCTAGAGAAAATGCCCAGAGCTGAGAACAAAAGGGTCCTTTTAGCAAAAATGACCAACACACTTGTATTCTTAGCTATTTATCCATTTTAACAGTAAATTATAATTTTCAAGGCTAGCCTAGAGCATGTATATTAAATCAGGATAAGTTACAACTTTTTCCCTATGTATTTGATCTGACATTTTGACAGTAATTTAAAATTTTTTCCACAATAAGATTTTTTGTTGCTTTTTTCAGGTTTTTGTGATACCAAGAAAGTTCATTTTTAAAGATATGATCTCATTTTGTATATGAATTTGTTTTGTACATCTTTGTAACTAGTCACTTTGCAAAAAAAAAAATTAGTCTGCAAAGTGAAACCTTTTTATTTCTTAAAGAAAATCCATTCAGTATTGTGTTAGAAAATAGGTCATACTTTTTTTCTGTAAAATCTGGCTTGTATCAAACTTGAGTGGACCTGTAATCTATATTATTTTTATCTATGTTTATATCTATTGCATTGAGATATATAGTTATATAATATGTATATGTTACATATACATATATAGTTATATCTATTTTTTATTCTATCAAAGAGAGCTTATTTTTTAGGATCATGTTTTGCATTTAGGTCAGTCTGTATTTGGGCCAATTATGGTACAGATGTATGCACTAGGATTTGAATTTTAAGGATTTATAGTGTGTGTGTGTGTGTGTGTGTGTGTGTGTAATCATGCAGCTGTAGCAGGGAATGTCTAAGACATAGTGATCTGAGGAATAAGGACCAAAGGATCATTTTTTCATTTTCTACCCATATGACATTCAAAGCAAATTTTCAGGGGTTTTTTGTTTGTTTCCTACCTCTCTGTCATTTTCTTTTGATAAAAAGGTGTGTATGGTGTGCATTTACCATAAATACCTCCATAACAATCACACGTTCTGAACTCAACCCACTAGTTCCCTACATAAATTTGTTCTAGCCAGGCTGTTCACTGTATCTTAAACTTGTCTTGGATTTTCTTGCCACTAAATCTCTCTCCCCATCTACCTTTTTATGCTTATCTGACTTCCTTCAGCCCACAATTGAAGTCTCATGTCTTGCACTGGATCCATCTGAAACTCTTCCAGCTGTCCAGTTAGCGTATGCTCTCTCTTATAAATACCCTATTTAACTGTCTATATAATCCACTTGGCCTATAGTATATTTTACCTTGTAATGCTACTTATCTTTATAGGTATGCCTACTTTACTGCTAAACAGTTGCCAGCAGTGAATATTATCTTATACTTTGTATTCCCCAGGGACGCAGTAGGTACTCAGTAAATATTAAGTAGCCATACCAACAAGACTCCATAAAATACAGACTTAGATATTCACTGCCTCCTTCTGAAGCTAGAATGCAGTAACTGTTCAACCAATGGACAATAGTCCTTGTTTTCACATGTTTCCTAAGACAGAAGTGTACAATGCATAGCCAGCAGGCCATCTATAGCACAACACTACTGAATGTGGCCCAACTTGTTTATAATATAATTTCAATCTCATTTTAATGTGTTGATGTATTAATAAAAAAAAAACATTTGTGTGTTTCTGTTTCAATATGTGGGCCTCAGGGACTTTAGGTCCACTTTAGTGCCCCCCATTACTGTTTGTTTGACACCATTGTGCTAATGAGTGGCTTAAGTAGAAAATCCATTGCTTATTTGTGCCTATTGGAATAAAATATAGAGCCCATGTTTCAATAAATATTCTTCTACCACTAAGCAGTTGCTAGTACCTTTCTCCTTAAAATTATCTTGTATGTATTTTGTACACAACTACATATATATATATATATATATATATATATATATATATATATATATATATATATATATATATATATATATATATATATATATACCCATTGTTTCTCCCAATGGAATACCTCCTCGGGGGCACAGACTATTTTACAGACAGAGTACCTGGCACAGTACCTACCAGGCACAAAGTAAGTGCTTAATAAATGCTTATGGTTGATAGGTAGACATAAATGATAGTTGATTTTAAGTAGGTGTCAAGTCATTCTAGGATTATGTCAGTACAAACTAAAATATAGCATTTTAAGCCAAATTAGCTAGAAACATGAATTTGAGAATAGATAAGAATCCATAAGCAAAGCCAACATTTTAAAAAATGTAAATACCCAAACCTTTTGAAGCAACTTAGACCCAAATCTAACCATGATGCTAACTTGCATATACTTAGTTTTACTGAGCCACATGTAGTGATCATTTGATCCTGAAGTATAATCTCTTGAGCAAATTCTGACTTTCCCATTGTGAAATTAGGAGTTTGAGGGTGAAAAAAACAACCAAACAAAACCCCCCAATTCATCATCATGTTTCATGAAGTAGTTAAAAACAAAGTGTTTTTTATCTCAAGAGTTCATGAGCTCCTGCTGACTGCTTTTCTTCCTAAAATCAAAATCCACTGTTTGTGGTATTATAATTATTTACACTATGAGTGACTGTAGCCTCACAAATACTATATTACACCTGATAAACAGTGGGAGAAATTAAGACGATGCCAAAGATGAAGGAAGGGAAATAGTGTATATACTCCCTAGGCTTAGTTAAGCAATTCTTTCACTGTTTTCCATGTGCTCGCAGTCTCTGGCCTGCACACTTCTCATTGAGCTGCATCCATTGACAATTGCCAACTCTGGTCAAAATAACTCACTTGAAAGAGTAGGATGATGTCTGGACTCCGAATGTTTGCCTTAGTTTGGTTTCTTATTTCGATGGGAAGCTAAGAAATTGCCTATCTTCATAACGTAGGAAGCACTGGGTTCCCAAGAGAAAGAGAGGCACCTCAACACTGTTCCTACTTGTTTTTGTGCTCCCAAATTAAAATGCATGTTTTAATTGCTGCAACTGTAATTTGTTCAGAAATGGTATAATTATGAGGCGTGATGGAGAGAGAATGTGCATCATCCTTTTATTATCTCTCTCCATTTTTGTTGTAACCTTTTGTCTCAACCTTGGCTAGAGTCTGTCAAATGGAGTAGTATAGTCACTTCTCTCTAAAGAAATAAATTTAACTGCTACATTTTCCATTTTCACTGAACAGTACCATTCTTTTTTGTCTCCCAGCCATGAAAGAAGCTGTAATGTGGAGCAAGGTTGTGAACTTAGTATGACTTGAAAGTAGTGGGTTGGGTTTTTTTTGGTTTGTTTGGGTGACTTAGGGGTCCTCCCCCAAAACTAAGTAGAATATTTCCCAGTAAAGTCCTCCAGCATCTCATCATGGAATGAAAGTGACCCAGGGTTCTTCCTTACTGCCTCTTAGAATTAGCATACATGTTAACTCCCCCAGAAGAACCTTTCTGAGCAACCCTATGGCTTAGTGCCAATCTCTTCCAGTTACCTTATATTTATTTTGTCTATAGTTTTATATTATCAGGTGTTCATGTTATCTACCCTGGTAGAATGTAATCTCCTTGAAGACAGGGACTATGACATTATTTTTCTTTGTGTTTCGAATGCCTAACACAGCATTGGGCACATAACAGGTGTGCCTGCTACCACTACAATGAGCATGAACAAATAGCACAAATAGAAAAAGAATTATTAATTAAAAACCACAAATAATTAAAAGACTAACCAAGCTGGGAAGGATCCGTTTCTTGTTTTAACGCCAGCTTGGCTCAATACTAAAAAAAAAAAAACTGTTCACCAGAATGTTGGCTGTTAGGCAGAGATATTTTTTCAATCACAGCAACTTATACAGATTCTCAACTAAGTTGCAGGGTTGCAGTCTGTTTCAGCAAAACGAGTACTCACACCAATGTAATACAGATCTTTCTGGTACTAAAGTAAGTAAAATACAAAAACTAATAGGAGAAGCAAGTTGTCATTCTAAGAGTATTCAATATTGCCTCCACAAGTCAGCTTAGACATGTGTACTCTTTTTCCTGATAAAGAACATTCTTTATTGACCCTCTTCCTAGTTCAAAAAGAATAAATGAACAGAAAGCAACCTATGTTTCTTCTTGTGCATAATAGATTAGCAATTAGGAAACTAACTAACCTAAAAAAATTGTCTTCCGTTTCTCTGCCAGTAAGGCTACTATAACGACATCTTTGGTCTTCCTAATTGGTCTCCCCGTTTCTAGTGTCTCTCCCTCACCAATTCATCCTCCACACAGCTGTCTAAATAATCTTCCTAAAGCATAGGTCAGACCATGTCACATTCTTGCTCAAAAACTTGCAATGGCTCCCTCCTGAGAATTAAATTCAAAGGCCTCAATTTGAAGGATTAAAGCCCCTTCAATAGCAAAGCCCCAACCAGCTTTTCTAACCTTATTTCATGTTATTCTCTTTCCTACATTCTATGCAATGGTCCACCTAGTTTTGTTTTACTATTTGCCAAATTTGACATTGCATCTTCTCTAGCTACCCCCATACCTGGAATAAATCCTTATATCTGTCTTTGCCTCCACAGTGCCTAGCACAGTTCTTGTACAAAGAAAGCATTGATTGAGTTGGTTTATCCCACCTTCTACAAGAAACCTTTCCTGATCCCTCTTGATGCTGGCGTCTTCCCTCTGAGATTATCTCTAGATTATCCTGTATATGTCTTATTTGTACATAGTTGTTTGTATGATCCCTTCCTCATTAGATTGTGAGTTCCTTGAGAGCAAGTTTTTTGCCTTTCTTTGTAGCCCCAGAGCTTAGCACAGTGCCTAGTACATACTGAGTGGTTAAGAAATATTGACTTGACTCGTCTTAAAATTTGCCTTGAGTAAATGAACTATCAAGTCATACTGAGTTTCTCTTGCTATTAAAGAAACCATTATATAAAGACTCCATCTTTATCACCAGTGTCCTTAATGAGGATTATTTAAAAAAAATTTTTATTAACTTCTTGTAATCACCACCCCCCCACCATGCACTTGTTAGTTTGGGAAGTCATCTTCTTAGATCTACTCGAGGCTTTCTTCCAGAAGAAAATATCAGACTGTGGTTGCAAAATTATCTCTCAGACATGTCTCTGAATTGAGGATCTGATCTTTTTTAGTGTAGATTATCTTGAAACAAGGCAAGTAAGGATGGACTCAAATCCATCAAAGAACCTGGGTTCAAATCCTGGAACTTATTACCTGTGTACACTGGGGCAAGTCACTTTATCTTTCTTGGCTTCAATTCTATCTTCTCTAAAATTAGATGGGTTGAATCAAAAGATCTTTGAGGGTCGAAACACCACATCTCTGATTTGATCTGTGTGGTAATGATATAATTTTTCTCACCAAATGGAACTTATTGTTATGTTTACATCTCCATTAACTCCAAACCAAAAGTATCCCTCCCTTGATCCCTGCTGAATGAGTACTTATCCTGTCTTTTTCAGAAACGTCCATCATTCAAGCAAATCATTTCAATTCTGGAGTCCATGTCAAATGACACTAACCTTCCTGACCAGTGTAACTCATTTCTGCATAATAAGGCAGAATGGAGGTAGGTATCTGCATTTTTTTTCAATCCCATCTCTAAACTACACTAGCCTGGTTTAAAATTATTTTTAAAATATGGAGATAAGAACTGGGCCTGTGATTTAATTGGCATAGAGGACTCTTGAATGAAAAAAAAAATCCCTCTATCTCTGCAAATTAGGTCTTTTTTTCCAATGTTTGGTCTTGGTGAGTTTCCTGGTCCATTAAGAAGTTGCGATTTGCTGAGGGTCACACAGCCAATATGTGTTAGAGGCCAGATCGGAACCCCTGTCTTTCTGGCTCTAAGGCCAGCTTTTTATCCACTCCGCATGCTGTCTCTCAGAAGATAGGAACTATTTAAAGAGCATGGGCAGTGTCAGGGCTGAGTACAGGCCAAGGAACAGGATAGAGCTCCTCCCAGTCTTAAGTACATTCTAGAAATATGAATACTTCCATGAAAAGTTTGACAGCCTGCCTAATATGCTCTCCTGTTTTATAGTGAGACAGAAAATAGCATGCGTTTCCCAAAGAGTGTTCCATGGAACTCGTTGCTTTGTGGTGTTTGGAAAAGAATATTGAAATCAGATCTTCTGCAGAAGATTGTTACCAGACATTTCTCTGTGTACACTCTATATTAGGAAGCTTTGGCTTTCATCCAGTTAGAACACATCTATAAAACTATTTCCCAGTCTTGAAACTAGCACACCACTGTACTGGTAGATGATGAGAAGAGAAGGGATAAGGAATATTCTTTTTGAAATGAGATTTTAAACATTTACAAAGTTATCGAACTCTATAAATTTGGTAAAAAACAGACTTAATGATGGAACTACATCGTGTGAGTGGAAAAAGTGAGCACAGGATAAAGAATTTGAGCCAGGTCACATGATGCTCCAGTATAAATAGCATGTTTTAGAGCTGACACTATTCTCCAACTGACTCAGCAGAGATTCTAAGTAACTTCACCCCAGCTCCCTACCACTAATCAGTAAGGAGACACTTTGCGCCATCTGCTGATAACAAATTAAAACTACAAGCATTTAGAAAATAAGCTGCCTGCCTACTGCTGTTCTTGTAATTAGGCATTTTCTTGGGGTTTTATGTACTTGTGGCTTTTACATTGAACTCATTAATTTTCATTATTTTTAGTAAATGCCTCGCTAGGATCAGGGAATTTAGGACAAATGAATTAATTTAGAGATCCAGATGGGTCTTTTCCTAGGCTGAAGGAAGCAACAGAAATGAAAAATAAAAACTCCATTCATTTTCTACTAAATCAATAAGGAAATGAGACATTGCCAAACTCTGGGATTTCTCTTGAGGTCTAATGAATTTAGAGTTTGTAATTAGTGATTTAGTACTATATAGAAATGATGGGAATAGGAAGAGATCACAAAAATTCAAATAAATCTGTGAATTTAATTAATTGATTTGGCATGATGGACATAAGTTACTATCGAAGTAAGCCACTTACTTAATCATAGCACAGCCTAAGTCTCTCATTTTACAACTGAGACCCAGACAAATTTAGTGACTTGTACAAAGTCATATAGGTTGTAGGTAACAGAGCAGAAAACAGGTCTTCTGGCTCTAAATAATCTCTCCATTATGCCACACTTCCACTAATGTTCTAATGAAGTACTAGTCTAATGCTTTGTCATGACATGAAGGTGATCCGGGATTCTCCAAGACTTTGTAAGTTCTAGACCAAGTGTTCTTAAGTTGGGGGGTGGGGCTGGACCCCTTTGACAGTCTGGTAAACTCCATGACCTCCTCTCAAAATAATGGCTTTAAGTGCATAAAGTACAGAGGATTACAAAGGAAACCAATTATGTTGAAAAAACAATTATCAAAATATTTTTAAAACAAGTTCACAGATCCCTGGTTAAGAACCACTGCTGGAAAAATGGAAAGACTTCAGGGAAGGTCTTCATAACCAGCCATGTGGCTATTGTCTGAGGACCAGTTTCACTAGTTTCAGAGGTTCATCACTAGAAGGTTCATTAGGGGATGATTTTATTTACTTTTTTTTCCCTAACGAATGATTGTGGTGTGTGTTAATGGATGAAGTACAATCACATGTAAAATCACAGGTTCTTTATAAAGTACTGAAGGAAGCCCGTATTACATAAAGGCATTAGTATTATATAGTGGAGTACTCAGCTTGGAGTTGGGAAGATCTACGTTCAAATACCACCTCTAATATTTATTGCGTGACCCTAGACTAGTCACTTAACCTCTATAGGCCTAAAGCAATTCCCTAGGGCTTATGTACTAAAAGTTTTGAGATTTAAGGGTTAGTGCCAAAAGTTTTCACCCTAGGAATAGTATTTGAAATTCCTTTTTTAAAATCTGGATATACTTGAGAAATAACATTGTTTTGTAGAGTCCCTGCTTAGGATAAATTTACCAATTTTATCTTCCTAAATTACCACAATTTATTCTGCAAATTTTCTTAATTATTAATTCATTTAAATCTTGTCACCTGTCTTCTGGGAGATGGAATACAAACAACTCACTCCTTTTTTTTCCTTTTTTTTTTGGTAGAAGAACACTGACACTAGAAAATACTCTACTGTGTTGTGGGTTTTTTTAGTAGACATAGTTGCGTGTTGTCAAAACCCTCAAAATATTTTTCAGCTTTAAATTAAAATATATACCACATGAGATAGATATGGAGTCTTATCATAATCTCAGAGATAACTAGGAAAAAGATTAAAAATAGGAGGCTAAAGTCTCAAAAGAGATTTTCTAAGATAGGGGTTAGCAACTTCTTTAGTCTTAATGATACTGGGGGAAAGGCAAGTAGGGCTCATGAGTTGTCCCATAAAAAGTGAGATAATACCTTACAGTGGTATAGCCATGTGTAACAAAGTTTCACATCCATTATCTCATTTGAATCTGACTACACCTACATGAGGTAGGTAGGTAGATATCATCTCCATTTTACAGATGAGATAATTGAGACTTAGAGAAACAAAATGACTCATCCAACTCTGAAACTAGGACACAACTAGGATCAGAGCTCAGGTCTGCTGACTCCTAACCCAGGGTTCTTAGTGCTATGCCATACCTGAGTAGAAAAAGCGAACAGAAGTTGAAGTTTTTGTTTTCTTTTGAATTTTTAAAGAGAGAAAAGTTCGAAAGATGAACAGTAGAAAAAGTGGGAAAAAAGAAAATTAATATAATGAAAAGTGATGTGCTACTAACAGTTGCCTTATGTGCCCCTCAGTGGTACCATTTCTATAAGTTGCCAATCTTTTTGTTGTAAAAACTTGTGTGAAGACCACACAGCAGTTTAATGGTATTTTATTAGGCTGGACATTTAGTATGCTAGGAATATGACTGGACTAAGTTCACTCTAATGAATCAGACTAAAAGTTTAACTAGGTCATTTGAGTATTTCTTAATATAATCTGGCACTCGACCCTGATATTTGCATAAGTCTTTCTGTATTAGTGGAGAGAAGGATTACTGTATGCTTTGTGCCCACCTGAGGGGCAGAGCCCTCTAGAGCTTGGGAGAGGAAACATCCTGGTTTCTGGCTTCTAGCTGTCAGAGAAGACACATTCTGTTCCAGATTCTCTTCAGTTCTCCCCGGCAGGCAGATGTAAAGCATTGAGTAATCTTCTCTCCATCAATAAAGAGAGTCTTATGCAAATGCTAGGCTTGAACCCCTGGTTACATTGACATCTTAATTTTCCAAAAAGACTACAATGAAATATCCATTATTTACCACATTTCAAATTTTTTTTCATGTGTACAGATACCCAAATTTTAGCCAGAGTCAAATTCCAGCAAGTGCTTTAGAAATCATGGAATTTTCACAATTGTCTACACCTGACAAAGCTTCATAGTGTACATGAAGTGAAACTTTATTTTCAGAAATAAGCTAAATATATGGTTTGAATATGCCTACCAAGTCTTCTTGAAATTAGATTCTTTCCACTGCCTTTCTGGGTGGTAGAAAGGAAATTAAATATTTGAAACTTTTCATAAATATGTTAGGCCACAATATTTTCATCATGCTTCATCATTTACTAGCAAATTAGCAATGATTGAATTCATGATTACAAGTACTAGGGAACCAGAAAATGTCTTCTGGGTAATATTTTCCATTTTCATTAGAAGTCTTAGTTTCCTACAGTTGCCTAAATCCTTTTAGGTCAAAGGCCTGTGTTAATTTGCATGGCTGAGGTGTGTGTGTGTAAGAGAAATCAGATTTAGTATATGTATTTTTCCATGACTCCTGCAATTTATTGTTTTTTAGTGTTCTCCACTGATGATTACATTATTGTGAGAACAAAACCCAAAGATTAAAGACCATTCATTAATCCTCGGATTTTGTTCTGTATATGTAAAAATCATATATAGAATGTTGATCATTCTGACAGATTACAGTTGTTCTTGAATTACACAATGTGATGGCTTGAGGATTAATTAGGGGAAAAAATATCAGCCATGTCCAACCCTTTATAGATTCCTGTGTTTGTGAATTTGTGTGCTTATTTGACAATAAAGCTTTTCCTCTGATGACACTGATGATTTACTATGCCATGCAACTTTATAAAAATACATAATATAGCTGAGTTTTTTTTCTTTTGCAGACTGACCTTTTATTTTAAAAGAAGTTTCTGTCTAATGAAAAAGATAATTATAGTACAGTGCATGATTTTGACATGAAAAACTGCTGTTAGTAGGACTTTACCTTAGATGGATTTGGCTTAAGAGAAAACCATAATTTGCATAGATTAAAACACCTAAAAACTACATTTAAGTAGCATTGAGGTTGAGTAAGGGAGGCTATCAACAAAGCAAGGGGGACCACTGTTCTTAATTTGTCCTGCCAGCATAGGCATTACAGCCTTCACGTCACATGGCATCAGACACTCTTGCTAGTCCTTGAGAGGCACAGGGAAACAAATTAAAACAAATTAAAGATGAGAGATGTTCATGCCTTCGACCTATTTGTTTCTATCTGTTTGCGTCACAGTTTATGACTTATTTAAATGTTCACTGATTTTCCAGGGGGAAAAACCCAACATATAGATATGTAATGCTTTTAGCCCCGAAACTGGGGATAAATCCTCGACTTAAAGAACAAGCAAAAATGTGTTTATTGGCCATTTGTTCTGATAAAAAAAAATATGTTGGAGAGATCAGCATAATTGGCAGGAGAAGCTAATGTTCAAAATGGTAGGAACACCAACTACCTACCTCTTTTAGGGTCTAGAGAAGGATGAGGGGCATGAGCTTTTGGCTATCGCATTCTTCCCATCTGTCTATTTAAAACACAAACTCACACACACTCCAAAAAACTTTCCCCAGGAAGGAGAATGAAGTTGTTTCTGTGTTTTGTTTTGGGGTGTTACTGTTGTTGTTGTTGTTATTGTTTGTCACAATACCTCAGAACAAATTTTAAGATTTCTTTTCTTGTTAGTACAAATCCTAGGCAATTGATGATTCAGTTCTCTTTTGGACCTTTAGTAGAGGAATTTTTTAAAATCTGTATTTGTGATTTCATTGGTATAGGGAACTCTAGGTGTGGAAACTCTCTCTATAGACCTAGGACAGCAACTCACCTTCACCTTAGATGTAGGCTTTACAGCATTGTCTTGGGCACTGAGAAATGGCTTCCCTATTGTCACAGAGCCAGTTATGTGTCCAAGCCAAGACTTGTATCCACATCCTTCTGGCTCCATGGACAGCCCCACCCCTATCTGCTAAAGCAAAGCTGTCTGTAACTAAGTATTTAGTGATGCTACTTTTGTGGTGTAGGCGCTTTCAAGGTGCTATACTTGTATGTTGGTGCACAAAGGGAAATAGGTTCTTTTTTTCCCCTAAATGATTGATTCACAAAGAACAAGTGCTTGAGGGTGGCACAAGCAGCTGCTTTTTTCCATTAATTACCTTCCTTGTTTTAACAAGGCACTTTTCAGACTACCTAATGTGATTAAAGCATATTATGATATTAATTGCTTTCCAGATTCCATCTTAGTGAGATATAAAGTTTTTGGTCCAAATTTAGACCTACCTTGACACCTGCTGCATAGAGAAGTTTATGCTGCTCAGACTATATTTAGGAACATAACATGTAGTTATGAGAGTAGGGAACCACAACAGGGTACTGATTTACTCTGTTTCCCTGGAAGTGAAATGGCAGGCTTTGGAAAACAGTTAACAGTTTTAGTTAGGTACAGCCACCCTTCATTTTCAACTTCCTAAACCAAAGGTTTAGCTACCTATGACAAGATGTTTCTGAATAGTGCCTGTGATAGCTGTTGTTAGTGCCTGACTATCATAACCATCATAAACACATCCTTCTCCTCTATTGAGGTCTCTTTGTCTTAGTATGCCCCTACTGACTTTCTTTTTCTCCTCTTTTTTTCTTTTTCCTTGTTTTGCCTAGGACTTGCCAGTGATCAGTAATGACATTCACAGGCATTAAAAAACAGTGCTAGAATCATAAATCCTGGGTTTAAATCCCAGCTCTGCCACTTGCTACCTATGTGATCTTAGGCAAGTCACTTAACTTTCTGGGGCCTCAGTTTCTAAAGTTAAAGCATTGGACTAAATCAACTCCTCTAGTGCCAAATAATTAATTCTGTGATCCCATTTGGGTGCTTGTCCAGACCTCAGAGATAACAAGGAAACTATTTAGTCTATAGGGATCATTTCAGGGGAAGTAACTAGAATTAGCTTTCTTTACAAAGAGAAAGGAAACATTTAATATAACTTTTTAAGTGAAGCTTTATATGATTCCTGGTACCTGAGTTTCTAACTATAAATTCCAAAAACCTCTCCTGAAAGAACTCCTGTTTCTGAGAGCAGGAGTTTTTAATCTTTTTTGTGTTATGGACCCCTCTGACAGTCTGGTAAAACCTGTAACATTCTAAGCTTGTATTTAAATGTATAAAAACACAGGACTACAAAGGAAACCAATTATATCAAAATACAGCTATCTATCTATCTCTACCCATCTATCTATCTTTAAAAGCAAAATTCACAAGCCCCAGATTAAGAACCTATAGGGTTCAATTCAATTCCATTTAAAACACAGTTAATAACTGCTTGCTGTTTGCAGAGCATGATGTTAAGTTGAGGAAAACATAGAGTTTAAGTAAGACATAGCCCCCCCCCAGCCCTTGTGGAACTTCCATTTCATAGAGGAAATTAGCACATAGATATAATTATAATGTAAAATTATACTTAGTGAATAGAAAACAGTGTTTTGTGATGTCCGTTGGGAAAAAGTTGTTACTAGGTTGGGGAGGTAGTTGGTGATAGTGGAAACACTAAGGGAAGCTTTGTGTAGAAAATAGGGACATTATAAGCATAGAGAATAGTATGAACAACAGTAGAAAGTTTGAGACAGATTCATGGAGGAGAGTAGTCCATTTTGGCCAGAGCCTAGAGTACATATTAAGGAATAGAAGGAGATATCTGGAAAGGCCGGAAAATAAATTTTGGACTTGAAGTGCTATGATGTGGTCAAAGGATATGAACAGGGGTTTTTGAAAAAAAAAATCAAAACTATCAATAGTCACATGAAAAATGCTCTAAGTAACTATTGATTAGAGAAATGCAAATTAAAACAATTCTGAGATGATGCTTCATACCTATCAAACTGGCTAACAGGACAGAAAAGGTAAAAGACAAATGCTGGAGAGGATCTGGAAAAATAGGGACACAAATACACTGTTGGTGAAGTTGTGAACTGGTGCAACCATTCTGGACAACAATTTGGAACTATGCCCAAAGGACTTTAAAACCATACATACACTTTGACCCAGCAATACCACTACTAGGCCCAAATCCCAAAGAGATCAATAAAAAGGGGAAAGGACCTAAATGTAAAATAATATTTATAATAGCTCTTTTTGCGGTAGCAAAGAATTGGAAATTGAAGTGATGCCCATCAATGAAGGAATGACTCAACAAGTAGTGGTATATGATTGCAATGGTATACTATTGTGCTATAAGAAATGATGAATGGGATGGCTTCACAAGAACCCAGGAAGACATATATGAACTGATACAAAGTGAGGTGAGCAGAACCTCCAGGAGAATATTGTAGTGATCATAGTGATCAACTATGAAAGATTTAGCTACTCTGATTAAGACAATGATGCAAAACAATTCCAAAAGACTATGATGGAAAATTCTATCTCCAGAGAGAGAACTGACGAATTCTGAGAGCAGATTGAAGCATACTATTTTCACCTTATTTTTCTTGTTTGTGTGTATGTGTTTTCTTTTGTAACTTGGCTAATATGGAAATATGATTTGAATGACTTAACATAATCGATGTCATTCTTTGTCTTCTCAAGGTGTGGGGGAAGGGCAGGAAGGAGGGAGAGTTAACAAAGCAAATAAAAATATATTTTAAAAAAGAAAAAAAAAGAAACAACATAATGTCTCTGAAGTGAGAATGAAGTTCGTGCTGAGACTTTCTATCAAGATTAAAGCAGCTATTACTGGAATTCTCAAATTACTCATTACTACTTTCAGTGGTATTATTAGTTATCCAATTAGGCAAAGAATAGAATTTAGATTTGTTCTTTCTTCAAGTAACAAGCATTTATTTTATTAACCTGCCCCCCCCATTGCCCCACTTACTTGAGTAAATTTAAAAAATAAGATAAAAATCAAGTCTGTCAGTATGTATATAGCTGTACAGTCTAGCAAAACAAATGTCCAAAAATGTGTCTCTGCATTTTAAGTTCATCACCTCCCTGTCAGATGGTGAGTGGTGTGTTCTATTTTCATTCTTCTGAACTCATAGTCTATCAATGTATTAACCAGATTTCTAAAATCTTTTAAAGTAGTTTTTCCTCATTGTATAAATTTTTCTCCTAACTCTGTTTACTTTGCTGTGCTTCAATTCATAAAGATCTTCTGAGTTTCCTTTGAAATTGTCTTTTTCATCATTTCTTACAGCATATATTCCATCATGTGTATAAACTACAAAAAAAAATTGCTATATATTTTTGTGTTCATGTAGATCCCTTTATTTTTTCTTTGCTGCATGCAAGGCCTAGTAATGGTACAGTTACACCAAAAGGAATGCATAATTTGGTAACTTTCTGAGTAAAGTTCCAAATTGCTTTCCAGAATGGACTATTCACTGCTCTACAAACAATGCACTACTTTACCTGTTTTCCTAAAGCCACGCCCCCCAACATTTGACATTTTTCTCTATTGTTTGTCTTTTCTAGTCTGATAGGCATGAAGTAGGACCTCAAAGTGCTTTAATTTGCATATCTCTAATTATTAGTCATTTAGAGCATTTTTTCATATGGTGGTTGATAACTTGGATTTCTTTCTTTGAAAACTGCCTGTTCTTATCCCATGACTATTTATCTACTGGGAAAATTATCTTATAAATTTGAATGAATTCCCTATATACCTTGGAAATGAGTCTTCAATGAATTCCCAGGTCACTCATTATTATCAACGGTACCATTAGTTATTCAAAAGAAAAAAAATGATAAAATTTAGATTTATTTAAACAGAACTTTTAGAAATTGCTAGGCACATCTGATTTATTGTTCCAACACTGAATTTTGCCTTTTAGTTTTTAAAGACATCAAGGTTTCCTCTTCCAGGTAACTAAATATTGCATGATGTTTGAGTTAGGGTTGTCCTTTTACTTTTTATTGAGTTAGACTTGCTCTTTTACTTTATCTAACAATCTGAACAATTTATATCTGCTGAGAAAAGCCAAGACTTACCTGGTTGTCCTGTTGCAGATGTGAAATCGAGGCAACACTGGAGAGGCTAAAGAAACTGGAGCGAGATCTCAGCTTTAAAGAGCAGGAACTGAAGGAAAGAGAGAGACGCCTTAAAATGTGGGAGCAAAAGCTGACCGAACAGTCCAATACTCCTGTAAGTATGTGCTGTGACACGAGCCTCCTCTTTCCCACTCCCCCTTTAAAGAGCATTTAGAAAGACTGGCTAAGCATGGCAGCATGGCATCTACTCTCTTTTTTCCCCATGGCTTTGCAGGCAGTAGTTTGATAGTGGTCCACCATTTACATCTGAGTGATATTCATATCAAATTTCAATTCAAAAATGCACAGAAACCCATCAGCAAATTGTATTCTATTTTTGGCTCTGTCCCTGAGAGCTGTTCTGACAGTATAGCCTTTATGTCAGTATAGCCTTTATATGTCTTTAAAAATAAGGTTTTTTTTGTTTTTATTTTACCATCACCTGCTAAATCTCAACTCTAAGAAAATATTTTCAAATGCAGATTAGCTCTTAATATACCTCATTGTTGACTGACCAGTTCACCAGCAACAGAACTGGTTAGCAGGCTGTACATTTAAAAAATAACATTGCTAGAAGGAGTAGTAGTTGAACTCAAAATTAACCATTTTTTCTACTTTCTCTATATTTACCCACATATCTTAAACACAGACTAATAAAATTTCTATGGCAACCCAACTTGAATGTTCATGGTGCAATTCATTAGTATTAGTATGATTACAAAGGACAGATACTTAAAAACATGGACAGATACAAAAAAAATAGATTCACCTAAAGTATCTTGGTTTTTACAAATCTGGTTTTCTTCAGAAAAACAATGTGGGAAATCTTTTTTTTTTTTTAGATAAGACTGCCGTTGGTTTTGTATGACCAGCAAACATGTCAATATCACTATTTTTTGTTTTCTTGTAATGAGCAGAATTTTTTTTTTCTTTTTTAAATCCTGAAAATTGATATGAAAATAAAACATCATTCAATTCCCTTCAATGTGCAGTTGATCTTAGCTGCTACCTTAATCAAATCCCATCTGTTCTGCCTCCCCCACCCTTCTTAAAAAAGAAAATCGTCCTATCCATTAGGAAGCCTAGGCTCTCTAGTGTTCTGGTCATAGTCGGGGTCTCTGTGCTAAAGTGTGTTTCTTATAATTCTCCTAAGTGAATTTAGGCATGTATATGGTTTTTCTTAAATGTCACAAGGAGATAAGGATCACATATGACTTATACTTGACTCTTAGAATTTTGAGAAAGAAGCTTTTCAGAATGAATTACACAGTCTTGCTTTTATTAAAGAAGGAAAATATATTAAAAATTATTATTTTACTATAAGAAATTGTCATTTTAAGAATGACTGGTTCTAAGGATACAAATAAGAATTTTGATGTAATAATAATAATAATAATAATAATAATAACTAACATTTCTATAGCACTAACTATGTGCCAGGCACTGTGCTGGGAGTTTCATAGTTATCTCATTTGATCTTCACAACAACCCTGGGGGAGGGAGGGGAAGGTGCTATTATTATCCCCATTTTACAGATGGAGAAATGGCAGCAAACAGAGCTTAAATGACTTGCTAGTCAGTGCCTGAGGCCAGATTTAAACTCTTGTGTTCCTGACTGCAGGCCCAGAGCTCTATCTACTGCTCCACCTGGCTGCCCCTATATTTGACTACTATAAAACTACTAAAGTAACATTCAACTGCATTGCATGAATCTATTATTGAATATTTTTTAAATGGGGCATTTAAACAATAGTGGGAATGACCTCAGATAGGAGAAAAGAGTAAGTAGTTCATTTTGGGGTGGTATTTCAGGACCTATTGGTACTAAACTCACAGCAATTATTTACACAGTCAGCCCAAGTGGCCTAAAGATAATGCTCACACATGAGAGCCATTTATTCATGCTCATTCAAATGATCAGGCTAACTGCTTTATTTATAAGATGGCAAGAACAACTCTTACCGTTGAGCATGGTTTGTTTTTTGTTGTTGTTGTTGTTCTGTTTTGTTTTGTTGCTACTAGCCGTATAGTACTGGATAATCCCAGTGATTAACTCCCTCTACGAAAGTTGATCATCACTTGCTCTGCAATTTAAAGTCTTAAGGAATTGCCCTGGGCAACAGGAGGTTAAGAGACTTGCCCAGGATCCCAAACTAGTCTGTGTTAGAGAATGAACTTGATCCCAAAGCCAGTATGTTACGGGATGACCTTGAACTCAGGTACTCCTGAGTCTCTGAGGCCAGCTCTCTGCCTTGAGATAGTAGTTCTAAATACATGGAAATTTTAAACTATAAAGCACTGCCTGGCAAGATTAATTTTATCCTGTTTTATAAGAAGGTACTTTGAATCACTTATAAGGATAGTTTGGGGGACTTTTCAAGATGTCTTTTTTACTTAGTTTCTTGGCATGAGTTATGGTAAGAATTCATGGGTTATGTCTTAACACAATAACACTATTACTGACCAGTCATGTTCTAGATAAGAAAACAAATACTTTTATCTCCTAGAGATTATTTTTTTAAAATAACATGCTTCCACTTCAGGGAACTTTCAGTAATGAAACTGGGCTAATGAATATCACCTAGCCTTGGGCAGAAAGAGATGCAGTCTTAATGAGGACTTTCTTTTAATCCCTTCTCTCCACTCCACCCCTGCCTTTTAAAATCAAGAGCCTAAGTTTTCTGTACTGTACTTTGGCTCACCTCTTCCACAGAAAGCTGACCTGTGGAAGGAAAGAATGTTTTTATTCAACTAGTTTGTATTCAACAAATACTTCATTTGTGCATAGCATAGATCTTACTCCCAATTGACGTCAAATATGATTTATATAATAGAAGCTTCAAAGAAATAGTAAATACACTGTTAAAGAAGTGGTTGTGAGAATGGTTTAGAATGATATTCCAATTAATTGGATTCTGTTCAAAATGGCAAGCTACACTTCAGCAATTCTTGTAAATTTCAAAAGATCTGTGCTTCCATTGACTTGTACCACCCTTCCACCAGCACAGATCAAAGACTTTCCACATTAGATGATGTTTTCATGCATTGTTGTGGCCAAACAATTGTTGGCCAATTTCATAACCAGCTTTGTGGTGAAGAATCTCTGCTCACTTAGCTAGCCTAGTCCTGCATTCAGTTTGTTGGTAGTCCCACATGCAAAGCTTGTCCAGTTTGGTGGAGTTTGTGTTCAACTGACATATATGACCTTTGAGAATCTAGGGGTTACTTCCATGCCACAATGAGGCAATAAAGGGGAGGTGGCTTGGCATAACTGAATGAAAATAGTAAAACTCTCTAAGGCATTTGGCCTTTATTTTGAAGGATTATCCCACAACCAATTCTACAATTATTAGAGGGAATTAATTTTCAACTCACTGTTTGTTATATTGAGACTGTGTCATAGGTCAAAATATGTTGTGAAAAAGGAATTCTTATTTTTATTCTTGAATAACAGGAAAATGTATTTTCTATGAGCAACTGGTATATACTAGGAATAAAAAGGGCAACTCAGAATGATTTATGTAAACTCTTTATAATCTGTTATGGCATGAAATAAATAAGTCTCCTAAAATGAATAAAAGTGAATATAGTTCTTAAGCATTTAACAGCTGAAGACTACTCTGGGCAGCTGGGAAATTTGACTGAAAATACCCAGTTTCCAAAGCAAAAGGGCATAAAGAAAAATATTTTTCCACATCACTGCAGTCTTTCAGCTGGATTCTATGAAGTGACTTTCTTGTATTGACATCTCTAGAAGTATTTCCCTAATAGAATAGGATGTCATTCAAAAACTCAGTCATAACTTTAATGAAAGGATTGGAAAATCAGTTTTTAGACTCACAATATAAAGGTCATTCCAGGAGGACAGTAATTGCACACTGTGCTACCACAACATTACCTAAATACTGGAACAGTCCTAAATTGCTATAAATCCTAATTTGGTTCACTTCCTTGAAAGAGAGCCAGTACCTTTGCCAGACCCCAGCTACTTTACCCTTTATTGTCTTATGATTAACAACATGGAAGCAAGTAGGTTGCTGAGAGTTACACTTCATATATGACTACCGTGAACAGAAAACATCTCAAAGAAAAATACTATTAAAAGATAAAGATAGTCCGAAACAGAGGAAAATGGTAGCAGTAGAGGAAGGGGATAAGAAAAATGTAGATTGTTGCTCTTTCCTTCTCAGCTTGTGTATGTGGCTACTCATTTACTTGTTTATAATTTTTAAATGACACAGACAATATGCAGAATATTCACAGAATCATAAAATTTGAGATGTGGAAGGGGCATCAGTGGCCATCTAGTTCAACCTACACAAGAAAGGAATCTGCATTTTAACAAACCCTGACATTACAATGCCTGGGTCAAGTAAGTTATTTAAATCAGAAATGCCCCCAAATGCATAAGAAATGGAAAGAGTTAAGGAGTAGGTCTCTTTTTCCAGCTCAGGCTCATGATTACCCAAATGTGACAACCAGAAAAAAGAAAGAAATTGGCTGTCCTTGGTTCCCCAAAAGTCTCTTGCCTGCTGAACTGTCTTTGCACATTCTCATAAACTTTTCTGCTCTGGGCCAAGCTTTCTTGATTTCTTGGTTTTGTTGGGATTTTCCATCTATTTCCTTTCACTTTTAAATGTGACAATTAAAATGAAAAAATTCTGTGGTAAAGTGAAGTGAACAGAAACTAAGAGACTGCCACCAATCCATTTTGTATACACAAAATGGAGGCTTGGAAAGTTATAATTTTTTCATTTGAAATCATGTTCCTTGTGATTATTCGTAGACTTTCCACTGGAATTTGTCCTGTCATTTGTAAAGAACAAAACAAAAATGAAACAAACTAAATTTAAATGAATTCCTTCATTAGTCCCTGAGTTCATTTCACTAACCATTTTACCTTCTGTTTAATTCTAGCTTATCTTGTGGTGCCTGTTTCCTAAATCGAGTTTGGTTTTTAACTCTCCTTTTTTTTACTTCTGTCCTTTCTTCCTTTTTGATAGCTTCTCTTGCCTCTTGCTGCAAGAATGTCTGAGGAGTCTTACTTTGAATCTAAGACAGAGGAATCAAACAGTGCAGAGATGTCATGTCAAATCACAGCAACAAGTAACGGGGAGGGAGATGGCATGAAGCAAAGTCTACAGGCCATGATGGTGATGGGCTTTGGGGATGTCTTCTCAATGAACAAAGCAGGAGCTGTCCTGCATTCGGGGATGCAGATAAACATGCAAGCCAAGCAGAATTCTTCCAAAACTACATCTAAGAGGAGGGGAAAGAAAATCAACATGGCCCTGGGGTTCAGTGAATTTGACATGTCAGAAGGTGACAATGATGATGACGGTGATGAGGATGACATGGATGACAGTAGTGAATGAAATCAGAAATCCAGAATTCTCTTAAGCCTGAAAGCAAAGCAATAAAATTTCAAATGTTCAGAAAAAAAGAAACTTGTAATTTTGATCTATATGAAAAAGTCAAGAAAGAAATCAAACACTGTGGGTTGTTTTGTTTTTTTTAGGCCAGTCACATTTACTATGGCAGCACTCTCTGTTTAGACTACTACTGATTTATTTTTGCTTAATGAAATTTTGAAGGAAAATAAGAAAAATGTTAAGAAAAAATAGACGTAGCTCACAATTCAACTGTAATGTGGTGCCTGATTACAGAAATTTCTGTGGCTTAAAAAAAAGTACAATTGACTTTCATGCTGAGGACATTTTAACATATTTGAAACATGAGTGTTTTGTACTGTGTATTTGGCTTAATTTTATTTCCCTCTTGCTATGGATAAAGATATTTGTATTTCAAGCAAATGCTTCTGGCTCCTATTTCAACCTAAATACTTGTTTCTGCTGTTAACCTAAGTCAGACCAGTGAATTTCTTACATATTTATTTTGTATGAAAATACTTGGTGATGTCAGAAATGCTTGGTTGTGACTGAAATTTTTGACAAAAGTACCTGAGATCGAAGAAAGTTGTTTCAAACACCTATCTTCGGTAATACCCAAACAAAGAACATTTTCAACACCAAATTACTATTTGTATAGGATCTCATCCCAAAGTGTCCTAGTGCTTCTTGAAACACAGTTGCTTAAAGTAAAACCTGAGCAATTTTATCAATAACATGTTAGTGAAAGGAAGACTACTCATTTTTGAAACTGACAGCAAATGCTAGAGTCCTTTCTATTTATCTCTACGAGCCTTGGAGACTTATCAATGCACTTTCCTCTTAAAAGTTACCTTGTACTTTATGTAAATGAACTCACACTTTATGTATTAGAAAAAGGCTCCTGTTGATGGGGGCACCACCTTCCAGCCTTTTGGGCCCTAAACATGGCCCTATTTTCAATGACCAATAGAGATGAAATGGTAATCCTGGATCCTAAATCTATTTTTCAGAAGAAATTAACCATCGTGAAATAAAATTCAAAGGAAAAATGACTATAATTATTTAGGGAGAATAGCACCAGATTCTGTAGCTGAATAGCTCTCCACCATGACCTAATCACTAATTTAGTTCTCAGACACTTCCCCAGAATCATCTGTATGCTGCTATGCCTCTTTCTGCAGTGACTCAGAGACGCCAGTGCTTCTACAGAGAAGCTGATAGTTATTTCTCTGGTGACTGCTTGAGAAACCTGGCAAAGCTAAGATGTTTTCTAAATGAAGTAGTGTCAGCAATCTGTTTCCAGACTAAATTATGAAGCAATTTATTTTTTTCTCGAAACTAAATCCCATAAAATGCCTTTGGTGGCATTTTTTTCCCTTAAAAAAAACCTAAAGAAGGCCACCACAAAGGTTATTAGCTACACATATATCAATTGCCATTTCCAATCACATTAGCTAATCCAAGCCTGATATCAAACCTCCTGGGATTTGAAAACTTTCATTCTCCAAGACCCTTTTGAAAGATCCCAAAGAGATCTATGTAAGTTGTGCCAGCTTCCCGGCTTGGAGTAAATATTAAGATTTTTTTGCAAGTGATATGTGAAACAATTTTTCTTGCCAGTAGAGCTAAAAAAAAATAAAATATGAGTGGCCTCAGTCTTTCTTGGGAAACCAGTTTTGAGTAGTTTTTGTTCCTGTAGTCATTGGGAACATGAAGGTAGAACAATATAGTTTCCAAATGAAGAAAACTAGTGTCAGGCCAGGCACACAAACAGGTGAATTCTCTTGTACCCTGAGGGCTATTGCAAAGCATTAGTGACCATCCATCAAATTCTTCTGAGCTATTTACACACCTTTGGAACGTGTATTAATGCCAAAGTCATTAGTATTCATCCTAAGTCAATATAAAGAAAGAATAAGTTCATGATGACCCCTGTTAATTGACCCTTGGGTTAGAGACTGAGTTTGTGAAATGCCATACAAAAGATAATTCTCCTCCCACTGTTCCAACAGGAGCAGTGCCTAGTGACTAACATACTTGTGCCCTCCAGGCATTGTTCTGGTGGGGATCCGATACTTTCCAAAGCCCACAGTCTTTCAAATTTAGGCAGAACTATTAGTGTAGTAGTAGACAAAAAAGGAGAGATGAAGGAAAGCTTTTCCTGCTAGGATCCTAAAAAGGTAGAGACAAGAATGTGCTTCAGATCTTTCATCTTGCATAAGCAAAGGAAAATGTGTCTGTGCATGCTACTCTTCTTGTATCTGGGCACTTTATATGTTAAAAAACAGAAACAAAACAAAACAAAAAACCCTTACCTTTTGATCAACAAATTAGGACATATAAACGAATGGGAAAGTGGGATTTACCTCCTTTTAATATGTCAATCGATTGGAAGATTGTCGTATTAGAAGTTAGAACCCAGAGAGTCAGGGACAGTTGGCATTATGTGCTTTAGTTTTGCCACTGACCAGAGCTGCTTTTCTTTGTCAATTTCCTCATCAGTGTAGGGATGGTAGCAGCTGGCCAAGATCACACTAAGAGTGTGCTATAAGATAATACATCTGTGCTATAATAGACCCAGTGCCATCAAGGAGGAGAGTGTGTATTACTCTCTTCCAAGAGCTGTATCCTGAACTCCTTCTGAACACTCAGGGAATACTTAGTCATTTCACTGCTTTGGGGCAGCGTGGCCCCTTCATTTGTCCAGAAAGGCCCAGGCATCAATGAAAGCGGAAAGGTGTGTTCAGAATTAGCAGCAGGAAAGGCCCCTAGAGATTATTTAGTCAACCCTCTCGTTTTAGAGTTGAGGGAATGGAGAGGAAGGAGAAGCAACATGACTTACTTGCCCCAGGTCACACAACAAATTCAGTTCAATTCAACAAACAATTATTAAATATATTATGTGTGTATGTATAATACATTATCATACACAGTATACATTAGATTTCATCCCTGTCCTCAAAGAGCATAGAGTCAATTAAAGAGATATGAAACATATAAGAGCTGGAATCAGAAACCATTTCTAACTCCTATAGTTATGTAATAGATGCACTGGATGACGCACATTTCTAATAAACTTCATTTAGGTCAGGGCTACTTGATAGTAATTTTTTAAAATGTAATCATATTTCAGCACAACTGATGAAAAGCAAAGGAAGATATTGGCCAGTGTTAAGCCTGAATTTTGAAAGTTTCCTGCTGCCACATCATCATTTCTTGTTAGAATGATCCTTTATCCAGCATCATTTGGTAGAATTTAGCAAAGCACAGGTTCTTCTTTGAATCTTTAAAAGAAATACTTATTGAATTAATGCAAAATCATAGAGGTGGTTTTCATTGTATAGTTTATAATCTACTTTTATTCAGCTTCTACTCAACTTTAGAATATCTCCCCCAAAACCTAACATGCTAGTGTAGATTTTATCTCACAACTGTAACTAGCTCATAAAAATATGTATGTTGTTAGTAAGGACAGTTTGGGAAATGCTGAGAAATTTCAGTATTGAAAATGAGAATTGAATCTCTACATTTTTATAATCATTGTTAGGACCAGACATCTGAAGACTTATTAACTTCCCTTTAATATTTTGACTTAATTCATAAGGTTATTCAAGTAGACATTGACAGCTTTACATTCGTATTAGAGTGCCCACAGCTATTCTCCTTCAGGAGTAATAAATCAAATTGCCAAAGTCAGAGCATGCATTTTCAAAATAATAGCTGCTACATGTACACTCAGCCTGAATTAAGGATATCTATAGCTTTATCTTCTCAGCACCAAGAATAACAAGGGGTAAAACTAGTTTCCAAGGGGAAATGGGCTATTGAGATCGGTTGGAAGGACAAAATCCAACTTGGTTCATTCTCAATTACAGCGTCTCCTCAGTTCTCAGAGGAGAAAATTCAGTGAACTAGCTTTGTTACTTTATGATTCTGCCTTTCCCTCTACTCATTTTTTTTAAACAGAAATATCTGTATTTTAAAAAAACACCAGGGGTGAGGAACTCTTTTCAGATTGTGGGATCGGTGACAATAAAGACCTTAGTTTTTCAGACTTTACCAAGCAGTTTAATTAGTCACAGTGTAAGTGGCAATTAGTCACACTTTAAGAGGACATATTTGCAGTTTAAAGGAGCTAGGATAAAATCATTATTCTGTTGTATACTACCTGTGTGAAATGTAACAAGTAGCTAAACTTCTCTAGGTTCAGTTTCATTTTCTATAAAATAAGGGGGTTACCCTAGGTGATCTTTGAGATCATTTCCAGATAAATTTATGATCCTTATAATACTTTAGTCAGTTCAGATATTTGGAACTGGACCTCATTAGGTTCAAGGGACTTAATAGTCAAGTCAGCCAGTCAACAAACATTTATTATGAACTTACTATGTGCCAGGCATTGTGCTAAGTGCTGGGATACAAAGAAAGGCAAAAACATGTAGAACCCAGAAAAGCAATTCACAGTAATGCTATAGACTTGGCCTCATCTTTTTATTTTCTTTTTTTTTAAATCAAAGAAGTACAGATTTTATGATTGATAGTAAGAAATCAGTTATTCCAAGTTAAATATTATTACACTAGCAATAGTTTGCCACATATCGGAATGAGACCACACTACACAAATACTGCTAAGGTGTTACTAGCCAACTTCACCTACATTTTTTGTTCATTTTCTTTCTGTAATCAGGCACCTTTTTACACCTTTTGCAAAAGACCCCTTTTCCAGGATAGCATTTAAATATTGTCTCAGAGACAATCTGTTCTATTCTTTGCTTTTTAATGTAGCTTGATGGGCACACATGCGGCATTTTCTACAATGTAAAATTAGCCACTACCAGGAAAATCTGGAGGACAAAACATTTCATTTTCTCCCCCAGACTTCAACTTAGTGTGCGTACTCTAATGCCTGTGTGGAGCTTTCTGGTGTGGGAATATTAACTTCAGATTTAGTTTCAAGCACCTATATTAAATATTTTATATTGTGTGCTGAATGTTATAATATCTTTTTAATGTCAGATACAGTACACTGCATTTATTGCTTTTGCACTCTTGAAAAAGTTTTGTACGAAATAATAGAAAATGATACTATTTATACTCTTTAAGTGTGGTCAGATGAGCTTTGAATTGACAGCATTTTCACAATGGTTTTTTTTTTAATATTTTTTCTCTCTCTTTCTGTTGGGATATTATTCTGAGCAAGGCCGGTGCCAGAATTTTGTATAAGAATCTGTATGGAGCATGAAATTATAGTCTTGTGTGGTGAGACTTTTCCGTCATTGTCTTACATCCTAGTAGGAACTTAATATTCCAATACAAAGCCAGCAATGTATTCAGTAATCTCAATGGTGTCATACATTTCATTTTGATGTGAACTTTTTTCCTTTGCTTTCCTTTGTTCTAAAACTCTATTTTGCAATAAACATTTTGACAGTAAATTCTTTGGTTATGTGTTGCTGTGTATGCAGTGTCTGTGTTAGCTTGGATCCCCAAACACCTTCAAAAGGGATGATTGTCACATGCTTCCTACTTTTTCCCCCATCCTCTATGCAGTGCACATAGTCACACAGTATAAAAAAAAATCAGTAAAAGGACTGAACTGATACGACAATGGGGTAGAGAATCAGGTGGGATTTTTTTGTATCTCAAAGAAAAGGTGGGAAGACATCTAGAAGTGTGATGTTGCTGTGGGTATTACCATGTCCCTAATGATTCTCCCACTGAAGATATTTATATTGACTATATTTATATGTTGATGAAATATGTAAAGAAAATGATAAGCCACTGAATGATTAGAGACTGTCATGTTCTTTTTTCTGTGTCCAATTTCAAAACATTTTGAAGTATGACAGCCTTTCCCCTAGTGAGACTTCATGATGTTAGATCTTTTGATGCCCTCCAGTGGGTTCAACCAATCAGATATCCAAACTGAAGAGCCTAGTGGCCTCTCATTTAAGAGTTTGGGGATGAGTCATCTTTAAGGTTCTCATTTCTGTAAATATCAAAAGATACATTCTATTCTATGCCTCTAAATTCTTCATGAGAATAGCACCAAAATTACTGACTTTGACCACTACAAATTCAGCCATAAATAAGATTCCATGCAACATGTTCATTTCTAGATTGTGTTTGGTTCAGCATTTGGAATCTGTATAGGTCCCTTGCATCCCCATACCATCCCCTGGGGTGGGGGTGGGGTGGAAATTTCGCTTAATGAGAAGAAATATTTCTTTAGTTTTCTGTTATTTCTTGAACTGCTAAAAAGTTTCTCATTTTACATTTGGTTTTGTGTTTTGTGGGGAGGGGAATGATTTGCCTTTACAGCTGCATCCAGCTGTTTGGTAAAGCAAGCAAGTCTGTAATGTATTTTCTTTGATCCAGCTTAGCTTTATAATCCGTTCCCCTAGTTATCTCCTCTTCCTTTTCTTTAAAACAGGTGAGTACATGCATTTGGTAGCCTCTGAAAGCATCTATTAAAGAGGGAAGGAGAATAGGAAAGGGTTGCATTCATGTAGTGTACCCTGAGAGGACAATGAAGACAGCATACTTAGTCCATAGAATAACAGAGATTTCAAAAGTATAATGAGAATTCTTCTGAAAGACTTATAACAAAGCACCAAAAGTGTATTAACCTAGATATTTAATATGGAGACTCTTAAAAATTCTGCCTCCTAACTTTCAGACTTCCCCCTTAAATCTGGTTTCATCCAACCTATCAAAATGAGTTTCCCACTACTACCCAGAATGAACTTTCTACCCTGTCTTCTCACTGTCCCAGAGCTTCTTCTTATCTTTCCTGTTCCTACTTTCTTGCCTCTGTTTGTGTTTTCCCTTTGCCCAGAATATTCACCCTTCTCTAAGCCAAATCCTATCTATCATTTAAGTCCCAACCCAACCACCTCTTCCCCTAATTACTATAACCCATTGTTTTCCTTCTATCTTGAACTCCTAGTACCTTAATCCGCATATACTGTCTTCTTTTGATATTTGTATGGTTTTCCTAACTGGACTGTAAACTTCTTGAAGGTAGTATCCTCCTTTTATTTTTCTTCATTATCCTCTATAACACCTAGCACAATGCTAATTGCTCAACAAATACTAGATAATTGTAGAAGCTGCGCCATACTGGGAAAAGTTGCAATTTCTGGAGTCAGAACACTCCCTAGGCTTCAGCTTCTTCATTTGTGAAATGAAGGGGTTGAACTGGATGGCCTCTTAGCTTGACAACTTCTGATCTTATAAGCCCCTAGACTTTCCCTTCGCTATTCCTCTTTTACACAAGATCCAAATAATTTTTTTTTCTTAGACATAGATCTGACCATGCCACTCCTCTTCTCTGCATTGGTATCCCATGGCCACAGGAACAAATTACACTCTACAGGCTAACATTTAAGGCCTTTGAGAACCTGACTCCAACCTACCTTTCCAAAATTATTTCATATCACTCCCCTTCATGCAATCATGTTCCAGTCAAATTGGATTATCAGTTGTTTCCCAATCCCATTCTGTACTCCCCTGTCTCTGTGCATGCCATCCCTCATGCTTCAAACATAAGTCTTTCACATCTCCATCTGTCAAAATCCTTCTCTTCTTCCAAAGCCTATTCCAAGGGCTACCCTCTCCAGTAAGATTTCTCTGATCCTCTTCCAAGCTAACTGGGCTCTCTCATTCTCCTCTTATTTTTACAGAATCTTAACTAGATCTTTCCTTTGCCCTTATAGCATTCTACTTTAGTTGATGCATGTTGATATACATTTCTTATCCCTCTTATTGGATCTGTAAGCTCCTCAAGGGGGAGTACTGTGCAGTTTTTTTATTTGGGGGTTTTTCTTGTCCCCAGTACCTAGCATAATGCCTTTCAAATAATAGGTATTTGGTGAAATGAAATTAGTAATTAGCCAGCACACCGTCTGATTTTTTTTATATTGAAAATAAAAACCACCTTGAACTTAGCCCTTTTTCTCCTCATTCAGCAAAAAAGTGTCTTGTTCAGGGGGATTAGGAAGATGAAGGGCTATTTTCAGTGCAATCCTACTAGAGATTCAAACATTTTTGAGGTTAAATTCCTAAAAGTTGTGGGCTGTATCTTACTATCATTCAATTCATGAGTCTCATGCTGATGTTGATGGATCTTTAGAATCCCCCAGAATGTAAGTTCATTGAGGGCAGGAATTGTTTCATTTTTGTCTCTGTATCACCAACTCCTAATACAGAACAAGTCCTTAATAAATGCTTGTTCACTGATTGGTCTTTGGCACCAAAAACAATTTCTGATGAACATTTCCATATAAAGGCCTCTTAGGTGTCAAACACAGCAGGCGGGCTACACACACCATTCCCAAATGTGGGAGTACATCTAGAACCAGATTAAAATGTCATTGGGAAATATTTACAAAATAAATTGAAATATAGTAAAATGTAGATAATATCACATTTTAAAACTAAGTCAATTTGTGGCTCACAGGGATATGTGGACTAGTGGCCTCCATTTCTATTTAAATTTGATACCACAGTCTTAGGGGATATATGCATGTCTGTGTCAAAATAACAGCAAATCTTACCTTTTAATTAGTTCCAACTCCTTCCCCAAGAAAATGTTTCTTATCACTGTGGCTATGATTATCTGCGATATATACCAGTAACTTGGTTTCTTGTTACTGTTTTATACACATCCTTATATTTATATCCACCATTCCCTATAATTGCTTGGTTCCCATCATTAGCTAAAAATCCTGGGGGAGGTTCTGTCTGACATTTGTCACAAAAGAGCTTCAAACACTAAAACCATCATGAAATGTAATATCAGTGTAGGGATGTTTACGGTCTTAATTCTTGATATTTTCTTCATTGGAGTCACCAAATAATCCCTGAAATTAGAAACAAGGTTAAGGTAAAATCTGGAAAAGTTTCTAGGCCAGTACTAAATGTACAACTATCCAAAAAAAGATTATATTTGGAGATCATGACAGCCCATTTTTCTATAGCTTCTGTTGTAGAACTCTGCACACCCAAATCAATTTGTTCATTAAAACACTAGATTCTGTCAAAATGCTTCCAAAATGACCATATAAATTACTATCAATTAATAATTGGCTGTACTAGCTGGGGGCTCCGTTGTTGAATGATGAGATACCCTTTCCTTACCAGCTCTTAATTGTTAGGGTTTTGGAGAGGAAGGATGGGGATAATCATGATTCAAATGAAATTTAGCAACTTGCATATGAAGAGAAGATCCACAGTAAAGGAAGCATCAACTTTGATGGAATCCACTATTAACAGGGTTAGGACTCATCTTAATGTGCTTCCTTAAGCACTATGGAGAAGGATTATTCTATACTGAGGAGTGAGCTACAAGTCCATTATTCCTACTCTGTACATATTTTGTTCTATATATGTTCATTAAGTTATAGCAAGTTCTTTGTGAATATTACTTGCTGCTGTTGTCAAAATCCATGGAATACTCATAAATACATCTTATGATCAGACAAAGAATATTGACTTAGTCAAGCCTAAAGGACCAACCAGGTCAAATTGACTGGCAAAAATTAAGAGAAAGAACTAGGCCAAAAGAGAGTGGTATTATTACTCTTTTCTCCTTCGTATTTCCCATGCAGCTGCTGCCATCCTTTGAGATTGGTGCATGGACAGAAGATGATGTGGTAAGCATCTTTGATTATTCCATTAATTCTTTCTGGACATATTTAGAATAAACTTAGCAATAAGCACTTAAGTGAAAATGGAAGTGACTATAGCCATTGAAGAGTCTATGAGCTTTATATTTCTAGTTTTCTTATTATATCCATTGAAGATTTAAAGTGACTCTTTAAGAGCAAAACAAAGACCATTTGAAGCCATGCAAATACCCTGTGCTCACATTGACTGATCTGGAAGGTGATCAAACCATAAGTGAATATGGTTGAAAAGTCACAAGGATACATCAGGGTACACTTCAGGACTAAGTGGCCATAATCTTTTTGGTTTGTTTTGGTTTTTAAGAAACCTGACTAAGCTACTAAATTAGGTAGAGACTGGAATTCTGCACAGCTGTATAGTATTTCTGCCCCTCCTGCTACTTGTTGCCATCTTTAGTTTAAACTCCCCACAATGGAAACACAAGGGAATTCCTCAAAGTCTCTGCAGATCCTAAGAACCCAGTGGGTTTCTGAAAATTGGGTAGGGCTTCTAAGTGTCCATATGTTCAAAAAAAGGCCTCATTGTAGCTCATCTATCTTCAAGGTGAAACTCTAGTAGCCATCTTACTTAGCCCTTAGTACTTTTAGTCCTCAGTCTCTCTGCATGCAAACAGGGATGAATTTTCCTTAGGGATATAATGAAAATTAGCTAGATGACATCCAGATACCCAGAGTTTAGCTCTATACGCTCAGGAGATCATTTTGATGGAAAGTATAAATAGGTCAGATATAATGCAGTGCCTAGAAGAGATGGGCTACCATACCAGTAGAGAGATCTAGGCTTTCTTCCTTTATCACTCCTAAAGGATCTGCTGGAGGTATGATATGGACTTCTGGTGGTCATGGACCAGACTACTTTGGGTTAATGAAGAACAGGCACCATCTAAAATCTTTGACACAATCAGGGTTATGGGTCTCCATCAGTGCCTTTTACAAGGTTTCTCTAGCACCATTTTTAACACTGGGTATAATGAGAAATTTTTACAGTGGGTCTTATGAGAAAAGAAAAAAACATTCTTGAGAAAAAATTTCTTCTGGTATTAATCATTTTAGAAACTCAAATTTAAACATACTGTATACTGAAAACATTGAGGTCAGTGGGCTAAAAGCTATCATAGAATGAAATGATAAGCTTGTGTTTGATAATAAGAGCTTGCACCATTATGGTTTTAATGTGAGAAAAAAATGTTCAAAGGAGGAAACTGAGTCACAGAGCAGTTAAACAATTTGTCCAAGATCTCAAAACTAATTACTGACTAGGCCTAGAATCCAAGTTTCATGCCCTCTGATCCATTTTTCCCCATTCTGCCATTTAACAATAATAACAAACATTTTATATACATTATCTCATTTCAGCATCTTTAACAACTCTGTGAGGTGGGGACTACAGGTCTTGTCCATGTTACTTAGATGATGAAACTGAAGCCCAGAGAGCTTAAGTGATTCATTCTTGATCATACTGCTAGTAAGTGGCAGAGGTTGGATTTGAATCCAGGTGTCACCTGCTCCAAGCCTGGCAGTGTATTCACTATTTCATTCTGCCTCTCATAGTGTCTAGGACTGATAGAGTCCTTGTGTGAATTCCCTCAGTGATGGCTAGATAGTTAGGACCACATTTAACTCTTTCAATAAGGATCGGGACTAGACCTGTAATCTCATTATAGAGAATTCCTGGATAAGGAAACTCCCTCTTACCAATGCTTAGAGAGTGGCCCAGAGCACAGGGAGGCTAAATGATTTGTCCAGTCGTACAGCCCCGATGTTTTCAGAGGCAGAACTTGATCTCTTGGGTGCAGGGCTAGCTCTCTTTCCATTATACCATATAGCTTCTCAACTCTTGTAATAAGTGGAAAATATAAATCCCAAACATTCTTTAGAAACAAAATTTCCATGAGATTCCCAAACTCCTTAACAAGACACATATGTTGTTTTAGAGAGTCATTAAATACCTCTAGTGTTAACCTTAAAATCCTACTACTACAAATGTTAAGACCTTTCATTTTCCCTTGGAAGCAGAACCAGAAATTCAAATTTAAGGAAAAATATATAGATAGATATAGATATAGATTCAGTAGTTCGATATTAAACCTGGCCACAAGTGCCATGTAAATTTTCAAAAAAAAAATCTATGTTAGTGTCAAAAAAAAGTGCCAACAAAACTGCATTTAAAACTATATTTTCCCTTTCTTTCACAGTACTTTTGGATGCAACAACTCACTAGAAAAGGCAAGTGGAATAATACTTTCTTAATTCATGGATTTAGTTTCCTTTGAGACCTAGTTTAGCCTGATTCCTTTTGTTTATTTTCCACTACTCCTTAGGTGATTCTTCAGAAGAGATGAGCATATATGCAACCTTGTTTAAAGAAAATAACATCACTGGGAAACGGCTTCTACTTCTCGATGAGGAGGACTTAAAGGACATGGGCATTGTCTCTAAGGGACACATAATTCATATAAAGGTATTTAGAGAAGACATATTGAAAATACGAATCTACATCCTGTGATTACCAACAAGCATCATAGTTTAAATGCTAGAATTAAGACTACCCAAATTTTGGCCAGTGCCCTAAGCTTCATCCAGAAAGTTTTAAAACATTGAAATAGTCAAAACAGCATTTATTAAGCACCTGCTGTATGTCAGGCACTATGCTAAGCACTACAGATACAAGGAAAGGTCAAATCTTCCTCCCCCACCAAAAAAAAATGCCCAAAGTAGTACCTCCTCTAATGGAGCTCACACTCGAATGGAGAAAACAAGATGCAAACAACTGAATAAATTGGAGGTAATCTCAGAGAAAAAGCACTAGCATTAAGGGGAACCAGAAAAGATTTCTTTCAGCAAAAAAGACTTTAGCTAAGACTTGAAGGAAGCCAGGAGAAGGAGATAAGGAGAGATAATTTGAGAAAGGGGGGAACAGCCATTGAAAATGCCTAAAATTGGAAGATGGAGTGTCTTGTGAGAAGAATATAAAGGAGTCCAGAGTACGTGGAAGAAATAAGGTGTCAGCAACATGACTAATATGGAATAATGTTTTACATGATTGTACATGTATAACCAATATCAGACTGCTTGACATCTTGGGGAGTGGGTTCAGGAAGGAGGGAGGAAGAAAATATTGGGAACTCAAAATCTTTCAAAAGATGAATGTTGAAAATTGCCTTTACAATTAATTGGAAAAAAATAAAATACTATAAAATAAAATAAAATCATAAAAAAGAAATAAGGTGTAAGAAGACTGCAAATGTAGGAGAGGGCTAGGTTATGAAAGGCTTTAAATGCCAAACAGAGAATTTTGTATTTGAGTCTAGAGTGATCGGAAGCCATTGGAGTCTATTGAATGAGGCATATGGGAAGAGGGGGCTCATTAACATGGTCAGACCTTCACTTTAGGGAAAAATCAATTTGACAGTTGACTGAAGCATAGGTCAGAGCCAGGGGACACTTGAGGTGGGAAGACCAACCAGAAGATTACTTCACTAGTGATGAAAGCCTGCCCCAGAGTGGTGGCAGTGACAGAGTAGAGAAGGGGACATCCTCAAGAGATGTTATGAAGGAAGAATCAACAGGACTTGGCAACAGATTGGATGTAGGAAGGGAGAGAGGGTGAGGAGTTGAAGATAACAACTAGGTTGGGACTTGAAGGATAGTAGTGCCTTCAACAATAATAGTAGTCAGGAAAGAAAACAAAGGGGACAATTGATTAATTCCATAACTTAATGATTTTGAATTGGAGTGGGTATCCACACACATATTCTGATGTTCCACTTGTACTCATCCAGTCTACTTACAAAGTCTTCATGTATTTCCAAAGATTCTTACTCAAGGCTGTTGCAGGGAGTTTCAGAATTAAACCACTAAAGAGGGGATTCTGGGAAGATGGCAGAGTAGGTCAGAAAATTCCAGACTCTCCAAATTTCCTCCACAAACAGACAGAACATCACTTCAGAATGAATGTAGAGGGGCAGCTAGGTGGTGCAGTGAGTAGAGTGCAGGCCCTGGAGTCAGGAGGACCTAAGTTCAAATCCAGCCTCAGACACTTGACACACTTACTAGCTGTGTGACCTTGGGCAAGTCACTTAACCCCAATTGCCCTGCCTTCGCCCCTCCAAAAAAACCAAAATGAATGTAGAGAGACAAAAATAAAAGGGTAAAGCAATTGTCCTCCTAAGACAACTTGAGAAGACCTCCAGGGGCTGAGCTTTCTGAAATTTAGATACTAAAAAAAATGTTTAACTGTTGAAGCTAAATGAGACAGCATAATATGATGGAGCAGTACTGTATTTGGAGTGAGAGGACCTTTGTTAAAATCATAGTCCTGGCTTTTTACTACTTGAGTGACCTTGAGAAAGTAATTTGATTTTTCTGGACCTTAGTTCCTACATCAGACAGATGAAGAGATTGCACTTATTTATGCCTCAAGGTCCTTTCCAGACCTAAATCCTATGAGCTAATGATTATTTGTCAGAGGTACTTCTCCAGGATGCTCTTTTAAGGAATAAAACAAGACCACTTTTTCCCATTAGGAGTAAGAGAATAGTACTTAGACAAGAGAATAAAGGAAAAAATTCTGAGAATCAACTTCACGTCAAGTTCTAATGCCCTCATAATACCTCCAACAATACCCCAGTGCTCTTAAAATTGCCAGTCAATTATAGACAATGACTAACCTCAAGCTCTCTTTCTAGAGAATTCCCCTTTAATGGCAAAAAGAGAACCAGTCCACTCAGGTTGGCTTTCTGCATCCTGCAGTTGATTAAGGCTTCCCAGTGAAGGTAGCCTCTGAGTATAACCAAAGGAAATTAGCTCTTTTGCATGAGTTTACATTGCTTACAAATATACTATTACATGATACAAAAATTCAGCCTCTTTTCTCTTATTGGGATAAAGTACAGGCAAATGAGTGTAAACATAAACCTCAAAAAATGAGCCAACAAAGAAGTCCAGCCTGCTTATCAGGAGGCCTTCTGTCACTCTGTCATAATTAACCATTCCTTACTTAAGCCATTCCATATAAAGAGTGTTTTTCTGTATTACAAAGGTCCCAAGTAGAAGCACATGTGATTGCATTGTACAAAAGCTCACCCTTAAAAAATGAATTAATTAAAAAAACAACTCACCCTCAACACTAGTTCTATACCTCTATTTAAGAGAAGCCTGGAGAGAATGGGGATGCTATGTGATGACTGCAGAATATTGATGGTGCTGGGTATGGGAAGTTTGCAGGAGATCCAAACAAGACTCAGAAATAGAATCATTCTGTTTCTTGTGCATATCAGAGGCCAATGATTGGACAGATTTCACAAGATGTCAGTGCAGGCAACTTCTGGGAGTATGGTTGGAAAGGGTGAGGGGTAGTATTTTTCCCACCATCAAAAAATGTTAGCTTTGGGGCAGCTAGCTGGCACAGTGGGTAGAGCACTGGCCCTGGAGTCAGGAGGACCTGAGTTCAAATCCAGCCTCAGACACTTGACAGACTTGCTAGCTATGTGACCTTGGGCAAGTCACTTAACCCCAATTGTCCTGCCTTCCTCCCTGCCAAAAAAAAAAAAAGTTAGCTTTACTCTTTGCCATTCTATCATCGGAGGACTTGAAAACTTGTTGTCTTCAAAATTCCCCAGTTAAAAAATGAAAAAGCAAATATACTTAGCAGGGTAACACCTGGATAGGAAAGAGTGAAAGGAAGGCCCTAACGGATTTGCTCAAGGATCAGCTCCAGCAGTCCTGGAGTGTGAAGAGGTGAGAAGACACTGAAAGAGCGCCTTTGCCTTAGTGCTCACCCTTCCAGTCAGAATAAGAATCAGTGAGTCATAAAATTTTTAGACCTAGAAGGGACCTGTCATCCTTGAGAGGCCTCAAGAGCACACCCCATGCTGTAGTAGAAATAGGTTTGAATCAGGTCTCTTCCACCGTCCACTTGGATGAGCTTGGAAAAATCACTTAACCTCTCTCTAAGTTTCTTCATCCTCAAAATAAGGAGTTTGGGTCTGTTGGTTTCTAAGGGCCTCAACAGCTCTAAATCTATGAATCGTGAACCTTATTTTACATTTGAGGAAACCAAGTTTGAGTCCCTTGGTCTCAGCCCATCTCACTCTGAGAGTTGGCTAGAGGGTCAGAAAGGCCATGCAGCTGCGATACAGATGAATCTCCTTGAATGAAATAGGAGAACCAAAAGATTTTACTGTTTCTTTTCCTCCAGTACTGTTCTTCTCCACTTACCCACAGCTCCCTTCTTTCTCTGTACACTTGAAGCTCCCATGTAGAGGAACAAGGTCTGCAGAATAGGAATGGAACACCCAATAAGTATTCATTACATTGTCAAGTGTCAACAGCTTTCATTTTTCTTTAAAAAAAAAAGGCATCTAATTCCTCCCCTCTCCCCTCCACATTTGGTATGTTTTCCTCCCTACATGAATAACAATATGTGCTGTTCACAGAAAAACTGAATTACACCTGATGAGTATAAAAATTTTTTTAGCAATCCTTTGTGTTTCTTCAAGGGAGAGAGCTTTGGACATATCCACATGAAAGTCCTTAAAATACAATAAGCTATTTAATGGAATTCAAGCCTTGGTAAATAGTCACTGATGCGATGTTCAAGCACATGGTTGTTTTTCTCGCTGTTTTGCTGCTTGCGTGCACCAAGCAGGGTCCTGGCTGGTCACAGCTACCCCGACAGTACCTGCAAGAATATTCCATTTATTTCTTAGCTTGATATTGCCTGTCCTTGGTACATCTTCATGTTTTATTAAATAAGTGCAAACCATTCACACTTATTTGCATAGGAATAAGGTGATACTGGGACCTCCCAATTAGGAAATACCTAAGTCTGTGACTTGTAAACTCAGACAAATGCCTAGAGCACTGGGAGGTTGACTCACTTGTCCCAGGTCACAGAGCCAGTTTGTGGGTCAAATGAACTCTCTTCCTCATGGCCCTGAAGTCAATTTTTTTTTTTAAATCCACTCTATCACATTGTCTACCTCTTTGGATACTACTTTGGATAATAAGATACATTATGTTGAATGTCTCTTGAATGTTGAATATGTCGAATGTGAGATTCCCTACAGGATTAGAGTTTGCATGAAAGCTTTTGGTCTTTATATGCACTATTGGTTTTAATCATGATCTTATTACTGGGGGATCCTGGGTAACAGGCACATAATTAATTTGATTAATTTTACTTTTTTTTTACAGTCAGCCATTGAGAAATTAACAAATGATTACCTCAATTTATTTCACTTTCCACCACTAATGAAGGTAAGTGAAATCTTTTTTTTGTTAAAGATTTTGTCAACTCAGCCAGCATTTATTAAGCACCTATTATATGCTAAGCCAGGCACTGTTCTAAGCACTGGGAATACAAAGAAAGGCAAAAGACAGTCCCTGCTCTCAAGGTACTCACAGTCTAATGGGGGAGACCACCTGAAAACAACTATGTAGAGAGAAGATATATACTGCATAATTTGGAAATATTCAACAGAAGGAAGGCACTAGCATTGATGGGGTTCAGGAAAGGCTTGTGTAAAAGGTGGAATTTTAGCAAGAACTTAAAGAAAGCCAGTAGACAGAGATGAGGAGGGAGAGAAATCCAGGCATGGAGGATATAAGTGAAAAGGCCTAGAGTTGGGAGAAGGGAGGAGGGGTTCTTTTCAGAGGAACAGCAAAGAGGCCTGAAGGTGTACCTACAGTTGCTGACCCAGGAAACACTTGGCACCCATGCACCTGTCACATAATTGCCTTTATCTGCCAATGTCAGTAAAAGTTTGTTTGAAGTCTTATTAGACTGACCTAGGTGAAAAAAAGTTATCTCCACTAAACAAAAGGCTCTTTGAGAGGAAGTTTTTACAAGTTTGTCAGTAAAACACCCTTGATACCCACAGGTTGAAAGATTAACAGATATTCCTGATAAGGAGAACGTATCTCAACTTATATATCTAAGTGTTAGCAGTTGTAGTTGAAGACCTTGGCCTCCCGCCTTTCTCCAGGAGGCCTTCACCCAACATCCAGGTTCCGGAAGGAAATCTCACAGAAGGTCCTGCAGTACCACTTGCTCAGGAACCTGCGGCATTGTCTCATTCTTGTCATCTTGAATACTGTCAGCCAGATGTGCTGCTGTTTAGTGGACAGAATTAAAACCGGCCCTATTGAATATGCCGAAAGTAAATTTACACACTTTGCTGAAAAATCTTGTCCAGAGAGAGGTGTGATGAAAGATCCTCCTCTGATTTCCTAAAGGCCCTCTGTTTTCTATGCTAACATTCTGATAATCTCACATAGGAAGCCCCCACTAGGTTCAGACTGTTTTGCAGTCCCACCATGTTCTTTCTGGCTGCTACACAACAGGTATGTGGAAATAGCTGATAAACGCCTTGAACATGGGGAAGCTGTCAAGGTGAAGTCCCACAATGCATCTCAATGTGCTAAGTGCATCCCTGGTGGCAGGTGAAGTTCTTAAATTTTTCTCTGAAAAATAAGACAGTGACATTCACCTTTGAGTGCAAGAGAACTTGTATTTTGCCAGATTCTCAAAAATTTAGAGTATGTCACTTCCCTTGCATTGTATAATCAAATTCCCTGAGGAATTCTAATAATACTAGAAGTGAGATAGTAGACAGGAAAAGAAACCTTTGCTAAGTTAGTGAGACATTCCCTTCCCTCGAAGTATGAAAGTACAAAACGATAACCCCAGATTATGTGGTTTTATGTGCCTTTATTTTAGGATTCAGCCGGTGAATTAGAAGAAAATGAAGAAAAAGTTGTAAACCTTGAACTTGTTTTTGGTTTTCACTTGAAGCCAGGGACTGGCCCACACGTAAGCTAAATTTCTTTTTTATTTTTAAGTTTTATTGTGTCATTATATTTTATATCTTGGGAATTTCCTGGCATACTTGCTCCTCCCCCAGCCTGCAATAAGTTATTCCTCATAATAAAGAAAATCAGCTAAGCAAAACTTAGTGATGAAATTACCGTATTGGATAGTGCTTGCAGCATTCCACAGCCTGCATTCCCCACTTGCTTAATGAGAGGGGGAAATTGCTTTGTCCTCTCTTCTCAGAGACCAGGATTGATCGTTTTAATTAATCTGATTTCAGCTGCCTTTTGGGGTTATTTTGGTTTATAGTATTGTACACAGTGTGTCTATTTTTCTCCTTGTTCTGCTTATTTCAATCTGCCTCATACAAGTCTTCCCTTGTTTCTCTGAAATCCTCATAGTTATTATTTCTCTTGAGCAAAATAGTATTTCGCTACAAAATTCCAATTTGTTCAGCCATTCTCCAAATAATAGGCCCCTCTTGTTTCCAGTTTTGTTTTGTTTTGTTTTGTTTTGCTACTACCAAACATAATGATGGGAATATTTTAGATTTTCTATGCCTTGACCTCCTTGGGCCTCAACTCTGTTTCAAATCATTTGGATGCTTTTAAATTTACTTTATTCTATTTGTACTCTCATTGGAGATTTCCTTTATTCTACTTTAGCTCCCTAATCTATAAAGTTTTCTGCCCTTTGATAAGGGATATCATCTGTGTTCTAAATTAACATAAAATTAATAAATTAATATGAAGCAAACAAAACCAGCTGAAGGATTGCTGACCTCATAAACTGTCTCCAGGGCCAAATCTTAAGGTGTTGCCTAGTACCCATAGTGGAGAACACAAGCTAATCTTTAGTATGGGGTGAACTTTTATAGTATAGCTTTCTGATTCCACATAGAATATTTTGTAATAGAGAAAAGAAAACAACAGTGATAAATTGTGTAGAAACTTATGTAAATGTCAACATCTCAAATGCAAGACTTCTTTATAATGCTGGTGTTGGGGGTGGGGGGTAGGGTAATAGAATTAAAACCATGTTATAGCTAGCCATAGTAAATCATGCTTTTCTCTCTGTGTCATCATTCATTTATTTTACATGCATTTGTTTTACAAATGTTTCTCAGTGTGAGGCTGTTTTTACAACTAGCCTCTTCTGGTCTCCCTAAATGCTAGTGCCTGGGGTAATTAGGAAAATGGTAGTACCATCAAGAGAAATAGGAAAGCTAGAAGGAGGAACAGGTTTGGCCATAGTGAGTTTGAAATGTGGTTAAAACATGCAAGGGCAAATGTCCAGTAAGCAGTTGGGTATGTGGAACTCAGACATGGAGAAGCCAGTTCTAGAGTTATAGTTTGAGGAATCATCAATATAGAAAAGAGCATTGAAACCATAGCAGTGAGTCTAGAAGATAAGCCAGTGAAGAAGACTTGAGAAGGAGCCATCTAAAAGATAGAAGTAGCCCCAGGATAGAGAGCAGCTTCACAGAAGGTAAGAAAGGAGAGATTATGGTAAATAAGATGGGAAAGGGCGGTTAACATTGTCAAATGGAGCAGAAAATTCAGAGTTTGAGATCCAAGAAGAGGCCATTAGGATTAGCAATTATGAGGTCAATAGTGACCTCAGAGTGAGCAATTTCTGCAGAATGCTGAAGACAGGATTACAAAGGATTGAGGAATTCATTGGGGAGCTAGCAAGCATGGAATAATTTTTCTAAAAATTCCAAAGTGAAGGGGGAGGACATAGACAATAGCCTGAGAATTAGCAAGGCTGAGAACTTTTTTTGTTGTTGTTGTTTTATCTTTTTTTGCTTTTTGGTTTTTTTTTTATTTTTGAGATATGGGAAACCAATTTGAAAGTGAGAGAGAAGGTCATGGGATTGCAATGAGTTAGAGAAGAAAATATCCTAGATTTAGAGTCAGGGGAGCTGGATTCAGAACCTGGCTCTTCTCCTTATTACTTATTAGAAAATCAGTTCAACTCTCTGGGACTCAGTTTCCTCATTTGTAAAAGAAGAAGATATTGGACTCGATGATTTTTGAGATACTTTCCAGTTCAAAATCCAGTGATTTCTTATGATTTAAATCAGTACAGCAAACAATAAGTACCTGTGAGGTGGTGCAGTGGCCTGGAGTCAGGAAGACTCACCTTCATGGGTTTAAATCTGGCCTCAGATGTTTACTAGCTGTGTACCCCAGGGAAAGTCACTTAATCCTGTTTGCCTCAGTTTCCTCATCTGTGAAATGAGCTGGAGAAAGAAATGGTAAACAGCTCCAGGATCTCTGCCAAGAAAACTGAATGACTAAACAACAACAAAATTACCATGTACAGGGAATAAAAAATAGTCCACTTTTACTGGAACAGAGAATGTGTGAAGAGGAGTTATATGAAATAAGATTGAAAAGGTAAATGAAAATCAGATTGCAGAGGGCTTTAAGAGTCAAGATTGGGGTTTTTGTATTTTATCTTCAGGGCAATGGGGCAATTTTATCTTCAGGAGCCATTGGAGATTTTTTACATGACAGGGATGGGAGGAATGATATAGTCTGATCTATGCTTTAGGAATATCAGTTCCACAGGGATAGAATCAAAACCCAGGTGTGTGGCCTAGCTTTCAGATCATACTTATTTTGGGCTGCTCCTTGTAATGAATGACTATTGTGAGTGATCACAAATTTTCTGATTGGATCATGCCTTGAGATTTGTAAGATATTTTTCCCAGATTACTTTCAGTGTTGGTGGTATTAGTGCCAACTTTTCTGTGAAAGGCTATTGACTATTCTACTGACAAAAATTGTCAGTTCTTTTGCCATGATTTTGGTTGAGAAAAACTTGGTCCACAAGTAAGATTCCATATTTTTTTTTCCAACGGAGGTTATGCTTTTAATTAATTTTTTTAAAATGTCTTTTATTAGCAATATCTGCCCCAAGAGGAAGCCAGATACATGAGATTTCTCCTCTCTTCTCTCATTTGAAGGCATTAGAAATGATTACTACAAAAGTTCACATAGAGCAGAAGTTCTTAAACCAGGGTCCATGGACCCTTTTATTAGCCTGGAGACATGGCACTAGAAAGAGAAAGGGTGGATCACAATATAGGGGTTCATAGACTTGAATAGGAGAAAAATATACCTTCATTTTTACTAGCTTACAACTGAAACTCAGTATTTTCTTCAATTATGAATTTAAAAAATTTTTTTTCTTTTTTTCTGAGAAGGGGTCCATAGGTTTTGCCAGATTGCCCAAAGTTTCCATGACACAAAAAAGGTTGAGCTCCTGCTCTAAAGATTAACACTACACTTTATTGCCATATTTTTATGTCCTGGGCAAGGCTCCATTTCATTTTTTAAGCCTTTTGTAAGTCTTTTTACAGTTTACAATAGAAAAAAAAAGAAAAACTTTCCTCACATTGCTCTTATCAGAGCAAAATTTTCAAACTTTAACCCATAAATTAATTTTCTATGAGAAAAGCAATGGAGTGGCCAGTTTTGATGTGGGAAAAATTAAAGATAAAAGTTTATTTTCAGTGACACTAGGAAGTCATGGATGATTCAGGTGTCTACTCTTCATTATCCATGTATGGATTTTCTACATCATTAGTCATGCCTGGATTCTTGCACCCTATTGCCACTTTTGCCACTTCCCTCCTTCCTAATCAATTAAGTTGAGTTCACTCTTCCAGTAATTAATGTCAGTGCAAGATAAGGAATTAAAAGGGGAAATTTTAGATAATAAATATATTTACATTTTCTATTAATTGTTCTCTCTTTTGTTTCTTTAGTGAGATTTGCCATCATAGATTCCAATTTTTCTATTTTACCCATTATTTTTACTGTACAGGCCATAATTTCTGCCCTTATAATTCTTATTTCTCTTTTGAACCAGTCAGAACAGTATGTTGTGGTTCCATTTTCTCCTCACATTCCATAGAGTCCTGTCTCATGAATTGCTGGATCATTTTTCTCTGTTTTGCAATATTTATTTATAGATGCTTGAATTCATTTACTAGGTCTGGAGGCCATATTTCCTTCTGTGGTTAATTTCTTCCACATTGATTTATCTAATATTCGAGGTCTTTATACTTTTTTCTTCCTGAGAGCTTTAGTAATTTCAGCCTTCCCCATCCCCAATTTTCCCCTATTTACTTTCTGACTGTCCCCTCTGAGGGTGGTCCCTTTGGAGACTTGATCTCAAAGCACCTCAACCTCCTCCTATGCTGGGAAATTCATGATTTTCCAGTCTATGTCTCTGCCCCAAATCACTTTTGATTTGTCAAAACTAGCACTAGCTGGATGCTGTGCTCTTTCTCTCAGGTTTAGAGGAGTGCTGCACAGCCCCCACATACAGAAACACAAAGGGTATCTTGTTCTGGTGATCTGTCCTCCCATTTCCTCTGTTCCTCAGTTCTCCAGTCCAACACAGGCGATTCAGAGCTTCACAATGCTGTTCTCTCTGACATTGACAGTTTAAAGCTTTGCAGCATTAATGCTATTGGGTTGCAAACCCCAGTAGGCTTTTGCTACTGAAAGTCTGCAGCCATGTTGGCTGTCATGGTGAAGTAAGCTTCTGCAGGTGGGGGCTGGGATATATGTGGCACTGGAAAGAGGGAGGGTATACTGGGATGAAGAAGTGCAATTTGTTGTAACTCTGTGTCAGGTTCTTGGGTCTACTCTTGCAGTATTTCTACTGGGTGAGTGGGAGGTGGTAGAGGAGTATTGAGTGAAATTAGGGACCCTAAACATTAGTTCATCAGTTTGGAGGTAGGTTTTTTCCTTTTATATTCTTAAGGATTTGAGATATCCTCAACCATGGAGACAGCTGAAATTGTTTTGTCTTTGGTGCCTGATTTGTTTTGGAGAGGTTCAAGAGGTCCTGTGTGTCAGAAAAAATGTCCAGTCTTCCATCTTGTTGCTCATGTAACTGGAAAGTATTAGACATAAAATACCAATGTGAGTGAAAAAAAAATGAATCTCAATTGATCTAGCTATCCTACTCCTCCTAAAGGCCATTTCCCTGATCATTGCCTCTCCTAGTCAATCTTTCATTCTCTGAAACTCAGATATTATGTTCATGAGAAACACCTGCTGCCCTAATATTGTCCATGGGGATGATCCTTTTCATTAATTAGTTAACAAGAGACTTGGTTTGTGTAGAGAATTTTACTATGCCCTGTGGGAAAGTTGGTGGGGAAGGTATAGTTAGAAATAAAAGATAAAGTCCTCTCCCTTGAGGAACTTAAAATATAGTCTGGGAAACGAAGCATACTTTGACTCCTCCCCACTTTCACATTGCCCAATCTCATCATTTCTACCTTCATAGCTTTCATAGACATCCCTTTTTTACTACTGACAAAGACAATGCTTCAATTAAGGCCCTTATCAACTCTCACCTGTACTATTGTTATAACTTCCCAATGGGTCTCCCTCCTCAAGTCTTTTCTGACTCCAATCCATTCTGCAGTCAGCTTCCAAAGTGATGTTTTTCTAACACATGAGTCTTATCCAAACTAAGGTTTAGTAATATGTATGCAGAGGAGGTGGTAGACTACAGACATACTTCTGAGGAAAAAGGATCAATGGACTACTGTAGGACATTGCAAATTCCCTATGACCAGAGGTCTTCAAGTGGAGACTTTATCACCATTTGTCAGGGATGGTGCAGCAGGGATTCCTGCTTCAGGTATATATATGTTGGACTACATCACCTTACAATTCTGAAATTCTATAACTTAGTAGACAGTAGATTATAGTAAAAATAACTTGGGTTCCAGGGATATTTTTTTTAACATCAGATCCAAAGTCCTTCATAAATTTAGTCTCATTTAATCCCCATGGCATCTTAGTTTAAGCTTTAAAGATTAAATCTGGGGGTGGCTAGATGGATCAGTGTATAGAACACTGACCCTGGATTCAGGAGGACCTGAGTTCAAATCTGGCCTCAGACACTTGACACTTACTAGCTGTGTGACCCTGGGCAAGTCACTTCACCCCATTGCCTCTCAAAAAAAAGATTAAATCTGCATTGATATTTTAGGGTTGCCCAGTACATGGATGGGTATGATGATTTGGTGATTTTAGCCTCCCTGCTCCCCATTACCATTAATAAGGAAATTCATACCAAGAGAAAGTGAGTGACTTACTTAAAGTGAGTGAAGGGGAAAGTTAGATAAGACTAGATGTTAGGTCTACTTTTTCTTTTTTGAAATAAGTTTTTATTGATATCTTTTGTCTTTTGCAACATCATAGCCTTCTTCAATATTCTTCTTTCTCCCCAGAGAGCCATCCCAAATAACAAATAGTATTTTTAAGTCAAAGAAAATGAAAAAGGAAAGGGAAAAAAGTCAGAATAAAACTGATTTTAAAAGTCTGAAAACATGTTCAAATGACCCATGGACCTCCCACCTCCACAAAGGATTGGGTTGGAAATATCCTCTCATATCTCTTCTTTCCAACTATGCTTGTTCTTTATAATTTTGTAACATTCACTTTTGATTTATTTTTTGTGTAGATATTCTTTCCATTTATGTTGTTGTAGTTATTGTGGATATAGTTTTCTTGGCTTTGCTTCACTCTGCATCAGTTTATGTGTATCTTGCCATGCTTCTCTAAACTTATCACATACAATTTCTTAGAGCACAGTGATATTCCATTATATTCATGTGTCACAATTTGCTTAGCTATTTCCCAATTATGGACATCTACTTTCCTTCTAATTTTCAAAGAGTATTTCTATAAATATTTTCTATAAATATTTTGTCATATATGGAGATTTTCTTCTTATCAATGGCTTCTTTGGGATACAAATTCAGTAATGGAATTTCTGAGTTAAAGAGTATGGACATTTTAGTCACTTCATTTAGATAATTCTAAATTGCTTTCCAAATTGCCATGCTAATTCATAGCTCCACCAACAAAGTATCAGCATACCTATCTTCCTACAACACTTCCAACATTAACTAATAAAATTTTTGTCATCATGCCAATTTGCAGGGTGGGAGGTAGAACCTCAGAGTTATTTTGATTTGAATTTCTGTTAGTAGTAATTTGGAGCATTCTTTTATATGGTTGTTAATACTTAGAAATTATCCTTTTGAGAACTTTTTGTTCATATCCTTTTGTTTGTACCTATTCATCTATTGGGGAATGAGTGATGGTTATATAAATATATAGAATGTATATATATATGCATATATATGTTAATTGTTTATATGACTTAGATGCCAAACTCTTACCTGAGAAATTTGATATAAAGATCTTTTCCCATTTGACCTCTTTTCCTCTTATCCTAGGTTCATTTTGTCTGTATAGAAGCTTTTCAGTTTTATGCAAGTTACCTATTTTATCTTTTGTAATTGCCTCTATCTCCTGTTTAGTCAAGAATGCATCTCCTACCCATAGCTATAAGAGGTATATGATATGCTTTCTTCTATTTTTAAATAAGATGATCTTTAATATTTAGATCATGTATTTATTTAGAATTTAGTATGTGTAAGGTATTGGTCTAAACCTAATTTCTACCTGACTGCTTTCCTGTTTTCCTAGCAGTTTTTATCAAATGAGTTCTTTCTTAAATAATTTGTTTTTTGCTTTATTGAACACTGGGTTATTAGGTTCAGTTGTTTCTGATCTTCCCTTGTCCTTTGTTCCATTGATCTGTCTCTCTATTTTTTAACCAATACCACATGCTTTTGATGACTGCTTCTTTATAAAATAGTTTGACATCTGGGAATGCTATTCCCCCTTTGTCCCTTTCTATCTGCATCATTTCCCTTGACAGTCTAGATTTTTTGTTTTTCTAAACGAAATTTGTTGTTATTTTATCAAGTTGTACAAGATAGTCCTTTAATGATTTAATTGGCATAGTGTTGAAAGTATAAATTAACTCTGGTGGTATTATCATTCTTATTATATTAGAATAGCCCAGCCATGAACCCTGACTATTCCTCCAGGTATTTAAATTATCCTTTATCTCTTTATTAATTGAATGCATAAAATACATAAAAGTCTTTTGTGTGCCTTAGTAAGTCAACTTCCCAGGTATTTTATAATTTTTTTAAATTTGGAATAAGATTTCCCTTTCTATTTTTACATCTTGGGTTTTGTTACTATTATATCAAAATGCTATTGATTTTTGAGGGTTTGTTTTGTAGCCTGAAATTTTAATGAAGCTCTTGACTATCTTGATTGCATCTATCAGCAACTGATCAGCAACTGTCTTGCTGATTCCCAGGATTTCAATTAGTAATTTTCATACTATCAGTAAATAAAGATAGTTTTATCTCCTAGATACCTATCCTCATGCCTTTAATTTCTTTCTCATCTCTTATCACTATAGTTAGAATATCGATAGCTTTATCAAATAATAGTGGAAAGAGTATACATCCTTGCTTTACTCTCATATTTATTGGAAAAGACTCTAGAGTATCTCCATTGCATATGAAGCTTGCTTTTGATTTTAGATATATCCTTTTTATGATTTTTAAAAGTTCCCTATATACCTATACTTTGCTGTTTTTAGCATGAATTGCTGTTGTATTTTGTAAAAGGCTTTTTCTTAATCTATTGAGATGATAACATGTTTTTTGTCTACTGATTCTTAATGAAGTACATTTTCCACCAGACTTTTTGCTTGTTCTCTTATCAATGAATATTTTCAATGGATGTTTAAACAGAAGATCAAGTTAGATCAGCAGTCCTCGAAGTGTGGTCCAGTCCCTCCTAGGGCAAATTCCCCAAGACTCTTTCAGGGAGTTTGTAAGGTCTAAATTATTTCATAAAAATACCAAGATGTTTTCATTTCTAATATGATAAATATCAACATATAAATAAAAGCTCTTTGGGAAAAGGGAACAATCATTTATTAAATCACTACTATGTTTCAAGCACTGTGCTAATTGCTTTGCAAATATTATTTCATTTGATCCTCACAACAACCCTTTGAAATAGATGCTATTATTATCCCCAAGTAACATGCCCAAGGTCCACAACTACTAAGTGTCTAAGGCCAGATTTGAACTTAGGTCTTCCTTAGTCCAGGCTCAGCATTCTATCCACTGTACCACCTACCTGTCCCTTTGGGATCTGCAGTAATTTTTAAGAGTGTAAAGAGATGCTGAGATCAAAAGTTTTAGAACTGCTGGGTTAGCCTATTCATTCTGTGCATAAGATAACTACCATGTAAACCACTGTCTATACAAACTACTCTGCCTAAGGTTTAGCTGCATGAAATAGTTATCTTGGAAATGTACTTTGATCTGTTTTTTTTTTCCTGTGAAATCCTGTTTATCTTGGCCCTCAAATTTTGGGAAGAATGCTCTAAAGTTCAAAAGAAACAACCCTTATACAATATGTGGAGTTAAATACTTTTAAAGTAATTATTGTTTCTACTTTGCTGTCACTTCCCAATTATCTCCTTGTTCCTAAAAGCACTTTTCTTTGCAACAAAAGAAATAAGTAAAACAAATCAATGCATTGGCCTTGTCTGCCAATGTTTACCCCATTCTATACCTATTGCTTTCTACCAAATAACAGAAAGCTTGCTTTACTGTCCATCCTCTAAAATTACAACTGATCTCTGCATTCATCAGAGTTCTAAAGTCTTCCAGTATTTTCCTTTACATTATTGTGGTCATCAAATATATTGTTCTCCTGGTTCTGCTTATCTCACACTGCATCAATTAGTACAACTCTTGCTAGATTTTTCTGAACATTTTATATTCATTGTTCTCCAAAGCTCAGAAAAAATCATATTCAGTCATCTCCAAACCAATGGGCAAAAACTTACCTGAATCCTCATAAACTGATATTTAAGGAATTCAACAAACATTTATTAAAGATCTACTACATGAAAGCATTATAGTAGTTGCCAGGAAAAGAAAGAAAAGAATTAAAACTCTGGTCTTCCACATGCTTACTTTCTGCTTTCAATCATGTCTAGTTACTCTTCGTGATCCCATTTGGGATTTTCTTGGTAGAGACACTGGAGTGGTTTGCCATTTCCTTCTCCAGCTCATTTTTATGGATGAGGAAACGGGCAAAAAGGGTTAAGTGACTTGCCCAGTCACACAGCTAATAAGTGTCTGAGGCCCGATTTGAACTCAGAAAGATGAGTCTTCCTGACTCTAGGCCTTGTATTCTATCCACTGAGCCACCTAGCTGCTAGGGAATCATTAAGAATACTGCCTTTTAGACTTATGATGATCCTGATCTCTCAAAGCCCTCTATAGCCATAGAACTCCTGTTAGCAAAGTAGTGAAACAGAGGAGGTTCTTTCCCAAGTTTCTATGATTCAGTGATATCTTCTTGGTCATTTCACCTTTTCTTTAAAAAAGTAACAGTAAAATTAACATGCAGAATAGTAGTAATTAAACTATTTGCAGTAGTAGTAGTACTTAAAATTGCATAATAGTAATTAAATTAAAAATAGTATATTAGTGGTGACTATTAGGAAAATGTAGCACATTAATATTTTAATGCCATGTTTTCTCTTAGCTTTGGAAATTGGGTACCAATTTTCCTCTAGCATAAGTAAACCATTTCAGCAATTGGGGAAAATTACTTCCTTTTCCTTCCTAAAATAAAGTGTATAGGAACATCACTTGACCTCTCTCACTGAGTACCAGTTTCCTCGTCTGTTAAAATGAAGGAGTTAGACTGGATGATCTCAAACATTTCTTCTAACTAGAAATTTATGACCCCATGTATGTGTTCAACTAGTTAAATTTAAGATACTTCTTAAGTGTCTGCTATATACTGATTCCTGTGCTAGATTCTAGAAATATACATTCAACAATAGAATTTCTTTTAAGGTATATTTGTTAATACCTAGGATGTGGAATGTGATGTACTATGGTGGGAAATGTTAAATTAATAAGACAAGTTCTCTGGCCTCAGAACTTATAATCCAGAAGGAGTAAACAGAACATACACACAGATGAATATAATAGAAATTAGAATGTGATAGGTATGTCAAGCGCAAGGAAGTCAGATGTCCAGATAAAGAAGAAATAATTTCCATTTGACAGAATCAGGGAAGGCTTCATTGAAGAACTGTTATTTTCCTTTGGTTTTACAGAATAGGCAAGATGTCAGTAGACAGAGGAGGTGGAGTATGGAAGCATTCCAGGCAAAGGGAAAAGGGTGAGCAAAGGCATGGGATGTAAGTACCCCAGTTTGGCTGCAGTGTCAAGTATATAAGGGAGAATAGTATAATATTGAAAGAAGCCAAATAGGAGATGGTCTTGAATGTCAGGCTAAGGAGTTTGGTGTTTATTTGGTGGCTAGGGGAAAGCTACTACATGATTTAGAATAGTAGAATGCGTGCTTGTGCACGAGGAAGATCAGTTTGGCAGTGGGGTAGGATAATCTGGAAGGAGAAGAAACCAGAGGGAGGGAAACCTGTTAGAAGACTATTGCAATTGTTTCTACAGAGGTAATAAGGGTATGAATCAGCATGATGGCAGTAGGAATGGACAGATTTGAAAAATATTACAAAGGCTGAAATGGTAAGGCTTGGGGATGGATTAAATGCATAGAATGAAAGAGAGGAGTCAGGTTACAAGTATAAATGAATAAAAAAATTGTGGTGCCATTGAAAGAAACAGGAAAATTAAGAAAAGAAAAAGGATTTTGGTGGAGGGACAGTGAAGGGTGAGTTCAATTTTAAATATATGTAAGTGTGATAGGAATTCTGCTTAATGGGGAATTGATAGCTGTCTTCAAGTATTGAAAGAACTCTCACATGAAAGAAAGGTTAGATTTGTTCTGCTTGGCCCCAGAAGACAGAACTGGGAACGAAGGATCGAAGTTGCAAAAAGGCAAATTTAGGTTGGTATAAGTTTAAAAAAAAAAAAGAAAGAAACCATCCCAATCTTCATAATTAGAACTATCCACAAATAGAATGGCTGCCTCAAGAGGTAGTAGTTTTCCTCCACTAGATTTCTTTGAGCAAAGGCTCAATGACCATTGGACTAGGGTAAGAGAGCAGACATTCTTGGGTAGGTACAGATTGAACTAGGCAGTTTCTGAGATTCTTTCTGACTCTGAGATTCTGATTCAGGTACAGATGTTCAAAAGGGTGTGCTGCAGCCAGCTCTTACCAACTCAGGAGAGCCAATTATTAAATTTTCAGTTTAAACATCTACATCTAAGGAATCAGCAAATGTTATAAATCATGGCCTGATATATTGTTTTGTTGATTGACTAGACTAAGGAAAGTGATGGAAAGTATATTAATACTTTTTTGAGGGAGAGATGGTTATCAAATATTTACCCATTTTTGTAGCTATCTGGAAATAGAGCTCAAGATCAAGGCTGAAATCTAGAAGACCTGAGTTCTGATGTAACCTCAGACACTAACTAGCTGTGTGACCTGGATCAAGTCACTCAACCCTGCTTGCCTCAGTTTCCTCATCTATGAAATGAGTTGGAAAAGGAAATGGCAAACCATTACAGTATCTTTCCCAAGAAAGCCCCAAATGAGATTACAAAGAGTCAGACACAACTGAGCAACGACAACAAAAGTTGAATCTAAAAGTTTGAAAAACATAATACCTGTCCTTATGGAACTTACAATCCAGTAGGGTACACAAATAAGTATAATAGAAAACAGAACATGTTAAATGTCTCTGAGAGTAACTAATAAGTGTGTTCTTTTTTTAAAAGAAAAAATTTTAAAGGAGAGAAAAAATTCATGAGTTGAGGTGAAGGGGAGATGAGAGAGAAGAAAAATTGTGAGAAAATGAAACTTTCCCTCAAAAAGTTTCAAATGCTTTCTTGTCATTAGCTCCATTTTAGAAATGAATAAATGAATGGCAGCAGAGAGAAGCAAGATAACTTTGGCAAGGTATCCTGACGGAACTTTTAAAACGTCCTGTGTTCCCAAGTTTTGTGCTCAGTGCAGGAATAGAGAAGTGTTACTATAACAGCTTGTAGATAAGGAGGAAAAAATACTAGGGCCTTGGACTTTTGTTCCCCAGGATGCTACCAAGACTGCCCAGTTTCTAGTCCTACTTCAGCTTTATGGGTGAACTCACGTATAGGTTAAAATTCTTACTGGTGAGAAGTAAATAGAAAATCAGTAAGAATGAGCTCTCTGCATTCACTTAAACTATAATGTCATTAAAATCGGGCATCTACTGTCTTACATACCATGCTGTGTGATGACAGTTTTAATGGCATGAAAATTCTCTAAAATAGAATTGAAATACCTTGTTTCTTTCTCAACCAGAGTTCTCATATGCCAGTTCTCTTGATGTGTTTACTTGCCAAAGCATCTTCCTCCTCTAAAAGTAGGGTGATAATTGGAGTATTTTTTGAAGATTCTTGACATGTTCTTTGGTATTTTGTATACTTTGGGATAGCAAGCACATTTTTTGTTTGGTTTGATTTCCTTCACTATGATCAAGTCTATGAGAGGAAAATAAAATGCATCCCCTCATCCTTTGCATAAAATGCATTTTGTTGGTCCAAACACTAAATCCTTCATTTTGATTTCACATAAAAAATGCTCTACATTGAGTAATCTCGGACTTTTGCTTTGGTGCCAGAAGAAAGAGATCTTTCCATTCAGGGTGCAAGATTACATCTCTGGCACTCTGTGATTAGTGAGCTATTAAGCAGAATGGAATTTATTATCACTCTTGAAATCTTCATCCTCAAATTGCCAAAGAAGAAACTGTCAAATCATCTAGCCTTTTCTCACTTTTCCAAGACGTTTCTTTCGTAAAGATTCAAGAAGAAAAAATTTCTGAAGGAGCCATGTTTAGGTTAGATACTTTCTCCCACATTTCCTCCCCCACCCCATGTTCCCGGCAGCCATTCAGAGTAAAGGAAAGTTGATAGCAACTTTCTTTACTCACTTAAAATTAAATTGATCCTAGTGTTCTAACTTACTAGACTACCAATTGAAATGGAGGAAAAAGAAAAAAATAAATTACCACCCCATTCTTCCTACATGTCCTTGAGCCATGGACCACAATGGTCCTTAGGTCTGATCTACTCCTCACAAACTAATCAACACTTCAAGTCTTTAGGGGAGAAGGTACTTGGAAAGATCATAGGATCATAGATTCAGGCCTGAAAGGTTTCTGCTCCACCCAGTAAGGAGAAAGCAGAATTAAAACTCAAAGAAGTGGTAAGTGTCAATGCCCCATTAACTTTCTCCCTATACCTCTTTTTGCTTCCCTCACCTACTGTCTACATACTTGAAGCACAATGGCTAAGCTCTGGGTGTTCTAAGTAACTGAGTAGTCCCATTCATCATGTTTTCAACCTATGAGTTAAAAATACTGCTTTTTTTTCAAGTATTACTTATTCACACAGTACTTCTTTAGGCCCTCTATTATGTTGCTTACAAAATGTTGAGCTTAATCAATTTAATTGAAGATTTACCCTTTTCTCAAAATATTAAAATACCTATAAATTTTCCAGAATCTCAAGTAGGTCTTTTTTCTGTAGTATAATTTTTATAAAAGGGTAGATTCACATGAATAAAATAATTCACAGAATAAGTATTCACAGAATGAAATAACAGGGAGAAAAGAAAAGGATTTTGTATAGAATTATTTTAAACCAAATGGAAAGAAAACTGCTGGACACTATTTGTAAATTTCAAAACTGTTTTTTTAACATGAAGCATCTCCTTTACACTGAAAATTTTGCATAATGAAGTTTGCTTATCTTTTTTTATTATTATTCAGTCGTTTCAGTCACTTCCAACTCTTTGTGACCCCATTTGGGGTTTTCTTGGCAGAGATATTGGAGTGGGTTTGTCATTTCCTTCTCCAGCTCATTTTGTAGATGAGGAAGTGAGGCAAACAAAGTTAAGTGACTTGCTCCTGGTAACACAGCTAGTAAGTGTCTAAGGTTGAATTTGAACTCAAGTCTGCCTGACTCCAGGACCTTTTACTATTTACTTTATCCACACCACCACCTAGCTGCCCTTGCTTGCCTTTAAGTCTATTTTGGAAATATCAAAATAATCTTTCAAGGACAGAGCTCCTATGACAATAACATGTTTTAATTGATCAACAAAGAAAAAAACACAATTTAGAGGATTTTGTAACTTATACGGTTTGTTCTCTTAAAAAAATTTTTTTTGGAAGTATATAGATGTGATATCATGCCTCTTTTTTTTTGTTGTAGCTTGTTAAAGTTGGATAGTTATCTCTCATACCAAACATAGTACTGGGCTGTTTTGAACACTGATTGAATTCTACCAAAAATTTTAATTCTGTCTGAGATAACTGAGAAATGTAGGGCAAAAAAAGATTTAATTAAATTACAAGGGCATTTCTACCCATTATTAGCTATGATATCTACATCCTAGTTTGACCTCCACCAAATTCCTACTCTTATGCTTCACTGTGGTTTGGAAGTAACCCTCGATTCTTGAAGCCCATGCCAGGGGAATGCATGTACCCATCAAGTCCCACCAAGCTGGAAAGATTTGAGACCAGGCTCCCTGATCCAGGTACCTATGTTAGAACATCAGGAGGTTGTCAACAGCAACCCATGAAACCTACAGAAAAATGGGTGGCCACCTGCATAAATGGAGGAAGACAGTGGTTGACATAGCAAATCTTTTAAAATATTGAAATATAAAATTATATTTGCATTATACTCAGGTTGCTCAGAGGTGGGGAAAAAATATCTCAGATACTGCCAAGTCTAACTCTTACTTGAGAGAAAAAAAAAACATCTTTTCTACAACAATTCTAAGTGGTCATCTTGCATTTGGCTGAAGAACTCACATAAAAAGGAACTCACTACGTTCCAAGGAAGCCCTTTCTATTTTGCATAACTAATTGTTCAGAAGTTTTATTTTGTTTTGTTTTTTCTGACATCAAACTTAAATCTGCCTGACTACTATTCCCACCTTTCTTAGCTTTTCCCTACAGTTCCAAGAAAACTAAATCTAATCCCGTTTTCTTTCATATACTTAAAAACAACCATCATGTCCTTCCTAAGTCTTTAGTTCTCTTTAATAATTATAATAGTAGTAACCAACACTTACGTAGCATTTGTTAAGCTCTGCAGAGCTGTGTAAATATGTGGTATAGTCTTATAAGATCTTCCACAACCCTGTGAGGTAAGTGGTATTTACTATCTCCAGTTTACCTCCACTACACTAAGCTCCACCCTTGCTAAACAAAGCCATTTCCTTCCAAATCTTAAGGCTTTCACCATTTTTGCCATTCTCCTTTGTATACTATCCGGGGTATCAATGTCTTTCCTAAAGTCTAAGACTTAAAACTATAAGTATCCCAGCTGTGGTCTGACCAGAGCAGAAAACAGCAAGATTATCACCTTGGATATTATGTCTCTCTTAATGTAGTCTAAAGTCACATCAGAATTTTTAATTGCTATGTCATAATGTTATTGAGCTTGCCAAGATTGACCACTAACCGCCCCCACCAAGTTCTTTTGGAAATGAACTATTATCTAACTATTCCTTCTTCCGTTGTATACTTGTGCTTTTGATTTTTTTAACTCTAATATAAGACTAGCCTTGTATCTGTATTAAATTTCCCCCCATCAAATTTATCCCAGTGTTCTAGGTTGTTAAGACTCAAACCTCCTAAATCTCAGGCCAACATTGTAGCATATGCTGCCTATCCCCAAAGTAAAGAATTATAATAGATAGCCATACTGGAGTATTTATGTCCAATATGGACCCAGGGCTTATTAGACTTGGCTCTGGTAAAACAAGCACCTTTTAGTTGCACTATTAGGATGAGCACAGTCTGACTGTCATAATGGAAGCATAACAATGTTAGAGCTGGAGGAGATCTTACTGGTGACCAAATGAACCATTGTTCCTTCACAAGAAAGTTACCATATGAGTTAGGAGTCAGTAGGATTCTGTGAATCTCTGCATTGTATGTGATATCAAGTTGCTTGCAGTATGTTGCTCCAGTAGAACTTACCAATGGATAGTGGGACCCAAGTATGATTGAACCCAACCTTTTAATGATAACTCACCATGAACTAGCAAACCCCTAGAGTAGGGATGCTTTCTACATCAACCTCAGCAAAAAGGGGGAATATTGGAGTTTCGAGTAGCTCAAAAATTAAGATTTTAAAAAAAAAGAAGTACTCAGTCTTTGCAAGATAAATGCCTGGTACCTTCCAATTTCAAATATAATCAAAGGCCCTTTAGCAAACATGGCAGCCCATATCCAGAACCATTTAATGTAGTCGAGTGTGCAATGCATCCCAGGAAAGTGTATTTCACTTGATTGGTTTCACTCTGTTTTAACAGTATTTCTAAAGTCCCCTTTTCATATACAACTCAAACAAAAAAAATGCAATATAGCAACCTTATCTGTACTGGTGTCTCATTGGCACCAATCTGCCCTGACCTTAGACACAGGCTATTGTTAAGGGTATAACGCATTTACATATTTTGCAATAAAACATCAGTTATTTGCATTACTGTGTCAAGTTTTATTTGATTCTTTCACCTAAAAATGACTCATTTTCCTTTCTTGTATTTTAAAAACCAACTACTCTAAGCTTGTTTGAGAATAATCAAAAATTGCCCATTTAGCTAGAAGTCATTTTCTTTTCAAAAGGCAAATGTTATTTAATCTTTCAGCTGTTCATTGTGCCATCATAAATACTTTCTTTTCAGCACAGTTGTGGGGACTGAAATGAGCCCACTAATTGCCTCCCATTTCGACTGACATGTGGTGGTTTAGTGGAAAGAGAACACAGCAGGGAGAAGGAAATAGGAGGCTGAGAAAATGAGAGCTAATTATTTTCACTGCCTCATGTCAGGCTCTGTGTCAGCCTTGTTTTTACAAACTGGAAGGTTTAGCACTAAATAAAACAAACTGGCGTCATGTTTTTATATACTGGCAGTGTCATAGAAGCAGCTGCACATCTCAGAGACAATATAATGCCTGCATTCGCATGGACACCATCTGACAGACACTGTGAGCCACTGTTAATGAGGATATCGCAGTGGTGCCAAGTGAAAGGTGCTGAATTATGTATGATTCTTCATCAGTGCAGCAATAGTCCTGTACATCATTATGAGACATTGTTTTGCTGAAGAGATTAAAACATTCTTAGTTCCAGACCCTGCAACCTATACACACGAAAAGAGGTTATTAATGGAATTTTTAGGGAGAGTTTCTTGTGGATTTCTTTTTTGGTTTAAAAAAAAAAAAACCTCATGGGACAAAGCCATCGTGGGTCATGACACTGTATATCTAAAGAAGAGAAGCAAATTAACCATACTTGTGTTATCTTCCTTTTAAAGGCAGCATAATAAAATATAGTGTAAGCGGGGTTATCCATAATGATAAATAACCCAGGTGCTGTCGCTGGAGGTTCAACTCTTATGCCTTTAAAACAGCAGGTTTTAGCAGCTGAGCTAGATAATAGCTACGAATGGGAAGGGAGCCTTTGGAGGCTGGAATCTACAACATCTTACTACTTTTAATACCAGCAGGACCAACATTTGTATCATATTTTTGTTTCATCTTGCATTACATTTGAACGTCTTGAAATGTTCAATTTCCTGCTAAGATGCCATTTCCAGCTTTTCCCCCCTCTTGAATCTTAAAAAAGTTTATGGCAACCTCTGGGGTTCTAAAAATGGGCCCTAAATGTACGCTTCCTTCACGACTCAGGGGCCTCTTAAGAAATAGGTTTGATTTGCTAGGATCCTGAAAGGTATATAATTATGTTATCATTTTGCCACATCTAGGTTTGGTTTGGTCTGGGTTCAATTTGCTTTTGGGGCAGGGCGGGGAGGGTCAACTTAAAACACCATTTCTGATGTTGTTATTCTTTTCATTCAGGTAAATGGTAATTGCTATACTAACCTGAAAACTGAGTTTAATTAATGGAATGTTCCCTTCTGGAATATCCTAGATCACTGTGGTTCCTTGATATGTTTTCACTTTTCTGCATTGCAAAAACAAACAAAAGAAAACAAAAAACCAAATCCACAAACCCCAAAACTCTTCACCCTTAAAATCAAGGTTGGAGACCATCAGGTAGTTTTGTGTAAATCCTTGGTAATTCAAAGACATTTAAAGTTTGCAGGTTAGTAGTTATCCTTCCTCTGTTCTTTTCTCTTCAGAAAGTTTAACTGTCTTGATTTGACAGGGGGAGGAAAGTGGAAAAGAAAGGAGTCAGGGCTTAGAAAAGTATCTGGCACCACTTGGAGCTAGCATAGAATGCCAAGTTTTCCAACAGTTTGTGAAGGGTGCAGCAGTGGTTTCCTCACCAAGCGATATTTATTTTGGTATTAACCGAGTGTTGTTTAAGATGCTGTCTGATCAAAATGTATGAGTTTATGTTTTATTTGGCCAAAAATTTAACACCAGGAAACTATTCACATCACCAGAAAGGGTTGCAACAGTTCAAACTGGCTTAGTTTAGATCCTCTCTGAGTTACATATTCACCATGCTCACACTCCTGAAATTATTCAAGTATTTCAATAACTACCCTCAATAAATTATTCTCATCCTTGGCACTCACTAGAATTTTAAAGATAAAATTTTAGTTGTATCAAGTGAAAAAAATCAAGATTTTCCAGTGGATTTGCATCCAGATGTAAATTATCTAGGTGCTTTAAGACCAGAAAAGACTGACAAAAGGCAAGTCATCCAGATGAATAGCTGTTGTTTACCTGAGTCTAGCCACTCCACTCATTGTAATCTCAAGTCTTTTCCTATTCATGACCAACTCTTTTCCCCAGGAATTTGTTCTCATATAGAAATCATTTTGTCCAGTATATAAAGAGGACCATTAATTTGTTGCAAATCTTTTTAAAAAATATAACCAAAAGTCTTAATAGTAGGGAGGAGACTTACCCAATGAGTTTGCATCTAAAATATTTTCCCATGTATTGTTTTGGTAGGTAATGAAGTAGCTGGTGCCTAGAATTATAGAACTATAGACTATTATATGAGACAGGGACCTTAGAGACCCACTAGAACCATTTTGTGAATGAAGAAACTGAGGCCCACATAGGTTCAGTGACTTACCCAAGACTACATATCTAGTCAGTGGTAGAGCCAGAACTTGAACCCTGAAGGACTGACCTAGGAGCAATGGACAGAAAGTTCAGAGAGGCAGATTTAGGCGTGGAGCTGTGCAAAAGGAGAATAGCTTTTGGTAGGTAGCAGGTTCCCCCTTCTTCTAGAGGGTGTTAAATGACCACTTATTTGTTGGGTATGTGGTAGAAGGGTGTCTTGGTCAAGTATGAGCTGGACTAGATGGCCCCTGAAATTCTGAACTGTGATTACATGAACCTAGCCCCCTTGTACCCCAAGCCCATTGCTGTTCACATCGTATTGCCCTATCTTGTTACCAGGAGCTTTAAAAATTATCAGAAATCAATCTGGTTTTTTTTTCTTTTTGAAAGGTGAATCTTTTAGATGACAAGCATTTACATATAGGTTAAAGCCTGTCACCTTTGCTTTCAGTGATACAGAACTAGCAAAAAGTACTCTCTTCATGTAACTCTTTAGATCAGGGCTATCCAACCTTAGGTTTTTATTGAAACAATAGACAATATATTTTGTTTTGCCACTTTATTGAGAGCTCTGCAGTAGCTCAGCTTCGTTTACTAAAGCATTTATGTAAATTTCTAGGCTTGTAGGTAGGCCGCATAAATTGCACTGTGGGCTGCACTTTGGACAGCCCTGCTTTAGATGATCCAACAGGCTAGTTCTCCTATTCAGGTCAATTCTGTTCAGAAATCATTTATAAAGTTCCTATTAGGTGTTAGGCAAAGGAAAAAATAAAACAGGCCCTGCTCGCAAGAAGCTTACAGTTTAATGGGGGGAGAGGGAGGAGAGGAACATTTCAGTGAATTGATATATTCTTTTGGGAAATACTGATCTAAATTATGTTCAATCTTACTAGCCAGTTACCTGACATAAACCTACCTCCATTTGTTCAGATCTTCCTTTATTTCAAAAGCCCCCACCTTTGCCAGGGGGTAAAGGGAAAGTTGTGCTCCATTTCCACCACTTTATTTATTTTCAGAGAGTGGCTCCTTTTTCATGTAATTTTTAGGCACATCTCTATAGAGCAAGAGCAAGTCCCAAGGAAAGGTTCAAGTGCCACTTCTGATACATTCTGACAGTATGACCCTGGACAAGTCACTTAATCTGTCAGCACTCCAGGCAAAGCTCTGAGACTAAGTTGTCTCAGAAGAAGGTGCCAACCTGCATTTGGTAGAGGGAGTTTCCTCACTCAGGAGCTCCCAGAACCATTGAAATCACTTATCCAGTTCCTTTGCCCTATTCCTCTGGCTATATCCATTTCTCCCATCCATTGCGTTATTTGCATAAGCATAGAGAGAAGAGAGAACTGAGCCAAAAAGAAAAGATATTATGTAGCAATCACCTCCAAGTAGTTTTTTATTCAAGTGAGATTTCTTTTCAATTAACAAAAAAACCCAAAACTTTTCTCTACTTCTCATCTAGGAAGGTGAAAAATAGAGAAAATAGGTGGGGTTTTTTTTTGGATGTTAATTTTCCAATGGGGAAAAGGAAAAAACCCTCATGACAAATATGCATAAAAAAAAACAAAATAAATTTCCCCCTGTTGTCCACGTCCAAAAAATATGTGTCTCAGTCTGCATTTTGAGCCTAACATTTCTTTCAAGAGGTGGGTAATACCAAGCATTGATTCTTACATCATTCCCCCAAACAAAGCACCATATTCCTTGAAAAGAATAAACTGAAAAGGAGAAGAGTACCTAAAATCGGAGCTGCCCCTAGAAAAATTGTGAAGCTTTTCTAAAAATACCCTTGCTTTCCCCTTCCTGTACCTTCTCTTTCATTCACCCTTGGGGGCTCAATGATGCCCCATAGATGTCCAAAGCAACTTTCCCCAAGGACAACTCCCCCAATGTCATCTCCCCTCCTTGATGGCAACTCTCCATACTGCAGAATTTCACTCTCTCCTTGCAGCCAATGAATCCAGCCTGCCCTGTGTGCCTTTCCCTCAGATCGCTGCTTGGTGGCTCATCTGATAAACTAATCTGCACTCGCACATTTCTTAATGGCCAGTCGTGCCCGAATGTATTATCCCTTTCAGCTAACACTTCTGTTTTAAACTTCAATGCCTTAATCCAAAGGACTGAATAACTGGCCATTTCAGACATTCATGACAGAGCCCTAGAGAGAAGGAATTAGGGTCAGAGGGTCTTTGTGGGGCTCTTCAAATCTCGCAATGTAGGTAACTATCTATTCCATTTATTATCAGACTGGCTCTAAATAAAGTTCACCCGTAGACATTCCATTCAATCTGAAAATTGACTTTTGGATATTTTGTGTCCAGAATCAGCCTCCCCAGCCAAAGGTTATGGTGAGCATCTGTGAAGTAGTGGTATGTAAAATACTTCGTAAACCATAAAACCTAGATAGACATGAATTAATATTATTATTATTAATTGTTAATGAGAGAGATAATACACCCCTTATAACTTCCTTGTTTGTACCTTTATTGTTTCTTTCAAACTCCTGCGAAAGACTGTGAAATTGTTGCTTTGTAATCAGTCCAGGTATTTCCATGGATAATGAAAATGTAAGAGTTAAACATATCTAAATCTACAAATTAAGAGCAAGAGGGTTTTTTTTTTCTTTTGTTACTGTAAATGTCATTTGATTCCATTTATTTGATCCCCTCTCTCCCGTGCAAGAAAGCCTCACTCCTCACTGTGAAATAGAAGTAACCTTGGCATCTTAAGACAAGCACAAGACCTAGCAGGTCCTACCAAACCAGAAAAGTGTCAGATTCAGGGCTGGCAATGTACTATATGCCTGACGTCCAAGACCAACCCTAGCTAAGTTCAGAGACACTTATCAACAAAGGGTTAGCCACCAAGTGATGAAGATGAAGTTTTGCCTAAAGCAAGGGAGGAAAATTGTCTACTGCGGCAGGGAAGGGGTTGAGATCTGCATCTGTGAAGAGATTACACACATGGATGAAAATCAGAGAAATACCGAAACATAATTAAATGCCTCAACAGACAGGTAGCTCAAGGACTTAGGGAATTCAATTCAAAAAATTTAATTCAAAAAACATTTATAGAAGTATTACTATGTTTAAGACACTGCACTAGGTTCGTTTCTTTAAAAAAGCTAACAATCCATCCAATAGGAAATCATATAGTCATAGACCTAGAGCTGGAATAAACCTTAGAAACCATCTGGTCCAACTCCTTCCTTATACAGATAAGGAAACTGAGGCTCAGAGATATTACGTGATTCACTCAGGGTTACACAGCTAATGTTTAATGTTCCTGACCTCAAATCTATCTCTTATCCCTTAAACCAAAGGTATTAAACTCTGTGGCCCCAACATGCCACCAGCAAAATATGTGACTGGGAAATATCTAATAAAATATATAAAAATACAATACAACATAGATGATAGCCATTTGTGGTTTTCTACATCAATATGCAGCCAGCAAGGATACATTTCCATTTGAGTTTGATACCACTACCCTACACAGTGCTTCCTTTCAGATGAAATATGATTTTAAAGAACCCCACTAAATTAAACATACAAAGTAGAATATAAAAGTGTCCAAATGGTATAAAGTGCTAAGTGTTCGAAGGAGGGAGGAATCACTTCTGAATCAATCACAAAGCATTTATGAAGAGCCTACTATGTGCCAGGCACAATACTAGTCACTGGGGATACAAAGGAAAAAAATTAAACAATTCCTATTATCAAGGACCTTACATTCTATTGGGGGAGAAAATGTGTGTGTGCATATATATGTATATATGTATATGTATACATCTATGTGAGAAAAGTATGTGTATATATACATGTATATGTAATGAGAAAATTTGTGTATCTGTATGTGTATATACACATATATATTGAGAAAATGTGTCAATGTGTATACATATATATATGGGAGAATATGTGTGTATGTGTATGTATATATGTATCTGAATAAATAAATACATGTGTGTGAATATATATTAATATTTACAGAATAAATACAACTTGTGGATGATCAAGAAGGGCACCAAGAAAAATATGATGTTTGAGCTAAGCCTTCACACATGGATTTCAATTTTTAAGGTTATAGAGGGAAAGTACAAGAAAAGATATGAACAAGAAGGTCAAGCCAGAAAGCTTAGAACGTCTTTAGGGAATGTGACTATGATGTTTTGATGTCTAGAATTCTATCTTGTGGTATTTCAAGAACTGCTATTTACATCCTAGTATTCTAAGACAACTCTAAAATTGCCTGGGCTAACTATCTAGTAAAAAGGAAAAAAAAATTGAAATGCAGGCATTACAGTCATTTGGAATTGAAAGAAATTAAGAGAACACTTGAATTGCTGTATTCGTGGAATGCTTCGAACATCAAAATTAGCCAGTCTACACGGAACAAGTTGTAGTAGTCTCTAAATAGGAAATTCAATTAGGAATTACATTTCATTGAAAATTGTATGTTCTTTCCCTTTCTCATCCAGTTATGTCATAGGTAGTATCTATGTGAGACACAGCATGGCCCAGTGGATAAAGCTTTGGACTAGGAGTCAGGAAGACCTCTGTTTGAATCCCATGCCATACACTTACAATTTGTGTGACCCTATGCAAGTCACTTAACCTGTCTCAGCCTCAGTTCCCTTATCTGTAAAATAATAGTAGCACCTACTTCATAGCATAATTCTTAGGGTCCTTTGAAATGGTATATTCAAAGCTTTTGTAAACTTTAAAGCTCAGATTGATATGAGCTATTATTTTTATTAACTGATTAATGAAATAGATAATTCTCCCTTTCCTTAAAACTTTCTTGATTGTAGCTCTATTGCTTCCTTCAATATCTTTTATCCTTAGTGTAAAAGTCTTTTAAAGGGCAAGGGAATCCTGTATTTAGCTCAGTGTTTCTCAGAATAAGACTTTAGGAAAGTTGAAAAGGGTCACAGAGTCCCCAGTTGTAAAGGATTAGTGAAGCTGACCTAGCTAATAGATTTTTTTGGTGATTGCACCAGTTGTTAATGTTATGGAAACCTCTTTGTAACCTGCCTTTTCCCTCTCCTCTACTGTCAAGGAGTGGCCAACAACATTTACTGAATTCCTGTGAACTTTTCATAACTTCCTGTCTTCATACTGTTCTCATCAACCTCTCTCCCTCTTGGCTTTCTGGTTATCTTAATAGAGAGACGGAATGGACTCACGACTCTCTTGGTATAGGAAACTCCCAAGATAGGAAATATTTTCTATCGATGCAGATTGGCACCATTTCTGTAACCTATGATCCTAGAGTATTATCTAAAGCAGTGGCATCAAACTCAAATAGAAACAGGGGCCATTAAATCATACATAAGGATTTTGCAGGCCACATATTGACTTCATCTTAAAACATAAGATTATTAATGTTTTATAATGTTTTTATTTATTTTCTTAAGTATTTCCCAATCATATTTTAATTTGGTTTGAGCCATTTTAAGGAGTGTTGTAGGCGTCAGGTGCCTACAACACGTTTGACACCTCTGGCCTAGAGCTCTGAATAGTTAAGAACCTTATCCGGATCACACAGCCATTTTGAATGAGACATGGGACTTGAACCCAGGTTTTCCCATTTTTGAGACCAGCTTTCTATCCACTATGCACACTGCCTCTCATCTTAACAAATTATCTTAATTAATAATAATAGACCGCAGATATTTCTTCCCCCTCCACTACAACATGTAAATCTTATTGGTGAGTATGTGTATAGAGATGTGTGTGCATGTGTATATGCGCATGTGTGTGTGCATGTGTGTGCATGTGCACACGTGCGTGTGTGTGTGTGTGTGTGTGTGTGTCTATGTAAGGGAAGATTTAGATCCTGAGTCACTGGAGGGCCCAATCCCATCTCCACCCTGCTGGAGATTTATGAGATAAAATAACAAGGCAAAAACAAGACAGATAAATGCATATCCTCAAACACATTTCAACATCTCCTTCTAAATGTGCTTTCGCCTAACTTCATTTCCGTATTTGCCTGGCAGAGGAAACAGGGCTAAGGAAAATTCTAAGTCTTTATTACTCAGCTGCCCCGAGGAAGTTCCTGCTGTTTGCAAGTTGGAACAGTTCCTAACCCTCCTGATCTTCTCAAGGCCAATGTTGCTGTGGCAGCTGAGCACCCAACACAAGTAAACATGAAGAAGCGCTCTGTCAGCAGTGGCCATGTGACTAGTCCAAATGAGCAGAAGGCTGGGGCTTCCATTTTATTGAATGAATCTTTTCCCTCCCTAATTACCTCTCCATTTTTTATGGATGTGCTAAGCAGAGGAAGTAACTCAGGTCAGAAATTTGTCCAGCTTTGAGCTGGAAGTTGTCTAAATGAAGGCCCAGAAGCCCCCTGACTTTCTTTTGAAATAAATAAATTTTCAATAGTTCTATTCTTGATTATGTTCCATAAAAGCTTATCTTAACACACTAAGGATAGACATTCCAGATGGAATCCTATGAAAATAAGTTTTCCAATTCTAACATGGACTACTTAAAATCTTTTGGAGTAAAATATTTTAAATAAAATAATGAAACATCCAATCCAATACATATGTCTTGGGTCTGCACTAATAGAAGTGCTATAAGGATTGTTGGATTTAGAGATGAAAGAAATCTGTGCTATCATATGGTCTAATCTTATTTCAGATATGAAAAGATTTTGTTCAGTTGTGTCCAACTCTTTGTGACCCCATTTGAGGTTTTTTCAGCAAAGATACTGGAGGGGTTTGCCATTTTCTTCTCCAACTCTTTTGACAAATGAGGAAACTGAGGCAAACAGGGTTAAGTGACTTACCCAGGGTCACACAGCTAGTAAATATCTGAGGCCAGATTTGAACTCAGGAAGATAAGTCTTCCTCATCCTAAGCCCCGTGCTCTATATACTACACCACCTACCTGCCCTGGCATGAGAAGATTTAGACCTGTGGAAATAAAGTAACTTATGTAAGGTCACACTGGTAGTAGGCAGCAGAGCATAAATTCAAACCAAACTTCTAGTTCCATATCCTGTGTTTTTTCTACTACCCCAGAAACTCATTCAAAGGCATTTCATTACTGCACAGGGCATTGGGGGTGGGGTGGAGAGATGGCACGCAGAGAGAAATGCTTTCAGTAATGCTACATTCGGAATAACTCACGGGTTTTAAAACATTGAGATTTAGGGGGTAAAAATTGTTTCACTTCCTTGAGTTCCTTAATTTTGTTTTTAATTCCAGGATTGCAAGTGGAAAATGTATATGGAGTTGGATGGAGATGAAATTGCGATAACCTACATAAAGGATGTGACATTCAACACTAACCTACCTGATGTAGAGACTTTAAAGATGACAAAGGTAGGGTTCTATTTACAGCTTAAAAGCTTTTATGAATTCATGGATCTCAAACAAAGACATTAAAATACTCCAGCAGTGAGCTTTTGTGCCTGTCGACGCTCATATAAGCTCAGACTCAAGCTGATTGTTAAAAGGCACATTTTATTTAGCAGATTGGGATCATAATAGTTTTTTTGTTAAAATCCCACTTATGCTGCATGAACGATAAAGCAGGGCAGAAAAGAAATCATTTAAAATTTTTCTTTTCTGACTTCAGGTTTCCTTACCCTTAGTTATTTACAACATTTAAAGGAAAAGCAAATGCCAACAATAAAAACATTGAGCTAACTTAGGGTCATTTTAAACTTCAAAAACCTTAGAAAGAACACTTTCTTGCTGTAATCTTTCCTCATTCTTCCCTTGGAGGCCAGAAATAAAGGTATACATGAAGAAGAATGGGAGTCTTGGATAAATCTTTAATGAATGAGGCCTCCCTATACTCAGTCCTATAAAGGTTGGGGAAGAATATCTCTCATTTTGTCACAGCTCCAGTGTCAAACACAAACTACCTAAGGCACCTGAATAATGCAGCCCTACACATGGCAGCTAGGTGACACAGTGGACTAAGCACTGGCCCCGGAGTCAGGAAGACCTGAGTTCAAATCCAACTTCAGATAATTACTAGCTGTGTGACCCTAGGCAAGTCATTTAACCCTGTTTATCTTAGTTTCCTCATCTGTAAAATGAGCTGGAGAAGAAAATGGCAAACCACTCCAGTGTCTTTGCCAAGAAAACTGTAAATGAGGTCACAAAGAGTCAGACACAACTCAACAACAACCTAATAATTTAATACATAGTATAATAGAATATATGTATTACTATACATAATGCAAGATTCTGACCAAGAACCTATCATTGCCAACACAATTCCACTCCAGAAGAACATCTAACAACTTAGGGCCCAAAGGTCAATGTGTAGCATGAGTAATCATTAAGCCATCTTGCTGAAGAATATTGGCTACAAATGATAATCCAGTAAAAACTATATACCAACAAGATGCTGATTCAGTGAAGAAAATGGGAGGTATATGACAAAGAAGTGTTAAGAATGTCAGATGCTGAAGTCACGTTAAAATGTAATTAATACAAAAAACTTAAATCGATATATAATCTCATTGATGTGGACAGCCCCTGCAGTGATGTAGATTTCAGCCTATCCATCCTGTATAGACCTTGTCCCTATTCTTCCCATACATTCATCAGAAGGGGCCTACCCACTGTAGGATGCCGCCCTCCCCCGCACCTCCCCCTCCCGCCCAGATCTCAACACATGACCAATCCATCTTTTTTTTCAAACATACTTGCATCTGATGACATCCTTTGGAGGATAATACATGTGGTGAGCAAATTAGGTCAGAGTATCCAGCCCCTTAGATTCTAAATGTGTATAAAGTACTTAAAGGTCCAAATCTGTATTAACTATAAAAGGGTTCATCAGGAGAATGTTTTATTGTTGGACCTTTCTATGTAACTATGAGTTATTCCCACATAACTGTTTACTTTTAAAGATGATTATCTCATACTCACTTTCTTTTGTTTGGGGAGGGGTGTAGGAATAGACACTGCCTCAGTTGTTTTAAAGATCTAAGAAAAATATTTTCTCTTCCACCCATATACTTTGAAACAACAGTAGCTCATACCTTGAAAAAAAAACAAGAAATATTTTCTTTAGTGGTTTAGACTTAACAGTCAGTCAATCAATCAACGGTCAGGCTGATAGGTGGTACAGCGGTTAGACCTCTGGGCCTATAGTCAGGAAAACCTGAGTTCAAATCCTGATTCAGACACTGACCAGCTGTGTGACCCTAGGTAAGTCACCTAATTTCTTTCTATTTCAGTTTTCTCAGTTGTAAAATAGGGATAATAATAGCACCTACCTCCCAGGGTCATTTTAAGAACCAAATGAGTTAATATTGGTAAAGCACTTAGCACAGTGCTTGGCACATAGTTGGTACTGTATAAATGCTAGCTATTATTTTTATTATTATTAATCAACAAGCATTCATTCATTCATTCAATAAATATTTATTAATATATTATGTGCCAGGCACTGCACTAAGCACTGGGGATACAAAAAGAGGCAAAAGACAGTCCCTGCCTTCAAGGAGCCTACATTCTAATGGTTTTGTAATTATGTTACCTTTTGTGTACTGGGGACTGGAGCTACAAAGATGAAAGCAAAAGTCTCTATCCTCAGAGAGCTTATGTCTAACTGGAGAGGAAAAGTGTATATAGGTAACTATGTACAAAACATACAAAACAAATATAAATCTGATGTGGGAAATAATCCAAATCATAACCTGATGGACACAGCCTGAGTAATAGGAAAGGTAGTTTAGAAGGTCATTCTGAAAAAAAAAATCTGTTACAATTATAGACTGTTTTCTTTTCAGCCACCATTTGTAATGGAAAAGTGGATTGTGGGAATTGTTCCAAATCAGACTGTTGAATACATTGTAACATATGAGGTAAGTGTGGGAGAGAAAAGGGAAATGATTCGTTCAATATCCATTAATTAGCAGTTGTTTGCTAAGTGGCTATGTGGTATATGATACATAAGAAGTATTTGGGCCCTTGAGTGGTATCTATCAAAGAGTAACATATTCTCTGCCCTAGATTAGTAGGAGAATCTAGATGAATTTATATAGAGAAATATAATTATCACAAAGGCATTTTGATGGAGAATCATGGGTAGGAGGTTAAAGTTAAATTGGCAGGTTGGTGAAGGCAAGTGAAGCTGGATAATGTGCTGTCCTTTGAGTTTTACTTTCCAGTAGTGGTTTATTATAAGGTGGAGAAAGTTTGACAGCCTGTCCTAGTCTGTATGTCATGAGTGCCTACACCTTAACGAAATCCTTATAATCCAGTATTTGTTCTATGCTTTGGTTCATTCTTGACTTATTCTTGGAAATCCATATCTCTGATCAGTAGCCAATCTCAGGGTGGTGAAACCCTGGAAAAAGAGGCCCATGCCTATAATTCCCACTGCTGAGGAGGCTGAGGCCAGTGGATCCTTAATCTCAAGTTTTGAGCTGCGGCAGGGTTGAAACTGCTCAAGTATCCACCTTGTGAGTGGGGCCTAAGAAGGGGCACCCAGCCTGGGTCAGAAATGGAGCAGATCCAAGCTTCCATGGTGATCCCAATAGAGTCATGCCTCCAGCCTGGATAAGATAGAAGATTCAAAGAAACCAGCAAACAGTACCCAAACTCACATAGAACTGACTTTCATCAGGGGACAAATTTTCATCTTTCTGGTGACTAAATATTCACGCCTTTCAGTCAGAGTAAACCCCTTACCAGTGCTACAGTAACAGAATGTTGCTTGATGAGCACAAATGCAGAGCAAAGGGGCTCCTTTCCCCCCAAAGCTCTTCTGCCTAGGCTGTTAAGACTTAATGATCTCTCCACAAATAAGAAGCCAATCCTAGTGATTGGATTTTCAAATTTTGCAAACACAGTTATCCCTTCTACATCATAGGGGCTAGGGGTATAGGGTCCACGATCTGGAAAATCCATGTAAAGTTTTTTGGTCCTCCCTTCATACCAGAGAAGAAGTCTGAATTTTTATGATATTCAAAGATAAAATATGTTGATATTATGTAGTGATATATATACATATATTATACATTTCTGGGTTTATAAACTTTTTCTGTGTCATCTGCTGATATTTGCATGTCACTCCTCAAAAAATTTCCATTTAATTTCTTATGCTGACCCATGATATATCGAAACCGTGATGGGGAAAGTCATGATGTGGAAGGGATAATTGTAAAGTCTCTTTCCCTCACCTAGTAATAGTGGAGACCTTTATAGAGATGGACAATGGAGGCATCCTTGAACTCTTGGGGGATAATTTCCTCTTGCCATATAACCTGGAAAATTTCAGTCAACTTTTGTATTAGCAAATCTCAGCTGGAATAGAATAAGCACCAGGTGCTTTGCCACATGAAAGGAGCCTAATGGCATTCAAAACCTCTTGTTCGGTTGGAACTTCAGCTAGGGAAGGACCGACTTCAGCCTGAGGTAAATGGTCAGTGGCTTTGAGAACGAAGGATAACAACCAACCAACCAACCAGCCAATGGGGACCAAATGACCTTCATCTTCTCTTCCTCTCATTTGTTCTAAATTCCACGTGGGACATTTTTTTTCTCCTTCCTTTATATAAACCATATCCCCTTTTGTTTTTACTTATCAATATAGCATCATTTCAACAGATTTCTTAATGCATTACAGTTCTTAAGCTTACAGTTTTCTTTGCATTGATGAAAGATCCCAGAAAGACACCTTAATCTACATGGATTGGTGGCTTCTGTGGAGGCATCCTCATTGACATCAATATTGAGTGTTTTGGTCTCTGATCTTAGAAGCCATCTAGACCTACCCCATACTTGAACAACAATTACTTTTACAACACTCCCAATAAGCCTTTGCTTAAAGACTTCCAGCTTGTCCAGGGAGAGATCAAGGAGGGGGGTGTCATTAGGAACCCCTAATTGCCAAGGTCAGCCATTCCACTTTTGGATAGCTCTTTGGGTGGGAAGTATTTTCACCTCCTGTGGTTAAAAGGACAATGAAAGCAGAATCTTTTTAAACCAATAAGATGCTAGAATAAAGGGAGTGGGGAGAAAACTAAATTAAAAGGGGATAGAAATTTCCTACCTAATGCCTATACAGTGTTCCCAAAAGGAAAAATTCAGTAGCAAGACACAATTGTTTTCTTTCCCTCTAATTGTATAATCTTGCTTTGTATGTGTTTGTTGGGTTTTGCTTTTTTTATCTCCTTGTTTGTTTTTTTTTAACAGAGCGATGTTAGATCTCCAAAAAGTAGTAAACATGTCCAATCAATTCAGTGGAGCAAAATGAAGCCTATAGATGAAGTAAAGGCAGTGAAGCTTGTAATTCAGACGTCATTTGCCAACTCGGAGGGCAATGCTGGAAGCAGATCTAACTCAAGTAAGTCAGGATTTGTAAACTAGATAGTTGGGGTAAGATAGAGCCCCCCAAAAGAAATAGATCATACCTAAGATCATAGATTGACCTCTATGGGCCTCAGTTTCCTCATCTGTACAGTGAGCGTGTGGGAGGGACTTATTTCCCTCCCACACTCTCATTGGGCCTGGCATATAGTAGGTGCTTAATAAATGCTTATTCCCTGTCCCCTTCCCTCTACCAATGAAGTCACAGGTCTAGACCCTTTTCCAATAAATCAAAGCTTCCTTATGAGGAAGTAGAGCATAGCAGATTCACCACTGGACCTGGGTGTCAGGAAGATCTAAGTTTAGACACCCCCTGTGATATTTATTAGTTCTGTGACCATGGGCCTCAGTTTTCTTATCTATAAGGTAGGGATAATAATACCTATAGAAGTGAGATAATGTTTGTATTAGCATCTCCAAACTTCAAAAAGCTTAACAACCGTCAATTCTTATTTTCTAGAATATTTATCCGATAGATAAGAAATAAAGGGAGTTATAGATGTGAACTTCTGTTCAGAGCCTATCAATAAAACATCAAATAATGAGAAATAATAAATAGGCATGAAGGCATAATAATTAAATTTCACTAAATAGCTGCAGAAATAGAGAATTGCAGAATTTAAAGTGCCAGAAAAATTAGACATTATCCAACACCCTCATTTTTCTACTGAGTAAATGGAGACCAAGGAAGGTAAAATGATTTGCTAGATATCTTGCTTATCTAAGTAAAAAAGCTAAGATTAGAATCTAAATCCTCTGACTTCAAATCAAATACTCACTAAACTAGATTGTGTTACTACTTTGTGTAAACAAGCATAGGAACCATGAAAAACTACAATAAAAACTGTAATTTAAAAGTTCTCCATGAAGTACTCACACAGATGATGCATTTATGCTGTGCATGCACAAGTAGGAATGAACGCATATTCAAGAATACCAGCCTTTTTTTTTTTGACTCACAGAATGCTTTCTTAGGATTTATTGTTTTTGTCGTTGTTGTTCAGTTGTTCCCAACTCTTCGTGACCCCATTGGGGGTTTTCTTAGCCAAGATACTGGAGTGGTTTGCTATTTCCTTCTCCAGCTCGGTTTATAGATGAGGAAACTGAGGCAAATGGGGTTAAGTGACTTACCCAGGATTACACAGCCAGTAAGGGTCTGAGGCCAGATTTGAACCCAGAAAGATGGGTCTTCCTGACTTCAGGCCCAGCACTCTTCCACTGTGCCATCTAACTGCGTAATACAAAAACCGTCTCTTTTTTTAATGCTTTATTGTAAAATGCACATGGAAAATTAATACAACCAACTAAACTTGCTTAGTAACTATTTACATTTAAATTAATTTCAGTGCCTAAAGTATCATAAACTTTTAAAAATCACTCTAACTTCTAATCAGAACTCTGTTTGTTCATTTTTATTCACTTTTTTTTTCCTTCTTCCTGGATAGAGCAAGTATGTAATCCATTCTTGTGACTTTACTTTTTTTTGCCTTCCATTATTTAGCCCTTTCCAGATTTCTTTGTATACCTCTCCTTCCTGATCACCTTAATTGCATTATATCATTTCATTACATTTATTACCATAATGTATTTAACCATTCTCTAATTGTTGAGTATTTAAGTTGTTTCTAGGGTTGCTGGGTTGTTTCTTTGTTTGTTTTTTGCCATCACATGAAATACTACTATGAAAATCTTTGTATAGATAACTTTTTCTTGTCTTGATAACACTTTCAGGGTATATTCCCAACAATGGACTTATTAGGTCAGAGGGTATGATCATTTTGTAACTTTTACTGTGTCAAAAGCAACTCCATTAGTCTTAATTTCTATTACTGAGTGTCAAAAAGAAAAGAGGGAAAGAAAAGGAAAAGACATGAAGTAAAAGAGGAGGACAATAAGTGATGGCGTACATTGAAAGTTGAGCAGAAGGACAAAGGTGAAAAATAAGGAGATATGTTCAAGACAGCATAATAGTTGCTAGTATATGTGTATGTGTGTATATATAATATGTGTGTGTATATGTGTGAATATACATATGTACATATATAAATGAATTTTATATACTTGTTCAGTATTTTGAAACCTTGAGAAACACAAAGTTTCCAAGTTATTAAGAAAATATAATCCATATTCACCTCTTTTAGATAAACATATGAGTCCACCCTAAAAAATAAGTAGTCAGTTCAAAACACGTATGTAGAGAAGTACCTGTCTTGGCTAGGATCATTGATATTGGCTCCTTCTTCCCTACCAAAAAATAAAAAACAAAAAGTTTAGCCTGCCTAATTTTTAGTTTTTAATTCAAAATTTGACCCACATATAAAAGACAAGGGAACAAATATACAGGTTCCACTAAAGGAGGCTAAAGAAGCATTCTACTTACAGGATTGAGCACCTTACATAAGAGAAAGGAGAGACATTTTCAAATAGTGCACACTCAGGCTTAAAAGAAAATTGCTCTAATTAGCCAAAATCCCATAAATTCAGATATTCATTAAACAAGCCAGTTGGTACAAGAGTGAAGACGTATTGAGACAAACCCTCAGTAAATGGAATTGAATGCTTGCTTGCTTGCCTGTCTTTTAAAGCCAAGACATTTCCACGATGTAAGGCAGTTACTTCATGGAGAAAGATGTAGATAAATAGATGATATAAATTGATAGAGAGAGATCAATAGAGTTTAATAGAAATAGACATAGATTGATATAATGATGGATAGAGATCAATAGATACATAGAGATAAATAGGTGATAGAAACAGAATCAGAGATAGATACAGATGTGTGTATTGATATATGTGTGTATGTATATATATATGTACATATGCATGTGTATATATATTAATTATAGCTTTTATTTAGGAGGAGGGAAATAGAGATAGATATTGGTAAAAACCATAAGTGTTTATATCATTATTGACATATATATACACAATAAACATATATATTTGTATATACATACATGTGTACATATATACACATACCTGTACACATGTTTTGTTCATGATTTGGCACTGAATGACAATAGCAGAAATTCTCGTTTTCCTTGACAATACTACTTTAGGACAGAAAGTTGAATTGGAATTCTTGGAATACAAGTGAATTTCTCTCACTTTAAAAATAGGCAACTTCTAAAGCTGCTACAGATAAGTTCAATTACCTATTTCTACTTAAATTTCCCTTCAGGGAAAGGGTAATGCTGGAGGGTTCATCTCCAAATTTTCAGTATAAGCATTTACATCCTGGAAATTGGCAAAACATATAAACCAAGCCTTGATTTATTGTTTCATTGATTTTCTAGACTTAAGAAAAGAATGGAGAAAATGTTAATACTGCAGATTAAACTTAAAAGTGTGTCATGTGCATACATTTTAGAAAGCCTCTTGTTAGAACATTTAGCAGCACACCCCTGCTTTAGGATCTAAAAAACCTCATAGAATTTAAGAGCAGCATGGCTCTGGAAATCCCCTGTTCTCCAACACTCATAATGTAATTTATTTTATAAAAATTTATTTTATTTTCAATTCATGGAACAAAACAAGCACTTCCTCAACAAAGTATAATAAAAAATATGATTACACATGAAACTGGAGATCTACTGTGTACAACTTGCTATTCTCTCCAAATATACAAATTATCATGCAAATTTCTTTTTATCCCCTTCCCCCCCACTTTTTTCCCCACCCTAAAGACGGTTATCATTAGAGACAAACAGGTGTATGTGTGTAAAATTAAATCTGTAAAAATATATCAGAAAATAAAAATTTTATTTTACAGCTTCTTAATAAAACAAATATGCAATAAAGACAAATAATATGTATAACAACATCTGAAGCCATTTATCCTCCATCCTAAGGAGAATTAAATAATGCTTTGAGAGCAGCAAGATTGTGTGATAGTAAGTAATGGGCTAGACATAAGAAGACCTGAGGTCTGATAACAATTCTTCCATTTAGTAGATGAGTGACTTTGGGCAAGCTGTGTGACCTCAGTGGGCCTCAGCTTCCTCATATGCAAAAAGAGGAGATTGGATTAGATGATCTCTAAGAATCCTTCCAAATCTTTGAATCTATGAGTCTTTGAGACACTTAGGAAGTTACTTAACCTCTCTGAATGTTTCTTCTTCTACAAAATGGTCATCATTGTGCATAGTGTACATAGTGCACAACCTGTCACCTAGGTTCAAATGAAATCTGTATTTAAAGTACTTTATAACCATAAAATGCTGTATACAGAAATCAGATGATGTGATGTATATAATTTCTAAAGAATATATCTTCAGAATACAGTACTTGCATAGTACAATAAAATGATCAGATAGGTAGATAGACAGAAAAAGAGAGAGAGAGAGAGAGAGAGAGATATGAAAAATGAGATTAAATTTTGTCATCTGCCTTCAATAGATAAATCAATAGATACAAAGTGATTTTTGAAGCTTTAAAAAAAAAAAAGGTCAAGCCTTCCTGGCAAGATCCATAAATAGAGCTTCACCAGATTCATTTCTGATGAAAATGAAATTTGCCATTTGGATTTCAAATTTTGAAACATACCTACAATTTGTATTTCACCTACAAGTGGTTTTTATCAACTCCATCTCTATAAATTCTCTTCCTTCAACCCCTGGAGTCATAAGCACTCCTCCCAAGATTAGTTAATAATTAACGTTACCCATATTTTGAAGGTAAGGGAAAAAAAGTGGGGAGGCAATATAATAACTTGGCAATGACACCAAAGCCAAGGCAGGTCGGGATAATAAGCACCCATTCCAGGTTTCTCTGCCTTTGTTTGCTCACTGAGAAGGATTCAAGTTGTTTTTTTTATATTCTGAACAAAGGCTACTGCATGTGCCTGAATTTTTTTTCTTCCTTCTTTAGCATATGGGTGAGTAAGAGAAGGAATAATTGAGTTGTAGCTTATAAAAATTATCTGGGTGAGACCCCAGGGTGAAGTGTCTTCTATTACACACAAATAACAGAAACTCATGGTTCCAACAGGAGGCCTGAGAATAAAAATAGGAAGGCATGGTAGATTCTTCTCCTGAGGCTGAGTGTTTCAAAGGCCAAGAATGGGCTGAATGATGGGTGGAATCAGTCGCAACAGGCAGGGAGGACTCAGGAATGTTGGGCACTGTGGTGCAGGCATTAAGGTAAGGAAGAAAAAAAAATCTCAGGAATTAATTCTTTTCTTTCTCAACTAAAAAAAAAATAGCTAGAAGGAATGTTTCTCTCAGAATGAAAATATCTTAACAAAGGAAAGTCCTCCAGGTGGCATGAAGTACAGTACAGAAACGTGGTTTTTCTTGCCCATTCCCAACCATAAGAACACAGGTACATCAGGGCCTGAGCCATATTTTTCCAGTGTGTTCTCATCTACCACTCCAGGAAGTCCCTAAATACCCCCAGAGGAATAGTCATGGAAGACCTAACAATTTCCAAGAATAAGATGTGTGCCATTTGCTCTTTAAAGAAAACATAAGGAGCAAATGTACAGCAAATGCTTCAGCATTTCCAAGCCAGTTTTGACCTTTCTTCAGGAGAGATCCTGCAACCTCAGCATCTCAGGGAAATGACCCCTTGATAGATTTAAGAATTGACTCAAAAAGAAACAACAGAAGAAAGTTTGATTCCTAACCTCAATTCAATGAATGGACTCATCAATGAGTTCTCACTTGAATACCTCACCTGGGGCCAGTGCCTAGGCTAGGTGTTATGGCGGAATCTTAGGAAGAATAAGACACGGCCTCTCCTCTCAGAGAGCTTCGGTGTTGATTGAGGAGACAAAGCATACACACAAGGAACAAATGTAGAACAATTCATTAAATTTTCAGAGTCATGATTTCTAGACTCTTAATTATAAAATTTTAAGGATTCTTTGAAAGCACTGAGTCTAACCTACTTATTGTACAGGGCAGCTAGGTGGCGCCATGGTGCATGGAGCACTGGGCTTACCATCAGAAAGACTCCTCTTTCTGAGTTCAAATATGGCCTCAGACCCTTACTAGCTGTGTGACCTTGGGCAAGTCACTTAATCCTGTTTGCCTTATTTACTCATCTGTAAAATGAGCTGGAGAAGGAAATGGCAAACTACTTCAGGGTCTCTGCCAAGAAAACCCCAAATGGGGTCATGAAGAGTTGGACATAACTGAAAAAAAACTCAACAACAACTTATTGTGTAGATGAAGAAACTAAGGGCCAAAAAGATTGAGTGATTTTTCAAGATGATACTTAGAATCAGTGGAGGAGCCAAGCTAGACCTCATGACTTCCAAAACTGTCCTATGTTTCCTTTCTAATTGTCACAGGGTAGCAGAAAAAACAAAGATCAAATATGTCAATGAATTGAAGAGGTAGAGTTTGAGCTAGAGCTTGAAGGATAGGTGGAGAGGATGAGGGGTTGGGAGTGGGGAGCAATGTAGGTAAAAGGAAACACACCCTCACAAGCTGAATAACCAAAGTCGTAACAAAAAAAAAGGAGACCATGTAATATGTAACCTTTGTACTGAGATTTTTTTTTAACCAGACCCATAATTTCATAAGTATATTGAGCTCCCAATGAGGAATTTCCTCTACAAAGGCAGATTAGAACCTTCATTGAAACTTATAGCTGTAGAGAGTTGCTTGAAGATACCAAGAGGTTAGATGATCTCCCAGACTTGAGCCCAGGCCTTCTTCACTCCACTATGTCATGGCATCCTCTGCACAATCCTGCCCTTCCACTGGAAAATACTGGAACAAAAATGGCTAACAATAGAAATATGATGTAAACAAGAAAATTGTAGGTAGGCATCTATCTGCCTTCAATGAATGGGGACCCTAGGCCCCAGTGGACTACATCCCAGGATACTGAAAGAATTTGCAGGTATAATTATTGGTGATCTCATAAAAAAAAAACACTTATGAGGACTGGGAGAGAAGCTTTGAGATGACAGGTAGACTAGTGTTGCTCCAGTCTTCAGTAAGAGAAAAAGGTAAAGTCTTCAAACTAGAGTGAGTGAGCTCAACATTCCTTTACTTTGACAGTTGGAAAAATTCTAGAATGTCTTATTAGCTGGATGACTTTTTAGAATTTCAAAAATGACTTGATGATGGCTACAAGCCTGCATAAGTTTATCAAATACAAGTCAGACCAGACTAACAAAATTTCCTCTTTAAAAGGATTACTAGACTGGCAGATTAAGAAAATAACATAGAGATAGAACACCAGGATTTCAACATGAGATAAAGTGTTATAGGATATCCTTGTGGACAAGATAGAGAGTATGGGATAGGTGAGACTATTGTCAAGTAGGTCCGGAACTAGTCAAATGGCTGGATCCAGTGAGTGATAATTAAAGAAACAATTTCAGTCTGGAGTGATGTCCCTAGAGGATTATCACAGAGCTCTTTGACCCTATTCTGGTTGAGATCTTGATCAATGAGTCAATCATCAAATTTAGAAACCACAAAAATATATTACATGACAAAATGTGTATTCAAAAACACCTTAGAATCCTAAAATATTGAATCAAATGTAATAAGATGAAATTGTAATAATGATAAATGTAAAATTCTACAATTACATTCCCAAAAGATCAATGAAGAGTATAGTATGAAAGAATCAAAGCTAGACAAGTATTCATGTAAAAAAAAACCTGGATGTTTTACCTGAGTACTAACTTAATATGAGTCAACACTAGGACATGACAGCCAAAAAGGTTAATGTGATCTTAGATGGAATTAATAAGATTATCATGCCCAGAACAAGGGCATTATATGTCTATGCTCTACCCTGATCAGACCCCCATCTGGAGGCCACAGTGCTATGCATAGTTCCTTTAATTCCTCTCAATTCCTCACATATATTAAGCACCCACTATATGACATAAATTATCCTAAGCTGAGGAGATCAAGACAAAAACAAAACAACCCCAAAATTTGGGGAACTTATATTCTTTGGGGCGGAAAAGCCTCCAATGCCTTGCATATAGTAGGTGCCAAATAAATATTTGTTGAATTGAATCCAGTTTGGGGCACTACATTTTAGGAAGGGCATTAACAAGCTGAGATGAGCCAAGATGAGAATATCTTCAACTATCTGTAGACATGTTTTATTTTACCCCAGGAGGCAAAAATAGGATTAATGTCTGGAAATGACAAAGACACCCTTGTCCATTCAGTGTAAGAAAAAATTAACCTAACAATTAGAGCTGACCAAAAGGCTTCCTCAGGAGGAAATGAGTTTCCCCTTGGTGGAAATTCACAAGAAGGGAATGGTTTGCTGCTGAACAGGAATGTGGTAAAGAAGATTCCTGCTCAGGTATATAAGAAGGCTTAGATAACTGCTGAGGTGTCCTTGAAGTCTCAGGTTCTAGGAGTCTGTCATAGCAAAATGCTCCCTGAGTAGCATCTCCGACAGAGTGACTTAATCTCTACAAATGATTCCATGTTTGCAGTTGAGTCTTCGATGGACAGGATCACACCTCAGAGGTACCATAAAGGTCATTCTATGCTACCTCAGTTCGAAGTCTTTTTCTTTCTTTTCTATAACACCTCCACCAAAAAAAAAAAAAAAAAAAAAAAAAGCTCTTTGAATCTGAAAAGTGGCCACTGGCCAAAAACTTTGAAATCCTTACATGCAGGGTGCCTTTTGGTCACCAACATTTTATGAGCACATTTGTTTTAAATGGCCTATGCATTATTATTATTATCATTAGGAGAAGAAAGAGGAGTAATGATGATAATACTAATGATATTTAAGATTTGCAAAACACTTTACACGTGTGATTTCATTTGAGATAGTCTTCTATAATATTGGGCTGATGGTTAGCATATTGCTATATCAATGCACTGGAGTATTATAATAGTGTTTATTATAATTATTAATAATATTAATTAATATTTTAAATGTTAGTAATTAATATAATTATTAATGATTAACAATTAATCATTAAAACATTGGTTACTATTATTATTATTGCATTATAACCCTGTATAAGTGGCCCTGAGTGGCCACTCACACACCTACTCACTCTCTCAACTGGCTCACTCACTCCAACCTCCCTAGGTCTAGGGAGTTGTAGACTGGCAGGTCTAGATTCCCAAAGTGTAGCTATACTCAAACTTCCTCAAGATCCTAGAGCTAACCCTGTTTGGGGGAATGTACTTCCCCTAGTCACCTTAGTGCCCTGACCAGTGCATTGCCCTTCCCACAAACCAGCTACAGACAATGGCAACACTTTGAGATGTTAAACATAACATTTAGTTAACCAATACATTTCTTTAGACTCAAGCAAAAGAACTTATGCTAATATGTCAGGTGCTCACTTTAAATCAAATAAATACATCACAATCCATATATAAATCTGAGTCATACTCTCCAGTCAATGCATTCAGTATCTGGAGAGGAGGGTAGGTATCTATTTATAGAGACCTTCCAAGGTAGCATATGAGTGGAAAAACTCATGTACTCAGGGTAGCTCACAACTGTGGAACTATAAACTTTGGTGTCCTCTTTCCATCTCAGAAAATGTCTATACAAGTTCCTTGATAAACTTGGCTTGCATATTTAACAGATGTTTCCACTGCCAAGCTTGAGTCCATCCATTCTGTGCACAAATAACACTTCACTAGACATGACATCTCAGCCAAACTAGCTGATCCATTGGGTAACTTCTTTGATTTTCTGCATGTTAGCTGTTCCTCTGATCCTGTAGAATGACTCCTCAATAGCAGCTGTAACATCTGTTACTTTCAGCTTCCAGCTTAGCTTATGTAGGTATGAAATCTGTGCTTTCACCTCTCGCTGTCCTCTTTCTGAGTTCAAACTCTGAGACTTCTCTGCAAATGATTTCACCTCAGCCTATAGTTACCAAATTCTTGTCTTCTGTCAATAATCAAATAAATTACATTTTGTCTCATAATAATATAACAGCTCCAGTATCCATATCTCTCTAATATGCCATGACATGTCACATTCAAAATTTAGCAACTTATCTCAGAACTCTGAGTCAAAGTAATTATAGCTCTTAGAGCTATGAGCAAAGCAAATATAACTCAGCAATATACTGCTCCATATAAAAGGGTGACATCTCAAAAAGATAACTTATACCAGAATACCTTCATACTTAGAATTAATGTTTTAAGGAGGGGTGATTTGAATGGTAGGTTATTTTTCAACATCTGGAGGTAAAATGGTTTCCAGTAGGTTTGAATTATTCTTAAAAATTCTTATAAATCAGGAATGCAACATCGCAATAGCTTACGAGTTTCAATTCCATTTCTTTTGCAGATACAGACTGTCAATGGTTAAATACCCTGAGGATGCGACAAATTGCTTCCAATCCTTCTCCCTTTCAACGTTCTCAGAGCAATCCTATTACTGCTGGGTTACCCTACCTTCATAATCAAGCTTCCTATGCTGCTGCTGTCCAAAGAACACCCATTAAGCATTACCAAATCACACCTATAAATCATTCCCGAAGTTCATCTCCTACTCAATATGGATTGACTAAAAACTTCTCTTCACTGCATCTAAACTCCAGGGACAGTGGTATTTCTAGCATTCATTCAGATACCTCTTCAGAAAGGGGTCAGTATTCAGGGAGAAGCAGGAATAAATCTAATAGAGGGAGTGTTTCCCTCAATTCTTCCCCCAAGGGAAGATATAGTGGGAAAAGCCAGCACTCTGCTCCTTCAGCAGAAAGATACTCTGGGAAATTCTTTAGAGTCTCTCAATCAGCAATCAGTCCCCATCAGTCACAGGACTCCAAAAAGAACCCAAATAACATCCATCAACCGAGGACCATCCCAGGGATGCCTGTGAACATGGAAAATGACTCAAAAGCAAATGAAGATGAAAGCAAAGTTAGTGAAGGTGGATGGACAAAAGTAGAATATCACAAAAAACCTCGCCGGCCTGTTCCCATTAAAACTAATAAAGAAAGATCTAGAGGAGCCTATCGAGGCCGGAGAAATTTTTGATGCATAGTTAGCCGATTTCATTTTCTAGTCTTTGTAATGGATTTTGCTCACGTGGTGCCTTCAACTGTACTTTTATTTAAAAACCTCAACAGTATGTTAGCCTTGGGAAAGGGAAAGGGGAATGGGATGCCACCTATTCCAGAGACGGTGGTCAAACCAGGAGCAAATCTGTGGATCTCAGTCACCAAACATTATCCTCCTTTGCAGAGCGGGGAGGTGGGAGAAATGTGGATAGCTTCTGGCTTGAAGATCAAGGAGAATTCTTCACTCTATTTTTTTTTCTGAATTAACATTTGCCGTTCAGAGGAAAAAATATTACCATTTGCCCCTCCTATTTAAAAAAAATCAAATTACTTTGAAAATACTTATAATCTCATTAAAGTTTTTATTAGTATTTATTTTAGTCATGTATCTGTGTTTTTATTATGGACAGTAGCCTGCCAGAATAAAGAAAAGTCACCAACCTTACTATGGCTCATGCCCATGATCCCATTCATTGAGATTTATCAGAAACCAAAGATTTAAATTACTCAGGAAATTGGACATTTCTTCCAAGCTCCAAACTGACAGATCTTTTCTCTTGAATATTATTTTCTGCATTTTACCAAGTTGGGCGGGGCGGGGGGCGGGGGGGGGGGGTGGCATTGGGAACACCATGATGAGACTTCTTAGAATCTAAGAAATTTCGACATAAAAGAAAAGAGACAGAAAGCAGGGCAGCAACGTCACAAGCTGGAAGCTGAGAAATTTAAAATTACTAACATCCTTACTTGAGCAAGACAGTAAATACAAGCCTTGCAGCAACAAGACTGGAAGCAGCTGGGGGTAGAGGGGTGGAGTGCATGGGTGGAGTGTGGAGGTGGGAGGAAGCTGCCTACAAGACAATGGACAGGAGCTGCCGGAGTACTGACATCATAAATACACAATTCTTAACATTTTACAAACCAGAGAAGCCAGGCAAATAAGCTGGTATTGATTCCCAGATATTTGGGGTTCCCACTCAGGAATCAGTAGCCTAGCATATCAATATCCTTTTACTCTACACAGTTTTCTTAATGACTTATGGAAATCCCAATGACATGCTGCTCTTTTAATAGAAACCAGTCATCGTCAGAGTATGCGTGCATCTTCCCAGAGTAGCAGTCCGGCTGCAGTATAGTATTTGGGGCCCCAGGAAGGGAATCTTATTCTGAGGAGCCTACAGTTTGTTTAGGAATAAGTTGAAGGGAATTAAGACGAAGATTACAGGAAATCTTACCTTTATTTACAGAGGCAGCTGATCAATCTACTTTACCTTGATTTAGCAATGACAATTTAGCAACATCTTATTTGTGGTTATTGCTATTCATGAGAAATACAATAAACAAAATAAACAATACTGGGCGAGTTATATATATAGAATTCAATGTGGCATAGTGAAAACAACCTTGGCTCTGGAGCCAGAAGACCTGGGTTCAAATCCTTCCTCTGTTACTACCTGTGTGACCTTGGGCAAATCTCTGAACCCTTCTGTGCTTCAGTAGCCATGGCTATGTATAATGATGGATTGGACTCACTAGGTCCTTTCCAGCTCTAGATCTTTGATCCCATTAAATATGTTACATAACTTCCTGGGACTCAGCTTCCTCATTGGTAAAAGGAAATGGTTGAATTAGATGATCACTGAGGTCCTTTTCAATTATAGCTCAAGGCTAGAAGGAAAGTATACTAAGCCAAGGTTTCATGTTATGATGGTACAGTAGATTTACTTCTTAAGGGGCACTTCTGCTCCTATACAAGTGATAAAGATGCCTTCCCCAATGATGCCTTTGCACAAGCTGTCTGTCCTCCATGCTTGGAATGAATCCACTCCTCACTCCTCTGGCTGTTAGACTCCTCAGCTTCCTTCAAGGATCAGCTCTTGGGTTAGTGGTTAGGGAAAGCTTTTTCCTGATCCTCCCAATGGTTAAGGCTCCCTTCTTACTCCTTAGTTCTTTACGTATTTTATCTCCTTCTGCTACCTCCTAGGAAAAAGTAGGAACCTTGAGGACAAGGACCATTTTCTCCCTGTTTTGTCTTTGTACCCTTAGCACCTAGCACCATGCCTTATATGTAATTAAGTATTTAATAAATATACTTGTTACATTGGGTTAATGAACTTGAAAACTCAATGCAACACATATTTATTAAGTAAGGTATCATAATAGGTTCAGGAATGCAAATGGAACCCCTCTCCCAAAGCCCATTGATATTAAACTCTCCCCTCGTGAAGACAATGGCTGCCCTGGCTTTGGGACAAAAGTTACTCAAAGATGAAAAAGATCTTTTCCCTAAAGGAGCTAATGATCTACTGGGGCGGGGGAGTCAGGGAGTCAGGGAAATTGACACATGTACAAATAAGTAGAACATTGAGGACAGTCAGTCAACAAGTATTTATCAAGTGCCTGTCATGTGTCAGGCACTGTGCCAAGCTCTGTACAGAGAAAGAGAGAGAGAGACAGAGAGAGAAAGAGACAGAGAGAGAGAGAGAGAGACAGAGAGAGAGAGAGAGAGACAGAGAGAGAGACAGAGACAGAGAGAGAGAGAGACAGAGAGAGAGACAGAGACAGAGAGAGAGAGAAGATACCCTCAGAAAAGTGGAATACAGAGAGATCACTTTCAGCTGGCTTCATAAAGGAAGGGGTACCTAAACTGGGCTTTGCAGGAAGATTAGTTTGTTATTGTTCAGTTGTTTCAGCCATATCCAACTCTCTGTGACCCCGTTTGGGGTTTTCTTGGCAGAGATAATGGAGTGCTTTGCCATTTCCTTCTCATTTTAGAGTTGAGGAAACTGAGGCAAACAGGGTTAAGTGACTTGCCCAGAGTCACACAGCTAGGAAGTGTCTGAGGCCGGATTTGAACTCAGGAAAATGAATCTTCCTGACTCCAGGACTGGCACCCTATCTACTGTGCCACCTGGCTACCCTGCGGAAAGATGATGCAATTTAGTTCAACAAGTACTTAATGAATTATCATGTGCCAAGCACTAAGTATAAAAAAGCAAAAAAAAAAACTGAAAGGAGCTTATATTCTCTTGGGGGAGATAACTTGAATATGTGTAGGCTTCTAGAGAGCAGGGATTATTTTAGGTTTGTCTTTATCCTCAGTGGCAAGCACAATATTTAGCAGCACATAGAAGCCAGCTAATAAATGCTTGTTGATTGATTTATTCTACTAGGGGAAACAACACATACACAGATAAATACCTACAAAATATAGATAAAGAGATTTAACTGGGGGAAGGAGTCTCTCTCTAATAACTAGGGATCGGGAAAAACCTCCTCATAGGAGATGTCACGTAAGCCAGGATCTGAAAGATTCTACAGCGCAGAAAGAAGAGAGAGCTTTTCAGGCATGTGGGCGTAGCTTGTGTAACGAAGTGGTGAGAGATGAAATGCCGAATATGTGCAACAGCAAGTCAGCCCAAGGGTGTGCTGGAGCCAGCTCTGAGTGGCTTGGGAAAGCTATTGTTACAAACTTCCATATGAGCATTTCCACCTCAGAAATTGGCAATCTACAAATCAGGACTTAACTTGTTTTGTTGGATCTAGCCCAGTGGTGTCAAACACATAGCTGCCAACTCCAGAGGGGAAGAACCATATTAAAATGCGATCGGGAAATATTTAACAAAGTAAATAAAAATACTATAAACATAGATAATGTCAATATGTGGTTTTCTAAGTCAATATGTACCTGTAGGGGTTCTTATGTAAGGTTTAGTGGTCCCCATTTCTATTTGAGTTTGGCATCACTGGTCAAGACATAAGAAAGTGTCAAAGTGTTGACAATACAGATTAAACTTAAAAGTGTGGCTGTGAACTTTTGGAGGAGGTGACCTGAGTGTGAGGGAAGGGAAGCCCAGTTGTTTACCATTTACTAGCAGCCTCTTGTCTTGCTCTATAAACTTTGCATGAGCTCAGCAGGAGTACAGTAGAAGTCATCAGCATGCTCGAGACCCAGTGATAGTAGGCTAATAATAATAGTAATTAATAACTGGCATTTATATAGCCCTTTTAGATTTGCAAAGTGCTTTAGTATCCATGATTGCATGTGACCTTCACAACAACCCTGAAGTAGGCCAATTTGGATGGAAGGTTGAGTGTATCTGTGGTCAGGTGAGATCGGTTCTTAACAACAGGTTAGAGCCAGACTGTAAAGACTTTTAGATAGGATTTTATCCTAGAGGCAATAGGGAGGCCCTGCAACAGAGAACGGGTTAAATATTTCAGCAAAGATGAAATGAGAGTGCCTTCTGGACTCAAACAGGGCCAATGACCTTAATCTTAAATGAAGGATATGTGTATATTATCTATCTATCTATCTATCTATCTATCTATCTATCTATCTATCTATCCATCTATCCTGTCTGTCTATATATCTATCCTCCATCTAGCTATCATCTATCTATCCATCTATTACCTATAAATCTATCATCTATCTATCCATCTATGTATCATCTATCTATATGTCATTTATCTATCATCTATCTATCCATCTATCTATGTATCATCTATCTATATATCATTTATCTATCATCTATCTATCCATCTATCATCTATCCATCTATGATCTATCTATCCATCTATCATCTATCCATCTATGATCTATCTATCCATCTATGTATCATCTATCTATCTATATATCATTTATCTATCATCTATCTATCCATCTATCTATATATCATCTATCTATCTATCTATCTATCTATCTATCTACCTATCTGTCTGTCTGTCTCCTGGTGTCATAGGTTCTAGCCTCAGAGGAATTGGAATATTCCTTAATAGATAATCACTGTCCTACTTAAAAGTAACAGAAGGTTAGGACAATAGATGAACATAGAGGAGTGCCTCTAATAGCATCTAAAATTGATATGAATGTGATAAATCATGGGGATATACTTAATGGACTATATACTGCCAGTTGAGAAGTAACAGTATTTGCACTCCATTGCCTGACCTTAAGGTGATATAATGGAGTTGATTAATTTTTTTCATAATGCTTGTTCACTAGTATCTGGCCAAGTTATACTTGCCATGTTGAAAGAGATGTTTGTCAACTTTGGGATGGGCAACCCTGATTATTTCCATCAAACTAAATGATCAATTCGGTCATTCTGGGAACATTTATTACCATCTTGCTATGCTCTAATAATAACTGACATTCATATGGCACTTTAAAGAAGAGTTTTTTTAACCTCAAATCTATGAACTTGATTAAAAAAAGAAGTTTTGGTAACTATCTTTCAATATAATTGGTTTCCTTTGTTACCTTATGTATTTTGTTTTATACATTTTAAAACATTATTCTGAGGAGGGGGGCATGGGCTTTATCAGACTTCCCAAAGAGTCCATGACACACAAAAAAGTTTGAGAATCCCTGTTTTAAAGTTTAAAAGAACTTTATATAAATTGTCTCCTTTGATGTAAGTACTTGAAGAAATAAATAAAATATACTCCCTACAATGAGGAGTTTATAATCCAGTAGGGAGATAGTCCAGGGACACAAATAAATATTATTTAGGTTAGTACACACATATAAAAGAACTCTGGACAACATGTTAGGAGTTTGTATGAGTGATGGATCAATAATGACTGGGAAGATTGGAATCATAGATTTAGAGCAGGACAGGACTTTTTATCAACTAGTTCAATGTCCCCATTTTAACGATGGGAAAACTGTGACATTAAGTGATCTGCCCAAAATCACGTGGGTAATAGGTAACAGTCAGAATTAAAACCTAAGTCATCTGATTCAGCACTCTCTACTCTACTATACCTCTTATAAGAAAAATGGTATTCTAGAACTGTGCTGTCAAACTCAAACAGAAACTGAGCCACCAAATTCAACAAAATGGTCCCTGTAGACTATTGACCTATTAACATTATCTATGATCTATTGTACTTTTATTTATTTTGTTAAATATTTCCCAATTACATTTTAATCTAGTTTGGGCTACACTTGATAGGCTGCAGAGTTAGCCTGACATTTCTGTTCTAGGATATGTATAGTTCTTAAATTGTCTCTAAGTACCCCATCTTCAAGATCAATTATGTTTTGTTTATATAGAGATCATGGTTGGTTTGTTTTTAATGTTATTGCTTTTTGCTTCACTTTTTCTAGATTGTCATTCACTTTTATGTGTCTGCATTCCTATTCCTTTTTTTCTCTTTTATCTGGTGAGGTTTGCCTCTACAGATATGAGTTGCTGTTTTTGTTGTTATCATCATCATTTTAATTTTGGCAATTTCTGCTGTGGAGGTCACAAATTCTACTTTTGTGGTTCCATGTTTTTTTAAGGACCCACAGAGCCCTCTGCCTCATCAGACAAAGATTTATTTTCCTTTGTCTCACAATATGTATTCATAAATGTGTGAACTCATTTAGATAATCTATAGGCCACTTTTTCTTGTGTTAATAATATTTTCCATGTTGTTTTATCTCCTTGTTCTCAAGAGCTTTAACTGGATTTTCTTCCTCCTGAGATCTTTGATAATTTCAGTCTATTCTCCCTTCTATTTCCCTATCATTCACTTTCTGACTCCTTTCCCTTTAATGAAAGTTCCTAAGGTCTGGGGACTCAAAGGTCTCCCAGGCTCCTCTTACAGTAGGAAATTCATGTTTTACCAGTATTTGACTCTGCCACAAATGACTTCTGGGGGGACAGAACTGGCCCCAGTTGGCTATTAGTCCCCTTTGCTTCAGGACTGGTGGATCCACACACACTGGCATCCTGCCTCTGTCCCCTCTGTTCCTCAGTTCTCTGGCTGAGTTCTGTTGTAGCACAGAGTGCTGCCATGAAGCAGCCTCAGCCAGAGAAGACTTTTGCTTTTTAATTTTCTACTATTCGGGGAGAAAGGCTGGAGGGCAGGTGGAGCAAATTTGAGTTCTATTGCAATTCTGTAGGTCAGTTTGTGTAGGCCTGCAAGAGCATGGTGGCTATCGGAGGAGGGGATGCTGAGTGAGTGTGGTAAGGATAAGGGATTAACATTCTCTTTTGTTGGTTCATAGGGTTGTTGCTTCATTGCTGTTCTTGGTGTTTTAGACCATGGAGACAGCTGAAATTGCTTTATCTCTTGCACATAATTCTTAACTTGGTCTAAGAGATCAAGAAAATCAGAGAAAATCTCTAATCCTCCATTTTACTGGTTGTGTGACCTAATCCAGCTAAACTAGTTTTCTAGTCCAGAGTTTCTAAAGTATATATTTGTTACTGGCATCAATTTTGCCATTATCAGTAAGGAACCATAAATTTTGAGTCTGGCAGTTTTTCCAGGACTGACATCACTGAAATAACAAATTACAGAGACACTATTCACACAGGTAACAAACTATCACAAGTTCTCACTGGATTTGAACAACTTCAATTAAGTCAGTATGCCTGGCAATGAAGGATAACATGAGATGGGGCCAAGTTCCTTAAAGATGCCTATTTACCTCTTAGAGAAAAAAAAATATGAGATCATCAAATCTAGGAAAGGGTTTTTTTTTACTCCATAACAAGAATTAGCAGGTATTAGAGACTTTTTAGGATTTTATTGTTATGTCCCATAACTAAGAAGAACAAATGCAGGAGAGAATGGACAAAATTAGACAAATTCTTGTGTCAAGAAGAAAAAGTGTTCCTACTTAATTCAGAACAGAACAGACTGAGAGTCATGCTTCCTTTTAGTGAATAGAGTACCAATGATATCCCCTTCTTCCACCTTTCCAAATCCTACCTATTCTCCCAGCCAATTCCTATCCTTTTGATGCAACAGACATTTATTAAGTGCTTACTGTGTACCCTTCACTGGGCTAAGTGTTGTGAGAGATGACAAAAGAAATTTGGGTCCCTGCCCGGTAGAGCTTTGGGGTCCAATAGTGGGATTGGGCACATAGATAAATATAATTCACATTATACATAATAAGTGCATCATTGAGATGAAACCAGTGAAATGTCAGGCCTGAGAGAGAGGAAAACTTTTTGACTGGAGATGTCAAAGAAAGTCCTCAATAAGGTTTTCTTTTCTCAGTGACTCCCTTGGGTATTGATGTCTTCCTTTTCTGAAATCTTAAAAACATTTACACTCTGATTTATTTGGACATCCTCTGACTTCCAAGTTTATTCCACTGTTTCCTATGCTCTTACATTCCTTTTTTAGGTCATTTAGTATCTAGCAAAAAGCCTTGCAAATTGAGGGGTATCCCGACGCAGAGGAAAGGATCCTAACTTTGTTTCAGGTCAGATACTCTGAACCTTAGTTATCATGTGACCATTGGCCAAATCATTTAGCTTCTCTGACCCATCGTTTCCTTAGCTGTGAAAGTAGGAAAATTAATCACTCAGTCAACCATAATTTATTAAATACCTACTGTGTTCAGAAAAAAGGACAATACTTTACAAAGCTTAAAATATTACATAAACATGAATTATTACTATGTGTATTATTATTTCGGTAGGTCCTTAATATTTGGGGAATGAATGAATGATAATTAGATAAGAAAGCTGTTGGTTAAAGCTTCACATGCAAACTTCATCTGCTGTGGATTTGTGTGATTGCAAGTTCTTGGTTTTCTTTCCCCACCAGACCACAGTTGGTTTTTTGTTTGTTTTTGTAAATGAAAGTAAAATGATGGACCCCTCGCTCCCAGAGATCCTCCCTCCAGGTTGTAGCATCCCATTGACTTGATGTGTGACCTGTGACCAGGACATACCTGATATAGAAAGGTTTGCTTTCTTGAAGTCTGGTTCAGTAAGCCCCTGGGATGCAGGGTCCCTATTTCACCAGAATATGCCTGATCTGACTGAGATTTTCGGGGGAGAATGTGTGTTGGTGGTACTGACAATGCATGATTCGTCAGCTGGCTGGGGCTGATTATCAAGATGTCCAAACTGACTCCTCTGCTGTGTGTAAGCAATTTAATTTTGTGCCTAATTTTAATCTGCAGTGTACTGTATGTCCACATCTGCTGTGTTAAAGCATTCATTAGCATTTAAAGGGGGAGCTGATGGTATTGATCACTCTTATTAAAACTAAAAACAATCACATGGCAGCCGCTGCTGATGAAAAATCCTCTGCTAGGTCTCAGCTATTAAAAATTTGAGCAAAAGTTTATCTGCTTAAAGTTTCTGAAGCATCAGAAGGGGTGGGTGACATTCTGCTTACAGCCCTCAAGGAGAGGTAGGGGAATGGGGCCAGAAAGGGAAAGGAAACAAGTTCAATGTGAAAGTATGATAATTGGGTACAAATTACAAAATACTTTAATACAGGCTGGTCATTTGAGAGGCAGAGTGGTATAGTGGTTAGAGGAGAGCCTTGGCGTCTGTCAGGAAGACTGGGTTCAACTTCTGCTTCTGATACATACAGATGATATGACCATAGGCTAATGACTTATCCTCTCGGTGCTCCAGGAGACTTTCTGAGACTAGAAATTATAGAGTATGTTTCCATTTGCACTGGTAGAGGAAATTACCTTACTGGCAGTCCCCTGTACCAGTGAAATCACAGGCTCAATCTAAAATAAATGAACTAGCACCTAAAGATCATAGTTTCTCCTCAGTACTCCTGGGCTGCATTCAATGTAACTTCTCTGGACTTTCAGTTCCTTACATATCTTAACACTCCCTTCCCAGCCCTATCTTAGAGATGAGGAAAACTGAACTGAAAATCCATTTTCTAGGAATGGTTTTGGGTCAGTCATAATCACCGTTGTATCTAAATACATACTGTATTTAGATCTGTACAGAAATAATTACAGAGGCCTTCCATTCTTCAAGAAAATGCCATTTGATGTTTCCCTTTGCCATTGACAGTGGTGGGTCTATGGAGCTAGAAGTAATTTCAGTTGATCTTAGAAGCAAGTTTTGTTTATCATTTTTATCACCATCCTCACGTTTAAGCTGACAAAAGAGGTGGAGAGTGCCAGAGCCACCAGCCTAACTCTATCAATGTGGGGAAAATCTAAAGAATGTTTTAAAAAAAAAACCCTCTGGTAAATTTAATGTGATGTCATCACAACTCCAAAGTGTCATATGTTGATTTTTATCGATAATCTGAACCCTAGGCAGCCATCTTTCAAAATCACCATTGGTTCCATATGGACAAAAAGGAATTGATGGATCACTACAAGTTCATTAATTCTACTGGAGGAAAAAAAATACTCAAAGAGTATGGCCTAGTAATCATCATCTTTGTATACAGGGGGCAACATAGTATTTTGTGATTTGTATGTACAACTGTTTCTTGGCAAAACACGTCATTCAGCCAGGCCTTAATCAGCTATGTTACTGGGGCCTAGAGTAGCATAGTGAATTAAATCAACTAGCAATTCAAAAAATCTTATTTGAAGTAATTTTTGTAGACATTCTTTTTGACAAAACCCATTGTTGACCAGGAGCCTATGACAAAATTGAGTTACAAAATGTATTCTTAACCAAACAAGAGATAGAGGCAATTATAAAAGATAAAATAGATGATTTTGATTACTTGAAACTGAAAAGCTTCTGCATAGACAGAATTAATGTATCATGGGTAGGAAGGGAAGTAATCAAAAGGGAGAAAATATTATCAAATTTTTCTGATAATATTTTGGGATACAAAGTATATAAACATATATATACATACATGCATGTGTATGTATATGTATAGATAGATAGATAGATAAATAGTAAAAGGATGCGAACAAAAGTTCTCAATAGAACTGCAAAGTATTTACAAGTACATGAAAAATATTCCAAATAATAATTTTAAAATGAATACATAATAATGAGAAAAATACAATAGCCCTAAGATTTCACCTCATATCCTGCAAATTGGCAAAAATGTCAAAAAATAGCAGTAGTCAATGTTGAAGGGGTATTGGAATAATAAACATACTAGTACATTGTTGGTGGAGCTATAAAGTGCCAGAACCATTTTGGAAAGCAATTGAGAATTATGCAAATAAATTAACTAAAATGTCCATATCCTTTGAACCAAAGACTCCATTACTAGACCTAACCCTAACTCCAAGAAAGCCGCAGATGAGAAGAAAGTCGCTATATACGCAAAAATATTCATAGCAGCACTTTTTGTGATAGCTAAACATTGCAAGCAAAGTTGATGCCTATCAGTTGGGGAATGGCTAAACAAACTGTGATGCACCAAAGTAATGGAATATTACTGTGCTGTAAGAAATGATGTATGTGATGAATTCAGAGAAGTATGGAAAGATCTATAAGAACTGATATAGAGTGAAATAAGTGAACCAGAGTGAAGTAAGCAGAACCAAGAAAATAATATACTGTTATACTTTCCACATGGTGACTTTCCCTATTGAGGTTTTGCATGGTCAGCATAAGAAATTAAATGGGAATTTTGGGGTAGTTTTGCAGAAGCCACAGACTATACACAACAGCCAGAAGATGACACAGAAAAAGTTCTGTTTAAAAACTCAGAAATATATAAAATATCTTCATAGTAGTGTATAATATCAACATATTTTATCTTTTAATACCATAATAATTCAGACTTCTTTTCTGGTATGAAGGGACGGCCAAAAGATTTTATTTTATTTGAAATTTCCAGATTGCAGAGGTGGGATAATTGTACATAGTAATGTATTGTTAATGTACTACTAGCGGCTGCTGTGGGGGGTGTAAGAACAATAACACCAGCACACAGGAGGGCTACTAGCACAGGTTCTTTGATCTGCTTTTCTGAAAGAAAGCAACTTAAAGGGACTTACAATCTTACTTTAATTAAATATACATATATCATTCACTTCGTTCAGGGGGAAAAGTCAGCACCCTGAACTTCACACACATAGTCACCATTACAAGCAGGAATTACAAGCAAAAATTAACACAATTCAACAGACAGGCTTCCAGCTGTCGGACCAAAAGCGATATACATAGTCACCAGAGAGAGAAGCACCAACATCTGGGTTTTTCAAAGACAGGGGGCCTCCTTAACGGCTACACAGAGTCTCATCTGTTTTCATCTCATGAACACTCTTCCCATGAGTGAGCCCCAAAGCAAAATTCTAACCTCAGAGTATACATACACTTCAGAGTCAGAGGGTATCACAACCCTCCTGCTCTAACTGCTCTAACTTTCTACTCCATCTCCTCCTGTTCCACTCATTCAGCAAGTTCCTCCCACCATAGGCTTCAGGTAACTTGGGCTTCCATGTGACTTAAGCAGGGCACATGGGCCTATTAATGAGTGGGAAAGATCTTCAAATCAAACAAAAATACATTAACAATACATGTAACCACAGCAAAGTAAATGGAAAGAACAATTATATACCAAAAATCAAGAGGAAAAAAGATCAAGTAGGACTTGATTGTAGAGATATGAGAGAATACCCCTGACACACCCCTCCATGGACTTGGGAGGTCCGCAGGTATTATATTGCACATGTTTCTGCACTTTTTCAGTAGCACTGATCAGTTGTGCTCATTTTTTTCCCTCTCAAAAAAATACTATTTGTTATATTGCGATAGTTCTCTGGTTGGTGGGGAGAAGGAATACTTAGTATAACTCTAAGAAATAGAAGATATCAATTTAAATATTTTTAAAAATTGAGTCACATCATTTAGCATTTTTCTTTCCTTCCATTCTGGCAACCCTAAAGGAATTGTTGATGAATAATTAAGTAACCAGGAGGGAAAGCAAGGGACCAGCTTAGTTCCTAAGCTAATTCAGCCTCTAACTAACAAAATTAATTGTATTTCTTAATACACTAGTATGCAATCAACTCAGTTCAATTTAACAAATAATGTAGTGAGTATCTACCATAGTCCAAGAACTGACAAGAGATAACCTAGAAACAGATGCATAAAATTTTGATGTTGTGAGGAACTTAAATCATCAAACTCTCCATTTTACAGATGAGGAAACAGAGACTTAGGTTAATTATTTACCTCAAGTCACGTGGTTGGGTAGTAGCAGAATCAGGACAAAAACCTACGTCTGCTATCCCCTAGTTTGGTTTGGTTTGGTTTTGATTCTCTCTGGTTTATCCCACACTATGGTCCCTGGGAGGAAGTTGCACAAATTGTCAAGATAACAGCTGATGAAAATTCCTGGAGAGAGTGCATTTCCAAACTTGAATGTGGGTCATCTGTGTCTATTATTGGATTCAGGAATGGAGAATATGTCTTTCCAATATTATCTTGAGAATTTAAGGGTTGCTTTTGTTTTTGTTGGATCATACTGTCCATGAGGTTTTCTTGGCAAAGGTAATAGTATGGTTTACCATTTCCTTCTCTAGTGGTTTAAGGCAAACAGAGATTAAGTGACTTGCCCACGGTCACACAGCTAGTAAGGGTCTGAGGTCAGATTTGAACTCTAGGCCCACTGCTCTATTCACTGAGCCACCTAGTTGGATTAACTTACTTCTAAAGGCTCCTTTCAGCTCTAAATCTATGATCCTGTGATCCTAGAAAGGCATCCTAGCATAGTGGACATAAAGGTGGTATAGAGTTGGCCTTGGAGCCAGAAAGACCTGAGTTCAAGTCCCAGCTCTAACACATTGGCCATATGAACCTAGGCAAATAACGACCTCTCCAGGCTTTGGACAATTGTCTGTAACTACACAGTGAAGGGAAGGTTCTGACCTGTGTTAATTAAAGTTTCCTTGTCTCCGTATTTCCCATATCAATGAAATCACAGATTCAGTCTTTACCTCCCTATCCTTTGGGTCTAAGGCAAGATGGAAAGAGGTGACAAGATTCCCAGTAAGGTCATATAGGGAGAGTTGAAGTCCAGATTTGAAAGCAGAAAGTGAGTTCAGTCTTTTATTTGGACTGTCTTAGTTCTATACCCAACATGGCCGGAGCAGGACCAATTCCATTCCAACCCAATGAAAACAGAAAATGGAGATAATTCACAAAATCCATTTCATTTCAATGAGAAAACTTGACCTAATAGGTTGTGAGTAGGAGAAGGGAACCAGATCCCAGTGTACTTCTCTATTTTAGCGGGCTGTTTGTCCTGGATTTTATGTGTCTTGCTATAATATAAATGTTTAATTTAAAACATTAAAATTTAATATTAACAATTTCATTTGATTTTAATTAGTTAATTTTAAATTAAATTAATTGTTTTTAAAATTTCATATTAATAATATCAATTTAAAACATTAAAATCCACATTGCACATATACAAATAGGTAGCTAATACAGATTTTAAGCATTTGCCTAAAGTTATTCCTGTATTCACAAATGCCAACTTTTAGCCAAACTATTCTAAGCTATCTCCCTAAAAGGACATTCCACCTCCAGCCACCATACATTTCCAAGGAGTTTGGAAATACAAAGCTGACTTTTAAGATCAACGATCTAGTTTCTGAAATCTACCTTTCTGGACTTATTTCTCATTATTTCCTTTCATGTACTTTACATTCCAGTCAAACTGTACCATTCCCCACATCTGACATTCTGTCACCTACCTTCAGCTGAGCATTCACACAAACTGTAATACACTCTCTCTCCATCTCTCAGAATCTTTGTCTTCCTAATGGACTCAGCTCTAGCATCACTTTGTCTGTGAAGCCATCTTTGATACTTGGTTGTTTTTTTTTGGTGTTCAGTTGTGTCCAACTCTGTGAGTTGGAGATGACACACAACTCATGACCTCTTGGGATGTTCTTGGCAAAGATACTGGAGTGGTTTGCCGTTTCCTTCTCCAGCTCATTTAACAGATGAGGAGACCAAGGCAAACAGGGTTAGGATCATACAGTTAGTAGTGTTTGAGGTCACATTTGAACTCAGGAAGATGAGTCTTCCTAACTCCAGGCCCAGCATCCTATCCACCGCACCACCTAGCTGTCTCTTGATACCTGAAGTTATTGGTATTTTTTCTCTCTTTAGTCTTTGTTGTACTCTGTTTATGTGTATGCATGTAGAACATAAGGTCCTTTTGCATCCTTATAGCCCCTGAGGCTAGCACAGGGTCTGGCATGGGAGAGGTCCTCCATAATTCTTTCTGAATTCAACCGTGGTTTTTAAAGAATCATTGTGGAGACATTTTCCTTATTCAAGAGAAGACTGCTTACCCCCTTGCTTCCCACTTGTCTCTTATGAGTGGAGGATAGGAGGTGCAGATCTGCAGGTGAGATTTCTCTGAGTTTATCTTTATCTTTAAGAAAAAATGACCTGGCTAGAGGCAGAAAAATATGGAGGTTTTCTTTGGTTGATAATCCATTCAACACCTTCAGTCTCTTTATCTTGTGCTGACTTTTAAGCCTAGTGTTGCTTGCTTTCCTATTGAACTCAACAAACGTAGTAAGCACCTCTCCTGTGTCGATCACAGAGCTAGACAATGGGGAAGACAGGAAGTTTAGTTAGAGCAGGAACCTAATGGGACAAGACACAAACACAGAGCGCTATAATACAAAGCATCTCCCAATAAGTATACAGGGAAAGTCGATAATATGAGGTCTGAAGAGTAAGGTCATTACCTACACAAAAATCAACATGTTCAAAAGGAAAATTTACAAAGAAGAAGGTTCCATACAAATTATTAGAAATTTTGAGGAAGCCCTTATTTCTAGCAAGTAATGTACTTGGTATTCAGCTGCTGGGACCATACATATAAAGGTTTTTAAAAATTAAAACAAAAATTCCTATGACTAGTTTTGAATTCTATATAAGGTTACCACTCTATTTTGAACAATTTTTATAACATCTTCTTGTTTAGATGAAAATCAGGTTGAAGACAGTAACAATAAATTCTGTGGATTAATCCCTTCTCTCCTCCTTCTACCCCCTTCTACACATACTTATCCAGTCTGGTGTGGAAAGAAATGGGATTCTAAGTTTTGCCAATTTGAATTTATTCATCTAAACTCAAGGCATATTTAAAAGATGTAACACTTTCTCTGCAGTTGATTAGAATTGATATACTGATGAAATGAAATAACATACAGAACTACAACATGTGTTACTCTATAACCATTTATTAAGTGCCTAATATGTGCCAGGCACTGTGCTGGGGGATACAAAGAAAGACAAAAAAAAAGTGCTGTGCCAGGATTGGAAAAAATGACAATATCAATTCTACTCTTAAAAAGAAGGAAAAGGGGTCAAGAGAAGCATTATGATGTTTTCCATGTGTGGGACATTTATAGATCGGGAGATGGGGCAATGTTTTCAAAATGAGCATCATACCCCCTATTTTCCAGGTAAGGCAATTTGTTCACCAAAGTGAATCCACAGGAAAGAACTGAGACCACAAACCAAAAAGAAAGCCTTTTGTGTTCTCTGAGGCATGTGTACATTCCAGAAAAGCCAAGTAAATTAGCCTAGGCCCCACTGCCAAGGTACAGGCAGGGGTGGGATGGCACTCCCAGCTGGGTAGTGAGTCCCAGAAACCTTGTCATGATGAAAGTTGACTTTAAAAATTGTCATTTAAGAATGCCCAAAGGTTCTTCTGATGGATATTGAATTATGCTAGAAAGAGAAAACAAAAAGAAAATATGTATGTGCCCATACACGTAGAGGCCAAATCTCTGATCTTTAAAGCATCATTATGGAGGTGAGTCCTGTATTCTTATTATGTAGCCAAAGTATTTAGGCTCCAGTTTCAGTTTTTGTCCTTAAAATGAATATTTTGAATTAATTTCTTTAAGCACTGACTTATTTGATTTCCTTGACATCCAAGGGACTCTCAAAAGTCTTCTCCAGTACCATAATTTAAAAGCATCGATACTGTGCACTCAGCATTATCACAACTATATGTTATTATTGAAAAAACCATAGCTTTGACTATATGGACCTGTATCAGCAAGGTGACACCTCTGCTTTTTAGTGTGCTGTCCAGATTTGTCATAGCTTTCTTTCCAAGGAGCAAGCCTCTTTTAGTTTCATGGCTGCAGTCTTTGTCTGCAATGATCTTTGATCCCAAGAATAGAAAATCTGACACTGCTTCCATTTCTTCTCTCTCTGTTTGCCAGAAAGTGATGGGACCAGTTGCTAGGATCATAGTTTTTTAGTGTGAGAGGGAAGCAATGTGAAGTTAGCCTAGAAAGATAAGCTTGAACCAGATTATGTAGAGCTTTAAATACCAAACAAAGAAGTCTGTATTTTATTCTAGAGACAATTGTCACCTAGGAGAGTGGGGGAGTAGCCTGGTCAGACCAGTACCTGAGGAATGTCAATTTGGCTGCTGTGCAGATAATGGATTGGAAAAGGGAGAAGGGAGACCATTGAGCAATGACCTAGGTGATTGATGATGAGAGCCTGAACTAGGCCTTCTTGGGTGTGGGGAGAACAAGAACAATGTGGAAAAAAAGGGAGATGGATGTGAGATATGTCACTGAGGTAGGATGGATGAGTCTTGAGTCTTCATTGGATATAGGGGGGGGGGGGGGCGCAGTCAGTGAGAATGAAGAGTAGAGGATAACATTTCGGTGCAAAAGTAGATGACTGGAAGAATCCTGGTGACCTCAAAAGAAATAAGAAAGTAAAGGAGAAGGAAATAGCTTAAGGGGAAAAGTTGAATCGATCATGAAGCATTGTTGAATGTGAAATGCCCATGGTGCTTTCAAGCAGAGATATCCAAAAGGCTCAGGAAAAAGATGGGGCCTAGATTGTATATTTGGGGGTCATCTGCATAGAGATAACGGTTGAATCCATGAGGGCTAATAAGATCACCAAGAGAAAGACAGTGTTGAGACAAGACAAGAGGCCTCAGGATACACATATGTATAAAAACCAGGACACAGACATTGCAAAGGAGACAAAGAAGGATCAGTCAGACAGGTAGGAGGATAAAGCTGTGTCAGGAAAGCCCATAAGCGTGCAGAAGGAGGGACTGTGGTCAACAGTGTAAAATTCTTCAGAAAAGTCAGGAAGGATAAAGATTGAGAAAAGTCCTTTGGATCCAACAATAAAGGTCATGAGTGACCATGGAGAAAACAGTGGCCATCAGTAGTAGAAACAGAATTGACATTGCAAGGATTCAAGGAGCAATCAGGAAGTGAAAATATGAAGGAAGCTAGTATATTCAGTGTTTTCAGCTTCTTTCCTTTCTTTTCTCCTTCCCTTTCTCCTCAACAATCTCTAGAGCAAAATCAAGTCCGTGACAAAAGCCAAATTTGCAAGATGCAGCAAATGGAGAGAGAAGCATCCTTTAATCCTTTCTATGTTAAGCAGCTGGAGGGGAATATTTTACCCTATTTAAATACTTTTTCAATTGTGCTTTTCAGACGATCCATACACGTCAACAATTTATACTACTTTCAAATGGCCACTAACTAAATAAAATCACTATTAAATCTTAAATGTTTATGTTAGTTGTAGAGGTCACAATTCCAACTTGTTACCCTGCCTAGTCTGAAGGATCTTCCTTCTCTCTCTTTGGAAAGAGGCTTTGATGAAACTCTCCTTTGGTTGCATTATGGCTTTAAGATACTTCAACAATTCTAAATCTTTTTATTTCCCTACAAGAAGACACACTTCTGGACCAAACATGTCACATGCCAAAGGGTGCATATGGTCTAGATTATTTTAAAAAATCAAATACAGAAAAGGCCTTAGACATAACTAGTTCTAGGCATAATTGTAACTTCCCCACAATATGACTGTAGAAGAAAAGCTAACTACTATTGTCAACAGATGAACACAAATACCCAAAATTATCTCTCTCTCTAACTAGATGCCCAAAGGTCAACAAGATACTGCATATGTGCAGTTGTGTCTGTAAGTGAAATCCTAAAGGGCAGAACATTGCAATCTCCCATGGAGATTTGGTTTGGGGGTTTCTAACAAACTATTCTAATAAAGAGTGGTTCTTACCATCACCAGTTAAGTTCTATGATCTTGGATGGTTTTTAATGTAACAGTTCATTTTTTAAAAATCCCTGATTTCCTTCCACTTACCCAGCCCTCCCTCAGTGGACATCTCCACATACATGAATATATTTGACAAATGACCATTGATAACACTTCCCACATGGGTACACTTCAAAACCCATTCCCTAACCATTGTCCAATAATCAGCCAAGTTGATTTAATGTTACAAACATCTTTTGGTCCTCCCCTTCTACAGTGACTAATCACTCAAAACAATGACGTGTGTGTGTGTGTGTGTGTGTGTGTGTGTGTGTGTGGTCTTTTAGGACAGTATGTGCAACCAACTCAGGCCTCAAGTAACCTGAGGGTGACACATTTAAATTTTTTACTTCTTGTGATTGCCCCCTGACCTAACTAGTATCATTATCCTAACCCCACAAAAAATAGTATCTCTTCTTTGGCACTCAAGTGAAAAAAACCTACCAGAAATACCTTCTGATATTTCAAATCAATAAACTGAAAGAAAATAACTGGGCTATTCAGGAAGATGGAAATCAGAATTACTGTTGGGATAAGAGGCTTTGCAAACATTATAGCATTTTTCATTCTAATAAACTTACTGAGCTCCAAGGTTTCAACTCTTGGCTCCTGATGGATGGGAGATAATGTAGGAGGAGTCATCTATGACTACAGTTAATAATAGTCTGTGGAGATTTATATTTAACCAGGCATAAATATCTGGGGTGGAAAAACAGTAGGAGACCAATGCAAATCTCAGCTGGAAAGGATCAGAACAATGTCAGCAAAGAGCTGTTCTTTATAGCCCAGAGCTGCTCTTGAGGTTTGCATTTATCCACATTCCACCATATAAATTTCTGGTCTTTCTCTATCATCATTGGCCAGAATCCAAAGGGGTTTCAGAGAAGAATCAGATGAACTAATCAATGATGAAAGCAACAGGTCTTTTAATTTGATGTTTAAGGAAAAAGAGAGAGCCAAATGGCTTAACCTTAACAAAGGGTGAAGGGGCAATAAGCAAAGGACGCCTGAGCAGCCCCTTCATGCTAGAGCTGGAACAGATATCATTAGACAGATCTCTATTTGTTTGTAGATGGGTGCATAGGAACCACTGACAAGGGAGAGATTAAAGAGTGGAGCTGGATATATAGATATTGGAGTCAACTACATATTAAGAATAATTGAACCCATGAAAGCTGATGACATTCCCAAGAGAGAACATGTGGAGAGAGAAGAAAAGAGGGTTTGGGACAAAACCTTAAAGTACCTCAACCTTTCATGGAATATCCAGCAAAGAAGACTGAGAGTTAAGAGCACTGGGACAGGTAAGAAGGGAACCAACACAGAGAGAAATAGCACGAAATCCCATGGAGGTGAGACTATCATCCAGAGAGAGAAGGCTGTGGGTCAACAATATTAAATACTGTAGATATATGAGAAAAATTAGATACTAAGAGGCCATCTTATCTGGCATTTAAGGAATGAATCATTAGTAACTCTGAAGAAGATAATTCCAGTTGAGCATTTGATCCATAGGTAGATTACAGAGGGTTTAAAAGGCAAATGAGAAGAAAGGAAATGGAAACAACAGACACAGATATATTTTCCAGGTTATTGGCTGTGAGGAGAGATGTGGAACAATGTGTTGAGTGCACATTAAGGTCAATTGAAGGTTTTTTTTAAAGGTGGAAGAGACCTAGGCCTGTTGGTAGGTAGCAGGAAAAACAGCCAATAGGTAGAGTTTGAAGTGGGGGGTGAAGTGAAGGGTGGGTAGAGTAGCATCACAGGGAGATGATTACAAGGGCAATGTCCTGAAGGAGGTGAAAGAGGTTGTGATCAAGGGTAAAAACAGGATGTACTTGTAAATATTTAAAATTAGCTCTCTAGGGGGAAAAAAAGTATATACATAACACACTTCTAAGTTTTAATTGCATTATCAACATTTTCTCCATTACTTTCATAACCTTAGACAGTCAACAAACCAATCATTCAAGCCCTGATTTGTAGCATTTGTCGAATTGCATGCAGGTCATAAACATTCACATTGGAAATTTAACAATTGCCTCTGCAGTTCAAACTGGCTCCAGAATACCCCTGGGTACAAGCAGAGGGTTGGTAAGGAGAAGGACCTCTTCATTAGAAACTGAAAGAAAAAAAGAGAGAAGTGAGAATATCAAGGGATGTTGAGGAGATGTTGAGGAGGGAAGCCAATAGCAAATAGTAAAATGTAAGGTGAAATCATCTGCTGAAACTGTAGAGGTAGGGGTAGTGAAAAATGCCTCAAAAGAAAAGAAAAGGTTTGTCCTTTGGAAGAAAGGGCCCAACTAAGAAGCCAAGGAACAGGATTGGTTTTGTAGGCTATGATTTCAGATAAAAGCGAGATGGACTTATAGACAGGGGAAAAGTTCACAAGGTCAGCAAAAAGCATATTTGGCTGAAAACTTGCTAAACTAACTGAGGGTTTCAAATAGAGATAAATGGGATGAGAATAAAAATCCAGATAAGACTATTAAAACTATAGAGGACAACAGGTAAGAGTCATGAGACCTGCATTCTAATACTGTCTAGCTATGTGATCTGACTTAAATCACTTAAACTCTATGTTGTTGTTTGATTGTTTCAGTCATTTCTGACTCTTCCTGATCCCATTCGGGGGTTTTTCAGCAAGGATACTGGAGTGGTTTGCCATTTCCTTCTCCAGTTCATTTTACCAATGAGGAAACTGAGGCAAACAAGGTGCAGTGACTTGCCCAGGGTCACATAACTAGCAAGTGTCTGAGGTCATATTTGAACTCCGATCTTCCTAAGTCTAGGACTAGCTCTCTATCCTCTGCGCCACCTAGCTGCCTCAAAAATCTGTAGGTCTCATTTGTAAAATAAAGGGTTTGAATTAGATTATCTTTAAGATCCTACCTAGCAGGAAAAATTTTTGAGTCTCTGATTTCATGACATAGAAAGAAGAAGAATATTGTCAGAAGGGTCCAATAAATAATTCATAGGCAGAAATAACTGGTAAAAAAATTAGAGATACTAATAGCGATTATTACCCTCAATAATAATAATTCTCAGTTTTCTTCCTTATTGACCTTTCTGCAGTATTTCGCACTGTCCATTACCCTCTCTTCCTGCATACTCTCTCCTTACTCTGTTTTTGTGCCACTGTCTCCTGGTTCTTCTCTTACCTCTCTGACCAATCCTTCTTGTTTTCCTTGGCTCATTCATCATCCAAGTCATGCCCATTAACTGTATATGACCCCCAAGGCGCTGTCCTGGGCCCTCTCTTCTTTTTCTCTCTACACTCTTTCACTTGGTGATCTCATCAGTTCCCACAGGTTTGATGGCCATCTCTATGCCAGTGACTCTGAAATATAGATAGATAGATAGATAGATAGATAGATAGATAGATAGATAGAGAGATAGAGAGAGATAGAGAGATAGATCTATCTCTCTATCTCTCTCTCTATCTATATTGTCTTCTTCTCTCTCCTCATTTCCATTCTTCAGGTTCCATCATGAACTTGGACATTCCAAACCGGACCTTCCACAAGGATCTCAAACTCAACAGAACTCAATCTTTCTTTCCAAACATAACCCCTTTCTGAATTTCCTTATTTCTGTCAGGCCCCTATCATCTGTACCGTCACCCAGGTTCATTTCTGCAGTGTCATTCTCACCTCCTCACTCTTACTCATCCCACACATCCAGTCAGTTGCATCTCTCACAAATGTTGCTTCCTCATCATCATCCACCTCAGCATCATCGCTTCTCACCTGAACTATTGTCATAGTCTCTGATTCGACCTTAATACCTCAAGCCTCTCTGCATTCCAACCTTTCCTCCATAAAGCCATCAGAGTTATTTTCCTAATGCACAAATCTGTCATCCTCTCCCTCTCAAATTCCAGTGGCTCCTTTTTATCTCTAGGGTCAAATATAAATTCTTCTGTTTGGCATTTAAATCTCTTTACAACTTGGTCCCTTCCTCCATTTGGTCTTCTTACACATTACTCCCTGCAGCATCATTGATCTGGCCACATTTTGCCAACTTGTTGTTCAGTACACAAAATGCTTGACCTTCCATCTCTGTATATTCACACTCACTGTATCCCTTGCCTGGAGTGTACTCCCTCCACAACTCCAGGAAGTGCTAGCATGTTTGCCTTTGTGTTTGCACAATTACTTCCTTATATCTTCCTTTCTCCCAAAGTTAGGAGGAGAACGGTGGTAGTCATGGTGGCACATCTGCTCGCCACGTGTCTGTGACTGATTCATCGCATGCAGTGAGTGACATGAGTCTCAGCCAATCCTAGTCAAGCCCCCTGCCACAAATGAATGTGGGTTTAATGAAAACATTTGGTAAAAATAGGAGATGCACAGGAAATCAGTGCAGTTTGGTCTATGAGAATGATTGTGTCATTTTTTTCCTGTCACTTTCTCTTTCTTAATTTGTCATCTGGGATGAGAAGTGCAAGGTGATCCAGACGTCCAAACCTAGCTGAATACTTTTAGAACAATTTGACTGCAAGAGGTCTTGAGTTACTTTTCTCTCTGCCAAACTACATCCCTTTCTTACTGTTCAGGTCTCACTCCTTCAGGAAATCATAAAAGTCATTCTGCTGGCCACAGAGAACCCAGAACCTTCTCACTAGTAAATAATGCCTGACAGGAGAGTGAGACCATTGGGTAAAAATGTATTCTGCAACTCTTAAAGTACAGACAAGCTGTGATAAGACTGTCAAAATCTGCTCTCTCTAGCAAAAAAGAATATTTTTCCATGCCTGAGTTCCCCAATCCTATGGCTTGATCCCTATACAGGCCAGTCAGATGGCTTTGTTCAATGTCATTAATGGCATCCCTAACTGTAGGCCAGCTGCTTTGTAATTGGGTGCCCAAGGAGAAGCTGTGGATACAATGTGCATGTTCAGCATAGACCAATTATCTCTACTGGAAAAAAAACACATTTAAAGCACATGCCTTCTGATGTGGGGCACAAACACATTTGCCTTCATGCACAAAAGACTTCCGACTTTTAATTCTTCAAAAAAGCCATGATTTTGCTGGTATGTGTGCTTCTTTCACTGATGAAAACTGCAATTTCTCCACTCTGAGTCGATGGCCTTTGTGAGTTGTTGTTGACTATATAGATATAGATATATATCTATACGTACACATTTTATACACATACACACACACACATATATTTGTGTGTGTGTGTATATACATACATATGTGTGTGTATATATATATATGTGTATATATATATATATATATATATATATTCTTAAAGAAAGACCTTCTGGTGATGAGACTCTGTAACTTAGCTAGTCTGGTTCTTAGATGGCATTCCATTGTTGGGCTCCTTTTCAAAGTGTTTTTATCTTGGTAAAACCTGCCAGATCCTGTGCTTTCTTGTTTAGCTTTTGAGAGCCCAGAGTCATCAGACCTAGTTTAAGTAGATAATCTTAGAGATGTAAGGAATAAAGATTTTATCAAATGTGTTAGAACTGGATATGGAGTTTGCACAATCCTTAAATCCATGCAAGGAAAAAAAAAAGAAAAAAAAATTCATGCAAGGGCTTTGCTAAGCAAGGAAATTCCAGGATCAGAGTTGAGACCACGCTGGACAAAATAAGAAGTTCCCAGGAGGGGCTAGAGAGAACCAAACCTCACCCAAGATCTGGCTGTAGGGGATGTAGTTGCCATTTCTCAACCTGTGGTGTTCTCTACTAGGAGAATCAAAGTCTGGGAAGGGAGTGGAGCTGAGGGAAGAGGAAAACACGAATGGGAATAGCACTTTTTTATAGTTTACTCACACACTGAAGGTATTCACTTTCCATACACAAAACTCCCTGGTGGCTCATTATAAAAATGAGCTTTAAAAAAATATATTAAAACTATGAAGAATTTGAATGGAGTAAACTTGTGAGGTAACATTTTTCCCTCCTGGTTCTCCTCCAATGGGTCTGATCACTTTTCACTCTATAAAAAACACTCTAGTGAATTTTATGAGATCATTTGATGATCTCATCAGCTGTATGGGGTTCAGTGATTATCTTTAATTTTGATGGTTCCCAGATCAATATATCTAGCCTTAGTCTTTCTTTTTAGATCTAGTCATGTATCACCAACAGGTCCTTGCGCATCTCAAACTGGATGTCCCATAGGCATTTCAAATACACGTCCAAAACAGAACTTGTTATATTTCCTCCCGAACTCTACTCACTTCCCAGTTTTCCTATTTTTGTCAAGCTAACACCATCCTCTTGGTCAACCAGGTTCACAACCTCAGCGTCATCCTGAACTTCTCACGCTCACTCCATATATCCAATCTATGCCAAATATTACTGTTTTTACTTTCATATGAGCTCTCCTACTAAATAATAACTGTTTCTCTTTTGGCCAGAAACCCTGAGGGTCTTCTCCTCCCAGTTTGATTTTTTTTTTGAGTTTTGATCAAAGGGGCCACCTTGATTAACTTTTTAAAGAGGTCTGTCCACTGAATGGGTGCTACCTCACTCAAAGTGAGAACCTGAAAAGACCTTAGCCTGAAAGGACCAGGGTCTCCCAATGCATTCTGGGCCATTTCCAGTCATCCTGGTGAACATTAGGCCACTGGACCCAGATGGTTCTAGAGGAGAAAGTAAGGCTGGTGACCTTGCACAGCCCTCCCTCACTCAAATTAAAGTCAACTGCAAGTCATGTCATCATTTCCCTGATGTCTTTACTTCCTTGCCCAGGCCACTTCCATGATATGCTCTCCAATAAGATATGTATTAATAAAATGTGTATACATTCATCACGGATCCATCATCTATATAAGTATATACCTACTAATGTGGTGTACAAGTGCAATACCTTCCTGTACTCATTTGAATAATATGACTTTTATTTTGAAAATGATTGTTGTTATTTATAACAATCCTTCTAAAGAATGTCATTAAAGAATAGTAAATTGATCTAGGTTGGGGTTGGGAAAAAAGGAAGAAGTAAAAAAGGATCATTTAATTTATTTATTAATCTAAATTTTCTTTTTTTATATGATCTCAATGACTACCAACCAACATGAGATTTCAGCCTACAAAGAACAAGAAAGAGGAATGTATATGGAACTGTGAAATTGTAATATTTGTGAGGAGTTTTTTTTTTTCAAGAAAGTACGTTTAATTGCTAGTTCTGTAAAAAAAAAAATTCTGGTTGATCTTAGCCTTATATGTTCTTTTTTTTGTTTATTATTTTTTATTATTTATTTAATATTTTTAGTTTTCAGATTTTGAATTACAAATTTCCTCCCCATTTCTACCCTCCCCCCCCACTCCAAGATGGCATATATTCTGATTGCCCTGTTCCCCAGTCAGCTTTCCCTTCTGGCACCCCACTCCAACCCCATCCCCTTTTCCATTACTTTTTTGTAGGGCAAGATAGATTTCTATGCCCCATTGCCTGTATATCTTATTTCCGAGTTGCATGCAAAAACAACTTTTTTTTGAACATCTGCTTTTAAAACTTTGAGTTCCAAATTCTCTCCCCTCTTCCCTTCCCACTCACTCTCCCTAAGAAAGCAAGCAATTCAACATAGGCCACACGTGTATCGTTATGCAAAACCCTTCCACAATACTCATGTTGTGAAAGACTAACTATATTTTGCTCCCTCCTAGCCAGTCCCCTTTTATTCAATTTTCTCCCTTGACCCTGTCCCTTTTTGAAAGTATTTGCTTTAGATTACCTCGTCCCCCTATCTGCCCTCCCTTCTATCATCCCCCCTCTTTTATACCCTTCCTCCTTCTTTCCTGTGGGTAAGATACCCAACTGAGTGTGTATGTTATTCCCTCCCCAAGTCAAATCCGATGAAAGCAAGATTCACTCATTCCCCCTCACCTGCCCCCTCTTCCCTTCCTACAGAACTGCTTTTTCTTGCCACTTTTATGTGAGATGATTTACCCCATTCTATCTCTCCCTTTCTCCCTCTCTCAATACATTCCTCTCTGATCCCTTAATTTGATTTTATTTTTTTAGATACCATTCTTTCATATTCAACTCACCCTGTGCCCTCTGTCTACATATATATGTATATATATGTATATTCCCTTCAGCTACCCTAATACTGAGGTCTCATGAATCATACACATCATCCTTCCATGTAGAAATGTAAACAAAACAGTTCAACTTTAGTAAGTCCCTTATAATTTCTCTTTCTTGTTTGCCTTTTCATGCTTCTCTTGATTCTTGTGTTTGAAAGTCAAATATTCTATTCAGCCCTGGTCTTTTCACTGAGAAAACTTGAAAGTCCTCTATTTTATTGAAAATCCATATTTTGCCTTGAAGCATGATACTCAGTTTTGCTGGGTAGGTGATTCTTCGTTTTAATCCTAGCTCCATTGACATCTGGAATATCATATTCCAAGCCCTTCAATCCCTTAATGTAGAAGTTGTTAGATCTTGTGTTATCCTAATTGTATTTCCACAATACTCAAATTGTTTCTTTCTGGATTCTTGAAGTATTTTCTCCTTGATCTGGCAACAATATTCCTAGGAGTTTTCTTTTTGGCATCTTTTTCAGGAGGCGATTGGTGGATTCTTTCAATTTCTATTTTGCCCTGTGGCTCTAGAACATCAGGGCAGTTCTCCTTGATAATTTCTTGAAAGATAATATCTAGGCTCTTTTTTGATCATGGCTTTCAGGTAGTCCAATAATTTTTAAATTATCTCTCCTGGATCTATTTTCCAGGTCAGTGATTTTTCCAATGAGATATTTGACATCGTCTTCCATTTTTTTTCATTCCTTTGTTTCTGTTTTGTAATATCTTGATTTCTCATAAAGTCACTAGCTTCCACTTGCTCCAATCTAAATTTTTTTATTCATTCATTCATTCATTCATTCATTCATTCATTCATTTATTTTTAATTTATTTAACATATTTAGTTTTCAGCATTGATTTTCACCAGAGTTTGGATTACAAATTTTCTCCCCATTTCTACCCTCCCCCCACTCCAAGATGGCATATATTCTGGTGGCCCTGTTCCCCAGTCAGCGCTCCCCTCTGTCACCCCACTCCCCTCCCATCTCCTTTTCCCTTCCTTTCTTGTACAGCAAGATAAATTTTTACACCCCATTGCCTGTGTATCTTATTTTCTTGTTGCATGCAAAAACTCTTTTTTTGTTGTTTTTGAACATCTGTTTTTAAAACTTTGATTTCCAAATTCTCTCCCCTCTTCCCTTCCCACCCACCCTCCCTAAGAAGTCAAGCAATTCAACATAGGCCACATGTGTATCATTATGTATAACCCTTCCAAAATACTCATGTTGTGAAAGACTAACTATATTTTGCTCCTTCCCAACCCATCCCCCTTTATTGAATTTTCTCCCTTGACCCTGTCCCCTTTTGAAAGTGTTTGTTTTTGACTACCTCCACCCCCATCTGCCCTCCCCTCCATCATCCCCCCCATTTTTTTTTATCTTCTTCCCTCTTCTTTCCTGTGGGGTAAGATTCCCAATTGGGTATGTATGGTATTCCCTCCTTAGGCCAAATCTGATGAGAGCAATGTTCACTCATTCCCCCCTCATCCGCCCTCTCCCCTCCTTCCACAGAACTGCTTCCTCTTGCCACCTTTATGGGAAATAATCCATCCCATTCTATCTCTCCTTATCTCCCTCTCTCAGTATATTCCTCTCTCATCCCTTAATTTGATTTTATTTCTTTTAGATATCTTCCCTTCATCCTCAACTCACCCTGTGTCTGCTCTCTCTCTTTTACATATATATATATATAAACACATATATATATACACATACATACACATACACATAGATATATACATACATACACATTCACTTGTATATATACATAAACATATATATATATATGCATATATATATGCATATTCCCTTCAACTACCCTAATACTGAAGTCTCATGAATCATACTCATCATCTTTCCATGTGGGAATGTAAACAAAACAGTTCAACTTTAGTAAGTCCCTTGCAATTTCCGTTTCTTGATTACCTTTTCATGCTTCTCTTGATTCTTGTGTTTGAAAGTCAAATTTTCTATTCAGTTCTGGTCTTTTCACTGAGAAAGCTTGAAAGTCCTCTATTTTATTGAAACTCCATATTTTGCCTTGGAACATGATACTCAGTTTTGCTGGGTAGGTGATTCTAGGTTTTAATCCTAGCTCCATTGACCTCCGGAATATCGCATTCCAAGCCCTTCGATCTCTTAATGTAGAAGCTGCCAGATCTTGGGTTATTCTGATTGGGTTTCCACAATACTCAAATTGTTTCTTTCTGGCTGCTTGCAGTATTTTCTCCTTGATCTGGGAGCTCTGGAATTTGGCAACAATATTCCTAGGAGATTTCTTTTTGGGATCTATTTGAGGGGGCGATCGATGGATTCTTTCAATTTCTATTTTGCCCTGTGGCTCTAGAATATCAGGGCAGTTCTCCTTGATAATTTCCTGAAAGATGGTATCTAGGCTCTTTTTTTGATCATGGCTTTCAGGTAGTCCAATAATTTTTAAATTATCTCTCCTGGATCTATTTTCCAGGTCAGGTTTTTCCAAGGAGATATTTCACATTGTCTTCCATTTTTTCATTCCTCTGGTTCTGTTTTATAATATCCTGATTTCTCATAAAGTCACTAGCTTCCACTTGCTCCAATCTAATTTTTAAAGTAGTATTTTCTTCAGTGGTCTTTTGGACCTCCTTTTCCATTTGGCTAATTCTGCCTTTCAAGGCATTCTTCTCCTCATTGGCTTTTTGGAGCTCTTTTGCCATTTGAGTTAGTCTATTTTTTAAGGTGTTGTTTTCTTCAGTGTATTTTTCAGTATTTTTTTAGGTCTCCTTTAGCAAGTCATTGACTTGTTTTTCATGGTTTTCTCACATCCTTCTCATTTCTCTTCCCAATTTTTCCTCTACTTCTCTAACTTGCTTTTCCAAATCCTTTTTGAGTTCTTCTATGGCCTGGGGCCAGTTCATGTTTTTCTTGGAGGCTTTGGTTGTAGGCTCTATGACTTTGTTGTCTTCTTTAGGCTGTATGTTTTGGTCTTCTTTGTCACCAAAGAAAGAATCCAAAGTCTGAGACTGAATCTGGGCGCATTTTCGCTGCCTGGCCATATTCCCAACCAACTAACTTGACCCTTGAGTTTTTCAGTGGGGTATGACTGATTGTAGACTAATGAGTTCTATGTTCTACATTTGGGGGGGAGGTGCCAGCTCTGTCAGAGCCGCACTGCTCCTTCCCCAACCCCCAACCCGAACTGGGCTTTGATCTTCAGCAGGCCATGAACTCCTGCTGTGATCTGCCACTTAATTCCTCCCACCAGGTGGGCCTGGAACCGGAAGTAACAACAGCTGCAGCTGCCCCACCTCCGCTGCCCCCGGGGCTGGAAGCCGAACCGCCAACTCCTTCCACTCCCTCAGCTTTTCCCACTAACCTTCTCAGCAGTCTTTGGTGTTTGTGGGTCGAGGGGTCTGGTAACTGCCGCAGCTCACATATTCAGGGCGCTAGGGCCCCCTCCGCCCGGCTTCTGGTCTGGATAGTCCACACCGCTCAGGCTGGGCTCTGCTCCACTCCGTTCCCAGCTCCCAGCTCCCAGCTCCCAGCTCCGTGTGAAATAGACCTCACCCAGAGACCATCCAGGCTGTCCTGGGCTGGAGCCCTGCTTCCCTTTGCTGTTCTGTGGGTTCTGCCGTTCTAGAATTGGTTCAGAGCCATTTTTATAGGTTTTTGGAGGGACCCGGGTACGGAGCTCACTCTAGTCCGTGCTTACCAGCCGCCATCTTGGCTCCGCCCCCCGAGTTAGTCTGTTTTTTAAGGTGTTGTTTTCTTCAGCGTATTTTTTGGTATTTTTTTGGGTCTCCTTTAGCAAGTCATTGACTTGTTTTTCATGGTTTTCTCACATCCTTCTCATTTCTCTTCCCAATTTTTCCTTTACTTCTCTAACTTGCTTTTCCAACTCCTTTTTGAGTTCTTCTATGGCCTGGGGCCAGTTCATGTTTTTCTTGGAGGTTTCTGTTGTAGGCTCTTGCACTTTATTGACTTCTTTAGGCTGTATGTTTTGGTCTTCTTGTCAGCAAAGAAAGAATGCAAAGTCTGAGACTGAATCTCGGTGCGTTTTTGCTGCCTGGCCATATTCCCAGCCAACTAACTTGACCTTTGAGTTTTTCAATGGGGTATGACTGCTTGTAGACTAGAGAGTTCTATGTTCCACGTTTGGGGGGGAGGTGCCAGCTCTGCCACACCAGCACTGCTCCTTACCCAACCCCCAACCCGGACTGGGCTTAGATCTTCAGCAGGTTTTGCACTCCTGCTCTGATCTGCCACTTAATTCCTCCCACCAGGTAGGCCTGGAGCCAGAAGTAACAACAGCTGTAGCTGCCCCACCTCCGCTGCCCCCGGGGCTGGAAGCCGAACCGAGAACTCTTTCTACTCCCGCAGCTTTTCCCACTAACCTTCTCCACAGTCTTTGGTGTTTGTGGGTTAAGGAGTCTGGTGACTGCCGCAGCTCACTGATTCAGGGTGCTAGGGACCCCTCCGCCCGGCTTCTGGTCTGGATGGTCCACGCCGCCCACGCTGGACTCTGCTCCACTCCGTTCCCAGCTCCCAGCTCCCAGCTCCGTGTGGGATAGACCTCACCCAGAGATCATCCAGGCTGCCCTGGGCTGGGGCCCTCCTTCCCTCTGCTGTTTTGTGGGTTCTGCCATTCTAGAATTGGTTCAGAGCCATTTTTTATAGGTTTTTGGAGGGACTCGGTACGGAGCTCATACTAGTTCAGGCTTACCAGCTGCCATCTTCCAATCTAATTTTTAAGGTAGTATTTTCTTCAGTGGTCTTCTGGACCTTCTTTTCCATTTGGCTAATTCTGCCTTTCAAGGCATTCTTTTCCTCATTGGCTTTTTGGAGCTCTTTTGCCATTTGAGTTAGTGTATTTTTTAAGGTATTATTTTCTTCAGTATTTTTGGGGGTCTCCTTTAGCAGGTTGTTGAGTTGTTTTTCATGGTTTTCTTGCATCACTCTCACTTCTCTTCCCAATTTTTCCTCTACTCATCTTACTTGATTTTCCAAATCCTTTTCAAGTTCTTCCATGGCCTGAGACCAATTCATATTTTTCTTGGAGGCTTTTGATGTAGGCTCTTTGATTTTGTTGACTTCTTCTGGCTGTATGTTTTCATCTTCTTTGTCACCAAAAAAAGATTCCAAAGTCTGAGTCTGAATCTGAGTCTATTTTCACTGCCTGTTCATGTTCCCAGACAATTACTTGACCCTTGAGCTTTTTGTCGGGGTATGACTGCTTGTAGAGTAGAGAGCATTTTGTCCCAAGCTTGAGGGGCTGTGCTACTGTTTTCAGAGCTACTTCCACACAGCAAGCTCTGCCACATCAGTGCTCCTTCTCCTCCAAGAATCGCCAACCAGAATTGCAGCCCAGATCCAGGCAGAGCAAAGTAGGCTTTGTGCTCCCGCTCTAATCTGCCACTTAATTCCTCCCACCAGGTGGGCCTGGGGCCAGAAGCAACTGCAGCTGTAGCTCTGGAAGCAGCCTCAGAACTGCACCACCTCTGCTGGTCCCAGGGCAGTGGTGGACCATGAACTCCTTTCGCTCTGTCCCAGCAGCTTTTCCCACTAACCTTCTCTGTTGTCTTTGGAGTTTGTGGGCTGAGAAGTCTGGTAACTGCCACAGCTGAATGATTCAGGGCCTTATGGCCTGTTCTGCCTGGCTCCCAGTCTGGTTGGTCCTGGCACAGCCCACACTGGGCTCTGCTACACTCCAATCCCAGCTCCTCATGATAGTCCCTTCCCAGCGACCATCCAGGCTGTCCTGGGCTGGAGCCCTGCTTCCCTCTGCTATTTTGTAGGTTCTGCAGCTCTAGAATTTGTTCAGAGCAATTTTTATAGGTGTTTGGAGGGACCTGGGGGAGAGCTTAAGCAAGTCCCTGCTTTCCAGCTGCCATCTTGGCTCTGCCCCTCCCCCCAGTAGTTTTTTTTTTAAATGCATGCTAAATTTAACATGATACTAACACAATTGCCTTATTCTTGTGTAAACATCTTGTTTTATTCCTTGGAGTTTTAAAAGTGTTTTACCGATAATTTTTTTGGTTCCCCCCCCCCGCCATATTTATTAATAGAGTAAAGCCAAGCAATTCAATGCCTTATCTCTGTCTGAAGTGTACTTCCCATTCTATTTAATTCATTTTCCAAGTGATTGTAGATTCCTAAATGGTAGGGACAGAGTCACAGAATTAAAAATGACCTCAAAGTCAGCCCAGCTCATGAAATTCATACTTAACCAAAAGTTCTCTCTTTCTTTTAGGTAATCAGGGTTAAGTGACTTGCCCAGAGTCACATATCTTATAAGTATCTGAAGCTGGATTTGAACTCAGGTCCTCCTGACTCCAGGACTGTCCATCTATCCACTGTACCACCTAGCTGCCCCAATTTTCTCTTCAAAATCCACAACAAATGGTCATCCAGCCTTTGACTTAAAGACCCCAAATGAAAGAGATTCCATTTGCTCCATTGAGGGAGACTTAATGGAAAGTTTTTCTTTACATGAAGCTGAAATCTGACTTTCTGCTGCTGCTACACATTGCCCTGAGCTCTTTTGTATCCTGCACAGGTTACAGTATCCTGCAGGTACAGTGTAAGATATTTGGGCATACTTAAAATACTACTAATAGCAATAGACAAAAATTTCCAACCAATCTACCAATCAACAAATATTTATTAGCCTCTTCAATGTGCAAGGAACTTTTACTAGGTTATAAAAAAGAAGTGTAAGACAAGGTTCAAAACACTTAAGAGCTTACAATAGCTGACACTCGAATCAAGACAATCAAGACACTTGAATGTCTGAGTGAATGAGGGAGCAAGTAAGTGAATGAAATGATTTAGATTAACATCAGTAGTTTCAATCCTACGTTTAATGCATTGACAGTATCCCTTTGCAAGGGGTGTGTTGGTAAACGTTTAGTAATCAATTCTCTGATAAAACTATATATACACTTTTAAGGTAAATCTGCATTATTGATAATTTCTCCATTATTTTAGTTTAGGCATTCAACAAAATGGATCACACACCCCTATTTGTAGCAATTTTAGATGTGTAAATAAAGGTTCGTATTGAAAATTTAACAATCCATTCGGAGCTGACTCCTGCACACTCCTGACCTCACCTCTTCTCACGTGGACCTGCTATTACTAGCAATCATATTGGCATTATGCAAATCAGGAAGCAACAGGCTGGACTCAAAGTCAGATGGACTGACAAAATCTAGTAACAGTAAGAATGGTGATAATCATAATAAATTTCTACTACTATGGTGACTTGAGTTTACAAAGCACAATTAACCTCTAAGGTAAACAGTTCAAAAATTATTGCTCCCCATTTTACAGGTGACTTATCTGTGATCACACCTCTTTTAAGTGTTAGGGTGGGGTCCTAAAATCAAGTCTCTCAAATCCAAGTCCAGTGTTCTTACCATAAAGACAAAAGTGAAGAAACAGATAAATCACTTAAGTCAGAAAATGGCCACTGTCTTAATAAGCATTCAGTATTGATATAAATTAGGATTCCTCCCTGGGTGTTTGAAAAATGCAACACACGGGGGGCGGAGTCAAGATGGCAGCTGGTAAGCAGGGACTAGTGCGAGCTCCATACTGAGTCCCTCCAAAAACCTATAAAAAATGGCTCTGAACCAATTCTAGAACGGCAGAACCCACAGAACAGCAGAGGGAAGCAGGGCTCCAGCCCAGGACAGCCTGGATGGTCTCTGGGTGAGGTCTATCCCACACGGAGCTGGGAGCTGGGAGCTGGGAACAGAGTGGAGCAGAGCCCAGCCTGAGCGGCGTGGAACAACCAAACTTGGAGTCAGGCGGATGGGGCCCCCAGCGCCCTGAATATGTGAGCTGCGGCAGTTACCAGACTCCTCAACCCACAAACACCAAAGACTGCGGAGAAGGTTAGTGGGAAAAGCTGCGGAAGTGGAAGGAGTTCACGGTTCAGCTTCCAGCCCCGGGGGCAGCGGAGGTGGGGCAGCTACAGTTGCTGCTGCTTCTGGCCCCAGGCCCACCTGGTGGGAGGAATTAAGTGGCGGATCAGAGCAGGAGTGCAAAACCTGCTGAACATCTAAGCCCAGCCCGGGCTGGGGGTTCTTGGGGAAGGAGTAGTGCTGGTGTGACAGAACTGGCACCTCCCCCCCAAACGTGGAACATAGAACTCATTAGTCTACAAGCAGTCATACCCCACTGAAAAACTCAAGGGTCGAGTTAGTTGGTTGGCAATATGGCCAGGCAGCAAAAGCACACCCACATTCAGTCTCAGACTTTGGATTCTTTCTTTGGTGACAAAGAAGACCAAAACATACAGCCTAAAGAAGACAACAAAGTCATAGAGCCTACAACAAAAGCCTCCAAGAAAAACATGAACTGGTCCCAGGCCATGGAAGAGCTCAAAAAGGAGTTGGAAAAGCAAGTTAGAGAAGTAGAGGAAAAATTGGGAAGAGAAATGAGAAGGATGTGAGAAAACCATGAAAAACAAGTCAATGACTTGCTAAAGGAGACCTAAAAAAATGCCAGAAAATACGCTGAAGAAAACAACACCTTAAAAAACAGACTAACTCAAATGGCAAAAGAGCTCCAAAAAGCCAATGAGGAGAAGAATGCCTTGAAAGGCAGAATTAGCCAAGTGGAAAAGGAGTTCCAAAAGACCACTGAGGAAAATACTACTTTAAAAATTAGATTGGAGCAAGTGGAAGATAGTGATTTTATGAGAAATCAGGATATTATAAAACAGAACCAAAGGAATGAAAAAATGGAAGACAATGTGAAATATCTCATTGGAAAAACCACTGACCTGGAAAATAGATCCAGGAGAGATAATTTAAAAATTATTGGACTACCTGAAAGCCATGATCAAAAAAAGAGCCTAGATATCATCTTTCAAGAAATTATCAAGGAGAACTGCCCTGATATTCTAGAGCCACAGGGCAAAATAGAAATTGAAAGAATCCATCAATCACCTCCTCAAGTAGATCCCAAAAAGAAATCTCCCAGGAATACTGTCGCCAAATTCCAGAGCTCCCAGATTAAGGAGAAAATACTGCAAGCAGCCAGAAAGAAACAATTTGAGTATTGTGGAAACCCAATCAGAATAACCCAAGATCTGGCAGCTTCTACATTAAGAGATTGAAGGGCTTGGAATGCGATATTCCGGAGGTCAATGGAGCTAGGATTAAAACCAAGAATCACCTACCCAGCAAAACTGAGTATCATGCTCCAAGGCAAAATATGGATTTTCAATAAAATAGAGGACTTTCAAGCTTTCTCAGTGAAAAGACCAGAACTGAATAGAAAATTTGACTTTCAAACACAAGAATCAAGAGAAGCATGAAAAGGTAATCAAGTAACAGAAATTGCAAGGGACTTACTAAAGTTGAACTGTTTTGTTTACATTCCTACATGGAAAGATGACATGTATGATTCAGGAGACCTCAGTATTAGGGTAGCTGAAGGGAATATGCATATATATATGTTCATGTATATATATAAGTGAATGTGTATGTATGTATATATCTATGTGTATATGCATGTATGTGTATGTATGTATATATATGTGTGTGTGTGTATATATGTGTGTGTGTATATATATATATACACACATACACATATGTAAAAGAGAGAGAGCAGACACAGGTTGAGTTGAGGATGAAGGGAAGATACCTAAAAGAAATAAAATGAAATTAAGGGATGAGAAAGCAATATACTGAGAGAGGGAGATAGGGAGAGATAGAATGGGGTGTATTATCTCGCATAAAGGTGGCAAGAGGAAGCAGTTTTGTGGGAGGAGGGGAGAGGGGAGGTGAGGGGGGAATGAGTGAACCTTGCTCTCATCAGATTTGGCCTGAGGAGGGAATACCATACATACTCAGTTGGGTATCTTACCCCACAGGAAAGAAGAGGGAGGAAGATTAAAAAAAAATAAAAGCGGGGGGGATGATAGAGGGGAGGGCAGATGGGGGTGGAGGTAATCAAAACAAACACTTTGGAAAGGGGACAGGGTCAAGGGAGAAAATTCAATAAAGCGGGATGGGTTGAGAAGGAACAAAATGTAGTTAGTCTTTCACAACATGAGTATTGTGGAAGGGTTATACATAATGATACACATGTGGCCTATGTTGAATTGCTCAACTTCTTAGGGAGGGTGGGTGGGAAGGGAAGAGGGGAGAGAATTTGGAACTCAAAGTTTTAAAAACAGATGTTCAAAAACAAACAAAAAAAAAGTTTTTGCATGCAACTAAAAAATAAGATACACAGGCAATGGGGCCTAGAAATTTATCTTGCCCTACAAGAAAGGAAGGGAAAAGGGGATGAGAGGGGAGGGGGCTGATAGAGGGGAGGGCTGACTGGGGAACAGGGCAACCAGAATATATGCCATCTTGGAGCGGGGGGAGGGTAGAAATGGGGAGAAAATTTGTAATTCAAACTGTTGTGAAAATCAATGCTGAAAACTAAATATGTTAAATAAATAAATTTAAATTAAAAATAAAAAAAATGTAACACATGAAAATCTATTAAAATGAGAATAAATGACATAATTATAAGGAGAGACACTTCACTCTTACTATTGGTCTATGTCCCATCCATATCTAAGGGCACCTAGGTGTTGCAGCTGACAGAGCTGGGGCCATAATCAGAAAGACTTATCTTCATGAGTTCAAATCCACCCCCAGACGCTTACTAGTGTGACCCTGGCCAAGTCACTTAACCTGGTTTGCCTCAGTTCCTCATCTGTAAAAGAGTGGAGAAGGAAATGACAAACCAGTATCTTTGCCAAGAAAAGCCCAAATAGCGTCATGGAGAGTCAGACATGACCAAAAAAAATGACACCACCACCACTGATCTGGAATGCCTTCTAATTCCTCATCTTCGGTTAAATTCCTTCTTCTTCTTTTTTTTTTGGGAGGGGGGGCGGCGCGGAGAGTGCAGCAGTTGGGGTTAAATGACTTGCCCAGGGTCACACATCTAGTACATGCCTCAGAGTGGATTGGAACTCAGGTATTCCTGACTACAGGTCTAATGTTCTATCCATTGCACCACCTAGCTGGCCCAAATTCTTATCCATTTTTTTATTAAAAAAAATTTTTGTCTTCAACAATGGATTTTATAAGATTTTGAGTTCTAAATTTTCCTCCCTCCCTCCACTCATCCGTCCCCAAGATTACATGCGATCTGATATAGGCTATACATGTATGATCATATTAAACATATTTCCACATTAGTCATGTGAAAGAAGAATCAAAACAAAAGGGAAAACCATGAGAAAGAAAAAACAACCACAACAAAACAGAGAAAATAGTATGCTTCGATCTGCCTTCCAGATTCCATAGTTCTTTTTCTAAATGTGCATAGCATTTTCCATCATGAGTCTTTTAGAATTGTTTTAGATCATTGCATTGCTCAGAAGAGTTAAGTCTAACAAAGTCAGTCATCACACAATGTTGCTGTTATCTTGCACAGTGTTCTCTTGGTTCTGTTTACTTCACTCAGCATCAGTTCATGTGAGTCTTTCCAGGCTTTTCTAAAGTCTGCCTGCTCACCATTTCTTATGGAACAATAGTATTCCATTACATTCATATACCACAACTTGTTCAGCCATTCCGCAATTGATGGGCATCCCTTCAATTTCCAACTCTTTGCCACCACAAAAAAGAGCTGCTATAAATATTTTCATACATGTGGGTCATTTTCCCTTTTTTATGATTTCTTTGGGATACAGACCTAGTAGTGGTATTGCTGGGTCAAAGGGTATGCATTTTGATAGCCCTTTGGGCATAGTTCCAAATTGTTCTCCAGAATGGTTGGATCAGTTCACAACTCCACCAAGAATGCATTAGTGTTCCAATTTTCCCACATCTTCTCCAACATTTATCATTTTCCTGTTTTGTCATGTTAGCCAATCTGATAGGTATGGTGTGGCACCTCAGAGTTGTTTTAATTTGCATTTCTCTAATCAATAGTGATTTAGAGCATTTTTTCATCCCACTCATTCCTTAAAGCCCAACTCACATACTATCTTCTCCAGGAAGTCTTCCCTAATTGCTCCTCCATGAGCATTGATTTCTCCCTCAGACTTTTCCTAGTATTTTCTTCTGCCCCTCTCTAAGATGTAATTATCCTTTAATATCCATTACATTTACATGTGTTTTATTCCCCCTGTAAGCTGTATTATGCGAACTTTTCATTTCGCTCAGACCTCAACATTACGTTCTATATCTAGTAGTTGCTTAATCCATGTTGGCTGTATTTGCTGTATCATAGGATTCAGAGAAGAGTACCTAATGGATGAAGGGCTAGTTTTGGAGTCAGAAATACTTGAGTTCAAATTGTGACAAATGCTCCCTGAGTGACCATGGGAAGTCATTTTAATTTATTTTATTTTTCATTTTGTATTTTATTTTTCCTCAATTATATGAAAAAATAATTTCAATATTCATTTTTAAAATTTTGAGTTCCAAATTCTCTCCCTTCCCATACCCTTCATTGAGAAGGCAAGCAATTTAATATAGGTTATACATATGTGGTCATGTAAAACATATTTCCATATTAGTCATGTTTTAAAATAAAACATTGACAAAAAACTGAGAAAAATAAAGAAAATAAGAAAGTATGCTTCAATCTGTATTCAGACTCCAGCAGTTCTTTCTCTGGGGATGGATAGCACTTTTCATCATAGGTCCTTCAGAGTTGTCTTGGATCATTGTATTGCTGAGAATAGCTGAGTCATTCACAGCTGATCATCTTACAATATTACTGTTACTGTAGACAACATTCTCCTGGTTCTATTCATTTCATTTTGCATCAGTTCATGTAAGTCTTTCTATGTTTTTCTGAGAGCATCCTGATCATCATTTCTTATAGCACAACAGTATTCCATCACAATCATATGCCACAACTTGTGCCATTCCCCAACCGATGGGCACCCCTCGATTTCTAGTTCTTTGCCACCAGAAAAAATAGCTTCTGTAAATATTTTTGTACAATAAGTTCTTTTCTTTTTTGTTTTTTTATCTCTTTTGGGATACAGACCTAGTAGTGATATTGCTAGGTCAAAGGGTATGCATGGTTTTATAGGCCTTTGGGCATAGATCCAAACTGTTCACCAGAATGGCTGAATCAATTCATAACTCCTGGGCAAGTCATTTTAACATATCAGTGACTAAGCCAGTCTCTAAGATTATAAGTTTATATTATAAGTTATAGACAAGTTGCTAAATATATCAGTGGAAGGAGCTTCCATATCACAAGTCCTCCACAGTATTGAAATTGGAGGTCTTCTTGGGGCATGGGGGTGGGACAGGGAAATCATAGTGTTTAAAGCTCGAAAAGACCATAGAGTTTCTAGTCCATTCCAAGAGGTGAAGAAAATGAGCCAAGGTCACAAAGCAGGGGGAAATCATTATTCCTATCTCCTTTAATACTTCCCTGCATTTTCCCCAGCCCATGATGCTCTCCCATATCTCTGAACTCATGTCTCTATTCTGCACCATTAATTTGACACTCAAATGCTGCCTTGCATATTAAGAGTACATTTTAAGTCATTTCCTCAACTTGATTGTAGATGTGAACTATTGTAAGCTCTTAAAGGGCTTGAACTTTGTCTTACTTTTTTTAACCTAGTAAAGTTCATTGCACAATGAAGATGCTCAGCAAATATTTGTTGATTAACTGGCAGATTGGATGAAAAATTTTTTCTGTCGTTACCAGCATACAAATTGGCTTTCTAATACCAGTTATTCTTTTTGAACTATCCAGATATTTACCAGTTTCCCTCACTTAGAATCAGAGTGACTGAGCTATTCTTGTCTTACTAATAATAATTTATAAAATAATTTTTAATATAACATAATTAATAATAATGCTTTCGTTCTTCAGAAGGTAGAAAGAGCAATGAAGGGAATTAATCATCTGGATCTGATTCTGACCAAACAGGAAGAATTCACTAGTAAAGTAGAAATGATGGGGCATTGGCAGAAAGTGAACCCACCAGATTAGAGCTTGTGATAGATAAGAAAGGTAATACCAAATATCTTCTACATTTGGTGAGAGAGAGAGGAAATTTCAGAGAATTCAGAGAAAGGATCATATGGCCTATGACAGTGGTGTCAGACTCAAGTGGAAATAGGGATAGCCATACATAGGGATCTCTGTGGATCACATATTGACTTAAAAAACTATATGTGTTAATATATTTATTTTTATTAAAACATCAGCACATTAAAATCATATGGGACCTGCATTTTAGTCTGGTTCAGGCTATACTCAGGAGTGTTGTGGGCTGTATGAAGCCTGTGTGCTTCATGGTTCACACTTCTGACCTACAATCTACAGCAGAAGTTGGCCAGAGAGGAATAGAACACTCTTAAGAATTCAAGTTCGACCACTAAAGCATTGTTGGTGGAGCTGTGAACTGATCCAACTATTCTGAAGAGTAATTTGGAACTATGCACGAGGGGCTATAAAACTGTGGATACCATTTGATCCAGCAATGCCACAACTAAGTCCATATCTCAAAGACATCCAAAAAAGGGGGAAAGGACCTATTTGTACAAAAATATTTATAGCAGCAATTTTTGTGGTGGCTAAGAAGTGGAAATCGAAGGGATGCCCATCAATTGGGGAACGGCTAAACAAGCTGTAGTATTTGTGATGGATATTATTGTGCTATAAGAAATGACAAGCAGGATTATTGCAGAAAATCCTGTAAAGACTTACATTAGTTGATGCAAGATGAAGTGAATAGAACCAGGAGATTGTTGTACACAGTAACAGCAATGTTGTTTGATGAAGAACTGTGAATGACAGCTATTCTCAGCAATACAATGATCCAAGACAATTCCAAAGGACTAATGATGAAGTATACTATCCGCCTCCAGAGAAAGAACTGATGTTTATTGAATACAGACTGAAGCAGGCTATTTGTCACTTTCATTCTTTTTTTTCAAGTCTTCTTGTACAAAATGTGTAATATAGAAATGCTTTACAAGATTGCACATGCATAACCTATATCTGATTGCTTACTGAATCAGAGAGTAGGGAGGAGAGGGAGGAAGGGATAGAATTTGGAACTCAAAGTTTAAAAAAAATCCAAATGTTAAAAAATTGTTTTAACATGAAATTGGAGAAAAGTAAATTTTTTTTTAAAGAATTCAAGTCTGACAATACAGAGCCCAGTTATTCCATTAAGGAATATAAGGATGAACTGTCTAAAAAGATTGATATGCTACACAGGGAATTCATCCATTAACTCAGACTCCAAATAGGCTACAGAAAAGTGGAGGAGTAAGAGCTAGTAATGGAGGATAAGCACAAAAATAGCAGCATCCCATTAGAATAATATGAGGACACTAAAGTGCCAAACAAAGTTGAAGTCTCAGGAAAACAAAAAATTCTCGTTATTATTGTTATACCTACGCTGGTGGTAAGAGGAGCTTTAAGGTTTACAAACTGCTCTCCAAGACAATTCTGTGATACCTATGTTAATGAAATGCTATAATTAGATTAGTGTAACCCTATAGAGAAAAACAACACTTAGTCCTCAGCCTACAAGACAGAGCCAAACCATCTCTCTCATTTTTAATGAGAAACCCAATGAAGGGTTTTAATCTGTAGTTGGAAAACAGGGAAGAAAAAAATCTTTTTTTCCTTCAATTTTGTATTTCCTTCTTGGGGTTTTTTTTTTTACCATGAATTTAATCATCAACTAAGACAAACACTTCAACATACAGAGAACAAAAAAGAGAACTGTATGTGAGGCCATGATCTTCCATTACATACAGTTTTTTTAAGTATATATTAAATTTAGCAAGATATTAACAAAAATGACTTGTTTGTATCCCCTTCTGAACTTGACAGGGAGTCTTTAAATCAGGACATCACTCGGAATTTGTGGGATTGGAAACGGAAGAAGAGATTTGGGGTATAAAGACATAAATATGTAAATTTGCTCAGTATCATTCTGATTTCATTTTGTGGTCACCACTGAAAATATGGAAATTATGATTCTGCATGCATTACAAGAGAGAAACCGTTCTTTTCAAAAATCTAATAATTTCACTTGGTAGCCTGTGGAGGGCAATGGCTCAAAGTGTACCTAATTATGTGAGATCTTTACATGGCAATTTGGAAGTATTCTGCCCAGTGACTGTCCTCTCTTCCTTGTGAAGCTGTTTTCTCTCTCCCTTTTCCATTCGATCTTCTGGGCAATGCAGCTTTCACAAGGTCAGTTGCTGATACGAAAGTATTTTCATTTCCATCTTTGTGTTGCTCCATGGAGAAGCTCGACTCCCCAGATGAAGAGAAGAGTTCTGTGAACTTTTTTGTGTAGACTTATTCAGAGATGTCGAAATTCAAAGGCTCCAGTTCTTCAATCTGTGGCTACCCCTGGAGCCAGGTTTTACAGCCGTTTGCTGGGTGAGGTTGTTGAGGGCCCAGCCATTCTAAGGATCTCCATCCTTGGTTCCCTGAGAAAGTTTTTCTCTTTATTGATTGTCCAATTTGCTAAGTGCCACCATCACATAGGCCATTCTACTTTTGATTTATGCTTCCTATTCTCTGTCTTTTGTGGTGGTGGCTTTGAGTTACCTGGTTAAGTTCATTTGTTTGAGTCTCTCTGATGAAAGCTTCTTGTTGAATATCAGAAATTTCTATTGTTACCTTCCTTTTTTTTTCTCGCTCTCAGGATTTATCTTGATCTTGACTGCAGTTGTGAAGCTCTTCTATTAAGTCATCTGATTCCAGCCTGGAATCAGGTCAATATTACCAGAAAAGTGGCAGGCCCATTATCTAAAGAATATAAAGCAAAGTAAACCCCTTGGGAGGCAGTACTGAGGAGAGATTAGAGAACAGGATGACTTCATTCAAGTCATTCAACTCAGCAACTCCAAAATTCCCTAAATCCCCTGCCACCAGTTCTCTCTACCGTGGTTCGCCTTTACCAGGCATCACTGATCCACCATTTATCAATTCTGGTCCTTTCTGTCCTCAGTGGATACAGCACCAGGCCTGGAGTCCAGAAGACCTCAGTTCCCATGCAGCTTAGATACTTACTGGCTGTGCAACCCTGGCCAAGTCATTTAACCTCCATTTGCCTCAGTTTCCTTAACTGTAAAATGGGGATAATTAGAATCTGCCTTTCAGTCGAGGGGATCAAATGAGACAATAATTGTAAAGAGGTTAGTACAGTGCCTGGCACATAATAAACACTATGCAAATGTTAGCTATTATTATTCTTACTTAAATTACTCCAGGAAGCAACTGACAAGCTACAAAATGGCCTCTGAGATAACTTGTATTCTGGTCTGTTTTTGAGGCTAGACCTAGAGAGAGGAGTAACCTGTAGTAAACTGCATTGAGTGACCTGGCGTCATAGGAATTTACCCTGCCTGCTTTGAGGAGCTTGTTGAATTTGGTATGTTTATCTATGATTTTTCAATGTAGTTAATATTTATATTTGTTCAGTGGGGGAATTCTCTCAGGCTTTACCCCTCTCCTCTGATTCTGACACGATGAACTAGGAGTTATTTCCAGAGGTTCAGCCAGGTGACCTGATTGTTCTTCACTCTAATAAAGATTTCCTAGGAGAACAGGATGATCTGTGTCAACAAATTGGTAGTCAGTCAGTCCGCAAGCTTTTATTTTTAAAATTTTTTTAAAAACATTTCCACATTAGTAATGTTGTGAAAGAAAAATCAAAACAAAAAGGAAAAACCACAAGAAAGAAAAAAAGAGAGAGAAAATAGTATGCTTCAATCTGCATTCAGACTCCATAGTTCTTTCTCTGGCTGTGGGCAGCCATTTTCCATCATGAGTCCTTTGGGATTGTCGCAGATCACTACATTGCTGAGAAGAATGAAGTCTACCAAAGTTGGTTATGGCACAATTCAATAAGCTTTTATTCATTGCTTACTATGTGAGAATACAAAGAAAGATTTTTTAAAAAGTCCCTGGCCTCAAAGAGCATATATTATAAGGAGTGTTGTTTGAAGTAATTAATTGAATATTGCCATAGATTCCAGGAGAACTATAAGAAGTCATCTTCACATTAGCCTGGTGAAGATGTTCAGTCAGCAGTCACTGGCCTATGTGATTTTCCAAATAATGTGAAGCTGAAAGTGCTTCTCAGGACAGGGGAACTGGAATCCAGGACAAACGTGCAGGAATTTTCAACAAAGGGCCCTTCAAGGGAAAGACACTCTCAGCCCAGATGAAAGATCATCCACCTCATTGTGCTCAATCCTTTCAATATCACATAGTCAATACAGTTGTCCTATTACAGCCCATCTTAGTAGCACTAGAAGCACTCTCTTTCTCTCTCTCTGTCTCTGTCTCTCTCCCTCTGTGTGTGTTTCTCTCTCTTTCTCTGTCTCTCTGTTTCTGTGTGTGTGTGTGTGTGTCTTTCTTTCTCTATTTCTCTGTCTCTCTGTCTCTCTATCTCTCTCTCTCTCTGTCTCCCTCTCCCCCTTTATTTCTCCCTCTCCTTATCCTTACCCTTCCCTCCCTTTTTCCTCTCTCTCTCCCTTCCCCCTTTCCCCTTCTCTATTTCTTTGCCTCTCTCTCTCCTTCCTTTCCCCTCTCCCTTTCTCTGCCTTTTTCTTCATCTGCCTTTCAAGCTAGGTAAAGGGAGCAACATATAGTTAGTATAAGGTAAGATATGCTGTTTCCACAGCATAGGGTGAAAATAAGCCTAGGGTATTCTCTGCACGATGAAGCAACCAGCCCACCTCAAGCAACAGCAGTAACAGCTTGCATTTATATACATCACTTTAAGTATTGCAAAACACTTTTCAAATATTACCTCATTTTATCCTGATGACAACCCTGGGAGGCAGGTACTATTATTTTCCCCATATTACAGTTGAAGAAACTGAGGCAGACGGCTTAAGTGACTTGCCCAAAGTCATCCAGCTATTAAATGTCTGAGGTAGTATTTGAAATCAGGTCTTCCTGACTCTAGGGCCATTGCTCTACCCACTGCATCATCTCCCTGCCTAACAGTGGGGAAATTACTATAAAACCAGCTTAAAAGGAGAGTTTAAGAAAAAACAAGCATAACAGCTTAACCTTGGATAAACAGGAAGAGGGAACAATGAAAGATTTTTATCAGAATTGAGGTGAGAAGGTAGTGTCATAAGGAAGTGAGTGGTGCTTATGAGAAATTAGTCTGGTATGAATAAAGCAAAGGGGAGACAGCCCTCAGAGGCTTCCAACCTAATGGATTCTGGGAATGTTTTGATGCACTACAAAGAGAGCTACTCAAAATCCTTTAAAGAAAACATCCACTCTTACTAACAACCAAACTGGGGTGTTCTATTAGAACTTACAAACTGTGCTACTTCATCCAAAAGCCTTATTAACATTTTCTGCAGCCTTTATTTTTTGTTCATCCACATAATTCCCACACTTCACTTAGCTAACAACTTCAACCTCCTCTCCATGACACTAAACTTCTTTCCAGATGCCGATCTCTGAAAAGACATCTATTTAGACCAGTGACTTCCCCTCCATGTTTTAAGACAACCTAAGTTTTTCCAGTTACCGTGAAACAGAAACAACAAATATAAATCCTCTGTTTGGCATTCAAAGCCCTTCATAACCCAATCCCTTCCTAACCTTCCAGTCTTCTTACACCTCACTCCATCTTGCCTCCCCATGTACTCTACAAGACAGTGCCACTGGTCCCCTTGCAGTTCCTGACACAAGACACTCCAACTGTAGATGTCATGCATTTTTACTGGCTCTCTCCCTGCCTGGAATTCTTTCTCAGCTCATCTCTGCCTCCTGGCTTCCCTGGCTTCCTTCAAGTTCCAGCTAAAATCCCATCTTCTCTGAGAAGTCTTTCCTGATCCCCCTTATTACCAGTTCCTTTCCTCTACTGATTATCCCCAATTTATAAATCTCCAATTATATGTATATCTTGTTTGCCCATATCTTGCATTACATATCTTGTTTTCATATTTTCCTCCCAATTCGACTGTGAGCTCTTGAAAGCAGGGACTCTTTCTTTGAATCCCCAGTGGTTAGCACAATACTTGCCATAGAGTAGGTGCTTAATAAATGCTTATTGGCTAATAACAATAACAACAGCAGCAAAACAGCATTAAAACACAGTAACTTTTAATTTATTCTAACATAGACACTATACAGTTTGGGGGCGGGGAGGGACAGTTAGAGAGAAGGGGAGGGAATAAGTCCTATCAAACAATGAAGGATAAACCACCAACTCCTCCAAAGCTGGGAGACTGATTCAGAGATTAAAGATGAATTAATCTTCTCCAAAGAGTTTGATGCTTTAGTACCCGGGGTTAAATATTTCATAGTGATCAAGAATCTTCATTCTTGAGAAGACTAATGTTTCATCTTGTTTGCACTGTGACCTCCAATGCCTTGACCCCTCCATTCTCTCCCCATCTCCAGTCATTCTCTTCTTTTCCCTATCTTGACTCCTTAGTGAACCAATTCAACTCTACATTATTCTCCTCTCTTGAATCCCCAGCCTCCTTGTCATATCACTGATTATGCCCTGCTAGGGCTCAGCCTCGGATCACTCCCACTATCTTACACCTTCACTCCTATATGTGTGCTGCTGAACAAAGGTAGAGAAAATCACACAATCATTCTGATTGGGTCCACTACCGATTTATATCACACAACCCAATGGGCCCTCATTGCTGCTAGGCAGTCCCTTATCAACTCACTATCCCACTCCATGGAGGCTCTTCCAAAACTTTTCATCCTTTCTCAAACTTCTTGTGGCTGCCCCCTCCCCACTCTCTCAGCTGAGATCCTTGCCTCATATTTTACAGAAAAACTTGAGACCACTTCCTGTGAACTCCCTCTTCTCCCCTCTTCTTCATCTACTATTACTCAGATGCCTTCTGCCTCTATCTCCTCCTTTACCCCAGTCTCATATGAAGTGACCTTACTACTTTAACCCTTTTCACCCCCTTACTCCTACTAACTAGCCTCTCTACCTATTGAAGCAATCTCGTTCCATCCCATATGTGCCAAGAGATTGTCCCCTCTGTCACCTCCTCTCTATCAATGATTTTTAGTCTCTTCCGGTCCATTGGCTTATTCTCTGTCTACAGGAGTGCCCATATCTCCCCCATCCTTGCAAAACCCTTATTTGATCCTTCAATCTCCACTAATTATTATCTTACATCTCTTCTGCCCTTTGTAGTCAAACTCCCAGAAAAGCCTACTGTCATCAGATTTAACAGCGACCTCTTAGTTGGCAAATCTAATGGACTTTTCTTAGCTCTCACTATCCCTGACTTCTCTATAGCCTTGATGCTTCTGCTCACCTTCTCCTTGTTACTAATTTTCTCTAGGTTTTTGGGATACCACTCTCTCCTGGTTCTTCTATCTGTCTGACAGCTCCTTCTTGGTCTCCTTTGCTGGATCCTCTTCCAGATGATACCCTCTAACCACAGGTATCCCTCAGGGTTCTGTCCTGAGCCTTCTTCTCTTCTCCCTCTCTACTATTTCATCTGGTTATCACATCAGTTCCCATGGAATTAATTGCCATCTCTATGCTGATGATTTTCAAATCTGCCTTTCCTGCCCCATCTCTCTGCTGACCTCCAATCTCACATCTCCAACTGCCTTTTAGATATCTCAAACTGGATATCCAGTAGACATCTTAAACTCAACATGACTAAAACAGAACTCATTATCTTTCCCCTTCCTACCTTCCTTATTATTGTAGAGAATAACTCTATCTTCCTAGTCCCTCAATCTCCCAACCTCAGGGTCATTCTGTATTCTTCCTTATCTCTCCCCCTCCTTCTCACCTTCCTACTGCTATATCCAATCTTTTGCCAAGGGCTGTGGATTTCACCTTTGCTACATCTCTTGAATATGCCCCCTTCTCTTCTGATTCTACTGATGGGGTGCTTGTGCTTGGACCCTGATTCTAACATCACATTTCCCCTTAGCCTCCGCCTGGGTGCCTGTGCCTGTGGCAGAATTCCAATTGCAGAACACATCTAGTTCTCAAACAAATTCTTTCCCAGGCAGCCTCTCTAGCTAAAGGGCAGTGTGCCCCAAAATAATCTCTGCTTCTTCCTTATTAAGCAGCTATGCCCAATTATAGCTTGATTCCCAAGTGTTGATAACTGACCATATACTGAGTCTAACATGTATCCTAGACATAGTTCAAATGTATACTCCCTTACATTAATCTTGACTAACAAGGCACTTGATGGAACCTAGCCAGTATCTCCAGCTAGCCCTGAACTCCTGGTGACTTAGGGATGTTTCACAGGCAAAACCACACCTCCTCCTGCCCACCCCAGGTTTTTTCCCAGTGAACTCTGGGTAAGATACCTGCGCAGTAGATACAAAAAGTGCACGTTCCTTTAAGAACTGACCAACCCCTAATCACACCCTGACCACTCCCTAATCCCACTCCAAACCTGATTGACAGGTTTCATCCCTAAATCTTGTACTTAAACTTTCCCTGTAGCCCTGTATGGTTGCAGGTTCCCTAAGAACTCTTGCCTGCTTTATTAAAGCGTAATAAATCTTTGCCTCCTTGACTTAAAGAATGCTTGGGTCGGCGAATTCATTCCAGGCGGCCTTGCCTTGGGAATTTTGGTTTGGGATTTCTACATCCCTGGGTTCATTTCTCCCTCTACACTATTACCACCCTGGCTCAGGCTTTTATCACTTTTTTTTCTTCTTTTTTTTTTCTTTAGGATTTCATTTTCCCCCAGTTAAATGTAAAAATGATTTTTAACATTCGTTTTTAAAATTCTGAGTTCCAAATTCTCTCCCTTTCTCCTGCCTCCCTCTTCACCTCTCCCACCCCATTGAGAAGGTTAGCAATTTGATATACGTTTTATGGGTCAAAACTGGACTATTGCAATAGCCTGCTGGTGGGTCCACCTGCTTCAAATCTCTCCCCACTTCAATCCAACCTTGATTCAACCACTAAAGTGATTTTCCTAAAGCACTGGTCTGACCATGTCATCCCCTTTATTTAATAGATTCCAGTAGCTCCCTATCGCCTCCAGGATCAAAGACAAATTGCTCACTATTTGTCATTCAAAGCTCTTCATAATCTAGCCCCTTCTTATCTTTCCAGCCTTCTTACACCTTATTCCCCAGCACATACTCTTCCATCCAGTGAGATGTGTATCCTTGCTGTTTCATGAGCAAGACCCTCTATCTCTCATCTCTGGGCATTTCTCTGGCTGTCCTCCATACCTGGGACACTTTCCCTCCTCATTTCTACCTACTAATTTCCCTGGCTTCTTTTAAGTCCCAGCTAAAATCCTATCTTTTACAGGAAGCCCTTCCCAACCCCCTCTTATTATACTGCCTTCCATCTGTTAATTTATCTCCCATTTATCCTCCATATAGATTGTCTGTATATGTTGGTTTGCACAGAGTCTCTCCCATCAGATTGTGAACTCCTTGAGAACAGAGACTGTCTCTTGCTTTCATTTTTTTTTGTGTCCTCAGCACTTAGTGCCCGGCACATAGTAGGTACTTAGTAAATGTTTATTGATTGACTGATTCAGCTATTTTTCAATTGATAGGCATTCTCTTGGTTTCAACTTCTTTGTCACTACAAAAAGAACCTGCTAGAAATACATTTTGTACAAATGGGCCCTTTCCCACTTTCTTTGATCTCTTTGAGGGATAGGACTAGTAGTGGTTGTGGTGGTGGTGGTAGTTTGTCCTTCCTTCTGAAAGAGGATTATGACATATGGAAGACAATGCCATGACTTGCAAGTCAATTGGATTTAAGTGAGGGAGGTCTGTGTAAAGTCACTAGTCTCACTTTCTCCTCAGAAACCAGTGGTATAGCTGGGTCAAAAGGTGTGTGAATGTATCTTTTCTTTGGATCAATAAACCAAGCATTGCGAAAAGAAAACATAGACAAGACTCTCAAGAGGATGAGAAGACAGGGCAGAACTAGTATCTGTATAGCTGGAAGGATAGTCACATTGGTAAAAGCAAGAATCTTTCAAACTATAATATAATTGAAATGAAACACCTGAGTATAGTTTGGAAAGTTTATTTTTGCAGGAGAAAGCTGGTCCAAGTGGTAATTAGCTAGCCCCTCCCAAGGTATGGATTCTGGTAATAGAAGTGAAGATTTAGGCCTTTTTAGGTTTGCCTGCCTTTGTGCGCCTTCTGGAAAATGGTAAGTCTATAATTAAGGTGTTATTGAAAATACAGGTTCATGACATGACAGATTGCAACTTTCTTAAAAGGTCTTGTAACTATACTACCTTTAAAAACTTTTGGTACTGTTTGTATCCTGTTGTGTTACGATCCACTTAAGATATTCAACTTACCAAGTTAGCCTGGTTTCAAGTTACAAGACACTGAGAGGGCCCCTGAAGCTGAGGGTTAGTCTCCTTCCCCATCAGATTTCTGAGCATGACACTTCATTTGGACTATTGCCCTGAACCCACCCAAAAAGTATTTTGAATTAATGGTTGTATGGCTCATAAAAAAGTTCACTAAAGCTTTTGTTAACTTAAGTTTGTCCCACAACACAAGTAGGAAAAGTCTGGTAATATGGGTTTAGAAGGAAAAAAGACACTTCCGTCATATGAGGTTGGTGAAATTTCAGAGAATTAAGAGTAAAGGTATGTCTTCTGAAAAAAGGATGGGGAAAAGAAGAGCTAAGGAAGTTCATGCAACAGTCCTACAAGTTTATATAGACTTGAATTTGAAGAACACAAAATATTTATTAGGAAATGGGAATTTCTTCATTGAAGTTTGTATATACAAACTGGTGCCAAATTTTAAATTGCATATAAAATTGTATATTAGCCAACAAGCATTCCCTGAATGTCTACTTTGTTTAGAGATGCTATGTATGCTGGGTAAGTGCTTATGTGGTCCTTACATTCCCTCTTTTTCTTTGGAATTTTGCTGTGAGGCAGTGTGGGTTGGAGAATGGCTCCATGGTCTGTTTGTTGATTTTCTGCATCTAACTACTATGTACCTTTATTCCATCCATTTGCAATGAAAATCTGTCACTGATTTTGTCTACTGCTGTAAAACTTTAGATGAAGTACACACAATTGTAGTACAAAACTGTACTCCTGTTTGCAGATTTCTAAGAGGAAGCAACAATTCTATTTATATGTAGATTAACAGAAGAGACATTTTCATCTCTCTTCCTGTTGTTATTCACACTTTTGTCCATCAAATAATATTTTAAACAGAGAAAGAATTTATTGTTTAAAAGAAACTCTGCCATAATTTTTTAAATGAAGATCAAATCCTTTTCTAATGTGAATAATTAAATTATCCTCTAATTCAATAGTTTGAGTTTTCATATAGTGAGGATACTTCTATTTCCACTTAGTCCAGGTGTTCTTAGCCTTTTTGTATATGTGTCATTCACCTCTCTGGCCCTCTGAAGGAGTCTATAGACCCTTCTCAAAATAATGTTTTTAAATGCATAAAATGAAATATATAGGATTACAAGGAAAAGTAATTATGTTGAAATACAGTTATCAAAACTTTATCAGAAAAAAAATCAAGGACATTAGTTTAAGAATTCCTGATTTAAACACAACATTATAACAATTTTTGTTTTATCTCAAAACATTGTTTATAAATTGTTTTGAAATCATTTCTACTAGAACAGTTGATCGTGTTCTTTAGACATAAAGACACAATGCACAATACAATATTGATAGATACAATCTCTGGTGTTGTGGGAAAGTCCTACCCCTGCCAAAAAGTAAATCACATCTTTTTAAAAATTTAACACTATCGTTAAAATCCCCTTCCCTTTTCTCTGTTTCTTAAACGAAAAATTAGAAACAACTGAGTTACTTTCTGATTGTAGAAGATTTGGTTAACAGACAAGGTATTCCTTGTTTAGAGAAACACAAAACGTCTCGCTTGCACACACGTATTGCAGTTATAGCAAAGGCATTTATAGCTTGGCCCTTAATTCTGAGAGAAGGGGAAAATCCGTTAAGGATGTTTTCCTAACCATTCCAAAAGCGAATGTTTATTTTCACAGTTCATAATCACTTTTATTTGTGAATGCTCCCAATTACTCTGAATTTACCTCATCTGTGCGATTTTACCCAATTTCAGCCATCTGTCAATCGGATTTTTGCATATGTGAAGACAAAAGTGCATCTTAGTCTAATTGAAGAATTTAATTTTTTATGCTTTCAGAAAATACTTTTAAATCAGGGCTCAACTTTTATTTACGTGAATACAAATGCTAGTAGGTGGTACACGATAGACGAGAAAGGGTAGAGCGGTAGGGTTAAATATTCTGATATGGGCACACAACACTAAGCAGGAGTGTTGAGCCCTTAAGTACTTACTTAGTTACTCGCGGCTAGCTAGGTCATACACTCCATTAAAACCCTACTCTTTCATCCTCCTTCTTCCGGCCCCAGTATTATGCAAATCATGTCAGGAACCCAGGGGCAATATGAACCATTTTCCCGCCGCTCGAAGAAGGACTGGACAGCAAAGTAAAAAGAGTAAGATAGGGAGTGTAAAAAAAAAATTGTTTGTCTTTTTGAAGGCGGAGTTGCCAATGGCATTTTCTTCCCTTTAATAAGCTGACTATGGAAAAACTCTTTTAGGGGTTAGATGAGGAAGCCTAGGCCCACGAGTTATTGCACCGTTCAGGACCTGCGCCTCTAGGCGCGGGAAAGCCTGAGCCCAGCCCCGCCCCGTCCCGGGTCGGCCTCTGCGCGCGCCCCTCCCGCAGTCTCTGCTCGCTCCCTCCCTCGCGCTCCTCTGGCTTCCGAGGAGCCGCTATCGGTATTCTCAGCTGCCCGCGCCTCTGCTTCCCCGGGAGCGGTCCCTTCCCTTTAAAGCTCCCTTCTCGTGGACTCCCGCCGCCACTCATGGATCCTTTCCGCATGCAGGTGAGGATGCGCGTCTCCGAAACTTGGAATTCCACGCAAGTGTGCCGGATGAGTGGAGAGGGGGAGGAGGGCGGTTGGGGGGCAGTTTTGTCAATTCTGCAGAAAGAAGTTCGTCCACCTGGGTGGTTGAGGCGCCGAAGTTTTCCTCCCCAAAGCGGAGCAAGAGTGGAGGAACACATAAGGTCCCCACTCGGTCTGGGAAGTAGTTATTTAGAATCTGTGCATGTGTGTGCGTGCCTTCAGACTCCACGTGGAGCAGGGCTGCACGCGATCTCTTGCTAGGGGAGGCTGCTCCACAGCTCGAACCTGCGGGCGCCTTTACTCCCACCTTGCGTAAGCGGGGTCTGCTGGCCCGGGGCTCACCCCTCACTACCCTCGGGCCACCCTGGGAGGAGTGAGTTAAGGGGAGATTAGGCCGAAGGCGGGAAGAGAGTTTAGGAATCTTGCATTCCCATCCCACCCCTCCCGCTGCCTTTCTTCCTCGCTGGGGCTTAAGCTGCTTTCGTGCATCTTTGCTTAACCCCTTTGCTTGCTCCACGTCTTGCCCGCCACCCCACCCAGGCTATACCCACATGCTTGCGCCTTGGTGGGCATAGCGAGGAAATGAATGGGACTATGGAATGTTCCAAGGGAACACTATTCTGTCTGATGATTTTTTTGGTGTGCCATTTGATCTCCATGCCCCTCATGATAATCCTAATATACATCATCGTATCTGAATAAAGTTGAAGTCTTACCAGTTCCTTAATCTCCTGTTAAAATGCACCTTGTCTACATCGCCAGCAATGATCCCTGCTGCTGGACGTGCTTCCTTCCCCCTTTGGAATTAGCATTTGAATTTGTGTGTGTCCTATCACCCCGTTAGGTTGCAAACTCTTTGAGGTTAGGCTTAAAGTTCTGGTTAATGGAGCTTCTATCCCCCGGTTCCCCCACCCCCACCCCCTTCAGAGATTGTAAGATAGAGCCTATGGGAAAGGGAACCAGAGAGCGGGGTCTGCACCGGGGCCAGAGCAGTGGGGGTTGGGCAGAAAGGAAAAAGCAAAGCTTTCCCTCGGGGAGGGGAGTTAAGTGATGTGTCGGAGGTGGAGCTCTGCGATTGTGTGAGGTTGATAAGAAAGTACCCTTTGCCACCGAGAATCTGTGTAGCGACCTCGTGGATTGGAGCAGTTGTTTAGTACTTTGATGTTGGAATAGAAATTTCTGGCTCAGGCTTATGAGGTTGGCATTACCTCTTGCTTTTAGTTAAGTGTTTAAAGATGGATCTGGAGTCTGAAATCGTGCTCAGATTCTGTAGCTGACACATCTGTGTCTCTAAAAGTTAACTGCGTAGTTTACAAAGTTTTATTTAGCTCGTGACAGTAGTTACAGTGTTGCACACACCTGCTGGAGAGACAAGCTCTCATTAGAGACAAACCTAGGTTTCTTGGTAATTTATTAGCAGATGTATGGAGAACAAAAAGTCCTGGTAATACACCTGATGCATAGATCACGGATACAAAGTACTTCCTTGAAATATTTATTACATACTTTTAAGGGTCTTTTTATGCCTAATAATGAGCCCACAACAACAGAAATCACATTTTTCTCACTTTAGGATATCTTCTAGACATAAACCATCCAAAAATAATTCCTAGAAGTGACTTAGATCCCTCTGCCCTCCCAAGTTACCATAGCATTTCCAATTTGTGCCATTAATGGCACTTACCTACTTTGTGTCATAATTATTTGGCTACGTGACCTGTCCCTGTATTCAGCAATAAGCTAATAGATATTTATTTTTGTATCCCCTCTGTCCCTTGTACTGTGCTTTGCACGGAGTTGGCACTCAAATGTTTGAATAAGCAATTAGCATTTGGAAAGTAAGCAGTGTGGTGCATTTTAAAGAGTCTTGGATTTGCAGTCAGGACCTAATATTAGTACTAGGTCTTTCACTTACTACTTGGATCACATTTGAGAAGTCACTTAATCTCTGAGCCTCAGTCTCACCCTCTGTAAATTGAAGGGTTGCCCTTGATGGCCTCTGCTTTCTCTTCTTGCTCTGAATTTAGGATGCTTGGGCTTGATACTTGTAAGTTAAGGTCCACATTAAGCTGGGATGACCAATTGGTGCTTGAGCAAAAAGGACAGACTTAACCAGTCAGAGATGTGGAAGGAATGCATTCCTGGCACCCGATGATCCACTATGTAAATCACAGATGTCCAGAACTGGCTGGAAGAGTGGCTAATGGTCCATTTTAGCCAGAAGGTGGATAGAGTGGAGGATAATAGTGTGAAATAAAGCTGGAAGAATGATAATTTTTAAAAACCAAATTTGGTCACATAAACAATTGAATGGTCCCAAGATAATAAAATATATGACTTTTCTGATAAATTGGTGAGGGACAAGAATTAAGTTAGAGGTGCACTGGATTTCAGGTCAGAGAAACTGGGTTTAGATCCTAGTTTTTCTGTGTCTTTGCATAAATTCTCTCTGAGCTTTAAATTTCCTCTTGTGAAATGAAGAGGTTGGACTATGGTCCCTAAAGACCCTTCCGGTAATGCTTATGATCCATAAATTTCATTTTAGAGAGGAGCATGTTACTTTTATATAAAAAACTTTTATTTGATATGCAGGTGTCTTCACTGAAGTTGATAAAGTCAAAGGATAGATTTGTTTTTGTTTTTTTTTTTTTGCTATTCCTGCCAGGATTTTCTACTGACTGAGTACCAGAAATCTCTCTACATCTTGTGGGCTTGATATGGATCATAGGGATACTGCTTGAATTACCTCTTGGAGGTAGTGTGGTACTGTGAAACATTATTATTTTAATGTGGAGTCAGAGGACTCAGATTTTAATCATGACCCTGTTACTTACTAGAAAGACCAGAGTTTAAGAATACCTAGTAGGACCTAACTACATCATTTGACATCCTGCATTTTTTTATTGGTAAGGCAAAGAAAATAGGATGAAATTTTTTATTTCAAAGTAAAATATTAATTTTTTGCATCACTTGATGGGCTTAATGCATCTGATGTTAAACTATTTTTGCAACCTTGGGCGGGTCTTAACCTCTTGGCCTTAACATCCCCATCTGTAAAGTACATCCTAGAATTGGATCATAGATTTAGAGATGAAAATGATTTTGGGTCAACTATTTCCATAATGAATGATCCCTAATATCCCTCCCAGCTCCAAACCCTGTGATTGCTATAGTAATAAGAATTAAAGAACTTACCCTTCTGACTTGTTGAGCTCAATGGGTCAGCTCCAGTAGCTTTACTTTAGACAGTTTAAAGCATAAAAACCAAGAAGACTTAACTAGAACACGGAACATTAAGTTTACGTTTTTAAAAAGCAACTGGATTTTTGTATTCGTGTTGAATTGTATGCTGTTATTGAGGGGATCAGGAAAAAAACCAAACAACTCCAGAAGTTGCATAGCAAGGAGATTGAAACTCAACAAGTGGGACTAGAGGCTTAGAATCACCCACTTAGACACCCTTCTTGTTGGGTGCTGCTTTCCTACAGATAAAATGAGCAGACGGGCCAATGTCCATTATTCTATGAGAAATTGCCATCTATCTAAACACCTAAAGGGAATTTCATACAACATGTGAAATGGATCTTTGAATGTCAGTTGGCTCTTTTTACTCATATGAAAAAGCCTCAACTTATTTAGCTGTTTATTCCACAATATTGAAGCATCTAGTTTGTGAGGACTGGGGCTGCAATCATTGCCACTTCTGATTGGAGTGAAGTCATATTTGGAATCCCTCCACCTTGATTGATCTGTCTGTTGGCCCTGCCCAACTTCTTACCTTGGGAAATGGGCATCCATATATAGTTCCAGAGCTACATAGGAAAAGACCTCTTAGGTTTGAGTTTGGCTAAGGGAGAAAAGTAAGGGAGTTATTTTTTTCAGAAGTGTAGCGTGGTCAGATTGAAAGAATCAGGACTGAAAAATTTGGGAAACCTAATGTTGAGCTTGGGAGATTTTGAAGTTAAGTGCTAAGTGGCTCCAAAGATGTTCGAAGAAATTATTTTTAAAAGAGTAATTGCCACTCCCTCCAATTTATGAACAGCATCTTTTATTTGAAGGCATGCTGACCTGGTTTTGGATTGATTTTTTTTCTCTTAATAACTAGCTCCGCTTTATTATCTCATCAAGAGCATAAGAAATGGGCTCCATTGCCTCTTAATGTTTTAAACATGCAAAACTCAGAAAATTAATGTGTTGAAAGTTAGACGGTGCAGTAAGCATCATATTTAATCGGATTGCAATTTCCATTTTCAGCAAAAGGACCCTTCTATAAAGAAGAACTTCAAAAATTTCAGAAATGTGAAATTGATTTCCATGGAAACCTCGTCATCCTCTGATGACAGTTGTGACAGTTTTGCTTCTGATAATTTTGCAAACACAGTAAGTGCAGTATGAGAATAAACAGAATTGAGTCTGCGATGCTGAAAATGCCCCAAATGCTTTGTACGTGATTAAAACTGCTTGCTTTTTGCCTACATTTCTATACAGCCGTTATGAAAATACAGTATGCTCTGTAATTTCATTTCACTTTTTGCTGTGGTTCTAGGTAGTAATTGTTGGAGGTAGATTAGCTACTTATTCTATCCTTTTGAAATGTCGCCTAACCTAACATGCCTGATGATTTGCCATAACAACTCAGAAATCATTTGTAAACCCCTGAACCATTTTTCTTTGTAACAAAAGCTATTCTCTTGTAGTGCACTTGTAAATGTGATTTGCTCTCTGCACGGTTTATGGAAAATTGGTTCTTCAAAAGGGAAAAAAAAAAGATGCACAATGGCATTTATTTATTTATTTTACAGAAGCCCAAATTCAGGTCAGATATCAGTGAAGAACTGGCAAATATTTTTTATGAGGACTCTGATAATGAATCTTTCTGCGGCTTTCCAGAAAGTGAGGCACAGGACCTAAGAGGGGATTGTGAAATTTTACACAAACCCAAACTCAGGCCAGATATCACTAAAGAACTGGCCACTGTTTTTTATGCTGACTCTGATGATGAATCATTCTGCGGCTTCTCAGAAAGCGAGATACAAGATGGAATGGTGAGTTTCAGGGTATGTCAATATCTGGAATTACTGTATAGTACCAAAATGAAATACTTATTCCCAGTTTGATTTCCTTTTGTAGTTTACCTTTTTTTTTTTTTGTCATTTTAGGTGACTTACCATAAAATAATTGCTTTTAGATAATAAAGTCAACCTAATTCATGGTTTGAAGTTTAGATTTTATTAAAAAAAAATTCTGGAAAGAAAAATAGTTCTAATTTTAAGGAATATTCATGATGAAAAACACGTGTCCTTTTGTAGCATTTACTCACCACTGAGTTCTAGCTTGTAAGAATTGCTTATGAGTATTGTAGAAATACTAAAACTTAGAGCAGAAAGTCAGAGGTTGATTCATTTTGTTCCAGAACCTTAGGTTTCATGAAACCATTAGTGGGAAGTTCAGTTAGTTTGAAAGTCTGGTGCTATAAGGTACTTTAGCAGGTATAAGGATAATGAGGGACCCTTCTTTCCCCTAGCATTTTCCGTGCTTGGCTTTATCTGTGCCCTGCTGCTGCTGCTGCTGCTGCCACTGCTGCCATTACCTCTTCATTTCTACTGCTGCTGGGTCACCTACCCCCTTCTCCTTTCAATTGGCTCAAAAAGTTTACTGCTTCCTTGGGAACCCAAGATATATCCCAGGAGATGAATGTGCTTTTTCCTTTGCCCAGCTTAGTAGAAGGAATGCCTTCTGTACCTTAGACCTATTAATTTTGTGTCTGGACTGGAAAAATGAAATGAACATCAGTGGGGAACATCTCACTGCCCAGTGATTGCATTTCAGTTACACATGTCATCCCAGAGCCTCAGGGACTAGCAGCTACAATTCTAAGCTGATTAGCTTAGAAGCATACCTTGAAGAAAATGAAGCAGCTGCATAATGAATATTTCCCTGCAAACACATAGGTGGCTTAAAATATTAAGGGAAGTTTCAAAAGGTGCTTCATTTGGTCACCAATTTTGAAAGGGTAATGGCAAGCACTGTCAGTGACCTGTATAGAGTGGTAATGGTTTTCTTTTGCCCAGACCAAGTAACTTCACTCTTTGTATAAAGAGCAAGTTGGTATTCTTCCTAGAAAGGAAGATAACAGGATTAAGGAAGAGGAACTCTTCTATTCTCCAGATTCTCAGGAAGAGTGAAACATTCCTTGAAAAAAAATGGAAGGTCTTCAAGGAAAAAACAAAAAGGCAGATGATTTGTCAGGAGGTGGGAGGGTGAAAGAATGTGGAAGAAAGATGGGAATAACCACTTAATTCTTACAAGAACTCAGGAATGGGTATGAGGCTCTTCCTATAGAGCAGGCTGAGTTGGCCCCTCTGAGAAAGAAGCATCTACTTGCACTCCAAGGAATGATGAAGAGAGATTCTGTAGGTACATCAGGAGAGATAATCCAGTAAGGGTTTGAGGACAGAAAAAAATGAGTAATTGTTAATGATTCCTGAGGGGACACCAAGGCAGCTATTTTTTTTTTTACCTGATATTATTAGCCTTCTTGGGAGGCTATTATCGGGAAAGGGGTGGAGCCTCCCAATATTTCTTGGATCTGACGAGAACTTCCCACCTGCATTCACAGGAAGGAAAATGATACTTTCAGAAGAAAACTAGAAAACATTGCTAGGCATTATGAATTTCTGCCAATTTGAAGGAAGGAACTACAGAAAAGAGGAATAGGCAGATTTGGAAATTGAACAAATTTCAGTCGGGGGGAAGTGAGAGAGAGCAGAATGTTAACTTTAAAAAAAGTTTTATCTTTTTTTTAATGGCATGTGAAAACAGTATTTGGTCCATTTTTTTAAGTGGAATTGAGTTTTATCTAATAGTAGAAGGAAAGCACCTAATTTGCTATCAAACTGATAAATGCAAGCAAAATTAAAAACTTCACCAGTGAAGAGTAAATAGTATAAACTCAAAGGTGACTTTATTCTAAAGGTATCATATAATCCCATCTGCTCTCAACCACCCCCATCCCTAGAGGAGGCGTCTGGATGCTACTTACTCCCCATTGCCAGTGCCTGCTTTGTATTTTTTAAAGGCGCCATGTATGACTCTAGACCCTCCCTATACCACCATCAATTAATAATCTCATTCTCTTTTTAAACTTTTAAGACTGCCTGGTTGTATTACCCTATCTAGATGATTGTTGCTGCCATCTACCAACCTACTCTCATCCTCACTAAAGTATTAATGTCTAATACCCTGGCCTCGCAGTTCATTAACCCCTGTGCCCTACGTCTCCATTCAATCTCAGCTAACCAAAGGAGTGGTTGATTATGCCTTCTAATCTCACCACCCCAAACTTCTTCCTCTGCCTCAAAGACCTTGAACTCTTGAAATTTTCTCCTTATGGTCGCCTTCACTTTGATTTCTGCCTGCCATTTTTGGCTGATTAATCACTTCTTGTCCATCACCCTCTTTTCTTAGTTCCCTCCTTTTATGATTTTGACCCTGTATTTAACTGGTTCATTAAGGGCATGTTCCACCATTCTTGAATCCCTTGCCCTCTTGGCCTTCTCTGTGTACCCTACTCATCTTCAACCTTGGGTTACCTCTACCACATGCCTATTCCACTCCTACCCACAAGCTGTGTGGTCTAGGCCCACTATAAATTACTGTTATCTAAACACAACTACACAAGTACATAGCAATCCTTGTATTCCTTTTTGATTGATTTTCTGTCACTGTTCCCATAAGTTACTAACCAAACCCTTCAACCCTCAACAAGCTGAGGGACTTTGCTTAATGTTTCATTGAAAACACATACATGCATGCATCATAGATACCAGTGGAGGCAGCATATTGACTTTGAAAACCACAAATTAACATTGCCTGTATTATTTTTATTTATTTTATTAAATGTTTCTCAATTATATTTAAATGTGATTCTCTTCACACTGGAAAACAAGTTTGACAGCTCCAGTCTACACTAATTTCTTCTGTTTGATCTTCAGCCAATGACTCTTCAATCTCTTCAACATTTTTTATCCCAGAGACTTCAGACTCCTCGTTTGTCTGTTCGCTCCATTTTCTGATCTATCATCTTCAAAGTCATAGAATCTCAGAATTTGGAGGGACCTCAGAGACCCATCTGGGTGGCTTTAGACCCCAACCATTCTACTCAGCCTGGTCTTATAAAGAACTTCATTGGCCTCTCACTTTGCTAAATCCAGTTGCCTTTTATTGGCCTATTCTTGGACCTTTCTATAATAATTTGCACTACCAACCACTCTCTTATCCTGAACTCTTCCTTTCACTTGATTTGTATAATATTTTTTCTCCTGATTCCCCTACATGTTTGACTACTCCATTGTTTACTTTACTGGTTCAGCCTCACACACCTACCCAGTGTGGGTATCTGTCCCTTCAGGTTCCCTTGCCTAGGCCCTTTTCTGTATATACCATATTCCTTGAAAATCTCATCTACTTTCCCAGTGTACTTAATCCAATCTAGACTTATTCTGAACTTCTAGTTCCATATTTTCAATTGCCTTCTGTGTTCATCTGCTTGGGTGTCTATCCCAAGACTTCAAAGTTGGCATGTTTAAAATTGAACTAATATCATCTCTTCTTCGTAGAGGAGGAAGCACAGTATAAATACTGCATTCAACTTGGAGTTGGACCTGCTATGTAATCCTTGATAAATTTTTTAACCTCTCTGTACTTGTTTCCCCATCTATAAGGTGAGGGGTTTGGACTTACTAGTCTCAAAGATGCCTACCGTCTAAGTCTGTGGTCCTATATTCCTGTTTCTATCTCTGGTACCATCAACTTCTTTATCATCCAGGCTCATCTTTGATTTGTTCTTCCCCTCACTTCATATCCAGTCGCTTGCCAAGTCCCATCCATTGTCTTGCCACTATATTTCTCAGATTTGTCTCCATTTCTTCATTTACAGTCACCAGCCTAGGCTCTCTGCCCATCCATTCTTCTCAAACTCCCTTTTCTTCAACGGCCACTTAATTCCATAAAGCCTTCCTGATCCCACTGCCCAGCCCTACCCTACCTGAAAGTGTTTCCTTTTCAAATTTTCCTTGGGCACATGAATCTATGTATACAACTAAATTCTGTAACGTGAGCTATTCAGAGACAAGGATCATCATTTTTCATTTTTATATCTCATACTTAGTACAATGTTTTGCATATGCTATAGGCACATAAATAAATGTTTAAATGAGATGAAATTGGGTATAGGGAGAAGCAAGAGGCTGTTGATTCTTTGGCCTGTTGATTAGGTGAAATATGCATTAAGAAAATGAGTTGTGTGACCCAGGGTGAGTCTTTAACTTCTCTTGGTCAGGAAATAGATTCCATCTCAAATATTTTCTGGCTGTAATAGCCTTTTGAGGGTAAAAACAATTATATGAGATTATCTGTTTCATTCTGACTAGTGATAAGAGTACTAATTATATTACATCCAGATTACTATCTGATGTTGATTATCTAGGAAGTTGGTTCGTTTATGTGTTCATTTTTTTGATATGTCAGGTAAGTATTGTAAAATTAAATAAATTGTTTTGTTTGAACAGAAATTGGATTCTGATGATGAAGGCAGGAGGACTCGGAGTCAAATGAAACGTTTGGGTCCTTTGCAAGTAGCTCTAAAGTTTCCAACCAGAGACCTCAAAGGGGCAAGGAAGCAGAAAGCAGCCCCGCCCAAAGCCCCAGAGGTTCCCGCTTCCAATTCTGATTCTGACTCCGAAGATGAGAAAGGCTCCAGTTTTTTGGAAAAGAGGGCATTAAATATAAAGGAAAACAAGGCAATGGTATGTGCTGTACAATCCTGTGGTCAAATCTATTTAATACTGCTCTTTCATCTTGTACAAGATAATGTTACTTTTTTTCCCTATAAATCCATTTTCTTTCTTTTTTTTAATTTATTTTTTTCTTTTTGGTTTACAACACTCAGTTCCACAAGTTTTTGAGTTCCAAATTTTCTCTCCCCCTCCCCGGCAAGAAGGCATGTAATCCATTATAGGTTCTACATATACCTTCACTTTGAACTTATTGACACAATAGTCAAATTGTAAAGAAGAATTATAACCAATGGCATGAACCATGAGAAAGAAGAAACAAAACCCAAAAAGAAGGGAAAAAGAGAGAGTAAATAGTTTGCCTCAATCTGCATTCACACTCCATAATTCTTTCTCTGGATGTGGATGGTGAGTCTTTGGAGCTGTCTTAGAAACCTTGTATTGCCGAGGAGAGCCAGGTCTGTCAAAGTTAGTCATCACAGATATCATGTGTCTGTAATTGTGTATAATGTTCTCCTGATTCTGCTCCCCTCACACTCAGCATCTGATTACTTAAGTCTTTCCAGGTTATTATGACGTCCTCTGTCTACTCATTTCTTATGACACAATAGTATTGCCATTACATTCATATACCACAACTTGTTTAGCCATTCCCCAATTGATGGGCATCCCCTTTACTTCCAATTCTTTGCCACCACGAAAAGAGCTGCTATAAATATTTTATACGGGTCCAGATAATGTTACTTCTTAGGGCTATCTGTGTTTTATGATAGTTCATAACATGTTCTCTCAAATTGGTGGCTCTTTTGTCAGTCTTTTGAAACTGTGTTTAAGTGTTTTAGTTGATACCTTCAAAGAATTCCTGTGCTTTCAGATTTTTAGATGTTAAGATATGATAACAAAAGAAATAAATAAAGGTGACCTCAATTTCTAAAGTTGCGGACTCAGGAACTTGTTCTAATTAGGAAATTGTTCTAATAAAATGATTTATTCACTTTAGGTTTTTGTTTCCTCTTCTCCCCCCCCCCCCCCCCATCTCTCCACTCCCCTACCCTTCAGCTTGCAAAACTAATGTCAGAATTACAAAGTTTCCCGGGATTATTTACTGAAAGGAGATCACTTCCAGGTAGTAGCCCAGTAAGTATAAATTCATTTTGTTTGCTTATACTTCACAGAACAAGTATATTAGCAGATTTAATTAAAACCATCAGGTTAAAAAAAAGTTGGGTTTCTTGATACTATATATGATTGCAAATTTTAGGAACAAAACCAGTATGATTAAGATCAATTAGGCAAATGCAGTGCAAAGAAAAGAAAATTAGCATCACCTACCTTCACCTTTAATAGATTATTTTCTGTTGAGCACTAGTGAACACACAGTATATCTTGGACTCAATAGACTGCTTTTAGAAGGAGTTTTGGAACAATAATGGAGATGGTATTGGTTCCTTTTTCTTAGCTAAGACTAAATGGATAAATGACTCTACTAAGCATCATGTACTGATGAGGACTTAGTGACAAAAATGAAACTCCCTCCCCTTAAGGGGCTTGTGTTTTATTGAGAGAAACAATTTCTAGACCTTCAAGCAGATATAAAATTTATGTAATTTCAGAGTGTGCAGTACTAGCCGCTTTGGAAAAGGAATCAATTGAGATCAGCAAGATCTCCTTAAGAGGAAGAAATAAGGAACCTCCATTGTTCTCTAGGAGACTAGATTTTGCCCAGACTAGGGAATTAGGCTTAGTTCCTGTGGGTCCATTAGCACCAGTCTCACTTAACTCAGATTTTAAAGTAGTGTTCTTTGTTTGGAAGAAAGTATTTTTAGGAAAATATATTTTCTTCCTTCATGGAGGTTTTCCATTTTAGCAGGCGAAGCCAAATCGAAGGCGCTCTTTCCCAAGAGACCCCTCAAGGAGAAACCCTGAACGAAGAGCTCGTCCACATACCAGGTCAAGATCTCTTGTCGAAGGACCCCCAGATCTGCACTTAGAAGATGAAATAGATTTTGAGGACAAGTACATGTTGGTGAGAAAACGGAAGAGCATCGATGGATATATGGATGTAGGTTCCCTCTATTTCTGTTCTATGAAAGTCAGAATCTAGAATTTTACTGTATCATTGTTCTGTCCTCCCCCTCCTCTTTGTTTTTGGTTTTTTCTTTTTTTCTTTTTTTTGGGGGGGGGTGAAGTTTGCTACAAAAACTTGTAACCTTTGGTTTAGGGCAAAAAAAGACTGAAATCCTACTCCCATATCTCTTTGGGGTATGGCAGTGACCCAGGGTTCTCAAGTGCCTTTCCAGTAATTAATTAGGTTAAGTAGATTCCTACTATGATGGAAAGATTTCAGGCATAGGCTTGGTGATGGACTGTGTGACTGTTATCTGGGGACCAGTCTATAAATAGAGAGAGTCTAATCAACAGAGGATTGGGCACAGTAATCCATTAAGAGCATATACTAAAGAGCAACCATGTTGATGGAGGGTATAACTTCACCATTGAAAATGGTGGCTCTTAGGTTGGGTTGGTATCAAAATGTTTTATTTATATTGCATGGGTGCATCTATACAATTAACATGACAACCTGTCTTTTTCCATAAATACTAAGGAAGCTTTTTAGGCTGATTGTGCCAAGAAACTAAGAGTATGCCTATGAAATTTAAAACCAGACTTAAGTGTGGGAATTATTTTTATAAATTGTTGTCACATAGGATGATGCCACACCCAGAAGTCGTCGCCCAGGTACCATGACCCTTCCTCATATCGTTCGTCCAGTGGAAGAGATTACAGAGGAAGACCTGGAAAATATCTGCATCTCCTCCCGGGACAAGATCTACAACCGTTCATTAGTAAGATCCTCTAAGTCAGAGATTTTTAATCTTTTTGGCATTATGGACCCCTTGGACGTTGGTGAAGCCTATGTTTTTACATACATATAATAAAATATAGGAGCAGCTAGGTGGCACAGAGAGTAGAACACCAGCCCTGGAGTCAGGAGATCCTGAGTTCAAATCTGCCCTTAGACATTTGACACACTTAACTAGCTGTGTGACCTTGAGCAAGTCACTTAACTCCAATTGCCCTGCCTTGCCCCCTCCAAAAAATAAAATACAGAGGATTGCAAAGGAAACCAGTTATATTGAAATAGTTATAAGATATATATATATGTATATATATATCTTAAAAACCAGTGCATTTTCACAGACTTCAGGTTAAGAATTAAAAAACTCTTCCTCTAAGAGGATGTCTTGCTAGAATAGGGTAACATGTTTTTCACCGTATTCAATTCTCCTTAAAATTTGCATGTTAGCTAGACTAGGTTTCCATTCAAGGTAGGTGGGTGATTTGCTAATGGTACTGCAAAGGGGGAGTGCCCAGACCCTCTCATGGGATTCTGGTACCCTCCTTCCCCTTCTGACTAATCACAAACTATGCTTAGGACTCAGGTATAAACAGGACAGTATAAAACATGGTGTCGCTCATCTTCTGGTTATTTTTTAAACCGCAGAGTTTTGAAGATGAGAATGGACTCACTGTGGTTCATTCCCACCCACCCCTACTTTGAATCAAACACCTTGTAGAAGAGAAAGTAGGAGTTTGATGAAAAAAATATTATTTTTATATATATTATTATATATATAATATATATTATTATATATATTATATATTATATAATACATATATTATATATAATATATATTATATATATTATTATTATTATTATAAAATATATTATTATTATTCTGATTTGATGAAATGGCTGCCTCTGAAGCTGTTTTGTCCTGGCAGGATACTTAGTTCATTTTGACATCTAATACAAATGACAGTGAGCTACTTGAGGCTCCACCATAGTCATTAAGTTCAGTCATTAAGCCTGTTATTTTCTCAACAGAAACCAGCCTGCTTGTTCTCACTTGCTGCCTTTTTTGCTTCAGGGTTCCACCTGTCACCAGTGTCGCCAGAAGACTATTGACACCAAGACAAATTGCAGAAACCCAGAATGTTTTGGAGTTCGAGGACAGTTCTGTGGCCCCTGTCTTCGAAATCGATACGGCGAAGAGGTCAAAATAGCATTGCTGGACCCAGTAAGTGCCATGGAGGGATTCTAGCTCTGCTGTTTCCTAGTAAGGGTGGGAAGATTTATCTGGGGTTTTGGAGTAAATCAATAAAAATTTGTTAAATGCCTCATGTACCAGACACTGTGCTAAGTGCTGGGGCTACAAAGAGGCAAAAGACAGTCCCTGCCCTCAAGGAGCTTACAGTCAGAGGGACTGGAAATTAGCTATAAATGAATGCCCTACTTTCTCCTTAACTGCTTAAATTTTCTTAAAATGTTACTTAACAGTGCTAAATTTAGGGGCAGCTATGTGGCGCAGTAGTAGAGCATGGGCCTGGAGTCAGGAGGACCTGAGTTCAAATCCAGCCTCAGACATTTGACACACTAGCTGTGTGACCTTGGGCAAGTCACTTAACTCCAATTGCCCTGCCTTCCCCCTCCAAAAAAAGTACTCAGTTTCCCACATTTTGAATGGGCTTTTCTGAAATAGGCAGTAAATATCTTTAAGGTTTGCTCTGAAATTAAGGGTGTAGAATAACCAGTAGTTTCTGTATCAATCAGTAAATATTAAGCGCCTACCATCTGCCAGGCATTTTGCTAGGCACTGGGGATATAAAAAGAGGCAGAAGACAGTCCTTGCCCTCAAGTAACTTGAAATCTAATATATGAGTTAGTTCAGTTATACTTTTCTTGGAGTTGCATAGATCTGCAGTGAGTGACCTCTGAATTTCCTTCCAACTCTGAGGCTTTATGATTCTAAGATGTGTGGTTCTTGTTATCAAGAAACTTTATTCTCTCGGTTGTTTTACTCATTTCACCCACATTTCTTTTATCAGAAGAAGTATGAGGGACACGAAGAGAAAAATGTAAAAAAAAAATAAATAAACGTCCCATTTAGAATTTTTTACTTGTCTGTGTTAACCTTTTATTGTCTGTTTAAAAAAAATTTTTTTTTAAACCCTAGAATTGGCATTGCCCACCTTGTCGTGGAATCTGCAACTGCAGCTTTTGTAGGCAGCGAGATGGACGATGTGCAACTGGTGTGTTGGTGTATTTGGCCAAGTACCATGGTTTTGGAAATGTGCATGCTTATTTGAAAAGGTAAGATGTCTGTGGATCTGTCTGCTTGTGCCTAAAACAAAAATGAAATAACCCCTAGGGATCCTGGTGCCACCAAAAACTAGAATTTAGAGTTATTGTTTGTTTTTCTTCTTTTGCAGTCTGAAGCGGGAATTTGAAATGGAGGCTGAAAATTGATGAAGGATTCACTGGCACCGTTTCATTTCTCCAATCTCCTTGTTAAACTTCAATTAATCTTGGGCAGTTGATGGTTAAACAACTTCACTTTTCAATCTTGATAATCAGTATTTTTTAATAGCGGGTCAAATTAAGATAAGATTAAAATCCGTTTTGGAAGCACAAGTAATATAACTTTAAGGTTGCATTGTAGTTTTTATGGTCTCCTCCTCACCCACTGTCACCCTTTAGTATTAGTGGGGAGGAAGGGGGAACGGTTCATGATTGAGTATAAAGCCCTGGAACCTAGCAATATAGGAAAACACTTGGAAATGCCTTTAAGTATTCTTAGGTAACTAACCCTCCTAATATAATACTTCACATCCGTTGAAGATTCTGGGAAGATGTAGATAAACTCAGTACTTAGAAACAGTATAGAAAATGACATGATAGGTACAGAGGACAGAGTGTAGTATTATAAAATTTGCTGAGCACACAGAGCCTGCACTTAAATACCAGGGTTTCTGTTGTCATGGGAATTACTTGCTTATAAACTTTGTTGTACATCATAAGATTTAAAATGTGCATGTACGGACTCATGATTACCTTTGTGGTATAAAATATCATGTGCTACACACAGTTATATACTTGAATAAGCATTTTTTTTTTAAAAAATCACAGCAACCAAAAAGCATGTAAGACCTTCAGTATTAGGTGTGCCTAACGGTTTCCCCTCCTCTCTTCCCCAATAATCTTGCAGTTGAAAACTGGACTAAGCTTAAAATCCTTGGTGTTAGACTTCAGCATATCTGCTTTTTCTTTCCTGTGTTTTATACAGCTCCTATGTAGGGTATTTCAAAATATCTCTTAGACCATATTGTATGGAAAGTTGGCATAAGCAATAGCCTACAGTGCTTAGCATTTCTGCTTGACTGAAGAAAATAACAGGCCACGCACAGAGTTGACTTTAGATTTTACATTCTCCGTTGCAAACTGGAAAGTGCCTTCTTGAAGATGGAAGAAATTAAATGGTTACATCCAGAGTACTTTCTGATCCTAGTCTGGGGGATAACATCCATGTTTGGCTTTTAGTATTAAATTGAATTGGGAGACAGGACATTACTGTACTCTGAGGGTCCCTTGTACTTTCCTGTACATGTAGCATTCAGTCACGGTTCTTACGCAGTGTTGGAAGCATAATTAGACCTTAAATCAGAAAGCAAAGCAAACCTTGTAAATAGGTCTTTAGATCTGTAATGTTCTTTTGTATACAAAATTTTATTTTATTAATAAAAATTATTGTTCAGATTTGTCCTTCCTTTCTTTGATGCCCTTATTTCAGGGGAGAAAAGTAATAAGAGAAATAAACATTTATATCAACTAATTTCAACCAAATGTGAGATTCAGGATGTACTGCTTCTACTCCCTGGACTGGTCCTTCATGTCTAACTCAAATAGAAATGCAGGCCACTAAACGATGCTTAAAGATCCTCATGGGCACATCTTGACTTAGAGAACCACTTACTAACATTGTTAATATGCATTGGTTTCTTTGTGACCCCATTGAGGGGTTTTCTTGCCAAACATACTATGGTTTGTCATTTCCTACTTGTTTCAACAATCAGGCTAGCAGCTGCTCTGGGGGTGTAAAACCAACAACAACCAGATCGCAGAATGCTGCAAGCTCAGGTTCTTTTGATCTGCTTTACAGCAGCATGAAGGGGTTAACAATCTTACTTTAATCCAGCATACAGATATCATTCACTTAGTTCAGTGGAAAAAGCCAGCACCGTGAACTTCAGAGCAAATACAAACAAATTACAAACATCAACAGACAGACCTTGTCTGATTCAAATCCCGATTCATAGTTACCAGAGTTCAACCAAGTTCAAACATCCAGGCAAGCTGGAGGGCTCTTAACTACAGCTGCCAGGAGTCTCCACATCAGCACACCACCAAGAGTGAGAGCCCTAAGCAAAATAGCTCCGTTCTCTCTTTGTACACTTTTAGACGCCATCGAACATCATCTGAGCAACCAGAACCTAGGCTCTTACTGTTGGCTCTGGAGTTAGCACCTCCCTTCATTGGCCCCACCTTAGTTACCAATTCACACCCACATAGGCTTAGCACCTAACACATAGGTTTGGGGCCTGGGGTTTAGCACCTAGTAAGGCTCAATCAAAGACACCCAACTTAATTGATACTACACTACTCCGGCTCATTTTACAGATGAGGAAACTGAGGCAAACAGGTTAAATGGCTTGCCCAAGGTTACATAGCTGGGTAAGTGTCTATGGCTGGATTTGAACTCGGGTTTCCTGACTCCAGGTCTAGCACTCTTTAACTACTGTACCACCTAGCAGCCTGTATTAACATGTTCTATTGAATTTCCATTTATTTTAAATATTTTTAGAGTGCCTGACTTGGTGCTTGGTTATTTCAATGAATTGCATGCTTTTGGATGAGCCAAAACAACTGACATTACTTCCAGCTTGTATGATTACTCTTAAGAATTCTCTAAATGGAATTGTTTAACCTAGTAACCAACACAGCGAATTCAAAACAGAATCATTTTCATCATTCATTCAACAGCTCTTTAATACCTGCTGTGGATGATACAGTTCTTAAGAACCTAAAGCAAGGTCTTTGCTCTCAGGGAATTCTAGTTGAACATTTGTAGAATCAACTGTCTCTACTATACTCACAATCCAATTTTTGGGAAAAGCAATCGAATTCACTTTGACATCCTATTACTTGTAAAACGGTATGTGAAGTCAGTTTAGAGTTAGTTTCTGTTGCTTGTAACCTGTATGATGTGGGCTTCAGTTTCTCTAAAAGGGAATTGGGCTAGATGGTCCTCCGACTCTGAATCCGTGATGATTCCCCTGTTGGGAAAAGCAGGGCTAAGGCAGAAGGAGAAGAAAAAGCTCAAATCCAACTGATATTAGTGGTCAAACTGATCCAGGGAATCCTGGACCACCAGCTACATTGACCAAATTGCAGTTCTTTTTAGCTTAGCCTGCAAGAAAACCATGGGATTATAGTACAGTGGCTTTGGGGGAAAAAAGTTTTAGTGGACAGTAGTATTTCTCCCTACTCAGGTGCTAATTATAATGCCAATGTTAATTTCAATATTTCTGGCTTTTCCCACTGGTTAGTGGTAATTCTGTGCTTAGGAGATTGTACCTCAACTGTATTTCAAAAATTGGTTACAGATTTCTTATCTCTTATTATTGGTCCTGGATCTTGGAAAAATAAAAGCATTGCTACTAATGATTTCAGCTGACTTTCCCATGATGCGACCATTTAGGGCATCCCAGGGAAAAAATTTTAATTCCTTATTGTAAATACTTTGCAACTTTCATTAGCAGCAAAATTTTAATAAATTGTCATTAACAGATGCTACTCAACTAAATGAAAGTCGAAGGTAGTTGCTATATTTCCCCCACACTATGGAGAAGGGAGAAAAAGGTATTAACTATATTCATTTGACCATAAGATGGCTAGAGTAGAGAGCAAATGCACTATTTAGTTGCTTTCTATAAAGGGGCATTAGGAATAATAGCCTGAAAGTGGGAAAGCAGGACCCATGTTCTAGTCGCTGCTGGGCGAACAGTAGGATTGTTTTAGAATCGTGTTTTTTAAGGGTCCTCCTTTGGACCTGGTTGGCTCTACTCAGAAGAAACTTTAAATGCAACTTCTAACAATCCCTAACTACAGGAACTATTGGAAATGGGGCAATATCCAGCTCATTGGTGCTCTGCCAATTGTATATGTGTTATTAATTAAAAGTGAAGAGATTGGTTTGTCCCAGCACCCCAGGGGAGAAATACATAGTGATTCTTTTGGATCAATTATTCAGTCCCTCCTCCCCTTTGAATTATTTATGGTTTTGTATAACCCTCTAATTCTCACTGTATCTTGATAGCAACGTGTGAATAGTGACATTGATAAAGAAACCTTAACCCTTGATTTAACCATAGATTTACATTTCTCTTCATTTAAAATTGCTAACTGAAATAGGAGAGAACAAGAAGGAAAGAAATAGAAAACCCTTCATTCAAAGTCATTTATTAAAAGCAAGAGGAATTTTTTAATGGATAGAAGGCTGGATTAGACATGGTGGGCAGAAACTGGAATAAGGAGCAGGCTTTGTAATTAAGCTTGTAAATTTTGGGATTGGATTTAGGATTTCACTAAGAGAATTTTTGGATGAGGACACTACCTGTGTAATATCTCATCTCTACAATTTTTAGTCAGAACAGAGATCCTTACCCTGGGGCTCACACGCTTTACTTTTTTAATCTTGATAACTTTTTCAACATCATTTTTATTTTTGTAATCATCTGTTTTATGCAATTGAAAACATTCAGAACTGTCCATAGGCCTCACCAGACGCCAAAGCAATCCATGACACAGAAGTTTAAGAATCCCCCCTCTCCACCTCCTGGAGTGCTGGGGTGATAGAGTTATTTGCTATGGGGCATGTAACCCATACCATCTAAAGCAGGATTTGCCCTCCTCTCTTCTTGGCTTGGAAGCTAGCTCTCTAGACACTCTACCGTATTGTCTCTAGCAAATTTTGCTAATAATAGTCATAATTTGTATGAGAGGTAGGGTGCAATCCTTCACCTCAAATGTGAGCTGTTTCTCTAAAGTGTCAAGTAAGCCCTATTTATGTGTCTTTTACAAGGGTGTATATATAAATCTATATAGGTAAAGGGAATTTTGGAATCCTTGCTTCTGGAGAAATGCTGCAACAGAGCTAAAAGGAAAGCATGCTGTGGAATTTGCATTCTCTTGCCACTCCCCTTAACCAACTTGAGGCTGATTTTGCTTATTTCAGTGACATTGATCCAGGAAAATATCTCATACGAAGCAAGACAAATGCCTAGTAACCCAGAGCAAAAAGCAATTTATTCCAGACAAGTAGTAAAAAAAAAAAAAATTACTGTTTTTCATTTCAGTGGGCTGATAAATTTTTTTAGCTTTGTTTAAGGAGAGAAAATGTTAGGTTTATGAAGTTTTTCTAGACTGTAGTCACTTTCACTGTAGGTAAAAACCTCACTAAAGATTATTCTCAAAATTTTTCATCAATCATGGAACAAGCATTTATTAACCACCTACTATGAGCCAATTGGGGCAGCTGGATAGAGCACTGGGCCTGGAGTCAGGAATATCTGAGTTCAAGTGCAGCTTCAGACGCTGGACTTGTGACCCTGAGCGAGTCACAACCCCTCTTTGCCTCAGTTCCCCATCTATAAAATGAGAACATGGGGGAGAAGGAAATGGCAAACCACTCCAGTACCTTTGTCAAGAAAACCCCATGCATTTGTCACAAGGAATGGGACACAACTGAATTACCGAATAACAATGGGCCCAGACACTACGCTGATCCCTGAGTCTATATAAAGGCAAAATTCAAACCACTTCTGTCCTCAAAGAGCTTGCATCCTCATGGGACTATTCAGCCACTATTTCCCTCAGTGATGCTGTCGCTGTTAGCACAGCGTCTCCTAGAATAGAAATTAAGTATTTTTAAAATAACCTTCTCAATCATGATGAAAGTATTGACAGTGGGTGTCTGCCTACACAGTGTCATTTGAGAGGTGCTAGGAAATTCAGTTCAATAAGCACTTAAAAAACCAGTCTTTGTGTTATTATTTATAATCAGCTAATTTTCTCCTGGGCTTTGGGGGGTGGTTTTTTTTTTTTTTGAGGCAATCAGTGTTAAGTGACTTGCCCAAGGTCACACAGCTGGGAAGTGTCTGAGGCTGGATTTGACTCCAGGGCCAGTGCTCTATCCACTGCGCCACCTATCTGCCCCAGTTGTTGGGCTTTTGGTGTGGAGTAGTAGATGGCCAGTTGAATTTGAAGTCAGGAAGAAAGGCCATACTTCAAATCCTTCTAACACTTACTGAGTTACCCTGAGCTAGTCACTGGAACTCCCTGTACCTCACACATTTCCCAAGGCTTTTAAGATAGTTTGTGATCTTTTTTGATGGAGGAATTTACCACATAAGAGTACCTTTATGTGGATGACATTATAGCTCTCTCTGTGCAAAATGATGCAGACAAAACAAGGAATGAAAGAGAAGTAACTTGAGTAACCCATCTAATTCTTGCTTCTTAGATCATCACGGCAGCAGCCTCACAGGTGATTCTAATAGGTCATTGTGCAAACCAATTTCTCTGCTACTTGCCTCTTCTCCCTACCATTTCCTTTCCAAGACCTATTTTGCTTGGAAGTGGAGTGGGTGGCTGCTTGCATGGCGTGGGAGTTGATGTCCTAGTGGAGGGAAGCAGCATGCATTTAGGTAAGTAATGTACACAGTAATTTGGATTTGGGGAGAGAGCCTTTATGACTAGGAAATCATGCTTTGAAGGGACTTAGGGATTCCAAGAAGTGACCATGAGAAGGGTGTGTATTCTGGGCATAGGGAACAACCCGTGCAAATGCCCAGAAGTGATAGATGGAATGTTGTGTACAGAGAATACCAAGTACCCCAGTAAGACTGGAAGGTAGAGTTAGTAAAGACCAGTAATGTGAGGCCACTCTAGAAAAGCAAATCAGAGACATTGTGAAGGGCCTTCACGTTATACCAAGACTTTTTGGGACTCCTTGTATTACTCTGGCAGATGTGTAAAGGATGGAAGGGAGGAGAACAGAGGTTTGAGAGGATACTCCCATGTGGTAAGTAACAAAGTTTGCCCATCAGTGGTTATTGGGAAGGGACGTGGAGCAAAGTGAAGGATTGTAAGTGGCTCTGAGACTTTGCACCTAGGTGCTTTGGACAGAAGTAGAGAAGATAAAAATGGGTACTTTGGGGAAAAAATAATTACCAAGCACCCTACTGAAATCTAGATGTGCTCAGGCTATATAGCACATTGTCCTGATTTACTCTCTCCCCAAAATACCTCCACTACCTGCTACCAGATTTCTTTGAGTTAAAACTTCTTTTAAAATGCAGATACCTCTTAAATGCTAAGCCATTACAACTGTTTTCATTGTTGTTTAGTCATTTTCAGTCCTATCTGACTTTCCCTGGGCTCCTTACAGGCTTTTTTTGGACAAAGTTACTGGAGTTGTTTGCCATTTCCTTCTCCAGCTCATTTTACAGAGGAGGAAACTGAGGCAAACAAGGTTAGGTGACTTGCCCGGGGTCATACAGCTAGTGTCTGAGGCTGAATTTAAACTCAGGTCTTCCTGATTCCAGGCTTGGACCTCTATCCATGCGCCACCTCGCTGCCCCATTACAACTTAATCATACTGGAGTATATGAGATGTCATATACTGTGACCATTTTACATTTGTTTAGGCACAACGTGCTTTTATCCTGTCTCTTTGACCCTGAAAAATGACCCAATGAGGGAGATAGGTATTACTGTCCCCATTTTATAGATGAAGGAAACGAATTTCAGGAGTATTAAATGACATCACAAAGACACAGCTAGCAGAACGGCAGAATCCGTATTCAGACTCAGGACTCAGGATGTCAAGTTTGGTGCTCGCTACACTTCTACTTTTCTTGACTGAGACAATGGGAGTTTTGCTTGGAAAAAATCATGTTAGGGGACTGGAAAGTGAGTGCAAATCTTTGGGCAGCTTCAGGACAACACAAAGGTACTGTCCACCAGGGCATGGGAAAATATTTGACAAGAGGAGAGAGAAGTACATGAAAGGGGGAAAAAGAGGTGGGAAAGAGCAATAACAAACTCATGTTTGGCATTTGGGAGTCTTACATGGGGGAGAGGTACCTCCTTTTAGTACCATGATTCTAGGAAGCCCAATGAAAAGAATACTATGTAGCAGCTCCCTAGGGCCATGATCCCAGATTTCACTTTTTAAAATTTGATAACATTTAATAATTACACATAAATCACTTTTTCACTAACAATCATTCTCCTCATAGTAACTTTCTGTTTAAAAACCTCTAAAAGCAGTTGTGACTAAGGGAATGTGTAGCTTTCCACTCACAACTTACCATTTTTTAACAAAAAAGATACCTTGTTTTAACCTAAGTCATCTAGAGCCAACCAACGCTGCCATTGTGTACAACCTGAATTATGTTGGTTTTCGTGTTATTATTTCTACGTTTATAGTCATTGTATAAATCCCTTTGATTCTGCTTTCTTCTGTATCAGTTTATGGAAGTCTTCTCAAGTGTTTCTGAATTCTTCATGTTCATTTTTCCCTACAGAGCAATGATATTCCATTACATGCATATGCCACTGGGTTTTCAACTATTTTCCAATTGAATGTTTCCTGTTATATTGTGGCGATATGGGTGCAGTACAGACATTAGTCATGGAAAATCTTGACTTTATCAATAGTATATGTCATGTCATCACCCAGTTGTCCCCTCCCAAACTCTGAATCTTACTCTGTATCCATGTACAGATGTCTGCTTAAGATTTATGTACTGATGGACTAAATGGGTTGCAAACTGCCATGTGATTATCTGAGCAATATCTGGGTCATCATCATTAATTTGTTTTTTTTCCTGATTGCTGGGCACGTTTCTCTCGAGTGACCATGGATCTTACTGGACAATCTGTACTGATGCAAGGTGATGGTTGCTTGATGCTATTGAGAGAAATGATTATTTCTCTCTCATGTTAATAGCCATTTATTAAAATTAGTGAGACCCAAACATTTTTCCCTGTCCTATTTCCTGGTCAGAAGCCCAGTCTCTCCCTGAACCGGGATGATGGAAGATAGGATTAACATTCCCCTTGTTCCGGGTATTGCATCTCCACCCAACTGGATCAGACTTCTAATCTAAAGTAAATTCCTGTCCCATTGTGTTCCACTCAAGCTAACTCCCAATTAGTTAATCCACTTCTCTTTGGACTCTGCTGGGAGCCTGAGCTGACCTGATTGGTAGGTAAGTTAGTGAAAACTCACTTCAACCTACTATGTATAATCCACCCTTTATATCCAATTATCACCAGCATACCAGGGCCTATACAGACTGGACATCTTTCAAACTACCCTCCTGCCATATATGCATGTACTGCCTTTTCCTCCCTGTCATCTTTTCCACATGTTACTTTTATACTGGAAGCATTGATTAGATCAGTACTACAGTTGTAAGAGCAAATGATGTGACTCTCCACTGTTCTATGACCCGAGTACTTAACCTTTTTTGTATTATGAACTCCTTAGGCAGGCTGTTGAAGCCTACAGTCTCCTTCTCAGAATAATATTTTTAAATGCATAAATTAAAAGATTGAGGATTACTAAGGAAGACACTTATATTGAAAGATAAAAAATTAGAATACAAAAATAAAACATTAGAATATAAAAAATTAGAATGTTAAAAAAAAAAGTTTATGGATCTCATGTTAAGAATCCCTGCCTTAGATCAAAACTGCCTTTGCTGGTTTCTACTCCCATATATTTTATGTTGCTATTGAGTTGTATCAGTCGTGTCTTTGTGACCCCACTTGGGTTTTTCTTTTCAAAGATAATGGAGTGGTTTGTCATTTCCTTCTCCAGTTCATTTTACAGATAAAGAAATTGAGGCAAACAGGGTTAAGTGACTTGCCCAGGATCACACAGCTACTAAGTATGTGAGGCTGGATTTGAACTCAGGTCCTCCTGACTTTAGAGACAGCATTCTATCACCTTACTGCCCCATTCATATATAGCTATATTTATATAAATGTAGATATAACATGTGTATGTATCTGTATGTATGTATGTATGTATGTATATATGTGTGTGCTTATGGGTATGTGTATGTACGTATATTACATATACACATACACACACATAATATATATACTTTTCCATCTAGAATGTAAGCTGCTTAAAGGCAGGCTCTGTCTCACTTTTGTATCTGTATTTCTAGTGCCTAGCACCTTAAGAAATACTTAATTTTTGATTTATAGGGAAAGTCTCTCCTTTATTTTATGGAGGTATATATATGTGTGTATATATATGTATATATACACATATATGTGTGGGTGTGTCTGTCTGTATGTATGTATGTATGTATGTACGTATGTATCTTTGATGAGATTTTATTACAGGTGTTTTTTTTAGTATCAAGAATTTTGGGAAAGGTCAAATCTATGCAGACCAATCTACAGTTTGGAGGAAAAAAAATCTCAATTCTAACTGAAATTTTGTGTTTATCTATAAAACCTCAAAATAGCATAATGGATAGGAGGATCTGAGTTCAATTTCTGTTTCTAACACATAGTGGTTTAATGACCCTGACAAACCAATGAATTTATTAATTTAATCTCTGTGTGTGAGGGCGCGGGGGTGGGAGTATGGGGGGGAAATAACACTCTTGTTGATCTGCATTGGTAGAGGAAATTGGGAGGGGTGTCAGTTTAGCCAGCACTACCCCAATTGTTCAGCCCAAAAGGCTGAAAAGGATAATCCTGCTGTGAATCACAAGCAGTCTCTGAGGGAAGACAGATTCTCAATCAGCAGCCAGGAGAGTGGTGGTTTTTCGGTCTGAAGCAGTCTTCCTGGCCACAAACACTCTTAAGCAACAAACCTCTGTTCCTCCAGACCTCACTTATCCCCCAACCCCTTTTTCTCCCCCCAGCTATATGTTACTTGTGAATTGACACCAGGGATGTTTACTATTCCTGAAGAGTCATTTATATCGGTATTACTACAGTAAATTCTTTACAAAATAAAAATCAATAGTCACCGACATACTGAGTAGTGAGGAAAATAATTGTTTATGGCACTCAGCTTAAGCTGTTCTGGTAATCACGTTGAAAAATACAATATTTATTCATTAGATCAAATTTAATGAGGCCTCCTGGCAGTAATTATAAAAATTACTGTAGCAGTAAATTACTAATGAGTTGTGATGTGCTTCCTACCTGTGAGGAAGGACTGGAGGTTGAAAAAGCCTGATATCCAGGCAAGGGAGGGAGAGATCCAGAGCCCCGGTTTCATTGAGTTCCCAGCAGCTCAGCAAAGAGTGAAAGTATACATACATATGCCACAAAACCAAAATGGAAGAATAAAGAAAAAACAAACAAAAAAAAAGACCTGAGAGAGACTTCATAACCCAGGGGATTTCTCATTCATTTTCCATTCAAATAGGATCAAAATTACAGCATTCTTTTCCCAAAGGTTAATACCCCTGCTGAGATGCAGCATTTCTGGTAGCACCAGAGCCCTCCATGATTGTAAAGTATACCTAAGAGGTTGGAAACTGAATATCATATAAGGGCATAACTGACCTCTGAGATATTGTTCCTCTATATCTCTCTTTTTTCAAAAAAAAAATATTTCTTTTATTCTGAACTTAGGAAATAAAACAAGTATTTCCGTAACACGGTAGAATTGAAAAAAAAAGATGATCATATATAAAACTGCAAATCTATTGTGTACAACTTGCTATTCCTTTTAAATATATATAAAAGTTATCATGTACCCTTTTTCCTCCTTTCTTTCTTCCTTCCCCACACTCCTCCTGCCCAGAAATGACTACCATTAGACACAAATATGTAAATATACGTAAAACCATTCTACACATACTTCTGTTTATCAGTTCTTTCTCTGGCTGCAGATAGCATCTTCCTTCATATGTCCTTTGTAGTTAATTTGGGTATTTATTATAGTCAAAATGACTTAGTCATTCAAAGTTGTTCTTAAAACAATTCTGTTATTACTGTATACAACATTCTCTTGGTTCTGCTCATTTTGTTCCATGTGTCTCTTATAAAATTACTCTCTTCATGTTTAATTTAATAAACATTTATAGCTCCAACTATATGCAAGGTTCAATGCTAGGGACTGGGGTGTATGCAGGAGTGTGCAAATGATGTATTTGCTAAATTGATTTAGTGCTAGAAAGGATCCCCTCATCTAATTCTCTACTTTTTCAGATATTGTAGTTGGCTTTTTACAAGAGCCTTGGGTTTAGTTGTGTACATGAGGGATCAGAACAGGCTGAAGCTATGACTCCTCTATTTATAGAAGACAGCTAAGGGGTTTTTTGTTTTGTTTTGTTTTTAGGATGCCAGTAATTAATTTTGATTGAAAATTTGCACTTTTAAAAAGACACGAAACACATAGATCTGGAGGCAGGCACAGCATAGAAAGAAATTTATATCGGCCGAGTTTGTTTGAAAGGTGAAACCTTGACAAAGTAAAGACCATCACAGCTTTGTTGAGCAGTTTCTGTATTAAATTTAAGAAGTTCAAAGCTGTCACAGGGAAGCCAAACCATGTATAGCACACTGCAATTCAGTAGTAAAGCATGACCTCCAGGGAACTAACAAAGCCAGATCAGATCTTCCCACCACCAGTACAGGTCCAGGGATAAACAGGTAAAGCAGATGAGATGTTCTGCAGAGCATTTGCCTCAAAAACCAAGGAAAGAGGTGCGTGTCTCTGAATGGCAGCTGGGCTCCTGAAGTGACAGCTATCTATTCCCATAGTGCCTGCCTATTGTCTACCCCACACATAACACCGAGAGGATTTTTATTTAACTTTGTGAGTTCTGACAGCATCTCAGAATGTCGTGCTCAAAGTGGGTCCAGCCCCCTCCTCTCATAGGGAGGGCACAATGACATTGGAGTGTGAAATTTTTCTTTAATTGCTGTGCCTTGGAACTTAGATTGTCAGGTTTGTGGGCTTGTCAGACTAAAGTATTGAGATTGTCATTATGTATTATATCACTAGAATATGATCATTGTATATGAAACTAATGAGTAATATTGTACTTAGTGGGGGACTTAAGGCGCAGTAACTTTATAAACCTGTAGCAATCTGGGAACAATTGCTATGTTCTGTGTGGGAGAAGGAAACTGACTAGGGAAGAAAGGGCAAAAGACCTAAGCTCTTGCTCTTCCACTTAGTAGCCCATTAACCCTGACTACGGCAAGTCATTTAATTTCTGCCTCAGTTTACTCACCTGTAATATGGAACTCATAAAAGCTGTTCTACGTACCTCACACAGAGGTTATGAAGATCAAATAGGATAATGTATACAAAGCAATATAAATGTCAGATATTTTTATTACAGAATGGAAGGTGGGGAATTTCAGCAAGTAGGAAGGTTGCCAACAGTCCCCTTTTGAAGAAGGGAAGGGTTATTATTAGGTAAGTGCAGTTTTTATAGGCCTAAATAACCCAAAGGGGTGTGTGGTGTGTGTGTGTGTGTGTGTGTGTGTGTGTGTGTGTGTGTGTGTGTGTGTGTGCTTAAGGAGCAGGGAGATGATACCTTGCATCTTGTAGATTCTCATTAGACATTTATCATGTAAATAAATACTCATCAATATTTTGCCCCTGAATCAATCCTAAGATCACAGATTTAGAGGGACCTGAGAGGCCAGGGAGTCCAATCTCTCCCCTTCTATAGATAAGGAAACAAACAGGTACAGAGAGATTAGGAGAGCTGCCCGAGGTCACACAGCTATTAAGTGCTTTAGGCAGGATTTGAACCTGCATCTTCCTGACTCCAACCCCAGTGCCCTATTCTTTATACCATGCTGCCTCTTGATCAGTTCATAAACACTTCTTAAGGGCCTACTATGTGCCAATCACTGTACTTGAAATGAGGATATAAACACAATTAGATCATATCCGAATAAACCAGAAGGTAATCTGAGAGGAAATATCTGGGGCTTTTCCTGTGCCCATCTTCATCATTCAGCAATGTCACGAAACTCAAACACTTACTCCTCAGCTTGACAGATTGAAAGTGATTTTTTTAAGCTCTAGGCACACAAATGCCAGCTGACCTCCATCAGAACGGGAGAGCAGATTAGAAAGCAAAGAGGTTTTAGCCAAAACACAAGTACCTGCCTGCGATACATTCCTACTTTGATGTCTCTCTGCAGTGTGGAAATGATCCACAGTCAATTAAAGAGCCCTAGAATTGAAGGCAGAGGACCTCCGTTAGAATCCTGGCTTCACCACTCAGTGCAGTGTGTTCTTAGACAAGTCTTTTAACATTGCCTCAGTTTCCTCATCTACAAAATTGGAATGTAAATATTCTACCCACCTTGCCCTACCGTCATCAGATATGCAGGAAGCCTCTGGGAAGAATCCTGGAATGGAACTCTCGCTGTGGGCATACAGAAGTCCTAAGGCTTACTGTCAATGAGCCGATGTTTGCAGCTTTGGGAGCTACAGAGCATTCAGTGAGCGCCATGTTGGTGATATTGATAGCTAGCCTATAGAGCTTTGTTTATATCATTTGATCTTCACGACAGCCCTGTGAGATTGCTGTCATTACCTCCATTTTACTGAGGCAGACAGATTTGCACAGGGTCACACAGCAAGTGAATGCCTGAGGTAGGATTTGAATTTGAGGCTTCCTGTATCCAGTGCTCTTCTATGCTACCTAACCGCCCTGGGTTCTAGAAACCTTTTCCAGCGGTCCAGAAACGTTTACTAGAGGTTGCTAGACAGCACAGTGGATAACACACTGGACCTGGAGTCAGGAAGACCTGAGTTCAAATCCAGACTTAGATACTTACTAGCTGTGTGACTCAGGATAGGCGACTTAACCTCTCTTGGCCTTAGTTTCCTTATCTGCAAAATGGAGATCATATTAGCACCTACCTCTCAGGGTGATGTACTATGTATCTGTCACCCAGCATTGGCTATAATGCGATAAAGTGTTTTGGCCATAGACTCATCAGCATTGTCCATGGAACAATTGTAATCTGCCTCGCTATGGGGACCCCCAAGGATCTTTGGAAACCATGAAGCAACAGACCAAGTCAGGCTTAAAAGCATAGCCCCAAAGAGCAAAGATCTATTAGTGGGACAGTTACTGCGGTGCAGGGTGAGGATCATCATGGCTCCATGTTCCTTTCAGCTCCTGTTGGTGAAAGCATGAGCTCTAAATTCTCCTGGGATGCATTGGGTGCTCACTTTCCCTGAAGCACTGGGATAGTCTGTGGGAAATACAGAGAAGTCTAAGACCTGGTCTCTGCCCTCAGAGTGCTTCTAATTTAGTCAGAGAGACAAAATAAAATACCTTGAAAATTCAAATTGCAACACAAGAATTAAAAAGCAGCCAATGAAATGTAAGTTTTTCTGAGGTCAAAGGAGGCAGGAGATCACTGTGGACTAGAGAGGGCTTGAAAAACTTGAAAGCAGGGTAAGGCCTTGACTCGAGCTTTGACCTGGATAGGATCTAGGCAGGAAGGAAGATGAATGGCCTTTCAGTCAGGGATGGAAAATAGAACAAGAATATGATGAAGGAAGAATGCAGACTGCGTACAGGGGAATGAGGAGAAGCCACTTTGACTGGAGTGGTGGGTTTGTGTCTTCAATTAGTGGGAAATAAATTTTGAAAGGTAGGTTGAGTCAGTTTATGGAAGACCTTGAATGCCAGGATAAGTGACTTGTTCTCCAATCTATAGGCAAGGGGGAGCCCTGAAAGTTTTATGAGCACGAAAACATAAAGAATAGAGCAGTTTAGCACAATAATCTGGAGATGTCATGTAAATCGATTTGAGGGAACCTAAATCTAGGGAGACAAAAAGCACACACCCATTTGACTTTTGAAAGCAGATAAGCATAAAACATAAGCCTTTTTGGCTTCGTTTTGAATTTCTCCAGGTGCCATATGCTTCAGTACTAAGTCAGAGGACTGAGAAAGATGAGAAAGTTAACCATTTGAGAGCAAGCATGCTACTGATTTGGGGGAGGGAGTGGGGAAAGAGGGGGAGGGAGCTCAATAGTCATTCCTGTTGATTGTGCCCATAATCCAGCACTTAAGAACTGCTAACAGAAAATGTGGAACACAAGGAGGAAAAAAAGAGGAGAGAGAGAAGGGATTAGGAGTGGGGAGGAGAAAGAGAACATTGAGAAGAAAAATGGAGAGGGAAGAAAGAAAAGAGACAGTTCAACCTCCATCCCAGAAAATGTATGTCTTGAATGCAGATGGATGCCACACCTTGTTGTGAAGAATGGAAATTTGAAGTATAATTGGTGTTCACCTTTGTACTCCAGACGACAACAAAAGCAATCCAAGCACCATATGAACATTCGTTTAGGTGCTTGGCTAATGAAATTTTGCCTTCTAAAATGTTCAGATTTTGCTTTTGCACTGATGCAGTCATAATCCTGCTCTGCCCACATCTCCTCTCCCCCAGCACACTCATTATCAATTCTGTGCCAGGGGGTATCTATGTGATTTTATAACAATTACTTTGATGACCACATGGATAGAAGATATACAATTTTGCTGCATGCCCTGCTTGATGAGAAAGAAAAATTTATTCATCCTGATCCAAGGTTACAATATTAAAACTTCATTTAATACGTAACTAGGAAACAAGGACTGCATTTAATAGTCAGTGACCAGGGAAGCATCATTTTTTACTTTTTGAGTGTTCAAAACATGTTTGATTTAAAATGTGTTCCTTTACAACCTAGCTAAGGGAGATTTCCCTTTTCTGCCTCCTGGTTGGAGGATCTGTCTTTTCCCAAAGATACATTTACATTCTCCTGTCAATGTTAACAATAGATGCATGGTACCCATAAGAGCACAGAATTTAGAGCTAGAAAGGACCTAAGAGGTCACCTAGTCCAACCCACGTAATTGTATAAAAGGGGAAACTGAAGCCCAAAAAAGTAGAATGGAAGCGGAAGACCACATATTTAGAGCTAAAAGGGCCACCAATGTCATTGGGGCAAACCCCTCTTTTTATCAATGAAAAAAAACTGAGGCATGGCAAAGTTAAGGAGTTTGCCAAAGGTCTAATAGGTACCTACTAGTCTAGCTAGTAAGTCTCTGAGGCAGGATTTGAGCTCAGGTATTTCTGACTCCAAGTACAGCACTTTACCCACTATGACATCTGCGGTTGTTCAGTTGTTTTCAGTTGTGTCCAACTCTTCATGACCTCATTTTGGGGTTTTCTTGGCAAAGACACTGGAGTGGTTTGTCATTTCCTTCTCCAGCTCATTTTTACAGATGATGAAACTGAGGCAAACAAGGTTAAGTTACTTGCCCAGGGTCACCCAGCAAATAAATGTCCAAGGTCGGATTTGAACTCAGGAAGATGAGTCTTTCTGCTTCCAAGCCCAGTACTCTATTCACTGGGCCACCTACCTGCCCATACTATGATACCTAGCTGCCTCTTACATCATTTGAGATTTCAATCTGGGTCTTCTGAATCCAAATTCAATGTTGTATTCTACCCCTCCACATAGTCTCTCACAGAAAAGAGAATTTCTACAGCTACTCTAAGGTAAGCCAACAATTTTCTCAATCACATCCCATGCAATAACCCGAGATATCAATTCTTTGTTCATCATTCATCTCTACTATGTAGTCAATGCCTATAAATGTCCTCATTTTTCCTGCCTTGGCTCTGGAAGCACAGAAACATTTTGTGTGGGCAGGTTGGTGCCTTATATATTTTGTGAACATATTTATAAAGGATTAATTTGTGTCTAGCATTTGTGGCCACTGATTTAGTTAAAACACAGATATTCTACTTGTTTTCCCTGGATAGATCTCTTTTTTCCCCTACCCTCCAGTTATCTTAGATGCTAGTTATTAGAACTAGGATATAATGTACATGGTTAGTATTCCTCCTAAGTATGATACAGCTTTTCTAACCTGCACTTCTAGCAGATTATATGCTCTGAACTTCGGAGAATTTTAGACCAGAGGGAAAGTACTCACAAATGGTTTGAACTACCCTCATAACCAAAACATCTGAGCAAATGAGTCCTAGGAACTCCATACTGACTTGTCACTTTAAAATGCAGAAACAAGGGGATGTTGGGGAGAGAGAATGGAAGAAGAGGTAGAAAAGAGAGAGGAAACAGGATGGAAACTCACCAGTCCTTCAAAGGGTCGCTTTGTTGGGCCCAGAGTATCCCAAGCGCATAAGGGCAGCCACACACGTACACATGCAGGTTTGCTGTCCTTTGCATTCAAGCACACTGTTCCTGGGTTATTTTTTGAGCTCATGGACAAGCATGATTTAAAGAGTCATCTGCGGCTGCCACATGCATACACCATTCTGTTCTTTGTGGATGCGGCTTGTAGGAGCGGTTTAGAACTGGCCTTCTTTGTCCCACACACAGCATACTGTTGTTGAGATTTTTTTTTTCTCTACCAAATTGAACCACTCCTGTCCCTAATTGTATCATTCCTGCTGTCTCCTCCCAGCTATCACAGACTGTTCAATGGTGGCCAATTGTGGTTCGCTGTGTCCTTGAAGCCTTCTTTCTGGCGGCACTCAATCGCTCTCCTTCAGCTTCCTACACAGTGGTGGTTATATCCCAGTGTGACCTATTCTCCTCCTAGGACCAGCCCAGTGTGGCTCAAATGGTAATGAACATGGCTCCCAAGGCAGATCCACTCACATACACACAGGCTTTATAGCCCTCCTAGCTTAGGCCCCTCTAAAAGGATTTTGTCATTTGTGGCCTTTTCCCCTCCACTAGAAAAATTTTCATCTCTCAGTCTCTATGGTCTATAAATACTAGATGAGTTAAAAAGGAATGAGGCAGACCACAAAATGTACACAACTGGGCACAACCACGAAAACTTGCTTCTACCAAGATCTTCAATTCTGAGGCATGCGCCCTAGGGTTTTCTTTATCCCTTCAGAAATGTACTCCCCTTCTTGGCTTGATATAACCCAGGCTCACTGTTCTTTTTTTAGTTAGATATTTTCTTGATGAGGCACCAGGATTGTGCCTTCATCTCCACGCTTTTGGCCAGTGAGGCAAGCAAATAGTTGATACAGATAAAATTTGGAGGTGTAAGTAAGAGTGCTAGACAGATGTCTGAGAAAATAATAGTAAGGAATCTGAGACTGATGTAAAGAATACCCCCATTTAGCAGATAATTATGAAATTTTCCTAACTCATATGGAGACAATGATTTGTTTAAAAACACCAGAAGTTGAATATTTTTGTTGATACTTATTCTGAAGGGTTATTTTCTCTCCAGAGGTGTGGTGAAGCCTTGAAATATGATTGACTTTGCAGTGTTTTGTTATTAAAATAATAGTGATCTGTTGTTATCAGTTATTATGAGTGTTTTGAAATTTTGTCTATTTCAATGTTGTCCTTTTTTTTTTTTTGTTCCAAAAGCCTGGCACTTTCCTTTGTTTGTATGGATCTTTTCAGCTTAAGCGTGTGTGTGTGTGTGTGTGTGTGTGTGTGTGTGATCTTCTGGTACTTTGATCCCAGCCCTGCCTCAATGTGTGGAGGAGAAGCTATGCTTGAGCATGTCCATCATGTACACATAGAGTGCTATGTATTTTTTTTTATTTCTGCCCAGATTTCATTTCCAGATTGTTGGAAAATTTCCTCACAGACCATTCACTTTTTCCAATTCATAGGGGAAAAAAAATCCGTGGCTCAAGTAGTCTGCTTGGGTGAAGTTGTTGTAATGTCCCCCCTTCCACTTGACTGACAAGCACCTTCTCGAATACATACGGTGCATCCCTTTCCATCCTAATCCATGAATATCACTGCCCTTGTTTTCTGGCCCCACTCGCTCCCCAAGGCTCTTCTTGCTGTATATGCTTCTCATTAGGATTCTTGTTGTTCTTTTCAGAGTGTCAGTGAATAGAGTGGCAATGGTTGTCTAACTTTCATTACTGGGGTTTGGTCGACTGGCCAGTCAGTTTACTGGTTAAAAAAAAATTTAAATAAAACCTTAAAAAAATTTTTTTGGCCCTAAGGAAATATGATCAAAAACGATTCTTAGAGATGAATGCCTATGGCTCGAAGGAATTTTTTTTATTAGTGTTATGCTCGTTTCCATCAGTTTTACCCAGTTTCTGCCAGCTTAAAAGCAACAGGAATGGATTTTTTCTTTGATGGAAGGATGCCGGATCTTTTTTTAGAGGCTTTAAGTCCCGGGGAGTCTCTTACTTATCTTGTACTCCATAGCCACAACGTGCTATGCTCCCATGCTCTTAGCCAAGATTTACCTTTTCTATCAGAGAGGTTTTCAAATACTGCTTTTTCATCTCATCACCTTCCAAAGCACTTGCCTTCTTCTAATAGACTAGGGAGATACATTACATGCTCACTCCCCAAACTTACACTGACCAAGGGGTAGTGTGGATAAGTGGGGGGCAGGGAGAACAATGGAAAGGAGAAAACAAGGAAGACGTAGAGGCTCTATTGTAGCCAAGTCTCTCACCAGAGCCAGCCATACCTCGATTCACTGCCAAGTTGCAGGGCTAAGTTGAGTACAACCACGTTCAGAATTCTGGCCTTATAGCTTGAAGACAGTTTGTCCCAATGCCTTTTGAAGGACAATATAAAACAAAACAAAACAAATCCCAGCCAATAGCCATGGCTACAGAGTTGTAACTAAGGTAGGTTGATCAGGGCTTTCCCTCAGGGCCCAAATTTAGAGGGTATAGAAAGTACTTCAGCAAAAGAAAAAAAAAATGGAACAAAGTGCCTGTATTGATCAGTTATGTTGACTTTTTTCTCTTCTTTTTTTTCTTTTTGTTTAAAAAAATGCTATTTATTATATGAGATAGCTGTCAGGGACAGGAAGAGATACTGGGGAAAACTACGGCGTGTAGGAAAGAAAACAAAATATATAAATAAAAACTTATTTTAAAAACAAAATAGAAAGCTACCAGATGACCCACTTCTTTCACCTGGCAGCTGAATCCCAGAGAAGCTCTTACCTAGCCCTGAATCGCCACAACCTCCTCAGGGTCTAAACTCAGGGCTGTTTTCACTGCCCCAAGAGGAAAAAAAAATCGCTCGTGATGGCCCCAGCTGGCTCCCCAAGACATAAATGCAAATTAAAATAGAAAAATGTCTCTCTTCCTTTCCTTTCCCTCTACCCAGGAGATTCTCCTATCATCCTTTTCTTCCATGCAAGGTTTAAAATACAAAAGTCAGTGGAATGGGAAAGAAATATACCAAGAAACAAGGCTTAAGAGTAACATCTTTGCATCTTTTTTGGGCAAAGGGAAATTCATTTCATCCTTACTTTCCCCCTGTTTAATTTTTTTGCCCCTGGAAAACTGTTGCCACTGGAGACAGACAAGTTGAGTTTTCTGATAGCACTGGAGGAATTATTACAGGCTTTATGTTATAGCTCCTGATGCAACTTGCAACTGATCTTACATCAATTCAGCCACCAGGCTCTAGTCTGCAATGCCGTAGCATTATGAGTTCTCATGCCCCTCCTTTACTCTATCCTCTGCTCCCATCAGTGTGGGCTGATGTAAGTGAAAGCCTAGCTAAGCTGAAACAATGAAGGCATCTTTCAGACTTGCATATTAGTGAGTGTAATGGTCTGAGAGTGGTTTGTGGTACCGGTAATGCCAGGCTAAGGAGAACTATCCAAAATTGGAGAGGACGGAAGGATATTCACCAGGACAAGATACCGGATTGTTCATGTTGCATGTTTTCTTGATGGACAAGAAGTGACATCCATACTGATTGACTGTTGGCATGTGACTTACCACGGAGCTAGGCTGTGTGTTGATGGATAAGCCAGTCTCATCCAAGTGTCAGGAAGATTATCAGAAAAAAGAGCTGTCTGTAGTTGTTCCATTCCTGAGGAGATTGCCAACTCACCCTAACAAAAGGAAACATTAGTGTGCTATTTGCGTCTCAGAAAGAGACTGTGATAAGATGACATGATAAATGATAGAAGGGGAGTGGGGGAGGTTGCCATAAAACACATAAGGTAGCTAAATTGTGAAGTGTAAAGAATATCTCGCTTTCACAACTGGTGAGACAATTATTTTAAAAGGTGAAATGGTCAGAACAACAAAAAATGTGGCTTTGGGGTTTTCAACGTCTCAAGAAACAACTATAGTATGGTTAGCTGGAGGGAACGCATACATACAAACCCAATGCCAGTATCGCTGAATATTCAGGAAAGGAACAACTTACTATTCTGTGCATTTCTCTGCTAGCTTTAAAATTAAAACAGGCAGCTCTCAGAGGCAGCTCAAACCTCAATTATGAACACACAACCCCAAGCCCAGCGGCAGCTGAGTGACTTGGTGGGGAAGGTTTGGGTTTGACTCCTGCCTCTCCTACTGAATATAAATCCAGGCAAAGCATTTAACCTGCCTAGGTCTCAGTTTCCTTATCTGTAAAATGAGGGAGTGTCTCTAGGTAGTCCTTTCCAGTTCTAAATCTATGATATTGTGCTCCTCAGCTATAAAATGGTGAATGGTAACAGCATCTCGGAGAATCAAATGAGAGGAATGAATGAATGAAAAAGTATTTTTATTAAGCATTTGCTATGTTCTAGGTATATGCTAAACACTGGGGAGGAGTTGATATTCTAATTGGGAAAGACAACCCCTAAAAAGGCTAGCTTTTGAAAAGCATAGGTGGAGAGAGATGACTAGGTGGGGCTGACCTGGGGCCAGACAAGATAAGGTGAAAGCAACAGAGTTCAGGGTGATCTAGATAAATAGACAGAACTTTTCAAACTTTAAATGGTTTTATAAATGCTAGCTATTATTATTATTATTATGGATCTGAACTGGGCAAATGTGAGACTTTCCTACATTCCAGATCTGGTCCAAGGGTGGGGATTCAGGCTTTGAATATACCAAATATTTAGGGATGTACTAAGTCATACATGAGGTGGTCCTTATGTCCTGAACCAAAATAGATTCAAGCCAGAGTGGATCAAAATAGAAAAAAAACCATATCCCTCTTTTCCTCCTTCCTCACCCTCACTCACCCCCAGCAGTCTATCCTCCTCAGGAGGTCCTTTGGAATGCTAATGACTCAACATTGAACCAGAATTAGATGAGCAGCCAGAGGTGGGGGAGCTGAGCCAGGATCTGCCTAGGCATTTGCCCAAACATAAAAACCTCACTGTCACACTGTGAGGCTGATGATGCCAACAATTTGTTACCATTATTTGATTTCAGTTGTTACTAATTTCCTAGTATTTTAAATTTATTTTTCAGTCGTTTTTCAGTTGTGTCCGACTCTTCATGACCCTGTTTGAGGTTTTCTTGGCAAAGATACTAGAGTGGTTGGCCATTCCCTTCTCCAGCTCATTTTACAGATCAGGAAACTGAGGCAAACAAGGTTAAGTGACTTGCCCAGGGTCACACAGGTACTAAGTGTCTGAAGCTGGATTTGAACCCAGGCCCAGAGCTCTATCCACTGTACCACCTAGCTGTCCTTAATTTATCTAGACATTTATATTGTAAGATAATACACAGAAATTGGTAAACTCTAAACAGACTTGTAGTTGAGAGAGGAAAGGTCCTTGAGCATGTGTTTGAAGGGTTCCCAGAGAGCATAAATGAGATGGGTATTTCAAAAGCATCTTTCTGGGTGCCCCTACCTTCATCAAATGCCAGGGACTGAGCTTTCCCTTTGATGATTGGTATGTCTAGGATGAGTTCTAGGAGTCTTACAGTCTGAATCTTATCTTGTCTCTAGAGTCTTGTGAGACATTGGAGGTATGCTAGCAGTTAAGGGCAGGATCATCTGAGCCCTAGGGGAACAGCAGATACAATGAGAGACCTTCTTATTCAGGAGCAGTTTGAGAATCTCTGAGAGCGTGTCTATCTAATCAGGGAGGCCAGATGGTCCACTGTAAAGAGTACTGGACCTGAAGTCAGAGGACCCAGCTTCAAATCAAGCTTTGCTACTTTCTATCGATGTAAGACCCTCTCTTAATGAAGAGGAAGTCTGGGCCAAAGATGTTTTCATCCCTCTTCAGGCTGTCCTGCTGGTTCATCTCCACAGGACTTTTCTCTACCATCTCCAAAGTTGCCTTTTATGGGTTGCCTTCCCTCATTAGACTGTAAACTCCTCGAGATCAGGGACTGTCTTTTTGCTTCTATCTCCAGTATTTCCAAAGTTTATCACAGGGCCTGGCACATAATAAGCACTTAATGAGTGATGATTGTTGACTATATGACCTTAGACAAGTCACTTAACTGTTTGGGGCCTCAGCTTACTCATCTGCAAAATGAAAGGGTTGTAGCAATTCTGCAGGGCGGTTAGGTGGTTCAGTGGGTAGAGCACGGAATCAGGAAGACTCATCTTCATGGATTCAAATCTGGCCTCAGATACTTACTTGCTGTGTGACCCTGAGCAAATCACTTAACCCTATTTGCCTCAGTTCCTTGTCTCTAAAATGAGTTGAAGAAGGAAAAGGCAAACCATGCCAGTATCTTTGCCAAGCCAACCCCACGATGGCGTTGTGAAGAGTTGGACAGGCCTGAAATGATTCAACGACAGTAACAGCAGAGAGGCAGCTAGGTGGCAGTGGCCTGGAGTTGGGAAGACCTGTATTCTAATCCCGCCTCAGATACATTCAGGATGTGTGACCTTGGGCGAGTCACTTAACCTCTGTTGTCCTCAGTTTCCTCAACTGTAAAATGCTGTGAAGCTTAAATATGTTAATATTTGTAATAAGTTCTTAGCAGAGTAACTGGCTTGTCTTGGTGCTATGTAAATGCTTGTTCTCTTTCCTTTCTCTGCCCTCTTTCAACTTTAAACCTGTGACTGACTCAGGGAAATTGAGAGATTCTAGTCAAGGCTGAGCCAATTTTCCATAACCTTTTATTCAATTCGACTAAAGTTGACTCGAGTCCTCCTCAAAAGTCTTTTGGACTTGGGAGTATAAGCAAGGGCTGCCAAGTGGTCTGCTTAAGGCACCCTTTCCCAGTTGACTTAGTTAAGAGGAGGTTAACTAGCCTTAGTTGGAAAGGGACCAGATTATAAGAAAGAGGCCCCTACATAAGCCAATGGATCCTTGGGATCTCAGCTAGCCAGGCCCTGAATAGTCGGTGTTATATAATAGTCATAACAAGGAAGGAACTCTCTGACTCGGTGCCAATTCCATGTTTTTGCTTTGCTTCCAGTAGAGATCTTTTGGTGAAGTGTGTCGTGACATTTTAGGGGTATAGGAAATGTAGTTGTAGGAAGCTCAAGCCAACTTGATAGGAATGAAGCATTCAACCCATTGCGGATTGGCTTTATGTTCCATTTGAGCCTTAAGGATGACTGACTGGCAAGGAGTCTGGGTGACACACAGTCCTGACCCATTTCCATCCCTCCACCTAATTAATCATAGCTAATGGGAGGGCTGGCCGGACCAGGAGTGTGCTAGAATAAATGAAAAGGGTCAATTATATTGCCTTTGTTGGTCAGGGGAACTGTGTTATGGTCTAAGCTCTACTTCTCAGTCACTAATTCTGCATCCTCAAATGCCTTCGGACAACTTGACAAGTGCCTTGTAGCAGATCAGATCATGGCTCTGAGGCTAGCTCCTCCCTTATGAGTGAGGCCTTTCATACAGAGCTGGTGTTCTTGTACCATTATCTTCACTATCACCCTCCATTTCCTCTCCCCCTCTGCTCTAGTGAAGCACCCCTGTTACCTGGGCTCCTGGAGAGACAAAGACCCATTGTCACTTTTGTTGTCCCTATGCTTGATTTTTTCTCTCCTTTCTCTTCCCCTTACAACATCAGTCTACCATTTTCTTTTCAAAGACTCAATGCCTCCCTCCACACCAGCATAGGGGCCATAACTGTAAACCTCATGTATCTCAAGCTGTTTGCATCAGTGTATGGACAACACCCCAAATGTCCAAGGGTGTAGAAGTGAATTAAGAAATCTACAAGAGGGCCACAGGTTTAAAAGATCTAGAAGTTGTTGAAGAGTTGGCAAATTCAGAAGTATGTTGAAGAACAATTTTTCAAGAAAAGTAGTGTGGGTTGGGGAGAAGAAAGATAGAGGAATACAAGAAAAACTTTAAAGGAGTTTACTGTCTCCATCAAGAGGGGGAAAGATGAAAAAGGATGGAGTTAGGTCTGACTAAGTGAGTAGACAGTAGTCTCAGGCTAATAAAAATGGAATAAAGACTTCAAGCACAGAGAGTTCTTCATATATTTTCTGAGTTTCCCAGGCATCTCCCAGGAGATGATCCAGTAGGAATAGTAGACCAAACTGACTGACTAAGCCACCCAGAAGGGCTAGCTAGTTCAATCTGTTCATTTCATTAAGCAATGTGTTAATTTTGAAATTAACTTCTAGTTAATCCTAGAACTTTAGAATTTGAAAGGACCTCAAAGACTATCTCTTCCTCACTCCCTCACCCCTCATTTTAAAGATGAAAAAATTGGCACTCAGAGAGAAGTTCAGTGATTAACTCATTCTTACCCAGCTAATAAATGTCAGAAGTAAGATTTGAATCTAGATTTTCCTCACTCAAAGTCCAGCACTTAAACCTCTTGTTTTGCGGAAGTGGAAGAAATCAGGCATATTTTCAACAGAACTACTTCCTGGGAGGTAGGCACTGTTTCCATTCCCATTTTACAGTTGAGGAAACTGAGGCAAACTGAGGTTAAGCATCCAGGGTCACACAACTATGTGTCTGAGGCCCATGGGACTGAACTCAGGTTTTCTTTTGTCCAAGACCAGAACTCTACTGCCCCACATAGCTGCTTACTGAGTTTGTAGATGCTACAAAGGCAGGAGGGAAGGTTAACATGTTTGTTAGATAACAGAGTCAAGATCCACATGGGGCTCTTGGTGTTTGCTGCTATAAAACTTTAAATTAGAGTTGTCTTTTTTTTTGTGAGGCAATCTTGGGTTAAGTGACTTGCCCAGGGTCACACAGCTAGCAAGTGTCAAGTGTCTGAGGCTGGACCTGAACTGAGGTCTTCCTGACTCCAGGAGGACCAGTGCTCTATCAGCTGTGCCACCTAGCTGCCCCTAGACTTGTCTTTGGGCCAACAATTGATACCTTCCTTTTAAAAAAATACAATTTGAAGACCTAAATATCAACTTTCATGTTGATGCACATGAAGTGTTCTTTTGCAGATCAATTGGAGAAAATTCACCACAATCATAGCAAATGTATTTTTAGACTTGACTCAAGTTTACTTCAATTTGGCAAACATTTATTAAGCATCTGACATGTTCAAGACACTGGCTATGTGCTAGAAATGCAAACAAAAATGAAATAGTCCCTTCCCTCAAAGAGCTTACATTCTACTAGAAGGGTGGAGAGAGAAAACATGCAGACAAATAAGTATAGTACCAGAAAAACTGAGAAGGAAAAGAGCATGAACTATTAAGTGGGGTAAAGCGATTACGGAATATATCATCGAAGAGGTGTCACCTCAGTTAAAGTTTGAAGGATTCTAAGAGGTAGAGATGAGGAAAGGATGAGTTCCCAGCAAAGAGAATCACTTTTGTGAATGCATGAAGGAGAAGAAGGAGGATTGAGTTTAGGGAATGGCCATTGGTCCAATTTGGATGAAATGTAAAGTTTGTAAATTGGGAATATTATGTGATAAAGCTGGAAATGTAGGTGTGAGCCAAATAGTAGAGGCCTTAAATGCCAAGACAAGGAGTTTGTATTTTGTCCTATTAGCAATAGGGAACCACTAGAGATGTTGTTTTGGCTGTTCAGGGGAGTAATACGGTCAGACCTGTGCCTGAGAAAGATCATTTTGGCAGCTGTGCAGAGGAGGTATTGGAAAGGAGAGAGGCCAGCTAGGAGGCTATTACTGTAACCTAGGTGACATGTGATAAGGGTCTGAACGAGAGTGTTGACTATGTACATAGAGAAAAGGGGCTGGATGAAAGACATTGTAGAGGCAGAATTGATAAGACTTGGCATGTGGTTGGTTATGGGGGGGCCGGTGAGGGAGGGTGAAGAATCAAGAAAGGTCTTTGTTCCTTAGAGAAATGAATCTACCCTCCCACACCCCTAGATGCTACCCTTAGAGTCCAAAAACTTGCATTGAGGTCTTGGCTTTGACACGTTGGGCAAGTCATGGGATTAGATGACCTTTCATGTTCCTTCCAGTGCTAAAGTTTTGATCTGATGGGTAAAAACATATATGGCATGCTTAATGATAATAATGATAGCACTTTACATATATTATCTCATTTTTTCCTCACAAGCAACCCTGGAAAGTAGGTTTTATTTTTATTATTCCCATTTTACAATTAAAGAAACTGAAGCTTAAGCCTCCTGGGTCACATAGCTGCATTAGTGTCTGAGGTGGGATTGAATTCCAGTCTTCTTGTGCCAAAGACCAGAACTCTATCCATTGTGCCATTTAGCTGCTTATTAAATTTGGAGATGCTACAAAGGCAGGAGGGAAGGTTTGCATGCTAGATAACAGAGTCAAGATCCAAACATACCCTGGCAAAATAGAACACTGGGTTAAATCTAATAAGATTAAATGAAAAAGGGACAATTAGTATAACATCTTACATTTATATATAGATACACACATTTATATATGCACGTGTATATGTATGTGTATATATGTGTGTGTATACACATGCATTATATATGTATATATACCTATATGTATGTATATGTATGTGTGTGTGTGTATACACACACACACACACATACATGCATATAATGGAGAAGGCATAGCTATACAAGAGCTTGTCTGAAAAAGATCTAGGAGTTTTGGTAGACTGCGAGCCCACTCCAATGGAAGTCAGTAGTGGAACTGATACGGAAACCAAAACAACTGCAGCCATCTTTAGGCTCTAGGAGAAGCACAATATCCAATATAGGGAGTTACTAGGTCTACTATGCTCTGCCATGGTCAGACCACAGCAGACATGTAACTAGGACATTTTGTACCTGGGTCAGGAGTCATGAAATACACACTTGGTTGAGGGGGTGGGGCTGGGAAATAATTCTCTGGGGGTAGAGAGGAGAAGACAGAGACCCTGGGACTCTAGTTCAACACCCCTATGATGGGGACAACTTAATGTTCACCCTAGCAGACCATCTAATGGTTTTCTAATTTAAGTAGCTATTCTTGTTAAACCAGTAACAGGTTTTATGTCAGTCCAAGATCCCTGGGGATGGTGGGCATAGGGAATGTCCTACATTCTTCTCCACCTACCTCTCTCCTACCTTCTCCCTTATGTCTTCAAGCATGCATGACCCTGGACGCTTGTATATTCCTTATCACACTAGTAGTGGCTGAGACTCAGCCCCAGGCAGGAGGTGGCGGAGACATGAAGAATGATGGGAATGGGAGCTTGTGGAAGCATTGCTGGCCTAGGGAGAATAGACATCTATATATCTATATATATCTATATATCTATATAGACATCTATTAATATCATCTCTATTCTGCCATGTGTGAGTGCAGTCAGAGTGGAAACAAGGAGTATATTGTACGGAGAGGTATGGTACAGAGGAGATGGGCGCCAGGAACTTCAGGGAGGATGAGCCACAAGCAGAAAGCTGGGACCAGCACCATGTGCGAGGGGAATGAACTTATTTCTGTCAATAGTGTTTCCTTAAACTATTTTACAGGGGAAGATTCCCTGTTCCACCCTGCCACTTAGCAAGTGGGGCCAGAGCAGATGTGTCACCCTTGCTGACAGGGAGTCAGACCGGGGCTGGGGGAGGCGCAGTAATAGCCAAAGGCTAGCTCCGGATACACTTGATTGAAAAGGGGGTCGGGGGAGAGCAACCCTGTGCTTTCTTCATGTTCAGTTACCCAGTCCCCAATTTAAAGATTCAGAGGCTGCCAACTGTCTACCACTGGCAGGTATGGCTTCAGCGTCAGGTTCCCAGGGCCTTGAGACAGTGGCAGGCCCTTAAGAAGAGGAGATGCTTTGCTTCAATTTCCCTAAATTACAATAGTGAGGAAAGGGTGATTTGTAGCAGGGCTGACTTTGCGGTAGATCAGGGTGGGGAACTTGTGGCCTCGAGGTCCTCAAGTGGGGCCCTGTGACTGAATCCAAATTTCACAGAATCCCAGGATTTGTTCTAGAGGGTTACACATGGCCTTGAGGCCTCAAGTGCCCCACTCCTGGCGGTAGATGAACTGTGTTTTCAGGAAGAACCAGCATTGCTCTATAAGCCAAGAGTGTTGGTTCCACACACATAAGAAAGGTTTACCTGCTTGTGTGAAGTCAGTGTTGTTGCTCCTATACCTTCCAATGTCTCCTTCCCATGCCCTCTCCCTATAGGGACCTGAAGTCACTCTCCGCATGATTTACAGGGTGTAAAAGGGGCTTTCTTAGGACATGAACCCTCAAAATTTAGCAGCACCCTGAGGCAAAGCCCTAGTTGCCTCTCCCTGGTAATAACTTTGAATTTCTTGTTCAATTCTGGGCACCATATTTTAGGAAAAACATTGATAAGCTGGCAAGTGTTCAGAGGACCACCAGGATAGAGAAAGGGCCTCTCAATATCATGTATTATGAGGACCAATTGGCCTGGAGAAGGGGGTGAGAAGATATTATAGGAGTCTTCTTTTGTCATTTGAAAGACTAACATAAGGAAGAGAGACAGATTTATTCTTAATCCCAAAGGCCGGAACTCAGTGGGATTTGTGGAGAGGTAGATTTGGTCTTCTTAACAAGTAGAACTCCCTTAAAGTTGACTGAGCTGACCCAGTAGTAGTAGATTCCCTGTCATTGGAGGTCTTTAATGAAATAATTAGATAACTAGTAATTGGACCTGTTCAAGAGGAGAATGCTGCCTCTTCCAGGTGGTCTTTCCTGGTTGTCCCAGATGCTGGTGCCACTGCCCTCCAGGGTTACCTTGCGTGGACTGTCTTTAGCTAGTACATTCTGATTTGCATGTTGTCTTTCCTCATCCAAACATCATAAGGGCAGATATCGTTTTTGCATTTTCTCTGTATCCTTAGCTCTTAACACTGTTCCTAGCACATAGTAAGGACTTAATAAATGTTTGTTCATTGATCCCTTATACTTGGGTTGGATTAGAAGACCTCTGGGGTCCGTTTCCACTCTTGGTGACTTTATGATTTATATTTCGGGCTTCAAATTTTATCAGCATGTCTTAGGTATGGTACATTTAAATTATATTCCAACATTCATGTGAATCAAAGTAAAGGTGAGAGAATATTGGGTATGTACTAAAAGGTACTGAGTATGAGGAAAATTGGAAAAGATAATGACTCCTAGGAAGGTACAAAAAACCCCAACAACCTTTTTTTTAAAAGAAGAAATAAAAGCAAGAGAAATATTCGACAACATTTAAAATGGATATAATATATCACAATCAAGTTTTCTTGTACAAAATGCACTGTGTGGCTCAGTCTTAATAATTAGCAAGAGTGAAGGGGAAATTTATGATTCCAAAGAGCACTCCATGCATTTTGAATTCCCTTATTGGAGAGATGTATTTCTTGGCTGCAAAAACATTCGTCTGCTTTACTTCAGTCAAATTAGGGGGAAAAGAAAAATCAAACAATGGGAAATTAGCTGTGTTAAGTGAAATCAATGACCTTGCAGAGGGGAAAAAAACCCACAAGCTTTTTCTGCCACTTTATTAACAATTTGCCATCTCTTTAATGTGTTTGCTAACCTTCCCCCACTTCTCTTCTTCCCCAGCCCCTCCCCTTGCTATCTGTGGTGTAGCTTCACCAATGATAGGATCTCTGGATCATAATTTTAGCAGTAGTTGGAATAGGTTGTCTAAAGGCACAGTCAAGAATTCAGTTTTGCACATGGTGCATATAAAGTCTATAAGGTTTTTCTGGTAGTTACATTTCATTTATGTATTTAAATATAACTCTTATAGCCCCTGTTAGGAGAGGCTGTAACATTAGGAAGCAAAAACCAGTTTGCTAGGTGTCAATTTATATAAGGCTGTATTCCAAACAATAGGTAACATGCTTAGTTATCAATTCTGATGATTCTGCTCTGGGAGTAAGGCCAATAACCAGACTCTTTCTTATAATGCTCCCATGTCCATTTTAATGAATTCACATCATTTAGGAGAAAAAAAAGTTTACAATGAACACAATTACTGGCTATCTTTTGACAAAAGTTCATTTACTGAGGTTAATTAGATCTATGTGTTACAAAGCATTGAGATGTTATAAAGTAGAATGAAATAAGTATATCTGCTTGGAGAGAGAAGGAGAGAGAGATAGAGACAGAAAGAGAAAGACAAAAATGGAAAAGTCTTTTCTTCTCCAATTTTAGGATCACAGCTTTATGGCACAATATTATTATTCCACTTTTTGTTCGGAATTAAACAATTTAATATTTCTGAAACATACGTTCCATTATTTAAATTAAAACAAGCAATACAGTTTTCAAAGTAAAACATAAGATTTCTCCTTTTAGACAAAACCAGAGAGACATGTATTGTCTATTTAACAATCAAAACACTACAATAAAATAAAATGAAATTGTGGTATCATAATAATGAGTTCCATTTCAAACGGTTTGCTCTGAACTAAATCATGTTCTTTATATAATGGAATGACAAATTGTTTAATTCATTATCAAATATTCATGAGCTGCGTTTGTGCTGTATCACCTAAACGAGCATAAAATCATAAGCAAATATTATATCATCATCACCCATTTCAGTGAGTGGAAATGGAGGAGAGCCTCCTCGGCTTTAATGTCTCCGTGGCCTTCAATCTTCAAAAAGGACTATTAGATCTTTCAGAAATGTTGCTGTGGGGAGGAAGAAGGGGTGGAAAGGGAAATTGAACAAGAATTCTTACAGATCCTTCTATCCCATCCCTCAGTGGACTAAAAGCAAATAAGGGATGTGACCAGAATTCAACAAAAAGGCCCAGTACACTTCAGGATGTGGCATGAAAGCATTTCTTTAATGGAAAAGCTTTAATGTGACCAGAGATATAGGAATCAGACTTTTTAAGGTAAACCAGCTAACATTCTTTAAAGGACAGAATCTCATGTTAGCCTGTCTGCATTTAAAGCAAAGTTGGTCTGTCTATGAAAGGATTCAGCTGAGAAGAGGACTACTCTAGAGTTTTTCTGCAGGGCTGATGTGTCTGGTATATATATATATCTATAAACCCAGTAAACCCAGAAATGCAAAATGTATATATATATATATTTTGCATTTCTGGGTTTACTGTAAGAATTGATATTATTAAAGATCTAGCCATAAGATGGGTATTATATCTAGGTTGGAAAACGGGTTCACCTTAGAAATGTTCTATTTAACAATTGGGCCACATACATCTTTGTGTAGAACTTGTTTTTTTCCTACCATAAATGATAACAATGAATGTTATTTTAAAATGAAGAATACAAATAGATATGAAGAGTAGTAAAAACTGGGATAACAAAACCAGGAAAGCCCTTTTGGAAACTGGGAGAATCATCTCACGTCCTCTGGAAACAAATTTTTTATTTTGGAAAAGCAGATTTCTCATTCAAAGTATGGACAAACTCCCTCCATGGCACAAAATGCTCTACTCCTTCTAATGAGTTCCTTCACAACAGAGAATCCAGGATTCTAAGGAGTAAAGCAGTGTTCAGCCACTCCAGGCTGCCTCCCTTAGTCTTCCAGGGCAGAAGTGAAACTATGTTAGAGGTAGTCGGCTTCATTTTCCCAGAGAATGTGGGAGTCGTTGGCCTGGTTGGCACACACACACTCGCGCGCGCGCACACACACACACACACACACACGAAGAGAGAGAGAGGGAGAGAGAGAGAGAGAGAGATCGAGAGAGAGAGAGAGAATACCCTACTTACTTATTTTAAATCTTGTGAGTAGGAAGTCCAGGCTGTGGAGTCCAGAAAAGGACTCAGGCCAACGAGGTATTGGCAGCTCTCTCTGTCTCTGTCTCTGTCTCTGTCTCTGTCTCTGTCTCTGTCTCTCTCTCTCTCTCTCTCTCTCTCTCTCTCTCTCTCCCTAGCATCTATGGATGGTTAGTGACAGCTGTAAAGAACCATCTAATAAGCAGACACAATTGATAGCAGCTCATCCTGTTGTACTTTTGGGTTGTTAATTCCTGCTAGCTCAGTGGGGAAGGTATTTTTCCCCTTTTCAGAACAGAAAGTAGCTCCTATCCATCTAATTACACCAAATTTTTTAGGTTAAATTATACATTGAGAATAGGGGAACTTAGTATTTAAAGGAATCCTATGGTACAGTCCTTTTGTACAATGAAGACACCCCCTAATTTTTGTGAATTCAGATAATCATATATTGGGTTTGTTTAATGAGGTACACCTGCTTTAGGCTTTTCCATTTTGGTGATTCTTTCCAGTTCCTTTTTAAATGGATGTATAGCCGACGAGTATAAGGGCCTTAACCCTTCTCCTGGGAAGATCCTTTTCTCCTTTTTACAAAAAATCATTAACATTTATAAAGCTCTTTTATAGAGCTTTATAAACACTATCTATTTAGAGTCCAACAATAACCCTGTGAGGTAGGCATTACAGGTTTTTGTTGTTGTTGAGTTCAGTCCTGTGATTTCAATAGACTGACCACTTCCCAGTATGGAAACTCCCTTCACCACTGCAGATCTACAATCTGGGAAGATCATTTTCAATGGAGAGATCCATAGTCCTTGCCTAGGAGAGAGAAAAAACATGGCCTCCAGAGGAAGACATCATCTCAAATGGTGCTATGATATGGAGCTTTTATTGCTTCAAAATTCTGTGGTTATAGATCAAATTTATTCTCTTTTGAACGTGGGAAGCCTTTGGGAATTCACCTATGTCAGATAAAATTAGAACAGAATCCAGTTTCTACTGGTCCTTTTAATTCTTTGCTCTATTTTCCATATTTCCCCATCCCTCTAAAAAGAAAACAATGGTTTTCTAATGTCCTTTTTCTTAAGCTGGAGGGGTACAGCCTATGGCTGACTAATATGAGGGAAAATTCCCTTTGTCCGAAGTTATTCAGCTACAAGTCCTCCTGGAGTCCTTCTAGTTTCTGAATTTGAAGTTATAAAAGAGAAAAGCGTTGTTGTTTTTTTTCTTTCCAAAGAACTCACTGGCAGAAACCACAGGCTTAAGAGATAGGCAAAGGATAGGTTCATAATCATAGGCTCATAGATATTGAATTGGAAGGGACCTAAGAGGTCTCTATTCCAACTCATTTGTTTTAGACACGAGGAAGCTGAAGAACAGAGAGGTTAAGTGACCCATCTTGGGTCATGCAGCTAGTAAGTATGTGAGGCAAGATTTGAATCCAGCACCTCTTGATTTCAAATGCAAGGTACAGAGAGAAATAAAAACTTCTGAAGTTTCCGTGAGAGATTTTCCCACTAATCCAAATAAAAATTTTAAAAAGCTGTCTTCTTCTGTCTTACATTTTCCTCCACTTTGAGAGGGAGCATGCTGTCCTTCAAACAAAGACTTTGACAAATTACTGCTGGTTTGCCTTTCTGCAAGGCAGGTGCTGAGTGCATAAGGAAGCATGATATAGTAGAAGGAATGTTGGCTCTGTTGCCAGGGGCCTTAGCTCAAATCCCACCTCTCAGGCAAGGCATTAAACCTCCATGGGCCTCAGTTTCCCCATTTATGAAAGGAAGAGGGTAGAGTAGATGATCTTTTCCAGCTCTAAGCCTATGATCCCTAACATCTGAGAAACAACGATTTTCGGCTGCCTGCCTGCCCTGTGTGGGTCTGCTTGCAGACACTTTGGGAAAACTTCCAAACCCAAACTTTGAATGCTCCTAATTGTCAGCAATAATTGGGTCAGGAAATGGGTAAATCAGAGAATAGCCTCCAGTGATTGTAAAATAAAATGGCCACAGGGAAGCAATGCTCTCCAAATCATGCTCTGTGATGCAGGAGAAGCTGCAGTAGGTAAATAAAGTGGGTGAAAGGACATACCGATGGCCTCAAATACCCCTTCTCCAGAATAAAGCAAGATTTGGGTCTGGGGGGAGCAGAGGAAGAAGGTTTCTTAGAGTGAGCAGAGATGCTATTGTAAGTGCTTTAACTTCCAGCAGGGGGAGCTCTGACTCTGGAAACACTTCATCAAATACTACTGTAGCAAAGCCATTCCTTCTATTGGAAGAATATTCTTGGCTAAGTCTCTATCCCAGGTCCCAGGGGTCAGTGATTATGACCAACAGATATGATTTTTATTGGACAAATGACAAAGGTCTTCAAGCGTCCTCGGGAGCACAAATTTTTTTTTTTGGTTCACCTGTTTTATACTTTTGTAGCTTTTTAAAAACCAAGACTGAACTGGGATGTTTGATATTTTGGAAATCAATAGTATCATAACAACTTTCTCATTCTAAAAATGAAGAAACTAAGGCGCCGGTGGCTGAGTGACTTGCTCAGGGTCACACAGTTAGGAAATGGCTAAATAAGGATTTGAACTCAGGTCTTCCTGACACAGTGCCTCTCAAAATGAGTATGTGCTATCATAGAGTGGGCCTCAGAAGCCTTTTAGATCTTTTCTGAAACCATCAGTTAAAATGTCCTCTTTCTTTTTGCCTCTTCCCCTCACATATTCAACTAGTAACTTATGCTCTCTTATAAGGAATACCTCCTAAAATGATTTTCACAATCAATGATGAATGAACTTAATTAGGCAGGTCAAGACCTAGTCCATAAGCCATTGCTGTGGGCAGAAAGAAGCATGTGTTTTTGTTTCATAGGATAGAGATGAAATTTTCTCATCTCAAATCCTTAAACAGATTTCCTATTTCTAATTGTAGTGATAATAGTGTGGACTCCACATGTGTAGATAGGCCCACATGTTTAGAGGATGCTGCGTTTGTGTGTGTCTGGAAGGGACAGAACAGACATCTCTAGCTTCTTCTTTCCCCCACCCTTTTCCAAGGGTAGAAGGAAAAGCAGGAAGTTGGGGCTGGAGGCCACTCTGTTCTCAGAAAGAGGGAGTACCAGGCTAAAAGTAGATCTATCTGTTTCCCTAAATATTGTTCATCTAGGGGATATGATCAGGTTCCACCTAACTTTTGATTCCTTTATCATTTTGGTGGGGGAAGGAAGATCCCAAAGTCAATATCTAAGGTTTGATCCCTTTTCTACCAAATACCAGTTTCACAATGAACACACATAGCCAATAGCAAGGAAGCCTATTCATCCAAATTATAGCTGAACAAATCAGAGAAGATAATTCATTGTGTTGCTGTTCAGTTATTTTCAGTGGTGTCCAACCCTTTGTGACCCTATTTGGGGTTTTCTTCGCAAAGACATTGGAGTAGTTTTGCCATTTCCTTCTCCAATTAATTTTATAGATGAGGAAACTGAGGCACACAGGGTTATGTGACTTGCTCAAGGTCACACAGCTATTAAATGTCTGAAGATTTACATAGGAGAATGTATGCTAGACAATATAGAATGAAGGAGCTCTCCCTTTGAGAATAAGATAACTCAGCTCAAGCAAGAGAAAAAGTCCTTGAGTTCATCCAAGAGGAAACCTCTGAAAGTCTCTAGAGTAGCAAGCTAAGAACAGGGACATGATGGAGACTGCCAACTCCCCTTATGTTTTCCCAATCTTCTCCTTCAGCATCCTGAAGTGGGGTCAACCTCTTTATCTTCTCTCTCAAAGTTGGAAGCTAGGAAGTGACTTGACTCTCAAAGACTTGCTAGGAGAGTCTCCAAAGTGGGCCTGGTTGAGAATGGAAGCTCTTGCTTCTTGCCAACTCCGCCAACGGGGCAGGGCATTCACCTCCACCAATAAAGAATCCCATACCAGTTGGCCTTGGGACAGGGGTTACATAATATTCAGCTGGATCAATCTTTCTTCTTATAATCACTTCTGGGTCCTAGCAAAGAAGGAAAGGGGAGGTGTATATTCTGACTCATATATGCATATAGAAACTGTTCTCCCAGATCCCCTACTTATTTTAGTAACTGTCCTGTCCTCAGAGACAGGGAAGTGACTATTTGGGCATAGGATAAGAATCTTCAAAAATGACTTACAAATCTGTATAATCTTAGGTACAAACAGCCAACAAGATACTTTCTTAGGCAATGTGGTGTAAGGAAAAAAAGCAAAATAGTATGAATTACGAGACTTGGCATTTAGTCCCAACACTGCCTCTAAGTAGCTGTTAAATTGGATAAGCACAACCTCTCAAAGCCTCAGTTTCTTCATTTGTCAATTAAAAGGATTGGATTCAATCTGTTTTTAAGATCCTTCTAGCTCTTAGTAGAATTCATTCATTCCCTTTGGCAAGAGAGAGAAATAGTAGATGGATGAACTAAATTAGATTTGTGTGTGTCCATTATTACAAAGTGGTGGGAAAATAGGCTGTAACTTTTCCTGGCTGTCTTAAGAAAGGGGGGAAAATTAGGGCCAGTTTAGAAGACAAGAGGAGGTAATTTCAATCTACTCCCTTGTCCCGTGGCTATTTGTAAGATATGTTAAAATTTACTTCCTCTCTTTACCTAAAACCATTGCTTCTAAGACTTCAATGGTTTTTTCCTCCTTCATACTGAATTTATTTTAATCACAGACATGCATTTATCCAAGACTTTAAAGGGACTTACAGATTATAAGGATTTGGGGACTTCTGTGATGAAAGAACAACTTTCCCCAAAGCTTACAAAAGAATAGCAACAAAGAAATGGTGGAGGTTATAAAGAAACACCTGAGGGTTTACTTCTAAATAGTTGTAAAGGACAGTGGCAGAGACCAGCAGGTCCCTGGTGCTAAAAAAGTATTTTCTGTTCCAGCCTTGACAGCTGTATTTCTGCTTCTCATTCACACGGACATGGCAACAGTGGAAGGAATATAGAATTAATTGTCTGGTTCTGTTCGTGGAAGCATCATTAGCTCCTGTGGGCTTTCTCTTGCTGCTTTGGTGGAAATTTTCACACACTTTATGGAATATAGCTGTTTTTATTTCTAGTCAGTGATACAAATAGACAATTCCAGTCCCATGAAAAACTACTCCAGCTTTTACTGGACCAGCCACAGGTTTTCCTCTCAGCTCCCCTTCTGCTCCTTTGCAGGCAGGGATTGTGTTGGATGGGTGTATGTAGAGATGGGCAGTGGGGTGAGGAGGCATGGATTTAGGACTGGTGAGTAGCAACTACAGTGTGGAGCAGACAGGGCTTAGGGAAAATGGGTGGGACTTTTATAGTGGTTGGGACTTAAGCAGAAGAGGAAGGTTTTATGAAATGGAGAGGAGATTGGGGCTTCTAGGCAAATAGATGAAACTTAGGGAGCAGTGGGGCCAGGGTAGTTTCAAAATAGGTCTAGTGTCTATCTATACTGTTTTCCTATTAGGCATGATTACTCTTGTAAGAAAATAGAAAGTAAAGACAGCTAGGTGGCACAGTTGGATAGAGCACCAGCCCTGAATTCAGGAGGACCTGAGTTCAAATTTAACCTCAGATACTTAACTAGCTGTGTGACCCTGGGCAAATCACTTCACCCTTGTTGCCTCTCAAAAAAAAAAAAAGAAAAAAGAAAATAGAAAGTAGTCTAGAGCAATACTCACATAAAGCTTTATTTCTTTCAGGATATTTGGAATGATCCTTGATTCCTTTTGTGAAGATATCCCCTCTAACATGGTAGGCTGCAATTCCTGTATACTCATATTCTGTAAAGCAAAGACCACTTCAATACATACATCTGCTCTGAATAAGATCCAAAAGGAGTCTGGGAAGTATCTTATCTTGATTTTGCTATAAATCTTCCATGGAGGATGTAACGGAGGCCTTCCTTTTCTTCTTTTGATATTTCAGGGGTGCCAGTGTCCATTGGGTTGTCTGTTCATTGTCTTTTATCTTACGACAGGACTGACCCTCCTCCCTTTTCATTTGTATATATCAGTGTTTTTTGCTCTTTTTCTTACACACAGATAATTGTTAGCCATATGCTGATATGTGCTTATGCTCACCATACCTTTCTTTCATTTTCTTTCCAGATGGTTGTGATTTTAATGTTTTGGTGACTGTTGTTGAAAGGAAAATTTTTCATTTGGGCTTTCACCCTAATTAACAAGGCAAAACTCAGGACAAAGAGAATTAAAAGGATTTTATTATAAGTACATTCAGATAGCAACACATTGATGGGCTGATCACTGAAAATCAGCAAGGGCTTCAAGGTGGGGACAGCTTTTATAGGTAACTTTAAGACAATCCAGATAGATCTACCTCAGCAAAAGAGATGGGCCTCTTGAATCTCAGTTCCTCCCCAAGGTTGCAAGAATGTGACAATTTGCAGGGAGGGGTATGTGACAGAGAGCAGGTGATACAAAAACTGCAGACTTGGTTTCTCCTTCTCCACCAGAGTCTCACCCAGCACTGATGAGCAGGGCTGGGAATAATGGGTAACTGAGTCAACATAACTTTCAACATTGTACTCCATAATTCATAATTCATTGACACACTGCATCACTGCAAGAATTCTGGTGTTAAAAAGATCAACTTTTGTGGGGTCAAACACTTCAGGATAATTAAACATTATGTCTAATTTTCCAAATGTAATCCAACCCAATCTATTCAGTTCTGGACCCAGCTCTTTATCCATCTACAGCTTTTGCCCAATATAGCCATGTTGGTGGATTAATTTGATAAACTGCCTATGCAGTTGTGTATCATAGCCTTAGAATGCTTGGTTTCCTTCAAAGCTCAATTTAGGTGCTACCTCCTTTAGAAATCCTCCCTCCCCCCTTTTTTTAACCCTTCCTTCTTTTTTCTTCCAGCTACCAAGTATTGCTTATACTTCAAACTACCTCAGATTGCCAAGTATTACTTATCAATAAATAGTTAGATTGTAAACTCCTTGAGGGCATGGGTCAAGTTTTGGATTGTTTTTCCTCCTTGTATTCCTTGCCCTTAGCACAGTGCCTCACACAATCTCATTGAATTAACTTGAACAATATGTGTTCTTCAAACATTTTGTTTTCCTAATAGGAATAGATTCTTGTAAGAGAGTGCTATAATACATTTTTAGTTCAGCAAAGTCAGAGGTTGGAAGGGGGAAGTATGAAGGGGAAAGACCTTCAGATTCAGAGGAAATATTCCATATCTGAAAAAGGATCTGAAACTTGAATAGCTCAATTGAATAAAAAGAGACCAGAAAAACAATGAGCTCAGCCTAAGAGCAAAGACCACTTCAATACAGACATTTGTTCTGTATGAGACCCAAGAGGAGTCTGGGAAGTATCACTTGACTGGCAATGTTCTGAAACAGAGGGAGACACCTCTGAAGTATTATCGAAGTGGAGAGGCCAGATCTTCTCCTCATCATGTCTGAAGGTAACAAACCTTAGATGCAAGGCTCTAGGCAAAGAGGAGAGATTTCTGATGATCCTAGCTCATGGTCATTGCCCTTTTTGAAAGAGCAGGGGAAGCATTTCAGCTAGAAAGAATAGTACAATATCCTAGCTGAGCACATGGCTGAAGGTGGTGAAGGACTGCAGGTGTTCATAAAAGAGCAAGCCCAAGGAACCCAAAGGATCAAACTATCCCGCAGAGTTGCCATTCCCTGTGAAGAGCCCAGTGGACAAACAACCTGCTCAGCCCAGGCTAGCAGCAGCAGGCCAGAAGCAGGTAGAACAACCTGGCCAGCCCAGTAAAGAACTTACTTAATAGCTGAAAGCTGTTTGAGCCAGCCCAGTAGCAGATTGACCCATCCAACTGAGATGCCCTGCCCTGTGAGGAGACAGCTCAGTTAAGCAGTAGAATAACTTTTCTTTAGAAAGAAAGGATAAATAATGATAAAGCATTCGTTAAACACATATTATGTACCTGACACTGTACTAAATGCTGAGGATAAAAGTACAATTAAAAAAATAGATAGTCCCTACCCTCAAGGGGCTTACATTCTATTGAGGGAAGATAATATGTGAAAGGAAACTGGAAAAAGGGTAGGAGAGCTCTAAGTTCATTGGTCAAGAAGTGATGTGAAGGCCTAGTAAGGTGAAAGCTCACTAATACGGAAATAAGTTATACATGATTGTACATGTATAACCCAGTTCAATTAAATTGCTTACCATGGGCAGGGGGGAGAGATGGAGAGAATTTGGGGCTCAAAATAAAAAAAAATGTTAAAAATTATTTTTACATGTAATTAGTAAAAAAAATAAAATAATATTAAAAAAGAGATCTCTGAGGTCTTTCCCAATTCTAAAATTTTTTATCTTATGACTAACGTAATTGATCTACTTTCATGGGCAGGAGACATTGTGGCGCTGTGTACAGAGAATATAGTTTCAATTTCTGCCTCTAACACTTGCGACTTGGGTGATCTTAGGTGCGACCTTGGATCTCAGTATTTTCCTCTGGGAAGTGAAGGGGTAGGCTAGATGGCCGGTGTGGGTTCTTTCAGCTCTAGATCTATGATCCTGTGCCCTCCAGAGTTTGGCTTTATCCAACTGTTTTCTATTCTGCTCCCTTAATGAATCTTCTGCTCTAAATAAGGAGCTGTCATTCTCCAAATACAATGTGCTAAGTCCAGCCCTTATGTCTTCACTCATGCTGTAACCCTGTAACCCTCACCTACCATGCCTCCTCTTCTCCTTTCCACCTCTCTAAACCACACTATTCAAGGCCCAGGCCAAGTTCAACATAATCAATGAAGCCCTTGCTAACTCAAGTCTGCAACTTTCCCTTAATAGCACTTGAGGAGATTAACAATGAGGAAATGTCTAAATCCTGGTTAAAAGGTCCCCTTGTCCTCCCGCAGTTATTTAAGGTGGCACTAAACAATTGCATTCTCACCGTTAAATCAGTGGAAGGGAGAGGGAGAAGTCCAATATTCTTCTAGAATTCTTTGTCCTTATTGCTAGTTGGATAAACCATCTTTCAGCCCCAGAGAGGCCAGTGATAGCTTTAATTAGTAGCTATAATATGGGGGATGGGCTGGTGGCAGCTAGCCGGTACCATTGACGGAAAGAGGAAGAGAGAATGAGTAGCCTTGTGCTTCTAAAATTTTATAATCCCCATTACTATTTCTGAAGCCCATTCAGTACCTTGTCTCATCTTCGCTCGTTCTCCCTTACCCTTGAATTCCATATGTCAGAGTTAGAAGCATACAATTTAGCAATTTAATTTAATTAACTGATTTCATACTGTTTTGTAGCTGTTGTTTCACCTGCTTTAGTCTTATCTCTTCCATTATTTTGTAAGCTCCTTGAATGCAAGAAATATAATATCTATTTCTTTTGTATTCCCCTGTGTTGCCTAACCCAGTACCCAACCTTAGCTGCTGTTCAGTCATTTGCAGTCATGTCCAACTCTTCATGAGTTCTTGGCAAAGCTATTGGACTTGTTTGCTATTTCCTTCTCCAGCTCATTTTAACAGATGAGGAATTGAGGGAAACAGGGTTCAGTGACTTCCCCAGAGTCATACAGCTAGTAAGTGTCTGAAGCTGAATTTGAACTCCTGAAGATGAATTTTCCTGATTCTAAGCCCCATGCTCTGTCCACTGAGGCATTTAGCTGCCCATACCATGATATAATATCTTTCAATATATCTCCACAAACTGAGAAGGATCAACTCTGTATGATTTGTATTTACTTATCTGTGTCAGTTCAGTCATTTTTTCAATTGTGTCAGACTCTTTGTGACCCCATTTGGGGTTTTCTTCATGCAAGAGTGGTTTGTCATTTATTTCTCCAGCTCATTTTACAAATGAAGAAACTGAGGGCAAACAGGATTAAGTGACTTGGCCAGGGTCACACAGCTAGTAAGTGTCTGAGGCCACATTTGACACATTTGAACTCAGGAAGAGATCTTTTTGAGATCTCTCTCTATCTCTCTCTCTCTCTCTCTCTCTCTCTCTCTCTCCCTCTCTCTCTGTCTCTCTCTGTCTCTTTACCACTTCCCTCTTCTGAAGACTGGGATTCAGGAAGCCATGTCCAGAATTTCCTTCTCAAGTACATGTAAGAGGATGTCTCTTATGGTAATTTACTTCTACTTCAAGATACCATTGCTAGATGGGTAGGTGAGAGAAATCTCCTAATTTTCTCATATTCTGCCAGACCTGCAAAGTCCTCAAAAATTGGTGAGTTTTTTTTTCCTAGCTAGCTATCTCTGTTCTCAGCTGTGTCTCCATGGTAGGTTTTCTTATTTGTAAACCTTGTCTTCTACATTGATTCACATAAGTAAAAGGGTAGAAAAAAGGCACAGTGGTAATCCACGTTTCTACCAATTCTCCTGAGTTTCCTGACTCTTTTATATACAAATGTACTATTCAAAAAACTAAGCCCCTCACAGCATGCCAATGGTCCACTATGATCTTAAAATTTTTAAATGTCCCTAAGTCTAAACCCCTTACAAGCTCCTTGCAAATGACTCACTCAAATTATGACACTTGATTCCTTGAAGTAGATTAGGCAATTGATCAGGGGTACCCCTCTCCCTCTTAATGGATAATTAATCCTTTACTCCTATGAACAATTTTGTTATAAACCTATGGAAAGGTTGCCAAAGACAGCTTTCCAGATGAATGCCAGTGCTTTGGTGCTCTAATAGACTAGGAATGGAGAGGAAAACCTAGGTAAGAGCCATTGTTGATAGTTCTTATTGCTTTCTTACATTGCCTATCATATAACTAAACCATGTCAGGGATGGAAGGGACCTTACCCAGCTCAGTCCCTTCATTTATAGCTGTAGCTATGTTGTACCAGAAGCGAGCGAGACACACCACAGAGTATAAGTTTTAAGTGGAGAATTTATTAGCCAGTGGCCATTGGGGTACGGCACCACAAATCAATGGCAAATGTGTTGGAGTGATGGCTTGGCTTATATAGGATATGGGGGTACAGAGTGTGTGTGGGGGGGAACAGGAACAAAGGTCCTGGCTGATCAAAAGATTCAGTCAGGTTATCCTACTAGTGGGATAATCTCATTTACATTCCTTGGTGGAGTCACGGAGCCCCAGGGATATCTGCTAGAAAGGATCTGCCAGGTTATCCTTCAGTGGGATGGTCCTATCTATTGAGATTCCTTGGTGGAGTCATGGAGTCCCAGGGGGTTTGCTAAATGCCAAAGATATCTGAGTCCATTCTTTCTGGGGGTGCTTGTCAGTAGCTAGGGGTTTCTCAGGGGTTCCTAATTTTCCTTGTATTACAGCTATACAGATGAGAAAACTGATGCCCAGGTAGGTAAAAGGAACTTGCCCAAATGCCTGTCCTTCCTCCAAGCATATCCTCCTTCTTAGTTCCCACCCTCCCCCATTTTAATTAATCCTTCTTAAAATTTTAACTACATTTTCAGCTGATAAAGACTTAAAGTATGGCCCCTTTTAGAGACATTTGTATTTTAATAAAGGACTCTTGAATATTCCTCCCAAGCACTCCTCTTTCCCCTCCCCCCAAGACTTTATGAGATAAAAGAACAAAACCAATGGACTCCATTAATCAGGTAGGAAGGAAGGAATCCATGAAAACTAGTCAGACACCTTTGAAAGTTTGCCAACCCCCAGGTTAAGTACATGGTGCTAATGAGGCCAAGGCTGTGCCTTTCATCTCTGATTAGAAAAGATCATTTCTTTGTTCCTTTGTAACAGACCAAATTTGTAAACCTTCAAGGAAACTCATAAATGTGTGCCCCTATTGGACACAAAGGACTGGTTAAGAAATTGTGGACTAATCAATGCAAACCTCTCTATAGTAGATAGCATAGTATGATCTTTGGACATGGAGTCAGTCAGTCAACAAGCATTTGTTAAGTGCCTACTATGTGCCAGGGGAAAATCTGGATTCAAATCCTGATTCTGCTGCTATTTCCTATTTATCCTCAGGCAAGGCACTTTTATCAATTAATAAGTATTGATTAAATGGCTGTTATGTGCCAAGCACTGTGCCAGGCCCTGGGGATACAGAAAGAATAAAGTAATCCCAACTGTCTCAGGACCTACCTTAGTTTTTTCCTCTGTGAAATGAAGGATGTTGGCCCACATAACCTCTAAGGATCCATTTAACTCTAAAATCCATAATTCTGAGATTAGATGACCTCTAAGATGCCTTCCAGATTTAAAATTCTATCTTACTGAAAGAGCAGCTTAAAATTTTATCTTCTTAATGGTGGCTGTATGATATCGTCTTCCTGTCCTCTCTGGATATGTAGAATGAGGGGTTTAGACTAAATGATATCTAAGATCCATTTCAGCTCAAAGCTTATGATCATAGGTTTCCATAGAGATGCTGTTGTTCATAGGATTTAGTCCTGGAAGAGACCTTAAAAGATCATCAAGTCTGATTCCCACATTCTATAGATGAGAAAATGATGATGGCCCACAAAAGTAAAATGATTTGCCCAAGAAGAGTCATGATTTGAACCCAGATCCACTGAAGTCAAATCCAATGCTTTTGCTCTCTAGCACTCAGTCTCTGCCTGTGATGTCCAAGCCTACTTCATATTTGAAGCAGGCCAGGTGCTTTTGAGAACCATGCTTCTCCAATCACTGCTGGCATGGAAAGCCACTTTATGTTGAGAAGAATATTCTAAAGAGTTGGGGGATTGGGTGGGAGAGGGACGAGAAAGAAGAGAGGCATGGTCTCCATGAACCAAGATTGATTTGGAGTATGAAGCATCTTATTGATAAAAAGCAAAGCCCAGACGGAAGGAAGCGGTTTGATATAGCACATGATTTGAAAAAAATCATGTGCATCTGTTTAGCACAATATACAACATAATGACAGCAATCTTCCCTGTTTGTAGCTATTCATCTGATTATGCAGAGTAACAATTCTTTTAGTTACACATTTATTTACCCAGGGATTTTTTTAATGGATAATAAGTTAGTAAATCAGATAGCATGTGTTCAAGATAATACTTTAGTAAACTGTCTACCACACAAGGCAGTTGCAATTCATGTTTTATATAATATTCAATGTGCCATTAATACCCACAACACAATGTGGAGTTATGCACAGATCTTCATGAAGGACAAAACCACTTTTAATGATCCTTTAATACTGTTTTAGCTAGACACATGTTATTTGGAACAAATACCAGTTGGGGCTTTGTCGCACACCGTGAGTATAATGAAGAGTGTCAACTTACTTGTACTACAATCCAATATCCTTTAGATTTTCTTATTCTTGGTTCTGCTGTGGTTTCTAGTCCTTGACTCAGAGAGGAATTGTGAGGTTTTCCTGACTACGTCAAATTTAGACTTGTTTCCCATACAGATATATGCTTTGTCTCCTTAGGTCAAACAACAAACAAGGAGAATATGGAGAATATTTTACTTGTAGCATTGAAATATGACAACAGCAGTAAGAACTGACATTCATATGATACTGTGCATTTTTTCTTTTTAATTTAATTTATTTAATATATTTAGTTTTCAGCATTGATTTTCACAAGAGTTTGAATTACAAATTTTCTCCCCATTTCTACCCTCCTCCCCACTCCAAGATGGCATATATTCTGGTTGCCCTGTTCCCCAGTCAGCCCTCCCTTCTGTCACCCGACTCCCCTCCCATCCCCTTTTCCCTTCCTTTCTTGTAGGGCAAGATAAATTTCTATGCCCCATTGCCTGTGTATCTTATTTTCTAGTTGCATGCAAAAACTCTTTTTTTTTTGTTTTTGAACATCTGTTTTTAAAACTTTGAGTTCCAAATTCTCTCCCCTCTTCCCTTCCCACCCACCCTCCCTAAGAAGGCAAGCAATTCAACATAGGCCACATGCGTATCATTATGTATAACCCTTCCACAATACTCATGTTGTGAAAGATGAACTATATTTTGCTCCTTCCTAACCTGTCCCCCTTTATCCAATTTTCTCCCTTGACCCTGTCCCTTTTCGAAAGTGTTTGTTTTTGATTACCTCCTCCCCCATCTGCCCTCCCTTCTATCATCCCCCCTTTTTTTACCTTTTTCTTCCTTCTTTCCTGTGGGGTAAGATACCCAATTGAGTGTGTATGGTATTCCCTCCTCAGGTCAAATCTAATGAGAGCAAGATTCACTCATTCCCCCTCACCTGCCTTCTCTTCCCTTCCTACAGAACTGCTTTTTCTTGCCACTTTTATGCGAGATAATTTACCCCATTCTATCTCTCCCTTTCTCCCTCTCTCAATATATTCCTCTCTCATCCCTTAATTTGATTTTATTTCTTTTAGATATCATCCCTTCATCTTCAACTCACCCTGTGCCCTCTCTCTCTCTCTCTCTCTCTCTCTCTCTCTCTCTCTCTCTCTCTATATATATATATATATATACATATATATGTATATATATATACACACACATACATATATACGTACATACACACACACATATACATATATATACATACACACACACATATATATGCATATTCCCTTCAGCTACCCTAATACTGAGGTCTCATGAATCATACACATCATCTTTCCATGTGGGAACGTAAACAAAACAGTTCAACTTTAGTAAGTCCCTTGCAATTTCTTTTTCTTGTTCTTTTTCTTGATTATCTTTTCATGCTTCTCTTGATTCTTGTATTTGAAAGTCAAATTTTCTATTCAGCTCTGGTCTTTTCACTGAGAAAGCTTGAAAGTCCTCTATTTTATTGAAAATCCATATTTTGCCTTGGAGCACGGTACTCAGTTTTGCTGGATAGGTGATTCTTGGTTTTAATCCTAGCTCCATTGACCTCCGGAATATCGTATTCCAAGCCCTTCAATCTCTTAATGTAGAAGCTGCTAGATCTTGGATTATTCTGATTGTGTTTGCACAATACTCAAATTGTTTCTTTCTGGCTGCTTGCAGTATTTTCTCCTTGATCTGGGAGCTCTGGAATTTGGCAACAATATTCCTAGGAGATTTCTTTTTGGGACCTATTTGAGGAGGTGATCGATGGATTCTTTCAATTTCTATTTTGCCCTGTGGCTCTAGAACATCAGGGCAGTTCTCCTTGATAATTTCTTGAAAGAAGATATCTAGGCTCTTTTTTTGATCATGGCTTTCAGGTAGTCCAATAATTTTAAAATTATCTTTCCTGGATCTATTTTCCAGGTCAGTGGTTTTTCCAATGAGATATTTCACATTGTCTTACACTTTTTCATTCCTTTGGTTCTGTTTTATAATATCTTGATTTCTCATAAAGTCACTAGCTTCTACTTGCTCCAATCTAATTTTTAAGGTAGTATTTTCTTCAGTGGTCTTTTGGACCTCCTTTTCCATTTGGCTAATTCTCCCTTCCAAGGCATTCTTCTCCTCATTGGCTCTTTTGCCATTTGAGTTAGTCTATTTTTTAAGGTGTTGTTTTCTTCAGTATATTTTTCAGTATTTTTTTGGTTCTCTTTTAGCAGGTCATTGACTTGTTTTTCATGGTTTTTTCGCATCCTTCTCATTTCTCTTCCCAGTGTTTCCTCTACTTCTCTAACTTGCTTTTCCAAATCCTTTTTGAGCTCTTCCATAGCCTGAGACCAGTTCATGCTTTTCTTGGAGGCTTTTGTTGTAGGCTTTTTGACTTTGCTGACTTCTTCTCGCTGTATGTTTTGGTGGTCTTTGTCACCAAAGAAAGATTCCAAAGTCTAAGACTGAAATTGGGTGCGTTTTCGCTGTCTGGCCATGTTTTCAGGCAACTTACTTGACCCGTGAGTTTTTCAGTGGGGTATGACTGCTTGTAGAGTAAAGAGTACTATGTTCCAAGCTTGGGGGGATGCGCTGTTGATTTCAGAGCTATTACAGCCAGCTCTGCCACACCAGCATGCCCCCTTCCCTAAGAACCCCCAACCCGGACTGGACTTAGATCTTCAGCAGGCTCTGCACTCCTGCTCTGATCTGCCACTTAATTCCTCCCACCAGGTGGGCCTGGGGCTGGAAGCAACTGCAGCTATAGTTCTGTAGCTGCCCCACCTCTGCTGCCCCTGGGGCGGTGGCTGAACCTTGAACTCTATCACCCTGTCCCCAGCAGCTTTTCCCACTAACCTTCTCTGTTGTCTTTGGTGTTTGTGGGTTGAGAAGTCTGGCAACTGCCACAGCTCACTGATTCAGGGTGCTAGGGCCCACTCTGCTCGGCTCCTGGTCTGGCTGGTCTGTGGGGTCCACGCTGGGCTCTGCTCCGCTCCCAGCTCCATGCATGAAAGACCTCACCCAGCAACCATCCAGGCTGTCCTGGGCTGGAGTCCTGCTTCCCTCTGCTATTTTGTGGGTTCTGCAGTTCTATAATTGGTTCAGAGTCATTTTTTTATAGGTTTTTGGAGGGACTTGGCAGGGAGCTCACGCTAGTCCCTGCTTTTCCAGCCCCCATCTTGGCTCCGCCCCTCATACTGTACATTTTTTAAAAAAAGCACTTTGTCCTTTGATCCTCATAGCAACTTGGTGAGATTTTTAGTGTAAATATTGCTAATCAGGTTTTTCCTTCCTCTCTTCCTTCCTTCCTTCCTTCCTTCCTTCCTTCCTTCCTTCCTTCCTTCCTTTCTCCCTTCTTTCCCTTCCTCCTTCCCTTCCTCCTTCCTTTCCCTTCTCTCCCTCCCTTTCCTTCCTTCCCTTCATCCTTCCTTTACCTTTCCTTCATGCTCCCTTCCCCTTCCCTTCCATTTATCCTTACTTTCCCTCCCTTCCCTCCCTCCCTCCCTTCTTCCCTTCCTTCTTTCCTCCTTCCCTCCCTCCCTTCCTTCCTCCCTTTCTTCCTTCCTTCCTTCTTTCCTTCCATCCTCCCTTCTACCTTTCTTTCCCTTTCTCCTTCCTTCCCTTTCTCCTTTCTTCCCTTCCCTTTCCCTTTCCCTGCCTCTCCTTCCTTCCTTCCTTCCTTCCTTCCTTCCTTCCTTCCTTCCTTCCTTCCTTCCTTCCTTCCTTCCTTCCTCCTGCCCTTCCCTGTCTTTCAGATTTGAAGTATAGTGGATACCCATGGACAGATCCCAATGCTGATCAGTATGGAAGCTTTGGCCACTTCTATTTCCTACCTTGGCAGTCTGCCCCTCCCTGTGCAGCCTCACCATGCTGGTACCAGGATTAGTGCAGACACCTGGCTGGCTTTAGCTCTACTGTAGCTCAGAATTCCCAAGCTCAAGTTATCCACCAGCCTCAGCCACCCCAGGAGCAAGGATCACAGACATTGACCCCTACTTCAGGACTAATGTTTTCTCAGTGGGCAGCTCGGTGGAGTGGATAGAGGGCTATCTAGTTTTAAGTGCTGCTTCTGCCACATACCATGGACATGACTATGGGCAAAGGACAGCTCACTTAATTTCTTGGTGCCTCAGAGAACTCTCTATAGGGAAGTAACTGATCTGTGGAACAGGATCACTAAACTGATGATATCACTGTCTGGACATACGAAATATATTATCCTCATTGTACAGGTGAGGGAGCTGAGGTTTAGAGAGATCATGTGACTTGCCTAAAGTCACAAAACTAGGTAAAGACAAAATCATGGATGGTCATCCATATACACATATATGGATTCAAGATACATGTATATTATGTATATATGTCAGAATGGTAGAGGCATCTAGGCGCAGTGGACAGAGTGTTGGACTTTGAGTCAAGAAGACTTGAATTCAAATCTGGTCTCAGTCTTTTACCAGTTATGTGGCCCTGGGCAAGTCACTTAACTTTTCTCTGCCTCAGTTTCCTCATCCATAAAATAATAATAATAATAATAATAATGGCAAGGTTGTTGTGAGGATAAAATGAGTTTTCATAATGCACTTTGCAAACCTTAGCGCTATATAAATGCTAGTTATCTTTGTTGTTACTCAAGGGACTAGTAAGCTTTATATACAGGACTTGTATAAAGTCAAGAAAGATGGCAGCGCAGTGATTACAAAGGGTTCCCAACCTGCTTATTTCCTACCACACTACTGAGTAAGGGTCCCTGGAAATGTATTTATTGCTGTTGTGTGTTCATCTAATCTCCCCACTAAATACAACGATAATCTCTGACTTACCTAGCAATAGCTCCTGCATCCTCTTTTCTCTTGACATGGCTCACAGGGTTATCTACAGGTCATTAAAACTATATCAGATGAGATCTTTGGTCGTTTATTTTAAAGATAAATCCTCAGGTCAGATTCCCATCATACGCTAAACTTCTGGGACCTTTTAGTAAATGAAAATCTGAACCTCTTCACCAGAATAGAGCTGGGCAGTGGGTATTTGCGAGTATAGCTTCACAAGTGGATTCTTTAAACTCAGCTGCACACATAATCACTGGGCAGTTAATGGTAATTATAAGAAGATTCTGTCTTCTCCTTTAATGGAATGAATTATGACACCATTCATTTTTATTGATTCTTTGCTCACTAACAGGGACATCGGGCTTTGATTCTGTTTTGCAGTCTTTAAAGAATAAACAGCATGTGTTGAGTCAGCCACTAAGTCCCGAAGTCCTTTCTACCTAGAACCATCAGCCAAGTCACCTGCCTCAACTCAACCAAAGAATCGTGTAACTTTCAGAGGACTGACTCCTGTATGCAAAGGGAAAAACACTGTACAGTTGGATCTGTTATTTTTTTCTCTTCCTTTTGAAAAGTTTTATTGATGCCTTTTGTTTTTATACTCCGGTTATTTCTCTATGCTCAATTCAACCTGCAAGTATTTATTATCTACTGTGACCCAGACACTACACCAGGCAATGAAGATACAAAGACAAAAATAGTCCTTAGTCTCAAAGAGCTGATATTCTCTTCCCTCTATACATTGAAGCTTAGATGGTAACAAAGAAAACAGGTAAGCAAAATTGATGATGCTACTTTCTGACACCATAATATACAACACTCTTGAGGACTCCTCACCTTTTGACAAAGATGAATGAAAGAGAAATAATTTACCAAAGATGCATTATGTGCCAGATACTGTGTTATGTACTGGGCATGTGAAAACAACGACAACAAAATTAAGGCAATCCCTGCCCTCAAAGAGTTTACTTTCTAATAGGGAGGGGCAACAAAGTCAAATAACCTCTCCTCTCTATCAGTTTCCTTATCTGTGAATGAGGAGAGTGGGCTAGATGGGCTCAGAGTTTTCTTCTAGCTTTATATTTATGAGCCTATGAACACGTATAGGGGCAGCTAGGTGGTACAGTGATTAAAGGGCCAGCCCTGAAGTCAGGAAGACCTGAGTTCAAATCCAACCTCAAATACTAGCTGTATGACTCTGGGCAAGCCACTTACCCCTGTTTGCCTCAGTTTCCTCACCTATAAAATGAACTTAAGAAGGAAATGGCAAACCACTCCAGTATCTTTGCCAAGAAAATACCAAATGGGGTCACAAAGAGTTGGACATGATTGAAATGGCCAAACAACAACAATGAACACATATGGGGAGTAGTTCCTGGTATGGGAAGTAGAGCTGTAGAGCTATAGAGCTGTCCACTGATACACCCTCTCCAAACGCAATGGAGGTTATTGATTTGTTTACTGCACTATGCATAAGAGGTAGAGAGTATGGGGGTGGACAAAGTGTGGGAATTATATCGGTAGAGCAAGAAAGATGGCAAGATGCCATAGGGTGAACAACTAGGTGGGATGTAACACATAATATAATCTGGTTTGAGGCTGGCTAGATAGAATAGGCTAAGCAAATCAACAATCAGGATATTTCATTCAATTCCAGGGCCAGAATCCCAAAGCTGAATAGATTCCCTTCTCCAGGGACTGTGGCATAGATTCTAGAGGTCTTGTGCAGAGGATTCTGGTCAGAGTAGGAAGAAGTAGGGTAGCATCAGGAGCAGGGAAGATGGTGAGGTTGCTTGGGTGGGCAGATGGATGAAATATGAAACATACTCTGTTCTGGGGTTGGCTAGATACAGCGGGCTAGGCAACTTTTTACTAGGTCACCAATTAAGATGGCTTAGCCCCAGGGCTAGAATTCCAAAACAGTTGCAAAGTTACACTACTTCCCAAGGACTGGGGTGGGGGGTGGGTGGGGGTGGTGGGTATTGATTTCATCATTGCTTTCTTAGATCTGAGATCATTCATTGTAATTAATCTGAGTTTGACTGATTTTAAGATTTTTGTTAATTTACATTATTGCAGTCCTGTTATTGTTCTTCAGGTCTGCTTACATTGTTCTGCATCAGTTTATAGAAGTCTTCCCATATTTCTTTGAATTTTTCACACTTGGCTGTTTAATAGTATTCCTTTATATGCATATGCCACAACATGTTCAGTCATTCCCCAGTGTTTCCAGGCACCTGTTCTATTACTGATTCCACGTTCTTGAGATGTTTAAAGAATGAAATTTTATGCCGTCGCATATATTTGGTTTCTAATTTTCCTTCAAAAAATTTCCTAATAATAATAATAATAACCATGAATACAATAGATTTGTATAGTAATGCTCCTTAAATGATCCAAATAACAAAGATCCATAAAACATGAATTAAAATCTAAACTCTGTAAATCTCATAACGTCTTATACTATGTACACTTGGTGAATATTTGGCAACAAAGATAAAAATAATTACTGATTAATGTTTTAAAAGCATCATTACGTGTAATAGCAATTTAGATTTGAAGATCTTTCCCAACCATTAATAGGTCCTGTGACCTACTTATATCACAGGATGCCTAAGTCACATGTGGTAGGAGGAGCTTCTTGACAGGAAAAGGAAGTTGGGTCACAGGAAATGTTGAGAGAGCTGTTACTACAGTTAGAGCTGAGGGAGAGAATAGATGTGGGGTAGCTGTGAGTGTTTTTGGCAAGGCCCTGGCATGGGGCAGAGAAGTTTTGGGATGGAGTGGTTCTCTGCTGTGATGTTGTGGCCTTATTGGCTTGCAGGATCTGGTCGTATGGTGTCTGAATAAATGGTTTACCTCTTCTACCTTCTATGCGGAAAGTCTCGTATATTCGCGATACAGAACCACATAGGCATTTTGACAATTATCATCTATATTGTGACTACTGCCTTGCTGATACATTAGGGCACTAGACCTTACAGAGGAACAGAGTTTTCTTACCCGTTGTCACACTCTTATTTAAAATGTGTTCCAAGGGTCAACTTCCAATATTAAAAAAAACAACTGTATATCATTTGTCTGTCTATCTATCTATCTGTCTGTTTGTCTGTCTATCTATCTGGTTATCTATCTATCATATTTTATTGTTCAGACATTTCAGTTGGGAATGACTCTTTGTGACCTCATTTGGGGTTTTCTTGGCAAAGATACTGGAGTCATTTGCCATTTCCTTCTCCAACACATTTACAGATGAGGAAACTTAGGAAAACAGGGTGAAGTGACTTGCCTAAGGTCACACAGCTAAGAAGTGTGGGAGGCCAGATTTGAATTCAGGAAGATGAGTCTTCCTGACTCCAGGCCTGGCACTCTATCAATTATACCACTAGCTGCATATGTGTGTATGTACATGTGTGTATATACATATATACATATGTTTATATGTGTATGCACACATATGTACGTATGTATATGTGTCAGCCAAAGTTGTTTGGAGTCAAAGAAATTGCTGCTAAATCTGGCTGTCTCTGTACTGAAGTCACAGCTTGAAAATATACATTTTCTTCACAGAAATAATATACTTACAAAGTTGGATGGGCAAAGGTCTAATCTAATTCTACCTGAAGTATAAATATCCTAGATACTAGCCCTGATAAGTATTTCTCTGATCTCAGTTTGAAAGTTTTCAGTGACAGGGAACTCACTACCTTACGAGACATACTATTCTATCTCAAGATAGCTATAGCTGTTAAGAAGTTCCTCTCTCTATTGAAGTAAAATCTGTTTCCTATTAACTTCTACCCATTAGGTTCATTTCTATCTTTTGAGATCAAGCATAAAAAATATAAACCGAATCTTACATGACAACCTTTCAAACATTTAGAAACAGTGAATCCATCCTTCTTGCCTTCTCTTCACTTAGTTAAACAGGGAATTGTCCTTGAGAGCCCAGAACTTATAAGCATGCTTGATGCAACAACCATAGTTTGTGGAATCCCTCGGGTGACCTTCAGAGCATATACAGGTATCCTAGTCATTCCTCCATTACACTAGTTAACTTTAACTGATCCTTTATGATATGATGTCATATTTTCTATCACTCTATTCTGGATCTGCTTAAGTTGTCAATATCTCTCCTAAAATGTGGTGCCTGATGAGAACAGAGAACAGTGGAACATTTTTCTTTTCTTATTCTTATGCTGTGCTGTATTTTTGTTAATTTTAATAATTTATTAATGGCCACTAAGATTGGTATTTTGGGTGTCATTACTCAGTTGACTCATATTCAGTATTCAGTCTACTAAAATGTCTTTCTCATGTGGATTGATTTCTATCAACCTCTTCTTTATGTTGTGGCAGATTTTTTCTTATATACTATATTTGTATATCATATTATGTAATATATAATTTATATATTATATAATTTATAATATACCTATGAAATTTAATGGTATTAGATATAGTCCTTTATTGCAGCCTGGCAAGATCTTTTTGGATCCCCAGCTCCATGATGCAGCATTCTTTCTATCCCACTTCTCTTTGTATCATCAGCCATTTTGATAAGGATTCCTTCTGTGTCTTCAAATAGGTGATTGATAAAAATGCTGAACAGGCAGATCAATTGTGGAGCACTATGCCATGCCACTAGGTGCCTCCTTCTGAGTCATAATAGTTTGTATTAACTAATTCTGCTTGGGTCTAGTCATTTAATCAGTTCTGAACCCACTTAACCATACTGTCACAAAGCCTCTATCTTTCTACTCATCTTGTCTATAAAGATATTGTGAGAGACTTTGTTAAATACTTTACTTGAAATTTAAGGATATTATGTCTGTGGGATTTCCTATTCTGCCAACCTATCTACATTGTCAGAAAACAGAAAGGTTAACCTAGAATAATGTTCACTTAAAAGGTTTTTCCCTTTGTCTTTAAATAATAAGTTTTATTGATTCTTTTTGTTTTTATATCAATTATCTCTGGATTTCCCCCTTCTCTCTAAACAAAATAAAACACTAATAAATTCAATGACTACATCCGATAGTTTACACAACATTCTACACTGGTGATTCCCCCACCTCTTGACCAAAAAGGAAGTCCATTTCCTTATCTCCTGTCTAGAGCCAAGACTGAGTGTGACTCTTAATGTAACCACTCAGGCTCTTAGCGATCACTGATTTCCTTTGTAAAGTATTCACATACCGTCCTCTCTGATCTATCCTAGGATTTCATTAGGAATTGAAGTCAAACTCACTGGCCTACAATTTTCAGAATATACCTTCCTGCTAGCCTTGAAAAGGGGATGTTTGCCTCTCTTCAGGCTTGCAGCACTTTTCCCATTCTCCCCAATTCCTCAAAAATCACTTAAAGTGGTTCAGCAATCAGGTGTCCAAGTTCTTCGGTACTCCAGGACAGAATTCATTTCATCTTGGTGACTTTGAACTCATTTAAGGCATTGTGAGCTCTCTATCTCCTTGTTAATCCTAGGTTTCGTTTCAGCCATTTTTGTTCTGTTCTTCCCAGGTTGAAGAACACTCTCTTTGGTAGAAAAAAAAAAGATCTACATACTTGTAATTTCTTCTCCATGACACTGTTGCTTTTGTTTTCTGAGATTGTACTTTGTCAGATCTTTCCCCAACCTAATGCTTTGATCATCCTGCCACTGTTACTACTGCTTAAAATGAGGTGTGTATTTCTCTCTCTAACTCTCTCTCTCTCTCTCTCTCTCATACAAATACGGATAGATGAATATAGATAGATATAGACACAGCTACACACACACACACACACACACATGCACATACACACTGAAGCAGGCAGGTATTTTGTTGAATATAACTAGTACTAGTGAGGACCACGTTGAGGCAGTTTCAGGGGGTTGAGAGAGGTCACAGGAAACCCTTGCTTTCCCTTCTGATCTCTTTTCTTCCTACTTACATTTCAGCTTTGTTCCCTTTTGCACAGTCTTATCTGCTAGGTAGAGAAGTGGGCCTAATACAAATAGAAAGGAATGTGGCTATTGCTGATGAGTTTTCAGCCTTATGTGGCCTGAAAATATTGACCAGATGCTGAATGCAGTATTCAGAATTGGGGCCTAAAAGTGATGTTCTTCCTCAGACCTTTCTTGGTGGTACAGTAGGAATGAGGAGAATGGGAAGAGAGGGTTATGCCTCCGCTGCTTGCTTTACCTGCTGCAGTTTGGAGGTTTCTGCCATATCACTTCCAGTATTTAGAAGGAGACTGGAATCCTCTTCTGATTCCTTCATTCTTCACCTTTTTGTTGCATTAGTTTTGTTTGATCTCACTGAAACTACATGTAAATACGTAGGCAATTTCCCTGGTCTCCCAGGTTTTTATTTACATTTTCTAGATAGACATCTTTTCTACTCCTTGCAAGTATCAGGGTTCTTTTACCCCTAATTATGAGGGTCCTGTGAGCTCAGACACAGGAATATCCCAGAGATAGTGAAGGGCTCAGATATTACCAAGGATGTTTCTTCTGTCACTAAACATGTAGCAATAAGTCATACTTGCCTAGCCCTTATGTACATTCTTTGACTAGGGTCTCGAATTATTTACAATGGTTATTAGAATGTCAAGATGTTGGTTGGGAAAGAAGAAAAGGTAATGTTTTTACCATCCCAATTACTTTCTTAGGATATTAGTCAGTCAGTAAACATTTATTAAGTGCCTACTGTGTACTGGCACTATGCTAAACCCTGGGGATATAAAAAAAGGCAAAAAACAGTCCCTGCCCTCAAAGAGCTTTACAAACTAATGGGAGAGACAATACATAAAAAGAAGCTGAAAAGCAGGGTGGTGTTGAGGTTTCAACTCTGCCCAGCCAGGGTGGCGTTTAGGCTCTGCCCACCCAGGGATGCCAGAAACTGTTGCAGTTTCATGATGTGTTGTGGTGGAACTGTCTCAAAGAATTCATAGTCAGACCACCTCTAATCCAAGTAGAGGCATTTATTGAGACTGACGCCTCTCATGAAGCAATTCCAAGAGGAACCAGCAGCTTCAGAGAAAGCAAGATGGGTTTTTATAGGCTAAAGATGCTGATTACACAATCAAAATTTACATATAATATAGGAATATGATTAATATTAAAAAGGCAGGAGGAGTCTGTTAAAGGATTAGGTAAGGAAAAGGGGTCCCAGCCACAGCGGAACTGAGCATGCAATTACCCACAATACATACAGAAAAACCCATGGAGGGGTACCTATGTATGATAATGAAGTATAATAAGCCTGTCTATGTCATAAGTTTACTCTAGGTCAGTTATTTCCTATTACTGCACAGGGGCCTACTTAGGGAAAGTCCCTTCTATTGTTTTGGGGTCCACATCCTGCGGGCATCCTGGTGGTGCTGCTTTCTGTTTGGCTGGCTATTGTGGTCCTGTCTGAGACTAGATGGATATAGTTGTGGTTGAGTGCATGGACACACCTGCTGTTTCTGTGGGAAATATGAGGAATGGGTCTGGGGATAGAGCCTAGCTAGAGTCCGTGGCTGGGCTCCCATCACATGAACATGCCTGCTGTTTTGTGAAAAATACGAGTTCATGGACACACCTGTTGTTCTAGTAAGCGGTGAAGCATATATGAAGAAGTTAGGATATTGAGTGTGTGTGTGTGTGTGTGTGTGTGTGTGTGTAGGTGGGTGGGTGGGTGGGTGGGTGAGTGGCTAGGTAGGTGCGGTGGGCCTGCTGTTCATGGGGCCTATAAGGAAGGTAGAATAGTGGGGCTGGTGGCAACTTTATTAGGATTCCACCAGTAAGAGCTGGAGGGATGAGAAAGATGAGAAAGGGGATAATCAGAGTGGGAGCATGACAAAGACCTGCAGCCAGATGGGAAATTATGCGGAGTCTGCCCTGGCTCCCCTCCTTTAATAGAGGATCCAGGAGGAATTCTCTGATGTCTACCCTCCACACTCTCTAATCAGAGGGAGGGAGTGGCCCCAGAGGGCAGGAGATACTGAGGAAGCATGAGTTTCAGAGTTTATGTCATCTTACAGGAAGATGAGTTTCTGGAGATGATGAAATACATGTGAGCACCCAGGTGGGAAATGATTATTAAAATAAACACAAAGAAACAAGCATAGACACACATGGAAGCCATCTAGGTAAGTTACCTTCTCAGAGATACACTACTCTGTCACAGTGAGGTCTTATATAATAATGATAGCTAGTATTTATGTAGCACTTCAAGGTTTTCAAAGTGCTTTACAAATATTACTCATTTGATACCCACCCTGGGAGGTAGGTGCTATTAAGGTCCCCTCCCTGTTTTACAGATGGGGAAAGTAAGGCAGACAGAGATTAAGTGACTTGGCCAGAATCACATAGTTAGTAAGTGTCTGAGGTCTTATTTGAACTCAGGTCTTCCTGACTCCAGGCCCAATCCTCTATATACTGCTATCCCTAGCTGTCTCACACCGTGACTGTCTCATATTTTTGTCATATTTTGTCCCTCTTCCTATGAGTACACTTAGCGGTACAGTGATAGTTGAAGGATTAGTTTAGGAACACCAACCCAGATGTCTGGGTTTTCTTTACTTTTAGATGCTTTTCTCAGGTAGCTGCAGACTGAGATAGAGGCTAATAACATCACTAGAACTATTAATAGAGTTGGGAACCTGAGGCTTCAAGGCCACATGTGGCCCTGCAGGTCCTCAAGTGCGGCCCTTTGACTGAATCCAAACTTCATAGAACAAGTCCCCTTAATAAAAGGATTTGTTCTGTAAAACTTGGACTCAGTCAAAGACTGCACCCAAAGACCTAGAAAACCGCATGTAGCCTTGAGACCAGAGGTTCCCCACCCCGTTAGCAGAAATGCTTGCCTTCCTGGTCTATTGGTTCAATGGTTCTGCCTTCTGGATAGTCATAACCATGGGTAAGGACTGTGCAATTTACCTCTTTGCATTCCTTGTGCCTGTCACAGGTGCTTAGTAAACATTTGATGAATTAAATTCAAAGAACAGTGTTTGCTTTTTTTTTTCATAGACTGACTAGTGGTTTGTATGCTGTGGATACAGTTGATGTTATAACAATGGAAGCCACTTAATAGCACATGGCATACACACTCTTGTCAGCAGTCTCATAATAATCATTTATGTAAGGAACATGTTTTCCCCATTCCCATGAATATTTCTTACTTTATATGCAATCCAATTCTACCATTTTTACTTGGATCTGGAGGACCTCTTGATATAAATGTTGAATTGATTTGAGTAATGCTAAACAATGAAATTCATCTATAAAACTCATGGTCTAAAATGTTAAAAGAAAACAATTGTGATGTTAACAAAACAAAACAACATGTTTACCTTTGTTCTTTCCCTAGTGTTATCTCAGATCACTAGGAAAGAACTAGAAAGTCTTGACGACTTTATAGATGTGACTAGTATTAGTTTACTAAGTATTACTAAGAAGTCGAGTTCATAAGCACAGATGTCTTTATTCATGGATAAATCTACCTAATTAGACACACATAGTTTCTCATGATATCTTAACCGTTATACATTTGCAAAGGTTTTTCATGATCTGTTCTGTTCCCAGAGCAGATCACATTTCAATTTTAGCACTGTTAAATTTTTTTAGCCATTTGCCTAACCATTTGCATCATACTTGGTATAGTATGAATTTAATATTTTAAATGTCTAAAATTAAGGCTAATGATGTTATGACTCTAGTAACAGAGAACTCCACCAGAAATTCTGCTGAGAGTAGGCATGTGTAAGGTTTTCTTTGTTTATTATTTTTTTCTTTCTTTTTTCAACTGGCCTCTAATTTCTGGTTTTGGTGAGAAAATAAAAACATAAATATTATGGCCAAACTAAGAAGAACTACAGCTCAGCAGGTGACTTAATCATAACAGAAATTTATGGAGAGCTTAAATGAGTACACACCTAATGTTATTAATTGGTTTCACAAAATCACGCTGCTGAGTGAAATGACATTGTAGGGGACATGCTATTTCCCTTCAATAGAATATAAGTTTCTTGAGGGCAGGGACTGTTTTGTTTTTGTCTCTGTATTCCCAGTACCTGCTGTAGTACCTAGTATATAGTAACAACTTAATAAATGCTTCTTTATTGAATTGAATGAATTCCCTTTAGGGACTCCAAATTGCCTATATCATAATTCCTATTATAACATATTGTTTTACTCATTCTCTTTTCTTTACTTTTACCTATAAATTTATTTTTTCACCCACTTCGCTACTTCTTTGTACTCCTCATTTTCAATTGGGAAGTCTCTACCTTCCAAAAATAAATGTCTATGTGGTAGGAACTGAAGTGTTCTTTAACATTTTTTTTTTGTAAATACTCATCCCTTCTATTTAAGTTGACAATTTGATTGACATTCTCTTTTTGTCCACATACCCTTTGTATAAGGAACCTTGCCTTTCAGTGTCCTGCAAAAGGCAATGGTCTCTGCTTATTCCTGAAATGTACGTAGGAGATAGCAGAATGGTTCAGAGAGTTGACCAAAGTCACATAGGGAGCATGTGACCAAGGGAGGATTTGCCTCCATGTTCTCTTACTCTAAATGCAGCATTCTTTCCACCATGCTTACTAGAATATACCATCTGGTACCAGCTACCAGATGTGGAAACTGAGTCACAGAGGGAGTAGGCAGAGTGGTAGAATGGGAAAAACATTGGCTTTGCATTCAGAGAAGATGGGTTCAAGCCCTAGTACCTGTGAGACCTTGGGCAATTCTCTCCACCTCTCTGGTCTTCAGTTTATTCATCTATAAAACGATGCGACTGTATAGTATGAGTTCCATGGTGTCTTCTAGCTCTAAATCTATGATCCTATGATCATGCAAAAGGAACTGTCCAAGATTGCATCATTAGCTATTACTAGAGCTAGGATTAGAACTCAGGTCTCTTGAGTCATTCATTTATCTATTCCATAAAAGTTTTTTAAGTACTAACTCTGAGCAAGGCTCTGGGCTCTCAGTCCAGGGCTTTTTAATACTATGCCACATTGTGTTTACTGTGAAGTCATTTGGCCTGGATACAAAATGGGAGAACAAAAGGACCACATGACAATAGGTATATACACACATGTACCATAATGGCTGCTAGTCTCTCATTCAGCAATTAGCACATTGACATTTAACAAATTCTCCAGGCATTTCTATAAATCCCTCTTAGTTTTCTCTTCATTCTAGCTCAGCAAGACATTCACATTTTTCATTCTTCAGATACATAATAACATCCAAATGGTTTTTAAGAGAGTTGTCCTTCCTTCCCTGGAGTGAAGGCTGAGACTCAACCAGTCTCAGAGAAAAGAAGGTCGGCAAATGCCCCAGGCTTTTTGTGCAGTGAGCCACAGCCACTTTCGGTCTGCCTGCATTTCTTCATTTTATTTTGGGAGGCAAGAGAGCCAATAAAATACACAAAAGGCACTGAGGATAGAGCATCATCTCCCATCTCTCAAGCCTGAGCCATCTTTTCAAGGTACTGAAGATGGAAACAGGAGTGGAGAAGGTGAGGGACTGAGGGAGAGGTTGAAGAGAAAAGAACAGAGATGGAGAGAGAAAGAGGGGGAAGGTTGTAGACATGGTCTTTTAAAATTTCTGCCCTCCTCATTCAGATTTCTTCTGCATAAAACAAGAGTGCCACCTGTTCACCTGTTCACCTGTTTTATGTGCTTACATTTGTTTTGTATTCTGGAATGGCTCAAGTAGGAAGCAGATTTCTAAAAAAGCTAATGTGCCATCTAGAGGGCAGGTAGGTGGTGCGGTAGATAGAGCCCTGGACTTGGAATCAGGAAGATTCCTCTTCCTGAGTTGAAATCCTGCCTCAGAATACTTACTAGCTGTGTGACCCTGGGCAGGTTACTTAACTCTGCTTCAGTTCCCCATCTGTAAAATGAGCCAGAGAAAGAAATGGCAAATCACTCCAGTATCTTTGCCAAGAAAACCCAAAATAGGATCATGTAGAGTCTGACATGACTGAACAACAAGAACAATGTGACATGAGCATGATCAGAGTTTACCAATCCTAAGAAACCCGGCTTTGTTCATTCTCTCAAAAAATTAACCAAAAAGCTACGTGAGAAACTCTAGAAAGTTCCAACAAATACACCCCTCTGGAACAATGTCACTTAGTTAATGTCATCTAACACAAATTTCCCCTTATACTACAGACTCTCAGTTCTAAACCATTCAATTTGCTATTTATCTGTGGTGTAAATGGGCTACCTTATAAATGTTGCATTTTTTTCAAAAAACTTGGTTTATAGGGTCATATACTTAGACCTAGAAGGGGCTCTTTAAGTCATTTAATCCAACTCCATTTTTTTGCATGAGAAAATAGAGATCTAGAAAAGAGAAGTAACCTCTTCAAAGTCATACAGCTAGTACATGAGAGAGGTTTCAAACCCATGTTCCCTGATGACAGATCTATCATGTGTACCTATGTACTATACCATTGTGCTATGTTGTTGTTTTTAGATCCTTGTTCTGTTTCTCTAACTAGTTTATAAGGTATTTGAGGGTTGGGATAATTGGCTGCACATCCATAGCACCTCTTCATTGCACGGATGGTAATTAGTGTAGCCTTGGAGTATTTTATTTTCAAAGATACTAAGTCATTCAGAAGATGACTGTGGAGGCAGGAAGACTCTGTATGTCTCAGAAAGAAACTGACCTGTATATATCTTGAATGACTTAGATCTCCGGGGTTGACTGGATGAAAATTAAATTCTATTTCCCCACGATTCTATGACAGAACTGATGTGGGGGCAGCCTAAAACTTTAAAAATATACCTGAAAGATAATGAGATCATGGAGTTATTTTTAAAATAAATTTTATTGATGTTTTTGTTTATATATTCCAGTCATTTCTGGAAATCTCTACACCTAATGTCCGAACTCTCCGTCATAACAAAGAACTTTAATTATAGCCGCCACATCAATCGATCAAGCAACTGATATTCCCTAAGTGTTTACTCTGTGCCAGGCAGCATGCTAAGAGCAGGGGATGCAAAAAAAAGGCAAAAGTATTAAATGGGTAGATTTCATTATATATGCATATAAACACACATACATTTATGCATATTATATATTATATAATATATGATGTATTTTATATGTGTGCATATAACCTGCCCTTGTCATTGTCTGTTCTCTGGGACTATTGTCCTTTTTTCATTTACTCAGAGTTTGACGTCCTGTGACTTTTCATTTGCATTTTTGTTACTATGCATATTTTCTGGTTCTTCCTCACATATTACTTTGGATCTACTTTTTATCTATTTTGTATGCATGCATATACATATACACATAAATATGTTCATATACACACATGTGTATATACATACACACATGTGTACATACATATACACGTGCATACACATATATACATATAAGTATATATGTATATGTATATATGTATATATATGTACACACACACATATATATATACACACACATATATACACACACACACACACACACACACACATATATATATATATATATATACACATATATATATATACACATATTGTTTCTTTTGACTATGTGGCAAACTCCTCGCTGGCAGGGACTATTTTCATTTTTGTCTTCACATTCCCAGCATCTAGCATAGTCCCTGGCACATAGTTGTAGGTACTTGTTGATTGCTTGAAAACCCATCCTTCTGAACCTTTCCATTTCTTTGAGTGCAAAGCCAACCTAGTCACCCAGGTTCTCGATCTCAGCATTATCCATCATCCCTTATCCTCATCTCCTCACTCCCCCCTCATTCTACACGTACAATCAGTTGCCAAGTCTTGTTAGTTCTACTTTCCCCAAATTTCTTGCATCTGTCCCTTTCTCTCTCTTCATGCATCCATCATCCTTGTTTACGGTCTCATTGACTCTTACCCAGATCACTGCAACAATCTTTCTGCTTCAACTCTTTCCCCACTCCAATTCATTTTCTACAATGATTTTCCTAAAGTTTGGATGCAACCATGTTATTCTATTACTCAGTAAATTCTAACGGTTCTCTGTTGCCTTTAAAATCAAATGTACACTCCTTTGGTTTTTAGAGACCTTAACAAATGGCCACATCCTACTTTTCCAACCTTGTCACATATTGCTCCCCTTTCTGCATTCTATAATTGAGCCAGACTGTCCCTTTTGATGTTTTTCATATATAAATTCTTCAGGCCTTTATTGCTCATGCCTGGAATGCACTTCCTACTTACTCATATATCTTAGAATCCCGTATTTCTTTCAAAACTCAGATTAGATGCTCCTTTGTATATGTGCCTTCTTTGATTCATCCCAACTGACAGTCCCATTCTCCTCAAATCACTTGGTATTTATATTGTATATATTTTGTATAAACTGAGATATGCACATAGGAAAGTATTCTGGCCTTTTTCTCCCAGATGAAGGCTAGCTACGCCAGTCAGTGAATAAACATTTATTAAGCACCTACTATTTACCTGGTGCTGTGCTAAGCACTGGGATATAAAAAGAAGCTAGACAGTCCCTGCCCTCAAGGAGTTTACAATCGAATCCATTTCTACCTCAGATTCTATGGGCTGAACTAAAGGGTTCTAGTGTTTCTTCTACAATGGTAATGGTTCAAGTCCCCATTCTATTGTACCCTTCTCTATTAGCAGCCAGTGATTAATGTCATAATTCCATTTAACCAATTAACCTCATTAACTTCCCAAAAGGATATTTTCTTTAAAGATATAGCCAGCACAGCAGTATAAAGTTTTTTGAACTCCTGGAATGTAGTGTATTCTCTCCCCTATCTCATTTTAGTCCCTGGAGAAAGTGGGCTCAAACTTAACACCATTTCTATATAACATGGGTCTCACCAAGTTTATTTTGAATGTGGAATGGCTACTACTGATAAGCTGGGTCAGAAAAGTCATTCCTTGGGGCATCGAGGCTAGACTAGTCAGCTGCTAATGCAAGCATGGATACTTCTCCTGGTGCTCTCTTTCCCTTTCAAAGATTACAAGGTAGTTATTGTTGATTTCCACAAAATCAAAGCCCCTAGAGGAACTAAACAATGGGAGAGGGGGGGTGCCAATCTGGAAGAGCAATATTCCAGAGTGAGAAGGACATAGGGAAGATTGGATAGTTTAAAGCAAGGGGGTTTCCCACCCCCCTCCCCAGTCCTAAGAGAAGTTCCTGGGTGAGATAGCAGCTGAAGCATGGTGGTATGTCTTGAAAGGAAGGAGCAGAGCCAGTAGAGGAATGAAAGAGGCTCCACCTTTGTCACATGATTAGTTGACCAAAACCAATTACAGAATATTTATAAATGTTCCAAATGTCTCCAACATACTTCTGTTACACATCATCATGTCTTTTTAGAAGCAGACTCCCCAGTTTTTTCCATAAGGAGGATTACAGCAGCACTCACCTACATGTATATGTTGTCTGCCTCCTTGCCAGATTGAATGTAAGCTCCTTGAGAGCAGGGGCTGTTTCATTTTTGTTTTTGTATCCCCGGCACCTAACACAGCGCCTAGCACATAATAGGCTCTTGTTGTTTATCCTTTGTCCTCAAGGAGGACCAATGATCACGAGCCTGATTTCTTGACTTGGAGATGGATTGGATTTTTGCACTTGGATAGGGTCTTAATAGATGATTGTTGATTGACTGCTCCTCAGAGTTGAGAGTACATGATATTTTGTCCTTAGTTTCTAAACTCTACACTACAATCTGACTGATTTGACTGGGGAAAAGGAGCCAGGATTCCTGAATCCTAACCTATTCATTTATTTATCCAGTATAACCCCAACATTATCGAGTGTTCTTGGGAAACTTACTTAAATGATCAATTTAAGGTTTCTAATCTGTCAAGTGAGATGAATAAAACACATTTATTTGAAAGTATTTTCAAATCTGAATACAAGGGTCCTGCTCTGGAGGAACACCATCTTGCTGAGTTTCAGATCAGGAAGTTTGTAATGTTTTGCTTACACTGAGATTTTGTAACAATGGTTATTTTAAAACATTTCTTGTTGGGAAGGGGTTACTTGTGTTATATGTGTCAATAAATATATATTGATGTATACCACCATATAATATGTATACTGTTATGTAATAAATATGCATTGATGTATACCATCATATAATATGTACACTGTTATAAATATGCATTGATGTATGTACTAAATTGGCATACATCATGGATACAAGTGTTAGATTCTAAACTCTCTTCTCTTGTTGTCTCCTTTCCCCTGGTAGAATATAAGTTTTTTGAGAGTAGGATCTTTTTCATTTTTTATCTTTTTTTTTCCCAACACCTAACATAGAGCCTAACACATTAAATGCTTGTTGAATGATTGACTGGGGACCATGTGCAGTATTTTCTCTGTACCCCAAACACCATTGAGGGTTAACTTCAATGTCTTCCTAAAATAGCTATTTGTCCAAAGAATTATGGGATGCTCATATTTTCCAGTGATGTCTATTATCAGCTCAGAGATTCATGTGTTTGTACAGGAAAACTTTTGGTTCCTATATATAATAAAACATCCTACTGAAAAAAAAATGCTTCAGAAGGTATTTTACCATTGCTGGAAGCATTCTAAGCACATTTAATTCTCCCACATGAGCTCTGCAAAAAGTCAGGCTATATATAATTTTTGCCCTCTTATTAAAAAAAACCTCAGTATCTTAAGTTAATTGCCTATGCATTCTCATTGATGGACCTGAATGTTTCAGCTGATGACAATGTTTCAGCCACCTGGAGTTTTATTTTTTTCAAACAAAATGTAAATGTCACAAATAGCTGTTTAGTGGTAAGAGCCCTGCACTAAGAAACAGCAGACTTGGGTTCTGCCACCTACTCTCTAGACATTTGACCTCTCTGACTCTCCCTTTCTTCATTTTAAAAATGGTGATAATAAAACCTACCCTGCCTGTTTCATGGGATTTTTTTTTTTAGTGAGGCTTCAATGAAACAATGTGCTTTTAATACAGTTATACCAATGTGAGGTATCATTATAATTATAATTATTTATTATTGTTATTAAATAGTAAAGATGTCACCGTGCTTGGCAGTGTTGGATAGTGCAGAGAACACTGGACTTTTAATTAGATGGTCAGGATGTGAGTCCTGCCTGACTTCTGATACTAGCTATGTTACCTTGGGAAAGTCTCAACCTTTCTGAGCTTTGGTGTATAATGGAGATTTTAATACTTACACTTACCTCCCAGGAACCTTGTGGGGAAAATGCTTTATCAAATATAAAACATTACATAAATGTAAGGCAAAGAAGAAGGAAGGTAGCAAGCATATATGTAGTACCTATTTTACACCAGGTTCTGAGCTATGTTTTATAAATATTATCTCATTTGATCCTTACAGCAACCTGAGGATGTAGGTGCTATTAATGACATTTTACACTTGAGGAAGTTAAGGCAGAGAGCATTTAAGTGGCTTGCCTAGGATCACACAGCTAGTAAGTTTCTGATGCAAGATTAAACTCAGGTCTTCCTGAATCTAGGCAGGTAGGTGGTACAAAGGATGGAGGGCTGGTCATGGAGTCAAGAAGTGAGTTTCTAGTATTTTTTAAAAATTGAGGGTAACACCATGTGGGAAAGAAGGGTTATCTTCCTTTTCTCAGTGGAAGGCTTTAGATGTGCATGTCAGAATAGCCCTCTTGCTTTACTACATGTATAATATGTGTGAATTTCATGCATAAAATGTGAAACTGCTAAGTGAGTGAGTGTATACTAAGTATGTACTCCTAGAAATTTTATATTGCTGTGCACTCTAGGAAATCGGTAAGAACTCACGAGGTAGCACATAGTGTGACTGCTTGCTTTAGAAACTTTTCCTCCCAAAACTCTGTGAAGTAGTTGACATAAGTCCTGTTATTCCCATTAACATACAGAAATCAGGGAAAGAATCTGAATTATAACATATTCTTAATCCTTAGATTTCAGTTTATTGAACTATAGTTTTATTTCTAAAAATTCAATTTTGTTTTCAGTTCCAAATTCTCTCCCTCCCACCTTTACCCACCCCATTGGGGAACTTCTATTTCCTTGCCTCCCCATTGAGAAGGCAAGAAAAATAAACCCATTACAAATGTTACAAAGTCATTTTTGAAAAGGGCTAAGTATTATAATCAATAACCTGAAACCCACAAAACCTGTTTCTGCATAGTTTGCCTCTTTCCACTTGCTACACATACAAAATTAGGAAAGTAAAGTCAACAAGTTATTAAACACTATATACCAGGTACTGTACCAAACGCTGGGGATACAAACCCAAGTATCCATATCGTGGCTGTTCTTTTTTAAGTTTTAGATTTTTTTTGGTAAGGCAATCTAGGTTAAATGACTTGCCCACAGTCACACAGCTAGTAAGTGTCAAATTGTCTGAGGCTGGATTCAAACTCAGGTCCTCTTGACTCCAGGGCCAGTGTTCTATCCGCAGCACCACTTAGCTGTCCCTATGCCAAAGGCTTTTAATATTTTGTGTCATGGACCCTCAAGAAGCCTAAGGACTCATTCTTAGAATAATATTTTTAAATGCATATAGTATGTAGAATTACAAAGGAAATCAATTATATTGAAATACAGTTATCAAAAGATATCTAGGTGGCACAGTGGATAGAGTGTCTGGCCTGAAGTTAGGAAGACTCATCTTCCTGAATTCAAATCTGTCCTCAGACACTTCCTAGCTGTGTGACCCTGAGCAAGTCATTTAACTTTGCCTCAGTTTCCTTGTCTTTTAAAATGAGCTGGAGAAGGAAATGGCAAATCACTCCAGTATCTTAGCCAAGAAAACCCAAATGGGGTCACAAAGAGTCAGACGTGACTGAAACGACTGCACAACGACACAGTTATCAAAATATTAAAAAATAAGTTTATGGCCTTTCTGAAATCTAGCATGGACTTCAGTTAAAAATCTCATACTAATATCTATCTATCATATCTATCATATCCTTTCTATCTGTCTATCTCTCTATCCATCTATCTATCCATCTACTTATCTCTCTCTCTCTCTCTCTCTCTATCTATCTATCCATCCATCCCATAGTTTGTTTGCCACCCTCTATCCTTGGGACATTTAGCTCTTTCCCAATTTTTAGCTGTTACTAACAGCCATAAACATCTTTGTACACATAGTTTTTTTTTCTTTTTAATTACTTCCTTGGGAGAAGCCCCACATTTAATAGAGATCACTATAAGGAGTTCAAGGGCTATTATAATCTGAACTCCTTGTGATGCTCTGACATCAGGAGTGTTCCTAATTGCCCTGTTATGCCTGTGTAGGCTTCCTGACTAATCCTTTTATCACTCTTAGATGTTCCTCTGCTTAAATAGAACCTACTAAAAATAATCTCATATAAAAATATGTACAGGGAATTTTCATAAGAAATTTATTGTGAATTTGGCCTTAAGTAATTAGATCAGTGGCTTCAGGAAATATGCATGACCTCAAGGGACGCCTTCAGTACACTGGGAGGATTCTTTGTGGAAGCTTTACAGGAGGACATGAACAACAACCACACAAGGTGAGTAGATATGGATGGATTGTAATCTGGACTGATGTAAAGACTAGCCACATAGAGGAGATTACGGAGGTTCTAAATACTGAGGACCAAAATAACTTACATTTGTCTATTTAACTAATTGGGCAGCTAGGTGGTGCAGTGAATAGAGTGCCAGGCCTCAAGTCAGGAAGACCTAAGTTCAAAACTGCCCTTAGATTTGTCACTTAAGATAGTGATACTTTGTCAGTAATAGCAAGTGACTTAACCCTGTTTGCCTCATTTTCCTCATCTGTAAAATGAGCTAGAGAAGGGAATGGCAAATTACCCTAGTATCTTTGCCAAGAAAACCCCAAATGGGGTCACAAAGAGTTGGATATGACTGAACAACATATAACTTTTAGAAAGACTTTCAGCATACAGAGAAGTTTTTATAATACTGCCCTGCCCCACCTTGACTTTTTCACCTTCTAGTTGTTCTTTCATCCCTAATGACAACTGATAGTCATCTTGGATCTTGCCATTTGCCCTTTGAGTCATCTGCAATTTTGACTTTTATAAATTGTGTTCCATTGCTAAAAGTCAAATAACATCAGTGGCAGATTGGTGAGGTTCAAAGGTGGGCTTTTATGAGAACACACAGCTTGGTACCATGGAAAAGGTGATACAATTTCTCATTCTTTTATTCGAGAGATGTCATTTAAAACCCAGCCAGTCTGCTAGCCAGTCAACAAACACTTAATAAGCACTTATTATGTTCCAGACACTGTTCTAAGCATTAGGGAGGCAAAGAAAGAAAAAACACAGTTCGTCCTAAGGGGAATAGTCTAATGGGGGAGGCTCCATGTAAATAACTATGTTATTTGGAATACAGTATGGATAGATGGTAATTTCAGGGGGAAGGAACTGCGAAAGATGGACCAAGAAAGGCTTCCTGAAAAGGGGGAGATTTGAGCTGAGTCCTGAAGGAAGTCAGGAAAGCCAGGAGGTATAGGGGAAGAGGGAGAACATTCTAGGCTTGAGGCACAGCTAGTGCAAACTGGTGAAGTCATATGTAAGGAGCACAACAAAACAATGGAGAGGAATTATATAACATTCCCTAGAGAGTAATAAAGTATATGAAGAACGGAAAGATAGGAAGGGGTCCACTTGGTTTTCAGTGTTAAACAAAGGATTTCATATTGGATGCTGGAGGTATTAAGGAACCATGGGAGTTTTTTCATTGGGGGAGGTAAGAAGACCTTTACTTCAGGAAAAAACACATGGGCAGATGAGTGGAGGATGACTTACAGTGGAGGAAGATGAGTCAAGAAAATCAATGAAAAGCCTATTTCAATAGTTCATGTAATAGTTGATAAAGGCCTGTTCCAGGATGGTGGCTGTGTATGTGGAGAGAAGGGAACATACAGGAGAAATGTTGTAAAGGCAAAAATGACCCAATCTGATCATGGGTTGGATTTATGAGGTGAGTATGAGTAACATCAAGGATAACACTGGACTTTGTCAGTAACAGCAAACTCAAGAAAAGGGGAGAGTTTGGGGAAAAGATAATAAGTTTTGCTTAGGTCATGTTGAGTTTGATATGCCTATGGGATATCCACTTTGAGATGTTCAAAAGACAATTGTTGATATGGGACTGGAGCTCAGGAGAGTGATTAGGTCTGAATATATAGATCTGAGAATCATCTTGCCTAGAGAGAATAATTCAACCTATGCAATGTGATGAGAAAACCAAACAAGATAGTACAGAGAGAAAAGAGGAACAAAGGAGAGCTGTGGGGTACACTTAATTAGTAGTGGATGTGACTTGGTTAAGGATCCAGCAAAAAACACTGAGAAAAAGTGGTCAGACATGTAGAAGAACTAGGAGAGAGATGTGTCACAAAAACCCCCAGAGAACAGAGAATAGATGATTAGTAAAAGGACATTAGACTGAGCAATTAAGGGATCATTAGTAACTTTGTAAAGAGTAGATTTAGTTGAATAATGAGGTGAGGAGCCAGATTGCACAGGGTTTAGAAGGGAGTGAGAGGAGATGGCATGAAGACACCTAGTGCAGTTGGCTTTCTCGAGGAGATCAATTGAGAAAAGGGGCGGGGGAGAAATATACAGTGATATCTATTGAGGATGGTAGGATCAAGCAAGGGTTTTTTAATGATAGAAGAGACACATGAATGTATTTGTAAGCAGCATGGAAAAAACTAGTGTGGTACTGGAAAAATCAGTTATTGCTAAGGAGACCCCCCCCCCCAAGAAAACCCCAGTTTGCATAATAAAGAATGGACTCAGACCTTTTGGCATTTAGCAAATGTCCCTGGGGCTCCGTGGCTCCACCAAGGAATGTCAATAAGATTATCCCACTTAATGATAACCTGTCAGAATCTTTTGATCTGTCAGGATCTTTGTTCCTGTTCCCCTGGACCACCCATCACCCTGTGACCTGGCCTGTAAATTTCAAGAGATAATTAACCACTGCACCCTGTATTTTCTATATAAACTACTTCTTCACCCCAATTTGGGGTCATTTTGATTTGGGTTGAACCCCGAATGGACGCCGGCTAATAAATTCTCCATTTAAAACTTATGCTCTGTGGCGTGTCTCATCCGCTCTTGGTATAACACCAGTAGGAAGTGCAAAAATGAAATGTAGAGAGAGTGAGAGGGGATGACAATGGGAGCATCTGCTGGAGAAGGCAGAAGGGGGTGGGATCAAAGGCACAGGTAGAGGAGTTTACCTTGGTGAGGAGAAGGGACATCTCTTCATGGAGATGATGGGGAAAGATGTTTGAGTGATGTGAGAAGAGAAGGAGAGGAAATGAAGGCACCTGGTACAGTTGTCTTTTTCAAATTTAGTCAAGAAAGGAAAGAAGAGGGAGCTCTTACCAAATGCCCTTGGGGCAGCTAGATGGTGCAGGGAGTAAAGCACTGGCTCTGGAGTCAGGAGGACCTGAGTTCAAATCTGGCCTCCGAGACTTGACACATTTGCTAGCTGCATGACCTTGGGCAAGTCACTTAACCCCAATTGCCCTGCCTCCCCCCCCCCCCCCAACTCCAGAAAAGAAAAAGTTTGGAGTAACTACTGTATGAGTGAGATAATGAATTGATTACTGAAGTGTCAAAGGATTATTGCAGTTTTACCTTAAATAAATCATTTAGTTTCTCTGGGCTCAAGTTTTCTCATCTGTAAAATGAGAAAACAACAACAATAATAGCTAGTATTTATATGGCACCTATTATGTGCCAGGGCATCTAGGTAGTGCAGTGGATAGAGTACCAGGCTTTAGTCAGGAAGACTCATCTCCCTGAGTTCAAATGTGGACTCAGACACTTAGTAGCTGCTTGACACTAGGCAAGTCACTTAAACCTGTTTGCCTCAGTTTCCTCATCTGTAAATGAGCTGCAGACAGAAATAGCAAGCCACTCCAGTATCTTTGCCAAGAAAAACCCAAATGGAGTCAAGAAGAGTTAAGCATGAATGAAAATGACAGAAAAACCACAAAAATGTGCCAGGCACCGTACTAAGTGCTGTGCAAATATCTCATTTGATCCTCACAACAAGCCTGGGAAGCAGGGGCCATCATTATCCCCTTTTACAGATGAGGAAACTGAGGCAAACAGAAGTTAAGTGAATTTCCCAAGGTCATACATGTTAAGTGTTCAAGGTTAGGTTTTTAACCTCAGATCTTCCTGACCCCATCCAAGTGGTCTCTGTGATCCTATCAAGCCCTAAATCCTGTGATCTCATGATCTACTTATTCATTCCTAGATCCGGTCCATCATCCATCTGTAGCAGTGGTGTGACAGCAAATGTTCAACAACTGGATCTCTGAGAAAAAAATCTTTTTACAACAGCCCCACTTTTAATTTACATTATTAACATTTTCTCTGTTACTTTCTTAATGAACACAATCAACAAAGCAATAAATCAAGTCCTAATTTGTAGCATTTGCTGTTTTCTGAAGTGTATATGCTCACAGTGAAAAATACAACAATGCAGTCTCAAATCAGCCACTTGAGCTAGCCCCGGCATGCACCTGATCTACAGTCTCTGATCAAGGTACACACAGACAGATACACAGAAAAGAGAAACACACACACTCACACATACATACAGATAGACAACTTTTAATGGGCTACCTACCCAACTGCATGCTATAATTTGGACAATATGTGTTTTCAGCCCCCTTGTTTTTGCAGTGCGGATGGCTAGGTTAATATCCTTTGAGCATTTAATTATTTCATTAAGGAGTATTCATGGTGTTCTGAGACTTGATGCAATTATCCAAATATTATCTGTGCATAGGAACAATAGGGAACCTTGACATCAATAGGAAATCTTTCTATCTGGATTCCACATGGGACATTCTCCATGACATTACCTTAGTTGAGCATTTGTCTCCCTATTTTATGCCTTCATTGATGTTGGTTTGAAATAGATCATTATACAACATGACCTTTGTGGTCACGTCTGTCATGGAATTCTGTATGCTTTTAACAGAGATGTAAAAGACACCAGGTTTGAGATAATTCTTTAAGGCTGCATTTTGTTCTGCCAAGTCAAATGCTTTAAAAAAAATCAACAGCCAATTGTGTGACTGGGGAGATACGGCCTAATGTAAAAAGAAATTGTAAAAGCCTATTCCCTTTCTGTGTTTTTATGAAGAATGCTGTTGATATATGGATGGACCCTTCTCAGAAAATTTTGGTAGAGATGTGGAAGTGGGCATATGGATCTGTAGTAACTAATAAAGAATCATAAGATCATAGAATTTAGAGCTAGAAGGGACCAAGAGGTCTTTTGTCCAATATTCTTATTTTTATGGATTAGAAAACAGACTTTGAAATTAAGTGACTGGGTCACATAAGGAGTAAATTGCAAAGCTAGAATTCAAACCAAGATCTTCAGATTTCAAACCAAGTCCTCTTTTTCACTATACCACAGTACTTTTATTTATTATTTTTAGGTAGACATTCAGTCCGTAGTCTTTTTAATTCTTTGTAGCATTCTTTCCCTTTATGATAGCTTGAAATTTAATTTGAGTGCCTTTAAAATTGAGTTTTTACGGATTTCTGCTGTACCAAGCTATTACTGACTTCATCTTGTTAAGTACCATTAACATATTGATACATAGTACACAGGGTACTGACATGGAAGAATCCAAATGGAGCTGTTTCACTATGTTTCATCTATGAAAACAGACCATTTTAGAAGCACTGGCAGATTTATCCATTTCACATCTATTTTAAGTCCTGCCATTGATTCTTTTGGCATAATCTGGTTTAGTGGAGTCTCATGTCAAAGTCTCTGGTGCGTCATTTTCTGCTCAAATGTTTTTTACTTTTTGTGAGATAATACTGTACACAGTTATTCATCATACTCTCTTGTCACTGTTAATAAATTAGCTTGGACCCTAAACCAGTGTTGCCCCCAGCTATATTGTCAATTCACTTGTCCAGGAAATTTTGGTGTTGGGCAGGTGTTTTCTGCCTGAGGGAGTTTCAATATTCTTTTGGTCTCTTTGCTGTGAGTGACAGTTTTGCATCAATTAAAATTATCCAAGAAATAACAAAAGCCAGAAGCCTTCCATTTAGTGGTACCTTCTCTGGGTGTTTGGATTCATTTGCTTACTATTTTTTTATTCTGAATTAAAAACCAAAAAGAGTATCACCCTATAAATAGAAGTACATAAAAAGATTGCGTATGGAATAGTCTTCATTTTATATTACTTGCTTTTTTTATTTTTTAGGAGAGAAGGCAGGGCAATTGGGGTTAAGGGACTTGCCCAAGGTCACACAGCTAGTAAGTGTTTCAAGTGTCTGAGGCGGCATTTGAACTCAGGTCCTCCTGACTCGTGCTCTATTCATTGTGCCACCTAGCTACCCCATATACTACTTGCTTTAAAATGTGTATGTGTGTGTGTATGTATATATATATATATATGTATATTTATGCATACATACATGCATATATATGTAATCTATTCTACACATTATTTTCAAGATTGTCCTGCTTATCCATGACTCTTTCTGAACCTCATCCTGTTTTCTTCTGTGCACTTAAAAAAAAGTTTCAGTGGCTCTCCTTTTTTTTCGTCACTGTTGTTAAGTTCCCCTTTCCCTCCCCCATTCCCCATTAAAACAGAGGGGGGAAAACAACATTGTACCAATTAAGCCTAGTCAAACAAAACAAATCTATGCTGTGCACATGTCCAAAAATGTGTATCTCTTTTTGCACTTTGAATCCATAGCCTCTCTGTCGGGGGTGTTGGATAGCATGCTTCATCATAAGGTTTTCTGGAGACTTTGGTCATTGCTTTGATCTGAGTACTGAAATCATTCAGAGTTAATTTTTCTTTGAAATATTGTTATTCTTTTATAAATTGCTATCCTGTTTCTGCTCACTTTGCTCTTCACTAGTTCACACTTTTCAAGAGTGTCTGAAATCATCTATTTTGTCATTTCTTACAGCCTAAGAACATTTATATACTATAGTTTATTTATCCAGTCCCCAATTGAAGGGCATCTCCTTAGATTCTAGTTACTTGTTTTTATTTTCCCCTTTTATCCACCTTTTAGAATCAGGATGTTTATTTGGCATAGGACTATTCCCTTCTCAGTATTATCCTACCTCTTAACCCCTCACCCCATCCCTACTTGTTTCCCTGTTCAGTTGAATACATTTCTAAACTGATTGTGTGTGTGTGTGTGTGTGTGTGTGTGTGTTCAACTCCCTTTGGTTCCATTCTTCTTTCAGATCAGAGTAAAATTAATCAATGGTGCCTACCCCTTCCATGCCTTCCTTCATGTTTGTACTTTTGTATACTTTTGTTCTTGCATACTCCAATTATGAGAAATATTATGTTCCACACACTTCTTACTTCCTATCCTACAATATTCCTTTTACTCTCCCTTTTCTTTGCCCCCCTCAGAATAGAACCAATCCACACCAGGTCCTCTTTTTCCTTGCTTAACTCTCTTTAATGCTTAATTTGAAGACATTAAGTTTATGAAAAGACACTTCTTTCTTCTCCCATTTGAATGTTAGCACTGCATCGTCATACAATCCCTTCCAATTGCTCAATAAAATTTACCTCCTCAGATTTCTCTAGAATCTTGTTTGTATTTCAAAGTTCCTATTCAGTTCTGGACTTTTCACCAGGATTTCTTGAAAGTCCTCTATTCTAGGGGTCTGCAAACTATGGCTCAAGAGTCCAATTTGTCTAGACAATCGGTTTGTAGGGCCAGTGAGGTAAGAATTGTTTTTACACTTTTAAATACAACAAAACTTCATTTAAAGATGTAAAAAACATTCTTGGATCACGGACCATACAAAAGCAGGCAGCAGAGTGGATCTGGCCCAAAGTTTACCCTGCTTTATTCCATTAAAGATTCATCTTCCTTTTCTTTCCTTCCTTCCTTCCTTCCTCCCTTCCTCCCTCCCTTCCTTCCTTCCTTCCTTCCTTCCTTCCTTCCTTCCTTCCTTCCTTCCTTCCTTCCTTCCTTCCTCCCTTCCTCCCTCCTTTCTTCCTCCCTCCCTCCCTGCCTTCCTTCCTTCCTTTCCTTCTTCCTTCCTTCTTTTCTTTCTCCCTTCCTTTCTTTCTCTCTTTCTTCCTTTCTTCCTTCTTTCTTTCTTTCTTTCTTTCTTGCTTGCTTTCTTGCTTTCTTTTCTTTCTTTCTTTCTTTCTTTCTTTCCTTCTCTCTCCTTTCTTTCTTTCTTTCTTTCTTTCTTCTTTCTTTCTTTCTTTCTTTCTTTCTTTCTTTCTTTCTTTCTTTCTTTCTTTCTTCCTTCCTTCCTTCCTTATTTCCTTTCTTTCTTTCTTTCTTTCATTCTGTTTTCTTCCTTCCTCTCTCTCTCTCTCTGTCTCTCTCTGTCTGTCTCTCTCTGTCTCTCTCTCTCTCTCTCTCTCTCTTTCTGTTCCCCTCCTCTCTCTTTGATCTTTTCAGGGTAAATTCTCAGTTTTAAGCCTATATATTTGCCTTTTGGAATTTTCTAATCCAAGATCTTCTCAAGATAGTAGAAGCTGCCAGGTCTTGTGTAGTTCTGTGATTGCCTGGTACTTAAACTCCGTCTTTCAAGCATTTGCATTATTTTTCTTTGATGTGTAAGCTCTGGAATTTTGGCTATCACATTCCTGGGACTTTTCCTTTTGAAGTTTTTCTTTGATCCACAGATTCTTTTCATTTTTCACTTTATCCTCTAGTTCTAATAGTTCTGGGCAATTTTCATTTATGCTTTCTTGAAATATAGTGTCCAGAATTTTTTTCATAAACATGTTTTTCAGGGAGTCCAATGATTTTTAAGCGATCTCTCCTTGGGGTACGCAGAGCCAAAATGGTAGGGCAATAGGAAGAAATACAAAGAGCTCTCTCACCACCATCAACTCTTCCAAACAGATCTAGAAAATATACCAAATAAAATCCCAACCAGGAAATACAAGAAAAAAAAATCATGAGTCATTTTTTTCTACCCCAGATCAGTATGAGAAGACAGCCAGAGAGGTCAGCAAACAATGGGGAAGGGATCTGTCTAAGAAGGTACTAAAAATATTCTGGCACAAGGAAAGGCTGTGCACCAGGGCAAGAAGAAGTCCCAGATCCAGTATAGAGGAGACTAAACTCATGCAGAGTGCAGAAATAGGTACCAACACACAGCTCTGTCAGTTAGTATTTAGTTCTGGGCCATAGATCTTGGGTGGATTGAGGAGAGGAGAGAGCAACTCAAGACACAAACCCAGAAGAAGAGAATGATTCAGAAATATTTACAAGAAAAGCCTTAAAGAAAAACACAGCTTGGACACAAATTCAACTAGAATTCCTAGAAAAGATGAAGCAAGCGTGTTTTTCTAAGACTAATTTTTTTAAAAGCGAAATTTCTTTGTTGTTATTTAGTTGTTTCAGACATGTATGACTCTTCATGACCCCATTTGGGGTTTTCTTGGCAAAGATACTGAAGTGGTTTTCCATTTCTTTCTCCTGATCATTTTACAGATAATGAAACTGAGGCAAACAGGGTTAAGTGAATTGCCCAGGGTCACATAGCTAGTAAGTGTCTGAGGCTGGATTTGAACTCAGGTTTTTCTGACTCCAGGCCTGATGCTCTATCTACTGCACCATCTATCTGCCCAAAGAGAGTGCTAGAGGAAAAAAATGGAAAGGAAATGATCACTACAGAAAAAACAAAAAGAATTGGAAAGGAATTTAACAGCTTAGCACACACCTTGCCCAAGTAACAAATACCCTGAAAATTAGAGTTAGTCTAAAGAGAAGCCAATGACTCTATGAGGAAATAAGACACATTAAAACAAAGCCAAAATACTGAAAAAAATTAGAAGAAAATGTAAGGTATCTCATAGCAAAAACCAACTGACTTGGAAAACATCTAGGAGAAAAAAATTAGGAATCATTGGACTATCTGAAAGCCATGATCAAGATCCTAGGCATCCTATTTTAAGAATAATAATAATAAAGCCTGTCCAGATCTCTTAGAACCAGAAGACAAAATGGTCAGTGATTGGCAGAGCCCGGATTTGAAGTGAGGTCCTCTCCAAATCCATATTTCTTTCCCTTGAATCACATTAAATCAAGACCTTAAAAAAAATACACATGCCATTAAGGTTAAGCTTGTTTGATAAATTCTTACTTTTACAATATCTCTGCCACCTCATCTTTCTTATGAAGATATCTCCTCCTTCTTGTTTGTTAATGAGGAGGGTGTTTGAGGAGAAGTGAGAGACATAAGAGTGGATAGAGCTGTCTGACCTGCTGTGGGCTGACTGGGGTGGGTATCAACTGCTATCATTCAAACAAATGATGATCTCTTTTCATCCCATTCATCCCCTACACTAGCCCTGACACGATTGATACTCTCTTTACGCTGGCCCCCACCACTGCTCTCTGCTTCTCTTTCCTAGCAAAGCTGGGCAGCAGTGATGAGAAAAGTGGCAAGTTTGAGGAAGCTTTCTGAACTGATGCAGAGTGAAGGAAGCAGAGCTGGGAGAACAATATCCATGTTATATTCATTTACTCTGGCCCCACTCCCTGAGGGCTACAAGCATTACTTCCTTAGTCTTCCCCACCCCTGATTCTCTAGGAAACTAAAGGGGTTGAGAGAGTCTCTCTTCTCTGCATTGGCTAGAGCCCGCACAGATCATATTCCTCCCAAAGTTAAGGAACCAGAACCAGCACCCCAGTTCCATTTCACCACTTAACATCAGATTAGCTTTTACAAAGAAGGATTTATTTCAAAGGTACAGGTCAAACAAGAACAAACATGCACACATTTCCCTCAACAGCTGAGTGGAGGGTATAGTCCTTCCTCCACTCACCCCCCACACACTATCTTGGTCTCTTGGGAGGGAAGAAGGACCAAGCTCACAGCTTAACTCAGTTACTATATAGTATTATTCTTACCATGTTCAAACCCAAATCCTCCCTTGGGATAGCATCTCAAATGATTTGCCTTTTTAGGGCTTCCCTGTTGGGCTGGCTACAACATCTGGCCTAGCATTCTGGGCTTCAACTTCCATAGCTTAAGGTCCCAAATGGTGGCTCCCCTCTCAGCACCCAGAATTAAAAAGGACAAAAGAAAACAGACCCAAGCCCCCAGCCCACCTCTAGAGGCCACATGGCCTAGGTTGGGGTAGGTGACGTTCAGGCTCTTCTCCCACTTAAGTGTCTCCTGCTGTGAGGGAAAGAGTCCATCACCAGACACAAATTCAAGAACAAGACCTAGACTGTCAGGTCTTTGTAAAGATGCAGATAGTTCCAGGTATGCAGCCAATGGAAAGAGACTATTGTGTGGTAGGCCAGTAAAAAATGTCCTCACACACACTAGTTCTCCTGTCTCCCAGAAGGAGGTTTCAGGCATTTCTTGTTAAAGTTCCTCCATCTTAGGTGATCTGGGCATGCACCAAATCTCAGTCATATGCACAATCATAATAAATCAAAAGAACACTAATATGAAACTAAACAATGTGTAATTGTAATGACTGATCTTGGTCCTAGACATCAGATGAAGATCACAACTTCTTCTATCTTGAAGAGGTAGTGATTGTGGGTGTAGAATGTTACATACATTGTCATGTGGTCCTCATCCTAGTTTGGCTTAACTGTTTTCTTTTTTCTGTAACAAGGGCTGTGTTTGTGTTTGTATGGTATATGTAGAAATGACTGATGTAAAAAAAAGAAAACAATAAAATATTAATTTAAAAATGAAATTAAGGGGCTGGAGTAGATGAAATCTGAGATTTCTGTCAACTCTGTCATCTTGTAGTCTCCTAAGGCATGGATGGATTATTTGTGCCAAAGCAATGAGTGGCCACAGTGATGAAGTCATTGAAATGTTGAGGCAATTCTGTCATTTTTACATCTCTTCCATGTGGAATCATCACAAATGGTTGTATTTCTAGGCTAATCAATGATTTTTGAATATTTAACCCACAAACCTGTCAGCTTTAATGGCCAGCTATGGACTGTGACATTTCTCCTTATCCTCTTTAACCAGGAAATTCATCATGCAACTAAGTAGAACTAAGTGGGGTGTCAGAGTCTCTTTCAATAATGATCAGCTTCCCTTCCTATCTTTCTGAAGCAGGAACCTAATTCAGTAGTTAATAGATAGTTTGTAGAAAAGTGGCTCTTATCTTGTTGGGAAAATGGGATTGGTTAGTACCATGCTAGGTGTTATAGTCCAGTTGATAAATGATGTTGGGTTGAAAATTTTTCCATTAATGGCTTTAATTCCATCCAATCAGGTCTCTCTCAGGCAAACACAGGTAGAAGAACACCTGGAGTATCTCACGCTTACCATCCTTATAGATCTGTATAGTTATCCTTTAAAATGTGGTATGGATGACTGGTCCCTTCAGATTTGTACTTAGCATTAGCCTAGAAAACCTGACCTCATTCTTAGGTAGCCACTCCCTACTCCACCTCCCTTGACTGACATCAGTTGGCTTATTTGTTTGCTGAAATGGTCCTTCTGTCATCTTTGTCTGACCTACCACAGAGCCAGATCCCATTATAACTGGGAAAAGCTCTCTCATCTCCTTGAGCTTACTAGACACTGTTCTTCACATACAAATACACTGCTGTGATCTTCAATTATTAAGACACATGCTTTGAGCTGGTTTTCTAGGAGTGGGGATGGGTTTACACTGATCTATGGTCTTGTTTCAAGTTCACCTTGTGATCAACACCATACATTTCCCTGTAGGTTGGCTAGAGTTAGAATGGAGTCATGAGAGAAGCTAACTAAAATATAGTGGGGGTGGGGTAGACTTCAAACTTATGACCTTGACCTCATTAGCTTAGCTTAGACGTATTGAGAATCTCCTAGGCTGTGACAGAATGCCCTTTCTCTAGCCATTTCAGATATTGAGGTGTTAAAGGACAAAACAAGATGGAGGTGATTTTTCTTATTGGGGGGGGGGTGGGGAGGAGAAGGTTTTGGACAACTTTGTTTACCTGGATTGTGAAGTCCTTATACTCAAAACCAGAAGAATTCTTCCAACCAAAAATAACTTGCATTATCCGAAGAAATAAAACAGTACAAAAACCAACCAAATGGGAGTTTTACCTTTTATTCAGGACAAATTAGTAGTTCCATATTTTTCATGTGATTGTGAGTCTATGGATTTCCTATAGTTATCATGGCATCATTTAATTTGAATAGTAAAAGATAATTCTCTTTTCTTTCTTTTTTTTTTGGAGGGGGGCAAGGCAAAGCAATTGGGGTTAAGCAACTTGCCCAAGGTCACACAGCTAGTAAGTGTCAAGTGTCTGAGGCCAGATTTGAACTCAGGTCCTCCTGACTCCAGGGCCAGTACTCTACTCACTGCACCACCTAGCTGCCCCATAAATGATAATTCTTGATAGAGGAATCTTCCTGCTAATTCATGTCACCTGATTCCTCCTCAAAGGACCATACCAAAATGGATAGAGTGCTGGATCTGGAACCATAAAGCTCTTAGTTCAAACCTAGCCTCTGATATTTACAAGCTGTAAGACTGGGCAAGTCGCTGCTTCCTCGTTTGTAAAAGGGGTATAAGAACACCAGTAGTACTGATCACATAGAGTTATTGTGAGGTTCCAATGAGATAACTGTATATAAAGTGATATCTACATCGGAGTTATTGTTTATGGCATAAGATCTTATTGGATGCATTGAGTCAAGAAAAGCAGCCAGTTTCACTAGTGCTATAGGCCGGGCCCCACGAGAACATAAGATCAATCTCCCTAATCATTGACCCCTTTCAGAATACTGTCCATTTGTAAATGAGATGTAAAGAAATCAGCCTGTGCCTCAGCATTACTGAACACCCTAGTCTCATGCTTATAAACAATTTTGGGAATCACTGGTCACTAGACTGAGCAGCTAGGTGGCACAAAGTGCTAGTTCTGGAGTCGGGGAGATTCATTGTCATTTATTCAAATCCTGTCTCTGACACTTACCAGCTGTGTGACTGTAGGCAAGTCACTTAACCCTTCTTGCCTCAGTTTCCTCATCTGTAAAATGAACTGGACAAGGGAATGGCAAACCACTACAATATCTTTGCCAAGAAAATGACAGATAGGGTCACAAAGAGTTGGGCACTACCAAAACAACTGAACAACAACCGTCACTAAAACACTACAACTAACCATTTTAATTTCTTGCTCACAAATACAGGGTGTTCCTAAAGTCTGGACACAGAGGCAAAAATGTGTATTTTCAAGAAATGAAATAAATGAAAATTTCAACCACATTTTGTTTAATTGGAATATTAACAAATAACATCTTCAATATGATTTCCATCATTTGTGATGCAAAAGTTGATGCGCTTTGCAAGATTCACGTGAACTCGATGCAGTAACTCCACATTGCCTGTGTGTCTAGACTTTAAGGACACCCTGTATAATGACAGGACACTCCAGGTGGACAATACAATGCTATTTAGTTAGATGTGAAGCAAACACTAGGTTGGGGGTTCCTGAGTTAGCCACAACCCTACTTTGGATTATAGGATTAAAGTATCACAGATTTAGACCTGGAAGTGATAACAAGACCTAAAACAGCAGCAACAAGAACGGTAGGTAGCATTTCTACAGCCCTTTAACATTTGTTAGACACTTAACAAATATTAATGCACAACAGCCCTGGGAGGTAGGTGTTATTATCATCCTTCTTTTGTAGATGAGGAAACTGAGGCAAGCAGCAGTTAAGTGACTTGCCCAGGGTCATACAGCCAATATCATATACATACGTGCATATATATTATATATATATGTGTGTGTGTGTCTATCTATCTATATCTCAGAAGGAAGAACTTGAACCCAGATTTTCCCTTGACTGTTACTCATAGTACATAAGTCCCTCCTGACTCTTCTACGCTGCTGCCTCTCAGTCATCTCTCTCCTTGATGTCACAATATAAACGTTGACATTTTCGCTTTCCCATTTTCCATTTTCATTTACTTCATTTACCTTCTTCTTTTGCTTTGCATCCTATGCGGTTTTTGACATTTAAAAACCATATTTTATTCCCTCTATTTAATAAAAACAGACCCATGAAACTCCCCAATGAATAGAGAAACCTGAGTTTGTACTAATTTGGATGGAAGTGTTAGCACTTCCATAAATGTAACTTAGATCCACCTAAGCTGTAGTTAATTTGAAATCATATTTGGATAGTTGCTTTGGCATTTTCTTTAATGATTCAGAAGATCAAACTCAATTTGAAACATAACTATTGCTATCCTTCATAATGTATAGCAATGCTAATTTAGAAAGCAGCTACCCAGCACCATAGCATGTAGAACTCCAGGCCTAGAGTCAGAAAGACCTGAGTTTGAATCTTGCCTCAGGCACTTCCTAAATGTGTGACCCTGGTCAAGTCAATTAGCCTTTTTGGCCTCAGTTTCCACATCTGTAGAATGGGCTTAAAAAAGGCAAAGGCAAACCACTCCAGTATCTTTGCCAAGAAAGCCTCCAGTGGAGTCACAAAGAGCCAGATACGAGTGAAACAACTGAACAACAGTTTAGAAAGCAAGAAACTTCTACTGAATTTATGATCAGGTAAGAGAATGGTTCTCTTCTACTGGAAAGGACCATGCCGATAGTACATTCTTGAAAACAGAATCTTCCCTCAGAAGAGGAGGCTAAGATCATCACAGGATCCAAATCAGAACTCCTTTGATTTAGGATTTTAAAAACAAGCAAGGGCTAAATGCTTCTAAGTATAGCCTCCTGTCTAGTTGTGATAACACCACTTAGTGTATGTGTATTTGCTGTGGTTTGCAGCAGCTGATGGACAAGAGTGGGGAGAGCTGTACTTCACAGCGATGCTGAAAAACAAGGAGAATGTATTAATCAGAACAACAACCAAAAAAACCCCAACAATGGAGATGGCGTGTATGTGCACAGAATAAAAGACTTGTGCCTGCATCAGGTTTCTTGCTTTCCCTTCATCTCTCCCCACCACCTGCATTAGCAATCACCATCAGTGCTCATCTTTGAATATGAAAAACAAAAATATATACACATATAAAAATGTGCATTTTATTACCCCTGCCTCCATTATCTTTCCTGTCAAAACTCCTGCCAGGAGAAAAACACACACACACACACACACACACACACACACACACACACACACCACCTAGAAGTTAACTGAATCCGACAGGGCCTGTATCACAGCAGCTTAGCAGATTGTATAGGAAGCCCAACTTAAACAAATTAAATCTTGCCTCCCAGGGAGTGTGTGAGCCCAGTGGTCAAGGAAATACAGGGAGATATCTGGAGATCAACAGCAAGGAGAAACAGGGTGAGTATGTAGATTTATATTTGTGACCTGTTGCCCAGAACTGGACTAATGTAAACCTAGTTTCAATTACAAAGGCTTATGAATCATTAATGCTCAGTGTCTCATTTTTTGACTATCTAGATACTCTTGGAATCTCTGAATTTAGCTCACCCTTCCAATAAACTTTTTGAAGATACATATATATATATATAATATATAAAATATTATAAAACAAATAAACACATAAAATGAAACTGGCTAAGTTCGGTAGCAAGGAGTGAAACTTACAGCACCAATATAGAAAGTCTCTATACAACTAGGTGGTATAGTGGATAGAACTGGCCTGGAGTTAGGAAGATTTGAGTTCAAACTTGGCCTCAGACCCTTACTAGCTGCTTGACCCTGGGCAAGTCACTTAACCCTCATTTGCCTCACTTCTTTATCTGTAAAATGGGGACACACTGGAGAAGGAAATGGCAAATCACCCCAGTGTCTTTGCTAAGAAAACACCACAGACAAGTCCATGGGGTCATGAAGAGTCAGATATGAATGGTGGACTGAACAACAACTGTAGGACCTGCAGAGTAGAAAGGATGTTGGTTTATAGGGGCGTCTAGGTGGTGCAGTGGATAAGCGCTGGTCCTGGAGTCGGGATGACCTAAGTTCAAATCCAGCCTCAGACTCTTACTATATGACCCTAGGCAAGTCACTTACTGTTTGCCTCAGTTTCCTCATCTGTAAAATAGACTGGAAAAGAGAATGGCAAACCACTTCAGTATCTTTGCTAAGAAAAACCCAAATAGGGTGACAAAGAGTCAGACACACCCTAAATGACTAAACCACAATGAATAAAATTGGTATAGTTGGAGAACTTCAGTGATGACAGTATTTGTATCCTAAGTTATGTTTCTAGGTGCTCTTCGGATCTTCAATGTCCTTCATAAAATATCGCACCCAGGACTGAACAAACAATACTCCAGATGCTGCCTGATAAGGGAAGAATACACAGGTAGGTACCTCCTAATCCCTGGAAGCTATGCCTATCATGGCAGCCAAAGATTGTAATAATTTTCCAGCCACTCTAGAGAAGAAATTGAAACTATGACCCCAAAGTTACTAAACTGTGCATACCTGTATCTCCTCTGTCCTTCTTAGTCCAGAGATGAATTTTCTTAGCCAAGAAGATGGAAAGACAGAAACTGAGTAGCTCTGCCTTCTAACATAATTTTAGTCCCCCTCCTCTCCCCCAATCTCAAAACATCTTTTTGTTGTTCTTAAATTTCTTTGCCATGATTAGTTCATTCTAGTCTTTTCTACTCTTGATACTATTCTTATGGGACCATGTCACACTCAATAGGATGTGAGCTTCTTCAGAGAAAGGACTATTTCATTTTTGTCTTTATGTCTCCAGCACCTAGCACATTGCTTGGCAAGTACTAAATGCTTAATAGATGCTTACTGATTGGTTGGTTACCCTGGTATTCATCCTCTGTTATCTGCTTTCGCTTCATCCATTAAAAATCCATGTTCTTTGATGAGCTCCTTAGGTATCACCATTAGCCTCTTCCATCAGAACCATCTTTTTATTTTTAAACATGAAAATAATTTTATTATAATTTGGCAGCTACCAAGAACTATGATTATTGTCATATATAAAAAAACAGAAAAAAAGGATTGCACAGGAGACTGTAAATCTACCATGTATGGTTTGCCTTTTAAAGTATATATATGAAATTTAAAGTGGCTCTATCAACACACTGTTCTTCTTGTCTGCGTCTTTTCCTTTTGCTCTCATCTGAATATTTTTAAATGTTTCATTGATGCTCTTTTCCTTCTTTGCATTTGCTGCCTTTTTTCTCTCTCTTCTATAACACTCTCCCTTTCCCCAACAAGAGCTATCCCTTTGTATTATTCATGTCTGGATATATGTTATCTCATTTTGCACCTAGAGTTAGTCTATCTTTTCTCCACCAAAAGGTGAGAACATTATTTACTTCCTCCATTTCTTCCTCAGTGGGCTTGTTTCCTGGATTAGAAGTCTGGTGGTGGGATTGTGAAATTAAAAAAAATATATGATCTGTTTTGTGATGGTCACCATATTAAGTTGAGTGACATTTGGGGATGAGTAGGGGTGGAAGAATACTTGTCAACATTATGGTATAGGGAGTAAAGGGGAATGTGGCCCAGGTAACATAAGTTTTTGTGTTCGAATGCTAAAGGGGAGTTTACTCTTTGCATGTGCATCAAACCCATTCTCCATTTTTGCTAGCCATAGATACATGGGCTAATAAATTCATTAGCTAAATCTAGGTTTTCTCTAAGTTACACTGGGGCCTCAGAACACTATGATTGAGGATCTATTGGGGAACAACGGCTATATCTACCCTAGCACCCAAGAAAAAATGCTCTTACACAGAAAACTTTTAAAAAGTATTTGTTGAATTAAAATGAATTTTTTAAATACTGTTTGATCAAAAGCAAGGTATAGCAAAAGATTTGGAAGGATCAGTGCAAATCCGTTCCCCAATTCTGAGGGGGAAAACAGCTCAAAATATATGTAGGGGGTTGATTAAAGGAACACAGTACTTTGAACAAGTTAATGAGGTTGCTAGGGCTTTGTTTGGGATTATGATCAATGTTTGCTGTAGCAAGTTATAGAAATGCTCCTTAGTACCTTCTTGAGAGTAAGTTTCATTAATGGAGGACTGCTTCCAGGTGAATGGGTCTCCTGTAGGGCTGGACAGTGTGTGGTATGAGTGTGTGTGTGTGTGTGTGTGTGTGTGTGTGTGTGTAGCGCTTTTTGTTGGCCTATAAGGAAGGAAGACCCAATAAGAACTTTTCGGCCCCTTTCCCCTTTTAGCTTTCTTTGGAAATAGCATAGTGACCTGAGGAAGCTGAGACTTGGTAGACTTCCTTTTATAGGCCAATATAAAGGGGTAGCTCCTCCCAGAACACTTGTCCCACTGGGTTCCTAGTCATCTTGGGACAGTTTTTCACATTGTTGTTGTTCAGGTGTCCGACTCTTTATGACCCCGTGGACTATAGCACACCAATGCTGCCCATGGGCTTTTCTTGGTAAAGATACGAGAGTGGTTTGCCATCTCCTTCTCCAGTGGATTAAGGTAAACAGAGGTTAAACGACTTGCCCAGTGTTCACACAGCTAGTAAGTGTCTGAATCCATATTTGAACTCAGGAAGATGAGTCTTCCTGACTCCAGGCCTGACACTATTCATTATGCCACCTAGCTAGCCCAGGCTATCTCACTCTTCAAAAATGCTCCACCAAATTGGGGCCAGTCAAGTTAGTGTTTGGGCTATCAATTAGTCAACAAGTATTTATTAAGCCCCTATTGCATGCCAGACAAAATGCTAGGCATTGGAGATACAAAGACAAAAATAAAATAAATCCTACCCTCAAGGAACTTATATTCTATTAGGGGAGACAACATATACTCATATATGTGTGTGTGTGTGTCTCCACAGTAGGCTTCTACTGAGCAGAAGCTTCCGTATTAGGTTGTAATCTCATTAGCCTTTTTTCTGGTTCCAGTGGATAAAAAAATACATTTCTGGGGAATGAAGACTCTCTACTTGAAGAATAAACCTTTAAAAGAAAAAAAAAGGGTCGTGGGTGGAGCCCAACTTGTCCTGTTGTTTCTAATATATTTTTAAGCAGCCACCGGCTGCTTCAATAACTTGATTGTCCTAACAGGGTATACAAGGAGAGCAGGCTGCTTTGACAAAGGGCTGTCGGACGTCAAGCCTCACTGGTCACATGAAGTGGGTGATGGAGAGTTTACAGAGAAGAGGAGGGAAGGACCAGAGTTCTCTCATTCTATTTATGAAAAGGAGGTCTGGAGTTAGATGAAAGGGGCCTAGTATCCTGCATGAGTGAAGTTCAAGCAGCACCCCACGTTCCTCCAACTGCTAATCCATTAAAAACAACAACAAAACCTGAACAAGTAGGTTTTACAAACATAATCCATCCCACAATGGAAGTAGGGTGATGAGTAGGCGCTGCCTCAGATCTGCTGCTCTGCATGAAGCCTTTCTTAAATTGGCAGCTCAACCAATGGAGAAGTGGCCCTTTAGAAATGCCTGGGGTTATGACATGTGACCTCGGGGTAGCCAGTGGCATAATTTAGCCCTGCATGGCTCGATTTTGGGTCTGTCTGATAAAAAAGCAGTGGTGAGGATGAAGTAGAATGTCTGCTGTTTTAGGAGCATTCTGAGGAGGTGGAAGGGGAATAAATTAACCCCAGGCACTTTTCGATAGTTCTGCTTTTTAGTTTAAAAATTTCAGATTTTAAAAATATTTTTGATCTTTTCAAAGTATAAATGAAATTAAGTCATAGGATGTTAGTGTTGGGAGAGACTTTAAGGGGTCTAGCCCCTACATGTTACAGATGAGGAAACTGAACTCTAGAAGGGCTGAGGACCAAGATCATATAGCAATCATCTGTTAGAGCCATGATTTGAACCTTCTCTCCTGAGTCCAATGTCCATTGCACCCTGTTTTGAGACAAGAAATTCAACTGAATGAAATACTAGTTTGGTTTGATATGCTGGAATTTTGTCCCAATAGGGTCCCAGAAATATCAGATATAAACTGTTGGGTGGGGGAGAGTGCTTCCAATTTGAATCAAAGTGTCACCAAAAGCAGGCAGCACCTTTCAAATAGCCCAGTGAGGTTAGTGAGAGCTTGATTCAGAGATTATTTTCACATTATGGTTTTATTCCAGGCCTAGTCTTTTAGAATATGATTCCCATTAAGATTGGTTCATGGGGTGTTTGTTTTCAAATATATATATATATATCATATATATATATATATGATATATGTATATATCTTGATATTTCACAACATGAATCATTTACTCAAAATCTCATCAATTTTTTTGAAATAAAATATTTCCCAAAGGAGAGCTTTGAAATTGAAATTACAAAGTTGAAATTGAAGTCATTATAAAATAGCAAATTTTCTTTAAAAAAGTTGATACTTTAGATAGCTATTACTTGACTGTGAATTCTTCCCCCTTTCCCCTTCGATAGCCAAGTCCAAAATGTTACCTAGTCATGAGGTTGAGGTGAATGTTGGCTATGCCAATGAAATGTGAACCCCTGGTAGGTTTTACTGATTCAGCAAAGTTTTTGAGTTAGAACCTGCTGATGGTGACACAACTCACAAAGATGATTGACAAAGCCCCAGAGAGGTTGCTATTTGTGTTGGTGAAGAAAGTTAAAGATCACAGATCCTGAAAGTATCAAAACATAGGTAAATTTGGAATACAACCACCCCCCCATCCTCCCACCCCCATTTCCAGAACTCACTGTCAAGGAAGAGTTGGCTAGAGATTCCTTTCTATGGGTACACTGCTTTGGGACAGTCAAGAAACACCTTTCCTCATGGATTTAATTAGAGGAGATTTGTAACAGTCATGAGGATCATAGATTTAAAGCTGAAATGGATTTTAGAGATTACCAAGTCCAAATTGTCTCATTTTACAGATTAAGAAATTGAGTCCCAGAAAGGTGACTTACCTAAGATTTTGGTTGTAGTTGTTTGTTCTTCATTTTCAAAGATGACCAATGATATCACAGGTGATGTCTTGACTGATGGGTGAATTGGATTTAAGAGAGGCAGACTTCCACAAAGTCCTCAGCCTCACTCTCTCTTTCAGAATCATCCAAGTCCAGTGGCAAGACAAAAGTCAAGACAACTAGGTAATGGTCCAGCATGCAGTGGATGACCTTGGCATCTTCAATATCTGACCAAGCTCCTAGTGCTCCATAGCACCTGCTTCAGCTGCCTTCATGGCCATTGGAACAAATTGTTCTCTGCCCATTCTATTGGCGAAGATGTTCACGTTATTGGGGTAGATATCCCCCCTACCTCACTGACAAGTTTGAGGCCTATTGGTTACCCTCAACCTGGTTTAGCCCATCTGCCAAGATGGTTTGCTGATATGTGGCCACTGCTCACAGAAGCCACAGTTTCTTGGAGCCACAGATGAGAGTTGGGTGGCAGATGGACACCAAGGGTGCATGAGCAGCCCTGAAAAGGGCTTGGCATTCTTCACACCAGAGGTCCTAGTCCTCCTGGACTAGAAGTGGCCTTTTTTCTTTTGCAGGGGGTGATAGAGCATGAATAGATTGTTATCTGAAATGGTAGAAGGATTGAGCGATATCAATGAATCATTGGCATGTAATACGACTAGTAATAGCTAACATTTAGATGGCACTTTAAAGTTTGCAATGCACCTCATATATGTTATTTCATTGACTTATTTATCAGGCATACTATTATATATTTTCAGCATATTATAATAAGAGCTCTTCTAAAAAGGGTGGACATTTATACAGTTTTCTTCTCTTTATCTCCCCCATTTTTAAAGGTTGCATTGCTATTAAGAAAAAAAAAAAGCAAGGTGTTCTGAGATTAGATTCAGAGTATTTTAAAAGAAAGTCATTTCCTTGTCCTCATCCCAGGCTAAGCATAAAAGACTGAGTATGAGAGAAACTCCAGATGCCAGGACCTTGTCATTTTGCTGTAATGATAATAATCAGAATTAGCACTTTCCAATGAGAAACTTAAAAACTTTTACAATTATACTGGAGCCTTACTGTACACACGCTGCTGTGGAGAGACAGCTATATTTAATGCCACAGGACCTGGCTTCAAATTCTGACTCTGCTACTTTCTGCCTGTGTAAATTTGGGCTAATTGTTTAACTACTCCAGGACTTGTTTTCCTTATTTGTAAAATAATAAGCTAGAGTTTCCCAAAGGTTCCTTTGCACTTTGATATCTAAGAGCCAATGGTATAAGGGGATGTTAGTGTATTATTTTAAAGTGGCAAGTGGATCTTTTTTTTATAACACTTTATTCTGCAGCAACTAGGTGGCACAGTGGATAGAGGGCTAGTTCTGGAGCCAAGAAGACATCTTTGTGAGCTCGAATCTGACCTCTGACACTTACTAGCTGTGTTACCCTGGGCAAGTCATTTAACTCTGTTTGCCTTGGTTTCCTCATCTGTAAAATCAGAAGGAAATGACAAACCACTCTAGTATCTTTGCCAAGAAAACCCCAAAATGGGTCACAAAGAGTCAGACATGACTGAAAACAAGTGAAGAATAAAAACAATCTACAGTGGATTCCTCCTCCCTCCACTGTTCCTAAATAATGAGATTTTACTCTTGCATTGTCCCATCATCGTAGCACTTCTGTGAGTCATAGATTCCCAGAGCCAGTGGGCACCTCTCTCAAAAAGGTACATTGGACCAAGCATCAGGAAACCTGGGCTCTGGGCAGAGCTAAAACTAGAGCAAGGCAGTTGGGGTCACCTGTAGGTACTGAGATGAGGAGTTACATTTCCTGCCCATAGCACTGCTTGACCTGAATCTCTCTCCTCCCCAAACTCTATAGGGCTATAGGTAGGGCTGCCCCTTTTCCTAGCACAACTCGACTCTGATCCTTCCCTACTGTTGTCTCCCCTGGGTGCATTTCCCCTTTCAGAGTGTCCTCCATGGCATTTCTGTGAACGCTTCCCCATCCCCTCCACCCCTGATCCAGACTGAGTTTCTACCACATGCTAGCTCCCTGTGGGGTTCATTTTCCCCTTCACTTAAACCACCCACCATACCTACTCTGTGGGGTTATTACGAGGAAACAATACATATGAAAATGCTCTGAAGAATATAAAGTACTAGAAAACATTATTATCCCCCTTCAAACCAAAGAAAAATGATAATTGTACGTTCTCCTCTTTAATATCTCCTAGGATGAAGAATATAACCTTCCTTGGTCCTGTATTCTCAATGTTCCGAAGCCCTTACAGTCAAGGAATTCTGCCTAATGTCAGATTTCAATCCCTCTAGGAGGTAAACATTGACATTTCTGTTCCTGTTTGACAGCTGAGGACACTTGGGCTCAGAGGACTGATGTGACTTAGCAGAAGGCACACAGCAATCTCGACAGGGGTGACGGGCACTTGCACATGGCTGCTTTGACTCCTACCTCCATACTCCTATCTACTAGACACATAGCCTCTATTCCTAGTTGGTAATCTGTTCCCTATGATTAAATCTATTTGATGGCTCATTTTAAATCAGCTTTAATTGAACACTTGCTGTGTTTTAAAAATACTACTCTCCCTATCCGTGTAATTTTTCTTTCTACTTTATTACTTTCTTAAGCACAAGACTTTTTCTCTTCTTTCTTTCTTTTTTGGAAACAGCCCATAAATGTTTTGCTGGCCCATCATTCTGGGGGTGGGAGTGGGGGGGGTTTACTTGTCTCTCATTATCTGGTAAATGTAACCTGTTGATAATCCCTGATAGATAATAAATATGTTTTGAATCCCACATAAAAACCTCTCTTAATTAAGAGTAATTTATCCCTTAAAGTTTCAATGAGCTGTAAAATCACCACTTTGCACTGAGATGCTTGGTAACTGATGGAACCTGATCTTTAGCAACAGGGTCCTGTAAGTAGAGAATAAAAGTTCATCATTAAAGATAATGTTTCTTTGTTCTCAACTGTATCCTATGAATTGGGCCTCCTTTGCACTCTAAATTTAATTCTTCTTGTATTTCAGGTGGCCTTGGGTACAAATAATAGAATCACAAAAGAAGTTGCATTGATGAATAATTTCTACTTTCCAGAGATTGTATGCTCCAAAAGGTGGGTAGAAATCATAAGGCCACTGTAGCTCTATTAATTCTGTGTGTTCACAGGAAGAGGGCTGATTGAAAAAAATGCCATGAAGTATATCTGGAAAATTGTCCTTATATGGAATTATGTGATAGGTCTAAGTATTATGTTTAGACATTATTTATTGGGCCGGATCCTACTGATAAGAATGGAATAAATTGCTTACTTTTTTTTTTGAGGGAGGGGACTTAGACTATTTCAATCTGCCCTGATGAATCATAAAACATGGAAATAAACATCACTGCATTTATCTGGATTTTTACATACCCATTAGTACCCACTGCTTATACCTCTAGGTGCCATTATATATTCAGAAATTCCCAAGTAACAAGGTAAAATCACACATAGGTGACAGTAGCCAACAGTTACCAGACAAATCTTCAATCAGCCACATCCAGCTGGAAACAAAACTCCTTCCCAATCAAACACTTGAAACCAAGGTCTGAGTTGAGAGAAGAATCTTACATTTAAACCAGCCAACTGAACCCTTCACATTTTCTAGGATTACTTTCATTCTGTTCTTAATGTATTTTCACTTTGCACACCCAGGCCATACTGGTAGGGGATGATTTCAATAGAGGAATGCAGAGTCGTTTTCATGGAAAGATGGCACCTCTTTGACCTTCTGGAAGTAGGGCAAGTGTTTTGAGATGCTCTTTATGGAGTGGAGAAATGTCCCTCATTGATAGTTTTTCCTATTCTTCTTCAGCCTTCCTTGAGCTCAGTGATCCACATCTGAGACTGAATGGGCTAGGGAAATCAAGTCAGCTTTTGGAATCAGAATGAGGACTGACACCAGGCACTTCTTACAAGGGCTTCTTTCTATGTCTGAAACTTGAGTGGCATTCAAAGGGTTACTAGGAAATTTGGGGAAGAGAGAAGAAAAGCTCAAAAGAAATAGCAATAGATGTAAATCTATAACATGATTTCAGCATCATTCAATCCTGTTACTACCTTTGGCATCCAATTCCTTTATACTCATCAGATAGCTCAGTCCTGTGCCTCAGTTGAAACAGAGGCGTTTACTAATTCACCCAATAGCTAGTACCACCCCGCTCCCCCACCAGCAGCAAAAAAAGTGTGCCTTCCTTTGGTGTCTTTTGTATTTACTTATCTGTGAACCTGTTGTTTTCAACCAATCAAATGGAAGCTTCTTGATGGCAGAGACTGTGAAACTAAAGACTTTCAATATTTTAGGATGGAGATCTCAGAAACCGAAGTTCTTACTGTGTCCCCCATGTGTAGCCCACCTTTTGGTGCACAAGTAGGCACTTAATAAATACGTATTAAATTGAAACAGAAATTTTCCCATTTTCTTCCCATCTCATTCTCCTTTTGCCCATGGTTAAGTGATTCTACAGCCTCTCCCTTTGTGTCATTTTCTACATATGTTTCCCTTTCTTCCTCCTCTTTTGGTTGGGCAATGAAGATGAAATAAGTTTTGATAGGCAGGGATCTGAAGGATCTGGGATCACAATTTTGGGTGAAAATATTCTGATTTTACAATTATGATGCAAAGGGAATAACCCTAAGTATATGCATGAACATCGAGTGATTTCTGGAACAAAACAGAAACTGTTTTCATAGGAAACAGGCACTAAAGAGACTATGCTAACCATATTTGACCATATTTTGTAATATTTTCATGCTCTAGTAAGTCAAGACAACACAAATCTCAAGTTTCAAGGGAGATATAACAATAAGGCACAAGGACTTTATTGTAGATTATAGGAAGTCAGTTTAATGACCAAGGGATCGACTCTAGACTCATTGTTGACTCCTCTGGGTTTAAAATTCAATCTCATAAGCAGCCATTCATCTACTCACTCAAGGGCAGTAATGATTTACACGCAAAGTGGATTCCATTTTTGTAAAACATATATGGGCTTTGGTGAGGATGGGGGGCAGGGGTGAAGGATTAGAAAAAGCTAGGCTGCACAGTCGATACAACACCAGGCCCAAAGTCAGGAAAATTCATCTTCATGAGTTCAAATCCAGCCTTGGACATTTACTAGCTGTGTTATCTTGGGCTAGTCACTTAACCCTGTTGGCCTCAGTTTCTTCATCTATAAAATGAGCTGGAGAAGAAAATGGCAGACCACTTTAGCATCTTTGCCAAGAAAACCCCAAATGGGGTCACAAAGAGTCGGACACAACTGAAACAACTGAACAGCAACGATAAAAGTTAAATTGTCGTTGTACTGCTTTTGTATTTATCTTCAAAACTGATATGACGGATGAGAAGGAAGGTACTCTTTCGCCTCTTCTTGTCAAAGATCCATTTTTGGGCCCCGGTTTCTCCACTAAATAGAACCTAAATCTTAGGGGTGGATAGATAGAGATTAGATGAGAAATAGAGATCTAGTCTATGCCAGGTATTTAAAAAAATAGGTGGAACTTATATGCAACATTTGTGAATATATATTTGCATTTAATTTACATAATTGCTGACATTTATATCATGCCTTACAGTTACAATGCATTTACTTATGATTGTAAATATTATGACCTCAATTTCTCTGATAAGTCAGCAGTCACAGAGAGATGATGGAACTCATTCAAGGATGGAGAACGTTGGAGCCAGGACAATAACTCAGGTCTTCTGGCTCTAAGTTCGACACTCTTATTATTACGTTTGAGGTTCAGTTGAAGGAACTGAGGACATTTAGTTTGGAGAATAGCTGACTTAGGGTGATCTGTGTTTGGAGGACTATCATGTGAAAGAAAGCTTACAGTTTCTCTCACTTGCCTTCAGCAGTTAAGTAATTGGATGTTGGATTTGGCGTGAGGAAGATCCGAGTTATTAGCTGGGTGAACCTGGGTAAGCCATTTGAACTTTGTAAGTTTCTTCATCTGTAAAATGGAGATAGCATCTACTTCACAGGATTGTTCTGAGGATCAAGAGACAACATGTCTAAAGCACGTTGCAAACCTTAAAGTACTGTGTAAATGTGAGGCACCATCATCATCACCATCATTATTTTTAGAGAGCAGAAAAAGAAGCAACGGATTATAACAAGTCAGACTTTGGCTTGATGAAAAGAAAAAATTTTCAATATTCACAGCTATCTGAAAGTCGAATGGACTGCCTTAGGAGGTAGTGGCTCGCCATTACTCAGAGTCTTCAAGTAGAGTTTGTATGCTCATTTGCTGGGTTACTAAGGAGGGAATTCCTTCTCAGTTTGGATCAGGTGACCTCTGAAGTTCTTTCTTGTGACTCTATGATTTTCTCTGCTTTCAACTTCTCATGTAGCTTAATATCAAACTAATTTGAAGTACGTAACATACAACAAAAGAAGACAATTTATAGTGATATATAAAAGCCCTATTATAAGGCGACAATATTGGTGAATTACATATATGACAAACCTTTTGAATAAGTAGATTGAATTGTCTCTTGGATTCACATTACCAGAAAGTTGGCTATCAGACTATTTCAAGAGCCACAAGCAACACATGAAACCATCTATTAAGGTATGTAGGAATTGTGATCATATTGGTAGAAGGAATACCTACACTGATCAGGTCATGGATATTTTGCAATTTTGAAATGTCATCTTTGTTTCAGAGGCTCACTCTTGACATGAAGGGCCCAGATGTGTTTTGGAGTAATTTTTACTTTTCTACATCATTAATTTGATTCTTTTGCCCCGTCTCAGGTAGAACATAAAAAGCTCAGTATCTGGCACTCAATGTTGTAAGGGTAGCCACTGGTTCTCTCTTTCAAGAACTAAGGTTCAAAAGGCATCTAAGCACAGAGAAGTTTTACTTATACAGAAAAGCATCAGAATTTAGTTTAATTCAAGACCATAATGAATCAATTATTCCCTCATCCCCATCCCCTCAACTCTCAGTGATTCTCTCCTTGTTGAGATCAATAACCTAATGTCTTTTCCTCATATTCCCAGACTGTCAATATAATTGATAGATTGATAGATTACTGTCATTTATTCTCTTATATTCTGCTTAGTATGTCAAATACAATGAAAATGTCATGAAAATCATCATAATCACGATTAAATAGATTGTGGATTTTTAACCTATCCATATTGGCTGCTTTCTCCACCAAGAGAATATCCCTAAGGAAATTCCTCTATGCAGTGGAAATGTGGGTAAGCAACTCATTCTCTTGAATCTTCAACTTGATTTTAAAACCATCTTCCTACTCAGCAAACTGAGACTGAAACAACAATAAAGACTTTTCAAACCCATAATGTCAGCCTTGTCAACAGAGGAAACATGCCTTGTTGCCCTTACAACTCAATCAGCTTGTAAAACTTCCCTGTGATTTTACAAGCTTGTGATTTTCAGCAGTTGACTATCAGAAGGAAAATGGTATGTCACTTTGTCTTTCTTCTCAAGACCACAAAAGGAAACCAGAGAAATTAATTCAGTCTCATTAGATACTCAAAGTTAGCAAGTCAGAGAGTTGAAATCAGCACATTAAGTCTCTGGGGTCAGTACTGGTGGCTTGGAGGACACTAGTAGACACATACTGATGGGAGGGGCAAAGAAGGGGCAAGGAATCACGGCTACTCCAAGCCCTGCTGAGAGAGGAAAAAAGCATCTATTCAAGTGAGCACTTATGGGAGTTCACGTGCACACTAGCGCGTGCACGTACACACACACACACACACACACACACACACACGCACACACCCTCTTAAGGTGTTATAAATTGGGTGTTTCTAGGTTGATTACATCTGTTAACAACTGGGTTTCTAAACCATCCCCAGTAACTCTAAAATCGATTTAAGTGACCTGTGTCTGGATTTCAGGTTCATTCTGTGAATAGAATGGGGAGAAAGGGAAAAGGGTTATTTTTTTTTTGGTGGGGGGAGGTGGGAAGAAAAGAGGAGGTGGTGGTTAGAGTCAGAATGAAGGAGCTGCTCCCTCCCCAGATAATAAGCTAAAGAGTGATTCACAGAGCTACCCGTCACTGACCAAAGAAGCTTGATTTCAGCAGTCATTCAAATTCAATTGCAACCAAAATAGAGCCAGTGGTAGTTATTTTACAGGCCTCAGCACTCTGTGAAATCACTCTTTGGAATCAAATGCCCCCAGGGGAGTAAGTGATTAAAGCTGACTTTGGACGCTGAAATGTCCAATCAATAGCGAATACCAGGAGCCTACTGTTCCTAGTGGTGGTGTGGTGGTGGGTTCACTTGTATCCTGAAATCAAACTGAGTAGTTCAGAGAAAAGAGAAAGGAGAGCAAAAAGGACAAACAATAAGAGAAGTTGAGATCAGAGAGATTTCAATAATTATGATAATTATAATGGTAACATATTCATTTGGCACTTTGTGATTTATGAATTATTTCTCCCCTACCCCCAGCAATGTCCTGTAGGTAGAAAAACAAAGCTTGGGAAGTGACCTGCGGTAAATATTGATATAAGCTAGGTTCCTTAGTTTTAACCTGTAGATTTTTGTCATCTCCAGGGAGAGTGAATCATTTCATAGTTCAGAATAAACAGGTATCTGATTTTCAACTAACTTTCTCAGTTTCCTCATCTGCAAAATGGACAATTAACTAACCCACAGAGAAGTTCTTTAGACTAGGTAGCTTGGCAGTGGAAAGAGGACCAACTTTGTAGTTAGAGGAAGGGAATTCAAATCTAGCCTCTAATGTTTCCTCTCTGTATTACATTGGTCAGGTCAGTCAGTCAAGAAGTATTTCCTAAATGTTTATGCCACATATGGTGGTACATACCTACAATCACTGTTTCTGGGGAGGCAGAGGCTAGTGAATCACTTGAGCTTGGGGGTTCTGAGCTTTAGTGGGCTAAGCCAACTGGATGTCCATGCTAAGTCTACCATCCATATGGTGAACTCTCAAGAGCAGAGGGCCACCAGGCTGCCTAAGGAAGGAAAAACTGGCCCAGATCTGCAATGGAAGAGGTGAAAGCTGTGGTGGGATTGGGCCATGAGTGGCCACTGTATTTTCAACTTGGGCAAAATAGAGAGACCCACTCTCAAAGGAATAAAACCAAACAAAATATAAATAAGTGTTGACCATGTGCCACTTACTGTACTAAGCACAGAAGATACCAAGAAAGGCAAAAAATAGTCCATAATTTCAAGGCGCATATATCCTAATGGGGGAGACAACATGTAAAAATCTAAATACCACCAAAATATAGACAGTGAATAAGAAAGGAAATGCATTAGCATCTGGGGAATCAGGAAAGGCCTCCTCAGAAGTTAGGGTTTGAGCTGGGTCTTACAGATAGCCAAGGAAACTAAGTGACATAACCTCCATGGTTGTCAGTTCCTTCATTTGTTAAATGAAGAGGATGGAATGGATGGCCTCTGAAGTCCTTTCTTGCTCTATGTCTATGTTCCTATGCATAATGTTTTCAAGATGCTAGAGAAGCTTTTCTAAAGAGTCAGTAATAATGTAAAACAGATATAATTTATAAATGTTTTATCACTGAAAATTTCTAATTAAACAAAATGGTATAGTTTACTCAATTATTTCTTATCAATCCTTAAAGACAAAGCAAGGATAATCAAAAGAATCCACATCAAGGAATTAGGGTTGGTTGGTTGGTTGTTGCTCTTCATTCTCAAAGAGGACCAAAGTCACATCTCTATGTTGGAGTCAAGGTACAGTGTGTCTGACTGTGCCTGCTCAGACCAATATGAGCTTGGAAGGCTCTACCACAGGTTGGGCACAGATAGTCCATATGAACATTTGGAGTGGAAATGTCTCTAACTTTGCACTTCTCACCTTTCTTTCGAGCTATTGTAATTCTTCCTTGCTCATAGAGCACAGCACCTTCTTTGGTGCAGGCATGCCATGGTGGGCTGTCCCATGCCAATCTCCCATATCTCACAATTGATTCCAATGTTCTTCAAGGCAACCTTGAGAGTGTCCTTGTATCACTTCTTCTCACCTCCATGTGAGTGGTGCCTTGTGTGAATTCTCCATAAAAGAGTCTTTAGGCAAATTTAAGTTTGGCGTTTGAACAGCATGGCCAACCAATCAGAGTTGTGCTCTCTGCATCAGAGTTTGAATGCTTGGCAATTCAGCTTGAGAAAGGACCTCAGTGTCTGGTACTGTATTATCTTGCCAGGTGAACTTGAATATCTTCCGAAAACAACCCAAATGGATTCAATTTTCTGGCATGGCGCTGGTATACTGCCCAGGTTTCACGGGCATACAAGAAGGAGATCAGCACAATGGCTCTGTAGATCTTCGATCTGGTAGTCAGTCTAATACCTTTTCTCTCCCATACTTTCCTTTGGTGCTCCCAAACACTGAGCTATCTTTAGCAAAGGGTGTCTCAACCTCATCATCTATTGTACATCCCTGGAATCTATACTGAGATTTGCTATAACTAACGGTTCCATGTATGGGTAATATGGCACTGGTTGGTGTTAATTGTTAGGCCAAAATTTAGTACAAGCAGCAGAGAACTGATCCATACTTCTTTTAATCTCAGCCTCAGGGGCTGCATTGAATGAGTAGTCACAAACCAACATTCCCTCCACTTTAGTCATGGCCTGTAGCCTTTTCAAGTTACATAATTTACCATTAGTACAGTAGCTGACCTACCAGATGACCAAATCAGTATGGTGAACCTTCTTTAAAACCATAGGCACTGTGAAGGGTCTGTGTACTAGGCAGAGGTGGCCTAATGGAAAGGGGTGCTAGCAAGATCCAATTCCACATCTCCCTCCCAACAAAATACTTCCCATAGATCTTGGCTGATACCTGAAATTTCACCATTAGAGCTTCATTCACTTAGTTAAGTGCAAATATCTTTGGGAAGGGTAACTATTAGTCCTTTACATCTATCTTAGTGTGAATGAGTTTCAAATGCTTTCTTGAGAGCAGTTTTGATGGGGATTAAGGTCAAGGGGTAGGGATACAGGATAGGAAAGTTGCAGACATCTTCAAAAAAGGTCACGGTTGTCCACTGTGCTGAGGTCTGAGAGGCTCTGGCAGTAGAGGAGCTGGACTTATAGGAAGGAGGGAAAGCAGGAAGGCAAGCAGGCAGGCAAGAAGGAAGGAAGGAATAAACAAACGAATGAATGAAAGACAGAAGCATTTATTAAGTGCCTACTATGTGCCAGGTACTATTCTAAGTGCTTTACAAGTATCATTTTGTTTGATCCTCACAACTACTTTGGGAGATAGATGTTATTATTATCTCCATATTACAGCCGAGGAAACTGAGGTAGATGGAAAGTTAAATGACTAGCCTGGATCACATAGATAGTAAATATCTGATGCTGGATTTGAACTCAGGTCCTCCTGACTCCCGGGCTGGTGCTATATTCACTGGGCCACATAGCTGCCCCCTTTTTAAAATTTTAAATTCTTTCCAATTAAAAAACAAACTATGATCTATGATAGTGTGCTAACCACACCCTACGCCACCCCCCATAAAAAAAGTAACTACCATGCCTTTTTCTGAAAGAGAGGTTCTGTGGCTTCTTCCGAGTTGTCTCTCAGTGCAGGGTCTCCAATAGCTTCGAGAATGAAGGACCACGACCACGACCACCACCAACAACAACCTGTCTATTACATGAACACAATTATAGGTATTGAGGAAACTGTTTCAAAGCGAAAATTCTGTCAGTCCCAATGTGTAGCTGGGTGAACTGAAAGGCACTGTGGTGTAATGGAAAGAGTTGTGAACTTGGAGTCAAATCACATTGGTTCAGCTGCCTGCTTTGCTGTTTACTAGCTCTGAAACCTGGGCAAATCATAACTTTTCTGAGCCTCAATTCCTTTACATGGGAATAATAATTCCTGCTTTGCATGGATCATTTACTGTTGTAAAGGTTAAGTGGAATAAAGCGTGTGAAAGCTCTTTGTAAACTATAAAGCACTATATAAGTAAATGGTATTATTAAGACAAAATAATAGTTATCAATGAGCAGCTTCAAAGGTACAAAAATCATGCAAAATCACAGAACCTCAGAATTAGAAGAGATCTCAAAAATCTCTAGAGTCCCAGGGGTGGGGAACCTGTAGCCTCAAGGCTGCATGTGGTGCTCTAGGTCCTCAAGTGTGGCCCTTTGACTGAATCCAAATTTCAGAGAATACATTTGGATTCCATCAAAGGGCCACACTTGAGGACCCAGAGGGCCACATGCTGCCTCGAGGCAACAGGCTCCCCATCTCTGCTTGTAGACCATCATTTCCATAACCAAACTCAACACATTATTAATACTCTTTTATAGTGTATTATCCTCCTTTTTAGGAATTACCCAATAGACAAGTCTCCTACCCTGAACTTCATTTTTAGTCCTATAACTCTTTTTTCCTTTATTATATTTTTCTTAAAAATTATTTATTTTTGTATATACTTATAATCTGTCCTTCTCATTAAACCATCTCCTGCAATTGAACGTCAACAACAACAAAAGCCAAAACCACAACAAGCCAAAACAAACTTGAAAAATCGAACCTTCATCGTAAAATAGCCCAACAAAACAAATTTCCACATTGGCCATGCATGGAAATGTATGCCTCTCTCTGCATCTTAAGTTCATCACCTCTCAGATGGGAGGTGAATGACATGCTTCATCTTCAGACTTCTAGATTTGTGGTTTATCATTCAATTGAGCAGAGTTCCAAAGTCATTCAAAGATGTTTTTTCTGTGCTGTTGTTGTTCAGTCATTTTCAGTCATGTCTCCATGGTATTACATAAATTGCCCTAGTTCTACTCACTTCCCTCTGCATCAGTTCATAGAAATCTTCCTTAGTTCCTCTGAAACTGTCCATTATTATGTTCTTAACAGACCTATAACTAGTAAGACTGATTTTTTTTGGCTACAGATGCATCTCCCCAAGCACTATGAGGCTCCAGCCCAACTGTACTTCATGTTTTTTTACTCAGTTCACCACATAAACTTTTATCATCTTGTTGATTACCTAGCAAAGCAGCTCTTACTCTTTGCGAGTCAAACTGCAGAGCTGAGTGGCTCTTTATCCATGTAATCCCCTGAAGCTGAGGGTCAATCAATAGAGGCCTGTACTCGCAGTTCCTAAGAATCCTGGCATCTCTTGCAGACATTATCACCCCAAGAAAACCTTTATTGTTCCACTAGGCAATTACTGCATGAGCTGTCAGGAAAGCAACTGGCTCAAGACCTGAGTTCCTACAATGGAAACCTGGGATAAGAAAGATTAACATTAAAATTCATGCTTCCAATGGCATCATTGGCACAAAGCTCCCATGTCTGCATTTGTAGACTATGTAAAGAACAAAATACCAACCAAGAGAAAGGGAAATGAATCACAGGGCTAACATGGAATCAGGAGTGACAAACAATATGGAATAGTCATGGAATCACCCTTTTGGACAGTTACTGAAAGTGACTTTTCATATATGTTCCAACTTTTTTAAACATGGGAGAAAACTGAGTAAATTAAAGCTGTACCATAGGTTAACTGAAGCCGGAGTATTTCTTGTGTTGGTAGTTAGTCACTAGTAATAAAAGAAAAGTTCTGAAAATAGTTTTACTGAACTCTTATTCAGAGGTCTTTTTTTTTTTGGTGGCTTGGTCTCTGGCTTCATGAAGTTTATGCCAAGAAGGCTAAAGTTCTGGCAGGTTCTCCCAAGCTGGATAGGCTTCATGTATGGGCCTCACAACAGAATATGTATCTGAACTGGCTGAGCAAAACTCTAAGAGACTTGTCACTGGAAGACTGGCCACCAGGTAATCAGTTATCTCATCTATAGGAACCCATGAAAGGTCAAAGGGATAATGGATGATCTTTGTTAATGAAGGAGACACTCCAGGTGATGGAACCATAGAGAGAATGTAAAGTCAAAGACCATTTTATTTTTAAATTCACCAGAATCTGGTGTGATGCCTGGTTCACAGAAGGTGCTTGTTGATTGATTTATAAATCTTCTGAAGGATGGAGAACTTACTGTTTGCTTGATGAGCCTACACCCCTTCTGAAGAGTTAGAAAGTTGTTTCTTACATTTAGTTCAAATCTTCCTCTTTGTGACCTTTACATTTGGTGCCTAATTCTACCCTTAGCAAAATACTTCAACCATATGACAGCCCTTTAAAACTTACATATCTGCTCCCTTTCCATCTTCCCCCTTCCTCTACCATCCCTAAAGATTCTCTTCTTTAGGCTAAGAATCCTCACAGAATTAAAATTATCTCGGGCTGGTGTGCTTATGTGTCTCACCACTGTGCTAATCTCTCTCATTTGGACATATTCTGATGGGGTAGGGATCTTTCTAGAATACTCCATAGGTGTTTTGAAATGAGCGTAATATAGGAGCACTTTCACCTTCATGGTTCTGGTTACTATGTCCCTCTTAATGCTTCTTGAGATCACAATACATAGAGATGAGGACATTCTGCCTGGAGATTGTTTGACAATCCTCCATGCTTCTATTTACTTACTCAAAATCAGTAGCACAAATCTTCCAAGTATGAGGAGTTTACAGTAGGAAGACACTGAGCACTTCTGATATGATGGAACTAATTTACCTCCATACCAAGGTATGGTCCATGGAAACTTTTTGCAATACCTCTTTGCAAGGAGGCAGTATGTATGTACACACACATATATGTGTACACGTATGTGGGTATACACACAGATATTGCTGTTTATAGTGTTCTACTGATAGAATCAATCTCCCATTTTCTGACAACAGACATTAATTATGCAGAATTAATTACATTGGGCAGAGAGAGAAACAGGGGTTAGAACTAAGCCCATACTTAGTGGGATATGCCCACTTTTCCAAGGTGAATCTTACTTCCCATCTGAACCTATTGATCTTTTTTACATACAAGCCTTCAAGCTTGTATGGGAATAAGACTCAGTCCTGGCATTCTTTCAGAGAGTCAGGTTTGTACTGCTACTTTAAAAGTCAAAAAATCCCCTGCCATCACCTCCTCCACCATTTCTTCTGATCGATTTGGGAGTTGGCAAACTGACTTGATAAAACAGCAATAGATTTGTCAGGTTAAGATAATAATTTACTTCCATTAATTTGAGAGACATTAGCCTCTCACCGAGAGAAGAAAGATGGCTGCCCTGGTGGGTTACATTTAAATTCACTAGATTTTCTAGCTTTCTCCTCTGACACTGAGACTTTTTCCCCTTAGTCAATAAATGCCTTCTATTTCTACCTCCAATGGCATTGAACAAGCACTCATCAGTTTATATTTCAAATTCTCTTAACAATATTCAGCTAGATGAATCTGTTTAATGAGCAGTGGATTAGTCCCTTCCTTGGCCCACTACAGATCTGGTTCCCAAAATAAAAAACCAACAGGAAGCTGCTGGTTGAGAAACCATGCCACCTACAATGGTGGGGAACATTGAAAAGACATTCTCCAAACAAATGTTAACCCGGGGAAAAAATTTGAATATATACAAAAGATCAGATTAACAATAGCTGAATGGCAAATGAGAAATCCGCTGGTGACCAGCCTTTCCCGGGAGCCAACTGGAACAATATGGATTATTTCGGATAATTTATGGTTTGCCACTATTTATTCTCTGTCTCCCATGTAACAGCCAATGCTCATCTTAGACAGATAATTAGGGAATTATCATATTACTTAACTAAGTAGGACAAATTGTATTGTGCTTCATGGTAAACCAACCTAGGGCAGCATCATTAGCATTGTCCAATTGTTGTGAACCAAATCTGTGCATTTGAATGTATTCATTTTATTTGTCAATCCCCAAGAAAGCTTGACTATTCCCTTCCTATCAGGCTTCTCCAATACGTTAGCCACTAGGTAATCTTACGGTTAATACAGACAGCAGCGTGGCAAAATGTAGGAAAATGTAAAGGTCAAAAACATGTTTCTATTATGAAAAAAATGAATGATAATGACATAATTTTTTCAGCTCATCAGGCTCTTTGCTAAGTGCTGCTGTTATTGCCAGATCAGTAGTGTATAACAAAGAAGGGCTTTCTGCAGGCTGCTTCATTAGGCTGCCCTGTAGGACCTCACCTCCGGACCTTTTGCTAATCTGTTGGCCAGCTCAATAGTCTTGTTAGTTCTATTCACTTCTTCCTGACAGCGGATTTTCTCAGCTGTAGCCCTCTCAAAGGCGGTGGTTAAGGCAGCCAGGTTTGTGTCTGGTTCCTTTAAATAAAAACAGTAAGAGACAACTTTGGACATTGTCGGAACAAGTAAAAATATCACCACTGACTTATTTTATATTGCAGCAAGTTAAATTATACAGTGTGTCCAAGAAGTAAACACGAAGGCTTTCTGGATACTGTGCCAATTCACACAATGAGACGGTGCAGTAGGGGGAATGAAAGAAAAAGAGATTCGGCAGTTTATGTAATCTTTGTTGTTTGTTCCAAACAGCATTCGGGGGAAACACACGTACACAACACATTCAAAATCCTAGGGGGAAATGGAGAATGCCATTTTCCCAGACAAATTACCTGAGAGTCATGAAGCTATAATAGAGTTTATTTGTATATAGCATTAGAACCAATAACTACATTTATTACCGAGTGTCACAGAAAACATTTTGCATCCAGAGCTGACTGTAAGAGAGAGCCAGGGGGGAAGCTTTTAAGGTGAGATTTAAAGAGAGGTGATGATTGAAGAACTCAGAAGGAGGGAGCTAGTACTGGGGAGAGAGGGCAATACAAGCAAGAGCAGTATCTCCAGCTGTGGAATGTAATGGAGAAAGGAAGCCAAGAAGATTGGGGGACCCTGAGGAGCTGGTTGGAATGAAGGTGGAGACCACAGGGATTAAGTGGACTGAATGGATAGGAAAATTAGGATTTCGTATGCATGTTTATAGAGGCAGCATGATTTAGGGGAGAGTGCTGGGCTGAGTTCAAATGTCTCCTCTGACACCGTGCATCTGGGCAAGTCATTTGGACCCTCTGGACTTTGGGAGACTCTCTAAGAGAGAGTTACTGTTACTAAGTAACAAATGAGTTGTAATCTGCTATTTAGAAGTGAATTCTCACACCAAGACTTCCTCATACTGAGGAAATCACTGATCCTTATCTTAAGTGTATATTAGTTACATATATGTTTCTTTGGGGGGCAAAAGTAGGAAGACCTTTTGAGGGTGAAATTAGGATTTAAAGAGGGAGGTGTGGCATGGACATTTCACAGAGCAATTGCTCAGGAAGAATATCACTTTAAGTTTAAAGATCATTATTCTTTTGGGTTTTTCTTTTTTATTTCCAGACTTTGGGCAAGTCACTTAACTAAACTTACTGCTGTTCACTAGTGACCTTTTAGTTATTAACATTATTAAAAGATTTAACGTACAGCAAAATAGCAATCATGTTAATATACTTTTGTTATATAGGTCATATGAGACTCTAAAAGTCCTATTTGGTCATCTGAGGAATTATCAGTCCATTTTACAGAGGAAGAAGTCAGACGACAAAGATTTTCTGAAGATGAATGGGAAGGAATTATGCTTAGAGCCCCGAGAATAATGCCAAGGCCAAAACACAGACCTGTCAGTATTTTTTTGATCTTGCAGAGTGACAGTATCTCTCAGCTCTCCCCATAAATCTGGCCATTACTTAAAACTGCTTAAGCCAACTCACTCATAACTTGTTCAATAACCTGGTTTTGGTCACACTTTCTATACAGCCCTCCCTCCATTAAAAGCAATATACAGTTTAACTAAAATAGTCAAGTGAAATGAACACTGGATTTAAATTCAGAGATCTTGGATTCATATACCAGTTATACTATTTATTACCTATGTGACCTTTGGCAAGCCACATAGCTTTTCTGGGTCTCAGTTTCCCATCCATAGAAAGAGGGGTGTAGCCTCTTTCTATTCTAAATCAATCATGATCCGGCTAACAAATAATGCAATGCAGAAGCTTAAACTTATCTAGGAGGAAAGAGAACCCACACAACAAATTCTTTCTCCTCTGATGTTATTGTGTTAATATCACAATCTTGTGTTAATAACACCAGCTCTATTGTTTTGAAGCAGATATGTGATTTCACTGGTACAAAGAACTCTCAGTGAGGAATATTTGTATACCAAGGCATTTTGGCACCTTGTCAGCAATGTTCACATAGCACATTTATATAGCATTTTAGAACATGCTTCCACATATATTATCTTATTCCTCTTCATGATAACTATGGCAGATATTATTTCCATTTTACAGATTCAGCTGAGGCCAAGAGCTGCAACTTGGGCATTGAAATTTTAGAAGGCATTGATAGACCACAAACCTGTTTGGCAATACAGAAACAACTGAACTTAGCACTTGGTTATCAGGACTAATTAGTTAAAAAAAAGAAGAAAAATGGGAAGCTACCAGACAGTCTTATGCTGACTCCTAAGACAGTTCTCTTTTCTGCCCCGTCCACTGTTCTTACAACAGCCTTGTCAGTGGCAGCTTTTTGGTGACTCTGCCAAAAGAGGGTGTTGGTGTCTTGTCTTTCATTCACAGGGCCTTGTATCCTGGAGCCTCTCCCACCCCAGCTGAATTTGTCGATTTGAAGGGCATATTTTGTGCTTCTTTCCTTGGGTACCAAACTTACCAAATATGGCTGTACTGAGGGCTAAAGCTGATGTGGCTTGTCTGGAGTCATATAGCTGGAAGTGGAAGTTATAACTAGACAGCATACATTTTCTAGTTCTTACCTAGTGTTATTTTGAGTAGTCCCGTAGCCAAGGTCTGACATAGCTGAAGTGGTGATGGTTCTTAGATAATTAGGAGGCCCATTGCTACCCCATTTTGGAAGATGAGGCTGTGGCAGTGAGACAGCCTTTCCCTGTTTCCATTACTTGTTTCTTCAGTGCATCTGGACTGGTAGAGCCCCAAAGTGTGATGCTAAGCAGGTCTATCTGGTTTCACATCCTTCCATATCTGAGATTCTCTGGCTGTGCTAGGGGAGAGTAGTGACCACCCCTTGTTTTCTATCAGGAGAAAGGTAGACTTCAAGACTAACTATCCCAAAATGATGGAGGTGGGGGGGACTCCTGGTTGAGTCCTTGCACATTTGGGGAGCCACTTAGCAGCCTACAGGTTTACAGGAGCCATATTTGGAGATTCACCAAAAACTCTCTGGTGTTCTTCAGAAAGAAGGCAGAGGCTTAAATTTTGAAATACCCATTATCTCCATTCTCTGAATAGGGATTCCAGAACCACAATACTGCTAGGAGCCCCAGTCACATATGTCATGACCTTTGTATGAATACCTTTGATGATACTGTTCACAACTCCTTACACTCAGCACTTTTTTTCAACTATCTACTCAAATTCATAGGTTTTTAAATACACTCAAGTACTTTTCTTCTTGTCCTGGCCTCAAGGAACTGGAGAAGAGCTGTTAATTTCCATTTGGAATTGTAGCTGTATCTTCTAAGTGGGGTAGGAGGTGGGGGAGCATTTGCTGAAGCATAGCTTTAAAAGGGATATTGTCAAAATGCCATAATTCATAGTTTAAAAGCTTTTTGATAGAACCTTGTGGTTTGACAAGAAGAGATGGAAAGGGAAGTAGGAAAGAGAAAGAGAGAGCAGGGAGGGAGGAGGCAGTAGGAACCAAAGGAAAAACAGAAGAGGAAGCAAAAGTAAAAGGGAAGAGAAAGCAATAAGGAAAGGAAAAATGAGAAGGGAAGGAAAGGATGAGGAATTCATACCTCTAACTTACCTTTCTTTTTTTTAAAAAAAAGTATTGCTGTTTTGTTTTTTCATCATTTTAATTTCCAAATTTATTTCTTCCCCTCCCCTCTCCGAGCTATCCCTTTGTAACAAAGAAGAAAGAAGGGGCTGGGGGCGGGGTGGGGAGGGGGAGAAGCAATCAGCACTGCTAACTAACACAACAACTGAGTTTGACCATATACGTAATGTTCTTCATCCACACTACCCTACCTTTGCAAAGGGCAAAAGGTATATTTTCTCATCTCTTCCTTGGGGCCAATCTTAGTCATTATTGTGAATATATCAAAATATCTCCCCTAAGTTATCTTCCCTAAGACAGTGGCTACTGACAGCCAGAGCACAGGAAAGAGGGGGAGAGAGAGAGAGAGAGAGAGAGAGAGAGAGAGAGAGAGAGGGAGAGAGGGACAGACAGACAGACAGACACAGACACACACACAGACATAGACACAGAGAGATAGAGAGCGAGACAGAGAGAGAAACCGAGACAGACAGACACACACAGACAGACACAGACAAAGAGACAGAGAGCCAGAGATGGAAGGAGAGAGACAGAGACTGAGAGAAAAGTCTTCATACCACCTTCTTCTAGTTTCTCTCACACACAGGGTCCAATTTCTCCGAGTTCATATTAAACTCTAGTGGAGAGAAAAGAAGAGGACCATCTTTCAGGGAGCACCACTGAGGACTCAGTGGTGACCCATTCCATTTCCTTCCAAAAGGTGAGAAGAAAACTTCAAGTCAGCAAGGAGTCCTTCCAGACCTCCTTTCCCGAGCCTGCTTCTTTGCACTGTGGGTATTTTTCAACACATTGAAAGAAAACCTGTGGAACCAAGAAAAGATAACGCCATTATTTCGTCATTTTCCCTGTGTTGCTGATAACAAGGCACATCCTTTCTTTTTACAGTTTATGCATATCAATGTGATTAATGTAAAAAAAATGAAAGTGCCCAAATCTCTCTCTCTCTTTCTCTCTCTTAAAAAAAAAAAAAAACCGTTGCCCTTTTCAAAACAAGGGGAAATTCAGTCTAGTTTCAGTGCCACAGTGATCAAATGGTGTCACATCACTATGGCAATGGCTGCCCAGGCCAGGAATACAGATCAGCTGTAATTGTGCAACGCCTTATTGCTGGTGCATGTCAATCAGAATCTATGAATTGAGAAAAATTTGCTCTGTTCATTCTGTTAAATGATGTATCCAATTAAACCTGTTAGAATTCATGATCTTCAGTCAAGGTTAAATGAAAGTAGTTACTCCTGTCAGCTAGGTGATTAAATGCTGCCTACATCAGGCACATTTATGTGCAAAATTAAAATTTTGGTATAAAGCATGAATCTTTATGCATGCCAGTTAATTATCTTGCGGGTTCTTCCACTTATTAAATGCCCACTGCATTTCTTCTTAATCATCAGCTTCCTTTCAAAACTTATTTCATACTTCACATTACACCAAATTTCAATGTTTAAATGAAATGCCTTATCAATGAAAACTTCCTCTTTTCAAGGGGTTTGGCTGTTGCTATGCTACTGAAAATAATCATTATTAACGTTTCTCTAGTCATTATGCAGGAGCACTCTCCCTGACAGGCTGCCTCATGCCCAGCTCTTGTGGTCGGGATCTCTTGCTAGGTGGTAGGTCGTTAGCACGGGCTGCGTTCTAATCTGGGACTCGTGCTCCATGCCAGGTTATTCCGACCAACTGCGAGCCGCCGACGGGAGACGCTTCACTGATTTTTATCCGTGCCTTTCTTTTTCCACCCTGGTCTATCTTGAACCGATACAAAATGAGTACAAAGTAACAATAAGACGATTGCCTACCCAGCCAGAGCGTGTTTGAACCAGGGGAAAGAAAGAGGGGGGAGGAAATATCTTGTTTTTCTTTTCTTCTTGGAAAACTAAACAAAACAAAGCAAAGACTCAACGCACACGGCACATCACAGGCAATGGCCAGATGTTGCCTCCACTGTTCAGTTAGGAAATGAATGAAAAATATAGTGGAGGGCTGGTATTTCCTCGCTGAGTGTCCACAGAAGACACATGTGGGGTATGAGCTACGTGACATCGCCCATACTCAATGTTGCATTTTCGGAAATTAATACACTTTGGAACTAGTGTTTGTACACAGTGTGTGTGTGTGTGTGTGTACGTGTGTGTACGTACTTGCCTGTTTGCACATGTATGTAAGCAAGGGGAAAACAAGTTAAACTTTCTTTTTCATATGTAAACTTTTATCTACTTAATTTCTTTCTTTCACTAATTTATTTCTCTTTTTATGAGTCAAATGCACTTACTGAAAATGGTGAAACTTGGAAATAAGTCCCTCGTATTTAATTGACTACCATTAAATGATACTAGTAAATTTCAGGTAAATCATATGATTATAGCTGAATTAGTATACCATTTATGTAACATTTTGTCTTATGTCCCTATAGCTGCACAGTCCTCCATAGCCACGAAACCACTAGAACTTAGAAGAGAAAAAACTATTTGTGCTATTCAATGACATTTCTGTGAGCCTTGAGCTGTTATTTAAAAAAAAAATCCTGTGATTTTTTCAAACATTTAAATGAAAAATAAGAAAAATCAATTGCAGTACAACAAAGTTATTAAATATAGATTTTAAATGAACTTTAACGTTTTTATAGGCTCACTATAAAAACAAAAGTAATTTTTTAAAGAGGCAAAGTGGAAGAAATGATTTTCGGTGCATAATTTTAATGGATCAATTAAACAACACTTGATGATACTGCTCAGTTCCATATATTATGACTCATCAGATGCTTTTCATTGCAAAGAGAATCTTGGACGTGTATTACCTAGGTTGTAATGTACTTTACCATGAATCTCTCAAGAGTTGCACCAATATTCAAATGTTAGTAGTTCTTTTTCTACTAGGTGTCTCCTAACTCGTGGTGAGTCAAAGAAGTGAGGAGGATATCGGTGGTCCAACAAAGAAATGAACAGAAATAAGAAACTAAAAGTGATCCTTTGAACGGGATTAACTGAACAAGAAAAGAAACTTGAACCAATAAGAACCATAGTATTTTTAAAAATTCAATTACAAAGAAGCGAGGCAACATAGGTTGTATGAAGTGAGAATACCTGACAAAATGTAATGCAAATAAAATTCTTTTTCTTCCTGGATTTTGTTTGTGTAGACACCTTGTAGTCCACCCTGCTTGGGTGATGGGACTATTTCTTATTCAGTTGAATTCATGGAAACTACAGATTTATGAAGAATAGTACAGTTAGGCTGTGGTGGGACTCCATTAAAAGCTTGAACCAGAATCCTTCTTCTGAACAATTCTATCTGGATCACCTGGTTGGGGGTGAGAGGGAAAAGAGTGAGGAGGCTGCATGCCCTGTCAATTAGAATGAAAGCCCAAGGCAGAGAGGATGAAATAAATCATAAGTCAATAGCAGAGAGTAAACAAACATCCCTTTATGTTAATTATTGTAAATAGGATCTTTTTTGTCTGTACACATTATGGGTTAGATGTCTCAAAAGCAGTCTTTCCTGATATTATCTCTAAAAAAACCCAGGCATGATTTTCTGTCGAAATGGTTACTGTCCCTAAGTGGTTTAAACCTCCCAGTGGAAACAACAACAGTCCTGTCAGAGGCAGAGTGGCCTCTGCCTGTGAGGAATATTCACCTACTGATAGGCTTTTCTTGCTAGCTTTTATAACTGGCTTTGCAACTTGGAGATGTAACGTAGCTTGAAATCAACTGTGTGCTTAGTCTTTTGTCAGCCCACACAGAAACAGATCGGGTTGTTCTGTCACACGGCTGTTTTCCCAGGTCAAATAACGCAATGGCATGAAGGAGAACTGGGTCCTATTTAATCAAACTCTTTTGATTATACAAAGCTCCAAACCTCATTCCAACAGGGAAGCCTCTTCTGGGACAAGGAAAGAAAAGGTTCAATCTTCAGCAGACACACAGTGGTGGAAAGCTGCATGGAGAGAGATTAATTCACCCAAATTTGTCTGGCAGAAGCAGCAGCAGGTCACCACAGCTCCAGATGCTTGACATTGGGAGTGGCAGGGAATGGGTGAAAGGGATCTAGTTTTAGTTCAGGGAATTGGTAGACACTTGTTTGGTTTCCAGTTTTGTTTTGTATTTGTTACCACAAAGAATGATTCTAGAAATAGTTTGCTATATATGGGAACTTTCTGTCATTGATCTTTTTGGGATATATGCCCAGTAGTAGGATGACTAGGTCAAAGGCTATAAAAACAGTTTAATGACTTTACTTGTGTAATTTAAAATTGATTTCCAGTGCCAATAGACCACATTGGAGCTCTACCAACAGTGTATTAGAAGGCAGTGTATTCTTTCTTGTCACAACTCTCTAATACTATTTACCATTTTGAAAAATGATATGTGCCAACCAGATGGGTCTGAGATAGAACCTGAGTTGTTTTAGTTTGCATTTGTCTGGTCCAGGGGTGGAGAACCTGCACCCTCGAGGTCACATGGGGCCCTCTAGGTCCTCAAGTGTGGCCCTTTGATGGAATCCAAATGTCATAGAATGTCATAAGGAGGCTAAAGTGTTTTAAGCATAAGTATGCAAAGACTTAAGATCCCTTTCTTACTTGCATGTTGATGATTTTATAGAAGATGAATTTGGGTTTGAAGTCATGAGAAAAAAACTGTAGCAATGAGTAAGCATCATCATAAACTCTTTAGCCTTTTGATTTACCCTCTCATCGTTTTCTTCTGAGTTCATGAATACTCACAATATTTATGTATAGCTTTCACACCTCTCTTTGTGCAGAAATGGGTTTTTGGCAAAAACAGCTGGCTTTCCTGTGTTCTCATGACAGAATATTTTATGTGCTTTATGGTTATGGGTCACATTCTAAAACAACGTAACTAGCTAATCAGCATTAAGTTTGTGCAACTAGTCACAGTACACAAAGTGTACCATCGGGAATTTGCTTTGAAATAGAATATTGTGCACCATCTAAACTCCCATTTAATTCCTACTCAGTTGCCCCATCATGGCATGTCAGTGACCCCAGGCATTTGCAGGCTTTGCCAATGCAACACCAACTAGCTCCTGTAAAGTTGGATAGGCTCCATATGTGGGCTAGATTGATCACTTACCATAGGGATTTTTGGTCACAGCAACTCAAGACTACTAAGACAAAAACTGGTGATCACAGCTCCCTGAGAATAACCATCAAACATGGTCTTCAAATGTCTCTTTTAGAAAGTTTTCATTTCAAATTCAAATTTATTTCTCAAATCAAAAGTTCCTGTATCAGCATTCACAATACCAAGGGCAGATAATATAAGTATCTTGCATATTGTTTCAGCTTCCATGGCCAGGATTAAATAGACCTAGAGTCAAGAACCTAGTCTTTTGTCTTTGCTTTATATGATCTCTGTACATTCTAATATAGATAAACATTTGAAAAATGGATAGAAATAATGATCAGAGGTTTAAAGAATATTATCATACAACAAGGACAAATGAATTGCGAGGCAGCACGGAACAGCGGAAGGACTTCTGTCAGAGAACTTTGGTTCAAATCCCATCTCTGATACTTAACGACCTGTGTGGCCTTGGGCAAGTCACTTAAACTCCCTGGGTCTCAATTTCTTCCTTTGGAAAATGAGGGAGCTAAACTAGATGGCCTTTGAGATTGTGTAGCTTGTAGCTATGGGTTGACCTGTCCTTGCTACAACCTAGTGTTTCCAAAACTGTATGGTTAGATATTTTGTCAAACTTTTTAAAAATAGAAAATATTATAGTGTTAAAGAAAATGATGAAAAATTATCTCCATCTATTACAATGCTGTTAACACAGTTTAAAATTTATGTATTTACTATGAAGCAGCTAAATTATCTCCATCATCTATTGGACTATAAGCTCCATGAGGGTAGGGACAGTGACTTATTATTTTTTGTAACCTCCCTGGTACCCAACACAGTGCCTCTTATATGGCAGGCATTTGATAGATATTTGAAGAATAATTGAGGAAGATTATGAATTTATAAGCCAGGCTTTCTTCCCTAAAGGGACAGTGTTTTGCGGAGACTGACTATATGTGCCTGTTCTTTGTTCTTCTAATTTATTTTAGATGAATAATATAGCAACCACACACACTTTAAAACTAGATGCCTAAAGCAAGAAAAGCCACAGCCTTCCTGGACAACAACAGCATGCAGGCTCCAACATTAAGGAAAGATAAGAGTTAACAAATATTGTGAAAACAAAGTCTCAGACCCGATTAAATACTTACATACATTTTTTTGAATTGCCTATGTGAAAGAGGAGCAGATTGATAAAGGACAAGAGAAATGCTAAATATGCATCATGACAAACAGTGAAAAATTAAAGATTGTAACTAACATTAATTACGCTCTAGTAAGATGAATAGGCTGCTCATCATTAATGAGAACATACACCTTTGTCTAAGTTTCACATCCACCTGTGATGAATGTGCTAATGGTGATAAAATACATCATAGTAACATTTGAATTAACAGCACACTAATAGATTGACATATGAGTATGAATAAAGCGTTTAATCATATAAACTGTACCACACCCAACAGCAAATTTTCCTGTATTGCATATGTTGTACAAAAGTGAATGAAAAAAAACGCCAGAGACTCATTTTAAATCGCACTTTTGGTGTCCTGTGATGGTGTATTACAAATCAAAAAAAGGACATTATTAAGAAAATTCCAGAGATTTTCACTAGAGTGGAATGGATGGATTTGTCTGAATAAAAAGATTGGGGCTTGGCTTCCCTATGAAAGATGAGGCCTTGCTCGGGAGATACAGAAAATTCAAGTGCTGCTCATAATTGTGAAGAGGGAGTGCTCTGTCTGATCAATGCCTGGATGTTTTCTGCTATATTCCTGAGTATACATTCTAACTTGATGTGAAAGAGAACAAATTTAATATTGAAAATTGCATATATAAAGGGGTCAAGAACAATCTTCTGTCTTTGTGTGAATTTTTTCATGGAGATGTTTGAATGCCTTATTTAGCAGAACCCTTATATATGGATTTCCATAGCAGTGCTATTGAAATTCACATATAAGGTAAAGGGATGGGGGAGGGTGGAAACTCTTTTAATGGACATGACATATTATTTAAAGTCACAAATTGGGACTATAAAATCTAGGATAAGGAGAATTATGTCTACACCAGTAACTAATCAGCATGCAATTTGCACTGACCACCATAGAGGAAGCTTCTATATTATGAAACATTTTTGTGTAGTTCCCAGATTGGGTTTATTACTATCTAGTCCTTAATCTCCAGTTATTTCTTACAAAGTGGTGATTGTTTGTACTGTAAAAACTGTTACTCATGGCACTCATTTGCAGTAGATCCTATTATGTTACAATGTTTAAAATGCAGTTTTTACTGAAATTGCAAACGAGAAACAAACCAATTATCAGCAAAGAAAGGGAAACTGAAATTTATGACTAAATATGTAATTTAATGTCCTGGTTAAAAGTTGCTAAAATTGAACCATTATGCTTACTTGTTTTGAAAAATGGACTTAAATGGAATATCATTTATTTGCTTATAATTTTGTAGTTTAAAATAAAACTGCTATTTTTGATAATACAAAAAGAGCCTCATAATTCTGAGAATCATGAAAAACCACTTTGTGTGTTTAAAAATGAATTCTTTCTGTATTCAGATAATGTACAGAATTCATATATTAGCTCATATCTGCAAGAAGGAATTTAGGAAGCAATAGATCAAATTGATTTGTTTAGCTATGGTGTTACAGGTTTTTGATAGTGAAATTGAACTATCCTAGAAAGTCAAGTCAACAAGTATTTATTAACTACTCACTATATGACAGGCTTTGTGGTAAATGCTGGTAATACAAATCCAAGCAAAAAGAAACCTAGTCTCTGCCCTCAAGATGCTTACATTTTTAGGGTGGGAAGTTGGGGATAGTAGAGAAAGAAGTCCAGAGACAGGATCAGAGAGGGGAGAGAAATGAAGTAGTGAACACGGCTGGCTGGGGCACTTTCCTAAAAATCCAGGTTGGCAAGGAATTGATTAATCAGGAGAAGCCACTGTCTGGTTGGTGTGATCTTCCAGGGTGAGAAGTCTTCTGGGGAGGAGTGAAATTTTAGTGAGATCTACTTCTCTTAGTGAATATTTCAGTGAGATCTGCTTTTTGAATAGATCTAATTAACTGACAACCTTAGGGGAGTTGACCCCAGGCCATCTCCAAAGACTACAAGTTTCCATCCATAATTGACTTGTTCTGAATCAATCTAAGGAGTTTCTCAACACCAATGAAATAACAAATCCAAATTTCCCTACCCCTAAATGTACAGAGAGCTGTGTTAGGGCTAAGGACGTGAAGATTTTTTTTTAATGGCACAATGCCTGCCCTCAGGGAATTTGGAGTCTAATGAACATTATTATTATTTAATGGTATATATGGTATACATTTAATGGTGTAAAATGGTATGTGTCAGTCAACAACATTTATTAAGCAATTATTATGTGCCCGGAGCCGTACTAACACTGATGATACAACGAAAGGCAAAAAAACAGACACAATGTACTGAGGAAGACAACATGCAAATGCCTATGTATGTGCACGATATATACAGTGAAAATGGAAGGTGATCTCAAAGGGAAATCACTAGTAGCCAGCTACTAGGGCCAGGAAACATTGCCTGCAAAAGGTAGGATTTGAGCTGAGCCTTGAAGGAAGCCAGAGAGTAGTGGTGGTTTAGGTGAGAGGGCTGAGCATGGCAGGCCCAGGGGACAGCCAGGACTACTGCACAGAGGAGCAAGATGGAGTCTGTGTTCTAGGGCTTGGAAGCAGGTCAATGGAGTTAGGTTAGAGCACGTTTGGAGAGGAATAAGAGGAGAGAAGGCTAGAAATGTCAGAAGGGGCCTGGGTATGAAGAGCTTTAAGTAACAAAAAGGGGGTTTTATGTTTTATCTTGGCAATAGAGTGATAAGTAGCCACTGGAAATTCATCGTGGGGATTAGGGAAGAGAGGAGAGAAGGTGATGTGGGCAGACCTGCACTTTAGAAAAATCACCTTGGTAGCTGAGTGGAGAATGTATTGGAGTGGGGAAATACTTGAGGCATGGAGACCAATTAGAAAGCTGCTGAAGTAGTCCAGGGGAGAGCTGAAGAGGCCTGAACTAGGGTTGTGGCTATGGGAGTGGAGAAAAGCAGTGCACACATGGATATCGCTTGACCTTCCCTTAGATGGTGTTTCTGAAATGATGCTAATGTGGAATATTAGTAAAGGCCATTGGGATAAAAGAGGGGAGCATCTTGTAAAACCTACAGAAGAAGAATTCAGTAAAACCTATGGAAGAAGGATTCAGCATCTTATTACTTACCTTATGGAATTGAATGACATTAAAAATCCTAGCACAAAGTCCAGGAGATCCTGATGATTCTGTGGACAAAAGTTCTGGGTTAAACTCTGGGACACTCAGGTAATCCTCTTTGACAGCCTTGACAATGACTTCAGGGATGTGTTCCTTTTTAATAACAAAACAAAACAAAACAAAAGTAATGAGCCTTTAGAAGATATGATCCACCTAGAAAAAGAGAAAGATAGGAATGGGCTCAGTATGGTCCTGAGCATCTTGAAAAATTCTTGGACTTTTAATTGGGTGTGTGATTGGACCAATATCTACTAGAGACCTCCCCCCCCTCAACAAAGAGATTAGGCTAGGTCTTTCCCTAAAAAGCAAGGAAGTTCTCTAGCTAAGACTTAACCCGGGGGCTAAGTTTTGAGTTAATTTGGGACTCTGATGATGTGGGCTCTAGCTGTATTGCTGTGACTTCCTTGTCATATACAGACATGAAAAAGCCCACCCATGTGGAGTAGGGGCCCTTCAGACTTAGCAGATGTACCAAGGCTATGCAAGTCACCACACCTTGCTTCACTGACCAGATATTGTTTACATTTGAAGACTTTTGGAGAGGCCATACCAATTGCTGTAATCTCTCTTTTTGAATATCTTTTCTAGGCTATGGCTAAGTAAATCTCTTTTTGTTAACTGTTGAATGAAACAAATGTCTCATTTTGTTCCAGTATCCCAACCTAGAATACCAGGAGATAGACTTGAGTCAGGCTTATTCAATACAACCTGCCATGATTAGTGTGCCTGCTTCTTTGGCAGCCATATTCCACCACAGTGGTCTTCCCTGAGACTGTATTTGGTTCTCTGAAGGGCATCATATTCTTTCAGACAAGCATCTAAGCTAACAGAGATAAATGGCAAAAATTATACACAGAAACCTCCATGAAGGGGCTTAATGGGAACCCCTTACTCACCAACCTGTCCACAGATCCACATGGTGAAGAAGGATAACAGATGGCTTGCGTGCATTTTCATCAATCATTCTGTGTATTAACTCAGATAAAGATTTCTTGCTCAGCTTGTGGGTTTATTTGTTTCTTTAACTTTGTTTTGGAGAAGGTTCGCTGGAAACACACAAGAGTTTCCTTCACGTGATGAACATTCTTCCATAAAAGAGGGGGCCATAATTTGACCTATTTATCACCACTTTAGATGTTGCTTAAAAAAAAAATTAAGAACATATGGAGAAAAGAAAAACTTTTATTGAACAGTGTAAGTCTGCCAAAGTAGCAGCTTTGATTAAAGAGATCTGCTCTCAAAAATAACCAAGAGAAAAGGAACATTTAATATTTGTTACTTTTCTGCATTTGGGAGGGGAGAACTGATGCAGAAACAGATGTAGCCTTACATAATGGGCACCCCTAGCTGAAGATGTGTAAAGGAGCCTAGATACCTTAGTCAATGATTAGCTAGGAAACAAGAAGGAAAGGCCACTTAGGTAAGCTGCTATTCCTGATAGCATCACATATGGATGTATGTGGGTATTTTGGACCTTTTGGGGGAACACAGTGCTATAAATGGAGAAAGCCTTGGACTAGGAGACAGGACACCTGAGTTCTAATCCTAGTCCTGATGCATCGTTAAGACATTGGGCAAGCCATTTGACTTCTGAGGCACAAGGGTTGGGTTAGATGATGTCTAAAAGCTATTTCCAGTTTTCTGCCTATGATCCCAAGTCATCTAGCCTCTCTGGGCCTCAGTTTCCTCACCTGCAAGTTATAGGTGATAATATTTGCATTATGACTTTCCAAGGGTATTGTGGGGAAAGCACCTTGTAAACCTTACAACACTATTTAAATGTGAGTTATTGTTATTTTTGGTCTGCATCCTGGAAGTTAAGGGTGAGACTGTGTAGCTTCTGAGAGTGTATATGTTGTCTTCTCCCTAAAGAATGTAAGGTAATTGAGGGCAGAGAGTAGGAGTTAGGAAACCTGAGTTCAAGTCCCACTTTTGATACTTATTACCTATATGACTTTGGGCAGAGCACTTCACCTCTGAGCCACAGTTTTCTGATCTGTAAAATGAGGTGGTTCTTTGCATCCCCAGTACTTAGCACAGCACTGGTTCATAGTAGGTTCTTAATTGTTGATTGATTGACTGAAAGTGGCATTCAACTGTAGCATATTCATGCATGATTACACACCGGACAGATGTAGAATCTGTCACATGGAGATCTCCTGTAGTTGTAGGGAAGGGGTAAAGGGAACAAGCATTTATTAAACACCTGCTATGTACCAAACACTATAGTAAGCACTTTACAAATATTATCTCATTTGCTCATCACAATAAAATCAACTATTATCCTCACTTTACAGTTGAAGAAACCGAGACAAGTAGTGGTTAAATGACTCATTTAGGGTCACTCAGCCACTAAGTGTTTGAAGGCCACATTCAAAATAAGGTTTTCCAGGCCTAGTACTCCATCCACTGAGCCACATAGTTGCCTAAACTTGCTACAATTCTAAAAATCTGATGTGCGCATTTATTACTCATATGAAACACCTTTAGGAGTTAATAGGCATTTTGTCTGTGCAGGGAATACAGAAGCTACTGAAAGCAACATTGTTGACCAAGTAAGAGTAAATTGGGCAGCTAGGTAATGCAGAGGATAAAGCTCCAGCCCTGGAGTCATGAAGACTCATCTTCCTGAGTTCAAATTCAGCTTCAGACACTTACTAGTTGTGTGACCCTGGACAAGTCCCTTAACTCTGTTTGCCTCAGTTTCCTCATCTGTAAAATGAGCTGGAGAAGGAAATGGCATACTGCTCCTGTATCTTTGCCAAGAAAACCCCAAATGGGGTCACAAGGAGTCAGACACGACTGAAACTACTGAACAACAGAAGAGTAAATTAGGCTCTCTCAGAGTTTTTCCACAGGTTCCTATTACTATCTGCAATCTTCTTTGAGCACAGGTTGCTAAGTATCCTGCATATTAGTTTGTGAACTTACAGGTGAACTTGTCCTTTAATCCCAAGGTAATCTAAGAAAAATTATTTTGAAATGATTCAAGGAAGGTCTGGAGAATGAGTTATACAAATACTCGTCTCTCAATAGTATGTTAAACAATCACAGATTTCAGTAGCGGGTGCCTATGGGAGATGATCTAACTGTTCTAGGATAGACTGGATCCCTGCCAAAGGAAATCATCTCTAGAGGGAGCTATTAGTCAATCAGTGCAGGGTCTAAAGCCAGCCCCAAAGAAAGGGACAACTTCCATTTTTCTGCCTATTTTAACTATTCATTGGTATTCAGTAGCCAGAATAGCATGACTCCTCAAGCCCATGATTTGTACACCTCTACCTCTAAGAAAGTCATATTAAAATCATTGATGGGTAACATGCTGAATGCTCTACAATAATCATTTTCTATGACCCTATTCATTTCTCTAATAGCTACATGACTTGTTGGCCAAATGTGCTAAATATTTTTTAGTATTAGAAAAAACAAAGCAGAACATTTGAGCTATGGACAAAGATTATGGATTAATATGTGAGGGCAGAGTAAATTTCTGAATGTAAACTAATTATAATAATGCCGGGAACCTTATCAGTAACTTTGGGAAGGACTGGCAATTACTGCACTTGCCAACCCACAGGTTGTCCTAGTAAGAATTGCCATAAAGTGCTGATCACCTTTGTTGCTAAGAAGAAACAAAATCTAAGAAAAGTTCAGGGTTGAAAGAAGGCAAATCTTTATCCCTGGGACTCTTGAATTTAAGGGACTAGATGTCCTTATTTCCGTACTTTCTGGCCTAGCTGGAATGAGTAGCTTTGCATTTCTGTCCCAGCCCTTATTTCTCTATGAGAGAGGAGAGATTGGCGGTTTGTGGGAAGTGATTTTCTAAGGGAAAACCTACTTAAAACGTCTAACCATTTGTCTTGCCAATTCCAAATGCTTCCTCCGTTATTCTTTCTTCTGTATCACAGCTAAGTTCTATAGTCCTCCAGGAAGGCTTCTAGGTGGTGCAGTAGGTAGAGCACTGTGCTTAGAATGAGGAAGACTCATCTTCCTGGGTTCAAATTCAGCTTCAGACACTTGCTAGTTGTGTGATCCTGGGCAAACCCTGTTCACCTCAGTTTCCTCATGAGGTAGAGAAGGAAATGGGAAACCACTCTAGTATCTTTGCCGAGAAAACCCCAAATGGGGCCACAGAGAGTTTGACGTGAATGAACAACAACAAAAATCTCTCCTGTAGGGCATTGATTGTAACCAATACATATATACCCTGGAGATTTACAGAAAGATGTCATTTATGAAGTTACTGAGCATTTATAAATAGAATTTTCATTTACTACAGGGTCTTTGTTCCATCTAGGAAACAGTTTAGTGGATTCTGAAGGCCACCCAGCATGAATATTGATTGAAATGCCAAATGCACATGATCCCAGTCAAGGTACTGGTAAGTCAATTGGAAGCACAGAGAAGAGAGGCGCTATCAATTCCTTGGGAATCATGGGAAAATATTGTCAAAACTTTAAATAACTTTGGAATATGTTTAGAATGATGTTTTGCCTTTGGAATGTAAGGTCCTTGAGGAAAGGGACTGTTTCTGGTTTTTTTGGCTTTGTATCCTTATTGCTTATCACATAGTAGGCATTTAATAAACATCTGTTGAATTGAATTCTGTTGAATGAACATGAATCATATAAAGGAAGGTATAGCAGCCTAGCCTGAATGCTGCCAAGAGTTAGGCAATGTTTGTGAATTCTGCTGACAGGTTTCATTCGAAATTAAGTAAAAGGAATATTGATGTAGAAACTAGAAGACCAGGGTTATTCTAGCCCTGTCTACCACTAACTTTGGGACCTCAGGCAAATCACTTCATTTTTCTGAGGTTCGTATGATGAACCTTTCTGTGAAATGGCCGTGATAATGCTTGCCTTTATTGTGATCTAGCATCGGTGAGATTTTGTGAAAATGGGAAGTGCTACACATGCTTTTTTTTTTATTGCTGGTACCTAAAAATCAGGATGAGAACTAACAAATGGAGTGTGGAGTAGATTCACCTTGCTAGACTGTAAACTCCATGAGGGCAGGGGCATTTTCCTATGTAAACTTTGTAGCTTCCCCAGCATCCAACAGAATATTCTACACATTTACATACTTAATAAGTATTCTTTAAGTGAATTTGTTGAATGGAGTGAATATGAAGAAATAAAAGATGGAGGGAATGTAAAGAAATGAAAGATGTAGTGACAGAAGAGAAAAACAAAAGGGTGACCAGTGCAGAGGGATACAGTGGCATCCATGTCATTCCAATTAATCAACCAATCACAAAGTATTAAATGCTCATTATGTTAAATCAATATTTATTATTTATTAAGAGACCCTGTACTGGGTGCCATAGGGCAGAAAGAAGGTTTTTCAGCCCAAGTTCCTGTTTTCAAAGAAGTTGACTTTTGGCAAAGGAAACGTGAGAGGGGGAACAATAATCAGATAAGCTTTCTTCTGTATGGTATTAACTGCAGACACCATAGGGGCTCAGAGAAAGGGTTGAGGGAGGGAATTGAAATTTTGCAGAAGAAACATAGTCAGAAAAGGTCAGTCTTGCCATCTCTTCCCAGCTGTCAATATATGAGCACACTCAGGCAACTGTTCATTTAGGTATTTCTGATGAGACTACAAGGATTTCGGAGCTTGGAACGAGCTTTGGAGATCACATAGTCCAGCAATTTTATTTCTGTTTACGAGACAACAGAGGCCGGAAGATGGCAAGTGACTTGCCCCAGGGTCACACAACCTGGAATTAGAAGCCAGGTCAACCGACCTTGATGCTTTCCTATCACAGACAAGCAGCTTTAGAGGAAGTAAACTGCACATTTTACATCCCTGTGAATTTCTTTTGACTAGGATTACTTTTAGGTAAATCTGTTAGAAATGTGTCAGGGTATTCTTTTAAAATGCCCATGCTTGTTTGATATTTAAAATCTCCTTGGTATATAAACATGCTGCCATAGAGTTTGTTTGACTTGAGATAGCCTAGAAGGCCATTTGTGAAACACTATCCCCCTTACAATACTTGTCTTACGTCACATAAACACTTGATTTCTCTCTCTTCCTTTCTTTTTTTGTACTCTCCCCTCTTTGATTCTCTCTCTTCTCTTTTTTCTTTCTCTTTATCTCTCTCTCCTCCCTATCTCTCTGTCTCCTTTTCTCTCTCCTTTTTCTCTTTTTCTTCTTTCATTTTCTTTCTTTCTCCTTTTTTCCTCTCTCCTCTTTTTCTTCTCTCTCCTTTTCTTTCTCCTCTCTTTTTTCTTCTCTTTATTTCTTTTTCCTTCTCTCTTTTTTTCTTTTTTCTCTCTTCTTTCTCTTCTCCCTTTCCTCTTTCTCTCCTCTCTCACCCTCTCTCCTCTCTCTCTCTCACTTTCTTTTTCTCTTTTTCTCTCTGTCACCTCAGCCTTTGGGAACTTCTCTCAGGAAACAGAAGGGACAGAAGGCAGTGGTCACATGATGGTCCCAGTGGCAGGGTGAGCAGGAAAAGCCCTCAGCCTCAAAGTTTAGCTGAAAAGGCACGGGGAGGTTACAGGGAGTGACCTGTCTTAATGGGGAGCAATAGAATAATCCAGTAAAGGGAAAGCATTTATTCACACTTCCTTCAGGGCTCGGACAAAATAACAACGTGTCCCCTATTTAGAGGGCTTAGGTATCCTTTGCAGCATTCAGGGCAGGCTTTGCTTTGGCAGGGTCATCCTCAGATTCTCGCTGCCCCTTTGTCACTTGGGCTTGAATAAGAGCAACCCAGAGGACATCACACTTAGCCATCTTTATCCTCTATTATCATGTCACCACAGGGTAAACCATGTCATCCCAAACATTGTGTTTCAGGTTCCAGATTTCATGTCCCTAATCACTTCTTTAGATCGGGACCTTCACAAAGAAAAGCAGCCCTCTTCCAGCTATGTGTTGTCAATGTGCATAGATCTGACAAGATCTACCTCCCATCATGGCTCAGGAAGCTTTTTAGAGAAGGAAATAAAGATCACTGCATTGGATTTATATATGTTGTTTACAGAAATCATGGGTGTTAGGCTAAGCCCAAGCTGGTACATACATGTTTGTGTGAAGTCCCCATGTTACCTTCCTCTTTAACATCAAAGCCCTTTCATTCCCATCAACACCTTACAGGATGGAGGATGGGGGATGGGGGCACGGTATGGAAGCACAGAAAGGGCTGTGATGATGGCTGTCACTAGCATCAATAATTCTAACAAGTGCCTGGCATATCAATCAAAAGAAACACAAGCGTTTTGATAGCATTAATCAGAACTGGTCTCCTCCTGCAAACCATGCCAAATGACTTGGATCTATGCCCGATGCCAATTGTTCTCTCTCTGGCAGTTTGCATGCATATCCTTTTAGGTTTTTTTTCCTCTTGACATGGTCATGTCAGAGTAAAAATGGTGAATTAAATCATAGCAAAGTTGCTCTAGTCTGGTTGTGACCATAAATGCAATGGGTAAAGTTCAAATAGAGAAGGAGAACAAATAACACTTGTTGCTAAACATGGGCTGGCAAATGCAGCAGGCAGATATCATGGCTACACTGGCCCGGGGACTATTTCCCATCCTGACCAAAAGCAAAGAGATCAGTAGGCTGGAAGAACAAAGAACACCTTAAAAACAGAATGAGTTTCCCTTTTTCCTTAAGACAAAAACTTGGTTCCGCTGTCCTATTTTCTAGTGGCATAAGGACAAGGCATTTCTGTAACCTGCCCATGGTTTGAAAATGACACCTCTTGTTTGTGATTGTACACTGAGGACTTTTCATCTTACTTCACTGTAACACATAGAACTTTATTTATTGGAATATAAATGGCTATGTGGCAAGGAGAAAGTGAAATTTCTGGCATTAAAGATGTACATTTAGGATGAGCGTCCCTCTTTATCTCCAGTCGTTGATACACAGCAATTCCACTTACAGATAGCCCCAACTCTGTCCTCTATGGAGTCTGTCTGGCTCTATGAACTTGAACCATGCTTTGAAATTGCTGACACGGTGTGTGATAGGTCTGGCTAGTGACTTCTTGGGTCATGCTCCATACTAGCCTTAGGGGCATCAGGCCCAAGCAGCCCTTAGAAACTTTGTGGGGTCTAAGTAATCCCGACTGTTCTACAATGAACAAATGAATCAGAGAATCTGCCTTTCACTTCATTTTATCCCAGTATAGACCTTATCTAAGGCCCATTTCCTATTGGGGAATCATTGTTTTCAACAAGCCTATAACAAAGACTATGAAAGCATCTCACCGAGGGTGAATCTTCTTGTTATGTTTTTTTTTTTTGGTAACAATCTTGTTAATGCAAGAATGACACCCCCTCCCCGCCCCACCCCCTGCCCAAGACTAAAGAATTCATTTTAAAGTATTGTGTAGAATTTAAGGCATTTTTAGAATCACCAGTAACATATCTCTCTCTCTCTCTTTTTTTTTTTTGGCTAAAGAAGAAATGGGAAAAGTTAGTTGTCAAAGGATCCTGATTCCCTGGAGTCCTTCATTCAGACCTTCTCTGCCCTACAGCTACTTTTCAGAGAGCCATTTAAACCAGTGGCAGAGAGATCAGTAATAGAGAATAAAGAAACAATATGGGAGTGGAGTTATGGATATATATATATGTATATATATATATAATATACACACACACACATATATATACACACATCTATGTACATGTATGTGTGTATCCTTATATTTGTATATATTCTTACATATATATCCATATATATGTATAAATGTGTGTATCAATATCTATCATCTATGTATCTATCTATCTGTCTGTCTGTCTCTATATCTATTTTTTTTTTTTACCTAAAGAGAGAAAGTTTTTGAGGTCTTAACATCCTCTAATCTTATATGCCTACCCATAGGAATAAAGTTACTGAAAAGGAACAGCTCCACAAACTATGACACATATTTATGTTTGCATTGTCTATATGTTATCAAAAAACTGGATGAAAAATGAGAAATTCAATCAACTGGCTGCTTTCTCTACAAAATGTCAAATGTTAAAACATAATAGTAAAATGAACAGTTGGTTCTTTTTTCCTCCCATTGAATCGACTTTTTAAAACTGAAATTCAGCATTGTGTAGACATATTCTATGTGTGCTTAATAACTAAAGACTCTTGCAAATTAATTAATTTGTGTTCTCTTTTGTGAGGGAGGATCATTTGTTTAAATGAGAAATCTACTTTCATTAAAGCTATTGTTAGCTATCAGTAAGTGAAAATGTGAATTTCACAATTATGTTTGAATTTCAAATGCCTTGCATTTCACCACGGGTGCCAGGACCAATGAGTCAATATGGAGTATTGATTTTGCTTCACAAAAGGAGTGTAAGTGGGCCCCAACTCACATATTCCCTCGTTATTCAATTCAGTTCAACTTTAGGGACAGAGATAGGGACTAGATAGATTTGTGATTTAGGTGAATATAGGGACCTTCCAGGTGAAGAAACACCTACCAATGCACCTTCTTGGCAACTTACTGTATTAGCGTATTGAGTCAAGAGGTTAAGTGACTTGCCTAGGGTCATACAGAGGCAGGACTTGAACCCAGTTTTCCTAGCTCCTAGGCCATCTCTCTATCCATCTTGCCATTTTGTCTCAGTTAAATTCCATTCAAGAACCATTTGTAAGAGTATATTACCTGCAAGGCACTGTGGTAGGTGCTTAGATTATAAAAGGAAAAAATTAACACCTGGTTTCAGCTCTCTACTGATGGGACACAACAGATGCACAGGCAACTTGTTATAAAGTATGCATAAGAGGAAGCTAGGTGAGACAGTGGATATGGCACTGGCCCTGGAGTCAGGGCTTCAGATATTTACTAGTTTTGTGACCCTGGTAAGTCACTTAACTCCAATTGCCTCCAAAAATAAAAATAAAATAAAACATGCAAAAAACAACACAGCATAATTTCAAAGGGGAGAGAGCACTTACAATTTGGGAAATCACAGAGACCATGCTTGTTTGGAGATGGTATCTGAGCTTGGCCTTGAAGGAAGCATGGGAGACCACTATAAGAGGCAGAGGTGGAAAGGGAGTCTATTCCAACCCTGTGTGAAGGCATGGGATCAGGAAATGGAATGTGATTACATACTCTGAATGAATGGAATGGATAGATGAATAAAAAGGCTTACTATTTCCCAGACATTGTGCTAAGCTCTGGGAATGCAGATGCAAAAATGAGACCATCCCTGCCTTCAAGGACCTGACAATCTAATGAGGGAGAGACAACACCTATAGGGAAGTGGTGGCTAGGGAACAGAGTTTAGGTTTAGGAAATTACAAGAGTGCTGAGTTGATCCATAGAACAGCTGACTGACTTGTCCTTTCCAGAAGCAACATCAGTATTGAGTGTGGGTGAACTCCCTCTGGAACTAGGAGCATGACTTTTGGAGTTCTTGTCTAAAGGCTGTGGCTACAGGTGAGACGAAGCAAGGCCACACCAAGGCAGAAGGGATGATCACCCTGAAGGTGGACAATTGCATGACACGTGAAGTAGGGAATTAACTGAATTTAGAGTCAAAGGACCTGGGTTTTTGTCCTTGCTCAGTCATTGACCATATAGGTGACTTTGGACAAGTCATGGTCTCACAGGTCTCAGTTTCTCCATGTGAAAAATGATGGGGTTGGACTGGATGGCCTCTGTGTTCCCTTCCAGCTCTAAAGCTGTAATCCTATTTTGTTAATCAGTATTTCCATGTCTTTGTTCCTCTGATGAAGTTCTATTTCCTGAATGGCAAGTTTAGACTTTGAATCTTCCACCTGAATTATTACAAGAGAGATTTGGTAATTAAGTTCTAACAAGATTTAAATGATATTAAAAACAGTCGGTTAAAAGGAAACATTGCCTTGGGCTTTGTTGTAAATTTGTATAATTATTTTTAGTCCTCTAGAGGATGCATAATTATGTTTCTGTATTTATAAAAATACTGCCTATGAGGCACCAAAATGAATTTTACCGTATGTTAATTTGCATATTAATGTTGCTTTTTTGGATGTCAAAATTTCCATGGCTAGGGGGAAAAAATCTTCTAGGAAAATTTCAGAGTAACCAGAATGAGTTGTAGATCTCTTGGAGAGTGGATTTGTGTTGCTTGGGAGAAAATCACTGTCTAGGGAGAAAAAAAAATTTTTTTAATTAAAGAAGAAAGAACTTAACAGTGATACAATGTAATAAAGTCCCAAACTATTTCTTTTAGTCTCCCTCACTCCCCATATCCAAGTGATTTCTAAGCCCTTTCAATTATAGCTCTTGCCCATTTCTTCAATCTGTTTCTTGTCCATTTACATGACCACTACTCTATCATCTTTCTCTTGAATTGTTGAGAGAGCCTCTTCATTGGTGTTCATACTTCCAGCTTCTCCCCTTTCCAATTTATCCTCTATATCAGTGGTGTCAAACTCAAATAGAAAGAGGTCGCTAAACCATATGTAATGATCCCTATAGGCCACATAGTGACCTAGAAAACCACATTTTAACATTATCTATATTCTATTGTAGTTTAATTAATTTTGTTAAATATTTTCCAATTGTATCTCTCGAATATTCCCCCTTTTCTCCTCTGACACTGCGGGTCAGGCTTTCATCACCTTGTGCCTGGACTAGGACAATGGCTAGTGGGTCTGCCTGCCTGAAGTCTCTCCCTACTCCAAACCACCCTCCATTCTAGCCACTAAAGGGATTTTCCTATAACAAAGGTCTGATCATATTATCTCTACTCAATAAACTCCAGTGGCTTCCTATTAACTCCTGGAACAAATACAAAATGCTCTGTTTGGCATTCAAAGTCTTCTTCACAACCTAGCCCCTTTCTATATTTCCAATCTTCTCACACCTTAGTTCCTAACACATACTCTTCAATCCAGTGACACTGGCTTCCTGGCTGTTTTACAAACAACTCCATCTCTCTGCTCCCGGTATTATCTCTGCCCCATCTAGTCTACCTACTGCCCTCCCTGGCTTTCTTTAAATCCCAATTATAATCTCACCTTTTATAGGAAACCTTCCTCAACACCTTTTAACTCCAGTGCCTTCCCTCTGTAAATTATTTCCAACTTATCCTGCATATAGCTTTCTTTGTATATACTTGTTTGCAGAGTGTCTCCCCCATTAGATTGTAAGCTCCTTGAGGGTAGAGACTGTCTTTTACCTTTCTAAAAATATTCCCAGAACTTAGCGCAGTGTCTGGAACATAGTAGGTACTTCATAAATGTTTATTGATTGATCATGGGAGTTGAAGATGTATCCTAGCCAAACTGGAAAAAGAACAAAAATGTTATCAGATTCCAAGAAGTATACTGCTACTGGAGAACTGGGAAAAGCTACTGACACACTGGATTCAACAGGCAAAATTACAGAAGAAAAACCTTACAATCAGATAACGCAAGAAGATATTGAGGGTATTCTCCAGAAATTTACAAGAAATATAATGCAAACACTCCTCCCCACCCCCCCGACCACATTGTGCTTTAAAGAAAGATGGACAGAGACTTTCAATTTTGCTCTTCCCCATATATACCATTCCATTTTCTGCCTCTGTGTATTTTTATCCAGAGTGTTTGGAAAGCTATTTACCTCTATGTCTGCCTCTTTCAATCCCTAGGTTTTTCTCAGGGCTCAGTTGAAGTGCCATCTCCTTTAGGAGACCTTTCCTAGGTTTTCTATCTTTCATTATTTAAATTTTTTCTTGTATTATTTTCTGATCTGATTTTTAAATATGGCTCCTACTCTTCTCCCCCCTCCCCAAATTAGTTTGTGTTTATGTTATATATTTTATATTTAATTGTCTGAATACAGGTTGTGCCTCTCAATTGAACATAAACTCCCTGAGGGCAGGTACTGTTTTGTTTTTGTCTTTGTATCCCCAGCACCTAGTACAGTGTCTGGCATATAGTAGGAGCTTAATAAATAGTTGCTGAATTGAACTGACTTGAATTTCATTTTAATCTGTAAAGCAGTAGGGAAGAGATGGAAAAATTCATCTAGCAAAACACCCTCATTTTACAGATGAGGAAGCTGAGACTTTGAGAGGTGTATTTTTTTGACTTAATTTTCTTCTCTAAGAGGGAATTTTAATATTTTTGCTAATGTGATCTGCTAATGATTTCTGGAACGCTAATGATCCACTTATGTTCTGATTGAGAAACAGTTTTTCTCTGAAGCATACATAGCGTCCCTTAACTTCTTCAGAGCTTGAAATGTTTTGATGGCTTATTATATTTTATCCTTTGCTTCCATCTTTTCCCCCAACCAGTCCTTTACCAGAACTGCTAACTAGTAGGAAAAATGAAGTAGTGAGATTTTCATATCTGATTTTTTCATGCCCAACCTCTCTCTGCTAGAGATTCTCCATGGCAGAAAGGTTGCAGGACTGGAGATGGGGAGAAAGGCCATATTTGGGTGGGTGGGAGGGAAGAAAAAGAGCATACTCATCAAACTACTGGGTGGTGAGCATTTGTTGAAAAGAATATTATGAAAGGGATAGTTTGTGAGCATTTAGAAAAGAAAGACTTAAATAAAATCAACATGGCTTTATTAAGAGCAGCTCATGCCAAGCTAAGCTCTTTTCTTCTTTTCCCCCTTCCAATTATCAAGCTTTTTTTTTTTCTTCCTTCCCACTACACTACAGAGAAGGGGGGTGGGTGGAGAAAAGAGGGAGGGGAGGGAAGCAAAGGGAAGGAAAGGGAAGGGAAGACCTTTGTATCCTATAAGCATAATAAAACACATTCCCATATTGATCACTTCCAAAACTGTATTTCTTGTTCTGTGTATTAGTTAGTCCATCATCTCTCTGTAATGAGATGGGCAGTGTTCTTCCTCAGTTCTCTGGAATGGTGGTTGATTATTTAGTTGTTCAGAGTTCTTAAGTCTTTCAGAATTGCTGGTTTTTATTTTTGAAAGGGCAGACCAGGGCATTGCTAGCAAGTATTCCTATATATCAACAAACCTTGTCATGATTTTTTGTGTGTGTGAATAAGATGGAGAGATGTGGATTAGTATAGTTAGGTGGCTTCATACCTAGATGAATGAGTGGTTCCAAAGTATAATCGTAAATGGATTAATTTCTACCTAGTAGTGGTTCTCAGCCTGATTTCCAAGAATCCCTGGGATTGGGGCGGGGAGACAATTTACAGAGTTATCGCAAGGGGTCCACAAATAAATTTTTTTTGTTTTGTTTTTTGGCAGGGCAATTGGGGTTAAGTGACTTGCCCAAGGTCACACAGCTAGTACATGTGTCAAGTGTCTGAGGCAGCATTTGAACTCAGGTCTTCCTGACTTCAGGGCCAGTGCTGTACTCACTGTGCCACCTAGCTGCCCCCACAAATCAATAGTTAAACCAATCATAGATATTTTTAATTTTCATTGAGCAAAATGTGTGATATACAATATGATAAATAAGCAAATATTGGTAATTATCTTACAATACATTAGTAGTTGCATATGATGAGGCTAATGATGGTGTTGCTTTTGCAAGTATGCTCACCAAAGGTGTTTGCCAAACCACCAAGTCAGCAAAACCTCATTAAGTACCTACTATGTGCTAGAAACAGGGTAAGTCCTAGGTTTACAAAGAAAGGTAAAAGTCCCTACTTTTGAGGAGTTCATAGTTTAATGGGGGGAGACAGCATGCAGCCAGCTATATGCTAGAACAAGATATATACAAGCTAAATTGAAGATAATCTCAGAGGGAAGGCACCAGTATTAAGGAGGAAAGGCTTATGTAGAAGGAGGTATTGTAGCTGTGTGTTAAAATTGTATCTTATTCTGGTCCACCTGATGACTCTCAGCCTTTCTAGTTAGCATAGTAAGTTTATAAATAGTCAGTATAAGGGGCAATAGCAGGAAATAAAATTGCAGAGAGGAACCTGGAAGTACTTATAAACTGTCCCAAAGATCAGAGGTGCATAATTTACAGTTGTATAATATTAACCAACATTCACATCCTGGTAATATGTGCTGAGGCAGGAGAAGTCTCCTAGCTGCTGCTTGCCAAGATTTCTGGTCCTGGGATGTGTAAATTCCAGACAAAATCCAGACCTCCACAGTTTCAGATCAGCAGAACATCAAAAAGGTGCTGATAACTTTGAGATGATGGATTTAATGCTTTTACCAATAATTTTGAGATGATTTGGATGTGTTAACGAACTAACCTAAGGGTGGCACAGATAGGACTTCCTCTGTTTCCTAAAAACAAACAAAAAAAACCCCTATAAAAGTAAGATCTCAACTTGCTGCCTCCCAGCATTCTTCCTTCTTAATGGGGCCCATACTGTCTAGTGCACCCAAATCTAATTCATGATTAGGTGAATGATATTCTTTGCCTCTCCCTCTCCCCATCCTTTTTCCCCATGCTGCCTGCCTTACTTCACCATTTCATCCCCTGTTCCCATGCTACCATCCTCCTATACCCCTGTACCATTTGTCTCTTCCTTGATGGGCTGTTTGCTCCCCACCCCCCATATCCTCTGTGTTTAATTAAAGTGTAATTGCTGCCCCATTTCCTGTTGCCAATTGTGGTCTTTCCCAATGAGTACCCAAAAAACTGGGTATGCCTACCCTCATTTCATAATTTCATAAATTAATTATCAGTTCAAGGTAGAACTTGGAAGGACTCAAGAAACAGAGATGAGGAGGAAGAGAATTCTGGGCATGGAGGAGAGCAGTGAAAATTGCCAGAACCTGGAGATGCAGCATCTTTTGCAAGGAACAGCAAATAGGCCAGTGTTATAGAATCACAGAATTCATGGTGGGAAATAAAGTATAAGGAGACTGGAAAAGTAAGAAGGGGTCAGGTTATGAAGGGCTTTAAAAGCCAAAAAAAGATTTTACATCTGGTCATGAAGGGTATCCTGGGGTACTCCTTGGAGGATTCAAAAAGAAAGGAAATTTCAGATAGCTGATATTCCTGTTTGGAGATAATAGTGGGTTCATATCACTAAGTCCCAGAATATCTCAGAGTATAGTAATATTCTATTACATTTATGTACCACAATTTGTTTAGCCCTTCTCCAAATGATGTACATCTACTTTGTTTCTAATTCTTAGCTATCACAAAAAGTGTTGCTGTAAGTATTTTGGTGTATGTAGTTACTTTTACCTTATTAATGACTTCCTTGGGTTTATAAGACTAGTAATAGAGTTTCTGGTTCAAAGGGGATGGATATTTTAATCACTTTATTTGCATAATTCCAATTGTTTTCCAAAATGGATCTACCATTTTACAGCTCCATCAACAGTACTGAGTGTGTCTGTCTTTCAATGTTTCCATTTTTTGGTCATTTTTGCCAATTTGTAGACTGTGAGGTGAAAGCTCAAGATTGTTTTGGTTAGCATTTCTCTTATTGTTTGTAACTTGGAACATTTTTGTAGGACAGCTAGATGGCTCAGTGGATAGAAGGTCAGTCTGGAGTTAGGAAGTCCTGAGTTCAAATCTGGCCTCAGACACTTACTGGCTGTGTGGCCCTGGCCAAGTCACTTAACCCTGTTTGTTTCAGTTTCCTTATCTATAAAATGAGCTGGAGAAAGAAATGGCAAACCACTCCAGTATCTTTGCAAAGGGCTCATGATGAATTGGACGTTACTGAAAAGCCACACAACAACCAGAGCATTTTTTTCATGTGGTTGTGAATACTTTGCAGTTCTTCTTTTGATAACTATTTGCTCATATTCTTTGACCATTTATCAATTGGAGAATGGGTATTAGTCTTATATATCCCAACAAATTGTTCATTTGTTTTTGATACCAAATTTTTATCAAAGAAATTTTATACAGACTTTTTTTTTCTCATTTGACCTTTTCCTTTCTTATCCTACATTAATGTTGTCTGTGCAGAGGCTTTTCAGTTTCAAATAATCAAAGTTATTTGTTTTTTCTTTTGTAATTACTGCTATTTTTGATTAACAATATACATCTTACCCATAACTGTGAGAGGTATATGATCTGATTTTCTTCTAATTTTTTTCATAGTATGCTCTTTAAGGTCATGTATCCCCTTAGAATGTGGTATAAGATGTTGGTCTGAGCCTAATTTCTGCCAGACTGTTTTCCAGTTTTTCCAGCAATTTTTTTATCAAATAGGGAATATTTTCCTAGGTAATGTATATTTTCTATTTTATCAAACACTGGGCTATTGAGTTCTTTTTTTCTGAATCTCCCTTGCCTAGTCTCTTCCCATCTCTCTATTTTTTAATCAAAACTAATGGCTTTGGTGACTGCTGTTTTATAACATAGTTTGAGGTGTGGAAGTGCTATGGCCCCTTCATCCTTACTTCTTTTCATTATTTCACTTAATATTCTATATTTTTTGTTTTTCCAAAAAAAAATTTATTATTTTATTCAGTTCTGCAAAGTATTTCCTTAATAATTTAATTGGTATAGCCTTAAAATGTAAATTAATTTTGGCACTATTGTAATTTTTATTATATTGGCACAGCCTACTCATGACCACCAAATATTCCTCCAAATATTTAGTTTCTTCTTTATTTAACAGGTGCTTTGTAATGGAACCTATACAATTCTTTTTTGTGCTTTGAGAGATTAATCCCCAGATATTTATACATTTTATAGTTAGCTGAAATGGAATTTCCCTTTCTGTCATTGCTTCTTATGTTTTCTTATTATTATATAGAAATATTATTGATTTTTGAGGATTCATTTTGTAGTCTTCAACTTTGCTGATGCTATTAATTTTCTCAATATCTTTTCTGATGAGCAAAGATACTTTTATCTCCTCTTTATTTATCTTTATTCCTTTAATTCTTTTGTCTTGTTTTATTGTCATTACTATTATTTCCATGACTAAATCAAATAATAGTAGGGAGAATGGGCATCCTTGCTCCACTTCTGTATTTATTGGAGAAGGCTCTGATGTATTCATATTGCATATGATGCTGTCTTCTGGTTTTAGATAGGTGCTTTTAATTATATTTTTTAAGTCCCTCTATGCTTATACTTTGTAGGTTTTTTAGCATAGCCTTTTCTGCAAGCAAAGGCTTCTTCTATTGAGATGATCACATGGTTTTGGATGTTTTGATTTTTAATATGATTAATTATGTTTATTACTTTCCTAATGTTGAATTATCCTTGCATCCCTGGTGTAAATCTCACTTGATCATAATGAATGATTTCTTGGATAAATCACTGTACTCTATTTGATAGAATTTTGTTATAAATGTTGAGTCAACATTCATTAATGATATTGGTTTATGGTTTTCATTTCATGTTTTATCTTTCTTTGGTTTAGATATTAGGGTTATATTGGTCTCATAAAAGGATCCTGGTAGAATTCTTTCTCAATTTTCAAGAATAATTGGTGAAATATGGGCACTGACTATCTGGTCTTCTGGTAGTTTATTTTGATATTTTTGAAAAAATTCTATTACTGTGGTGTTCTCAGTTTTGTTAGCTTATAACTGTGCATAATATGTTCTGATTATTCTTTTTATTTCTTCTGGCTTTGCTGTGATTTCACTGAGCCCATTTGCTATTTTATTGATTTGACTTTCTGCTCTTTGCTTTTTAATCAGATTAGCTAAGGCTTTTTCAACTTTATTATTTTTTTCAAAGAAATAACTTTCAGTTTTATTTATTATTTCTATGGGTTTTTGTTTCTAATTTGTATTTCCCCTCTAATTTTAATATCTTCTCTTTTTTGTTATTTTATGTTTGCTTATTTGTTGATTTTCTGCTTTTTAAAGATCCGTATTCAGTTCACTAATCCTGTATTTTGTTAATGTATGATTTAAGGATATTATTTCCCCTTGAGGACTCCTTTAGCTGTATCCTAGAAATTTTGCTATGCTGTTTCATCATTATCATTTTCTTTTACATAGTTATTAATAGTTTCTACTATTTATTCTTTGACCCACTCATTATTTAAGATTTCATTGTTAAGTCTCCATTTGAGTCTATATCTTTTGTTTGTGGTTCCTGAACTAATTTTTATTCTTATTCCATTATGGTATATAAAGGATATATTAACTATTTCTGCCTTTTACATTTGTTTACAGCTTCTATACACCCTAGTACATGGTAAATTTTTGTAAAAATTCTTTGTGGTACAGAGAAATATGTATATTCTTTTTCTGTCCCATTTGGAGGACCCTCATGAGTCTTTTAACTCCAATTTCTCCAGAAATCAGTTCCATTCCGTATTTTCTCTTTTGTTTATCTTTCTGGTAGACTTATCCAAAACTGAGAGAGGGATACTAAAGTCTCCTGTCACTATTGTGCTACTGATTATGCCTTATTGAAACTCAAATAATATTTCCTTTGTGAATCTGGATGCTAAAGAATTTGGAGCATACAAACTTATTACTGATATTGGTTTGTTGTCTATGCTTACTTTCAGCAGTTTCCTTTTTTATCCCTTTCATTTTGTGCATGTTTATTTTTCCTTTGTCTAAGAGTGATGTAATTCCTCCTTTTTCAGATTCACAAAATATTTTTTGTTTCCTCATTTTAATTTTGTGTATGTCTGTTTTTTAAATGTGTTTCTTGTAAGCAATAGACTGTAGGGTTTTGTTTCTTATCCAATCTGTCACTCTTTTTTGTTTCATTGGATTGTTTAATCCATTCACATTTGAAGTTATGAGATAGGTTTATTTTTTCTGCCACCTGTCTCTAAATTTTTTTTTAAGTTATGGTTTTGCCCCCTCTTCTGCTATAAACACAATATCATGTTCTTTCGGGTAATTTAATCTTTTTAAAGACAGTTCTGTTCCCACTGGCTCTCCTCTCCTCATCTCTGATCTCCTCTTTTCGTTTGTTACCCCTTCCCCTTTAGGTTTTTATTAATTAGTTCCTCTCACTTGCTTTTACCTCTCTCTCTATTTCTTCCTCCTCTTTTTTTCCCTCTCAGTTAGTCCAGTCCCCTTGCCTTTTCTCCCCTTCAGCTAGTCCTGTTCATCAGTTTTTTAAATTTCATCTCTTGTGTCCCTTTCCAATAAGGTGGTTCATTGACTTTTCTTTCTCTTTACTCTAGACTCTCATTCTTTGATTCATGACCTCTATAATCATCTGGTTTCTCTCTTTTCTCTATATTCCTCATACAATTAAAATTTCCGAGGTATCTACTCTATGCTCTCCCCTCTAGCGCTTTTACCTTCTGCCTTGTAAGGTTTACCCCATGGATTCCTATTTTCCATTGTGCTCCACCTTCAGAACAGTGGCAATTATTGCAGGGGTCAGAGAGGACACTGCCCCATGATAGTGCCCCTCCCCCACCACTGATCTGTACCGTCTTTTGTTGATCTTTACTTTTTACTACATTTGTCTAGAACTCTCCTCCCTGTGTCCATGGTCTCCCACTCCTCCAGGTGCCAGGAGCCCACAAGGGTTCCAATTCCTGCCTTCCCAGAAGACTTTTCAAGTACTAAGTACCCCAGGATTCACCCAGTGTAAAGTCCTCATATCTCTTTATCCATAGAAGCATTCATCAGTAGAAGCCCCTACAACCTCCAAAGTAAGACCACCTTCCTTTGTCCCTCTTTGCATTCACATACTCCCTTGTAGGCTCTTCTCTTTCCGAGACCACAGATGTCAGCTTCTCCTCATTGTTAGCCTTTAATTTGACTGCAAAGCATCACTCACTTCTTTCTATTCTTCTTTGTCTATCCTCCTGCCCCCATTTCATACACTCTTTGATGTTGTAATGTGGTCCCACCAAAGAAACATTCACCTATATGCAGGGTGTTACCATGATTTGTCCTTATTGTCCTCTGAATGCCTCTTTACTGTTATCTCTACCAGATTTTCACTTTCAGTCTTGCCTCCTTGTGTACATTTAGGAAGAATTATCTTACTGGTGTTTCTGTTGTCATTCTGTTGCTAGAGTTGTCCTGCGTGCTATATTTAGTTATTCTTCCTACATTTCTGTTGTTTAGTGTATTTGAGAAGCAAATGATCTTTTCAGTTCTGATTTTCTTTCTAAAAATGTTTCAAACTTTTCGAACTTGTTTTTATTATTGAGTGTCCGTTTTTGTCTTGTATGGTTAAGCCCAGATTTGCAGGATAGGTCACCCTGGGCTGTATCTTGAGCTCTGTTGTTCTTAGGAATATATTATTCCATTCCTTCCTCCTTTTTCTAGTGTGTACAAAGTAGTCTTGCATTATTCAAATGTCCTTTCTTTTGTATTTTGAGGTCTTTCTCCTGTTGGCTTGAAGAATTTGTTTCTAAATTGATTTGTAAAATTTAACCACTATGTCTCTTAGAGTTTGCAGCCTTGGGTTGTCTTTGTTTGTTGTTTCTGTTTTTCTGGAGGTGATCTGTGAGTTTTTTCATTCAGAATTTTATTTTCTATGTTCAGAAGTTCTGGATAGTTCTCCCCTCTCATTTCCTTCATTATGATGCCAATTTTTTTTGTCCTTATGTATTCTTCTGGAAGACCTATGATCCTTAGGCTATCTCTACACATCATGTCTGAGATCAGAATGTTTTGCTTGAATAGTGAGCATATTTTCTTTTACTGTTTTTCTTTTCTTTTTCTTTTCTTGCTTCAATTCTGTTTCATTTCTTGCCATTGCAGATTCTCATTTTTCTATTCTGCTCATTATTTTTGCTCTTCAGGACATCAAGTCTGCTTTCATATTTATCATTTCTCTTTTAAATCTCTCAGGAACAGCATGTTGTCATTCCATGTTCACCTCAAATTCCACAGAGTCCTGTGTCTCATCAAATATTGGATTGTTTTCTTTTATTTTTCAGTATTTAATCACAGATGCATGAACTCATTTACTAGCTCTCAAGGCTATATTTCCTTTCATTTTTTCTTGTTTTTTTTTTCCTGTGCATTTATATATGTCAGTTCAAGGTCTTTGAGAGTTCTTCTACCTGAAATCTTTGGTACTTTCAGTCTTTTCTACTTTATTTTCCTTATCAACCGCTTCCTGACTCCCTCTTCTCTAATGGTGGTTTCCTTAGGGGTTGGATCTCAAAGTATCTCATACTCCCACACTTCAAAGCCTATTTGCCTCAACACCAATAGTTCAGTGCTTTGTAGAGCTAGATTCTGGGTTGCAGGCCCAGGTAGGCTTTTGCTCCTGAGGGTTGTGGTCAAGCTGGCTGTCAAAGGCCAAGCAAACTTCCACAGCCTGGAGCCAGAGTCTCCAAGGCACTGGAAAGAGGGAGGAGGGGACCAGAGTACAGAGGCAGGTTTTGATCTAAGCCTGTTTCATGTCCTTTGGTTTGCTAGTGTAGTCTCTTGCTGCTGGTAGCATGAGAGGTAGAGTTGGGGTGCTGAGTGAGCTCAGGATCAGTGAGCATAACTTCCTGGGATTTTTGGAAAAAAAAAACCTTCTTTTGAATTCTGAGTGTGCTATACCATGGAAACAGCTGAAGTTGCTTTATTTTGGGGCATGTAATTTCTGTTTTGAAGGGATTTGAGAAGTCATGAGGATCACAGAAAATATCTAGTCTGCCATCTTGTTGTTCATATGACCCCCAAACTCTTTTGTATATCAGTTAGTTCAACTTCAATCCACTCAATTCAATCCATTTCTTTTTTTTAAATTAAGCTTCTCCATCTTGCCAATGCTGGAAATCCAAGGGCTACTCACAGGCCCAGCCCAACTATTGATCAGCTTGGGAGTTTTCACCTACTCTGTTTCCAATTTGGGTCAGTTTACCACTCCGCAAATAATCTGGTAACTTATTTGCTACCAGATAATAATCTGCTTCTCATATTAATGCCAAAATTACTTAGGGTGGACTTCAGATTAGTATAGCCCACTGCAGCTCAGAACTCAAAATATCTGTCAGTCTCAGTCTCCCTGGTACTTAGAATTATAGGCATGGGCCATTGTACCCAGCAATCCAGTTTAAAAATGTTTAAGTACATACTAGGTAAGAGGTATTATAATTATTAATGGTGACATGGGGCCAAAAAATGCTTATATTCCCTTAGATTGCTGGTAAGAGGGGACATTGTGTCCAGAATAAGGGAGATGACAGGGCCAAAATTTTCTGCCTTGGTTGGGTCACACCTGGAATACTGTTAACTCCTTCCTTCTTTCCTTCCTTCCTTCCTTCCTTCCTTCCTTCCTTCCTTCCTTCCTTCCTTCCTTCCTTCCTTCCTTCCTTCCTTCCCTCCTTCCTTCCTTCCTTGTACTGAGTAAATGTGAACATATCACTCAGCCTCACTAAGAAGCTCTCTAAGATTGTAAGCTGCTGACTAGTTGTGGAGGGGATTTTCATACCAACAGTTCCCTCACATTGACAAAATAAAAAGTTCGAACCACTCCCACACCACTTCCTTTAACCTGTTACTTCAGGTTATAGTCATGAGACTGCCCATGGTGTAAAGAAAAGGGTGATAGAGCTAAAGTCAGGAGGGCCCTTGGGAGACATGGAACTGCCATGTGCCACAGTAGGTGCCATAGTACATAGAGTGCTAGGCCTGGAGTCAGGAAAACTCATCTTCCTAAGTTCAAATTGGGCTTGTGTGACCCTAGGCAAGTCACTTAACTCTGTTTGCCACTGTTTCTTCATCTATTAAACGAGCTGGAGAAGGAAATGGAAAACCACTCCAATATCTTTGCCAAGAAAGCCTCAATTGGGGTCAAGAAGAGTTGGACAGGACTAAAAAATGACTAAAGAGCGATAGGTGAGTCCAGAATTTGAATACCAATTCTGACACTGTGTAGTGGTCTGTCCTTGTCTGAGCCTTGGTTTCCTCATTGTGCCTTAAAGTGACATATAAATATAAGCTGTCTATTATGTTCTCATTTGATTGTTAATTTATCCCTACTATAATATTAGCTGCTTAGTGAAGTTGTTAGCTTATAATAGCTTTAAGTTGATTGTTTATGATAGCTCAGGGAATTACCTTTCCCAAGGTATTTGCATCTTAATATATGATTCTCAATGAGCCTCAACTCAAATACTCAAGTTGAGAGAGAACTCATTATCATTATCCCTAAACCCACCCCTACCACCAAACTTCCCCGATTCTCTCAGGGGACCATGACCCTTCCAGTCACCCAGATCAAAAAAGGCAGCAGTACCCTGGACTCCTCACTCTCCCTCATACCATACATCCAATCACTTGCCAAATCTTACCATTTCCACCTCCCCAACATCTCTTACGTCTAGTTCATGCAGTAGAGTAGAGGCAGCCAGGTGGCTCAGTGGATAGCTAACTAGGCCTGGAGTCAGGAAGATATGAGTTCAAGTCAGCCTTAGATACTTAGTAGCTATGTGACCTTGGGTAAGTTACTTAACCTTTGTCTACCTTAGTTTCCTCAATGGTAAAATGGAGATGATAATAGTACCTACTATAAATCAAATGAAATTAAATGAAATAATAATTATAAAGCACTTAGCACAGTGCCTAGCACATGGTAAATGCTATAGAAATATTAGGCATTTATTATTTTAGGTCATTTTACTATTGTTAGGTATTTTTTATTATCATTAATATTATTATTATTAAATGTTAGGTATTTTATTATTATCACAACAGGGTTGTTGTGAAGATTTAATGAAATTATATTGGTAAAAAGCTTAACACAGAGTCTGACATATAATAAATGCATATAAATAAAGACATCTTTATTCCCTTTTCCTTCCCTTCCTTAGGGCTGCCTCCTCAGCATACTCACCCCCCTCTGCTATAGGCATAATTTATGATGGATCCTAATTGCTAGATCTTCCAACTTTTCAAAGCTCACAAGATCATAACCTGGTCTGTTCTGTCTCTGACACTCATTTTCCTAAGATGAGGGAAGAATAAACACAAGAATAAATGTATAACAGCACCATGCATTCATAGCCACCTGGTGAAACAGGAGGGAGTTAAATGTGTCAATAACACCTGCTACTGCACCTACTTCTACCTCATTAGGGATGCATATGTCATTTCTTCTTTTGTTGGTCTAAGCCTTTTGTATACATATTCACTCTGGCTCAATAGCCATTTAAAAGCCTTTTCCTTACCTTGCAGTAAGCCAACAGGAAACAATTAGGATACATGTGCATTCTCCCAATTGCAAAAAAAAAGGCCCTTCTGTTAAACATTTCTGGAATCAGATTTACCAAGTCTTCACAAGGATTGGCAGAAGGCAGAGTATTTTGTTCACAGCTAAAGGCAGGAGTTCTTAGGGTTTTTGTGTCATACACCCACCCACCCCCCTTCCCCCCCCCCCACCAACCCACCTCCCTTTTCAGCAGGCTAGTGATGCTTATTGGAAAAAAAGTTTTACATGCATAAAATAAAGTAGATAAGATTTTAAAAGAAAGCAATTGCATTGAAATAAAGTGTAACTTTTCCCATCCATGGGCCCATTGAAATCTAATGGGTTTTTAGACCATAAATTAATAACCTCTGCTCGAAAGACTGGCCCCGATTGACTAGTTGTTCATTATATACATATGTATGTGTGTGTGTGTGTGTGTGTGTGTGTGTGTGTATATATATATATATATATATATATATATATATATTTAGTATATATTTATGTATGTACATGTTGACTTGCCTAATAGAATGGAATGTCCCTGAAGACAGAGTGTTTCTTTTTTTTTCTTTTTTAGTCTTTTTATTCCCTAGTATCTAACACAGTGTCTGGAATATAGTAGACCTTAATGCATGCTTGTTGATTGATTGAAAGTGGGTTGGGTTGCATTTTAGGAAATTACAAAATTCCTTTAATAATCTCAAAATTCTCTGACAAACAAAGACTAATTCTCAAACTCCCTAAGACTGCAAAAACCCATCAGATCCCAAGGAGTTAATCACTAATGTTGTAATGAATCTCTACTAATCACTTACTTATCAGATTATGAGTGACACAAAGCTAGAAAAGGTCACCATTGGATGACATTCATCTTTCGAAAGGATGTTGACCAGCTTGACCATTGGGTCAAACCTAATAGGATAAAATATAACAGATATAAATTTAAAGAATTACAATTTGTTTCAAAACTGAGGCAGCCTAGTCAGTCAACAGGTTGTCTGATAGAGATCTGGGCTTCTTCTTCTTCTTGTTCAGTCATTTCAGTTGTGTCTGACTCTCTGTGACCCCATTTGGGGTTTTCTTGGCAAATGTACGGGAGTGGTTTGCCATTTCCTTCTCGAGCTCATTTTACAAATGAGAAAACTTACCCATGGTCACACAGCTAGTAAGTGTCTGAGGCCAGATTCGAACTCAAAGATGAGTCTTCCGTACTCTAGGCCCTATCCACTGTGCCACCTAGCTACTCTCTGGGGGGTGTTAGTGGAGTGCAAACTCAATCTGTGTGTGATTGATGTTAGCCAAAAAGCTAACACAATCTTAGGCTGGTGAAGAGGCAGAGTGTGTCCTGAAGAGTTTTGCTGCACTCTGCCTTTGTCAGTCTATATCTGGAGTACTCTGTTCATTTCTGGGTACCATATTTTAGGAAGGAGATAAACAGACCACAGCAAGGTGACCTAGATGGTGAGGTAGCTAAAAGCTATGAAATAGGAGTAATGATGAGTGGAAGTTTAGAGGAACACAATAAATACCTTCAAGTGTTTGAGGGTTTATTTTATGGAAGATGGGTTAGACTTGTTCTTTGATCCCAAAGGACAAAACCATGACTATTGGGTAGATGTTACAAAGACACAGACTTAAACTTGATAGATAGACCTAACAGATCTGTCCAAAAGGGGAATGGGTGGCATTGGTTTCCCCTCACTGAGGTCTTCAAACAAAGGCTGGATGACCACTTGTCAGAGCATATTCTTATTCAGGGATGGGTTGGACTGGATAGATTCTGAGGCCCTTCCAAACGTGAGTTTCTGTGATTCTGAATGATATTCAATGGGGGAGATATTAGGGGTCTCTGCCCTTTCTTTAAATCATACATATAAGATCTATCTTAATCTACATCTCATTTAGGCCCAGTCTTTGACATCGGTTGCCTTATTTGATTTGATGACACCCATACAATACAGCATTTTGTTCTGCCTTTATTATATATGAAGGAATGGACAACCTGAGGAGTCATGATAAAGGCAAAGCCAAGATTGGAACTCAAAACCTTTAGTCTTTTGACTCTAAGTAATGGCACCAATTGTGAAAACAATTAAAGTATGGTCCTAATATTTCTAAAGATATTTATACGTCCCTGTCTTTTCACAGATATTAAAGAAAAGGCAACTAAAGACTGTCTTTTGCCAAGATAGACAAGGGAGACCCGACTTATTTTATTAAAAATGAGCATAAAATAGGAACTCATTTAAAAGTCCATGGAAGAGCTGATTGCGTTATTATTTTAATAGTGTCTTATTCATGAAAGTGTTAATGGTCATTATCCATCAACCAAACAATGAGGTCACAGAAAAAATGTCAAGCAGTAGTTGCCTATCTTGATTGAGCAATTTTTAAAAATTGCTTGACCTATTTTTTTTTCTTTTAAGAGAGAATTTAAAAAAATCTTTACAACTTAAATAGAGAATTAGCCATGGTGGCACACATCTTTAATCCCAGCTACCGGGGAGTCTGAGGCTGGTGAATCTCTTGAGCTTGGTCATTATGAGCTGTAGTGGGCTATGCAGAATGGCGTCTACACTAAGTTTAGCATCACTATGGTGAGCTTCTGGGTAGGGTTGAGGAGGGGGACACAAGAATTCCTAAAGAAGGGACAAACTGGCCCAAGTCAGAAAAAGGATTTGGCCAAAGCACCTAGGCCAATTGGTAGTGGGATGGAGTCTATGAATAGTCCTCTGCACTTCCAGCCTGAGCAAGATAGGGAGACCCAGCCTTTCAAAACAAAACAAAGTAGCACACACCTATTTAAATGCAAGGAATAGAAATTTTTTTGCTGGCAAAATTACATTATAAGTTATCAAAAGGCTCCTCTTTGAATTCATTACATTGTTTTCTCTCTAGTGGAAACAGTATCTAACACTTTCATGTGGCCCTACCAGTATGTGAATTTTCACGAGAATGACGAGTTGTTCATAGATTCTTTGTATTCTGTATCTGCCCTCAAATAGGGGAAGTCCATCTGCCAGCATTCTAGATAGGACTTTTCGAAGGCCAATTTTAAAGACTTTATTTTCTGCAAATAGAATATAGAATATAGAACTTAGCTATCTGATACACCAACCCACTACTAAGTACTCTCATAAAACTTGGCAAAGCTGGAGGAAAACCACAAGCAAGAGAGGTCGGTGTTCAATTTCCTAAAAACTATCCAAGAATCAATGATTTGGGATTTTTGTAGTTGCCTTTCAAGTTTTTTCATTTTCTTAGAGCCAACTCCTTCCTCTTCTTGGCAAGTTGGTTCAGAATAGAGTTTGATAAATTCAAGGAAGTGGTATCTTTGTAATGTCATCTCTTGCAGTGATGTTTTCACATTTCTTTCCCTGACTCCCATGTGCACAAAAGCAGGGAAGAGCCTGGAGGGAGTAATCATAAGAAGTTGAAAAGGAAACTGGAAGTAGGCATTTTTTTACAATTTCACCATTCTCAACAAATTCAAACACTTTTTATTCATTCAGATTATAACATGTGAATGACACAGCTAATGGAATGGATTATTTGCTGATTTGAAAGATTTATTAGAAGATAATTCTGAATATTCATGAAAAGATTAAATATGCAAAAATATTTTGGGGAAACCTTAGGTTTTGGAGAAACATTGCCATAATGCTGCCTTTCTGAGTTAGAGCAATGAAAACAAAGCTTCTTCATGACTTTGTTAGAGTAGTTAGATTGGGTTCTGAGGAAGCTGGTTTAATTCAAACTATTCAGTGCCAGGAGAGCAGTTATGAATCCAGCATAGGTCTCTGCTGGCCTCTCATCATGCTGTCTGTGCCCTCAGGCCTTTCTCTATTCTGGACACTGTCTTTGTGGAGGAGAATAATGCATCACTAGCATCCCACACCTGGGTGATACATGACTCTGAGGCCCAAGAACAACAGCTGGCTCAGTTTCTCAATCCTGGGAGTCCAGCAACAGCTGAATGCTAAGATGGATTACAGGAATGGCTCAGTCTATCAGTGTAATATATCAAGACAAGGCACTAATCTGAAGGTGTATTAGTCAAAAGATGGAGTCCCTGCAGCTCCAAATCTGAAAAGAAGGGTCCAGTTTAATTATAGAATAAAAAATGAGAATGCAAATGACACAGGGCTTCTTAATTTTTAAAGACAAGGAGAGGGGTGTTGTTTCCATTCACAGGCATAACACCACCAGGTAAGATTTTACAGTACTTTTTCAAGGTATAAGTCACACCACCAAGGCTACTGCCATCCCCATAGGAATGGCTGGTTCAGTTTTGTTTTGTCTCCTACATGGGGCTTCTTGAAACTTTTTTATTTCATAGTTCCAGAGTACTGAAGATGAACCACATAATCCACCTCCTGACCGAGAGGAATTTAAAATGCAGAGTAAGACATACGTTTTTGGACATGGTTAATGAGGGAATATGTTATGCTTGAATGTGCATATTTCTTACAAAGGTTTTATTTTTCTTGTTCAATTGAGGAGGAAGGAAATGGAGGGAAGAGAAAGTGAATGATTGTTAATTGATAAAGAGTACATAAAATAAAACTTAAGAAAATAAAACTTCTCACCACTTGGTCAAAAAACAAAAACAAACTGACCACCCTGATACAGGCATTAAAAATCCATCATAGCTTCAGCCACTCCTTCAGAAGCAGTGTTTGTACTGCTTTTGCGCTTAAGAACTACATATGATATAAAGACCACATGCACATATATGTATACATGATAGAAACATGAGAAGTATATATGAGGTGATATTTGTGAAGCACCTGGCATGGTGCTGTTATTATTATTACTAATATTATTATGACATTCTACTATGTGTGGTGTGTATGTAGATAAATACAATAAAAGGTAGCTAGTAAAGGGGTGGGGGGAAGGAAGGTAAGCTACCTGAGGGCAAGGATTCTTCTCCCAGTATTCTGCCAGGAGAGGCAATGCTGCCGTAGAATGAGTACTGGCCTTCGGGTCAGGAAGACCTGGGGTCCCATCTCACCTCCGACAAGATACTGGCTGTGTTACTCAGGGTAACTTGTAAGTGCCTCTGGCAAATTTCCAAGACTATGAATTGCAGAGAATTTGCCCTTCTTCATTGGTAGAGGAATTTTTACCACCAAGGAGTTTCCTATACCAATGAAACCTGAGAGGTCCACTCCTTATCCCTTTTGCTGCTCTCTGTGTGACAATGATGGAAAACCACTGTATACAAAGAATCAAAATTATGGGTGATCCAAAAGGCAAAGGAGAAATCAGTGGTAGCTGTAAATAGTCTGTAGCATATTGCTAGCAATAACTTGTATCCAAGAAGTGGTATTTTAAAAGATCATCCAAGAAATGTATTATCAGAAAAGGGGACAAAGGGACCAGGTAGTTAGAGTGAAGGACCACAGATGAATACCTAAAGTTCTCCACTGTTAGCCATGAGATGTTAAGACTTAACTGGACCCCTTTGGCAGTCTGGTGAATGAAATCTATGGATCCCTTCTCTGAATAATGTTTTTAGGAGCATAAAACAATATATATGGAACTACAAAGTAAAAACATTGTATTGAAATAGTTATCAAAATTAAATAAAAAGGTTCACAAATTTCAAGTTAAGAACCTCTGACCTAGAAGAATGGTTTTTGTTTTTGTTGTTGTTTTGTTTATTTAGCAATGGATAGAAGATTCTCTATGGAAGATTTATAGGAAAAAAATGAATGGGAGATGGCTTGGATTTTTTGGTGTCTGTAGCAACAGGAGTGCCCGCAGAGATTCAGTTGTGTGTCCATAGAAGCAATGAAGTTCTTATGGGATGTCAGTCAGTCAACTGGCATTGTTAAACATTTACTATTTGCCAGGCACTGTGCTAAGCATTGGGGATGCAAAGAAAGGCCAAAAAAAGTCCCTGTTCTCAAGGAGCTTGCAGTCATTATAAGGGAGGAGACAACATGCAAACAACTATGTACAAACAAGCTATAGACAGGATAAATTGGGTCTAATGATGTGGGGAAGGATTTCTCTGTGATCTGTTGCCTTCACTGCATGGTTGGTCTAGCTCCTTTTCTGGCCATACATTTCTTGGATAATTTATTTTAGGCCACTTCTTTCATACAAGTTATTATTGGTAATATGGTACAGCACAGTGCCCTATACATAACATGTGTTATAAATAAATAAAGGATTCTAAGAAAATTTTGAGTAGTGAGAGAATGTATTAACAACTGGAGGGGAAAGGAGATGAACACAAAGGCTCCATATCTATGGAGGATATGGTACTTATGTGGCTCCTTGTCAATAGTCAATAAACATTTATTAAGTGCCTACTATGTGCCAGGCATTATGCTAAGCACTGGGGATATAAATAAGAGAAAAGAAAGATGGTCTCTGCCTTCAAGGAGCTTACATGCTAATGGGAAAGACAACACACAAAAGGAAACTGAAAAGGGTAGGAGGTGGGGAGGGTACCATACCCAGGGGCATGGTGGAGAAGTCAGAGATATCTCAAAGTGGTGCAGCCAGGTGAGAAATGAGACGTTCAGAGCCGAGCTACCATCTTCAGTGGAGGTTTTGGAGCTCACAGCTCTGCCCTTCAATCAGAGGGGCTGAAGGTAATGATGAATCAGAGTACTAATATTTCAGAAGGATGAAGTTTTCCCAATAACGAGCTTGAAGGAAGATAAGGAATCTGAAAGGCAGAGGTGAAGAAAGAGTGCATTCAAGCAATTATCGGACCAAATGCATGGAAGTAGGAAGTGACATATTGAGTTGGGAGAATAAATAGCTATCAGTCCAAGTTTTCTGGAGCATAGAAAAGAACAGCGGGAGTAATGTGAAATAAGGCTGCAAAAGTTGATTAGAACCAGATTGTGGAGGAGCTTAAATGTCACTCTAAGGTGTTGGGGTTTTATACTAGAGGAAATAGTGAGCCATAGAAGATTTTTCATTGGGGGGGATATAATACGATCAGATCTGTGCCTTAACAAGATTATTTTGTGTAGTTTCCATACTATGCTAAAGCCAGGAACATTCACTTTGGTTTATATCAGAACTGTGTGCTTCAGAGACTTTGGGACAGCTCATGGTATACAAGAAAGAGCATTAGATTTGGAATCTGAGGACCTGGGTTCAAATTCCATCTCTGCTACCTACTACTCATGTGACTTTGGTCAAGTTGTATCCCCAGTTTCCTTATCTCTGAAATGAAGATGCTGGACTAGATTTCTCTAAATCCTGTGATTCGATGAGCTTAATGCTTTTTGGGTCACCCTGGAACAATGAGAAAAATCTAAACAAGATCTGAAGATTGTCTTTAATCCGGAACTTCCCAAGAAACTAGGCTTTGAAGTAGTCCCAGACCAAACCAGTCCATGGGCCCTCCAGTGTGGGGGAGTTATATAGGAAAGGGAAATAAGACCATCAAGTCTGAAGTTTTCCCATAAGCCCTTGGCTGGGAATTAAATAGATTTAGTTAGAGCTGGAACAAACCTGAAAAGTCATCTAGTCCTCACCATCATCTCTCCCCTCCCCCCTTACATACGAGGAAGCTGAGGCTTAGCGACGTTAAGTGGTTTACCCAAATTCACCAGTAGAGCAATTGGTAAGCTGGGACCCAAACCTGGGTTTTTCATGGGATGTAGCCTGGTGCTACCAATACCAGACTGAACAAATCAAAAGCAGGAATTACTATTGCCAGGAGAAATGTCACCAACCTTGGATATGCAGATGAAATGACTCCGATGGCAGAAAGTGAAGAAGAATTAAGAAGCCTCTTGATGAGGGTGAAAGATCATGGCCACTGGTCCCATCACTTCCTGGCAAATAGAGGGAGAAGAAATGGAAGCAGTGTTGGATTTTAGATTCTTGGACTCAAAGATCACAGCAGACAATGACTGCAGCCATGAAATTAAAAGATGCTTGCTCCTTGGAAGCAAAGCTATAGCAAATCTGGATGGCGTACTAAAAAGCAGAGACATCACCTTGTCAACAAAGGTCCATATTGTCAAAGCTATGGTTTTTCTAATAGTAATGTATGATGTAAGAGTTGGATTATAAAGAAAGCTGAGTGGCACAGAATTGATGCTTTTGAATTGTGGAGCTAGAGAAGACTTTAGAGAGTCCCTTGGACAGCAAGGAGATCAAATCTAAAGAAAAAACAAAGGCAAAAAGTCCCACCCTGCTTACCATCACACCTCTGACCTGGCATCGCAAGGAGTGGAAAGTTCATTTGTTACTACTTGTCCTCCCCCATGACCAGCTCATCTTCTCTTCCTATTATATATTTCTCTGATGACATCTTTTATTCTTGTTCTTCAATAACAATGACAATGATGACAAGGATGATGATGATGATGTTAAAGAATTTCATGGTTACTAAGTGTTTTAACATATATCATCTCATGAAGTTCTTAAAACAGCTCTGTGGTAGATGGTGCTAGTCATTAGCAATTCTACTTTGTAAATTTTTATATGGTGAAATGACTTGCTTAAGGTCACTTAGGTATTAAGTGCAAGAGATGGGATCTGAATGTAGGTCCTGATAGTAACTCTAATACTCTTTCCATAGCACCAGGCTTGTTCTTGTTCAGTCTTCAGTTGTGTTGACCCTTTGTGCCCTATGGACCACAGCACATCAGGTCCTTCTACCTTCCACTGTCTCCCAAAGTCTGTCCAAGGTCATCTTTGTTGCTTCCATGATGTTATCCACACATCTCATCTTCTTTGGTAACTATGTTTTGTGATTTGGTCAGCTAGATAGAAGCCTGTCTGTTGGTTTCTGTTATTCTCTCTACTCGTAATTCCTGTTTGTAATTTCTGTTTGTATTTTCTGTAAAAGTTTAGAATGCTGACTTTTTCTCCTCAACTAAGTGAATTATATATGTATGTTTAATTAAAGTAAGATTGTTAACCCCTTAAAGTTGTTTTCCTTAGAAAAGCTGATCAAAGAACCTGTGCTACCAGCCCTCCTGTGTGCTGGTGCTGTTGGTCTTACTCTCCCACAGCAGCTGCTAGTAACATTATTGATACAAAAGGGAGGAGGCTTTTTAGCATGGTGAGTGTCCCCCATCCTCTCTCTGATAGGAGGACCTGATCAAGAGTAACATGGGAGGAAATGGATGAGTTGAAAACTACATCATTGAAGGGAACATCCAAATGAATGAGATCACAGATCTATTGGAGTATTATTCTAATTTAAAATTTGCCTAGAGACAGCAAATGGAAGTTTCCACTCACTAGGTAAGCCCAGGGATGCTTACATTTGCCTCTTGGCAGGGGAAGGAGTCCACTGTCTGTTTGACGCCAGGGATACGAGATTTATGCTGAAGGAAGCTTATTTTCAGTGCCAAGCATTGATTTGCACTTTTGTTCAGGGAATGCCTCCAGTCCCTCTGGCACTGGAAACAGGTAAAGTGCTGCTATAACAGTTTGCAAGAGAAAGTAAACAGTCAAGGGCAAACTTTTTTTTAACCATTAGAAACAGAACAATCCCATCCCTACCAGCTGCTTATCAGACTAACAAATGCTAGCCACAGGAATCACACCACAGCTTTACCAAATATCCATCACTCAGAATGAAGGAGGAGGCAGCCACAGGCGTGAAAAGGCCTGCAGTCCATGGTGATGGCATTTAACACTTGCCAGAGGGAGGCAGGGGCTCAGGCAAGAACTTGGAGGGATTCTGCAGCAGCCTCACTTATCAACAGCAAGTCACAGAGCAAAAGGTCCATGGGAAAATTATACTCACAAGGACTGAACATTTTGGGTTGGCTAAAGAGGCAGGGTGCTCTGGGTTCTTTTGAAGGGCCTCCACATGTATACATTTTTGGACTCACCCTTCTCTTTGAGACAATGGTATGTTTTAATATCATAGGCTCCCTAGTTAGAGTAACATGGTCCCCTGACCATTAAGGTCATGGAGATGTCAGGGAACAAGACCATGCCTGTAGCTATTGCCACCTCTTCTTTACACGGGCGGCAGACTAATTCTGTGGAACATATTTAGTACAATATTAAGTGTCAGGGAGTGACTCATTAATTTTCTACTGGATGCTGCTTGGCCTCTGGGGAAGAGGTAAGAAGAATACCTCACATCAAGGGCCATGTAGTTCTAAACTATCCTTTTACAACAGCGGAGATACCTTGCAAAGCATCTCCACTGATAGCACAACAATCCTTGAGTCAGAAAGAGCTGGGTTCAAGTCCTACCTGATACATTTCAATGGTGTGGTCTGTGGCAAGTCCCTTAACTTCTTAGAACCCCTTTTAAGATTATAAACTGTAAAAGAGTTACTGATATATTCTGATGGAGGGAATTTTCATATTTAGAGTTATCCATGGTGTTGAAAATACAGAATTGATTAAAAAACAAACAAACATAAAAATTCATCAGCATTAACATTGGATATGTTCTTGTCAAGTCAAATGCTGATTAATATGACCACATGAAAAAGCAATGTGAACAGAGGTTCTTAATCTTTTGTGTACCATGGACTCCTCTGGAATTCTGGGGAAGCAAGTGGATCTCTTCTCTGAATAATGTTTTTAAATGCATAAAATAAAATACATAGGACTACAAAGGCAATCAATTATACTGAAATGCATTGGGGGCCATTGGTGGCACAGTGGATAGAGCACCAGTCCTGGACTCAGGAGAACTTGACTTCAAATCCGAGCTCAGACACTTACTAGCTGTATGACCTTGGGCAAGTCACCTAACTCTGATTGCCTCCCAAAATAAATAAATAAATGAAATACATTTATCAGGATATTTGGAAAAATCTATTCACAGACCCTAGGTTAAAAAAGGTAAGGGACAGGTTAGAGAACAATATGTCACTCAGGTAGAAATATGTATATTTCTATAAAAGTTTAAGAGCTTCACATGCTATTTTCTCTTTTTCTTTCTTTCTTGTAGTTTTTCCCTTTTGTTCAGAGTCTCCTTGCACAACATGACTAACATGGAAATATGTTTAATATGATTGTACACATATAGCCTATATTAGATTGCATACCGTCTTGGGGCAGAGGGAGGGGATGGAGGGAGAAAGAATTTAGACCTCAAAATCTTATAAAAGTGAATGTTGAAACCTAAAAATAAATAAATAAATAATTTTTAAAATAAAAGAGTTTAAGAGTTTCAAGTGCCTCACGAAGTAGGATAAAGCTTCTGTAACTGAGTTTTCAATAGATGGTGGGAATACTAAACAATTGGGAATACTAGAAAAACATTCCAATTGATGCCCATTTCTATCCTAACAGAAGAAAATAGAAAATAATTATTCCTCTTAAATAATTTACACACAATAAATTTGATAAAAGATTACTACTACAGTGGAGGTTCATGAAAGCCCAGTTTGTGGTACATCTAGCTCATTGGTTTAATAGTATGGATTTAGTTGTTTTTCTGTCGTGTTTGATTCTTCATGACCCCATTTGGGGTTTTCTCAGCAAAGATTCTTGGAGTGGTTTGCCATTTTCTTCTCCATCTCATTTTACAGTTGAGGAAACAGAAGCAAATAAGATTAAATGACTTGCCCAGAGTCACACAGCTTAGAAAGTATCTGAAGCTAGATTAGAACTCAGAAAGATGAGTCTTTCCGACTCTAGGCCTAGCACTCTATCCATTGTGCCACCTTGCTGCTCTAATATTATGAATAAGAGACTTTATGCAAGAGACTTGAGGGGGGAGACTGGCATTTGTCAGTTGGCAAATGGTTTTTATTGTTGTTGTTTTTGGTCCAGACCTGTGATTTCATCCGTGAGGGAACTCACAGAGATGCAGGGAATCCTACCAATGCAGATGTGGAACTATTCTGCAACTTGCAATCTTGCTTAGGTAGTTGCCTGGAGACCCTAAGATCAAGGGACTTATCTGGGATCACACAGTCAGTATGGGTCAGAGATAGGATTTGAACACAGCTCTTTTGGACTTAGAAGCTGCCTCTCCATCCGCTGTGCCACCGTACTTCCTGCTAGTCAGCAGGATGAGAATGAGAATTTGGATAATTACAGCCAGTGCTCTCTTTAAGGCAGATGCCACTTAGACTACTCTGCAGGGTAGAGAGAGGGCACAAAACAACCTGATTAATAAACAATGATTCTGAATCACTAAGAGCCCTTCCACACATTTCCATAAAGATAAACAAAAGCTTTCTGTGTGAGCAGTGCAGATTGAGACATGGATATTTTTTGATACGTTCCTAGCTGTGAGGACACATTGCTTCATTGTTGACCCTTTTGTGGGGGTGCTGAGGCCTGGGGTGGGGGGAACAAAGGAGTTACAGAATCATGTACATGAATACCAGGGGCCTTCTGTTTTGCTTGAAAAGAGACAGTGAAAACTGATGAAATAAGTAAGTAGGTAAAGTAAGGCTGAAGAATCAGGGTGATCTGCAGGAAGTTAGAGATGGAAATTGTCTTAGGAAATCTTAACACTCTTGCTTTTTTAAAAAAATGATATCAAAATGTATACTGAAAGAATTTCTATAAGACACTTTTTATATACCCACTACTTGTTATCACAAGTAAAGCAGGACCATGGAGCAGGAGGAAACAGGTGCAGCCCTGGTGCTGGGAACCTCTGTTTCCTTGGGGGTTAATAGAGCTGGTGTGGTTAAGCAGTAGGATGCAAGAAGACATCCCAAAGGCCCCAGAGTTATTAAACTGTATATATAACTTTTGACACAGTGATAACGGCTATTAGGCCTCTCCCTCAAAGAGGTCAAAGAAAGAGGAAAAGGATCCATGTTTACCAAAACATTTCTAGTAGCTCTCTCTTTTTTGGTGTGGTGGTAAACAACTGGAAAATAAGAGGAGTCTATCACTCAAGAAAAGGCTGAACAAATTAGGGTATATGACTGTTGGAGGACTATTGTGCTGCAAGAAATGATGAAGGTGAAGGAGATGGTTTCAGAGAAACTTAGGAGTATTTCTATAAACTGATGCATAGTGAAATGAGCAGAACCAGGAGAATAATTTATACGATGTCAACAACATTGTAAAATAATTGTGAAGGACTTAAGAACTCTGATCAATGCAAGGATCAATCATGATTCCAAAAGACCAGACATGAAGAATGCTGCTCACTTCCTGACAGAGAGATGATAGATGAAATGTGCAGAGCAAGGCATACAGTTTTGGACGTGGTAATATGGGAACTGGGAGAGGGAGAGAGACAGAGAGATGAAGACTGAGAGAAATAGAGAGAGGCAGAGAAAGAGAGAGAGAGAGAGAGAGAGAGAGAGACAGACAGAGAGAGACAGAGAGACAGAGACAGAGACAGAGAGACAGAGAGAGACAGAGAGACAGAGACAGAGACAGACAGAAAGAGACAGAGATAGAGAGACGGAGAGAGACAGAGACAGATGCAGCTAGGTTGCTCAGTGGATAAAGCTCTGGGCCTGGAGTCAGGAAGACCTGAATTCAAATTTGGCCTTTGATGCTCACTAGCTGTGTGACCCTGGGCAAGTTACTTAACCTCTGTTTGCCTTAATCCATTAGGAAAGGAAATGGCAAACCACTCCAGTATCTTTGCCAAGAAAATTCCATGGCCAGTATTGGCATGCCACAGTCCATGGATATAACCGATATCTGAACAACAACAAAATTTATATTTTATGTACATATGTATATATCTATGCATATACACACATGTTCATGCATATGTATATATACATATATATGTGTATATATAATATTTATTTATTATCAATCCTAATACTAAGAAATGAACTGGAGGCCATTCACCATGCTGGTTGGCTCCTCTATAGCTGCCCACTTACAATTTTGATTCTTCTGAGGGCATGATGTTTATAGCTATGTAACACCACTAAAAGAACACTAGTTTACAAAAGATGAGTCTTGGAATTGTCGAAACCATTATACATTTGTTTTATAAGAGTTATCTGACCCATTTGCCTGTACCCATTCAATTCTGAATCCAACTCACTCTCCATCTGTATTGTCTGTCCCAGATATATGTATTGATCTAATGATTCAATTAGTCCAACCTCATGTTTTAGTCTGAGAATTCTTCATCCACATTTTCCCCTGGATGATGACGAGGACAATTTCTTTTGAGTCATGGTAAACGTCCTTAGTTAAGTTAGGTTTTATAATAGTCTTTCTGTGGACTCCTTTCCCCTTGAACTTTTCACTGCTTCTGGAGACAAGACAACTCTTGCCAAGCACATTGTTTTACAAGTGAAACTGTACTATAAACTGATTTTTTTTCATTATCTGCCTGTGTCTCTCCACTTGATGAGATCATGTGTTCATGGATTAAGGTGATCTTCAATGTGGTGATTGTTTTATTTAAACTTTTCTAAAAATAGTAATAATCAAAGTTTTTACTTTTTAAAATTTTGCCATTTTCAGTCAATAGCCTGATTAAGTAGGTTGAGTTGGAATTGTTAGAGTATTCGGTATCTTCTTCTCTTTATCCTTTCTTTTAGGTAAATATCAATTTTGACTTTTTCTCTAACTAGTCAAGTGTCCAATGGAACATAGATAACTGATTCTAAAATGACTGCCATGACAGTAATTAATCATTTTCTATCTTTAAAGATACAGTCAAGTTCTTAGTTTTTTTTTTCTTTCTTTTCTGTGGAGGGGGAAGGCAGGGTAATTGGGGTTAAGTGACTTGCCCAAGGTCACACAGCTATTAAGTATGTCAAGTGTCTGAAGCTGGATTTGAACTCAGGTCCTCCTGATTCCAGGGCCGGTGCTCTACTCACTGTGCCACCTAGCTGCCCCCCACCATGTTCTTTGTCTATGATTCTATTTGATGCTCATTATTCCTAGTCAGTGCCTTCTAACCCTCTTCTTGGAGAAAGTATTCATGATGAACAGTGGCAAAGCTTCTGAAAAATCCACAAGACTCTTTCCTCTTTCATATCTTGATCTTGAACCATATTTTGAAACTTTCTTTTCCCATCCTTTTCTGTGCTCATCTTTACATTTGAGTCGCTGAACACCAAGGTATCTGTTGACTTGCTTTGGAGGATCTTGTCAGGTTCTTCACAGAATTTATTTTCCTTTTCTTCTACAGCACACAATGCCTCACAAGCTGCAGCTGTCTTCACAATGGTTCTCTTTTTGACATTCATCATAAGCACTGCAGCATGAGAAGACTAGGTATGCCATGAAAACATGTTTCTTATTGCTTGTGATGAAACCAATCCCATCACTTTTATTTTCCTGGTTGAGAAGAACCTGAGACATCTTTCTATTTAGTTCCAACTTCTCGTTGCTTTATGGTTTCATTTATAACAAGAATGTTAATGTAACTGGGTTTTAGTTGATCAGATGAGGTAATATTTGTGAAGTGTTTAAAGCAGTACCTGGTACACAATAGACACTCAATATATTCTTGTTTCCTTCTCTCCCCTTCCAGTAAGTACATCAGCTTATCGGTAACCAGACAAAAAATCTCACATTTAGAATTTGTTGTTATTCGGTTACTTTCAGTTGTATGCAACTCTGTTTTTTTTGGAGGGAGGCAGGGCAATTGGGGTTAAGTGACTTGCCCAAGATCACACAGTTAGTGTGTCAAGTGTCTGGGGCTGGAT